>NC_092498.1:46086096-47336096 GCF_047511675.1 Marmota flaviventris
AACTATTACCCATTGTAAATGTATTCTATCTCCTAAAATACCATAGGATTTAAAAAAGAAATAGAATAATTATTCTGGTCATGATAATAAAAGACATTGTTATCATACTTTCACAGGTGACATTGATGCTGGCGACCTTGTTACAAAGATAAAGAGAGAGCAGTAGGGGTTAGGGACCCTCTGTTGTTAGGGGTTCTATGTTTCGGATTGGGGTCTCTGATCAACTTTGTGATTGTGGCATGCTTGGTGGCTAGGAATTTTATGTGCAAAGGCACAGAATGCCTGGCTGCCGGGAAACTTCTATGTAACGACATGGGATGTCTGGCTGCTTCAGCGATGTCCTTCACAAAGAAGCTCTGTGCTAAGAGTCTTATCAGCTTTGACCTTCATCTCAGCACACAGCTCCTGGGAATATATGGACTATCTTGTTAGAAAACCACAATGTTTCACTGAACCTAAATCTGTCCAAGTAACAGTAACTTTATACAATGGATTTTCTTAAGGGCTACACAAAGCTCCTGACATTGTATATTGTAACTGTGAATGTAATTGCAGAATAAGCAACCTTACTGATACTCTAATGTAAACTATTCATATAAATAGATGTGGTTGCTTGGAAAAGCAGCCATTTTTTCCTGCTTGTGCATCTTGTCTCTGTCTCCCTGATTATTTTTCTTTATACTGTTGTACTATATTCCACATTGTTTCAACTTTGATCCCAGTCCAAGCAGATTCTTCCTGAGATATCAAGTAAAACTGGTCTCTCTGGGTCTTTTGGTTTCCAAGTTCCATCCTATTGTATTTGATGCTGGTGATTACTTCAAGTTCAAAATCATTCTATATTTTTAAGTATGAAAATAAGAAATCTGGAACAAAGCAACACATGTCTCTCACAGAGAAAATGAATCATTTGAAACATTAAAATTTCTAATTGGGGTTAATTTTACATGTATTCACTTAGAAAGAAATGTCCTTCAAATTTTTGTGACTCCTTCCTGAGTTGAACTGAAAGAACTCTGTGATATTTTTAAAAATTATGAAAACTGTAAATGAAGTGAAATCTGATGCAATAAGCCCAAGTAGGATAGCCACATACCCTTTAGCAAAAATTAGGTAAACAGCTCTGATCCACATACAACATTTTGGTTTTCCTTTTTGTGATAACCTGGAAACACTTCTAGACAATGAATGATACACTATAGAACAAATAATTCATAATGTGCTAGTATACGTAAGGAAAAACACATATTTTTAACTATCAATTAAAAACACATGTAAATTTAGAGATGGAAACACTATCTAATAAGATTATCACAGCATAAAGGGACTATTTGCAACAGTTGGAGGGAAACTATTGAAAGGGAGGTCTATTTCTGGACATTGATCTGCAAATATATCAAAAGTCAGGCAGAAAGAGCTTTTATGGACTAAACAAGCTCAGAAAAATTAAGTATGGAGAAGAGAGTGGTGTGATTAGACAGTTAATCAGGGAGTGGTTTGCCCTGAGAACAGCCTACTCAAAGGACATGTGATGGTTAATTATGGTTTCAATTTGGCTGGATTGAGAGTAGCCCATTAAATTGGTAAAGCACACTTCTGGATATGAGGATGTTTCAAGAAAATACTGGCAAACAGTGAGTGGATTGTCAAATTGGTCAGTGAACTGAATGGGGAGGACCCTGGCTGTAGGTGGGTAGCTTTGTGCAATAGTTTTGGGACCTGCTTGTACAAAAAAGGGGAAGGAAAACTGGGAGGTTCTTGAGCAGGAGGGCGCATGCTCTGAGTGGGTACCAACCGCATACTTTCACAGGTGACTCCCCAAGGAGCTTCCAAGCCTTTGGCCTCAAATTAGGGCTGCACCATTGGTCTCTGTTGTTCTGAGACTTCCAGCTTCTTGGACTGAGCAGTTACTGGTTTCTCCATTCTCTGACCTGCATATGGCCATAGTGGAACTCCTCAGCATGTGATCCTGTAAGCCAGTCTAAAACACCCTACAAAAATTATTTGTACAGTCTGATGGTTATGGCCCTCCAGAGAATCCTGACTAATACAGAAAGGTATGAAAAAGGATACTGAGCAAGCTGAAGCTGGAGGTAGGTCAGGTTCAGGGGCCTATGGGAAGCAGAGAAACTGATTTAAAATATGATCAGTTTAGAGGGTATTTGGTCAATTGGTCCCAACTGTTCAGCTAATCATGTATGAGGCTCAAAAGAAGAATTTAGAAGTTTTGTGTCTGTTATCTGGCTTTGCTGTGTATTAAACAAGGTAGTAGTCCAGGAGTCTTGCCTAATCACAAAAGTCTGGTTCTTTACTGCAAACTTTTTATTGGGATGCAAAAGAGTGGATGGATCTCTTAATCTCAGTCTTACTGTTTTTCCAGGATCACAAGGTACAGGTAACATTCAACATTGTTGCACTAAGCTTTTGATTTTTATGGAAAACAATACTCTTTCTCCACTATCCTATTTATGAATAAATTTCATGGCAGTTTCTTATAGCAGAGAGAGTAAAGTCTCACCAAGGAATTTATTATGATATTTTCTCTACTAGAAAAAGGTGACTCTCTAATCTAAGAGTTCCCAAATCTGACTAGGATGCCTGGATATTTTTCAAGTAGATTCAATTCTAAAAGAATCTTCCCTAAAGTTAAAAGAATTCAGGTAGATCTATATTCATCACCTTGGTTGATTTATAACTCCTCTTTAACAGATCTGACAGACATGGTCTCTAAGCTGCCTAGATTCTCACCCATCTGTTGTGTGGCATGGTGCCCTCCCTCTAGGAACTTTGCCAATTTTTGTCAAAAAGCATGTCAGGATAAGGTGAGATGAATCACCTCTGCAAGAGGAGGATTTGAAATTCATAGACCTGAGTATTTGATCTTCATTTATATTTCTTTAATTTCGTTTTTTTTTTTTTATTTTTTTTTTTATTTTAGCTTTTGGCATCTCCTTTCTGTGATGAGGGGAAAGATCATGCTAAATGCACCTTAAATAACATGGCAAGAGGGAAAACTTGGTTTAAGCAAAAAAAAAAAAAAAAAAAAAAAAAAAATCCTTAATTCTTCTGTGGTTTATTTTAACTTTTTCAGGAATTAAATTCACCAAAATACGTGATAGGTTTTCTATAATTTTTAATTTCCTTTTACTCTATGTTTACAGAAGACAGACATTATATTTTACAATATAATTTTTTAGAAAAAGGCAAATAATTTCCCACATTTATCTTTGTTCTCAAAGTTATGGAGCATTAAAGTTGAAATGAAGAGCTCTTAAGCATCAGTGATGTTCCCTATAGTAAGACACCTAGTGCTTTATGAATCAAGATTGGATATTATAAAGAAAAATTTCAAATTGGACTTTTATTACTTTATGTTCCATAATGCTAGATTTACAGTTTCCTTTGCCTTCATGTGGATATTACAATTAAAAATAAAAAGTATGATCTATAAATATGAAATTAATCAATTACTTGACACAGAATAATTTGTTTCTTTGGAACAAATCAAGGATTTGACCTGGCTATTGCATCCCATATTTATGATATCCATATAGCATGGTGACTGTTAAAAGTCCTGCAGAATTCAGTTTTTCTTCTTTAAGGTCAGTATTGATTTGGGGCCTTTTTTAGAGACCTAAGTCATCATGCCCAGAAGCAAGTTTTCAGTTGTGTTATCTATCTACCAGGTATTTAAGGAGTTAGGACTATATTTCATATGGTTCATATATTTCAGCACCTATGATGTCCAAGGAAATAGAGGCTAGTAATAATGGAACATTTATGAACCCATATTTTCCCAATGAAGTGAAGTTTACAAGTCATTTATTATAAGCATCCCTAACTTACTTTGAATATAGAGTTCATGAATAACCCATTAACTCATTGGAAAACTGTGTTATGGGGCCTAATGTTATACTTTCTGTTAGTAAACTGTTAGTAATCAATTACATAGATGTAAAAACCACAAAAACATGATCTGGTATCACTTCATAAATACACAAAAATGAATTAAGTGGAATGCATTCTTTTGACTTTAAGTGATTCATGCAAATGGGAAAATAAGTGAAGACCATAAAATGAACAGCAAAGCCTGTTTATTTGGAATTTGCTGTAGCTCAGAGAGTCAGCCACCATCATTTGCATTTGAAAGAGTCTCCAAGGTAGAGAAATGGGAAAGTGTGACAGTGAAAAATTAAATAAACAGAAGAAGGTTTCAATTATGCTTCAGTTGCAGGCTATTGGTCTAGGAAAGTGCTGTGCATACCAAAATTTGTGATGTTCAAGTCTCTTTTGTACATTGGTGTAGTATTTGTACTATTTGTATATAATCCATGCACATAGTGTACCTAAAATCATCTCTACTTGTAATATATCCTATAATGTCAGTGCTATAGAAATAGCTCTTATACTGAACTGTTTAGAGAATGACCCCAAAGAAAAGGTCAGTACAGACATATCTTTTCAAATTTATTTTTATCCACACTTGTTGAATCTGCAAATGAGGAACTCATGGTTATGGAGAGATGACTACAATAACAAGGAAGCTGGTAATATTGGTGAAACCTTAATGGTTCTGGGCTAACTGCTGCAGGGATTGTCAGCTGACCTCCTGGGTTGGCTATTGGAGAGTTCTATTTTCATATATGATGTGGCTATTGTTCCCTGTATATATTGTGTCTTGTAAAACTATTAAGTTCATAGTGAGGATTTAATGATTTTGCATTTAGAAGTTTCATTTCAAGAGGAAAAAAATCTTAAGCGTATAAATTGGAACAAATTATTAGGAAAAATTATGATAATAACTTAAACACAACTAAAAGTGTACTTTCTTTAAGTAGTACAGTAAATCATCAGGATCTGCAGATTAACATGACTACATTAATTTCTTACAGATCTCTGTGTGATGCTCTATTAGTAAGAGCACATATTTAGTTTGTTATTAAGAAAAACACTGCTATAAATGAGTTAATCTTTCAGTTTGTATTATTAGTTTAAAATATTATCTAAGATAAACATGATATCCTCAAAAGATTTGTTTTAGATTAACATAGAAATGATTCTCAAAAACTATAACGATCTAGCCCTGAATATACTTTGTAACATTCTTTAAGTTCCCCAGAAAGAGGTCACATAAAATAGCCAAGGCATGGAAAGACAAGGCAATAGAAAATTGGCAAAGAAATACATAGGCAACTAAGAACAAATTAATAAAGTTGAAAGCAGGAAAAAAGTTAAGAACAAAGTCACTACATAAAATAAAAGGTCCACAAATATTTTACAAGAATCCTAATGAGAATAAAAAGAAAATGCAGAATGACAATATATAAAATAAACTTATTTGAAAGGTTGAAGACACATTTAACAAATAAAAATAGGACTATGTTAATTAACATGCAGAAGGATTAAAGTTCTTGCAAATGTGGTCTACAGAAACTGGCAGGTAGTTGAATTGAAATGAGAAAAAGTTAAATAGGGAAGGATTTGATATGGTAATTATATTACACCTAAGTTCAAATAATTGACCCAGGAATCAGTTCTTCCTTTGCAAGTTGATGTGAACAACAACAACAAAAATGAACAAAAAAGTGAGGGATATCTTATCACTTCTGCAGAGTGTGGTCAGTATAATTTTGATACGAATAGTATAAAAATGATAATATCGATAAACAAATGAACATAAAAGAGAAAATTATAAATGAATCTTCAGCTTATTCTGTGTAACAATGCATCAAAAATTAAGGATCATGGTGAAGGAGGGCATTGTCATCATGTCTTGTGACCTTTTTCTAGCTGGTGTCTTGCTCCTAACCTTATCTTCCTATCATCTATTTTCTTATTCTTTTATTTTTTCCTATTATCTCTCTCTCTCTCTCTCTCTCTCTCTCTCTCTATATATATATATATATATATATATATATATATATATATATATATATAGATAGATAGATATAATAGGAAAAATGCTATTACAAATATATATATATATATATATATATATATATATATATATATATATATTTCTTATCATATGTGTTTGTGTGTGTAAAATGAATATAGTTTATACATTATGGCCTTTTAAACAACAACAACAAAAAAAACAAGGATTATGTTACTTTTCTACTCAAAATGTTCTACTGTTGACCCTTCTGATGCTGAGTAAAAGCCCAAGTCTTTCCAAGACCCACAGGTTCCTACCCTGTGGCCTCATGTCCTTATCCCACTGCCATCCCTCTCTTTGTCTCCCACCATCTCACTCCCATGTTGCTCACTGTTTTTGCCACACTCGTCTCCTGGCTGAAATTCTCTGAGCCTGTTTCTTCCTGTGAGTTTGGCACCTTGTTTCCTTCCTTGAAATACTCTTCCCCTAATGATTGTCATGGCTTCTCCCTCAATTTCTTTAAGTCTATTTGGTAATATCAGGGTAGCAGAAGCTCCTTCCCAACAATCACTATAGACAAAAGTACGTTCTCTTTCCTTAATCTTCGCAGAATTAATTATGTACGCCACTCAGTGAAAACAGACATTCTTTTGTTCATGGGTGAATCTGAGCCCCAACAGAGAAAATGAACAAAATATACAAATGGGAAATTCACAGAGGGAGAAAACCAAATGGCTTAGAAGTACATGACAAGGTTGTTAAAAAGAGAAGCCCTAAAACCAGATAAGCAAGGTTTGAACTACTTCCTAGTCATGTGATGTGAAATTGGTCTTAATGTGCCTACTAGGTTTTAGTCTCTAAAGTTGTGTAATAGCATTGATTGTACTTGTAGCACAGGTTGGTTATAATGAGTTGTTTTGAGGGATATGTGAATTAATTTAAGCAAATCCTTAGAAGACTGTGAGATACAAATGTTCTATATAAAGATTTTACATAAATAAAAAAAATTAAAAACATGCATAGACTCCAATACTTAGTCTAATGCAAATTTAAAAATTAAACAGTGGGTTAAGAACGGTTTGGAACACAAGCCAGAATTATACTAGTGCAGATCTGTGACAGCACTTATTGAAGTTGTATATAAACATAACTCATGACCCATGACCATACTTCTGGTTTTAATTATTAGAGAAACATGTGCACAAGTCCATAAAGGATTATGTATAAGAATATTCTATATTGAACTTTCTGTTGTAGAGAAATTGGAGACATATGTATTAGCAGGTAAAATAACATATAAAATGCAGTGAACATCTATTATGGAACACAGAGCAAAAATCACAATTGACAAACATAATGTTAAGAGGAAAAACATAGATACTCAATGAGAATATGGCATAATGTAAATTACCCAAATTAAATGATCATGCATGGGTTCATAAATTATATTTCAAGGGTACATACATATCCCTGGACATTTCTGTATATTAAACACACAAGCCTGGGAGCCATTTGAGGGGAAGTGAGTGCCATTTGGTAGGTGATAAAAGGAAAGTATAATAAAATCCAACATACAAGTTGTTAATGAGCAGAGAAATCTGGTTTTTGGCAGGCTGATGGGGGGGGGGGATATTTTGAAGTAACTGGAACCCTGTGGTCACACTTAAATTATGCTGTGTGAAGTGTTGCTATAATATTTAATGCAGTGCCAATTCTAAGGACAGTGACTGTCACAAAAGGACCAAAAACATTTTATAAAAACTAATGTGATGCCATTGGTAGAAGTCAGAAAAAAGGGAGGAAAATGACATATTTGACATTTAAAAATATTATGATTATATTATAACAAATTTTTTCTGATGAGTAATTTCTGATTTGGTTCAAATGCTAGGCATCCAGAAGTTAGGAAGAGCTACAGGGAAAAAGAAAAAAAAACAAGAAAGAATACTCTTTTGAAAAGGCTATACAAAGCAGTTGGATGAAGATGAGCTATCAGAATTATTTATAAAAATATCATTACCATCATATTAGAAATGCAAACGGAACACCATGTTTAGAATCCAACTTTCCTTCATTCACTGAACTCATTCTTAGTGCCAAGTGCCATGTAATACTGGAAATATAAACAAATTAGGATCTGGCTTTGTTCTCCAGGAGCTCATTTTCTGACCAGGGTTCACATATGCCCTAAAGCAACCACGAGAACCAAACACATAGTTTTCTTTTAGGAAATCACATTTTAATAAAAAGGGGACAAAAACATAACCAAAGTGGTTTCAGACAAAAAAAAGCATGATGCTAATTTAAATTAGTGAAATAATCTAAATGATAAATTATTTTATAATAAATGTTGTTACTATCTTTTCAGGCATGCACAGTAAACTGAAATCAAGTCTAAGAGGATTTCAGCTATTGGGAAAAAAACATGTGTAGTAAGGGAAGGAATACTGTTTCAGTTGCTGGGAAAATAAGTGTTTGAGCAATCAACTTACCTCTGTTGTTGGACAAATCAATTTGGAACACCTCTGTATGCCAGCACTGTTCTAGGTGTTGGTGGAAAAAAAATCAAGAAATAAAACAGACATCTGGGCATTCTGGTGTTTTATCCCAAAAGATGAGAAAAAGAAATCTACATAAAAGATCAAATACAGTATATAGAAAAAAGAAAAGCAGGGCAAGGAAATACAGACTAAGAGAATATTTTAGAAAATCAATCTAGAAGGCTTCTTGGAGGAGGTAACATTTGAGATGACATCTGAGTGAAGTGATGGAAAATGGGATGCTTGAAACATTGCCTGCAGTACAGGGACCAGTATTCCAGAAGTAGAGAACAGTTAAAAAGAATATTCCTTTTGTATTGAGAAAGTGCACATGGCTTGAGCTCAGGGAACAATGATAAAAGTGGCACCTAATTAATGTTTCTTTTTTGTTGTTATTTGTTTGTTTTGTGGTTAGAAAGTTTAAAATCTATTTTCTTAGCAAATTTTATGTATCCAATGCAGTATTATTTACTACAATCAACATGTTTTAGGTTGGATGTTCAGAATCTAGTCACCTTATAACTGAACACTTGAACCATTTGACCAACATCTCCTATTTCTGGTTTCTCATGTTTGTCTTTCATGAGATTATAAAAGTTATTTTCTATTTCAAACTGTTTGAGATACTTTAAAAATAATTAATAGGCATTGAATTTCATCAAATTGTTTACCTGCAGACTTGAAGTGATTATTTCATTTTTGTCCCTCATTATTAATATGTCAATTTATTAATGTATTTTCAGATCTTAACAACTTTGCATTTCTGATAAAAGATGCTTGATCGAATTATATAATTCTTTTTGTATAATAGTGAATTTCGATACTAATGTTTTGTAAAAGATATTTGCATCTTTCTAAGGTTTCTTACAATGAAATTTGCTTTTGTTATGATATCTTTGGATTGAATATCAGAATAAAGACATAGGTATATATCTATATATCTATGAATATATTTTGTTGTCATATAGAATGGAGAAAATTAAAAAAAAACTGAATTCATTGATTATTCCACCTCTTTAACTTCCAACCTCCTTTTTCGGATTCTGTTGATTTATCGTTTTTTCATTTGATACCATTATTCTTCCAATTTCAAAAACTAGAAATGTAAGGCTTTAAAAGGTGTCAATTGTCTATATTTAGTCATTACCAAATGCTGTTGGTTTGTACTTTGACACAAATCATGTCTAACATTTTGTTAATACCAAGGTTAGGATTTGTTTCTGCCGCAGTCTAGCTGGGCACAAATCACAAGCCACTTGAAGATTCAAGGAGCGAACTTTATGTTTAGAACTCACGCGGCATGCTGCCCACTCGAACTCTCCAGGAACTCTCCGAGCGCTCCACCAGAACTTCGGGAACTTCGTGAGCACTCAGCTGGTACTTAACCTGCAAACTCCACCCAGACGAACTCTCTAGGAACTCTGTGAGAGATCAAAAATAGGGGGCACCCAAGGCAGCAGGAACCGCTCCTTCTGGCAAAATGCCAGGCACCATCTCGAGCTGGCCATGGCTCTCAACATCTCCCCCTTTTGTTTAATTAAACAACAAGTATGTGGCTTAGGGACTGTGCCTGTCTTAGGTTGTCCAATACTACATATGGTCCTTGCCAGTCATCGGATGAGCTGACCTCAAGGCGTCAGCCTCCTGTCTTAGGTTGGTACCATTGCAATTTGATCTTACCCGTCATTGACTACCGGCCCAGCATTTAGCCACACTTGTGGATAGTGGTTTTTACACAAATACCAATAACAACCTGCTATAAGCAGAAAGGGGAGGATACAAAACGCCACAACACCAAGCCAATTGACAGCCCCTTTTGGAAAAATTGTACCACCAATGACATCATTAGCAAAGATACCCCGACACTACTACAATTCACTGCACCAACAGATAGTTCACAATGCATACAAGTGATACATAGTCCAGGCAAGTTCTGCAAGCAGTTCAAAGCAGAGGAATCCATTAATATGTCCTTTTCCTCCCAAATTAAATTGACTCCTTGATTGAGCATCACTTGTTGAGTTACATTATTCATTGATGCATCAGTTTATACAGTTTGTTGTGATAGCTATCGCAGAAGTTGTAGTTTGGTTTTATCTTTGTCTTCACCGGCACTGGGATGAAGATAGGAATTCTGGCAGTGATGGCTAAAAAAAATTATGTAACATTCCAGCAGGCACTAAAAAAAGAAGCAATTTTCTAAACAATTTATTATCCTGAATAGAATTAGATACAGTGTAAAGGAAAGGTGAAAGTAAACAAACAGATCTGTTAACCTCCTTTTTTGTTCACATTTTAAAACAATCCTCAACAGCTGTTTACCCAATTTAAATTAAAACAAAAATATTTGGATTCATTTTATCATGAGCACTCCTCATATATGATATATGGACATACGCACATACAGACATGAAACACAAAACACAAGTGTGCACACATAACACAATACATACAACACATAACATAATAATAAAGGCCTTGTAGTTTTTTACAGGTGAAATCCCCATTGCAATGCTCAAAAGCTCCACAGTCAAAAAATGAAACTGATCAGAAAAACATTAACCTAGGTCTATAAGAGCTCAAAAAACAAAACAAAACTTCATGATGTGGGAAAGGGAAATAATAAAATAGATATTGAAAAAAGCATCCTGGTTACCACCTGGGTTTGACTCTCCTTTTGATATCCCATCCTTTTTCCTGTAACTTGCATATGGGTCTGAAGGTATTCCCACAAGCAAGCTCCAAGGTTTCTTACATTTGAAATAGGCCTTAATGGTGTTCATTATTCATTAGCCTCCTGGTGTGGGAGAACCACTGTCCCAGATGTAAGGATAGCCAAACTGGAGTTATGGATATCAGCTGTTATGGATTTGAGCCAAATCATCTTCTTTTTGGTCTGTACAAATTGCTTTAGTTAGTCTCTCTGGAATCCAAATCGGCTGCTGTTCTCCCTGTGGAAACACACAAACAGACCCCCAACTCCAGACAATCACTGGGTCAGGACCTTTCATTTTCCTGTTAGAATATCCTTCCAAAGTACCATGGGCTTATGTACATTTTTTGGACACATATGCCTTTCCGCAGCACTAAGCCCTGATGAATCCAAATTTAAAAGGCTTAGAGTAAAAAGGGTTATTTTAAGTTTATCTTTGGGGAATATATACCCCTTCCCAATTCCCTCTTTTTGCTTTAATAAGTACATTTTAATAGTTTGATGAGCTCTTTCAACTATGCCTTGTCCCTGTAGATTGTATGGGATTCCTGTTATATAAGTAATGCCAAAAGATGAGAAAAATTGTTTAAAAGAGGTAGAAGTATAGCCAGGGCCATTATCTGTTTTAACTGTTTTGGAACGCCCACAGTGGCAAAATTTTGTAAGTAATGAGCTATAATATCTTTAGTTTTTTCTCCGGCATGAAGGGAGCCCATCAAAATTCTGGAAGAAGTATCAACTGTAACATGCAAATATTTTAATTTTCCAAATTTTGGCAAGTGTATGACGTCCATCTGCCAAATATGGTTAGGTATCAGTCCTCTAGGATTGACTCCAAGATTAACTTGTGGTAAAAAGGTCACATTTTTTTAATAAAAAAATAAAAAAAATACTTTTTTAAAGTATTTGCATTGACATGGAAGGATTTATGAAAATTTGTAGCTTCTTCTAGCATAGAAAAAATATGAATGTCATGTGTAGTTTTATCTGCTAAATCATTGCCCAAATAAAGGGCTCCAGGCAATCCTGAATGTGCCGTGATATGTCCTATGAAGAATGGATCTTTTCTGTCCCAGATTAGACTTTGTATAGTGGAAAACAAAGAGAAAACAGTAGAGGAAGGGGAAATCCTACCAGCATCTTCAAGGGATACTATAGCATTAACTATATACTGACTATCGGAAAATAAATTAAATACAGAATTTTTAAACATCACAAAAGTTTGTAATACTGCATTAAGCTCTACCTTTTGAGCTGATTGTTTGGGTACTAAAAATGTAAAAGTTTGATCAGGGGTAACTACTGCTGCTGTACCATTATTTGACCCATCAATGAATATATTTGGAGCATTCATGATAGGAGTTTTTCTTGTAATTTTTGGAAAAATTACAGGATGTGAAGACCAAAAAGACAACAAAGGATTATATGCTAAGTGGTTATCAAATGAAACATTAAATTTGCACATGATTATTGCCCAAATATTTAACTCATTAGTAACTCATCAACTTGATCTATTGTATATATTTTATTGGGAGAAATTCCAAACACTCCCTTTGCTGCTTTTATTCCTTTGAGTATTAATTGTCCGACAACCTCAGGATACCTAGTAAGAATAGTGTTAGGAGAATAAAATAAATGTATCCATAATAATAGACCTTCTTGCCAAAATGCTCCTGTAGAAATATTTTTTGTTGGCAGTACAATAAATGATAAAGGCAAACTTATGTCAATTCTATCCAAATGCATATTTTCCATATATGTTTCAATGATTTTTAATGTCTTTCTTGCTTCCGGCGTTAATATGCGGGGTGAATTTGGATCTGATGGACCTTATAGGATATCAAATAAAGGTCCCAACTCTCCTGTTGGTATGCCTAGATAAGGCCTTATCCAATTTATGTCTCCTAATAGCTTTTGATAGTCGTTAAGTGATTTGAGTTGATCTACTTGTATTTGAACTTTTGGTGGACAGACCATGGTCGAGGATAATAGAACTTCTAAATAATTAATTGGAAAATTTCATTGTACTTTATCTATTGCTATCTCTAGATCATAATTTTTTAGTAAATTTGTAAGTGTGACATAAGATTCTAGCAATGTGTTTTTATCTTTATGTGCCAATAATACATCGTCCATATAGTGAAATATTTGTAGTTCAGGATTTTGATTTCTAAGTGGCTGGATTACTTTGTTAAAATAAATTTGACACATAGCTGGGCTGTTAGCCATCCCTTGAGGGAGTACTTTCCATTCATATCTCTGATCAGGACCTTCATGATTCAGTGCAGGGATAGTAAATGCAAAATATGGACTATCCTCAGGATGAATTGGAATTGAAAAAAAAAAAAAAACAATCTTTAATATCTATAACTAAAACATACCAGGTTTTTGGCAAAGCAGACAATTGGGGAATCCCCTATTGAGCAGGTCCCATAATAACCATCTCATTATTAATGGCTCTTAAATCTTGCAATAATCTCCATTTACCAGATTTCTTTTTGATGACAAAAATTGGAGTATTATGGGGAGATATGGAAGGTTTTATATGTCCCTCTGCTAATTGTTGTTTGAACAGGTCATGGGCTGCTTGTATCTTTTCTTTAGTCAGGGGCCACTGAAGAACTCATACTAGTCTTTCTGATTTCCAAGTAATTTTGATTGTCTCAGTGACCCCTTCTGAAAACCAAATCCATGTCTATTTATTCCTTAATCTATTTGAATTGGTGCTCCTATACCTTGTTCTTGTTCACCTAATCTTTTTTCTTTCCTAAAACCTTGTCTAGCCCTAATAGTGGGCACATTTGGATTGATATTATTTGCTAATGTCAAACCTAATTGATCTAGGACATCTCACCCCCATAAATTTATAGGAAGATGATCCAATACATATGGCTGTATAGTTCCTTCACATCCTTCAGGATCCTTCCAATCTAATACCATCGCACCTCTATGGGGATTAGTTGCCACTCCTAGGCCTCGAAGCGTTTGAGTGGCTTGTTGTAATGGCCAATGTTTTGGCCATTCTTGACGAGAGATAATGCTAAGGTCAGCACCTGTGTCCAGTAGTCCATTAAATTCATGTCCTTGAATATTTAGTTTTAGCATGGATGAGAATCTAAATTTAAAGAAACCATAGCCCAATCTACACCTGTGGAGCCTAATCCCCTGGAACCTCTTTCTATAGTACTACTGGAAAATTTATCATGTAGGCTGGGTATTATTAATAACTGTGCTATTCTATCTCCTGGTGAAATTACTGATATACCCCTTGGAGAACTGGCTATAATTTTTATTTCACCTTCATAATCGGGATCAATTACCCCAGGACTTATCATAAGTTCTTTTAGAGTAGAAGAACTGCGTCCCAATAATAAGTCTACTGTTCCTTGGGGAAGAGGCCCTTTTACCCCTGTGGGAATGATTTGAACTACCATCTCTGGAGTTAGTACTGCTCTGGCGGAGGCACAGACGTCTAACCCTGCACTCCCTCTGGTTTGTCTAGTGAGGGATCTAATGGATAATGTGTCCGGGGCACTACCCTGATGGTGTTGCTGTGTTCCTCCAGTGCCCCATATATTTGTGGTCATGGGCCCCGGAGCATGGGTCCCCCCTGTCTGTTTTTTGGCAATGGAGCCCAATGTTTTTCTCCACAATATTGTGGGTAAACACCTGGTCCTTGTCCATTTTTTGATAACGGAGTACCCTCTATAGTGGTTTGAGAATGGCATTCATTAGCCCAATGTCTCCCTCTACGGCATTGTGGGCAAATACGCGGTATTCTACCCTTTTGATACCTAGTTTTGTTAAACCCTCCTCCTAAGGGGCAACTCCTTTTAAAATGTCCTGTTTGTTCACAATTGTAGCATGTTTTTGGCCTGGCACCTAATGCCTGTTGTACTGCAGCTGCCAAGCCTTTCCCTTGTTCATTAATGTCTCTACATAATTTAATATATGTGTTTAAATCTCCATGTTTCCATGGTCTAATGGCCTCCCTGCACCATCTATTTGCTTGTTTGTAGGCTAGTTGCTTTATTAATGGCATCGTTTGTTCTATATCCCCAAAGATTCTGGTAGCTGTTTGTATAAGCCTATCTACAAATTCAGCATAAGCTTCATTAGCTCCTTGTATTACCTTAGATAATTGACCTTGTAAATCTCCATGTCCTTGTAAAGTCTTCCATGCCCTAACTACATCTGCAGCATTTTGTGAGTATATGGCAGGATCATATCCAATTTGTTGCTGCTGACCCTCATAAGGTCCCTTTCTAACAACATATCTAGATTTCTCTGAGGATAACCAGCTGTTGCATTTCACCTAGCCATCTCCGTGCAAAATTCCAGATTGGCAACCTTCCATAACAGATATTGTCCTCCATTTAGCAAAGCTTTGCATATACTAGCCCAATCTGCTGGCGTCAAGTTCAAGTTAGTAATGGATTCAACCATACTTACAGTGAAGGGTGCTTGAGGACCATAGGTTGTTACAGCCTCTTTCAGCTGCTTCACTGTTTTGAGATCTAAAGCATAGTGAGTTTGCTTCTGTCCTGCTATCTCAAATACAGGGCATGCTAATCCTTGAGGTCCTGTCTCAGGATGCCATCTACCAACTACGGAGGTTGAGGGCCACTCAGCATATGTTGTCTCCATAGGCGGAGCTGTTGATTGGACACACACGCTCCCCGGTGATAGAAAGGGGTTAGTAGCAACCTCCCGTTGTAATTTCTCCCCTGATAGCCCTTCCTCCTCTAAACTTTTTTCCTTTGTCTAACTCGAGAGACTTCCTCTTTTACTTGATGTAAGATGTCTTTGCCTTGACTAAGCAAACAAGATTGTACCAACGTCCATAATGGTAATGTGCCAACTGGCAGATTTCCTGGGCTTTCCTTTTGTATCTTTTTAAAATCTTCACCATTATGGTTCTATTGTGATATATTTAACAACCCCTCTTTAATGAACCATGGGCTACACCTTTGTATCGTGTTAACGTATTCCTTAACTGTTCTTGATTTTACTGAGATGCCTCCTTCCTCTAGCACTTTACTTAACGCCCTTTCGGTTTGGTTCTTATTAATTTTTAATTCCATATTTCCGTGATGAAGATACCCTTCACTAAAATAATGCAAAAGAAAACCGAGACAAAATGAAACAAAAATGGAACAAAAATTCATTATATCAGCCTTTCTATCCTCCTGAAATGTCCAATCCGTCCTTTCTCCCTATCTGTCCCTCAGATGCAAAGAGTTTTTCCTCAGATGTGAGCGGTTTTTCTTCCATCCCACCCATCTCCAGGGACAGGCAACTTAAAACAAAAGCTAAACAAAAGGAAAGAAGAATCTTTAAATGGTTACCCATCCTCTCGCACTGCCCTCAGGGTGAGCAGTTTACCTTATCACTTACCCTCATGTGTTCCCCGCAAGGACCACCATATGCCACAGTCTGGCTGAGCACAAATCACAAGCCACTTGAAGATTCAAGCATGAACGAACTTTATTTTTAGAACCCAAGCAGCACGCTGCCCATAGGAACTCTCCAGGAAGTCTCCGAGAGCTCCACTGGAACTTCGGTAACTTTGTGAGCCCTCAACCGGAACTTAACCCATGAACTCCACCCACGCAAACTCTCTAGGAACTCTGCGAGAGCTCAAAAATAGGGGGCACCCGAGGCAGCAGGAACTGCTCCTTCTGGCAAAATGCCAGGCACTATCTTGACCTGGCCGTGGCTCTCAACAGTTTCTTTAGCTGTTTGTCCTTTGACATAATCAATAAATTAAAACAAATGTGAATAATAAGATAAGGTAGAAGAGAGAAGTAAATGAAGACACCATCATCTTAATCCTGGTCCTTAATGCCTTTTTGGTGCACCTCAGTAACGGCTTTCTTTCTTGCATGATTTTTAATATTTCCAACATATTTTGATATTATAGATTTTTGTAGAATTAGACTGAATTCTCTAAAAACACACCAACTTTCTTGTCCTTCCTTGTTTTCACTGTTTCTTACATGAGTTCTAACTTTAAATTATTCTTGTCCCCTGGCCAAGTGTCATGAAATTTTCTCATCACATAGCAGTCGGATCTCCTACAAAGTCATATGTCTTTCCTTTTTATCAAGGTAGTCCTACTAATTCCTTAAACTCAATTAAATTATTATTTGTGCTCATAAGCACTCCCTCAAACATCTGAATGATAGCTCTTCCTAAGGCAGAATTAATTATATCTTCATCTCTGTGGTTCAGCCTTTATGGCAGTTCTACTTTAACATTTAAAAGATTGCAAAAAAGATATATACTTTTTTGTTTGTTTGTTTTTGAATTTCTTTTAAATGGCAGAAAGGAATTTATGTAATCCTATGTTTCATCAAAATTTTTTAATTAAGCCTGGTTAATATTGAGCCAAGACTTATTTAAAATAGTGTAAAACAACTTTTTGAAAGGTGACAGTAGTGTTTTTACTGTATTCAAAACAAAAACAAAATTTAAAACCTTGAAAGCTGGATAGAAATTCAGTGATTTTTTTTCTTAGAAAGCCAGATAGAACATATTAAAAATGCATTTGACAAATTGAAAATTTTACAAATATGAAACAGTGAGACCTCGATGTATTGTGAAGATGTCACATACTGTTATTGGCTTCCTAGGGTTCATTGGGCAAAGAAAACACTTCCATCCAAATTAACACTTTGCTATTTGTAAACATATATGACAATATAAATGTAATGCTTAGTTTATTTAAATAACAGAATTAATCCATACACTTTATTCAGGAATGGCTTCATTGTCTCCATGTTTTCATGGTTATAATAATTTGTATTTTTAAACTTATTCAAAATAATCTCTTTGAATCACAAGTAATATGTAATGTTATACAACGTCATATTAGTTTTCAAACACATTTGTACCATATAATATATTTTAGCTTTTTTTCTTTTCATTTTTTGGCACTCTATGGGAAATATATGCACAGCTCTAGTCCCTAGAGCTTACCAATATCAGATATTTAGAAATTAGATGTAAAATAGTAACAAAAAAGTAAAAGTTCATCTAATGAGGATAAATGTTCTAGATTTAAACTTAATTGGCAGGACTACTTTCAGAAGGTTTCATAAACCTTAATGAAGTACTGTTTTTAAGCTGTTGTACTAATTAATTTTCTGTTGTTGTGTAACTAATTGCCAAATTATTGACTGACAAACCTGTGCTGAGTGACCATATGGTGTTTTTACTCTTAATATTTAGAGTACATTGATAAACAAAATAGATAGCTGGAATATCTAAGCATCCATATCTGACAATGAACCACACCTTCTGATGCACCAAAGATTGAACAGGCATCAACATCCTGGAGTCGAATGGCCTTAGGTCTCTGAGAAATGATCTGAAGAAGTCCTGGATCATGCATGGGGATCTGATCTCTTTGTGCCATGACTGAGGCCCTACCAATAGCTGCAGAGTAGAAAAACAAACAAACAACATAAGTAAAAAAGTGTGTTTTCATAATGTCTCTATTTTAAAAGAAAGAGGGTTCAGTAACAACATAAACATTAAGTAGCCAAGGTTTCTCATCAATCAAGGTTGAGTAAATTTTGTGCTGTGAGATTAAAAAAATAGGGTATTTTGCTTTTCTATACCAACAGTACAACCCACTTACAAAGAATATTTTGCAAAACATTAAAAAGTATTTCAAATAAATGTGTCATTTTTAAAGAATAAATGGAGAATTAATGAGGCTGTAGTTACTGTAGACATTTGAACTTACTATGCTTATCATTTTTGTTTAGATTAAGATAATCAAAACCTTAGGTTAACTATAATAATATACCATCATAAATTTTAAACAACATGCCAGTTAATTAACTATGATTTTGCATGAGAGTTCTTAGACCATAATATAAACTTGAATAAATTGCCTTTAAGGATGCTGCATTCATACAAATAGGAGTCGTATCTAACATCTGTACTCAATGTTAGTCAATGAAAAGCAAAAAAAGATTTTTTACTAACTGCTCAATCAGGATTATTCTAGGGATTCATTATGTATTGGTTCATATACTATACATTGTCACAAATTTCTTATTAATCAGAAGATCTGGAAAGAACAGATTGCAGACTTACTTTTAGTACCTTGTATATAATTCTCCTACTCTTGTATTCTTATATAACATAGCTGCAGACCAAATAAGGCCTTTAGATGGTAAAGATTTGCTTATATTTTTAGTTTTTACAGCTACATAATACAAATACTGCTCCTAGCAACCATCAACTTTAAAAGGAAGATCGGCATATTCGAATGTCACTCCTGGAATTGGTAGCCAGCAGCTAAATGACTATAACCTCTGAACATCAACTATATCTCTTGATAAGATTGTCATTTTTATAAAATCAATTATTTAGAGAGCAGCAGGCCTTCTAAACTTCATTGACAGAATTTTAAATTCAACTTACTTGTGGCACTGAGACTGCTCACACTAAAAACATAACTGGAATTTGGAATGCATACCAAAAGTACCTTGAATTCAAAGAAATTCAACATCTACTTAATACTTTATTCACATCAGTTAATTTGTAATCAAAATGTCCAGTATAAAAAAAAAATAACCACCAATGCTAACTGAAAAGTTATATGGTGATTCATGAGATCAAGTCTGCAATTTGAAGCACCAACACCCAGTGTCTGATGCTGACCATTATTCTGTATTCTCATTTTTACCTGTTTGAATTTTTCCTGTTTTGCATTCCTATCAATTGTTTAATAATTTTCCCTGTAGGGCATACATGTCACAATTTTATATAAGGCTCAGCCAGGCAGTGCCTCAGTTTTTATAATTACTAGTATTAGAAAATAATCCTAAGTATATAAGAGAAAAACCTCAGTATAACAGCTCACCTCTGAAAGACCAGACAGGAATAAATTCCTGGTCTTTACCTAACATATTCCTAGATCTTGGGTCTGAAAGCTACTGAATGTGTGTCCTCTTTACCCATTTAACCTTGCTTTTTTTTAACTTGGTCTTTATATCTCTCAACTTCTTAAATATTGTTTTCTTTAGGTATAAGTTCAGAGTTTTGCAAACTTGGTAGAAATTTTTAATTCATCAACTAAAAAAAATCTAAAACTTCTCTAAAACCTTAATTCAGATCTTCTCTTATAAAAGTAAAACACAAATATGGGAAATATGGGACTTTAAGTATGTATAAATTATTACTCTAGATGTTCCACACATTTTATCTCATTATTCCACATAATTCAATATATTGCTGCCCACAAGCATTACAAATCAGGAAACTGAGCCACACAAAGGTTTAAGAATTGTGATAAACTCCTTCCAAAGTGAATGTAGATATGGAAGATAACTGAAGAAAATTATTTATTCACTAAAAATTGAAAAGGAAATATAAGTAGATCAGTGGTTATATATTAAGATGATTTTTACCCCCCCATGGAATATTTGGCAATGTCTGGGAGATGGAGGAAGGTGTTACAGGCATAGAGGCCAGGGGTGCTATTCAGCATTCTCCATTGCATAGAAAGGATCCTATATTAAAGACTTGTCCAATCCAAAATGTCAGTAGTGTTGAATTTGAGAATTTCTGGTATAGAATAATAAAAAGACTTTTTGATTCTCCCCTTGCAATAATCAGAATCATTATCCCTCTTCAGAACTGAAACCCTGTATTCTTGGAACTAATGTGTGGGATTCTCCTAGGAAGTAATTATATGTAATCACCGATTAACAGGACCCCAAGACTTCAAGAATAAATTTGGAAAAGTGATTCCCTCGCTTACTCATGTGTAAACTGAACACATTGATTTCATAGAACCTGCCTATGCATAATATTGTTTAATCAAGTTTTCATTTATACTAGATAAAATCAAATGTGGAAATAAAAGTCCTCATGGATTAATAAGTGGCAGTAATATACTGCTTAAAAATAAAATTTTCACATGCAGTTTGATGTAGAATTGTACTCCTTGAAGTACTTAGTAAAAACTATTAAAAACAACTTGGAGGAAAACCATGTCAGAAGGTGTTCTGAGAGACTCTAAGAAGTATACTTTAGCATGAATATATCAAAATATGCTAGGCTAATCTGTCAAAAAGAAAAAAAAATATTTTCTTACAAAGTAGCATATATGTTAAATAAGGAAATTATTATAATGGAGTTCAGTAATTTAAACGAATTTGGAGAAAACAAGTCAGCATTACAGGAAGTCAGTATTATAGATTTTAATAAAGCAAACTAATCATGATCACACTAAATTACCAGTAGTATGTAAAATTATATCAGAAGAGTATAACCTACATAAACACTTAGGATTCTCTCTAATGTATTAATAAAAATTATCTGTAATTGATGTGGAGAGAATCTTTAGATAAATATGTTTCTGAGAGTATTGACAGTGATTAAAAACATTTTCCTTAAAATGCTTGGTCTGCTACAACAAAATATCAATGACTAGGTGATTTAAATGACAGCTATTTATTCCACACAGTTCTTTCATTATTTTTTACAGTGTGATGTTCAGACCATGGTGACAGCAGGGCAGTAGGGTTAGAGTTCTATGAGGTCTCTCTCTCTGGGTTGAAGACAGACATGTCTTCCTCATTGTGTCTTAACATGGTAGAGAAAAAAATAAGTACTGGTCTCTTCCTCTTCTGATAAGGTCACTAATCCCACTTTCAAGAATTTACCATAACTTAATTGTTTTCCAAAATTTTACTTCCAAATACCATCACATTGGGGAGTAGGGCTACAATCTATGAATTCTATAGACACCAACATTCAGTTCATAACCATTATTAAGCAACTCATTTATATTATAAAACTTTTCTTTAAAAATGCTATGAGTTTAAACATAGTAACACTATGTTTAAACACTTACATAGAGTATTTTAACACTTACACAGAGTATTATAAGTTCTGGGTCACTGAAGTCTGTAAGGATTCTGGCTGTGGAAATGTACAAGGCAGTGTTCTGCCACAGTCTGGCTGGGCACAAATCACGAGCCACTGAAGCAGGAACAAACTTTATTTTTGAACTCCAACAGCACACTCCACAAAGCTCTCCGGGGAACTCTCCCGAATGTCACGCAGCTCCTCCAGGAACCAACAACTGGAAATCCCTCTTCCGGAAATCCCTCCTCCCACACTTCCCCAACCAATGGGAACTCTCCGGGAATCCCCACGAGAACTCCAAAGTAGCAGGCCAAGGCGGATAGTAAAGGTCTAATATACAACCAAATCAATCCAACATCATCTTAATGGCTTGCCTCTCAACCAATACTATTGGCAAAATGCCAGGGGCCATTCCGACTCGGTGTGGCCCTCAACAGTGTTCCTCTGGTGAGTAAATTCTTAGGGTATGGGAGGGTTACAGGTACCCTGTTTCCCATGGTTGAAATATTCTGCATTTCTCTCAGGAACTAGTAAGATGACTAATACATGTTCACTGCCTAACTGCTATGGTAATGTCCTTCATGAGGAGGTTTTCTGCTAGAGTCTTATCAACCTCAACCTTGATCTCAGACACTCAGCTTCTGAGAATAAAGGAACTCTCTTAGACAACACTAAGTGTCGCTGTGCCTAAAGCTGTCCACATAACAGTAACTTTATACAAGGAGCAATATGTACTAAGGATGTCAATGACCTAATGTGACCTATTGATATAAATAAAGCTGGCAGCTTGGAAGAGCAGCTATTACTTTGCCTCTCCAACTTGCTTCAGTCTCTTTTTGTTTTTCTTTAAAAAAGTCTGAATTAATAAGATCTTACTATAATATCTATCATTTAACTAATAAGAATATAGAAAATTTCCTCATCAGTAATGTGCTTTTCAATCCATGATGAAATGAATGATACATTTTTACTTGATATGTCTTTTTAACACAATTCCAAATATTAAATGTGCTTTAATATTTCTTTTTAGTGTGATTTTCCATTACTTTTGTAAGCCCAGATGCAAAAACATTTATCATATGATTATATTTTCATGTTTTAAACATTTGTAGTATCTTTATGAAACTGGACATAAACTAGCATGTCTCTAATGCTACAAAACAGTAGTTACTTCCTTTCAAGAAACAAAAGTTTTAATATTTATCAGAAAATTATGCCCTCAGTACAGAATTTCATTTCCACTTAAATATGAATCACTTTTAATCAAAGGAAATAAATCATGGAAAACAAATGTAAAGAAGCATAATCTCATGTCAAATGTTTCCTTTAGGAAGGGCTTAACTATTGGTAACATCAGATATATAGTATTAAATGCTAGCACTATTAAGCCAAAGAAAAGTCCCAACCAATCTATATTAAATTTCCCCCCAAAATACTAGTCAAGAGAAATAGAAACATGCCCATACACAGAATTATGTGTTTATATCTATAGAAAAACTATTTTAATAGCCCCAAAGTGGAAACAACCAAAATACCAATGTGAATGGGTAAACAAGATGTTGTAGGGCTGGGGATGTGGCTTAAGTGGTAGCGTGCTCGACTGGCATGCATGCGACCAGGGTTCAATCCTCAGCACCACATACAAACAAAGATGTTGTGTCCACCAAAAACTAAAATAAATAAATAAATATTAAAAATCTCTCTCTCTCTCAAAAAAAAAGATGTTGCATATCCATAAAATGGAAAACTGTTAATTGTTTCCTATAATATTAGGAAACTAAGTATACATATACATGTTGCAATGTACAAGATCTTCAAAATATTTCATGTTACTTGAAAGAAACAAGCTTGTATGCATTCTCTAGGCACAAGGAACTGAAAACTGCTGACAACCAAGAGCATGTGAACATGGATGTCTTCCCAATTTGGCAACTCATGGGAATTCAGTTCTAACTGGTTCCTTGATTACACCCTTGTGACAACTGAACAGAGGAACCAAATAAGCCAGGAACAGATTCATCACCTACAGAAGCTATGGCATTATAACCATATTGTTTAAAGTCATTAAGTTGATAGTAATTTGACATGCAGCATTAAAATTAAAGTTAATGAAGCTGTTTACAGATTTCTTCCGGAAGCAAGAAATGTACCTGTATCATTTCTATAGCTTCCTCATATTTAATGAGGGCATAATGTCTTCAGAGGTCAAGTTCAAATAAATTATGCATCTCTCTTGTTCTTCTTAGATTTTGTACTTGAATTTATGTCAGGAGTCATACTGAAAATATTAACAGAAGCCCACTTGATCCAGCTTGGCTAATTTGGTGAGATTTAAAAAAATGATTTTGAATCTATTCTTCCATTTATCAGACTTAGTTGAAAAGAACTACAAGTTTACACCATCTACAGAGATTTGATGGCAAATTAGACACAAAATATAATTGAAACTTTGGTTTGAAAGGGAAAAAAAAGGCAAAATTTTAATCTGAGGCAAGAGCATAGATTTGAGAGGATTATAGCTCCAAATAAGAAAGATCAGAGCCACAGGTAATAGAGACTGTGCCTTTTTCCTGTGCTGGATGTGTGCTCTATCTGATGCCCAAGAAACAAACTTATCAAAAGTATGAAACTCACACAGAACTTCTATTCAGAGTATCTGACAGAAGAAAATTTAAGATAAAACTATACTTAGTCAAAAGTGAATTAATGAGAAAACAATTTTTACAAAATTGACATAGTCAAAGTCTTTAAAGTTTGTAGAACTTTAAAGATCAATAGAGATCCTGATGAAATCACACATAGAGACAAAAATAAAGACATTAAAATAATTTTGGAAAGAACGACATGTAAGATAGTAATTAATTCCTTGGTAAAAGCCTGAAATGCTACAGGTGAATGTTATAATACAGACAACACAGTAAAGAATAATGTAAAAATATTATAATCTTGAAGTATCACTCTTCCATACATTTTAATGTACAGATTTTAAAAATTTTCTATACCATTAGTATTTTTTCTTATCATGCAAACTGAAAAAACTTTAGTTTGTATGTTTGGGGAAAATGCAAGTTTATGCAGCAGTTTATAAAAGGTGATACGTTTTAAAGAATTGTGAATATTAACCCTGATATTCAAATCACACACACACACACACGTGCACACACACAAAAAAGATTTTGAAACAGATGACCATTGGATCATTAGCAGTGACCAGAGTGTCACCTATGGAGTGATTGCAATGTCAAGTTCATACTCAGTAGGAAAATTTTGTTTGTTTAGCCACATTTTCCATGGTAAAGAGAGATGGATTAATATTTTATGTGGTAATGTTACAATGTACTCAAAATCAAAATGATTGATTATAATGTTCTGAGCGAAGCTAAATACTAGTCTTCACTTACATAAAAGGGTTATATTGAATAAAGCAGAACACTGTTTTTTCTTTCTTACTATGGATTAACATAGAGGAAATAAATTTCATTAAGGATTTAAATTAAAATAAGAATTTTCTGAACACGGTCAAAAACTCATTAAGATATCAGATTATATTAGTGGAAAGAATCACAAATGTTGTTTAATTAACAAAGATTTATTAAATAAATGTATATGCCATTTATCTTTCAGTTTTCCTTTCAATCAGTATTTTTACATTTATATTTGATAAACTACATGTTTTTATTTGATAAAGTAAATTTTATATTTGGTAAAGGGTATCATGATATCATAGTATTTTCTCTGAAAATTTTTTAATTTAAATGTGCCAATTTATTTTACATATACAAAACATTAAAAGTAAATCAAACTATGATGACCTATTAAATGTATATAAATTTTCTTTTCATGTACATTTAGTCTTATATTTGCAGACTCAACTTTTATACATGCAAAATGTAGGCCAACAATATTTTATTTTTGTATGACTGAGAAAAAATGAAAAATATTTAAAAAAATATTAAATGCAGCAGATACTAACACTAATCAATTATTTTGTGTTATTTTGTGTCAATTATTTTGTGTTCAATAGAGTCAATTATTTTGTGTTCAATCTTATTCAGTTTCCCTTGAGTTTTGTTGCCAAATATGATTGTTATAACTAGAGAAGATGGGATGAAGGTCATAGTAAAATAGCAAGTTTTACAATATAGCTGTTCATGTCCTGCATGTTACTACAGTGATTCATCACCTAATCCAAGTAAATTTAAGAGTCACATGAGCAGTTTCACAGACACTGACATTCCTAGGCCCTGGCCTCACTCTACTAAATAAAATGCCATAGGATACAGGATTCAAGGAGTTATGTCATTAAAATTCTCTACAGATGCAAGTGGTCAGCCAGACTTGTGAGTTATGCATACATATCTATCTAAAATATATAGGTACATGTGGGTGGGAGGAGTGCAGGTAGAAAAGAGAAAGTCTTTATACAGAGAAGACTCAAAAAAAAAAAAAACTCTTTATAATAGGGGATTAAGGGTACTTAAGATCACTACCAGCTACTTTTCAAAGTCTCTTCATGAAAACTCCTGAGAATTTTTAAGCATTTGACACACATAAGGTGCTAGACAGAAAAAATAAAATAAAAGAAAAATGAACTTTGCCAACCCCAAATTTTTATTTTTGCTAAAAAGAAAAACTGAACATTGAATGTTGAAAACATGCATAGAAGGAAGGTTGGGTGCCTAGATAAAGGTGGATTTAATAAGTGACAGGTATTGGTTGACATAGCTTAAGAGATAAATTTTCTTCATCAGTAAAGAAAATGGGAATCATTAGATCACAGCTAGTGATTTGAATCCAGATCTTTCTGATTCCATGGCCCAGCTTGTCACTCTGTGCCTGTCCTCTGGAGAGGCTACCCATCCCAGATTTAATCATAAGCTGCTACACTTTGTTTTTTCTATGACATGACACATTACCAGTGCCCACTGTAGTGAAACACAAATAGGAAAGTGAAATTTAGAAGTGAATTTTATTGAAAAATTTTCACCTGGAAACTCAGAGTTTGAGAAGCAATATTAATATTGGGCTGCTGTATATCATTTTCAAGAATGTTTGAAATATGAGGGCTAAGGTTGTAGCTCAGTGGGGAAGTGCTTGCCTAGCATGTGTGAGGCACTGGGTTAAATCCTCAGCACCACATAAAAATAAATAAATAAAAGTACTTTGTCTATCTACAGCTTAAAAAAGAAGAATGTTTGAAATTTGAGCTTGAAAGAGCTTTTGGAAATGAATGTACTGGAAGTGGTGGCAACTAGCAAGGAAACAGAAACATAACACTTGTTTTCATTCACTTAACGTATCTCTAAAATGGATATATACCTCATATCAAAGGATAGTTTGCAATAATGTTTCAGGTTTCATGAGTTACTGTAGCAACATACTAAGCATCATAAAGTTATGAAAAATACTGATAATTTGATAAAACCATCTGGACAATGAAGAGAATAGGGAAAGATCACATGGGGGTGAAAGTAAGAGAATGATTTTAGTAGGATTTACAAATTGCTAATTAATCTGAATCTCAAGTGAGATTTTTTGAGTGTATATTCTCAAGTCGCACATTTAATAATCCAGACTCAGTCTCATGAATCTGATTTTCAGAAAATTCCTCAGGTGAGTCAGGTGATCAACCTTATGTAGAAATCACTGGTTCATAATGTGTGAATTCTACTTCTCTCTTTAGTAATGAGGCTAGATGAATAATATTGCTTAAACTTTCCACACTGTAATGTAAAATGAAGGATGTGAACCAGAATATGATGAATAGGTTTCATTGTTCAAATAGAATGGTCCGTGTAAACCTTACCAGATGAGCAGTCTCAATGATTTATGAATGAGACCCAGAGCATGTCATCCCTGGTCAACTTTCTTTCCAACCAACAGCCTTAAAGAGGACACCTTAGAGTCCCTTAGATTATAGGTTGAAAACCACAGCACTGATACACCCTGAGATCCCTTCTGTGTCTAAGTTTCTGGAAACAGTAAGAATAATTCCTGACATATTAGTTATTTATTGGTCAAAGGAGGCCACTGGAAGACCAAAAGTGGATCAGCCATAAGATCTAATTTACCAGAACCCAAATTCTCTCTTCTGATGGGCAATTGGCCAAATAGGCTGTTAAGGGTCAGAAGGGATGGTGAAGGAAATTCAATGTATGTTTCATTTTCTTTTTCTTTTTTGCACATGACAGAGATGCATTTGAATGGAGGTCTACCATCTGTTATGTGAGCTAAGAAATACAGGATTCCATGGCAAATGTCATAATGATACATGCAGTTGTGATCCATCATGTCTTTGGGTCTTTAATGGAAGAGCACATCAGTTCAATTTTATTTTCATGATGGTTGATGTTTTTTTCTCTAAAGTATGAGAAAGCAATGCCTTTCCAAACAAAGAAAAATATTTTGGAAATATTATTGTAGTTTTCTTAACATTTTACTTCATTAATGATAACAAATAATTATGATGGATCCAAATTAAAATAATAATAAATAATAGTTGAGTCATCATGCTTATCTCATAATATTTATTTATTTATTCCTCTATGTATTTGTTTTATATTTGCAAGCTACGTTATATAGATATATGTATAAATTTTTGCATTCTGTTTTATTTATACCTGAGTACTTATAATTTGCAAATAAAACATTCTCAGGAAGTAGAAATAATAATCTGATTTATTTAATGAAGTCGAAAATTAAAGAAGCGTGGATCTATACACTATTTTGTGTAGTGGGCGCAATTTGAAGGTACTTTAGAACTCTAAGATTTTAATACATGAGATAAGTCCCATAGATGTATTCTTTGTTTCTCATTTTTTCTTTATAGACACTTTTCTCTTTCTTGACTCTCATGATTACACTGATTTCCACTTGGAAAAATCTCTTCAAGATATTTTTTAAAATTTCTATAGAAAAGTGCACATATATTTTAAAAGATTATTTTGGGAAGGGAAGATGGATATTTAAACAATTGTCTTCTATTTAAAGTGGTTACTGAACTAAACAATCATTTTCCTTCACCCCTTTTCAAATGCCATTGAAAAGACACAAGAAGATTTGTGGCTGTGGTTTTTGTTATTGTTGTTTAAATGAAAAGAAATAATAAGAGTACAGAACTTAAAAACAGAGATGAAATGTTCTATCAGTGAAACAAAAAGTTTGAGGTGTTTGGGGACAATACAGTATATAGTAGTTGGGTTTCAAGGTAATGACAAAAACAAAACTCTTGGCATTCATATTTTCTCTCCAAGAAGCCTGAAGGCCATGCTTCTCAGCTGTGAGCAATCCAGCAGCATTGCCACAGCCAGAGTTTGTTAGAAATGGAAAACTTCTGGCTCCACCATAGACATAGTAATCAGAATGTTAATGTTTGCGAGATCCTTGGGTGATTCTTGGGCACATTAAAATTTGAGAGACCTTGTCCTAAGGTATTCTAACACAACTACTCTCACCCTTAGACTCACCGGGAATACTTTTTGCAATCTATTACTTTTATTTTTATCTAAAGATTAGAATTAGTTGGTGTTAGAATTAGCAAAGTTTTAAAAATCTTTCCAAGTCATTTTAATGCACAGCTCACATTGAAAATCACTGCTCAAAGCTCTACATGAGCAGTGTTTGTGAGTGAGAGGGAAGCCATGAGATGGTAATCAGAATTAAAAAAATAAATTAAAAAAAACTCTAAACCAGCTGCCACTGGTTACTAAGCTGAAATAATGTCTGTAAAATGTGAAACAGCAAACAGAATATATAAAATAAGCAGGGAAAAAAAACTGAGCAATCTTCTTGGAGGAAGTGACAATAACTATATCAGAATCTGAGCTGGGGGTGTAGCTCAGGGCTAGAGAATTCTTAAAATGTGTGAGGTCCTGGGTTCAATCCGCAATACCTCTGTCCACACACAGAGACACACACAGGCACACTGTGCACATGCATACAGAACAACAATAATAACAAATTCAAAATTCAATCATCATATCTGTGTATGGTATAAAGCAGCAGTGATTGTTAAAGCTACTTATATGACTTAAATGTGCAGCCATATTTGAGGATCCCCAGTATGGAAAGTGCTAGAAAATGAAACATCTCATGATAATGTCAAAGCTAGAGAGAGGTTCCAAGCAGAAATATTTTTTGAACTTGCCCAGGGACCCAGAATAAAAGAGAAGTTTTCATACAAGATTTTGTGTAGGTAAGGATCATCTCATTGCATTTTTGCATCAGAAGAACATTGTTTGGGAATACAAAACAATCACTAAAGGACCTAAATAGTCATACAAATGTGTTGCCATTTATATAACTAAGAAGTCAAGAGAAATTGACCAGGCCTTACCAAAAATAACACAAAACCCCTATCTCTTTTATGTGAATTATCAGGCTTCACAGTTCAGTTACCTATTAAATTTGGATTAGATGGGACTTCAAAGGAACTTAGTGAATCATATTAAAATGTAAGCAATAAAGTGATACAATTAATGTATCACTAAGAAAAAATGATTTTGCATTGCTTATCAAGAATCTAGTATAACCATTCATCCATCATTGGTTTCTTCCCCAAGGTAAATATTGTAGGGAGTGCTTACATCCATCCTGTTGTAATTCTAATAACTGCTTTACATTTTATTGTGAACTTGCTAGAGATTTTGACTGCTGCAACTTGCCCAGAGGCAGGTGGACACAGCAATATAAATACACAGAAAATCAGAACACTACTGTTTTATGGGAGTACAGGGAGGAGATTCTAAGGGCAACTAAAAATAAAAAAAAAAAAATCAGAGTCTTAACTTTCCTTGTTGAAAGAAAGAGACTCTCTAGTCCCTGCACTCCCATACTCCCCATCTACTTCCACTTCTTTTCCTGAAGGCAAGTTAGAAACACTGCATTTGTTAAGATATTTCTTCCTCTTTGGATCATACATAAAAGTTATTAAGCAAGGCTTTTTCCAGCTTCAAGACCCAGACCTGGAAACCATCTCTTTGAAGCGTCACGTCAAAGAATATAATGCTCTTATCTCCCTGCTTCTTTGGGAGAACAGAGGCATAACTTCAGTAGGTAACTAGCTCCAAAATTATGTTATATTATGTACATATAAGGAACTTATTTTTATTTTGGGTAAAGAGAACTAGCTAAAAGACAGTCTTCTCACTTAGAGGTGAATTTACAATGAGCACCTCTGGGTGATAAATGATGCCCTCACTTGAGGACTCCTTACCTTAAGAACATGTATGCAATGGCTTGTCTCTGCTTGCATTTGCAATTTTTGAAAAAAAAAATTAGCAGATTGCCTATGATACACATCACTTTCTGGTTTAATGTTTATGCAATAATAGAACTGCTTTATTTTTCTTCTTGTTTGTGGAGAGGTTTTCTGATTTGGCAGGGGATTTTGTTTTTAATTATATTTTCCCAATGATGACCATTAGCATCTGTATCTGCTGGACTGAGATCAAATAATTCTGGATCATTGTGATTTCTCACCATCTGCATTTTCCCTGTCCTAACCCCAAAGTCTATTTAAGCTCTTTCAGCTCTTTCTCAACCACCTCTCCATTGATATTCAGGAGGACAAAGCTGTTTTCCTCATATCTTAATAGAGGCTAGAACTCAGAAAGGCTGCCCTCAGGTACTTACCTTTATACCTGACTCCAGGATTGCTACTCTAAAAATTCTAAGACTGACCTGGATGTTGGAATTTTCTAAGAGTCTCATTTCCCCAATCCAAGAACTTTCTCTCTTCTGTGACTTTTTGATGTGTGTCTTTCATATGTTTGTGATTATTTGACAAACGTCTGTCTTCTCTTGAACATCTTAGGATTCATGTGTGATTTTCCTTACTGCTTTAATCTCTCAGCGACTATGAGAGAACTAAATAGGAAACACCACATAATGCTTTTATTTGAATAAATGAATTGATAAATTTGGTTCAAATAAAAAAGAAACTCAATGTGTTAAATGGTCCTGGGAAAACAAGAAATATAAAAACTAGAAGGATTTATTTGTCTGTGTAGTGTTTACACCTGAGGGCTTAGTTTCTTTCTCTGAGAAGTGAGAAGATTTTTTGCTGTTAGTAGATAAAGAGATAGGGATGAGGTAAGTGTTGCCAAATTCTTCAGTGATAGCCATTATGAAGATTAGAGAATAATGATAGGATATCATTTGAATGATAATAGGATTACCATATGTAGGGTCATATTAAGGGTAATGACCATTTCTTAGGAGTGTGGCTCATGCATAGTGTCAAATTAAGGCTAATAACCGTTTCTTAGATTAGGAAATTTCTCCTATGTGTAATTTTCTCCTAAAGTAACAATAGCTCAGGTAAAGGCACGGAGATGATGGGCTTTTTTCATATTGATTTAATAGAAGATAAATGAAGCAAATACATTTAGGATATTGAAAAGAGACTGATTAAATGATAGACACGGAATAAATGCTGTGTAGTAATGAAGTAGATGACAAACACGGGAAGAGTAGAACTATAAATTCCAACATTTATGAATCAGTATCCCATTAGTTATTCTTAGCTATCTGCTGAGGCAAAACAACTCCTTACATTTTAATTTTTTTCAGAAGTGACTTATATGTTCACAAATGAATCTCTATACTAATTTAAGAAGCATCTTTTAAGAGATATTTGCAGAGGATTTTAACTAGAAGTCTCCGCGACCTCAAAAGTATTTGGGGATAACTGGTGATTATTACATAAGTCTTTCTATCCATGTGTTTGGATCCTTGATTAGTTTCCTTAAAAAATAACAATAATAATAATAACAATAATTTGAAATTTTATAAAGGTTTTGCACAACTATTTTCTAAAAAAAGTTTTTCTAAAGTTTTGCAATTCTAAATTTTTTATTAATATATATACATGGAATTTATTTTTGAATGCTTTTAATTTATATAAAGCTTCCTTACTAACCCTAGCACTTTGTCTGAGGATTATCAACCTTTTTCAAATAGTGTTTTCTATGAATTCTGACCATTTTCTTCTTTCTAATCTTTATTCTTTATATCTCTACTCTTTACTGTTCTTGAGATGCCACAGTGCAATGGGTTACCACAGGTGTATTTACATTTTTATGTATATTCTTACATATTTGTAAACAGAAACATATTTTTAACTCCACTAGAAAGCCTTGTTACTCATTATGCTGATGATTTAATGCTGATATTATTAATATGAAGAACATCTAGTATGAATTTCAAATTCTTGTTAATCATATGATCATGAGCTCTCACTGTATACCTATCAGAATTGCTAAAATAAAGAATAGTAATTCTCCCAAATATTTTCAAATATTTGAAGAAATCAGACCGTGTATACTTTGCTAGTGAGATTGTAAAATACAGTCATTCTAGAAAACAATTTGATAGTTTCTCACGAAAGAAAATTTGCAATTAATATATGGCCTGGCAATTGTTCTCTTGAAAATTTATGCCAAAGAAATAAAAAAACATGTGTTCAAAATGTGTGTCAGAATTCCAAAGAAACTATTCAAATATCAAAAAAATTGGAGACGTATTTCTTTCAACAGGTGAATGATTAAACTATCTTGTATCCATTCCCTGAAAGACTAAGCCATGAAGAGGAGCAAGTTATTAATGTATGCAACAGTTTGGATGAATCTCCAAGGATTTATACTGGAAAAAAAAGTCAATCACGAAAGACTATCTACCATATAATTCTATTAATGTAATACTGAAATGACAAAATTAAAGAAATGGAGAACAGATTAGCATTTACTCTGTTAGGGACTTGGGTTCGGCTGGGACTAGGAAGGAGCTAAGTGTGCTTATAAGAGGGGAATGCTAAGAGGGTATTTAGGGTTAATGAAATATCCTATATCTTGGTTGGTATAATGGATACAGAAGTCTAAAACTGAAATAAAACTTTTAAAAAATGTATATGTGTAAATGTGGAGCAGTTTAAATGTGGTGGATTCTGTCGGTGTCAGTATCCTAATTGTGATATTATAATACAGTTTTGCAATTGGGGAAAACTATAAAATTTACATAGGATCTTTCTGTGTTGATTCTCACAAATGCTTCTGGATCTATAATGTCTGAAAATAAACTTTAATCTTGAAATTAATCACGAAAACAAGCAAAATGGTCTTTTGAGTTTTGTTCTTACTGAGCACAGGCTACCTAGGAACTTAAACAGTCAGACCATGACTATATCCCTGGGGACCTTATAACCCCCAACCTCACAGGACTGTTTGTCTGCTGCTTGGAGTAAGGCTGAATGGGGCCTTTGGAAAAACTCTTAACTGCCACCCAGTGGTGACCACTGGGATATTTGAATAGAAAATTACCTGATCAGGTACATTTGCAACCATTAGGAAGTAGTCATTGCTTTGTTACTAGATATTAGTTGATAATGTTTCTGTTCTGAAGAACATGGAATTACCTTGAGACCCCACATATCTGTCATATCCTCCATTCTGTTAATCATATCAAGAGAAAAATAAATGCACATTAAATTTTATCTTATTACATAGAAATGGTATAATCAAGAACATGCAACAGGGTAACTAATCTGGTTACCCTTTGAGTGTATAGAGAAATTGTATAAAATGATTGCTTTAAGTAACCCCCCAGGAGCACTCAAGTGCTTAGACCCCTCCAAGAATCATTTTTCAGATAATTCCAAATAAGCAGTCCATCTTACAGGTAGCAGCTCAATGTCAAGGGTGGTACTTATTGTGGAAATCAGCTATACTGTGGCCTGATGGTGGCTATAGCTTGACTGAAAAGAGAAAAGATAAATCCCTTCAATGGGCATTATTAAAGCTGGTGCTCCTTGTAGATTTCCATTGACAATAACCAACAATTGGTAACATGGGTTTATACTGAAAGATAAGAAGAACCCCATTATGGGGCAATTTGTTATGAAAATTTTATGGAACTAGAAAATAAATTCACAGTGGGGTGACTCAATGACTATCCCAAGTACCCACTTCTAATTCAGAAAGCAACTGGAAATAAGTGAATGCCTCACTTAGTCTTTATAAATAAACTTTGGGAACATGGGAAGAGTCATAATATAAGAATTCAACAATACAACATTGGGCAAGATAAAAATACATGCTAATATCTTCCTCAGAATCTAAAGGGGGACTGACAATTCATTTTTTTTTCCTGACAAGAATATCTTAGACTAAAAATATTTATGGACCACTTGCTGAAAATAGGAGAATATTGGTGCTTATACTTGTTAGGGTCTGTAAACAAGTCAAGATGGCACCTGGCATTTTGCCAGAGGGAGTGGTTTGTGAAGTAACGCCAGCGAGCCATTAAGTGTGGAGATTCCTTATTGGTTGACTGCTTATCTAGTTTATGTTAATTAAGATAAGCTGTGTGTAATGTATATATACCCCTCCTGTCCTACAATAAATGGCTCCCACTCCTGCTGTATCAATCTACACAAGTTGCTCGTCACCCCCCGGTTATTTTGCTGCAGCCGAACTGCTGCAATACTTAGTTGGAAGTAGACAATGTTGGCCCATTACTGCTTCAAGTCTCTAATAAAGATTCTTAACTTATGTAGATACTCGTTCTAGATATGGATTTGCATACCCAATAATGGATCTAAGATAGTTAAGAGACCCATGAGGAGAAAATATTATTTCTTGGAAATGATAAACTAATTTATTGAAGTGCCATAAAATCATGGTCTACCAAGCATTATGTAAATCTACTTTATGAAACCTTGTCCTTCCTAATTTGGTGGATTGATGAGAAAATGAGAATGAGGGCTGGGGCTGTGGCTCAGTGGTAGATCACTTGCTTAGCACGTTTGAGGCATTGGTTTTGCTCCTCAGCACAACATAAAAATAAATACATAAAATAAAGGTATTGTGTCCATCAACAATTTAAAAATAAGAAAATGAGTGATTGAAAAATGACCTTAAAATTTGGAAGGTCATAAGTGACTGGGGGTGATGACTTCCACAATCGAATGAATGAATGTTAGTTATAATTTAGTATGTGTGGAAGTAAAGTGATTGCTATTGTGTGAATTGCTGAGATATTGGTGGGAGAGTAGAGCAGAAGATGCAGGGGATGGACTGCTTTTCTTCTTTTAATTATTTTTTTCTTTCTGACTCATTATGTGCAGCTGAATCTTTGTACTTAAGAGTTTTGAATAAAGAATTATTTTCTAAACATAAAATAATGGCCCTCCATGTAAATATTACTATCCAAAAATCATAAGGAAAGGATAGGGTAGGGGAACACCTTACCTCATCTGTCAGAGCTAGGATTAACATTTTTAAGCTGTTTCAACTACTAGACAAGACATATTTTTGCTGACTCTCTGGGTCAGACTCTGGCTGAATCTGACAGCCCTATGCTGGTATGAGGGGAAAGTCTTAGTAAAAATTAGTGACAAATGTAAAGAAAGAAAAGTGGTTGCTTATGAAAAGGGAAATAAGAATCAGAAAATGCAAAAGAAAAATTTGTTTTCTTGAAACCTAGTGCACAATAAAGAATAATATCACTTCTTACTTAGGTTTAGATATTTATATGAGGATGAAGCTATTTATTTAGTTTTGAAATCTTTGCGTGAGGCTGAAAGCATATATTGGCTTGGGCTATTTTGAAAACATTCAATCTGGAATTACCTATGCTGTCTTTATATAAGAATAATAATACATACTAAAGAAATACTTAAAGTAATTCTTACAGTGATTTGGTTCTCATTTGTGATTTTTTCCTTCTACAATAGAACCATTTTACGAGATATCATGCATAAAAGTCTGCATGTACACCAAGGACCAGGGATCACTGTAGCTATTAATCCAGTTGAGAAACAGTTGAGAAACACACTGGAATACAAAATACTACTAAACGCCCAAATTGTCACAGTTCTGTGTATTATAATGTAACACAGGGTCCTGTGAGCAACAAGGGTTCTTGTCACAGAAGAAATGAATTATACAGATGACAGAGGGTGAGGATTCAGTAGCACGTTTGTTTATTAGAAGCAAACAAAGAATGCTCCTACAGGATGGGAGGGGTCTCAAGAGGGAAGGGTACCATCTGTAACTGTCTAGGGGTTTTATACTGCTTTGAGGAAGAACTAACTTTTCATTGGAGAAGCCCCCTTAGTTATTCTCTTTCTCTGACTCATTTGAAAGTGTACAATTTCAATTTCTTATTTCCATAATGGGATGATTTAATATTTGCTAGCCTGAATGTGTCCTGTACTTGTTATTTAAAATAAAATAATTGCTTGGGTTCAAACAACTCTTTGGGGTTGATTAATGTTAGCACAGTCAAGGAAACGTGGGGCAACAGTAGAATGTATGGCCATCCAAACATGAATGAGGCCTTCTAGTCAGGCAGCCAGAAGCTAAAACCAAGTTTTAGCGTAGGGTTTAAATCTGGGGTCGTGGGATTCCATTCTTCAATGTCTCCATTTCTCTTCTTTTTTTTTCTTTCTTTTTTACATTTTTTGTTATAACTGTTATATTTTATTTTAAATTATTATGATTTTTTATTTGTTATAATTAGTTATACATGACAGCAGAATGCATTTCAACTCATTGTACACAAATAGAGCTCCTCATTTCTATCTCCAGCCTCACTAATACCTATCTACTGTGTATTTGTAGATTGACAGAAATAGTTAAGGGAGTGATGGTTTGTTCTGCAATATCAACTACTAAAATCTTCAATGCCTTCAAGTTTCATATATGTAAAACACTTTGACATACTCAAACTATAGTTAGCAATGGTCACTATCTATAACACATAGCTATGGCAAACACAGTATTTCAAGTATAAATTCTACACTTAATCTATAAAGAATTGATTGCCAGGCTCTGGCAATATCATATTTGGTGGATAAACTGACATTGGCCAAAATATTCTCAGGGAGATCTGAGTGAATGTGTCATAGATTAGTGGAACTATGACAAACTGAATGTGTTTTAATGAAGAGAGAATTATTGAGGCATGACTTATTGTCCTCTTTCAGATGGTTTGAGGGAATGCCATTTCAGGAAGAGAAATGATAGCAAGTACATTGGATAGAAAGATTTTAGAAAAATACATGAACTGAACTGAACACTTAACTACATGTCATACTCAGAAACAAAGAGAGGAGCAGGATGCGTGCAGAAAAAGGCATGCTGTTTATCATGTTCCTGCAGATGGAGAATTTTAACAACAATAGTTTGTGATCTTGTCAGTGGAACCTCAAGGAATGAACTTGTTGGGAGGCTAATAGTGTCCAACTTATAGGAATTCAGAATTGAACAATATAATCCACCAAAGTACTAAGATCCCACACAAAAATAAAAAATCAGGTAAAATTGTGGGTGAGTACCAGGTGTGGTGGTGCACACCTGTAATCCCAGAGGCTTGGGAGGCTGAGGCACTAAGCAACTCAGTGAGACCCTGTCTCTAAATAAAATATAAAATAGGGCTGGGGATGTAGTTCAGTGCTTGAGTGCCTCTGAGTTCAATTCCTGGTACTAAAAAAAGGAAAAGAAAAAAAAAAGTTGTGGGTGAGGATTGGAAACCAATTAAAATTGACTGGCTTTTTATTTGTGAAAAAAAAATAGGCATTACATAAAGAGATGGTCCCTCTAGCATCCCTTGCCAGAACCTCCTGGTAATATGAAACAGGGCCCTTCCTTCTGCTTAACAAAGACTTGGAATCCATAATTAATTGACATTTGGTTTTTGATTTAAACCCCAATCCGTGATAATTTTGTCATTTGGGTAATGGCTGCTTTTGTTGGAATTTTGAAAAAATATGATCTTCATCTAACTTGTAAGAAAACAGCTACTTTTTATAATTCCATTTTAATTGATAAAAAACATTTTAATAAAACCCTTAATAATAATAATGTATAATTTGTCAAATAGATTTTTCATCATATTTTAATTTCTTAAAATTATATAAGCTGTCTTTAGCAATTTTATTTTATTTTTTATTTTTTTTTAATTTTTATTTATTTATTTATTTTTTAATTTTTTTTTTAAATTTTTTTTTAATTGGTTGTTCAAAACATTATAAAGCTCTTGACATATCATATTTCATACATTAGATTCGAGTTGGTTATGAACTCCCAATTTTACCCCAAATACAGATTGCAGAATCACATCGGTTACACATCCACATTTTTACATAATGCCCTATTAGTAACTGTTGTATTCTGCTACCTTTCCTATCCTCTACTATCCCCCCTCCCTCCCCTCCCATCTTCTCTCTCTACCCCATCCACTGTAATTCATTTCTCTCCTTGTTTATTTTCCCATTCCCCTCACAACCTCTTATATGTAATTTTGTATAACAATGAGGGTCTCCCTCCATTACCATGCAATTTCCCTTTTCTCTCCCTTTCCCTCCCACCTCAAGTATCTGTTTAATGTTAATCTTTTCTTCCTGCTCTTCCTCCCTGCTCTGTTCTTGGTTGCTCTCATTATATCAAAGAAGACATTTGGTATTTGTTTTTTAGGGATTGGCTAGCTTCACTAAGCATAATCTGCTCTAGTGCCATCCATTTCCCTGCAAATTCCATGATTTTGTCATTTTTTAGTGCTGCATAATACTCCATGGTGTATAAATGCCACATTTTTTTTTTTATCCATTCATCTATTGAAGGGCATCTGGGTTGGTTCCACAGTCTAGCAATTGTGAATTGTGCTGCTATGAACATCGATGTAACAGTATCCCTGTAGTACGCTCTTTTAAGGTCTTCAGGGAATAGTCCAAAAAGGCAATAGCTGGGTGAAATGGTGGTTCCATTCCCAGCCTTCCCAGGAATCTCCATACTGCTTTCCAGATTGGCCACACCAGTTTGCAGTCCCACCAGCAATGTACAAGAGTACCCTTTTCCCCACATCCTCGCCAGCACTTGTTGTTGTTTGACTTCATAATGGCTGCCAATCTTACTGGAGTGAGATGGTATCTTAGGGTGGTTTTGATTTGCATTTCTCTGACTGCTAGAGATGGTGAGCATTTTTTCATGTACTTGTTGATTGATTGTATGTCCTCCTCTGACAAGTGTCTGTTCAGGTCTTTGGCCCATTTGTTGATTGGGTTATTTGTTTTCTTATTGTTTAATTTTTTGAGTTCTTTGTATACTCTGGATATTAGGGCTCTATCTGAAGTGTGAGGAGTAAAAATTTGTTCCCATGATGTAGGCTCCCTATTTACCTCTTTTATTGTTTCTCTTGCTGAGAGAAAACTTTTCAGTTTAAGTAAGTCCCATTTGTTGATTCTTGTTATCAACTTTTGTGCTATGGGTGTCCTATTAAGGAATTTGGAGCCCGACCCTACAATATGTAGATCGGAGCCAACTTTTTCTTCTATCAGACGCAGAGTCTCTGATTTGATATCTAGCTCCTTGATCCACTTTGAGTTAACTTTTGTGCATGGCGAGAGGAGGGGATTCAGTTTCATTTTGTTGCATATGGATTTCCAGTTTTCCCAGCACCATTTGTTGAAGATGCTATCCTCCCTCCATTGCATGCTTTTAGCTCCTTTATCAAATATAAGATAGTTGTAGCTTTGTGGATTAGTCTCTGTGTCCTCTATTCTGTACCATTGGTCCACCCTCCTGTTTTGGTACCAGTACCATGCTGTTTTTGTTACTATTGCTCTGTAATAGAGTTTTAAGTCTGGTATCGCTATACCGCCTGATTCGCACTTCCTGCTTAGAACTGCTTTTGCTATTCTGGGTCTTTTATTTTTCCTTATGAATTTCATGATTGCTTTATCAATTTCTACAAGAAATGCTGTTGGGATTTTGATTGGCATTGCATTAAACCTATAGAGAACTTTTGGTAATATCGCCATTTTGATGATGTTAGTTCTGCCTATCCATGAACAGGGTATATTTTTCCATCTTCTAAGATCTTCTTCTACTTCTCTTTTTAGGGTTTTGTAGTTTTCATTGTATAAATCTTTCACCTCTTTTGTTAGGTTGATTCCCAAGTATTTTATTTTTTTTGAGGATATTGTGAATGGAGTGTTTTTCCTCATTTCCGTTTCAGAAGTTTTGTCACTGATATACAGAAATGCCTTTGATTTATGCGTGTTGATTTTATATCCTGCCACTTTGCTGAATTCATTTATTAGTTTAGTAGTTTTTTTGTAGACCCTTTTGGGTCTTCTAGGTATAGAATCATGTCACTGCAAATAGTGATAAATAATTTAAGTTCTTCCTTTCCTATTTTTATTCCTTTAATTTCTTTCGTCTGTCTAATTGCTCTGGCCAGTGTTTCGAGAAATATATTGAATAGAAGTGGTGATAGAGGGCATCCCTGTCTTGTTCCAGATTTTAGGGGGAATGCCTTCAATTTTTCTCCATTGAGAATGATGCTAGCCTGAGGCTTAGCATAGATAGCTTTTACAATGTCGAGGTAAATTCCTGTTATCCCTAGTTTTTCTAATGTTTTGAACATAAAGGGATGCTGTACTTTGTTGAATGCTTTTTCTGCATCTATTGAGATGATCATATGGTTCTTATTTTTAAGTCTATTGATGTGGTGAATAACATTTATTGATTTCCGTATATTGAACCATCCTTGCATCCCAGGGATGAATCCTACTTGATCATGGTGCACAATTTTTTTGACGTGCCTTTGTATCTGATTCACCAGAATTTTATTGAGGATTTTTGCATCTAGGTTCATCAGAGATATTGGTCTGTAGTTTTCTTTCTTTGAGGTGTCTTTGTCTGGTTTCGGAATCAGGGTGATGTTGGCCTCATAGAATGAATTTGGCAGAGCTCCTTCTTTTTCTATTTCCTGAAATAACTTGAAAAGTATTGGTATTAATTCTTCCTTAAAGGTTTTGTAAAACTCCGCTGTATACCCATCCGGTCCTGGGCTTTTCTTGGTTGGAAGTCTTTTGATTGCTTCTTCTATTTCATCTATTGTTATTGGTCTGTTTAAGTTGTGAGTATCCTCCTGACTCAGTCTGGGCAAATCATATGACTTAAGGAATTTATCGATGTCTTCACTATCTTCTATTTTATTGCAATATAGGTTTTCAAAATAATTTCTAATTGTCTTCTGTATTTCTGTAGCATCTGTTGTGATATTGCCTTTTTCATCCCGTATATTAGTAATTTGAGTTCTCTCTCTTCTTCTCTTCGTTAGCATGGCTAAGGGTCTGTCGATCTTATTTATTTTTTCAAAGAACCAACTTTTAGTTTTGTTAACTTTTTCAATAGTTCCTTTTGTTTCAATTTCGTTGATTTCCGCTCTGATTTTAATTATTTCTTGCCTTCTGCTACATTTGCTGTTGTTTTGCTCTTCCTTTTCTAGGGCTTTGAGATGAAGTGTGAGCTCATTTATTTGTTGGTTTTTCCTTTTTTTGAGGAATGACCTCCAAGCGATGAATTTCCCTCTTAAAACTGCTTTCATTGTGTCCCATAGATTCCGATATGTTGTGTCTGTATTTTCATTTATCTCTAAGAATTTTTTGATTTCCTTCTTTATGTCTTCTGTAACCCATTGATCATTCAGTAACATATTGTTCATTTTCCATGTGATGTAGGATTTTTCCTTCCTTCTTTTATCATTGATTTCCAGTTTCATTCCAATATGATCAGATAAAATGCGTGGTATTATCTCCACCCCTGTATATTTACTGAGGGTTGCCCTATGGCATAATATATGGTCTATTTTTGAGAAGTATCCATGTGCTGCTGAGAAAAAAAGTATATCCACTTGATGATGGTTGATATATTCTATATATGTCAGTTAAGTCTAGGTTGTTGATCGTGATATTGAGTTCTATAGTTTCTTTATTCAGCTTTGAAGTCACCCATAATTATTGTGTTGTGGTCTATTTGATTCTTGAACTTGAGGAGAATTTATTTTATGAACATCGCAGCACCATTATTTGGTGCATAAATATTGATAATTGTTATGTCTTGTTGGTGAATGGTTCCTTTTAACAGTATATAATGTCCTTCCTCATCCCTTTTGATTAATTTAGTCTTGAAGTCAATTTTATTGGATATGAGGATGACCACCCCTGCTTGCTTACGAGGACCGTGTGCGTGGTATATTTTTTCCCAACCTTTCACCTTCAGCCTGTGTATGTCTTTTCCAATCAGATGTGTCTCCTGGAGGCAGCATATTGTTGGATTTGTTTTTTTAATCCATGTTACCAGCCTATGTCGCTTTATTGGAGAGTTTAAGCCATTAACGTTTAGAGTTACTATTGATATATGGTTTGTACTTCCAGCCATGTTTGATTATTTATCTTCTTTTTTTTTTTTAATTTAGTTTGTTTCTCCGTGGTTAGCTTTCCCCCCGCCCTCTGTCTTTATAGAGGCACTTCCCACTGATGATTTTGGTTATTGTTTTTCATTTCTTCCTCGTGTAGTGTTTTGCTCAGATGCTTTGCAGTGCTGGTTTTCTGGCTGCAAATTCTTTTAGCTTTTGTTTATCATGAAAGATTTTTATTTCGTTGTCGTACCTGAAGCTTAATTTTGCTGGATACAGAATTCTTGGTTGGCATCCATTGTCTTTCAGTGTTTGAAATACGTTGTTCCAGGATCTTCTCGCTTTCAGCGTCTGTGATGAAAAATCCGTTGTTAACCTTATTGGTTTACCGCTGAATGTAATCTGCCTCCTTTCTCTTGTAGCTTTTCATATTTTCTCTTTGTTCTGTATATTGGATATCTTCATAACAATGTGTCTTGGCGTTGGTCTACTGTGATTTTGTGTGGTCGGTGTCCTGTATGCATCTACAATTTTTATATCCGTTTCCTTTTTTATTTCTGGAAAGTTTTCTGTAATTATTTCATTCAGCAGGATACTCATTCCCTTGGTTTGAATCTCTGTAACTTCTTCTATCCCGGTGACTCGTAGGTTTGGTTTTTTTATGTTATCCCATATCTCTTGGATGTTTTTCTCGTGGTTTTTTACCAGCCTTTCTGAGTTGGCTAGGCTCTTTTCAAGATGATATATTTTGTCTTCATTATCTGATGTTCTGGCTTCTACTTGCTCCACTCTGTTAGTGATACTCTCAATTGAGTTTTTAATTTGGTTTATCGTTTCCTTCATTTCTAGAATTATTGTTTGTTTGTTTTTTTTTTTTTATAATCTCTATCTCCTGATAAAGATGCTTAACTTCTTCTTTTATCTGTTTATGTAATTCATTTTCAAAGTGTTCTTTCACTGTTTGGATTTGCTGTCTCGTATCTTCTTTAAGGTTCCATTCCATCTGTCTAAGGTATTCCTTGAGTTCTTTATATGACCATTTTTCTGCTGACTCTAGGTCCTCCTGAATATTTAGGCTGTCCTTCATTGTTTGTACTCCTTTTCTTCCTTGCTTTTTTATGCTGCTCATGTTACTTCTTGTTCTGTTTGACTGCTGAGTTACTGTTTACTCTTATAAATTTATTTGATGCTTGGGAGGAAAGATATTAGAAGGGAAGGGAAGAAGTCACTAAAGAGAATGAGAGTAGGCAGGTAGAATTCAAGGAAAATTGAAAAGAAATGAAAAGACAAAAGAAACAAAAATAACAAAGATTAGATAATAAAGAAAGAAAGAAAAGAAGAAAAAAAATTTTTTTAACAAAAATAATAATGATAATAAAAAAATGAAAATTAAAATTTAAAAAATAATAATAATAATAAAATTAAAAAAATTAAAAAATAATTAGAAACATTAAAAAAAGTTAAAGAACAACAACAACTAAAAATTGAAAATGAAAGAAAAAGAAGAAAAAAAAAGAAAAAGAAAAAAAATGATAATAATAATAATAATAATAAATGCAGTCCTAGAGTTCTATTAACTTCTCTTCCAGTAGGTGGAGCTGTGCCCACTGGGCCAAGCTTCTCCTCTCAATAGGTGGGAACCATTCACTGTGCAGCAGCTCTTTCTCCTAGACAGGGCGGGTCTCCAATCCTGAGTGTCTAGGGCCTTGTCTTGTGTTTCCTCAAGCCAGGCCGTGCTCACCTGTGGCGCTCACCACAATACTGGCTACACGCCAGGTCTGCTGCTCCTGGGAGCCCTGTTTTCATGAACACCTGGGCTCACTCTCCCTGTTTGCCTCCCTCAGACCCTAAGTTTGTAGAGCTTGGGGCTGAGATCCCCCAGCGAATTTGCTTGCCCTCCTGTAGCCACGCCCCCGGTAGCTGGTGCAAGAGACCTCAGTTGTCAGCACTGGTGGGAGCGGTAGCCGGGAGTTCCGCGCCGCGAGTCCCACGCCACTCCTGATTCCCTCGGTCTGGTTATTGCGTTCACAGGAGAGCTTGGAGGGGCCCTTAAGGTTTCCCCGCTGTGTGGAGAGAGATGGCTAGGGGATTACACACCTGTCGCGCTGGTTTCAATGCAGTTATCTCCTCCGCCTGTGACGCCAGTTCTCTGCCATGGTGGTATCCAATGCAAATGGTGACCGTTCATTCCCTTTGCCGGGTGACCAATGCAATGGGTGGGTCCTGACTGTCTCTCCCAATCCCCTTTTCAGTCCTGTGGCCACTGCCTATGAAGGCTCGGTTGGCTTTTACCTCTGTAAGTTCCTAAGGGCCGACCAATTATTTCAGCAGGATCGTTAGTACTGAGTCACAAGAAGCAGGCAAACCAGAGCGTAATTGCCTCCGATTCGGGCTCTGTGTGTGTGTTCTGAGGGGCCCAGCCTGTATGCCCCAGATCCACGTCAGCTCAGCATTGCCTAGTGATCCTGAGCAAACAGCATTTAGACAGTTTACGGCTCCCTATGCCCGCGCAGTTGAAGATGTCAGAGACTTGATCTCTCTGAGCCTGCCACCATGTTAGATCTCCTCAATGATATTCATGTTACCCTTACAGCTTCCTGGCATAAGCAAGTTCTTGGGATCATACAAACTGCTGCTTCTGTTTCCAGTCCAGATTTCTAGAAATGAAACCCTGCCGCAGTCGCCCGCGCTCACGTGCTCCGCGCTCGTCTGCGACCGTAGCAGAGCCGCCCTGGCCTCCGCAGCTCCTCAGCCTGGTGCCCGGCCCCTGGGGCCCAAGCGGCTCCCGCCACGGCTCTCCATCCCCCTCCTCCGGAGCACTTGTCCCCTGGCAGGGGGATGCAGAACGACCCCAGAGCAGGCTCTGCCCGAAGGTGCAGCGGCGAACAGGCCACCGAGGCGCTCGAGGCTGCAGTCCAGCCTTCGGAGGACAGGGCTCGGCACGCAGCCCAGCTCCAACCTCTAGATGCTGCTGTCGGACAATGTATACAGAGCCATCAAGACAGCAAGCAGAAAGCAAATGGCGGCTCCCGCGGAGTGGATTTTCGGCACAGAAACCACAGCCCAGCCAACAATCCCAATCCACAAACTCTCCCTGTATAAAAAATATTCAAAAAAAACAAAAACAAACAAACAAAAAAAAACGGCGGGGCGCACTGAGTTTTCTTTGCCTCGGGTACTTAAAATCCACTGCTGATTACACATTCAGCTTCTCTGCCCAGAGCGAAGCGAAAGAGGAAGCAGATGGGAGCAAAGCGCCTGCGGCTCTGAGCAGCCAAGCGTCCGGGAGCCAAGCGTCTCTTTTTCGATTTCTTTGTTCTTCCTGCTGCTTGGCAAAGTGGTCCACTACAGATTAACGGTGAAAGGAGCTCTAACAGACTGTGCGAAATCTCGATTAAAGCCGCTGAGCTGAGCACCACGCTCAGCACTTCAGCTACCCCCGTACGCAGCAGCCATCTTCCTAGAAGTTCTTATTTTATTTTTTAAATAATAACTTTTTAGTTGTAGTTGGACACAATATATTTATTTTATTTATTTATTTTATGTAGTACTGAGGATCGAACCCAGGGCCTCACACATGCTAGGCGAGCACTCTACCACTGAGCCACAACTCATTTTCTAATTAATGTAATAAAATTCCTTAGTTATGTTTTGTTTCTTATTAATTGGTTTAGGTAGAAACATTTTTGCTTATTTGGAATATATGTCCCTTTTCATTGGTAAAAACTAAGCCACATAGCAATAAGTCTTTTTGGATCACTAGACTGAGACATATTCAACAGTGTCAAACCTCAAACTGTTGGCATTTGTGTTCATATAGTACCTTGTTTTTATATTGCACTTCTTATCTTCATTTCAATTATAACTGCTTTGGGGCTGTAGTTTTAAATTTTTCAGTCATTAAAATCTCTTGTCCTTTTGCTAAAAATATATTCAATTTTGGATTTATGTTGATTTTTTCACTCTTTTAGTTTATTGTCACTTTAAAAGTATATGAATAATGACCGAAATATATATCTAGGGCATGGAATCTAAATGAGATGGAATGACATTTTCAAGACTGAGTTCACTTTATTCAGAAACTGATGAGAATACTGCAGAGACCAACATTCTAATAGTGCCCTTTACCTTGGAATCAGTTCCATCATTTGTTAAATTTGAAGGGACATACTTTAAGTTTGGTCATTTCTCTTGCTTGCCTTGCACTGACACTTCTGAGAAATTTATTTGTACTTTGAAAATATTTTGGCAAAATTTTGTACTTTAACTCATTTGTGATTAGTTTAAAATATAATTTTTCTTACTTTGATTAATAATTCTTTATGATTTTGCTTCAAGGTTCATACTGAGTGAGTGATAGACCATCTACAATAGATTCCTCATACATTTCTGGTCCTTGGGAAGAAGCAGATGGGGGCCCTTATGTACCTTGCTGGGACTTCCTCTGGTCCCCACTTGTGTTATTGGAGGAACTGAGGGACTGTCCTCACATCACCACTTGGTGCCTCTAGTTGAAGGAAAGGATGCTTGCTTCCAAGGCTGAGCAATTGCTGGGGCAGAAAAGCACTTTCCAGCTAGGCACTTGTGGAAAAAACTGGAAGAAAGAAGTCTACATTATCTTGGAGCCTGTGAAGTTCTAAAGTATGAACTAATTTCATCCTTAAGAAATTTAAATTATTTTAAATAGCTATTTGATATTTTGTCAAGTGAATATTAGTCTGCCTCATGTATACTTGAATATTAATAGTTAGTAATCATAGAACTAAGACATACATCTTCATGTGTTCCCTATGATCGATTACCTCAAAGAATAAAAGAATAAAAAAGAAAATAAAAGTTTTTTTATATCACCGGGGTCCAACAATGTCTAAGAACATATATAACAAAAGATGCTTAACTTAAAGTCTATAAGGTCAAGAAACCATTCTGAGGTCTTTTATCTGAAGTAGGAGGAAAAATAGTACACCTAAATATTCATTTCCAGAACTTACTATATTTATTCAACTTTCAGAGATTTCAGGGGTAGCGCTTACATCCAATTAATATTTTTTTTAAATGCCAGCTGATTCTAATGCAAAACTCTAGCCAAGAAGTAGTAAAATGGACAGTTGTTTTAGTTGTAGCTCTCACATATTTACCATATGTAAATTACCTTTGTCACTTAGAGATCTGAGTTAAAAATGGAAAAATAAAATTTTAAAAAAAATCACTATCTTTATTTCAGGAAGCTGTTGTAAGAAACTACCTCAAATTTAGTGGCTTAAGAACAAAAATTTATCTCTTACAATGCTGGATGCCAGAAGTCTCCAAAATCAGTTTGAGTCAAAATCAAGGTGTCAGCAGGGCTGTACCTGCTCTGAGAGTTCTAGAGTAGAAATGGGTTCCTGGTCTACTCCAGCTTTTAGTGGCAGACAGTATCCTTGACTTGTGCCTCCTCCCACTGACCTCTGTCCCTGTGCTGTATCACACCGACCTCTACTGCTGGGGTCATACATAAATGTTTTATATGTATAACCTCCATCTGCTCTCTGTTCATAAAGATATTTGTGATAACGTTTAGTGAGAACTTACATCATCCTGGTTAGTTTCCTTACCTTAAAATCTTTAATTTAATCACATTTGCAAAGATCCTTTTTGAAGAAGGTAACATTCACAGGTTTCAAAGATTCCTCAATCTTTGAAGGAATGTATGGACATATCTTTCAGAACCATTATCACTCTGAAAATTTCGTTTATCTTTTTATGTGTAGGAGTGAGGACAGGAAATAGGACTCTCAAGCTATGTGACAGGTTGAATAATAGGCCCCAAACATATCTGCATCCTAATCCCTCGAGCCTCTAAATGCAATGTTCTATTTTATAAGGCAAGAGGGAAGTACCATTGCAGATGAATGAATGCTAATCAGCCGACTTTAAGATTAGGAGGTGATCCTGTTTTATTCAGACAGGCTGAATCTAATCCCAGTGTTGCTGATACTCATTAATTTTGGCCATAGGCAGCAGAACACAGAATAGTTTTTCCTTTGTTACCACAAAGATTTGGTCTGTACCATGTTCTAACAGGATAGCTGCCTATTTTTCTGGCTCTGTGCACCTGTCAATATAATGTACAAACAGAAAATAAATTCTAGAAGTGAAGAGTAACTATTAAATTTTTTAATGAATTAGTTGTATTTATGTTTATGCATATATTTATTTAGATACCATGGATTGAACCCAGGGGTGTTTAACCAAGGAGCCACATCCCCAACTCTTTTTATGTTTTGAAACAGAGTCACACTGAGTTGCTTAGGGCCTCTCTAGGTTGCTGAGGCTGACCTTGAACATGAGATCCTTCTACCTCAGCCTACGGAGCTTCTGGGATTATAGGCACGCACCACCATGCCCTGCAGAATTAGTTGTACTTAAATGGGATAAGTTTACTTTTGCCTAGCAGATAAATCAAATCCATTTTGCAACAGAGCAGTGGTGGCCTAATGGCTGCCATATCATCACTCTTGCTGGAGAAAAGTTGGCATCTTTCTCTACCAGGAGTGTTACTACCACAGCTGGAATGGCCACTGGCACATGTCAAATGGAGAGCAGTCCTTACAAAGGGAAAGATTATTTGAACATTTTGTAGTACATTATCTCACAATATTCTGCACATAATTTTTCAATTCATTATAAACATTAAATCAATCTTATTCTCAGGACATTAACGCAATATATTTCTAAACAAACCTGATGGTAAAAATTGTTGTATGATGAAATTAAATGTGTTAGCATTAATTTGGTCACTGTTAGAGGTTGGGTTTTGTCACCAGCAAAATTAATTTGTTGAAGTTGTTACTCATACACCTCAGAATTTAACCTTATTTGGAATTAAGATCACTGTAGATGTAACTAGTTAAAAGGAGGTCATCCTGGAGTTGAGTAGTCCTTTGATCTAATATGACTGGTGTTCTTATAAAAAGGGGAAATATGAACACTTGCATGAAAATAGGCAGAGGATATGTGGGCAAAAAGGCAGAATGCACAGCAAAGAAGCAGAAGCCAGGGGACAACAAAAACTGCTACAACACTATCAGAAGCTAAGAGATAGACATGTAATACGTCCTTCTTCATAAGTCACTGGAGGAACTAAATCAGCGGACTCTTTGATCCCAGATTCTAGTCTCCACAACTGTGAGCCAAGAAACTGCTTTTGTGTCGTTTGTGGTACTTTTTAAAAGTAACTGTATAAAATTTATACTCACCATGAAGACAGAACAGCATGTGTGAATCAAACCAGAATGATTCTTGCATATATCTCCTTGCAGTACAGTACTCCTGCATATGGTTCAGTTATTTCTAGAAATTAGATGTTTTATTTGTACAGAGCATAGAATAGTAAATAATAGTGTATGGTAGTTGCAGAGAGTTATTTCCTTTTCCTTTTTTTTTTTTTTTTTTTGCATTGCTGGGGAATCATTCTGATGGACTTATGCATGGTAAGAAAGTCCTCTACCAATGAGCTATACCCTCAGCCTTCCCAAGTCCTAAATTTTTAGCTGTTACTTAGGAGCTCTTCATTATCCAATCTGTCCCTTGGATTTCTTATCAGTAATATGGAAATTATGATGATAACTACTATAGTACCAAGTAAGAAGTAAGCAAGAATATTTGGAAAGTGTTTTTAAAAGTTTCTTTTTCAGTTAAGTTCTAAAAAAATTTAATTAATAACACAACTTCAACATGTTAGTACTATCATTACTGCTTAACCAAATGTTGACTATCAAAGTTTTTAAATTTCATATTGGTACATAAAGTAATGGATTATTGTATAATCCAGAATGCCTATGTTTAATGGAAACTACTTGTATACAGAAACAAATCATTGCAGTTTCAGAACATAGATGGTGATAACCTGTAGTAATTCTCAGTATACTGAGGTAATATGTATGAAATGAGGGGTGCATCTTTAGCCTTTATCTAAAAGTTTAAGTAATAGTGTATGGAAAATGTAAATTATAGTATTGTCTGAAGAGGAGGGGACAAAATCCTGTTGTGTTAAAGGGATAATGTGAGGAGACAAATTTATGAGAGTCATCCTGTATAAATTTTTCATTGAATTTTGTGTTAAGTGAAAGCTGATAAGGGTTGTAGCTGAATAAGAAGAATGTTGATAATTAATAGGATAGATACAACATGTATTAAATAAAGAGGATAATAAAATGATAGAAAGTTTGGATAAATAAATAATTGAGCCTTTAAGGCAAGAAATGAAAGTGTATTTCCTAAGAAAAAGAGCTGACTTTTATAGGAGTTGGGCTATTTCATAGTAAAAGCAGGAACAGATGATGGGCTAGGTGCATCCAATGAATGTGATGAAAGCTTGCTCAAGGTCTTTCCTGATTTTCTCTCTTTTCAGTGAAGTATACAGCAAGCCAGTCAGGAAACAGGTAGAATAATTGTTTAGGGCAGAAGACAGAAAAGGCTTGAAATGGTGATTCACAATACAGTGTGGATGGATCATGAAGCTATGATAATTGAAAGCATTAAAAACTCCTGACATAACTTTATAAAATTCTGTTCCATTAATAACTGTGGCTCTTCACTCAAATAGACCCTATCTTAACTTCTGAAACTTAATTTCATTCTTATCAGTTTTTGTCTAAAATGTTTTATCACTATCACAGTGTTTGTTTTGATTGTTTGCTTGATGTAATTTAATTAAAGTAAAAATCAGGTTGATATTCTGATTGAATTTGTATCAGTTGATGTTTAGTAATAGGAAGAGATCATATTTTGAGAATGAGATGCACTGAGGATCACAGTGAATCATTGCATTCTTTTTTTTTCATGATCCTTAGTAAATTTAGCGGTTTTGAATATCCATGTATATAGATGTTTATATTTTTGTACTGAGCATAGAATAGTCATTGTAGATATGCATTTCCTAATACTGTTTTTAATAAGAAAATTGACAATATTTTTTCCATCTCATTTTCCACTGGTTCTTAGTCTGAGATAACACTGAAGCAATAATTTCTAGCCCTTTGTGACTCTATATACATATGTGTGTGTGTGTGTGTGTGTGTGTGTGTGTGTACAAGTTGAATTTTATTAAAACCCTTTGCACACAATGAAGTTGTAATATTATTGAAGTGTTTTCTTCTTATTGTCTATTTTCTCAATATTGTTCTAAGTTTCTAGACAACTTGGTTACCTATTGTGTTCTAAGTGATTGGCTTTTTCTCCCTAGTTACCTGAAAGGCTTTTATTTTTATACTTGAAGTTCTCAATAACTTAACAACAACAAAATCTTGATGGTGACCTACTGCAATATTTATGAATGCATTTTTTTTACCTTTCAATCTGCAGATCTAGTTCTAACATCAATTGTATGAAATTGTTCAGTATCATAACTTTGAATCCTATAAAATTTCATCTGTTGGATTTCTGCATCTCTAGCAATCACATATATATCACTTCCATGTTCATTTTCTGTCCATATTCACTGTTTTCTACTTTTCTCTCCATTCACTGTGCTCATTCCCAGTTTTCCCTCCATATCCTTGGTTTGAATTTCATCAATGTCTATTTCATAATATTTCTAGTTTACTCTCAGTTCTGATATTATTTTTCATTATTATTGGTTTCCTGTACTCAACCACTTCCATTTTTATCTTGTTCTAAGATGTATCATTTTGAAAAATTAAGAGTCTTTGTTCTTGTGCATAAAATTGTGCATAATCTAGCACTATTCCTGGGGTTATTTTCCATACAGATTTTATACTTAGCCTGTGTGTAGAATGCCAAATACCTTCATTCCTTCCTTTCTCTGTATCTCCCTTTAAAAAGAAAACTAACAACATATGTGAATATAGAATGATTTTATTGGTGCCATTTAATTAATTTTTGTTATTTCATTTAGATCTCTCTGATCTTTCAGGCCAGTAGAATATGGATAAAATTTCTGCCCACAATTTCTGCCCTTATTTTATACCAATGGAGCCTAGATTGTTTTTATTATATAACTACTTGCATAAAGGCAACATTAATACATTTTGTTGTTTGTAAATTGCTTTATGATATAATTGTTATCTTTAGATTTTAATTTCAGGTGTTTCACAGAAATATATATATATATACATATATATTATTTTAAAAAATTACTTAATCATTTTAATAATTGCCAATTTATGAAATATTTTGATTACTATTTTGCTTAAAATGACATTTAAATATATTTAAAACTATAACAAGTGCATTGAGTTTTTAAAAACTCATCTGTAAAAAATATTTTAACTGTATGCAATATCTCAAGTAAATAACTAATAAAATATTTTCAGCAAATGTTCTACCAGAACTGCAGAAATAATCACCATGTATCTACAGAAATAATAGAAGTGTTAGTCATTATTTTTTTCTTAAATATGTTAGAAAAAATATAAACATTATATGACTATTTTTCTTAACTATGTTAGAAAAAAAATAAATTACAAGATTACCTTTATTTTCCTTTGTCCCCAAATTGTTCAATTTATTGTTATAAAAATTTTAGGGAAATAATACTTCTTTTTAAGAAATGATAAGGTGGAAAAAAAAAAAAAAACAACCCATGGAACACTTAATCTTGTAAATCAAGTATGTTCGCTAATCACAGTACAATGTTGTTTAATTTGTTTACACCTGAGGAAATAAGCAATTTTTAAATCACTGGAGTCTTACTATGTTTAAATCAGTGGGTAATGGGTCATTTTAAAAAATTCCATTTATATATTTGGTAAATCATTTCAGCATCTTATCTTGCATTTTATAGAACACCAAGTAAAATGTAAGCAATGTGTTAGTTCATTCCTTCTGTAAATGTCAGCAAATAGATAAAAATGAAACCATTGGAACCACCTAATAGTCTTTTTCTTGATGGAACTATACAGATTACTAAGGAACAATTAAAAGTAATGCCTGGTGTTCTAAAAAGTACATCGTGAAGAAGAAATTTTGGGGATTATTTTTTTTCAAAAATACATCTGGATAAATTTTATATTTACATTTTATATTCAGTGAAGTTTTTTTCTGTTTTTGGAATTTTTGAAATATTTTGAAACCTAGACATTTTGCAGGATGTAAAGAATATTCACTCTTTTGCTGTCCTCCTAAGAAGAATCTTGTTTTTGAGCTAGATATTTTAAAATTTTTCCTAAAACATTTCTAAGGAAATAAATGTGATACAATCAGTTTTTTGAAAGGGAAAATATTTGCCAGCTATTAGGACATATCTACATTAACTGTGCCATTAAAATCATGCCCTTACTCTTTGATTTGGACATCCCAGATCCTGGGATGTGTACAAGAAATTATCCAAAAACAAAAGCAGTGGTTTGTGTATAAGGGTAGTTATCACAGAATTAATTGTAATGATAAGAAAAAAAAAAATAGATGCCACTAAAAAGTTTCAAAAATAAGGCAGGCCTAAATACTTTTAGGTTAGGTCTTCTTCTTTAACCCTAAATGTTGACATTTTAAATATGAAAAATTAATCTGTTCAGTGCTGCTTCCTTGACCCATCTCATATTTCAGTGAATCTCATGATTTGTGCAACACTCTTTGTTACATCTTTCTGTCCTTTTATGATGAAAAATTGAAGAAAAAAGTTACCAAAAAGAAAAGGTAAATGTCAGTATGCATCTGTTGAAACATTCATGTATATTTTTTATACTACATAGGGATGGGTATGTGTGTGTGTGTGTATAAGTGTGTGTGTGTGTGTGTGTGTGTGTGTGTGTATATAATGGATGTCATATTCCACATGCTGATTTGAAACTGAATTTTCAACAGATTATCTGCTACAATATAACTTTTTGGTGACTGTGTTACATAATACATATAATGAATTATAATTATTGCAGTATTATATTATAAGACATCTGAATTTTTTTTCAAATAATTTTAGGAGAAAATTAACACTTTTATAAGCCTTATTTACACATAATTTCTAAAATAATTATCCAAATATTTTCTCTCAAATATTTGTAGACATTATTAGAAATGGGACCAATGAATTTAATAGAATCAATGTTGGATTTATACTTATGTCCAAATTGGTCCTCAGAATATTTCTACAAAATTTGTATCCCTAAAAATATGGAATAATTTAATTATAACATAAGAAATATTTTCTAATTTTCCATCATTTGTAAGTTCTATTTTGGAAACATTAAAAATATGTTCTTCCATTGAAAGTAAGGACTGCTATTTGGGGAACAGGAGTTATGTTTGAAATGGATGAAAACATTAATATGGGTCTTATGTTCCTATTATGGTTTCACACAAATTCACTATTTCCCTTAAGATGTAGAGGAGATATCATGCAATGATGCATTCACAATTTAATTGTATTTTTAGAATTTTATAACTTTAAAGAATTTTTAATTTGTTATTAAAAGTGGGAAAGAGTTCTTTATGTGAAATGGGAAAGGTTTATCAATGTGACTAAATTATAATTAGGACCAAATTCTGATGTGATATTACATGATAGGGGGACCATAGATAATATACTATACATTACAAAAACTAGAAGGGATTTTGAAAGGTTTCATCATAAGGAAATGGTAAATGTTTAAAAAGATAGAGATGTTTAAACTGACAAATATTATACAATGTATACATGTATCAAAACATTACACAATACCCCATTTATATCTGTAATTTTTATTTTGTACATCAATTAAAAATGAAATAAAATTTTGATATTGGAATTTTGATTGAAAATTAAATGTAACAATGCAAAATTTAGAGATATCTTTGATTTTTACTGAATTACATTAAAATATTTCACTTTTAATCTAAGCTACTTTAGTAATGTCCCTTAGGTAGAGTTTCACTTTAGATCCAATAAATCCAGTAAACCCATCTCAAAAGTTAACAAAGGGAGGCATACTATATTGGATTATCTCAATGAAGATATGGCTACTCAAGTAAAGTTTGTATTTTCTAGACCAATAAAATTTCTTAAGAGCAGCACTTAGTGTTTCATATCCCTAAAATCTCTACAGAGACCAGTGAATTAGAGATCCAGTCTCCATTCCATGTGTAAAACATATATACTTTTCCACAGATATGCAAGTTGTTAGTTGCTGCAGTCTGGCTGGGCACAAATCATGAGCCAATGAAGCAGGAACAAACTTTATTTCTGAACTCCACCAGCACACTCCACACATGCTCCTGGGAACTCCCCTGAACGCGCCAGGCGGCTACTCCCGGAACCAGCAATCGGGAAATATCCCTCCTCCGGCACTTCCCCAACCAATGGGAACTCTCCGGGAATCCCCCCCCCCCCCCAGAGCTCAAGCGGAACTCAACAGGAACTCCACCAGAACTCAAAAGTAATCATCTTAATGACTGGCTAGCGTCACCTCTCAACCACTACTTCTGGCAAAAATGCCATGTGTCATCCTGACTCGGCTGTGGCCCTCAACAGTTAGTTATGAAATAATTAAAAAACTTTTTTTTAGTTGTAGATGGATACAATATCTTTACTTATTTATTTTGTTTTTTGTGTTTCTGAGGATCAAACCCAATACCTCACACATGCACAGCTAGCATTCTTCCACTGAGGTACAGTCCCAACCTACAAAAGGTACTCAGATGAATAAGAAAGTATGATGAAGGGGTCCAATGACTAGAGATGGGGACACCCTTTAAGAAAAAGGAGCAGTGCAGGATGGGCTTTGATACCTCTAGGAGTATGCCTGTGTGTGAATGTCAAAGTAAAGATGTTACTACACAGTTTGCCAACCTAAAATGTAAGAGTTGCCACTTCATAGCCAGATGCCATCATATCACAGTCATACACTGTCACATCCCCCTAATAGTTTCTAAGAGTTGTATCTCTGTTAATGTTACTTGGAATGGTGATGGCATATGAACACATATTTACATATTCACACCCATATCTGAATAAGTACATATATACAGACTTATGCATTTTATATGTGTACCTCTTCAAGTGTTAGCACAATCTGAATATACAATTGCCGCAGTCTGGCTGGGCACAATTCAGGAGCCACTTGTCAAAAGAAATGAACTTTATTTTTAGAACCACAAGCCAAACAAAACAGCTCCTCAGGAAAACCTTCAGAGCCCAACTGCCACCACCGGCTTCCCAGGAGCTTCTCAACCTCCCCCACTCCTCCTGCTCTTGAGGCTGATTGGCTAGGTCGCCTAGGCAGAGCCAAAAAAAGTCCCCCAATGAGCAGCTCCGTGGTCTGAAAGGGCGGGGAAACAGCCCAATGAACATCACCACAGAGGAGCCAATCAGTTGGCAGCTAGAAGTTTGCTGGGGCTGCTGTGAGCCAATCATCAACTGGCAGCTGGAAGTTTGCTGGCAGCTGGAAGTTTGCTGGGGCCCCTTCGGCTGTGGCTCTCAACATACAATAATTTCTTTAAAATGATAGATCAGGTTTTTCATTTTAAAAAATAATTCTTAGATAAATTTCACAACTAGATTACAAAATAGTTTTTATTTAAATGTAAACTACGAATCAGTGTGTGTTTTTCATTTGTTATTTTTTATCTTCCCCAAGTATTTACTGTAGTTAAATTTCTTTAATCAGGAGTAATAGTCCCTGTGAAAATTCAGTGTATTACAATATAAATAAAGGCAATGATGGGGATGTTTCTAGATATTTTTCACTTAAGATAGCTGGTATTTGTAAGGTATATTTGTAGGTGACAGTTCTGTATGATTGAGGAAAATGTCTTGCCTAAGACGAATATGCAATTAGAATTTAGGACCCTTTATGCAGTGAAGGCAGAATAATGATGCATTTAAGCTGTCTCTCAGCATTTACTGTGAATTAGATTTATGTCTGAAAAACTGAATAAATTCTAGGTGGCTCACAATTATGCCTCGACTACATTGATGTTCTTTTTGCTTTTATTTAACATTATCTACAAATTTTGAATAAAAATTTATAAGTGATGTAATAATACCTAAATTTTTGCAAAATAAACTTCACTGAGTTGCTTTAAATTATAAATTATGCATAAATCTACCAGTGTGCTCTGGCTTCCAGCTCTAACTGTAACCCCAAGAGAACATATTTGAGAAATAAAAAGCATATGGCATTTTACTTTTATGTATGGAGATTTTCTCTAGTGTGGTTCTTCCTTAGTTGCAATCATGATTATTATTGGTGTATTAACAACTAGCCAAATCTAAGGAAATCTTCTGAAATTAGAATGGACATAATATCTGTGTTCTATGACACAAGTAACAAATTCTATTAATATTCTATCAATATTTAATCGCACCATTCAGAATGAACTGAGAACACACAAGTGCACATACACACACAAGCACACACATACACACCTGCATGTACATGGTGGGGAGTGGGTAAGAAACAGAGATTAAGACAGAGAAAGATAAGTTATTCCAGAAGAGGGTAATGTTGCTGTCTGCTGTTTTATATTTTTTATTTATGACAGTATGGTTTTCATCTTCTCTGCCTGGAGAGGGACAGCAATATCAGACTGCAGAAACATTTACTCTTCATTTATCAATGGAAATTATTTCTGCAAGAATATTTACACGAAAGGGAAATACGCTTCGATATTTTGTATAGAAAAAATGCTGCCCTCATATTGTGTTTCTTTTTATTCAACCAAACTGCTGAGCTCAGCATATCCCACTACCCATTGGGAAGTGTCTAATAAATCTCCAGTCCTACCCGATATTGAGAATAGCACAGTTATACGGCAAATACATCAACAGTGGGAATAAGTGTGCATATAAAATGAACCAGTAAAAGGACCAGCACAATTTTATCGGCACTACTGAAGAAGCTATATTTGAGAATATCTAGAAGATCAAGTGATTTGTTGTTTATATTCCCTATTAATCTTACTAATCTGGATGTCAATTCTTAAACCAAAAATTTATAGCACTGTGATGCAGATGGTAAGGGGAGTGTTGAGCTACCTTCTTAATTAGTGAAAGAATGGTTGGAGGGGGGCTAAAGAAGGTATGTTATAAAGTAAAAAATGTAAATAAATCTTGTTATCATAACCTTCTGTAATGAATTGCATGTATGTGGATTTTCCTTCTTCAGACATTAACTATGTCCGTAATCTGACAGCATTTCCATTTAAGAATAGTTGGAGAGTTTCTTTATATCAGAAATCAGAAATCTGTGAGTTTGGAATCATAGGTTGCTGATATGTAGATTTGAACTGTGGGACTAGATATTTTTACAGGTGGACTTAGGTAATGCTCTAGTCTCCATTTGCATCATATACATAAAGGTTATAGAGCTCTGAGAGAAAATATTTTTAATATATATATTTTTAGTTGTAAGTGAACCCAATACCTTTATTTTATTTTTATAAGATGCTGAGGATCGAACCCAGTGCTTTATGTGTGCTAGGTGAGTGCTTTACCACTGAGCCACAACCCCAGCTTTAAGAGAAAATATTTAAATTGCACTAATCATTGAGTTCAGAAAACCTTGTGGACAACATGCCCAGAGCAAAAAAAAAAAAAAAAAAAGCGGGGGCCCAGAGGTGGAATGTGGTGGTGAAATCAGCCAATCTTAATAATGGAGTAAGTTTTGAGTTTTAGGTATAAGTTATACCATACATTTGAGTGGCTGAGTGGACTTGTTAGGACACAGCTACATGAATAAGTGTCAAATGGTAATTTGACAGAACTATAATTTTTATTTGTATGAGAGATTTTTGCTGAGACTATGCTGCAGTGGTCATGGCGGTACTAGAGGCAGAGAGGGGAGCATTTACAGAAGCTGTGCCTATCAGTATGATTGTCATAGCCTGAGCTGGGACTTTGCACCTTGGGCCAACCAGCAAAAGAGCTGTATCACTAACTACCTAAATAACTATAGTCTTAAGCAACAGAAGCCACCTTTGCAGAACATTTGAATGTGACACAGAAAGCATGCTCATTTTTAATTATACTAAATATGTGGATAACAAAATTACCATTTTTAACTACACTGAGGTGTAACATGAATGGGCACCAGCTTGGATTCCCTAAAAAAGAGCAAAACTTACAAGAATTGTAAGGGAAATGCCTTTAAGAAACAACGGAGAGGAGGAGCAAGACTGGGGCTGCTACCAGAGTGGGTTACACATCTAACCCAGATTGAAAGAGCGAGGAAAGTAAAGTTAGGGAAGGCACAGAGTTGAGGGAATGTTCATCAAGGCATCTGGAGGCCTCAAGTTTCAGCCAGATCTCAGAGGAGTCCCAGTTTTCTTAGGGATGGCCTGCCTTATTATTTCTCCTGTGCTCCCTGCCTGTTGGGAGTAGCCCTTGGGAAACATGGTGTTGACATAAGCACCACAATAGATATCTTGGTACAGTTTCTGAAGTCTTAAGTCAGTTACCCTCTTTAGTTGGTGATGTGTACAACACAGTCCCATGGCCCTGCACTATGCTCACCCTAATGTTTTCCCTTCTTCTGAGGACAAATAGGTAACTACTCTTGGTACTGCCTTACTTGAAAGATATGGTAGAAGTGATTTCTCTGCAACTGTCGGGAAAAAAAACAAAAAACAAAAAACCCTGTGTCCATGAATACAACACAGCCCTCTATGGTGTCAGTCACCTCTATTCCCTCACCTCATCTTCTTAATCTGTCTGGAAAAGGATCATGGGCACTCTTAGTACATTTTGAATTGCTCGTGATGTCTAATGAATTTGAGTGCTTTCTCATTTCCCCACTGTCTCCATCGTTCAGCGTCTTATCTTTTATACGGTTCGCAGTCATACCACTGTGCCCGCCCTTGAGCCTCTATGGAGCTTCTAGGCTGGTGACTCAAGAAGATGTCTTTTCTGTACCAATATGATCCCATAGGGTGTTCCTGCTCTTCGAAACCCAGTTCTGAAGTAAGTTATACTGATTAGTAAGAGGAAATGAGGTTATTGCAGTTTGCAAAACCTACTTTATATAGTGGCCAGATCTACATTCATGTGAGGACAGTCCTTTTTTCCTTTTCCTTTTTTTTTTTTTTTTTAACAGGGATGAAACCTAGGGGGCACTTAACCACTGAGCCACATCTCCAGACCCCCTTTATAAAAAAAAATTATCTTGAGACAGTCTCAGCAAGTTGCTCAGGGCTTCACTAAGTTGCAGAGGCTGGCTTTGAACTTGAGATCCTCCAGCCTCAGCTTCTGGAGCCACTGCCATTGCAATTGTGCACTACCCTGGCTGAAGACAGTCTTTGATTTGGGCCTGAGCCATAAATCTAAATTATTTCTGGTTAACTTTCTTGTTATATTAACTCAGTGCTGTTCTATCTTCATTACACAAGGAATGTGCCCCCCCCCCTTTTTTTCCTTTCTTACAGCTCCCTGGTTTACTTGAGTGGGTAGTTTACAAACCAAGGTTATCAACAGTCATTATCACTAGTTTTATTTTGTAGATTATGATGTATATTAACACATTCATCAGTTACTGTTTAAATTGAATCAATTCTATTGTTTTCACAATTTGATATTTTTTTTTTTTTTCTTACTCCAGAGGATGCTGACATTCAACTAGTAGTACAATTTATTTTTAGGCCTATTTTTACAATGCACAACACATCTTGAGAGTTATGTATTGTTCTCTAGTATATGATAATACCTCTTATTTGTATTGGAAATCATTTAGGTTTGGAAAAGTACAGTGATGGTTTTCGGTATTATACCAATTTATTACTTTTCTGTGGATTTGAACTTTGGGGGATAAACTTTTAAAGAGGCTACTCTTTAAAGACAACTGAATACGAAGGTTGCTCACATATTTTTTATTTTAACTGTTTATGTATAAACATATTTTTATTATGCACAAGAAGGGAAATCCAAATAAATCTATGTATCTTAGCTTAAGGAGAACTATTAGATGTTACCCCTTTTTGCAGGATAAGAAAATTTATACATTTGTAGGAAAATTCAAAATGAAAGAATTTTGGATTAGCTGTACTAGATCCAGGAAAATAAGATTTTATGGGAAGGAAAAATTTAACAGATATTCTCAGATAAGCTGGATGTGGAGGTGCATACTTGTAATTCCAGCAGCTCCAGAGGCTGAGGCAGGTTGCTCCCAAGTTCAAAGTCTATCTCAGCAACTTAGTGAGGTCCTAGGCAACTTAGAGAGAAACTGTCTCAAAATTAAATAAATAAATAAACAAATAAATAAATAGTGCTGGGGATGTGACTCAGTGGTTAAGAGCCACTTGGTTAAATCCCAGGTAACAATAAATAAATAAATAAATAAATAAATAACCACACAAAACATATATACTCAGAAAAGATTTCCCCAGAATTTAGGAAAATTATATTTTTAATTGTCAAAATTAATTTTCTAATAACATTATCCTTTTACAATTTTTAAAAAGGCATATTACAAAGGTTTTTTCTTTAAAATCTTGATTTTAAAAGAAAGATATTTTAAAAACCTTTGTAAGTGACTGATTTCAGTAAATCTACTATGCTGATTTTTTTCTATAAAAATAGCATGTACTGTAAAAAAGTGAAAATTAAATCCATGCTTTTCATGCCAGATCTTCATACTGTTTCCCAACATGGTGAGCTTCTCTCTGCTATGTTGGCCCTGCACATTTTGGCTGCTTTGATTGCTCTTTAGAGTCTCAAAAATTTTATTTTGCACCAGTTTTATGTTCACATTGATATTATACTCACTTTTTGTATTTATTTTTTGGCACATGTTTAGTCTGTTGTAAGGCATTCTAACATAGCTGGAAATTAAATTCTTATTGTACTTTTGAAATTTAATTGAATTTAATGTGATTATAGGGGAAAGGGGGGCGGGGATTGGAGTAATTACTTTACCCTGGTCACCTTCAATCTATTCAGTTGCTCTTAGAACACTACTGTATATTCATAACCAAGAATGTATTTTAGCCAATTTAACACTACAAGAACTTTTTAGGATTTGCACAAATTGATTTTTTTGGCTTTACAAACATTAAACTTTACAATTTTGCAGGAACAAATTTGCTAGTGGTGCACCATTGGATCTGGATCCAGACTGTTATCAGGAATGAACATGCTGACTGTCAGAATCTTTATAAAATGTTTAAAGTAGACAATAAGCAATTGTGGTTCCAGTTAAAGGGAAATGGAATCCTAATGAATTGTTAAGCAACTGTGATCAGGTCAAAGCCTGGACTGTTATCCAAGTTGTGCAATACACAAAAAATATACACTTAAGGATGAACTGTAGAATAATTCAGGAAGTGACCTTGGTAATTCATAATGTGACAATGAATACCTGAGGAGTTTAGGGAATTTTAGAGCAGTAGCCAAGTGATGCTTTGATTGACATATTATTAGGTGAAGCTTTGCTGCCTCATTCCTATGTCAACCACATGATAAGTATATCATTTTAGTACATTTCACACTTCTAGCTTAGGAGACCTTTCAAAATCATTCCAAACTCTCAAAAAATATAAAATTGCAATCTGTTACATTGGATCTTTTAGTGCTATTTATGGAAAATTGATTGTAAAGCTTATGTGTTTGTAATATTTTTATAGCTATTCTGTAACCAGAATTTTAAAAACTCTCATTTTTTTAAGTCTTCAGTTACATCATTCAGAAGGTCATTTAGGGGAGATAAAAGTGCTTTATTTGTTGATATTTACTGTGTGATAAATGAATCACAACTATTACATTCTGTGCTTTGCCTAATTTTAAATTCACATAATGTACACCAACTTTAAAAATAATAATTTTGTACAGAATTTGATAAATTACAATTTTACTTTCTTCTGCCAGATATTTCTAATTTTTCCTATACAGAGGAAATATGATTACCTATATTTATACTCGGTATGGATATATATATATATATATATATATATATATATATATATATATATATAATTTTATATAATATAATAAAATATAGCAAATAATTTCTTGTTACGCATGCTAACAAGTCTCTTTAATTTTTTTTAATTTTAACAATTTTTTAAATTTGTTCTTTTTTAGTTATACAGAACAGTATAATATATATTGACATATTTTATATACAGTGAGTATAACTTCCCATTCTTGTGGTGGTACATAATGTGGAGTTATACTGGTCACGTATTCACATATGAACATAGGAAAGGTATATCCTATTCCTTGTACTGTCTTTCCTATTCCCATCCCTGACTCTTCCCTTCATTTCCCTTTGTCTTCTCCCCCTGCTATTGTGTTTTAGCATCCACATATCAGAGAGAACATTGGGCCTTTGGTACAACACAATTATGAATAAAGCATGAAAAAAACCCTTAAAATAATAGCTTTCCATGTTTCTTGTTGGCCTAATAATGTATGAAACCTCAGTTTCTGAATTCTAGAAGGTATTAATAATGTTAATAATATAGAAACATATGCCAGGGAAAGAAAATAATATCTAAGAAATAAATCCACACATGTAATGTGAATTGATGTTTTTCTTTTTTGTTAAAATATTTTGTTTTAGTTGTAGTTGGACACAATACCTTTATTTTTTTTATTTTTATGTGGTGCTGAGGATCAAACCCAGTGCCCAGCACATGCGAGCACTCTACCGTGAAGCCACAACCCAAGCCCATAAATTGATGTTTGACAAAGATGACAAGAACATACAATGGGGAAAGAATAGCCTTTTCAACAAATGGTATTAGAAAACTGAATGTCCACATACAGAAAAATGAAATTACATATTTTGCTGTACAGATAAAAAAACAAGAGATGAATCAAAGACTTAAAGGTAAGAGTCAAATATAAAGAAAAACTTTATGACATTAGTCTTGGTCATGAATTTTTGGATATGACACCAAAATCACAGATGACAAAAGCAAAAATAGATGAATGGGATTCTATTAAATGAAAAGTTTCTTTGCAACAAAGGAAACAATCAACAAGGTTAAAGGGCAACCTATGGAGTGATAGAACATATTTATAAATTTTACATGTCTTAAATGTATAAGGAACTCAAATACCTCAATATCTGAAACAATAGAAAAATAACAACAACCCAAATAACCCAACTATATAGTCATAGGTCCTGTATAGATATTTTCAAAGAAGATACACAAATACCCTACAGAAAAGGTGCTGGAGATTACTAATCATCAGAGAAATGCAAAGTAAAACCACCATAGGTATAATATGGCTCTCAATGAAATTGAAATGTTATTTACAAAATGATCAAAGATAATATGTCCTGGTGAGAATATTCAGAAAAAAGGAATACTTGTACACTGTTGGTAGGAAAAAGGTAGGAATGTGTATATACTATGGCCATTATGGAAAACCACATGGAAGTTCATAAAAAATTAAAGTTTGAACCACCAGCAAGCTGGCATTGAATATATAGTCAAAGAAATGAAACTTTTATGTCAAAGAGATATCTGCACTCCCATGGTCATTGCAGTATTATTCACAATAGCCAAGACATTGAATCAACCTAAGTGCCCATAAACAGATGAATGATGAAGAAAACATGGTATATAAACACATTGAATAATATTAAGTCATTTGTAACAATGCAGATTTCCCTGAAGGAAATCATTTTAATGAAATAAGCCAGGCACACAAAAACAAATAAAATATCTCACTTACATATGAAATCTAAAATTTTTAAACTCAAATACATAGTAGAATGATAATTTCCAGGGACTGAAAAGGTAGTAGACAGATCAAAGGGCAAAAATTTCAATTAGGAAGAATACTTCAAGAAATCTATTGTACAACATTGGAATCATGGTTAGTAACGATATATTGTATGCTTGAAATTTTTAATGCAGTAGATTTTAAGTGTTCTTATCACAAAAATAAATATATGAGGTAATGGACAAGTTAATTAGATTGATTTAGTCATTCCTAACTGCATGCATCTATCAAAAACATCATGTTTTTCACCATAAATTATATAATATTTATTTCTAAATTTAAATTGGCTCATTATGAAAAAGAAATATCTCAAAAAACCTAACTGCATACAAGGGACTAGGAAAAAGAAAGGAAGGATTGAACTAACAAACATGAATGAACTAAGTACAGGGACATGGATCCAGAGAATGACAATAAGTGCTAAACATTGGACAGAGCAAATTTGAAATATGAGTTTAGAAAAAGTTGTATTCCTACTTTAGAACATATTTCTGTGCATAAATGGCAACAACTAATTTTCCATGCTTATAAGGCTATTGAATATTCTGAATCATGTAAGCCTTAAAAATGAATTAGTAAATTTACTCATTAATATCTTCATTCTTTTATTCAGTCCTTACTATAATTAAGTGTACAGACTTCTGTTTAAATGTTAATGCATATCCAACCTCAGGATGTCCCAGAGATATGCTGTTATTATGTGTGTTCCTTATCAATGAAGACATCGGACTTTTGCTGTGACTGAAAAAGACTGGAACCACATGTAGGAACATGTGTGTAAGTATGCCTTAGAAATTTCATGAAGACTAGATATTACAGAAGAGCTGGATATTTGCAAAGGCTACAACTCCAATTATATCATAATTGGGCTGGGGATATGGCTCAAGAGGTAAAGCGGTCGCCTGGCATTCGCGGGGAGCTGGGTTTGATCCTCAGCACCACATGAAAATAAAATAAAGATGTTGTGTCCACCGAAAACTAATAATAAATATTAAAAAAATATGTCTCTCTCTGTCTCAAAAAATAATGATATTAATAATAACATACAGAAACACAAGGGTCCATGGGAGCAGAGTGTGGTCTTTGGGGTGTGGTACTACTTAGGATTAAATTTGTTTTTTCAAAATAGATTTCAAAAACTTATGTAGTTGTGTACAATACCAAATATAGCATATAAAATAAGTGCATTAAAAACAAACCCGTATTATTTTCATGCCTATGAAATCATGATTAAAATTATTTTACTGTAGTTAAACAAATCTGGACTAAGTATAATTATGGCGTCTTTACAAGAAATGCTACATTATATAAAAATAATTACTTAAGGTTGACAGAAATAAAGGATATTATGAAATTATACTATTTGAGAAATATTTCTCTGTGGAGACTATAAACACAATTATATAACCTCATTATCAGTATCCACCTTACTTCTGTCTTTAAAATCAGAGCTATTCTTTCTCATGAAGTTTTAATGTCAAAATCTGGCACTCATTTTCAAAATCATATTCCAAAACTTTATTCCCTCTGGCTATAATCATCATTTTTGACTAGAGGAGCATATCCATGTGGAGACCCAAATTTGGAAAAAGACAATTTTTTGTCATATATGAAAAAAAATGACCATACTTTTTTTTTGTATTTGTGCATGGCCTATCAAATTCTTAGTGTTTAACTTATAATTATATATTATATTTTATGGAAATTTTGTAATTTGTTATTTTGTTTTTTTATTTAAAGAATGTACAAAGTTTGAATTAGAGAACCTTTTAAAACAAGCACATTTTTTTGCTCTTAAACTCATCAAAGTAACTTCAATTATTAATATGTTCATAGGTATAAATCTCACTGAATGTTTTAATTGAACATATAAATATATTTGTAAATAATTGCACATACTTTGCCTTAAAATATAACTCAGTTTTAGGTTCCAAAATTCTATTTTCTTAGAACTGTACTGGACTTGCAGTTTTCAAACTAAAAACGTTTGTGGAGATCACTTGACAGTTTAAGAGAGATTTTTGATTAATGTGTTTAGTAAGCCAATGCTTTATAGAAATTGAGTGCATTTCTGTCCAAGAAATGTGCATTTCAGTATAACTCAAATTGATTTACTAACATTCAAAACTATAATGTATTACTCAAAATTCAAATAAAGTAAAATTCTAATTTGTCTATGTGTTCTATTTTTTTTCATATTTTAATTCCTGACATAATATATATGTGTGTGTTTGTGTGTGTGTGTGTGTGTGTGTGTGTATATATATATATATATATATATATATATATATATATATAGAGAGAGAGAGAGAGAGAGAGAGAGAGAGAGAGAGATGGAAACTTAATTATAATTTAATATAACTAAGTAGTAATATTTTAACCAAATATTTAATGTTTAATATCCACTCTGTTTTATTTAGCTTTATTTTATGTAGAAATTATGATTCAAATTTTGTTAAAGAGATCTTAGAGATTTGGAAACTTTCCAATTTTTTATTTGAAGGAGTAATGCTATCTGTTAAGATCTTTTGATCTTTAAGGTAATCATATCCATTTAGAAACTAAAATTATCAATTTTAGTATTAATAGACCTTGTACTATTTTAACAGTGTTGTGAGTCTACCCAAATTTGCTTAACTAACTTATAAATTAAAGCAATTCAAAAATTGTAGTTACAGATTTATCTTAAGGAACAATTTTATACATACACACATACATTTATATAATATATATTTATATTTCAAGACCTCCACATTGTTCATATATACTTTTAATTCTCTTAGTTAAAAATTGTAGCTTTCTTCTCTATGAATTTAAGCTTAGATGAAGACACTATGTAATGCCTTTAAGGTCTGCAGCCAGGACTTTAATATTTCTGCATCCTTTCATTGTGATGGTAACATCTGTTGAATTAATAAGCAAGTTGGAAATGTTGTGGTAAAATAAACAGTCTACTAACATATGATAGTTTGATGTTAATAAATTGCCAAATACATATCTGTCCCAAGTGACCTTTGAGAAAAATCTCCATAAGTCAAAGTTAGCTACTGTAAGTTGATGTGTTATTCCTTCCTCTCTCAGAAGAGAAACTTAATTTATTGAAATGTGGGAGATATTTGGCAAATAATTATTTGATTTATGTGACAAAATGTAATAAAACAAAAGCAAAAACATAAAACCAAACAAATAAACACATCAGTAATAACTCTTGAACCCACATTTTTAAAAGACCGCAGGCTGGTGATAGAGCTTAAAAGTGAAGGGGAGGGCTGGGGATGTGGCTCAAGAGGTAGTGGGCTCGCCTGGCATGCGTGCAGCCTGGTTCGATCCTCAGCACCACATACAAAAAAACAAAAGATGTTGTGTCCGCCAAAAACTAAAAAATAAATATTAAAAAAAATTCTCTCTCTCTCTCTCTCTCTCTCTCTCTCTCTCTCTCTCTCTTTTTAAAAAAAAAAAAAGTGAAGGGGAAATATTTTTTTCTTTTTCTCATTAGGTCCCTATCGCTTGGAGATCACTGTTCTTCACTGATGGTGTCTTGTGTCTCAAAAAATCATTATTTAATAAATCTGGTTCATTTTTGTTGTTGTTTAGGAAAAGAAAGTAAACTCAACCCCAGTAACTATTTTTTTTCTTTATTGTATTTTTATTTATTTTCCTATGATCTCTTATTCTTGATAAAATAATAATTTTTTTTAAATAAGGATGATTTTTTATTTTCCACAAATAAAAAAAAGCGAATTCTTTTAAAAACCATCTTATTAATATAACTACTGTAGGAATTCTGTGTTTGGGATTGGGGTCTACAAACTTCGTGACTGTGACATGCTTGGTGACTAGGAAGTTTCTGTGCAAAGACACAGATTGCCTGGCTGCTAGGTAATACCTGTAGACTGGGGAACTCCTGTGGAAAAGCATGGATGCCTGGCTGCCATAGCCTTGTCCTTCACAGGTTTGCCCTGCTTCCCAGACCTTGGATGCCCAGCCTTCTCCCTCTGAGCCATGGAGCCAACTATGCAGGCACTATCTGGTTTCCATGGATATGCCCTTGGTAGATAGGAGCATGTTACTTCTAACCTTGATCTTATCTCAGTTAGTCAGCATTCATGTTAAAGAAATACTAATTAGAATACAGTCATGGTAACAGGGGTGGGGAGGGGGGTGGGGGTGTGGTATGTGTTCTTTGAGTTAATAAACTCCCAGGCAGGAAGGAATCCACACTTTACTTCTGCACTTCTTCACCACTTCATCTCACTCCTCTCTGCTTCTCCTGTCTGTCTGCTTGCACTATTTGTGTCTGTGTCTGTTCTTTGTGCCCCTTCTCACAGGTATTCCGCCAAAGTGATCCTTTATAAACAACTTCTAATGTTGAGTGATAGCTGTGACTTCTCTCTATCTTATTGGAATTGCCTTCAGTACAGTGATTCTTAGCCAATTTTGGTCATTGATCCTCTGAAAAAAGTGATTAATCTTTGAACATTTTTTTTTAAATAAACCTGTATCAATACTTGTGCTCCAATATTTAATTGTTAAATATGATTTTGATGTTGGTCTTTTAAGATGTATTTTTCAATTCAAATTTTAAAAAAACACATCTTTTGCAGACTAAGAAAAAATATTAAATGGCATCAAATGCTTTTAAGATCCTGTCAACTTTCACTTTTTGTTGTTGCTGTGCAGAGCTTTAATTTCTCTCATACTTCCTGTCAAATATTTGTTTACATTCTTGCATAATATGTAAATAAGAAACGTGGGACCATAAATACCAATGAACAATTTTTACACAATAAAGTTTAATATAAGAACCATAAATATTTATGTGCTAAATAGAATGTAGAGTGAAAACATTTGATATATATTTTAATGCTTTACAAAATTATTCTACTTTCAATGTCTACTATGCTCAGGTACAAAATATATCTTAAGTCCTGGATTTAGAAAAGTGTACTAATTCATATTTTGATTGTATATTATTGGTGCATTTTTGTAAACATAAAAATATTTAGGTTTCACAGGTAAAAATTCCAATGTATAATATTACAAGGCCTAGTCATAATCATAGTTTAGATATTCATCATTCATATATTTAATGAGTATAACAGTTTTTAATCCTTTGACTTTTGTAAACATAACACTAATAATTCTTTTTATTGTTTGTCATTTTGTAATTGCTAATTTTTTTTTACTTCTATATATATTTTTATAATTTATTTATTTATTCTAATTTGTTATCTTTGGCAGCAGAATGCATTTCAATTCATAGTACAGATATAGAGCACATTTTTTCATGTCTCTTGTTGTACACAAACTAGAATCACACCATTCCTGTCTTCATATATGTACTTAGGGTAATTATGCCTATATCATTCCATTGTCTTTCCTATTCCCCTGTGACCTCCCTTTGCCTCTCTAGCCTTTGCCCTATCTAAAGATCCTCCATTCCAATGTGCCACCCCCCATCCCCATTGTGGATCATGATCCTCATATAAGAGAAAACATTCGCCACTGGGTTATTTTTGAATTGGCTTACTTCACTTAGCATAATATTCTCCAGCTCCATCCATTTACCTACAAATGCCATGATTTTATTCTCTTTTAATGCTGAGTAATACTCTGTTGTGTATATATACCACAGTTTCTTTCTTTTTGGTAGCTGGAAAAAGTAGCATTTTATTAGCTTTTTAGATAATCATGAATTTTCTCTTTAATAGTACATCAGAATTTGGAAAATGAAATTTTTTTAAAGATTAGCTACAATGTAAAACCTGAAACTATATTAACAATTTTTATATTCTGTTACATTAAAAGCTGTTGATATATCTTTCATTTTTAAATTTTAATTTGTTATATGTGACATTAAAACTCATATTATACATTTAGAGCACAATTTTTCATATCTCTGTTTGTAAATAAAGTCACACCATTCATGTCTTCATACATGTATTTAGGGAATGAAGTCTATCTCATTCCACTGTCTTTCTTACCTACATGTTCACTCCCTACCCCTCCCTACTTTTGCCCTATCTAGAGTTCATCAAATCCTCCCATGCCTGCCCCCCTACCACATTATATCAGCATCCTTAAATTAGAGAAAACATTTGGCATTTGGTTTTCTGAGATTGGATAAATTCACTTAGCATTATGATTTCCAGCTCCATCCATTTACCTGAAAATGCCAAGATTTTATTCTCTTTTAATGCTGAATAATATTCCATTGTGTATATATACCACATTTTCTTTATCCATTCATCTACTGAAGGGCATCTAGGTTGGTTCCACACTTAGGAGTTGTGAATTGTGCTGCTATAAACTTTGATGTGGCTACGTCCTTGAAGTATACTGTTTTTAAGTCCTTTGGGTATAGACCAAGGAGTGGGATTGCTGGGTCAAATGGTGGATTCATTCCAAGTTTTCCAAGGATTCTCCATACTGCTTTCCACATTGACTACACCAATTTGTAGTCCCACCAGCAATGTATGAATGTGTCTTTTCCCCCACATTCTCACCAACACTTATTGTTCTTTATATTCTTAATAGCTGCCATTCTGACTGGAGTGAGATGAAATCTTAGAGTAGTTTTGGTTTGCATTTCTCTAATTGTCAGAGATGTTGAACATTTTCTCATATATTTATTTATTTATTGGATATCCTGTTCTGAGAAGTGTCTGTTCAGTTCCTTGGCCCATTTATTAATTTGTTTATTGTTTTTTTTTTTTTTTTTGCTGTTAAGATTTTTGAGTTCTTTATATATCCTAGAGATTAGTATTCTATCTGTATGCATGTGGTAAAATTTTGTTCCCCAAATTGTAGGTTCTCTATTTACCTCACAGATTGTTTCTTTTGCTGAGAAGAAGCTTTTTAGTTTGAATCCATCCGATTTATAGATTAATGATATTAATTCTTGAGCTATAAGAGTCTTATTAAGGGGCCTAATCCAACATGATGGAAACTTGGGCCTAGTTTTTCTTCTAATAGACACAGTGTCTCTGGTTTAATTCCTAGGTTCTTGATTCACTTTGAGTTCAATTTGTACATAGTGAGAGATAGGGGTTTAATTTCATTTTGTTGCATATGGATTTCCAATTTTCCCAGCACCATTTGTTGAAGAGACTATTCTTTCTCCAATGTAGATTTTTGGCACTTTTGTCTAATATGATATAATTGTAATTTTTTGGGTTAGTCTCTGTGTCCTCTATTCTGTACCAATACCATGCTGTTTTGTTTTTATTGCTCTGTAGTATAGTTTAAGTTCTAGTATAGTGATACCACCTGCTTCATAATTTCTGCTAAGGATTGCTTTAGCAATTATGGGTCTCTTAGTTTTTCAGATGAATTTCATGACTGATTTTTCTATTTCTGTGAAGAATTGCATTAACTCTGTATTGTACTTTTGATAGTATGGTCATTTTGACAATAATAATTCTGCCTATCTAAGAGCAAGTAGATTTTTCCTTCTTCTAAGTTCTTCTTTGATTTCCTTTTTTAGCATTCTGTAGTTTTCATTGAAGAGATCTTTTACCTCTTTCATAAGTTGATTCCCAAGTTTTTTGGTTTGTTTTGAGGCTATTGTAAATGGGGTAGTTTTCCTCATTTCCCTTTCTGAGGATTTGTCACTGATATACAGAAATCCCTTTGATTTATAGGTGTTGATTTTATATCCTGCTACTTTGCACAATTCACTTATTAATTCTAGAAGTTTTCTGGTGAAGTTTTTTGGATCTTCTAGGCATAAAATCATATCATTGCCAAATAGTGATAATTTGAGTTCTTCTTTTCCTATCCATATCCCTTTAATTTCTTTCATCTATTTAATTGCTCTGGCTAGAGTTTCAAGATCTATGTTAACTAGAAGTGGTGAAAGTGGGCATCCCTATCTTGTTCCAGGTTTTAGAGAGACTGCTTTAATTTTTCTCTATTTGGAATGATGTTGGCCTAGGGCTTAGCACAGATAGCTTTTATAAGGTTGATATATGTTCCTGTTATCCCTAGTTTTTCTATTGTTTTATACATGAAGTGGTGCTATATTTTGTCAAATGCTTTTCCTGTGTCTATTGAGATGATCATATGATTTTTATCTTTAAGTCTATTGATGTGATGAATTACTTTTATTGATTTCTGTATTTTGAACCAACCTTTCATGTCTGGGATGAACCCCACTTGATGGTGGCACGGTATCTTTTTGACATGTTTTTGTATTTAATTTGCCAAAATTTTTATTGAAAATGTTTGCATCTATGTTCATTAGAAATATTGGTCTGAAGTTTTCTTTCTTTGATGTATCTTTCTCTTGTTTTGAAATCTGGGTGATATTGGCTTCATAGAATGAGTTTGGAAGTGTTCTCTTTTTTTCTATTTCATGAAATAATTTGAGGAGTCTTGATATTAGTACTTCTTTGAAGGTATTATAGAACTTAGCTCTATATCCATCTGGTCCTGGGCTTTTCTTGGTTGGTAGCCTTTTGTTGGTGTCTCCTATTTCAGTGCTTGAAATTGATCTGTTTACCTTGTGTCTATTATCCTGATTCCGTTTGAGCAAATCATATTACTCTAGAGATTTGTCAATGCCTTTGATATTTACTATTTTATTGAAGTACAAACTTTCAAAATGATTTCTAATTATGCTCTGTATTTCTGGAGTGTCCATTCTGATATTTCCTTGTTCACCATGGATTTTAGTAATTTGAATTTTCTCTTTCTTCTCTTTATTAGCATGGCTAAGTGTTTATCATTTTTATTAATTTTTCCAAAACCAAGTTTTTGTTTTGTCATTTTTTTCAATTGTTTCTTTTGTTTCAATTTCATTGATTTCAGCTCTGATTCGAATTATTTTCTGTCTTCTACTGAGACCACTGGTTTCTATGACAAGTCCTTGCTTCCCTGAATGCTGGAGTATAACACCAGAGAAGCACACTGGAGCAAGTGTAGAGTGAAAAGTAAAAGGCTTTAATAAGGATAGCAGAGAAGAATGCCACCCCCCAGGAAGAAGGGGGTCTGAAAGGGAGAATCTGGGGGATGGGGAGGTCCTATCCCTTTTATATCTAAGGTCTTCTTCTGTCCTCCTATATTCCTGTCCTTTATCTTGCTTATTTCCCTCTATCCTGCATGTGATGGGGGATGCATGTGGGAAGGCCAAATGGTGGGAAACAGGTAGGCTGTGGTGGGGTAGTGATCCAGGTAGGAAGGGTCTAGTGTGATTTGATTTGATTTGAATTGATTTGAGCTTCCCTATTTGCTGGGAGCTGCTTCATTAACAGTTCTTTAGAATGGACAAGGACCTTTGGAACAATAACATTTCAATCTCCAGGTATAGTTCTGATTTTCTGGGCTCAGATTGGACTCCATTTTCTTTATTAGACTCCATATCAGATCTGATTAACCTACCTACACTATTTTAAATCTGGCTTCACTACTGCTTTTGGTGTTTATTTGTTCTTCATTTTCTAGGACTTTGAGATGTAATGGTAGATCATTTATTTGTTAACATTTTCTTCTTTTAAGAAATGAACTCCATGCAATGAACTTTCCTCATATTTCAATATGTTATATGAGTGTTCTCATTTACCTCGAAACATTTTTGAATCTCCTTGATGTCTTTTACAACCCATTGTTCATTCAGTAGCATATTATTTAGTCTCCAGGTGTCGAAGTAGATTTTGTTTTTTATTTTATCCTTGATTTCTGATTTTATTTCATTATGATCTGATAGAATGCAGGGTAGTATCTCTACTTTTTTGTGTTTGCTAAGCATTGCTTTGTGGCATAATAGATGGTCTATTTTACAGAAGGATCCCTTTGCTGCTGAGAATAAAGTGTATTCACTCGTTGATGGATGAAATATTCTGTATGTATCTGTTAAGTCTATGTTTTTTATTATATTATTGAGTTCTGTAGTTTCTTTGTTTAGCTTTTATTTAGAAGATATATCCAGCAGTGAAAGAGGTGTGCTCAAGTCACCCAGAATTATTGTGCTGTGGTCTATTTCACTCCTGAACTTGAGAAGAGTCTGTTTGATGAATGTAGATGCTTCATTGTTTGGGGTATATATTTTACATTTGCTATGTCTTGTTGATATATAGTTCCCTTAATCAGTATAAAATGTCCTTCTTTATCCCTTTTGATTAACTTTGGCTTCAAGTGTACTTGATATGAGGATGGAAACCTCTGCTTGTTTTCATAGTTCATGTGAGTGGTATGTTTTTTCCCAACCTTTTACCTTCAGTCCATGGATGTCTTTTCCTATGAGATGAGTCTCTTGGAGGCAGCATATTTTGGGATTTTTTTTTAAATCCAATATGCCAGTACATGTATTTTCATTGCTTAGTTTAGGCCATTAACATTCAGGGTTAGTATTGAGACATGATTTGTATTCCCAGTCATATTTGTTTATTTTTGGTATTTAATTTGACTTGGTTTCTCCTTTGATTGGTATTTCCTTTAGTGTAATATCTCCCTTTGCTGATTTTCATCATTGTTTTTAATTTACTTTTCATGTAATATTTTGATGAGGATATTCTTTAGTGCAGGCTTTCTAGTTGTAAATCCTTTAATTTTTTTTGTTTGTTTTTCATGGAATGTTTTCATTTTGTCATCAAATTTAAAACTTAATGTTGCTGGATATAAGATTCTGGGTTGGCATCCATTTTCTTTTGGAGCTTGGTATATGTTTTTCCAGGATCTTCCAGCTTTCAGGTCTGGGTTAAACAATCTTCAACTATTCTATTTGGTATCCCCCTATATGTAATCTGATTCCATTCTCTTGTGGCTTATAAAATGCTCTCTTTATTCTGTATGGTAGGCAATTTAATTATAATGTGCTTTGGTGTGCATCTGTTGTGATTTTGTACATTTGGTGTCCTATAAGCCTCTTGTATTTGATTTTTCAATTTATTCTTCATGTTTGGAATTTTTTCTGATATTATTTCATTGAGTAAATTGATCATTCCTTTGCTTTGGAACTCTCTTCCTTCTTCTGTCCTAATAATTCTTAAATTTGGTTCTTTATGTTATTCCATAATTCTTGAATGTTCTACTGATTGTTTCTTACCATCTTCACTGTTGTGGTCAACATTCTTTACAAGATTATATGTTTTGTCTTCATTCTCTGAGGTGATGTCTTCCAAGTGATCTAATCTGTTGACGATGCTTTTATTGAGCTTTTGATTTTGTTTATTTTTTTTCTTTCATTTCAAGGATTTTTGTTTGGCTTTTTTTCAGAACATCTATCTCCTTATTGAAGTAATCTTTTGCTTCCCATATTTGCTGTCTTAAATCATCCTTTAATTCACATAACATTTTAATTATGTACATTTTGAACTCCTTCTCTGTAATTTCTTCTGTTGTACTGGCCGTGGATTCTAATAATGTAGTATCTTGGTTTGTTTGGGGGAATTTTCTTCCCTTTCTTTTTTATGTTGTTCATGTGTCTTCCCTTCTAGCACTGTGGATCTGAGGCATTACAGTTTTTACCCTATTGGCTTATAATATTCCTTCAGGTTTCCAGTACCTCTCTTTGATATTGATTCTAAGAACCAGATGGTGTTCCAAGCTGCAAGTTGCCCCAACTAAATGGCAAAGAAGGTGTCCCAAGATGGATGAGTCTGTTTTCAGAGATGGGGGCTTGGGTCAGGCAGGGCCAGGAAGTGGCATTGAGACTACTGTTGGACTATTCAGACTTCTGAACCATACAATTGTGAGAAAAAGTAAATTCCCAACAGTTAAGTTTGTGGTCATCTCTATGGCATACAGTGCTGTGGCTAGCCACTGTCTTTAGACCCTGTGTTGTGTCCCCAGGTTGGAGGCTACTGTGTGTAGGGGACTATGGCACTGGTTGCAGCGTCCCAAGATGAAGGCAACTGAGGTAGCCCCATGTTGATAGATGGGGGTACACATGGGATTGGTAGCTGGAGTTCCTGTGCATGGGCAGCAGCTGGGTGTCCTATATGGGAGCGGTGGCCTGGATACCAGCATGGCCAAGCATCCTGAGCAGATACTAATGCCAGTAGTCCTACGTGGGCACCAGGAAGTCCTGCATGGGCGAGTGGCAGGAGTCATTTGCTAATGCTGAGCCCTGGAGACCTACATGGCACGGTGGCCATGATTCCTGTGCAGAACCAGCTATAGGGGGGTCCTTTAATTACTCACAGAGAAACAGTATTCCCATTACTAGAATCCTAGGTCACTGAACCACACAGAATGCAGCCTCCCTCTAGCCCACATTTTAAAGTAGACAGTTAATTGTTTTTGCAGACTGACTTCATCACAATTACAAAGAAATAACTGTGAATTAACATAATTAATTTAATAACATGAACTTGATTTTTCCATGAGATCAGGTCATTAAACAAGTAGATTAAGTGTTAATAACGACTTAGACAAGAGGACATGCATGTTGACTATTGGTGCGAAAGTAAATTAGCATAGCCATTATGAAAAAGTGTATGGAGATTCTTCACTAAACTAAAAATGGAACTACCATATGATCCAGAAATCCCATTACTGGGCATTTATCTAAAGAAATTGAAATCAGTATTTCAAAGGGTCATCTGTATTTCCATGTTAAATGCAACTTTATATAATTGCAACTTTATTAAGTTACAATATCAAATTGCAACTTTATCATAACAAACAAGATATGGAATCAACAAAGAAGCCCATTAGCTGATAAATGGATTAAAAAATGTTCATATACACAATATTGTCTCATTTTTCAAGGCCAAATATTTTTCAAGTATTTGGCCTTGAAAAATGAGACAATATTGTAACCTGTGAAAACTTGAATGATCACCGAAAATAGTATATGACTGAAATAAACCCAGCAAATAAAGACAAATATCCCATGATCTCAGTTATGTATAGAATCTAAAAAAAATTGAACTGAAAGAAACAGAGAGTATGATGATATTTACCAGAGGAGTGGCAGGAGAGTGGAGGAGAGAACAGGAGGGTGCTGGTCAAAGGGTACAAAGTTTCAGTTAACAGAGGAATGTTTGAGATCCATTACACATCAGAGTAATTATCTAATAATAATGCATTACATATTTCAAAATAAAGAGTGTATTTCAAACATCTTACCACACACACACAAAAGATACGTAAGGAAGGTGATGAGCATTCACTTGATTTAATCATTACACATTGTGTGCTTATATCAAAGCATATAGCCAATAAATTTATACAATCATGATTTATTAAGTCAAAGCTGACATTATTAAAAAATTTAAAAGGTGAAAAAGTTAAACTGCAAGAAAAATTCAGCAAAATGCAGAACCATTATCAGTATTTTCCATGATACTGAATTTGATCCATAGCACAAATGACCATCAAAAGAATCTTATAATAATTGTTCATAATCAATCCTTAGTGACATCTTTATTTTATATAATACTGAATCTGATCATCATCATATAATTTGGTCTCCTTTTACATTACCATGACTGAACCAGAAAAAAAAATAGAAAAAAATTTAATACCTACTAAAGCCTCTGGCCCCCCAAAACAATGCTGAAACCATTTATCCTTCTCATGTGATATTGATAGTATTAAAAACTGATTTTATTGTTCTATTGTTATTAGTCATTTTCAGGAAGATCTTCATTTTGTGTGTGTGTGTGTGTGTGTGTGTGTTAGTAAGAATTCCAAAAAGCCACCTGCCCCTTGAGATTTCCCACATTAATCTTCAGGACTGTGAAAGAGATAAGATATCATGGTGTCTAGCATGAAATGTACTAACCTGAACTGCATTCTTCCCCAAAGCTTTTAAATAAGAGCTTGCCCTGTGTCACATCTGTTTTTTTTTTTTTTTTTTTTTTTTTTTTTGGCTGTGAGAATCAAGGCAAAGAACCTGTTTGACTATTCAGACTTCTGAACCATACAACCTTGAGAAAAAATAAATTCCCAACGGTTAAGTTTGTGGTCATTTATCACATGAAAATAGAAAACTAAGATAACTTTCCTCAGAAGTTAGGGAGAATAGACTCCTACAAAAATCTTGAAAAAAGAAAACCCATTTATTCATGATTATTTAGTATTATTCTTACCAGATGACTCATACTTTTATTTTTGAATGGAAAGTGATAAACATCAGCATCATGGGAGAGTTAAAAAATTTGTGGCAAGATTCTATGAAGAGTACACAATTTCTGCTCTGAGTTTACATTAATGACATTACTACAACTTTTTCCCCCGCCCTGGAACTTTTACGTGGTCAAACCAGATTGCTTTAATTTAGGCTTCACATAAAATCTGTCCACTGTATGCTACCAAACAACTGGAGTTTGTCCTGGCAACTTGGAGTCTAGAATAGAGAGGGACATTGCAGAATCCCATGTTATTAGAGAGAATGGTTGGTATAATTAAAGTATTGTTTTTAATTTTACTGAGGGGAATTAAATATATAGTTAAAACATTTTAGTTGATTGCTGAAATTTCCATATGTTTGTAATTTTAAAAATGTAAAAATACAGGCAAATGGCCTCTTTTATTTTGCAGGACTGAGAGCATACATGAAGTCTTACTATTGTCTTTGTGTCTTCAAAATGTGAAAACAGCACAACTCAATTTTATTGCTGTATGTATCATTTACCAGTGTTCTACAAAATGGAAATATTTGCAATTATGTACATTCTTATGATGATGCAGGTTTTTTTTTTTGTCATTGTTTTTTAACCTCACAGGAAATTGACTTTGTGAATTATGTTAGAAAGATGTTGCCAGGAAACAAAGAGGAGAATGTTAGAATAACTTTTTTTTTTAAATGAAATAATAATGTTGAACATTAGAACATAGCACAGTAATGTAAAGTAATATGGAAACTGGAAAGATGCCTAAATGTGAGCAGACTAGATTATGGTAGATGTAGATCCATGAAAATATTTTAAAAGGAATAAAACATATAATGCAAAACTTTAGCAGAGGACAAAAGAGGTCACTGTATTTATAGGACAGCTGAACACTTTTAAAGTATGAAAGCGTCTGAGCATGAGTCATGGCATTTGAAGAGCTTTGGATGTTGGCAGTTGGATCACAGAAGAGATCAGCCAAGAGGCCATTATTCACAAAATATGTGGGAAGGAGGGCACATGTTTTCTTGCTTGTCTTAATGTTAAACATATTTAATTGGGACCAGGGAAAGGAATAGAAATTCAAATAGAATTTTAAAGGTGATATATATATATATATATATATATATATATATATATATATATATATATATATATATCACCTTTAACTCATATTGAGAGATGAGTGAAACACAGGAAAAATTAGACCAAAGGAAAAAGCATATAGAGCCAACAGAGGTTGGAAAGAAAGAAAAGCTGGTTTGTGGGGGAAAAAGTGAGTGGTACATTGATGTTTCTAGTAATGGCATTGCCATCCTTGAGTTTCTATTCAAGAACAAACGTATACATTTAAAAGGCAGTGGTGTGTGTGTGTGTGTAAACTTGTAGAATGTAATGTTCCCATTTGTCTCAAATATAAACTCACATCTAGATATCACTTTCCAAATCAAAATATTTTATAAATCTCAGTTATATTTCTCCCTGCCTTTTTATTTTCTGAGAATTATAATAAGTGACAAAGACAACATTCTAAAGATGATCATACCCTCCCCTTAAGCATCCTTATAGTAATTAGTGATGTGTAATAACTCACACATAACAAATAATGTTAATAGAAAACAAAAAGCAATGGGTGTAATAAGAAGCATTTAATAGACACCTTCAATGTGCTTATATGAGGTCTTCTACAAACTCCTGCAGGGATTTAAAATGGGTTGGGTCTTTAACAAATATTTCAGACTGTAGCAAAGCAGTGATCTGCAATACTCTGAAGCTTGGGTTTCAAGGTCACACTTTTTAAAAAATGCCATCCTACTTTGATCTCTGTATCTACAACTACTAGTATGTTTTTATATCTGCAAATATTTTATGTTTTTTATTGAACCACAATTAACATGCAATGAGCTTTATGCCTAAAGTATAAAATTGATAGATTTTTCACACACATACATATTAATATAGACATTAATTTAGAGTGTCTACACTCTTTATATATACACACACAGAACACTATCACTCTACTCAAGATAATAAACATATGCATCAATACTAAAAGTTTCTTTGCATACATTTTAAATAACTGCCTTCAATCTATCTAATCTTTCCCAGGTTATCTTGATTTTCATTCTGTTACTATGGCTTATTTGCATTTATTTTATACGAACATAATTATATAGTTTAGATTTTTTATTTAGATTCTTTATCTCAGCATATTTACTTTGAGATTATATGTGCTGTAGTGTGTATGAATAAATCTGCCATTTATGTATGATTCTATCTTATGCACTGTGAGGTTAAAAGGACATATTTTTGTGATATTTCGGAGTTGATGCTTAATGAATAAATTTTACTGAACACTTGGTATCCTGCACTAAGGAAAACCTTGGGGAATTAATTTACAACTGTATATACAGAGTACTCCAACAAGATTACCTGACTTTGAAGACACATATTTATATTTTAAGACAAAGTTATGCCCAGAACCTTGGAAACATTTCTAGAGAATAAAAGCCAGGAACACTGCCTTATTTCCCTGTTGGAAAGTTCTATTTTTATTGCAAATAGTTGAAATGAGAACCCAGAATCTTTTTCATCCCATTTCCAATGAGCAAAGTTTTCCTCTGTTGTTTCACAGGGCATCAGCTACCTCTTCCTTAAATATGAAGCAGAGAAAATCCATTCACACCATCCCTCACCTAGATAGGTTCTGAGAACTGACTGAACAGATTGTTCCATCTGTCCTTCACAACATCATTACAGGGGTGAGAAATGGCACCATGGGTAAATGACAGGAAAATACTAACTATTGTGTCTCTGATCCAAACACCTCATGAACACATTCAAGATGAAGTTAAGGAAGATTAATATTAAAAATTTATAGTTTGTGTTTGTGTTGTATCATTCCCTATGTACTTTGTAATGTAAATAATTTTCTATTTTTAATCCAATTCTACATTATTTTGATTATTATAAACTTATAACAAATCTTAAATCAGATAGTTATTTCTATTTTATCTTTTATTTTAGTAATTTTTAGCTATTCTGAATCCTTTTCATTTCTATTTAAATTTGTGAATTAATTTGTTAACTTCTATAGGAAAATCTGCTGAATTTTATTTGAAAAACACTGAATCTATTGAGATGTTATTAAAGAATCAACATATTTATAATACTGACACTTGAAAACTATAAGCATGTATATAAGCATGGTATATAATTTCACCTATTTTATTCCCTAACTTCGCTTATCAACTTTTTGTAGTTTTCAAATTATAATTTTTCACATCTGTTGTTGGGTTGAATATTTCATATTTTGATGCTATTTTAGTTGCATTTAAAAATTTTCACTATTTATTCTTTTTTTCTAGTATGTAGAAATATATATGTATGTAGATTTTTTTAAAAAAAAATTTAAACAGAGAGAGAGAGAGAGAGAGAGAGAGAGAGCCGCAGTCTGGCTGGGCACAAATCAAGAGCCACTGAAGCAGGAACAAACTTTATTTCTGAACTCCACCAGCACACTCCACACACGCTCCCGGGAAAAATGATGAATGCCACGCCACGTGGCTCCTCCCGGGACACACTACTCCAACAGGAAATCCCTCCTCCGGAAATCCCTCCTACCTCACTTCCCCAACCAATGGGAACTCTCCGGGAGTCCCGTGAGAGCTCCAAAGTAGCAGGCGGAGGCGGAGAGCAGGGGTCTAATATCCAATTGAATGCAGATCTTAACATAATCATTATCATCTCAATGGCTTGCTGGGGTCACCTTTCAACCAAAAATGCCATGCCTCATTCCTACTTGGCTATGGCTCTCAGTATCTCCCCCCTTCTGTTTAATTAAACAACAAGCAATGTGGCTTAGGGACCGTGCCTGTTAGGTTGTCCAATTCAACATATGGTTCTTACCCGTCATTGGATGAGCTGACCTCTAGGCGTCAGCCTCCTGTCTTAGGTTGGTACCACTGCAATTGGATCATACCCGTCACTGACTACAGGTCCAGCATACAGCCATACTTGTGGATAGGCCTATACACCAGTTGGGGGGTGAGGTTCTTTGCCTCACCTCTGTTGGCCCCCAAATTTGGCCTTGGTGCCAGTGGGGGGGGTGAGGTTCTTTGCCTCACCTCTGTTGGCCCCCAAATTTTAGACCATCACTAGCAGAAGGGAGGAGGATACAGAAATGCCACGATACTAAGCCAAGTGATGGCTCCTTTGAAAAATTGTACCACCGGTGACACCATCAGCAAAGATACTCCAGCATTACCACAATTTGCTGTACCAACAGATAGTTCACAAGGTATACAAGTGATACATTGTCCAGACAAGTTCTGCAAGCAGTTCAAAGTGGAGGAATCTATCAATATGTCCATTTCATCCCAAAGTAAATCGACTCCTTGATTGAGCATTACTTGTTGAGTTATTATTCATTGATGCATCAGTATATACAGTTTACTGTGATAGCTATCGAAGAAGCTGTAGTTTGGTTGCATCTTTATCTTCACTGGCACTGGGATAAAGATAGGAATTCTGGCAATGATGGCTAAAAAAAAATATGTAACTTTCCAACAGGTACTAAGAAATCAATTTTCTGAACAATTTACATTATCCTGAACAGAATTATTAAATATAATAAAAAGGAAAGGTGAAAGTAAACAAACAGATCTGTTAACCTCCTTATTTGTACACATATTAAAACAATCCTCAACAGCTGTTTACCCAATTTAAATTAAACCATTAAAATCACGTGAATAAAAAAAATTCGGATCCATTTTTTCATGAGCGCTCCACATATATTATATATGGACATACGCACACACAGACATACAACACAAAACACAAGTGTGCACACAAACGTAAAACACATAAGACAATAGTAAAGCCCTTGTAGCTTTACACAAGTGAAATCTCCATTGCAATGTTTAAAAACTCTATAGTCAAATAATAAAACTGATCAGAAAAACATTAACCTAGGTCGGTATGAGCTCAAAAAATAAAATAGAACTTTATGATGTGGAAAAAAGCAATAATAAAATAGACATTGAAAAAAGCATCCTGGTTAATCACTTTGCAGGTGTAAGAATAGCCAAGCTGGAGCTCTGGATATCAGTTGTGATGGATTTGAGTCAAATCATCTTCTTTTTCGTCTGTAGAAATCGCTTTGGTTAGTCTCTCTGGAATCCAAATCGGCTGTTGTTCTCCCTGTGGAAACACACAAACAGAACCCCGACTCCAGACAATCACTGGGTCAGGACCTTTCCATTGTCCTGTTAGAATATCCTTCCAAATTACCTTAGGCTTATGTACATTTTTTGGATACATATGTCTTTCTGCAGCACTAAGTCCTGATGAATCCAAATTTAAAAAGTTTAGAGTAAAAAGGGTTATTTTAAGTTTATCTTTGGGGGATACATACCCCTTCCCAATTCCCTCTTTTTGCTTTAATAAGTACATTTTAATAGTTTGATGAGCTCTTTCAACTATGTCTTGTCCCTGTGGATTGTATGGGATTCCTGTTATATGAGTAATGCCAAATGATGAGCAAAATTGTTTAAAAGAGGTAGAAGTAAAACCAGGATCATTATCTGTTTTTAACTGTTTTGGAACGCCCACAGTGGGCAAAATTTTGTAAGCAATGAGCTATAATATCTTTAGTTTTTTCTCCAGCATGAAGGGAGCCCATCAAAAATCCGGAAGATGTATCAACTGTAACATGCAAATATTTTAATTTTCCAAATTCTGGCAAGTGTGTGATGTCCATTTGCCAAATATGGTTAGGTATCAATCCTCTAGGATTGACTCCAAGATTAACTTGTGGTAAAAAGGTCACACAATTTTGACATTGTTTTATTATTTGTCTAGCTTGTTCCTTAGTTATTTTGAAATGCTTTTGTAAAGTATTAGCATTGACATGGAACCTTTTATGAAAATTTGTAGCTTCTTCTAGTGTAGAGAAAATATGTATGTCATGTGTAGTTTTATCTGCTAAATCATTGCCCAAATTAAGGGCTCCAGGCAATCCTGTATGTGCCCTGATATATCCTATAAAGAATGGATCTTTTCTGTCCCAGATTAGACTTTGTATAGTGGAAAACAAATAGAAAACAGTAGAGGAAGGGGAAATGCTACCAGCATCTTCAAGGGATACTATAGCATTAACTATATACTGACTATCTGAAAATAAATTAAATACAGAATCTTTAAACATCACAAAAGCTTGTAATACTGCATTAAGCTCTACGTTTTGAGCTGATTGTTTGGGTACTAAAAATGTAAAAGTTTGATCAGGGGTAACTACCACTGCTGTACCATTATTTGACCCATCAGTGAATATATTTGGAGCATTAATGATAGGGGTTTTTCTTGTCATTTTTGGAAAAACTACAGGATGCTTAGACCAAAAAGACAACAAAGGATTAGACAGTAAGTGGTTATCAAATGAAACATTAGATTTACACATGATTATTGCCCAAGTATTTAACTCATTAGCTAACTCATCAATTTGATCCATAGTATATGGAGTAATAATTTTATTGGGAGAAATTCCAAACACTCCCTTTGCTGCTTTTATTCCTTTGAGTATTAATTGTCCTACAGCCTCAGGATACCTAGTAAGAATAGTGTTAGGAGAATAAGATAAATGTATTCACAATAATGGACCTTCTTGCCAAAATACTCCTGTAGGAATATTTTTTGTTGGTATTACAATAAATAATAAAGGCAAACTTATATCAATTCTATCCAAATGTGTATTTTCCATATATGTTTCAATAATTTTTAATGCCTTTCATACTTCAGGCGTTAACATACGGGGTGAATTTGGATCTGATGGACCTTTGAGGATATCAAATAAAGGTCCCAACTCTGCTGTTGGTATGCCTAGATAAGGCCTTATCCAATTTATGTCTCCTAATAACTTTTGAAAGTCTTTCAGTGATTTGAGTGGATCTAATCATATTTGAATTTTTGGTGGACGGACCATGGTTAAGGATAACAGAACTCCTAAATAATTAATTGGAAAATTTAATTGTACTTTATCTATTGCTATCTCTAGATTATAATTTTTTAATAAATTTGTAACTGTGGCATAACATTCTAGAATTGTGTTTTTATCTTTATGTGCTAATAATACATCATCCATATAGTGAAATATTTGTAGTTCAGGATTTTGATTTCTAAGTGGCTAGATTGCTTTATTAACATAAATTTGACACATAGTTGGGCTGTTAGCCATCCCTTGAGGGAGTACTTTTCATTCATATCTCTGATCAGAACCTTTATGTTTCAGTGCAGGGATAGTAAATGCAAAACATGGAGTATCCTCAGGATGAATTGGAATTGAAAAAAAACAATCTTTAATATCTATAACTAAAACATACCAGGTTTTTGGCAAAGTGGACAATTGAGGAATCCCTGATTGAGCAGGTCCCATAATAACCATCCCATTATTAATGGCTCTTAAATCTTGCAATAATCTCCATTACCAGATTTCTTTTTGATGACAAAAATGGGAGTATTATGGGGAGATACGGAAGGTTGTATATGTCCCTCTGCTAATTGTTGTTTGACCAGGTCATGGGCTGCTTGTATCTTTTCTTTAGTCAGGGGCCACTGAAGAACTCATACTGGTCTTTCTGATTTCCAAGTAATTTTTATTGTCTCAGTGGCCCCTTCTGAAAACCAAATCCATGTCTATTTATTCCTTGATCTATTTGAATTGGTGCTCCTATACCTTGTTCTTGTTCTCCTAATCTTTTTTTCTTTCCTAAAACCTTGTCTAGCCCTAGTAGTGGGCACATTAGGATTGATGTTATTTGTTAATGTAAAACCTAATTGATCTAGGACATCTTGTCCCCATAAATTTATAGGAAGATGATGCAATACATATGGCTGTATAGTTCCTTCACATCCTTCAGGATCCTTCCAATCTAATACCATCGCACCTCTATGGGGATTAGTTGCCACTCCTAGGCCTCGAAGCGTTTGAGTGGCTTGTTGTAATGGCCAATGTTTTGGCCATTCTTGACGAGAGATAATGCTAAGGTCAGCACCTGTGTCCAGTAGTCCATTAAATTCATGTCCTTGAATATTTAGTTTTAGCATGGATGAGAATCTAAATTTAAAGAAACCATAGCCCTATCTACACCTGTGGAGCCTAATCCCCTGGAACCTCTTTCTATAGTACTACTGGAAAATTTATCATGTAGGCTGGGTATTATTAATAACTGTGCTATTCTATCTCCTGGTGAAATTACTGATATACCCCTTGGAGAACTGGCTATAATTTTTATTTCACCTTCATAATCGGGATCAATTACCCCAGGACTTATCATAAGTTCTTTTAGAGTAGAAGAACTGCGTCCCAATAATAAGTCTACTGTTCCTTGGGGAAGAGGCCCTTTTACCCCTGTGGGAATGATTTGAACTCCCATCTCTGGAGTTAGTACTGCTCTGGCGGAGGCACAGACGTCTAACCCTGCACTCCCTCTGGTTTGTCTAGTGAGGGATCTAATGGATAATGTGTCCGGGGCACTACCCTGATGGTGTTGCTGTGTTCCTCCAGTGCCCCATATATTTGTGGTCATGGGCCCCGGAGCATGGGTCCCCCCTGTCTGTTTTTTGGCAATGGAGCCCAATGTTTTTCTCCACAATATTGTGGGTAAACACCTGGTCCTTGTCCATTTTTTGATAATGGAGTACCCTCTATGGTGGTTTGAGAACAGCATTCATTAGCCCAATGTCTCCCTCTATGGCATTGTGGGCAAATACGCGGTATTCTACTGTTCCTTGGGGAAGAGGTCCTTTTACTCCTGTGGGAATGATTTGAACTCCCATCTCTGGAGTTAGTACTGCTCTGGCAGAGATGCAGGTGTCCAACCCTGCGCTCCCTCTGGTTTGTCTGATGAGGGATTTAATGGATAATGTGTCCTGGGCACTACCCTAATGGTGTTGCTGGGTTCCTCCATTGCCCCGTATATTTGTGCTTGTGGCCCCCGGAGCATTGGGCCCCCAGTCCGTTTTTTGGCAATGGAGCCTGATGCCTTTCTCCACGATATCGTGGGTAAACACCTGGTCTTTGTCCATTTTTTGATAATGGAGTACCCACTATGGTGGTTTGAGAACAGCATTCATTAGCCCAATGTCTCCCTCTACGGCATCGTGGGCAAATACCCGGTTTTCTATTCCTTTGATACCTAGTTTTGTTAAACCCTTTTCCTATGGGGCAATTCTTTTTAAAATGTCCTGTTTGTTCACAATTGTAGCATGTTTTTGGCCTGGCATCTAAAGCCTGTTGTACTGCAGCTGCCAAAATTTGCCCTTGTTCATTAATGTCTCTACATAATTTGATATATGTGTTTAAATCTCCATGTCTCCATGGTCTAATGACCTCTCTGTAGCAACGATTTGCTTGCTCAAAAGCCATTTGTTTTATTAATGGTATTGGTTGTTCTGTATCCCCAAAAACTCTGGCAGCTGTTTGAATAAGCCTATCTACAAATTCAGCGTAAGGTTCATTAGCTCTCTGTATTACCTTAGATAATTGACCTTGTAAATCTCCACGTCCTTGTAAAGTCTTCCATGCCTTAACTGCGTCTGCAGCAATTTGTGCATATATAGCAGTATCATATTCAATTTGTTACCATTGACCCTCATAAGGTCCTTTTCCTAACAACATATCTAGATTTCTTTGAGGGTAACTGGCTGCTGCATTTCGCTTAGCTGTCTCCATGCAAAATTCCTCATTGCCAACCTTCCATAACAAATATTGTCTTCCATTTAGCACAGATTTATACATGCTAGCCCAATCTGCTGGCGTCATGTGCAAGTTGGTAATGGATTCGACCATGCTTACAGTGAAGGGTGCTTGCGGACCATAGGTTCTTCCAGTCTCCTTTAACTGCTTCACTTTTTTGAAGTCTAGAGCATGGTGAATTCGCTGCCCTCCTGCCTGCTCAAGTACAGGACATGCTAATCTTTGAGGTCCTGTCTCAGTATTCCATCTATCAACTACGGGGGTTGAGGGCCACTCAGCTGTTTCTGTAGATGGAGATGTTGGTTGAATTACGCCCTCTGGTGATAGAACGGTGTTAGTAGCAGCATCCTGTTGTAGCTTTTTCCCTAATAGCCCCTTTTCCTTTAAATTTTCTTCCTCTGTCTGTCTAGCTCGAGAGACCTTCTCTTTTGCTTGATCAAAAATATATTTCTCCATGGTCTGGACCTCTAACAATTTACTTAACACTCTTTTGGTTTGTTTTTTACTACTTTCTAATCTAGTATAAAGATAATGCAACCCAATAAGGTAACACAAAACAAAACTGAAACAGAATGAAACAAAAATGGAACAAAAAATCGTTGTATCAATTTTCTCTTCCTCAGGGCCAAACAACTTCAAACCTTGAGCCAACCATTTTTCCCGAGAAATTTCTAGGGATAGGCAGCTTGAAACAAAAACAAAACAAATCAAAACAAGAACACATTGTTTTTAGAAATGGTCACCCATTCTCTCGCCTTCCCTCAGGGGTGAGCAATTTCACTTACCTCCGAGCTTCAGGCGTTCCCCGTACGGGCCAACAAGTGCCGCAGTCTGGCTGGGCACAAATCACGAGCCACTGAAGCAGGAACAAACTTTATTTCTGAACTCCACCAGCACACTCCACACACGCTCCCAGGAAAAATGCTGAACGCCACGCCACATGGCTCCTCCTGGGACACACTACTCCAACAGGGAATCCCTCCTCCGGAAATCCCTCCTACCGCACTTCCCCAACCAATGGGAACTCTCCGGGAGTCCCATGAGAGCTCCAAAGTAGCAGGCGGAGGCAGAGAGCAGGGGTCTAATATCCAATTGAATGCAGATCTTAACATAATCATTATCATCTCAATGGCTTGCTGGGGTCACCTTTCAACCCAAAATGCCATGCATCATTCCTACTTGGCTATGGCTCTCAGCAAGAGAGAGAGAGAGAGAGAGAATTTTTTAATATTTATTTTTCACTTTTCAGCAGACACAACATCTTTATTTGTATGTGGTGCTGAGGATCGAACCCAGGCTGCATGCATGCGAGGCAAGCACGCTACCGCTTGAGCCACATCCCCAGCCCCTGTATGTTGATTTTTTATCCTGCAATGTTGCTAAATTCACTTAGAAGCTAATTTATAGAATCCATGAGATTATAACAGGCATAAAGATGTTATCTATAACAAAATATATAGACAAAATTTTTCTGTTTAAAAAATCCCATTTGCCTTATTGCAGTGACTAGAAACTAGAATCTTCTGTAAAATGCCCAGTAGATATGGTTAGCACATAATTCCTTGTCTTTTTTCTTATATTAATAGACAGGCCAGTATTTCAACATTAAGTTGATATTGGCTGTAGGTTTATAAAAACTGTTTAACATCAGGTTGAAAAACTTCTACTTGGATCAAGATTTTTACTAGGAAGGAATGTTAGATTTTGGTAAATAATTTTTTTGCAGCATCTATAGAGATGTTCTAAAGTTACATGTTCTTGCTTTGATTGTTAAAGGTGATTTATACTGATTCATTAATGTTTAGCCAATTTTGCAGTTTTGTAAAAGACCCATTTGATATTTTTATATTTTCCTCATGTTGTATTATATTTAAATTGCTATAAGATTGTTCAGAAATTTTTATGTGTTCATGAGAAATGTTGATATCTTTTTCTCTTTCTTGTAATATCCATCTTATTTTGGTAGTGGAATGATTCTAGTCTCATAAGAATTGGGAAGTATTTTTCTGCATTTCAGTTTTCCAGAGCAATATTTGCAGCATTGATGCTGTCTTTTCATTAAGTGTTTGATAGAGTTCACTAGAGGAATCATCTGTTCCTAGAGCTTTCCCTCTGGAATGGGTTTTATTTGCAAATTCATTTTTTTTTAAAGAAACAGCGATGTTCAGATTACTTACCTCTTCATGAGTGAGATTTAAAACTTGATATTTTTAAATAAATTTGTTCTAAGTTATTACGTTTATTAAAGTAAAATGACTCATCACATTTTTCTTTTATGCTTTTACTACTATTGGAAATTGTGGTAAGGTCAGTGTTTTATCCTGTATATTGGTACTTTGTGTCGTCTTTTGGGGGATCAATTTGGCCTGAAACTTAGAAAATATGTTGATTTTTTTTCGTAATGATTATCATTGATTTTATCTTCTTTGTTTCTGTACTCTAATTTGGTGACTTCTTCTCTAATGTTTATCTTTCAGATTCTTCTAATTATTTTGAGTATGGTTTGTTTTTATTTTTCTACCTTTTTAAATTTTTTAAATGTCACAGATCTGATTGTATGTACTTATTTTGTACAACTTTCTCTTGCCTCATTGCTCTGATTTTTGGGGTGAAAGTCAAGATGATAGTTTTGAGAACTTCATTTCTTGAATAAATATTTACTATTATAAACATATGCTAATAATGTTTTAATGACACTTAGTAATGTTTTAATGGCATTCAAAATGTTTTATTATATCATAATTTTAACTATTTAATAATTAATTCTAATTTCTTCTTGTTTGGTTTTTTATTTATGTATGAGTCATTTAGAAGGCTTTTTGTTTGGTTGGTTGGTTGGTTTTAATTTTGAAATACTTTTGGCTTCTTCCAATCTCCTTCTGCTATTATATCTATTTAAATTCCAATATGGCCAGATAACATTCTTTAAATCACTTGAATAACTTGACTTCATTAAATATTACTTAATGACACAGAATTTGGTCTGTCAATGCTGATTTTGTGCACACTTGAAGAGAATGTATATTCTTTTATGTTTGGGTAGAGTTTTCTAAAAATGTCAATGTGATCAATTTGATCGAATACATTCATATTATCTTTTATGTCCTTCCAATTATCTACCTGCTTGTTTTGTCTGTCACTTATTCAGACAGGCATTGAAATCTTAAATTGTATTTTTACATTTGCCCATTTCTACTTTAAGTACCATCAATTTTTCTTTATGTTCTTTGAAACTCTAAAAAAATTTAGGATTGTTATGTTATCTTTATAAGTTACCCCTTATTAACTTTAAATTTTTTTGTCCGTGGTAATATTCTTTGTTTTGCATGTATTTTGATATTAATACAGTTGTTCTCACTTATTTTACTTACGATGATGTTCTCTAGTGCCACCCATTTACCAGTATATGGCATAATTCCATTTCTCTTTTATATTGAGTAAAACTTCACTGTGTACATATGCCACATTTTCTTTATGCATTCATCTGTTGATGGACACCTAGGTTGTTGTTTCTATAACTTGGCTATTATAAATTATACTGCCACAAACATTGACATACCCAGTTTTGGGGAGGAAAAATACATTTTAAACCTCACTTTGAGAATGAGTTTTTCTTAACTTTTATGGGACTAAATCAGACACGATCAGTTTAAACCCTGTGTGGACTTGAATCTGCAGGTTGTTTGCCTTTAAGTAAATGCAGCTGATTGGAGCCAGTGGTACAACAACGAGGACTTTGAGCACCCCACGATATGGCTAGGGCCCACCCATAGGAGTCTTGGAGGTCATTTTTTTCTTTGTCTCCTCATAGACAGTGGGCTTCTTTATCTAAAAGAAGGGACACAGGCCTTGTGGCCTTCATCTCGGAAGCTATCTTATTTTCAGAATATAATTTTTATACTAAGAGAAAAATGGAATTCTTTATAGAATAATAATGAATGTTAAATTACAACATAAATTAGTAACTCATCACAAGACTAAGAACTTATTAGGCTACTCCTAATTATACTCTTTCATTTGTCCTTTAGTTTCTCCACAAGGCCAAACACAAGAGTTCTCAATACCAGATGCATATCTGAATCACCTGTAAAATAATTTTAAAAAATGAAAAATGATAAAGTTATACCCCAAACCAAATGTTTCATAGGACCATAGCATTTATATATAATATTTAAGAATTCTCATAACATGATCAAATGCAAAGTAAGATTTAAACATTCTGGACTTAGCACAATGCTGAGGTCTCAATAAATAAAATATTTTCAAATTAGTTGTCTAGTAATAGAATTAAAGAGACATGATAAGGAATTTTGCACATAGGGATGTCATCTACCTGGAAAGACCTGCAGAATATATTGTGTCTTGGGTAATAACAGATGTAATATTTTATAATATCATTATCAATTATTAGTAGTGCAATTATAGACTGGCTGCCAGGCATTTAAGCATAAAAATATTTTTTGTAGGCTTGGAAAATAATAATCAAGGTCAGAAACTAAATGTTTTGCAATAGCAAGGGAAATTAATTTCTCATAGAATTAGTGTTTTCCACCTAAGTGCTATTTCACTGAGCTGCATAGCACATGTCCTTCCTTGAAAGACTTGATGAACATACTTTAAGAGAAATAACCTAATAAAGTATAAAGCTACACTAAAGACACAATTTTGAGATTAAATATAACTTCAGTTCACTTGACACAGATATAATAGTACAATATTATCTCTTGCAAATACATACATAGTCTCTTGACATAAAATGTTGAATACTATTTGCATGTTTTCTTATTATGTTTATATAATCAAACATAGACTTTCTAGATTTATCTTGGAGAAGAGGGTTCCCAGGAAAAGTAAGTATATAGCTTCTAGAACACCCTTTGGTAGATAGATTTCTTCAGTGTCATGCTCTGACATTGAAGAGGTGCCTTAACAAATAGCTGTGCCTTGATAAATATTCTCAGATAATGACAGCTGTAGACATAAAGGATTCTGAAGAAGCAATTCTGATCTGGCCAGCTGCTGAGAGGAAGGAATGTCTTGGGATGTGCAGCACTGGCTTTTACAAGATGTCAGCACTTCCTGTGGCTCCTGTAGTGGGCAGGTGCCCAGAGGGAAGGTAAGGAAACTTCAGTGTCTGAGTTAATACAGAGCTCTGGTCTCTGAAAAAGAGAACAACATTTTCTCCAATATAATCTCATTTCACTTCATTTAAATAGCACTGGTTCCAGTGTTTCCCTTTTACTGAGGAGGAAATTGAACATCCAGCCCTTTAATTCAAATGAAGCCACATTGCTAGGATGTCACAAAGCCAGAATCTGAATCAGGTTCCTACAACTCTCAAAATCAGCATGTTTCATGGCCATGCTGAATCCTGCTTAGTGGCTGTTTCAGAGAGGAGCTAGGCCCTGGGAATTGGAGCTATGTGTCTATTGGAGTCACACAAAAAAGATGAGGACAGGAGACCAGACTACTTGACCATTAATGCCTGTTTTGGTTTGGGTATGAGGTGTCCCCCTAAACTCCTGTGTTATAAGAACATTCGGAGTGAAATGAACATCAGTGAAATGATGAGAGTTCTAACCTAAATAGTTCATCCCAGTTTGAAAGGACTGGCTAGGTGGTAGCTGAAAGTTGGAGGAGCCTAACTGGAGGATGTGAGTTACTGAGAACCTGCCCTGGAAGGATGTGTCTTCTCTACATCCTTTTCCCTCTGTGCTTCCCAGCTGCCTTGAGATAAGCAGCATTTCTGCCTCACTTTGGCCCAGATCAATAGCGTCAGCTGAAAATGGCCTGAACGTCGGAAATCCTAAGACAAAATGAACTTTCCCTCCTCTAAGTTATTCTTGTCAAGTATTTTGGTCACAATGAAGAAAACCTAATGTAATGACATTACAGAGCGAGGCAGCCTTGAAGGAGGAGTACACAGCCCTCTAATGTACCTATCCTTAGAGTTTCACAAAATAATGCCTTCCAGACAGAGGAGGCCAAGGCATGTTCTTGTTTTTGTTTTTGTTTGTTATGTTTTTATTGTTGATGGTGCTGAGGATCAAAGCTAGGGCCCTGGGCATGCAAAGCAAGCACTATGCCTCTGAGCATCCTCTCTAGCCTACTAAGGCTTGCTGTTTTACAACTCCAAGCTAAGAATATTTTCCACATTTAAAAACATTGATGAAACAAGGAATATTTGTAGCTACAAATTCATAAAATATTTATTATCTGAGACTTTACAGAAGAATGTCTGCCCACCTTAGTCCACTTAGTCCTTCTGCAACTTTCACTGGAGGAGGAAAGAACAATTTCCTCAGGATATCTGGTGAACTTGAGATAGACAGTCTAGATAATAGCCAGAGTCATTTTTGCTACCCTAACAAGTTGGTGCCCTAATGATGTATGTGTTCATTCAACTTCTAGTCATCTTTATTTAAAAGGATTGGTGGATGTAAATATAATAATATATTTAATATATATTATTTAATTATATATTTTTTAAATATTTAAGATTTAAATGTAATAAAGATACCATCAGATAGTTGAATGCAGTAAGGTGGAATTTGGAGACCAAGCCAAGTAGTGACACTCCAGCTTCCAGGTTTATTGGTGTAATAAGGCTCATTTCCAGGTCCTGGGGAACTGAATCTCTCTCTCTCTCTCTCTCTCTCTCTCTCTCTCTCTCTCTCTCTCTCACACACACACACACACACACACACACACACATATATATATATATATATATATATATATATATATATATATATATATATTTCAGGAGATGGTAACTGCTCCTTATAACCTAATTGTCTAGAGAAACATATAAAGGAGAGTTTGTTATTAAAATAATTACAAATAGATATACATATTTTCTGAATTGTATTTTAATTACATTTGGGGCTTTGCATAATTAAAGGGAAAATATCTTCACTGACATTATCATGAGATGCTGCTTTTTGTTTTCATTTTAAGATTTTCAAGTTTGCTCTATTAGACTACATTTTGTTATATGAACCAACAAATAAGGATTGAAATTGCTGAACGTAAGAGATCCCTAAAGGACACAACTCATAAAATAAAGGAAAAAACAATATAGTGCCTTGAAATTCATATTTTTGGCAGAAATAAGACATTTTACAGGGAGAAATTTTAATGGATTCTATTCTTTGAAACATTTGAGCAAACATGGAACAAAATTCATCAAATTTACTATCAAAACTACTATCAAATCTATTCACTGCAGCAGAAAAACTGTCCCAAATTAATTCTCACAAAAAAAAAGCTTTTCCTGTCAAAAAAATAAAATAAAATGTTAAAAGTATTATGTGAACAAGATATCAGACATAATAAGCATGGTATCCAAACCCACTGTGAATTTCAATAAAAGTAAATCATAGCCCTTGATTGCAAAACACCTGTGATTTCATTCTTCCCTGTAGCTATTTTACTCTTACATGATAACAGGGGGAAAAAAGTACAGTAAAATTTAAGAAAAAAGCAGAGCACAGTGAGAGAATATTAAATAACTGAGTCAAATTACACAAAGAAGTGAGATACACACGAATTACAGTAACAGATATTTGAATGAAAATTTAACTTCAGTGGATTAGTGGTAACTTGGATTTCCAGCTTTGTGGCTGGAAAGATCAAAGTGATTATAAAACAAAGTCAGCATTAGAATTGTCAAAGAGCTAAGGAGATTCTGGGTGTCCCTGGGACTCCTTTCCTGTTCACACTGGCCAGTATCAAAAGGTGTGAGTGTTTGGGAACATCAATGGGAACTTGAACATGCACTCTTTAAAATTTAGATCCTAGCAGGCATCCAATTCCTTTAGAAAACTTGAATGATTTCATTGATTTTATTGTTGGTTTTTTTTTTGTTGTTGTTGTTTGTTTGTTTGTTTTGAAATTACCCTGAAGACAATTTATGGAAATGGTACAAAAAATGTCCCACTAAGGTATTTCTAGGAATTCCCAAGCAGCAATTTGGCTGTGTTGTCCTGTCTCAGAGAATTAATCTCTCGTGGGCCTAACTGGGTTGAAAATAAGGAAATATTGGTAGATAACAGCATGGAATTTCCAGAGAAGTCTTATTTCAGAATTTCATAAAGAGCAAGCACTACGTGGACTTTTTTGACTGAGACTGAATTGGCCTGAATTTAAGGAATAGGATAAGTGTGCTCAACCTGTAACTAGCACCAAGGAAGCCAAGTGGCAGGTGGTCTTGTATGAGTGGCAGCCCCTTCCCTGATACCTGCATGGACCAGTTGCTGGAAGAGCTCTGGAAAAACATCTGTGCCTGAAAATATCAAATTGGGCTGTGGGATTGGAGTCCAGTGTGGTGATAAAACAGCTGTGCTGCATTTGTGTTTTTGAGGTCATTTAGTGACACATGGATGAGGGTCTTCTGACCCCCCACTGGCTTTTTGGAACTGGCCTAGTATCTTCATTGATGTCTTATGCTTCGGTCCATCTCATTGATGGAGGTAAAGGGCAGAAGAAGAGGGCAGACCCTGTGGATTGACCTGAGAGTACCCTTGTCTTCATTATTTTCACTGATGGTTTTTCACCAGTGCTGAAGACCCTGACAGAATCCGTTAGCACTGACACCCTCTATGCCATGTCAGTCTTCATGCTGTTGGGCCACCTAATCTTTTTTGATTATGGGGCTAATGCCACCATTGTACCTAGCACACTCTCCTTGAACATGGCCATCCTTGCTTCTGTCTGCCTTCAGAAGACTTCACATCTTCCCCAGTGCCTGTGTGCCTTCATCATGGTTACATTTAACCATCCAGATTTTTGCACCATGGCCCATGTTACAGAAGAAACTGAAGGCCTGTACTGTCTGCAGCTATGTGGGGGTCACACTGGTTTTTGCATTCTCAGCCTTGGGATGTCTGCTGTCCATTAGTGCTGTGGGAGCCATACTCTTTGCTCTTCTGCTGGTTTACACCTCATGCCTCTGCCCTTTCTACCTGATTCACCTGCAGTTTTTGAAGAACACACTCATGGGCCTTGGGATGAAGCTGAAATCAAAGACTTGTCCAAGTTCCTCAGCTAAATTAAGGACCACGTATTACATTATAAAGAACAGTAGACCGAATCCTAACCAGCATCAAATCTAAAGGCAAAGCTCAGTCTGAAGCTGTAGGCTGATGTGGATGAGAAAACAGAGATCAGAAGAAACAGTTAACCAAAGGCCTGGGTGGTGAATGTGCTTACCCATTCTGTCATTTTATGATAAAAATGCTTTCTGGTGCCCTCTTGAATTATTGCCTCTCATCTATTATTCACTATAACAGATGTGGCCTCTATTAAAAAAGTAAAAACATGTATACACACATATGTGCACACACAAATACTGTCCCACAAATATTGCCAATGTATTTACCTTATAAATGTACCTAGTGCTCTAAAAAATTCTCTAAGCTACTCTTCCATTATCAAATGTCATTTTTATGCTAAATGTTCTTATGTTTATCATTTTTATATATTATGGCTTACATTTATTATTATTTAAATATTATTCTTAGATTAAATGGTGTATGATAAAAAGGTTTGATTTTGGGTTTCTCTGAAAACTGAAAGAACTGAGCCCAGTCATCCCTTTCATTCATATTATTCCTTGAAACATATCCTTTCATTGAATTTACTGTCAACTTCTGAAAATTATCTTTTATTTTGTTATAAAGATGTTAAAATATACCTGATACATCCAGTAACATAAACTTTAATATAAGCTTATAAACAATAACATAAATCTTATGGTCATATTTTTAAAGTAGTTACCATTTTGTTGCATTAAGAACTTTATTATAGCCAGTTAAGGTGGCACATGCCTGTAATATCAGTTGCTTGGGAGGCTGAGGCCAGAGGATCTGGAGTTCAAGGCCAACTTTCAGGAACAGCAAGAAACTAAGCAACTCAGTGAGACTCTGTCTCTATCTAAAATACAAAATAGGGCTGGGGATGTAGCTCAGTGGTCAAGTGCCCCTGAGTTCAATCCCTGGTAACAAAAAAAAAAAAGAACTTTATTGACTGAAGTAATTAACTAATAATTATCCAAGTGCCATTTAAATTATTCTAACAGTTCTCCTGAGTGGCATAATTGCAGGAGACCATGTCATTTTGAAGAAAGCTAGAGAAGACACTTCTTGAATTTGAGAACATTCTATTTCTAATTGAAAAATTGAATTTTATTACACCTCCTTATTCCCATGAAGAGCTTAGTATGGCAAGGGTTAACAGTAAGGAAAAGGAAAAGGTGAGGTTTGGGAGAGGCAGCAAAACCTGAGAGGGGTGTTTTTGTTTAATCAAATTTTAGGTTTCTGTGAAATTTGTATATATGTAATATATATATATATATATATATATATATATATATATATATATATATATATAAACCTTTAAATTAAATCTTTTTGATTATTACAGATACTTATATTTAATTCTAACATGAAATTAGAAAACTAAGAATTCTAAGCATATCACTTGGAAAATAAATCTGTGGGCTGTTATGAAAACAAAATCTGTGCAATAATAATACCTTTAGGTTATATTTTTAGTGATGCTGTCAATATGTAAAGTGTAGTTAGGAGCACACCTTTAATTTCCTCTGTAGAGATTTTACCACCATCTGTTACCATAATATATCTTGTGTCCCTGGTTAATGATTTGTATTTGTTTGATGAACTCTTACAATATGCTGGGACTTTGAGAACAATAGTCTTTGTCAAAAGAATTACGTATCCAGCTAAGAGAAAAAAAAATCAAGGCATAATACTAATGGAATCATTTATTTATAATTTGACACATTTTGAACTATTAAATGACAAAAAATGGGCCAGAGGTTTTCACTTATTTTGCCTAATTTTATCATCACAATGCCTTTTGAATTTGGACGTGATGCTAATTCCTATAAAGAAGTACACACTCAGAGGGGCAACTTTACCACCTTAATATGTGGCATTGTCTGGATTCAATGACAAATCTTCAAGGCAAGTGTTCCTTCCCTGATTTTATAATAGTCCAAAATAAAATGAAAAAAAAAAAAAAGATAAACAAATTACTGCAGTTGCCGGAAGCCCCATGTCTTCAGATGAAGGATAAGTGATTCAATTTCCCCGGGGTAGAAGAGAATTTTTCTCTTGATTGTCCTTGAACAAGAGAAGAAAACAATAAGGAAAAGTTTTGTTCCGAGACCTCATGAATATTTTATAGGAGAAAGCCTTTTCAGGTTGTAGAGTGTGATTCAAGTCTGACAGGTCCACACGAGGCTCCTGAGAGCAGAAGGCAAGAGAATATAGTAAAATAAGACCATGTGCATGAAAAACCTTCAAATGGCCATGGAGGGGGAGTGACATCACCAAGGAAGGTGAGAGCTTGGGTTGTTGTAGCTGACCATGTTATAAAATGTGCAAGGGGATGTGACTGTTGCCTTGATGAAGCCAGATCAGAGTGTCCCCACCCTTGAGAGATGATTATGAGTTACAGATGAGAGACTTGCCTCTTGTTTTCCCCAAGCTGCACTGAATGCTGTGCAGAGCACCCAGTGAATTCAGAGAGAATATAGTCCTTAGTGAAATAACCCTAGTGACACTATCTCATGATATATGAGAGCAATTTACAGAAATAATTAATTGCAGGTGTAGCTACATGTCTCTGAAAACATAAGAAAGGAGGGATTCGCCAAGGTTGCTGAGTGATGTATAAATTACATATATCAAGTTTCCTTAGGTATCCTGGTTCCAGGACTACCTTTAGTCTCTGAGGCATCAGCCACAGTCTATTAAACAGGATCCCACTTGAACTCACTGCTGAAATATGTCTGTTGCTCTAATGGATTTGTTCAATTCATTGCTGGAAAGAAACTGAAAAGCTGATGAAAACTGTATCATTTTCATTTATTTAAATGGCTTTTAGGTCCATGCTAATAAATTTTGAATCCATAGTTCATAAGTTTTGGTTTAAGTGCATAATTCTTATTTTGTTTACTGTCTCAAAAGTCTTAGCATAAAATGTTACTTTCATCATTTTAGACCTTTAAGAAAAATTACCTGCCAGTTTTAATTAAAGGTTTTTTCTCTTTCAACTATTCTAAGAAAAGCCCCCACTTGCTCCAAAGTACTAAATAAACCTCAAGCCTTTTGTTCACTTATTTAAGAAGTTACACAAGAGGATAAAAGCAAGTAAGGAAGAGTTTCTCTTTCTACTTACTTATCTATCTCCATATTAGTAGGATAAAAATTTTATTTAGGGTAAATAATGTTATAAAGACCATGGAAAGTACCTATCAGAGGATAGCATTATGTAACACAATGTGCAATGCACCAAGCTTGGATAATTCTAAACTAATTGTAGATACTCCTTGGTTTTGGCCTAATCTGTGTCATTAGTTTTCTTGTTTATAAAGTGGGAATAATACCTTTTTTTACATTGCAGATACCACATTTATTTAAAAAAAGATGATTTGGAGGATTTATGATACCATTTACATAGAAATTTTAATTATTGCTAACTAATGCCCTGCTAGCTAAAATGCATTTATATTGAGCAATGAGAGAATTTTAGTTTTACCTGTTAATACTTTCAGTGTAAGTCCAAGGTATGCTATGCTCTGAATGGCAAGAGTAGAAGCCAGGATATGATGAGGCCTCCCCACTTGTGCTGGGAAGAACCCACTCTCCCCCAGCCCTCACCCCCAGCACTATTCTCCTCTGAAAGCTCACTTTTGGAGATCCTTTAATCAAACTGGAGAATGTTCATGGGCAAACAATGAAAACATCTTTGGGTCACTGTCCCAAAGTGAGTGTCTGGGAGAGGTGCTGAGAGATGAGAATGTTTCATTTGGAGAAAGAAGGAAATAGAAACTCAATTTTGATTATTTTAAGAACTCATATATGTAAGAAGGATTGTGTGGATTTTGTTTCTAGAGTGTAGAACTAAGGATGAAAGGTGGATATTATGAAAAATAAAATAAATATTAACTTAATTCATAATAATTTACAACAATTAAAGCACATCTCAAAATGAGTCAAACTATTTTTTTTTGAAAGAATGAATTCCTCAATCTTATAGGCTAGATAGATGCTATGATGAACTTTCATAAAGGATTTTCCAGATTGCCTATTAAATGATGAAGACTATTTTACACTCATATTTGAAGATTTATATTTCTATCACTCTTTATTATAACTATTAGCTGATATTTAAATTTTATGAAATCATATTAATGTTCTCTTAATTATTTCAAAATGTAAGAGTTTATTTCTAGAAAAGTACAGGTGAAAACCATACATATTTCATCATTATAGTATTTTAGCTCAATATATTTCCTCAGCTACTCTTATCTCTATCAGGTTTCATATCCTTAAAATATCTTTTGTATTACTCATAAAATAATTTGTTGTTTTTTTTTTCTTTGCCATATTTTCTGAAATGTTTAAGAATATTTTTCACCTGTGATATTATATTAAACTAAATCATTTACTATTAAATTTTGGAGGTTTCTTGAATTCTAGCCTGACAAAATATGTGTATTGTTCTTAATTTTCCTCTAATACCCTTGGCTAATATTTGCTTAGTTTGTGTTTGTATCTTTCCAAAAGAGCAAATGAACAAATAAACAAAAGTTGTCTCTGGCACTCTCCTGGCATTTTGAGGTAGGTCTTATTTGTAGCACATCTTTCCTTTGTTTTGAGCTGAATTTTTTCTTCTAGTTGCTTCATCTGGATGTATTTGCTGGTGCCGCAAAACTAACGCCCTTCCACATGAATGGCTCTTTGTACACTTAAACACGTTGACCTTGTACCAAACCTCCAATCATATATTCTCTTTTTTCACTGGGTTTTCAGTGTCCTAGTCATGTCGGTACCTCCTCCTGAATAATCTGGCATATACCCACTCTAGGTATTTTGTTCAGAAGCAGGTGTAAGCCTAGTGTGGTATGATGGGGACGTCAAGAGAAAGAAGGTCTGTGTCTTCCCTTGTCATATTTATTGCCTGTAACTCTGTTATTGCAGTCTAAGCTTTAAATGATTTTTGGTAGCAGACAGAACTTACAGTTCACTCATTTATTTGTGCTTTTGACACATATTTAATGAATATCTACTGAGAATGAGGCCTCTGTTTTAGGCAAGCCAACAGTTCACAGTGAGCTTTCACTTTAGTGAAAACATGCCATTCTTTTTTTCCCTTAGCTCTCTTTCAACCACGGTCTTTATTGGAAATTATAAAATATATTTTTTAACAATGTAGAACTTTGTATTTTTCCGATTAAATTTCTTCTTGTTAGATGATCTTTTGTTTTAACATCACTCCACATATTTTCTATGTTATTTCAGCCTTTGAGAAACTATCTTCATACCTTCCTGAAACCCCAGTTATTTTAGGAAGTGTCCTCTGAAGTTGTACACTGCCCTATTGTAGTTATCAGTGTTCTAAATGCAAAATATTAAAAATAGAAATAACATTAATAAAAATGTAGACCACAGAGGATAAGATTTTAAAATAAAAAGATTCAATGAATACCTATTCATAGGATAGAAAAATCACTGAGTTCCCAAAATTTCATTAGATGTTGTAATACATCAAGAATTAAAGACCAAAGCAGTCCCTGTGTTATTGAGGTTTATAGTCCAGTGGAAGAGACTGGCATGAATCAAATAACCCAAATAATCATACAAACATATTTAAAATTTCAATAATATATATTTAAAGTATATATTATGACATATATATTTAAACAGCATCTGTTTTTGAGAAATACATACTGAATTATTTTAGACAAAGTGGGAAATGTTTCAAACTAATCTGGAGGGAATTGGATGAGGTTATAATAAAATGAAACTGCCAAGAACTACTATTGTTCCAACAAATAGTTCAGGCTGATGTAACAAAGACTATAAACTGTGTGGCTATGAACAACAGAAAAAAAATATTCCTCATTTTTCTGGAGGCTGGAAAGTTCAAACTCAAGACTAGAATATTCATTGTCTTGTTAAGAGATCTGCCATCTCTTTGGTGCGTCCTTATACAACATAAAGGATGGGAGAGCTCCTTATGGATTCCTTTATGAAACCACATCCCATTAACTAGGGCCTCACCACTAAATTGCTGCCCAGAGGCCCTTTTTCCTAATACCATCAGCTTGAAGGTTTGGATTTTCAGGACATGAATTTTGCAAGGACATGTGCATTCTCACCATAGCATTGGGTATGGATGATGGGTACATTGTGTTGTTCTCTCTGTTTATGTACATCTCTTCATATTTGCTATCATAAAAAGTGGCAAACAAGCAAAAAAGTCAATTCTGACAAGTGGAGAGGAGAGGTAGTCAGTTTTCTGACAGTATATAATAGAGAAATTTGATAGAGTCAGAGATGTAAAGAATGGCTGGTGATGAAAAGTGACACTTAGCATTAGACTGGAAGACTGCATGGGAGTATAGGGAAGGACAGATCCAGAGTCATCCTGCAAAGGAACAGATGCCAGTCTGACAATGAGCCAGAATGGCTGGAGGGCTTGAGGATAAGAAGGGAGAGCAGAGTGGTAAATAAAGCTGGGGTGAGGTAAGGTGTCTTAATAGGAACAATAACCTGCTTTATGAAAACAGATTTAGGGAGCTATAGTGATGCAGAGGAATTACTAACAAGCTGCCCAGGTTCTCCAAATAAAACTTTGTTACATCAACATCCTTGGTTTAGACAAATGGACTTCCACGTCGATTTTATAATGATTATCCTACAATTCCATCTGCTTCTTTCCAGCTTCTTTACTATCTTCTTGGTGCAAGTCGCCTTTACCTCCTGTCTGGAACAGATAACAGTCTGTACTGCAGCCATATCTACTATCCACATTCATTGCTCAGGATGCTCAGCCTGAAACTCATCCTTTTAAAAATTGTATACCTTATGAAGATTTCTAGGTATAGAAGAGTTCTGGCTATTATATTTTAATTCAAATGTCTACAAATGTGGGTGGTAGGATTGCCAGGTAAGACACAGGACATCCAGGTAAATCTTAATTTCAGATAATCAATATACAAGTATAAATTTGTCTTAAAATCAAAATGTAACTAAAATATGGAATGCAAAATATTTAATATATATTGTCATTAACATTATTTACTATTTATCAGAAATTCAAATTTAATTAGTCATCCTATTATTTTTTTCTATTTGTTAAATCTGACTGCTTTTATGAGTTAAAAGGTGAGCATATGCTTGCTAATCCAAACCCTCTATTTTAGGAGTAATGGAAACATGACATAAACATATTTCCAAATATATAGTAAATTAAAATGAAATGTCATATCTAATACATGTAACAAAATCATTAATTTGAATACAAATAAGTATATAGTATTTATATTGATATACAATTTTTTACATGTATGGGTTTCCATGTAATGTTTTGATATGTATATTCATTGCATAATGTTTGAATCAGGATAAGTTTATCTTCTCATCAAACATTTATCATTGGTTTGTGGTGATAACATTCAAAATCCTTTCTCCCAGCTTTTTGGGAAATATGCAATACATGATTATTATCTATACATACCCTACTGTGCGATTGCATATCATACGTGCAAAATCATTGTTCTGTCTGCTCTCATTAACAAGATTGGATATAAAGAATGCTGGTTGGAGGGAAGCCTGCACAATCTCATCTTTGTATCTGCTTTTAAAAACATTTCAGTTGTACCATGTATTGCCCTGATTCCTGTCTTTGGTTCTATCATCGTGAGCAGAGACTTACACTGTACAGTGATGAAGAGGAGGCTCAGCAATAATAGGATCAGCAAAGAGGTCTCTTTAAAGATGATCCAGAAAGAGTTGATTGTAAAGTGACATGAAAGTGACTATCGACTGCTTGTCTTCCCACTTTCCCTTTCCTGGTTCTATGCCAGCCGTGCTGTGTCTAAACTGACAAGGCAACTTAGCACACTGTGAAATGAATCTGAGGTGGTGCACTGAATTCAAAGGGAATTCAATGCCTTCTTTTAATGTAGAAGCTATACATATTTATGAATAATTGTTTTTAAATTGAACATAACATTTTAAATATAGATTTTTTTTAAAAAAGCACTGTTTCTTGAGCCTGTTAAAAATGGAGGAAAATGATGAATGCTCATCCAACTTGACTAATTCTGATAATGAGATTCCATAATGTTTTCTTGGAAATAATTGTTCTACTCTATTTGATCAAGGAATTATTTGCATTGATTTGGTCCTACACAGACATTTTAAGTATCTTAATCTCAATACTGTTACATATTAAATTATGCTTTATAATTTTACTTTTAAAATGCAGGAAATATATGAAGTTATCAATATCATATATGTATTTGATAAAATATATTTTTGAAAATGCATAGTTTATTTACTTAATTATTTGTGTAACTGAAGTTGAACCTGGGCCTTTGCACATGCTAGGAAAGTGCTCTACCACTGTACTACAAACCCAGCCCACATTATTTATTTTAAAACGTGCAAAACTATTAATTTTTATTATTATGTAAAAACCATTGTTTACTTGTGAATTTTTTTTACAGATATTGAATTGTTTTATAGCTTTAAGCACTTTGTTTTACAAATATGACATTTAAAATCTTGGGGAAAGAATAGTGATGCAAATGACAATTAGAGAAAACTCAATATGTTTTTATTAATATATTATATTTAACTTATAAACAGCTGCCTTAATGCAGTTCCACAGGATTTCTTTTAGGACTATTGGTTATAGCATATCTATCATGAATGTCAGAATGAAAGAATGAAGACAAATATATCTAAATATGCAAATTGCTATAATAAAATGTGTGCAATGAACATTCATCAGAATTTCTGCTGAATAACTACATGGGCCATTAAGAAGCAAATATTCAGCAAACTGGGAATGAAAAATGAATTATGATAAAAGTTTTAATATTAAAAACAAAACAATTTCCTATCTTTAAACAAAGATCTATAATGCTTAGTAGTAAACCCTATTCACTTGATTTAGACATACACAATTTTCCTGAAGAATCTAGAAATGTAGTGATAAGAACAAACTGGGATAAAAAGAATACTGAAAAACTAAACTTTCAATCAGGATTATATGTAAGGCACAGTTATAACAGGGGACAAATGTAAGGACCATTTTCTAAGTACACAGCAATCATCTCCAAATGAAACTTTGGCTCTCATTCCTTAGGAGGACAGGTAAACTAGGGTCCAGGTCAATTAGCCAAACACCAACTCTCCTGATGACCAGTTTGCTTTGTTGCTTTTAAGTATATTACTTTCAATTGACCATTTTTCCTTTTGTCTTTGTAAAATCTTTAAATGTCTTGTTTAATGTACTCTTTACTTCAAGTGTGGTTCATGTAGCTGGAGACTTAGTGACGAGGAAACTCAGAAATTTACAAGCAGAGATATGTTTTCGATATAGAGAATTCTTTTCAATAGAGTCTTCATGAGTATATTTAGTATGCTCTTAATCTTCATAATATTAAAGAAAACATTGACTTCCATTAAATAGAGTTTATCTTTTCGGAAATACATTGTTAGGCAAAAGTACTTTAGGATTATTATAATTATATATTCTTATATAATTATATAATATGGTCATGAGTATTAATGTCATCAATATTTTATAATATCAACAATTTCATATGATTTATTTAAATTTTGTTCTTATGACCTGAATTTCTACTCCCTTCTCTTTCTTTCTCTTCCATTTTCCACTCTTTCTTCCCTTTCAGTTTTCTGCTTCTTAAAATGCTGGCATAGAGACAAATGAGAAGATAGTATTTATAGATATAATTAGAAGATAGAAGTAAACTTGGTGAGTTGACCTGTTGGCTAAATTCTTCATATTCTCACCAATGTTCAAAGATTTCTTCTGTTTCTCTGGTTGCTTAAGTGAAATATAAAGAAGATTGGGAGTAGACATATAACAAGAACAAAATATATTAAATCACTAGCAATTTATAATCCTTTTTTGGGTCATACTTAAGTTGATTAGATATTCATAAGCATTCATGGTTCAATGCAAGTTTGATTTAGGGTCTATATTATGATTATGCAAAATCTGTAATCCTGCAATAGATTTCCTATTCAATCTGTATTTTTTTGAAAAAAGTCTTATTATCCATAGTGTTTGTTTATGTATATACCACCAATATTTCTTTAGTATGATGGGGTAAAGCAATCAACACAGGGACAAGAAAATATATACTAAGGTAAAGAATATACAATAAGGTAGTTATTTTGTGTACATGAGTTATAAGTTTCCAGATAATGTCATCAAGTAAGAAAATGCTGAAATCTGAAGAAGAGTAATGTGGACTTTTTAAAAAAATTGCCTTTGACAGATGTTAGGAGATGCATGTGTCAAAATCAACATGTTTCTCTTTATCTTGAATAAAATGGCTTCCTCAGAGCTCCCCACCCCCATGTGATCAGTTGCATAGTGTTATGAATAGGTCACTTGTCCCCTAGTATGGTTACTACTTACTGTATAAATATGATTATTTTCCTGTATGACATGATGTGAGGAATGTGGAAAGCAGTAGGTAGAAAACATTTTACTTCAGGCTTTAAGGGTTTCCCAGTATCTCCTAGTCGTAAGGAGTGTTATGAAATATTTCTCTTTACTTTTGGTCCTCTTGATTTAAGGAAGAAAATTTACTTTATAAAACATTAAAATAAAATGGACCTCTCATGTTAAAACAAGAAAGTTGGGAGATAGAGATGACCTATCTCTCAAATGATATAAACCATACAATTAATTTGGTTTCTTCTGTGCTGCCTACATTGGAAGCCATTTTCTTCAATTATGTGACTTCAAGAAATGTTTTACTTTGTTCTGCTCATTTTTAAACAGATTAAGTAGAATTTATTTGTAAAAACCAAAAAGCAAAGAAGCAGAAAAGAATCTCAGTAAAAACATAAGGAAGAACACTTGTTTCCCATTGCCATTTTATGGTACCATCATACATAAAACAAATAAATATATAAACAAAATACGAAAGAAATACAGTGACTTTTAATGCACATATCTGTAACTCAGTTGAAATAGACGTTTAATGAATGCTGTTTTAATAAACTATTCTTATCTCTGGGCAATGTTTGTTCTTTCAGAAGGCTAACAACAAAACATGTCATCATGAAGGAGTCCTTTTTATCATAGCAAAGTCAGTGAAGTCATAGGGGAAATGGATCCAGGTGGCAAACTGCATTTGAAATATGTGCAGCTGAATAATTTACGTAACTCAAATGACAGTCATTTAACTTCACAAATGGTTTATGTGAGCTGAGTCAGTTAACTGATAGGTTAAAAAAAATTCCATATGCTTCCAAACTTATCAGACTTTACATTTCTTATTTACCATATCCTTGTTCCTTTTTGGGATGCATTTAGACTACCATTTCTTAGCAGTCAAGTGTAATATAGTCAGGGATATGTAAAAAATGAATTAATTTGGATTGAACTAACTCATCATGAATCGAGATTAATTAAATTACTTAATTTTGCATCATCTTGCCAAAACCATGGGGAGTAAAGCAGTATAACACAGCAAGGAAATAAGTTGTGATTGAAATGGATAATAAGTATGATCATCTATCAACAAAGGAAATTGTCCACAGCAATTGTGACCTCAAGTTTCTCGTGCATCATGAACCTCTGCAAATTACCATCTCTCAGTTCTAGTGGAGAGAAAATTTGTCCCCTCCTAGTTTTCATGCAATCTCTCTCTTAAATAGGTTGTCATAGCAATATACCTGTAACATTTAGGAAGGGAGAAATAAACATTAGTTCTTTTTTTAATAAAATTGCTATACATTTTTCAAACAATTACCTATATAAAAGGTTCCATGAGAACCATGGGAAAATTATAAAGAAATATTATTCTTGGCTATGTAATTATCTGTGCAAAGTTGAAAATCTTTGAAAGGATATATTTAGTCTTTTTTAAAATTAATTGGTTTTACTATGTGCTTGCTAGTAATTGAGAACTACCCATGTCAATTTTCTCCATCTTTTGAGTACAGTTGCATGAGGCATTTAGACTTTGTATTTATTTGAAAAATTTATATTTTATAAGTAAATATTCTTATACTAGAATTCCTGAAATGGCGGGGATGGAAAAATTGAACATCTATTTCTTGGGAATGTTGTGACTTTTAGAAACCAGTGTGTAAAGTCATGCCAGGTGGACTGCCTCACTATATTAGTTTCCCCTTTAGAGTGTGTTAGAAGTTTCTTCTGTTTGTCTGACTTTGCCACTCTATGTCCCTGTGTTCCTGTTCTACCCAAATATTGAATCATCCACCCTGACTTCCGTTTTGATTCTTTCACTGGCCAGGATACAGTCATGCATTGCTTTCCCTTGACTTTTAGTAGACAAAATTGGTGTATAACTGCTCTTTTTTTTTCTGATTCATATTCACCACAAATTCATATTATTAAACAAAATTTATGGGAACCCATTGATTTGGAATCTTGTACTAGGCACCAGCAGACCAAATCAAAACGTAGTTACTTCTGTCAAATGCGGTGTTATCAAAGTGAAACTTTAAAAAAAGATGAAACTCTCTAATCAGGGCCCAGACAACCACCATAAGGAAGTTTGGTCTACTTAACCCACACAAGATAAGTTACCTGAAGTAACTTGGCATTAACTCGTCTATGTGTTTCCCTATGCTATTTCCTTCCTGCTCAAGCTAATTTTCAGAAACCAACTGTTCTGCCACTCCCTGTGGAGATTCTCACTATTTTGTATATTAGGTGTGGCTCACTTTATGAATTTACCACTAATAAAAGTCAACTAGATTGCTAAAACTCAATTTGTTCTAAATTTTGTTCTTGGAAAATATTTAGTGACTTTCGGACTTGGAAATTTGGTTTCATCCATGAACTTCTTCTATGTAGTCCTTAACAGAACACTCTACAAAATATGTTAAAAAAAATTATTGTGATCATATGACTTTAGGTTTTTGATTCTTGCCATTTTTCTATTGCTACTTTAATGATTTAATGATTACATTTATTTATGTTTGATAGAGTAGGAGAGTGTAACTTAATTCTTAGTAATAAACATTCACTGATATTAGACTGTCTGTCTTGATGATTACTTACCTTAGTTTGGAGAAATGAGAACATTGCAAATGCAAAATGAAAAAGATAGACTCTGTATTCAAGAACATAACTTCCTGAGTGAGAAAAAAAATCAGCCCATTAACTACATGTGCATTTTCTTCATATATCATGTTCGTGAGTTTACTAATATAAAGAAGTCATATAATTGAAGTCAATTTATCACCTATTTTATTAGCTATGAGGAAGTGTTAAGCTAGCAGATATTACTATTGAAATATTACTATTGTAAATTAAGAAAACAAATATACAGACAGAATTACGTGTTTCATAAGATTTAGTTTATTTTAATAAGGTCTTGAAAAACTACATGCTTTAATGTCTAAAAAAGTTTACAGTTTCAACAATACTTATCTTCTGGTTCCTGCATTTTTTGTAATATAATTTGAAGGCCATCTTTTACAACATTCCCATATTAAATAAGTTTCTCATATTTCCAGTTACTCATTTAAGGCATTACTTGGAGAATCAAAAAAGAAGTGGAGATATAAATGTTTAATATGCAGACTGATTAAAATATTAACATTTATTTAAAACATTAAGCTTCAGTTGTTTTATGGGGTCAGTCACAATTGAAAAACAAATGTGAGAGGTTTCTCTAGTTTACCTGCTTAAAATACAATAGGGTTATAATATTAATATGTGATGAAATTAGCATATTTGCTCATTCTACTATGGAATGCAGATTAATGAATTCCTCTCCTCTTGGGAAGGTCAGAGAGACATATTCTCATAATTTTCAATATAATACAGACTATACTGATGGGCCTTGATGGGTTTCTGTCAGCCACTTGTAAGCCCCAGGTGTGAAATAGAAAATAATACTTTTCCTGGCCAATTTTGTGCCATAATCACTTTTTTTGAATTTAATTTTCCTCAGAAACACAAAGTAAGTGACTTTTTTTCTAAGTTTTTATATTATAGAATCTCTGGGCTTTTAGTTTTTCACTTATCCAAAGCCAACATTGCTCAGTAGAGAATCAATTTCCCTGAATAAGACTTTTGCATCTTCTCTTTAATAGCACCATGTTTTTGTAGCCAACTTGGAAGTGGTGTTGAATGTCAATGAGACTTGTCAGTTCTGTAGGCATAAATCTAGGTTTTAAATTTGAAACCTGAATTAAGTATACTAGATATATGAAGATTTACTATAAAATTCCATTATCCCAAACTTTAGGAGATTGATATATTCTTGGATATTCCTAATAATGTCATGCTTTTTTATGCATTCTCTGTGGGAAAAAAAATGCCATTTGTGCATTGTTTAAGATTTCTTTATTTTCTTTGGAACATGTATTCAAAATGAAATGCACAATTTTATGATGCATTTCATTTTTTATAATGTGATGAGATATCAATTTTAAAGGACTTGTCATCCTTCTCTAATATAATATCAAATGTATTGAAAGTTTAGTACTTTGAAGTTATTAGAGGCCATGCTCATCCGAAAATAGAGATATTTATTCTCTTGTTATCCCTACTCTAACTTTTCTTTGTCTTTGCTAATGCATGTGTCTTGATATTTTAATTTAGTCCCACAGGTAGATTTCCCTCTGCCACTTCCTATTAAAACTTACTATGAATTTGTAGGAGATCTACAGGCAGAGGAAGCACTCACTTGGGAAATTTGATCATCGTAATAATTTGAGTGGATTATACATAGTTTAAAAGTTGAATGCAAAACAGCAGGACATAAGATCAAGTGTAAACAAGAAGAAGCATCTCACAATAAAATTAGTGTGAAGGCAGCAGAAAGTGAGACATTTATTCATTATCTGAATAGTCTCATTTTAATTTCTCTGTGTAACTGAAGTTCCTCAGGGATTGTTAGAGTATGACCTTTGAAGTCAGGCTTCCCAGGGTTCCATATTCTGCTAACCTTACCCTTTATTTGGAAGATCACCTTGCCAAGTTAATTCCAACTTTTTAATTATATATCTACACATGGAAAGATTTTGAGGAATGTTCCAGTGGTTGTTAATCTAAGGAATCCTTAAACATTGGATGTTAACTTAATGGTTCTGGGAGAGATCATGTTTTATTCTTTCCCACCCTCTCAATTTTTCTATATTTATTTTTTTTTTTTTTATAAAGGAAAGGAAAAGAAAATGAAGGCAAGGAAAAGGAAGGATTTTTTTTTGGGGGGGGGGATATTTTGTGGACATAGAAAATGTTAGGACTACCTACCTGTTCATGTATATTCTCTCCTTCATGAAGAACAGGATAGTATCAAGGTCTGAGTATCCTCCTCTGCTGTCTGTGGCTGCCATATTTTCAGTTCTTCTTGAATCCAAGAGAATGCAAAACTCAATTGAGTGGATCAAGTCTAGGAAATACTAACTGGATTTAGTAGTTTCCAAGTTTTGTCTAAACAGGAATTGGTATCTCATATAGTTTTCTGTTCCTGACCAGACTTTTGTGTAATTTTTCACCCCCTTCCTCTTCCCTAACAAAAACAGTACAGCCTTTTACAAAGTTGTTAAGTGAAAAGTGGTCTCTTGTATATAATTATTGCTCATTCCCTAAGACTCCTTTAATAAGGCAAGAATCTAATATTATTGGGTCAGCTGTTACAACTTCTTTCTGAAAAAAATTAATACTATTTTTAATTAGAACTTAACAATGATATAAATTTCTTACTATACTAATAAGTAAATTTCTGCCAACTTTAGATTTAGTTATGTATCAAAGTTGTACATTTTAAAGATATATAATATTTAAAAAAATAAAAATATGCCTTAACACTCACAATTCTTTTTGTTCAAGGCAATAAGTATTATTTTAAAAATTGCCATCCAGATTTCTGAAAAAAAATCTAATATATTGCTTCTCACATAGCATACTCAATCAATGTAATATCTACATTCCACTTAGCAGGTTCTGTTCTTCATAGTGAATTGCATTTGATTTCAAGGAGTAAGAAAAAGCTTTTTCCTAACAAAATTAATTATGTTATTGCCAAACAGCTTTTATAAAAATGATATGTTGGGCCCAGGTGAAAACTTTATGGATTTATATTTGTAAATATGTATGAAATTTCTGTGTTTTATTTTCTGCCTCATAACTGAGTTGGCAATTGCCCATTTTACTACTTTGAGATGCAGATGAAATCAAACAAAATTTTCCTTACTACTATCTCTTTGAAAACTTCAAATAATCCTGGATTATACAGTATGTTTTATATTCTGATTGGCATTTTAATAATGTGATAATACTATGTTAGTAATAGGTTATTTAAATTTCAATACTTATTACAATTTTTGTTTTGAAATTGCATAGTCTATACTAATTATTATGAATATAGAATTTTGAGAAACAAGAAAACATGAATATATTCATGAGCCCCACTTTTGATTAATAATGAAACAATATGTTTAAGCAATTCTACATGCATTAAAGTAAATGAAACTTGGTTGTATAGATAATCCAGTTTTACTAGCACTGATGACTTCTTTTATAGCAGTACTGTGGATTAAGTTTTTAAGTTTAAAAAGCATTGTACTAGTAAATATTTAAGAACTGTCCGAAAGGAGGGACTCATTTGCAGCATTTGCTGACTTGATAGAAGTTGGCATAGACGTAAGTGTGCTTCCATGACCAATTTCAAACAATCAATGGTTTAAAATCCTTGCAAAAAAAATTCTTAAAATAAAAAAAGAACCTTGTAAGTCAGTATTATCAGCTATTTAGTCAACATGGGATTTAAGTAAATATCACTAAATGTCCCAGTTCTAGAAATTTCATTTTGTAAGATTACACTCTGTTAATTTATTCAAAGTAAGGTTATTTTATCCTTTGTTTATTTGAAATCATTTTCATTTAATCTTCTGAAATTACTCATAACAATTTCTTTGAGGTCTTAGTGTCTTAAATATAATGGATCAATTTCTGTTTACTGATATATTTTTCTCTGAGGATGACTCCTACTTTCCTGTTTCTTTCTTTCTTAGCCATCTTAATTTTTGCTTGAAAACAAAACACTTAGGATAATATATTGTCTCCAGCAGGATTTTGTTACACTATTTTGATGGCTTTGTTTTGATCTTGTAGTTAGATAACTTGTACTCACACTTCAATCTCTCTTTTCCCATAGAGTACAGTGGCTGCATCTGCGGTATACAGACAGATTCCAGTTGCTGCTATTTCACCTTCACACTGTGGGCTCTTGCTATGGCTGTCAGTTTGATAACCATCCAAAGCTTTGTGCAGATTTGATGTCTAGATTCTGGGGATCCCCTATTTATTATCTATTGTGGATTCCCACTCAGTTTATCAGCCTTTCTATAAGACTTTGGACTTTTTAGTCTTATGATGAATACAAGGTTTTAATATTCTGCTGCCTGATATGTTGGGGAATATATTCAGTTTAAAAACTGCACATGTAAAAAATCACAACCTTGTCTGTCATCAGTCTTTTAATATTATGTTAGAGTCTGTAAACAAGTCAAAATAACACCTGGCATTTTGCCAGGGGAATGTTAGAGTTCGTAAACAAGTCTGGATGGTGCCTGGCAAAATGCCAGAGGGAGTGGTTTGAGAAGTAACAAAACCGAGCCATTAAGTGTGGAGATTTCTTATTGGTTGACTGATGTATCTAGTTTATGCTAATTAAGATAAGCTGTGTGGAATGTATAAATACCTCTGTTGTCCTGCAATAAATGGCTCCCACTCCTGCTGTATCAATCTACACAAGTTATTCATCACCCCGCGGTTATTTTGCTGCAGCCAGACTGCGGCAATATTACATTACATTCTGGCATGCCTTCTATTTCAGTAGACCTTTGGTGTCACCTCTGCATGTGTAAAGTTTAGTTGTTATTCTGGGAACTTTGGCAGCAATTCTAGTCTTATTTTATATTTTACTCTTCTTGTTTTCTTATTTTAAAGATTTCCCACTTAAATTTTCAGTTACTCTTTGGGCCTCAAATTCTCCTGTCCCTTAATTTGGAAAGTCTGTGATTTTTCTCACTGTTGTAAAGATATGTGTGGATTAAGAAATCTGTCCAGACAAGAAAGGAAAAAATTCAAAATTCTTCACTTTATGATGGCATTTTTCAATAGGACAATCTATTTGTCCTCTTTTTAGTTTGAGATGATTTTAAATGCCTTTAAATGGTGAAGTTTTAAAAATATATTTTGCACATACTTGAAATTGCTGTAAGAAGTTTCATGGAACCACTTTACATGCATTAATTACCTGCTTCTATCCATTCTCAATTTAAAAGTATGCCATTCTTTTGCTTTATGAACCTTCTGTATGTGTAATTTAAGCCTCTACTTCTGATACCAACCTTTTGATTCTCTTCTTAGGGACTATTAATAGGGAAAATCATTATATTCTTACAATTATCTCAACATACTTTGTCAAGGTGTCAGTCTTGGCCAGCCTGCATCATGTATTTCTTTATCTCAATTTCTATTGCCTGGTCCAGTCAAGAGTGGCCAGACTGTCAAGGTATGGCAAGGATCAGAGCATGTCCCCAGCCTTGTTGTGAGAAGTAATGAATCTCCAAGGCTTCTGTTCAGCCTTATTCAACCTGTTTATTATTAGGAAAGTTTTCTGAGTAAGAAGCTATATAAATGGAGGCATTGTAATTATGATAACTCTAACCTAGGAAGTTTAGAAGAAACCCATAATGCTAAGAAAATTAACATTTTGTTTTATATTTCAAGTAGTGATAAAGAGTGAAAGCTTTGGCAACTGAAGTTCAATTAATTTTTAAGGGCTATATAAACTCAGTTAATAAATTTACCAATTTATCATAATAAAGTTTGGATTTAAAATATCCTTAATGTTTATTATGTCCACCTACTGACTAGATGAAAATTAAGACATAATTTAACTCACCATAGCCAGAAAATGACAGAACAAAAGTAGAATGTACCGCGACCGCTCTCCCAAGTCCATTTATTTAGAAACCAACAAGGGTTGATGGAGAATTGAGGAAAGATGAAGACACACACACACACACACACACACACACACACACACACACACACACATATATATATATATATATATATATATATATATATATATATATATATATATATATTTCTCTCTCTCTCTCTTTCTCCCAGAGAAAGCTGGGCCCACATTGGACCCTTTTCTCTGATGGAGGAACAGTGACCCAGAGCTAGCTCAGCACGCTTATTATATGGATTTTATCATCAAGAGTTTATCTGTGGGAAACATTCTACAAAGCAGGCAGTCTGAAGGATGCAGCACTAGTGAGACATTAGGGTTATCTTATTATGCTAAGAATTCTCTATCCCCAGTTGGTGTCTGAGCTTAATGTCCAGACTAATATAGCTGCATACCTTTGCACAGAGTTTCTAAGGCCAGGCATCACCATGGCCACTGGGCAATCATTATCTGCTCCTTTGCACAGTAAGTTCCTAATACAAAGATAGCCACTAGATAGCCAGAGGGCATGATCCAAGTCACCACTCCCCATAAGAATGCACATCTCCAAACTCTGTTTATTGCTCTATTAACTCTATTCTACTGTCCACATATGTAGATTCATACAAAATGAAAAGCAAAATATTTTTTCTATAACAATAATCTTAGAAACCGATTGCCTTAGTATATATATATATATATATATATATATATATATATATATATATATCTCCATGGGTGACTTTAATTGTGCTTAAATTTGGGAAGGTGTTTAAAAAATTTGAAAATTAATCCTTAAATTGTAAGTTCTTAATTACATTAGAAATGAACTAAATTTTCCTGTTAAAGATGACAGACCGAGTATACATACTAATACATTTCTTTGATTTAAACCATAAAAATTACAACAGGACTTAAAAAAAGGCACAAATATCTCATAAAACTGCTTAAGGTTCATAACCAACTAAAAAAGATTTAAACATGTTTTTGGGAGATGGAAGTGGACTGAACTTTCTGGGGCATGAAACAGAGTTGAAAAAGCTACATCTTGTGCTGTGTTCCAGATTTGTGTGAATTCAAAGGGAGCTCATCTGCTTTGGAGAATAAGACTTTCAGACTGGGTCTACATTGCTGAAAAATTATCACTAAGTAGAAAAGAAGGAAGAGGGTTGCTTATGATGTCTGCATAAAGTAGTATTTATCTAAGTTCTTTTTCTTCTTCCTGCATGCAAGATTACTATATACCTACAAAATCTCTTCTTTATTTCTCCCTATCTCTCTCTCATACACACACACACACACACACACACACACACACACACACACACAAACTCCTCATGGATAGAGGGAGTTTTTTCCCTAAAGAATTAGAATGTATAAATACCAATACCAAGGATTGGTATAGCTGGGTCATACAATGTTTATATTCCTAGTCTTCTGAGGAATCTCCATACTGCTTTCCAAAGTGGTTGTACTAATTTGCACTCCTACCCACAATGTAAAAGTGTCTTTTTTCTTAACATCCTCACTAGCAATTATTGTTATTTGTATTATGGATGATAGCTATTCTAACAAGAGTGAGATGAAATTTCAATGTAGTTTTGATCTGTCTTTTCCTGATTGCTAAGGATATTGAACAATTTTTCATATATTAGGTGGCCATTTGTATTTTTTCTTTAGAGAAATGTCCATTTAGAAATTGTGCCCATTTATTGATAGAATTATTTGTGGGTTTTTTAAATAAGTAATTTAAGTTCTTAATATATTCTGGATATCAATTCCCAGTTGGAAAAGTAGCTGGCAAATATTTTCTCCTATACTGTAAGCACTCTTTTCATGCTCTTAATTTTCTCCTTTGCTTTGCAGAAGTTTTTAAATTTTATGATATTCCAATTATTTATTCTCCATTTTACTTCTTGAGCTTTAGGAGTCCCATTAAGGAAGTCAGTGCCTGCACCAGTATCTTGGAGTGTTAACCCTGTCTTTCCTTCTAGAAGTTGAAGTCTACAAATCTAATTTCTATAAAAAATAGTATGAAAATCTCTCAAAAGACCAGGGATGGACCACTATATTACTTACTTCTCACACTCCTATATGTTTATCCTAAAGAACAAAAATTAAGATATTATTGTGATACACGCATACCAGTGTTTATAGCAGCACAACTCACAATAGCCTAGGTGCTCATGCACAGATGGACAAATAAAGAAAATGTGGTATGTGTACACAGTAGAGTGTTATTCAGCTATTAAGAAGAAGAACGTAATTATGCCATTTGAATGAAAAATGGATGGAACTGGAGAACACTGTGCTAAGTGAAACAAGCCAGACTCAGAAAGTCAAAGGTCAAATGATTTCTTTCATATGTGGAAGCTAGAGAGAGAAAACAGAAGAATGAAAAAAACAGGATGTCACAAAAATAAAAGGGAGACCAATAGAGTAGAGGAAAGAAATTAATAGTTCAAGAGGGAGGGAGGAGGAGAAGGCATGGGGTAATACTGAAGTATGAAATCTATACACTATACTATGTCTCTGAATCATGAAAATACTACAATGAGTCATATGTATATACATAGGTGTGTGTGTGTGTGTGTGTGTGTGTGTGTGTTTGATATAGATACAGTTCAAAGGTACAATTTCCATGATGTTTTCTGGTTTTTTTTATTCTTAAAACTGCATAAAACAAAATAACCCAGGTAATAAAGAAATTATCAAAAAGAAATTATCGAAGCAATAATAGAAGAGAGTTTAGCCACCGTAAAGGATAAAGGTTTCCAAATTGATGATATTATTGACTGAACACTTTCCTCATTATATATAAAATTAAAAAGAATTATTTTTAATATGAGATTCAGAGATGCAAGTAGTTTTCATTTGCAAGCGAATTATTAGATAAAAATATTTTTCTAAACTGCAGAGAGCAAAACTGGTGGTATGTTCTTTGTTTTTTGTTCAGCTCCCATTTCTAGGAATCAATTGAATGTAACTAGGCAATTCATTCAGCTTGAAGTCTCAGGAAACAAATATATTATTGGATTTTGTAAGGGCTGCAATGAAAAAAAAATTCAGTTGAGAAATTCTTTGGGGAATAGCTATGGAGTAAGTAAAAGTTTTGAGGCAATTTGACAGAAGATCTGAAAGTTATATTCTTTATATGTGAAAACATCTTTTATAAAATTGCTTTAAGACTCTATTGAGTGAATTTTATGGTATTAATAGTTAAATGAGTGGGTTAAGATCATGAGATCAAGTAAAGAAATCAAAAATAAATATCTTCTGTTTTGATAAGGTTCATGCTAGAAAACTTCCAATGTGATTCAATTTGACTCTTCCTATTTTAAGCAAATATTTTTTTCTTACTGTCCTGTACTGAATTTGAATGCTGTTTCATAATATTTCATAATATTTTTCATAATATTTCATAATTTTTCATAATATTTTCATAATATTTCATTGTAGAGAGAATATCTAAATACGTATATGTGTATTTGGGTACCCAAATGCACATATACGTATTTAGATATTCACCATGCTGTTTTATTACTATACATTTGTAATGTATTTGAAATCAGATAGTGTGATGCCTCCAACATTTTTCCTTCTGTTCAAGATTGCCTTGGCTATTCAGGATTTTTTTTTTACTACACATAAATTTTATCATTGTTTTCTCTAGTTTTATTTGTGAAAAATGATATTAGAATTCTTGGTAGGGATTATCTTGAATCTGTAGACCACTTTGTGTTGTTTGGACATTTAACAATATTAACTCTTGTAGTCCATGAATATGGTGTATCTTTCCATTTATTTTTGTAGTATACCATTTCTTTCATCAAAATTTTGTGATTTTCAGTGTAGACCTCTTTTACCTCCAAGATTAAATTTATTCCTAATTCTTTTGTATGTAATATAAATGAAATTGGTTTTTTATTTCTCTTTTTGGGGGGCATCATCAAAGTATAGAAATATTATTAATTTTGTTATGTTACTTTTGTATACTGCATTGTTACTGTATTCATTTATTCTTACAATTTCAAGGTGGAGCAGGATTTTCTCTATGTAAGATCATGTCATCAGCAAACATAAATGACTTTACAAAAAAAATTAACTTCCTCTAAGCATTAAATAAATTTACATAAACTACCTTAGAGTAGCTATTTCCTCTAATAATTTTTCAGGGGTATTCTTACCCAGATGTTCACATTTTTCCTGGATCTTTGGCCATTCAGGAAGCTATTGATAGTTACTGAATCTTCTCTTGCTTTAATACTGTTTTGAAGCATTATAGTTAAGGGTTAGTAAATTTTTTGTCTGACATTATGGTAATATAATTAACACAAAATAACAAAATTGGCCTAATTTGTGTTTAAGAGATTTAAAATTTGAAATTAAATTTTAACTGTCATATAAACCCATAGATGAAATAAAGACTAAGTAATAACTAATATTTCTGAATACATGATTGTTAAGACCTAAACTGAGATTACATGTCCTACTGTACTTAGCCCTAAAAAATAATTTATAAAAATACAATGAGTTGTATTTTATAAATTATTTGAGGCTGGAAACAGCCTCAAATCAAATGACTTTGTGGTTTGTATTCCTCTACCTCTAGAGGCAGTTACACTACTGAAGTGACAATGATTAGCAATCCCTTTTGTATGAGAAACTCTGAGATGTGATCTGTTCGTCTTACCATGGTTTCATCAAATATTGCTGTAGGTCTCAGACATTTGCCTTCCATCATCTCCTTGCAGAATTATAAATGGACAACACTTTTTGAACTGCAAATATTTTTGGATGGTTGGATTGAGCCACTGTCACCTCATACATGATTCTAGCACTGTTTTTCTTTTTCTTTACATTCAAGAGATATTGTAACATGGTCAATGATGTCACACATATTCAAATCCAACTTCCATTACTTACTAGTTTTGTGCCTTTGGGAAAGTGGTTCACCTCTTGGAAGGTAGTTTTTATAAAAGAGTGTAAATTATAATTATGCATACATTGTAGGATTCTCTTATGACTTACCAAATGACATTTGGTAAACAGCATTTTGAAATTATTGGCACTATGTAAATATAATTTACACCATTTTACTTTATTCTGTTTCCCATCCCTTTCCAATAGTATCTAGCTAGAGGTTTCTTTTAAATTCTGTAATGTCAATTGCAGATAAATATAAGATATTATTGATAGCTAAGGCTGTGAATCACTGGATTTAAACAGATTCCTGGCTCACTGCAAGCAAAAGTAGACCTTATCTTAGAGACAGTAGATGTTGTTTATACTAAAGTATGTATTTTAAATGTATACTTGCAAATAGTATATTTTTAGTATAAAGGGACTTCAGGGTTTTTTTTTTGTTTGTTTGTTTTGTTTTAAGAAACTGAAAAGTGAATAAAAAAATTCATACGTTTAAAAACCAGTGCAAAAAGTTCTGGATTTTATCTGTTCCCATTTCAGCCAAATTTCTGTATTTTCTTAAAATCTGTATTTTTTAAGAAAGAATTCTCATCTATTGCTGAACTAGAATGAACTTTTATCAAATGCTCATATAAAGCTGTGATAATTATATTTAGGTTCTACTTGGTATTTTTCCTTCAAGTTATTTTTTTTCTTTTTTTTGGTCCAAATCTGCTTTCATTATTCACTTTTGTGGCAAATAAAATGCTGTCACAGTGTTCCCAAGATGCTGTCAATGCAACTTTGTAGTAAATAACATTATAATGTCAATGCATGACTAAGGAAATGACATGATGTCAAGGATGCACTCAGTGTGGTTGTATCATAAATTCAATGGAAATGCATATTTATAGAGACCTTCTTAGGATGTCAAAAGAGACTAATGTAGATGTTATATTACTATGAGAAAAGAAATCAAGTCAGAACATTGTTAAAGATGATGTAAATTCTACTGAGTAATGGCAATTTTAAGTCATGGCAGTCAAAGTGCTTACAGATTGTAAGGTATTTGTATATATCCCATGATAACTCTGAAGATAACCCACTCCCCAATTTTAGCTCCCCTAAGTGAATTTCCTGGGTCTTGAGAGGGTCAATGCATATAGATCACAACTTTATTCTTCCATGAATTTTAAATAGTGCTAGATAGTTTCTCCTTTCACAAAGGAAGTAAGGTACTCTGAAAAAATTCCAAGGATTCTCTTCTCTCCAATATGCTATTTCTGAATGAGAACAGAATTGAAATTCTGGAACTACTAAGACCCATAGATGGAGAAAAGAGAAGGGTAACTAAATCCAGCTAATGCATGGGTTTCTTTTATTAAAAATTAATTATTTGATTTAAATTGAAAGTACTCATAATACCAGTTTATTAAAATTACACATTCTTTGGTGTCCTTAGTCACCTGCATTTCTTCTAGATATTCCCTAGGCTTTCTTCTTACTTTTCCCCCAATATTATTTTCTCTCCTTTCCTTGTTTATGCAAATAACCTTGTCCTGTTTCTCTGGTTGATGAAAATAAGAAGGTAGAAAGGGATGGGTTCTATTGTTTGAAGTGGAATAATTTTCCATGAATTCATAAAACAACTATTTTTAGGCCTAAGCACTGATAATACAAATATGAGTGGAAACACAGCCTGTCCTGCTAGTCTTTTAAATTGGAGGGAGAGATGAGAATGTAAACTACCACAAGGTGACAACTACTATAATAATCTAGGAATTATGAAGGTGGTGAATTTTCTGATTTTCTCTTAGGTAATCTTGTAAGTGGCTGAGTTTCCAAGAAATAAAATGAACAAGAATTGTCAGTGGGGAAGGAGAGAGGAATCCAGTCAAAATGAGGACAGGAATGAAGGACCAAGACAGAGGAAGGCTGAACACTTGCGGTCACCAGGCACTTAGTTAAGTGAGGAGAACACTTTAAAATTGTCAACAGTCTCCAGGATAAAAAAAAAGGCTCAGGAGATGTGCAAAAGAAAAAGGCAGTTTTTCCCAGGATTTTTCAGAACAATGTAAAAAATAATGACTTCCCTTTAATTAGACTGTGTTACTTTTGATTTCAAAGTTTATATATTGTACTCAGATCAACAGAACTTTTACTTTCCTGACTAAAATTAAACTTCAGATCCTAGGTAATCATCATGTTAGTGCACGCTCCCGTTCGCAAGGAGGGTAGTGAAGTGTTGAACAATCAAGGAAAATCCATCTTGGGAATCAGATGCATCATTTCCGTGAACAGATTAATGCACATTCATTTATCATAAGAAATTTGTTTTAAGTCTTTGATTCACAGAGAATGGAAACAGTGAAGAACTGTTGATGGCAACCTGATGATAACAAGTAGAACAAATTAACAATCTAAGGTAACATAATGTTGAACTTTTTGTAAACCTGTTCTTTTCTCTCTCTTGTCCTGGCTTCTTCCCTTCCTCATTGTCCTCCAAACATAATTTCAAATGGATTAACATGGTTACAGAAAAGAAGGAGTAGTAAAGAATAGGACATATGTAGAATGAAAACCTATGCTGGAGATATAAGGTGGAATCAAAGATAGGTTTTTAAAATACGGAAAGAAATGGACCACACATGTTAATACACCTGAGTTATAACGTTAATAACAGTTATCACATAAAAGTAAATAAGATTAACTATATTTTTAATAGCTCTAGAGTTTCCCTCCCTGCTCTTTCATTCCTGATGATACCACCTGTCCTGTTCCTTGATCAATGGAATTCAAAAACTCTCCCTTAGATTTTTGTAGAATCCTAGAGGGCATTTCATGGTGCATCCCTGCAAGTTTGATCATGGTGAGGCTTTTCAATTCTGTGGGTTTTGTTTCTATTTCAGGCCTCATTGAAATCTGCTTTAGTTTAGCAGATTTCAATGAGGAATCAGGAAGACTGTACAGTAATTCACTGTATAGCAACATAATATAAACCTAATAACTATAATTTTTAGTAACTTGGAATTTTTTTCAGTATTTTCTATATTTCTAGCAGTACTCAGTCTTTCTTCATTCCAAAGGCTTCACTATACATTTCCTTGCTTTCTTTCCCTCTCCATGCCCCTAAATTTCTTTCATTTTCTTTCTTTCTGGTAAATGAGCAAGGAGACTAATACTCTTTAGAAGGACTTACATTCTGATGGCTCACCCCACAAAGGTAGGTGGTTAAGGTATTCTCTAAGCATGTATTGTCCTCCAGCAACATGACCTCTTCTGTTGACTCTAAAAACAGTGGTTTCACACTACACCAGCTTTTCATCAGGAATAAATCTATTCTCAGAAGCACAAGTACTCTTGACAATGAGAGATTGTAGATATAGACTAAGAGTTTATCCACAGCCTAGACTAGTGCTTCAGCACTAGTGCCAGTGTACAACTACAATTTGTAATATAAGTTAAAATGAATCTCTATTACAAAGTCACTGAGATTTTGAAGTTGTTCCTCAGTTCTTATTATGCAGCAGAAATTAATATGGTACATTATACTTTCAACTTGACAAATATGCCTACATAAAGACTATTTTTATAATTGGAAGTTAGCAAAATATATTTAAAATAGGATGAATGTAATCATTATTCTGTATGTCTGTGTGTTGTGTTATGGGCTACTTATATTCATACGAGTAATAAAATAAAGACATTAAGTAAAAAAACATTTTTTATTTTATTTTCTAAATTAAATTTTGCCCTTATACTGGGAACATCGATAAGTATGCTGTTTTCATCAGTATTTTAACCTAATTTATGTTCCACTAATAGAAATGACAAGTATTTTGTTTCTTTATTAATTGTCACACATGTAGACTATTTCAGACTTACTCTTGGTCATATTTCTCTTTAACCCAAACTTAAAGTGAATCCTGTGTGATATACCTCATGATAGGTATTGTTGAGTTACTTACAATGAACAAGAACCATCTTGTGCAAGACTATTAGTTTATGAGTCATCTTGACTCAACCATTCCCTGTTCCTTTTACTTTTTTTCTAATTTTATTTTAAAATTGTCAAACAGTAAAAATAACCTTTTTAAAATCTTGGTGTCCATTTCTATGAACTTTGATATATGTATAGATGTATGTAACCATGACTAATTAGGATGTAGAACTGTTACATCAATGCAAGGAAGATCTGCCTGCTCCCTCTTTATAGCCTCCCTCCTTGTCTGGTTCACCACCAACCCAGATCCTTGACAAATGTGGATTTGGTCTCCATTTCTTTCATTTTTTTTCTTTTGAAACATATTAGATAATTCATGTATTATGTATCATTTTGAAAGTGGCTTTTATCAATCCATATAGTGCCTTTGAATCTTATCAGGATGTTCATTTAAAAAAAAAAATCTTCCATTTCTGAGCCATATCCCATGGTATGGATGTGCTAGTGTTTATTTATTTAACCACTGAAGGACATTTGAGTGCATTCCAGTTTGGGGCTATTACAAATAAAGCTGCTTTGAACATTTGTTTGAAAATTTTTGTGTGAAGCTAAGGTTTTATTTCTCCAGGGTAAATAACTAAGAAAAAGGAACATTAAGTCATATGAAGTATCAAACTTTATAAGAAACTGTCAAACCATTTTCCAGGGTGCCCACTACAGTTCACATTCCCATCAGCAAAATATGAGCCATCCAGTTGCTCTGCACCTAGACTGGTGCTGATGTTGTCAGTATTTTTTATTGTGGCTAATCTAGTATGTGGGTAGTGGTATCTCATTGTGGTTTTGATTGGCATTTCCTTAATAGCTAATGATGTTAACATCTTCTTATCTGCTTATTTACCATTATTACATTTTCTTTGTTGAAATTTGTCTTCAAACTCTTTTTCTAAGTTTTAGTTTCTTTGGTAGCATTTTGAACATTTTTAATGTATTCTGGATAGGTGTTTTTTATCCAATATCTTCTCTCTGTGCAAAACTTGTTATGTCTTAACACAGAAGTTCACAAAGTAAAAACTTAAGTTTTCCGAAGTCCAATTTATTTTTTACTTGTTTTTACCTTTTTGTTGTCATGGCTAAAAACTCATCAACTTGTCCAAGTCATGAAGATTTTCTCTTACATTTTTCTCTTGAAGTTTTATAGTTTCCTGTTTTGTATTTAGGTAAAAAAATTCCTGCTTTGAATCTTCCAGTCCATGATTGGAATGGTTATACATAAATAAATTTATTTAGAGCTCTTTAAATTTTTATTTCATTAGTACTTTATACTTTTCAGCATACACATCCAGTACATGTTTTATGAGATTTATATCAATGAATTCTAAGAATTTCTTTTGTGCCAAAACTATTGAAAGTTGCATTGTTTTTTGGAATTTCCAATTATGCAGTTCATGTCTGTTTATTTATCACCTGCTTCTTTCTTTTGTTAACATGATATACCTTTGTTCCCCTGCCCCATTCTTTTATTCTTTCATTCTATCTGTATATTTTTACTTTAAATGGATCTTGGAGAAAGCACAGTTGGGTCATGTTTCTTAAATACATTCTGAAAATTTCTAACTTTTAATTAGTATGTTTAAACTATTTACATTTATTATAATTATGGGTACACTTAAATTTGAATATGTTGTTTTATTATTGATTTCTTTTTTTTCCCTCTTATTTCTGTTCCTGTCTTTTTTTTTTCTTCTTTTGGATTATTTGTAGATGCTTTATTATTTCATTTTATGTAGCTATAGTAATTTTAACCAAAATTATTTTGCTGTTATTATTATTGTTTCAAGAAATTTTAAAATTCATATTATATTGTACATGATTTATTTAAGTAAATATTGCATCACTTCATTTCAAATAGGGAAATCTTACCACCTTATGAATCCTCTTTAAATCTTGGGATAGTTTTCTTATAAATTATATACATATACATTTAAAATCATATCAGAAATTTTTTTCCTTGAACTTTTTAACATATTTTTAAAAACTTAAAGGAGAAAAACATTGTATTATACTCATCTATATTTTTACTAGTTCTGTTGCTGTTTCTTCACTCTTGATGCTTCAGGTTTGTCTCCAGTATCATTTACCTTCTGTCTGAAGAATATTTTAACAGGTAGTATAGCATAGGCCTGTCAGCTACAGATTCTTCTGAGAAAAGAGAAGTCCCATAAACTGGGACTTTGAAAACTTCAAATATTAAAAAGCCTAGAAGAGAAATATATTAAAAGTCACCTAAAATGTGTTTGGCACATCATTGTTGCTAAGAAGTATGACCTGAATTGGAAATGTTCTTTTTAAATAGGTTGGACCTATGTTGACTCAAGACGTTGACATAAAAAATAAGTGATAGCAGAAGAAACATAATAACCAAAGAATTTTGAAGAAAACCCAAATAGATGTATAGTGCAGTTGTGTGTAGCATTTTTAGTCTTCTGGAAACTTTAACACATTGGAGATTTTTATTACAGTGTAATCACAAAATTAATGTTGCTAAATATTTTCAAAATTAGTTTTCTTAGTATTACATTTATATTCTCCATATCACAGTAAAATGAGCCAAAGGGGCAGAGGCTATATTTTCACACATTTGACATTTGAGGAAGCATTTCCTATTTAAATTATTTACATAGTTTTATTTTGCATAAGTTTATGCAGCTTTCTTCTTTCTGGACAGAGGTCTTATTAAAATTCTAAAAAGCAGTCTCCCCAAGTGAATGTAGAAATAAAAGATTTAGCTAAAGCTCTTTTCCCTGCTGGGAAAACTCCCTAGGTGAATGTTGTTTCCCAGGTGATCTGAAAGAAAAAAAAAACTAATCAACTTCATGTTCCTAAAGGAAGTGAATAATAGCCTGGGGTAGAATTTAGGGAGGCAGATCATAAAGTTCCATGTCGTGAATTCACTTTTAAAAGATGCATGATCAGGCTGTCAAGGTAAACAGTGAATGAACATCTTTGCTTTAAAAAAAAAGTTACAAAACTAACATTTACAAATTTCCCATCTCAGATCATTCTGTTATGTACATATGTCAAATTTAAGAAATCAAAATGTGTCTATATTGAGTTAGTTCTTGATCACTGAAAAGACCTTGAATAGGGTTACTTAAGATGAGCCTCTTTTCTGATTCACATAATTGTTAAGTAATAATAACGCATTCTTCAGATTATTATTATGATTAGCAAATGAGTGAATACATGTGAAGTCTTAGAATTGTGCTTGGCCCAGAACAAGTCCCCAAAGTAATGTTCATCATTATTATTTATATAATATTGTTATTTCTTTATGTAAGGAATCATCAAGAGTTTTGAGGTATGTAGGAGGTGGTATTATAATTTTATGTTTGTTAGAGTATTCAATCCCAGGAAGAGATTCAAACACACTGCAATTTCTTTGTAGTTGAAGAAGAACAATAATATCAATATTAGGTGAAAAGCCTCAAAAACTGCTCGATCTAATAGTTTGTCAATCAGGCTGTGTGGCATATAGAAACATAAACATATTTAAATTTTACCAAATGACATAGTTTCACCTCGTTTACATGCTATGTGGGCAAGGAGTGAAACTGCGTTTAGAAATCAACATTGTGTGGTAGTTTGCCCACTTAAAACCTCTTCACTGGTAATGAATTAATATTATCACACCCACAGAGATAAAAGAAGGCCTCAAGACAATAGGATATTTTAGAGCAAGGAGATAATGTCATTCCTGTTTGTTAGGGGTAAATAATGAACTCCACTCAGACTGTCACCTGGAACTTCTCCAGGCATTGATATGCACATGTCAGCCTGTTCTGACAAATGTAAGTAACCTGCAAGCAACATATTAGATATTTCCACCCTCTCCCAAAGCCTCTTTGTGCCCACTTTTTGGTCACCCTTCTCCACCCCCAGCTTAGCAACTACTAATCTGCTTTGACTCGCAACTCATGAGTTTAATCTGTTCTAGAATTTCATATAAACGGAATCATACGGGGTTCTACTCTCTACCATATTTTTGTCTCTCACCCACATTATCGTTTACAATAGCATTCCATTCCTTTCGTTTATTTGTTTTGTTTGATTTGGCATAGTATATCTTTGCATGATACTCTAGAACACTTAGCTCACCTTTTAATGTTTTAAATTTGTCTTTTTTTCTACTTAGGATTATAATGGAAAAATATTATGAATATTCAATTACAGGTCTTTGTATATGCATATACTTTTTCTTATACAATTGTGCAGGAGTTGCTAGGTGACATGTAAATAGCTGTTTAAGCTTATAAAAATGAGTGGAGTAAGAACTTACCTTCCTATTAACAATGTTGAGAATATTTTCTTTTTTGCTTATAGCTATCTTTTGTCATATCTTTTTGTTATGATGTCTAATTTTCATTAAAATATTTTAAGTAAGAAATTATAGTTGTAAGTATTTGTGGGGTATAATCTGATATTTTGATATATGAATATATTTATATACATGATGTGAATGAATAGATCAAGCTAATTAATATATTCTATTCATCACTGCAGTAACCAGCATGATGTCTTTTGAAGAGCTGAATTTTTAAAATTTGAGATTATCTATCTATTTATGTTGTTAGTACATTTGTCTACCGTAAGATTGAAAAGGTGGTCTTCTATATTTTCTCCTATATCTTTAAGAAGCTTTTATATTTGGGCCTAAGGTCCAGTTAATATTAATTTTCTTTTTTGGTATGTTCTTATGAATATGCAGTTATTTAATTATTTTTAAATTTTATTTATTTATTTATTCTAATTAGGTATATAATAGGCAGAATGCATTTTCATTTACTGTACACAATTACAGCACAACTTTTCATTTCTCTGGTTGTACACAATGTAGCATCACACCATATGTGCAGTCATACATGTGTCTATGGCAATGATGTCCATCTCATTCCACCATCTTTCCTGTCCCTATGCCCCCTCATTTCCCCTCCCTTCTCTTTGCCCATTTTTCCTATGCCTCCTCCCCCGTTACAGATCAGCATCCACTTACCAGAGAGAACATTCTATCTTTGGTTTTGGGGATTGGCTTCTTCACTCAGCATAATATTTCCCAACTTCATCCACTTACCTTCAAATACCATAATTTTATTATCTTTTAATGCTGATTAATATTCTATTATGTATATGTATCACAATTTCTTTATCCATTCATCTGTTGAAGAGCATCTAGGTTGGTTCTACAGTTTAGCTATTGTGAATTGAGCTACTATAAACTTTGATGTGGCTGTGTCACTATAATATGCTGGTTTTAAGTACTTTGGGTATAGACCAAGTAGTGGGATAGCTGTGGTAAATGGTGGTTCAATTCTGAGTTTTCTAAGAAATCTCCATACTGGAGGAAGACGCCCGGTGCGCTCCAAGCCAGCCTGGAGGAGGAAGTCTGGCCCCGCCCCATGTGCTAGTCTGGAGGAAGCCTATCAACCCTTAAAACCCATCAAAGGGGGTGTGGCTTCCAGCACCATTCTGCGGCTGATCCAGGTACCCGGTTTCCAACTCCCCCACCCTTAGCTGCGATAACTCAAAATATTTCCCACAAACTTTTGGGGGTTGTAGCTATCAACACAAAACAACAACTGTACAGGCATCTGGTTTCTACTTCAGAGATTAGAGTAGGGAAGATACAGGTGGAAGCTCATTTCCTTTCACACTGGCTATACCCACCACCCTGAATACAGAGGCTCAAGCTAGGAATAGACAACGCCACCTACTGGAAGCAAGGAAAACAGTGTTCTGAGAGACTTTTTTTTTTCTCTTTCTCTCTTTTCTTCTCTCTCTTCCACAACTTCAACATATGTGAAACTAAGAACTGTGCGTGAACAACCGAATTACCAAGTAATATAATATAGAGGAATTGCACATACCCCAACTTCCCCCCATTTTTTTTCTTTATTTCTATCTTACTTTCCTTTTCCTTCTCTTATTTCTATTTTCTTCCTTGTTATTTTTTTCTCCTTTTTCTTTCGTATTCTCTCTATCCCACTTTCAATCTCCTAACTTTTGCTATCTATACATAGGGTAACTATCTAAATACAGATAGGAGGTTGAATCTATACATTCTTCCATAAATTACCAGTCTATTGGTTAGAGTTCTGCAAAGGTGCTAAGTTAGTTTAACCTCATACCCTCACTCCTTTCCCTCTAAGTATAGCATCCTTCATCTGAAATTAAGTTTTCTATATGCCACCAGATATGGTATGCCTTTTATGCAACTAATGAATATATTCTTAAGTAATAATTAAAACCAATATCTATAGACATAGAATCTAACTATAAATGTATTAAGAATGAAAACTTGTGCTTAGATAATGTGCTGTTGATATTGAGAACTGTTAATATTGTCTTTCTCTGCAAAAGAGGGATTTTGGAGCTATACATGTACAATACAAATATCTAAGGGGAAAAACATTAACACAACAGTTTCACAAAGCTAGAAAGAATCATGAGCAGTATGAAAAGACAAGGAAAGAAAGGACCACAAACAATACAGGTCAATTCAACAATAGATGAGGTAATATCTGCAGCTGATGGAATGTCAGACAAAGAGTTCAGAATATACATGCTTCAGATGATCTGGAGTCTCAAGGAAGACATTATACAGCAAATTCAGACAATGAAAAATCACTTTGACAATGAATTACATAAACAAATCCAAGAAGCAAAAGATCAACTCTATAGGGAGATAGAGGATATGAAAAACAAACAAACAGAAATCCTGGAAATGCAGGAAACAATAAACCAAATTAAAAACTCAAATGAGAGTATTACCAGCAGAGTAGAAAACTTAGAAGATAGAACTTCAGACAATGAAGACAAAGTTTTTCAACTTGAAAAGAACATAGACAGCTCAGCGAGAATGTTAAGAAATCATGAGCAGAACATCCAAGAATTATGGGATAACATCAAGAAACCAAACCTAAGAGTGATTGGGATACAAGAGGGTATAGAGGTCCAAACCAAGGGAATGAGCAATCTATTCAATGAAATTATACTAGAAAACTTCCCAGACTTAAAGAATGAAAAAGAAATCCAAATACTAGAAGCCTACAGGACACTGAATGTACAAAATCACAAGAGATCCACACCAAGACACATAATAATGAAGATTCCCAACATACAGAATAAGGAGAGAATCTTAAAAGCCACAAGAAAGAGGAAGCAGATTACATTTAGGGGTAAACCAATCAGGATAACTGCTGATCTTTCAAAACAGACTCTGAAAGCTAGAAGATCCTGGAACAACATATTTCAAACGCTGAAAGAAAAAGGGTTCCAACCAAGAATTATGTATCCAGCGAAATTAAGCTTCAGGATTGAAGATGAAATAAAAATCTCCCATTATAAACAAAAGTTAAAAGAATTTGCAGCTAGAAAACCAGCTCTTTAAAACATCCTTGGCAAAACATTACAGGGAGAGGAAATGGAAAATAACAATGAAAACCAACAGCGGGAGGTAGTACAGTAAAGGAAAAACTAAGCATAGAGGAAAAACAAATCATGTTAAATAACATACATATTCAAATATGGCTGGAAATACAAACCATATCTCAATAGTAACCCTAAATGTTAATGGCTTAAATGCACCAATCAAAAGACATGGGCTGGTAGAATGGATTAAAAAAAAAGATCCAACAATATGCTGCCTACAGGAGACTCATCTGATAGGAAAAGACATACACAGACTGAAGGTGAAAGGTTGGGAAAAATCATATCACTCATATGGACCATGGAAGCAAGCAGGGGTGTCCACACTTGTATCAAATAAAATAGACTTCAAGCCAAAGTTAATCAAAAGGGATAAACAAGGAAACTACATACTGCTCAAGGGAACCATACACCAACAAGTCTTGACAATCATTAATATATATGCCCCAAACAATGATACAGCTACGTTCATCAAACAAACTCTTCTCAAGTTCAAGAGTCAAATAGACCACAACATAATAATCATGGGAGATTTTAACACACCTCTCTCACCACTGGACAGATCTCCTAAACAATTTTGAATAAAGAAACCATAGAGCTCAATAATACAATTAATAATTTAGACTTAATTGATATATACAGAATGTACCACCCAACATCAAGCGGATACACTTTCTTCTCAGCAGCACATGGATCCTTCTCAAAAATAGACCATATATTATGTCACAGGGCAAATCTTAGCAACTAAAAAGGAGTTGAGATACTACCATGCATTTTATCTGATCATAATGGAATGAAATTGGAAATCAATAATAAAATGAGAAAGGAAAAATCCTACATCACATGGAGATTAAACAATATGCTACTGAATGAACAAAGGGTTACAGAAGACATCAAGGAGGAAATTAAAAAATTCTTAGAGGTAAATGAAAACTCAGACACAACATATCGAAATCTCTGGGACACTATGAAAGCAGTACTAAGAGGAAAATTCATTTCATGGAGTTCATTCCTTAAAAGAAGGAAAAGCCAACAAATAAGTGACCTCACACTACACCTCGAAGCCTTAGAAAAAGAAGAACAAATCAGCAGCAAATACAGTAGAAGGCAAGAAATAATTAAAATTAGAGCTGAAATCAATGAAATCGAAACAAAAGAAACAATTGAAAAAATTGACAAAACTAAAAGTTGGTTCTTTAAGAAAATAAATAAGATTGATAGACCACTAGCCACGCTAACAAAGAGAAGAAGAGAGAGAACCCAAATTACTAGCTTACGGGATGAAAAAGGCAACATCACAACAGACAATTCAGAAATACAGAAGATAATTAGAAATTATTTTGAAATCCTATACTCTAATAAAATAGAAGATAGTGAAGGCATTGATAAATTCCTTAAGACATATGAACCACCCAGATTGAGTCAGGAAGATATAAACAACCTAAATAGACCAATATCAAGTGAGGAAATAGAAGAAGCCATCAAAAGACTACCAACCAAGAAAAGCCCAGGACCGGATGGATATACAGCAGAGTTTTACAAGAACTTTAAAGAAGAACTAATACCAATACTCCACAATCTATTTCAGGAGATAGAAAAAGAGGGAGAACTTCCAAATTCATTCTATGAGGCCAATATCACCCTGATTCCCAAACCAGATAAAGACACCTCAAAGAAAGAAAACTACAGACCAATATCCCTAATGAATTTAGATGCAAAAATCCTCAATAAAATTCTGGCAAATTGGATACAAAAACATATCAAAAAGATCGTGCACCATGATCAAGTAGGATTCATCCCTGGGATGCAAGGCTGGTTCAATACACGGAAATCAATAAACATTATTCTCCAGATCAATAGACTTAAATATAAGAACCATATGATCATCTCGATAGACGCAGAAAAAGCATTTGACAAAGTACAGCATCCCTTTATGTTCAAAACACTAGAAAAACTAGGGATAACAGGAACATACCTCAATATTGTAAAAGCAATCTATGCTAAGCCTCAGGCTAGCATCATTCTGAATGAGAAAAACTGAAGGCATTCCCTCTAAAATCTGGAACAAGACAGGGATGCCCTCTCTCTCCACTTCTGTTCAACATAGTTCTCGAAACACTGGCCAGAGCAATTAGACGAAAGAAATTAAAGGCATAAAAATAGGAAAAGAAGAACTTAAATTATCACTATTTGCAGATGATATGATTCTATACCTAGCAGACCCAAAAGGCTGTACAAAGAAACTATTAGAGCTAATAAATGAATTCAGCAAAGTGGCAGGATATAAAATCAACACGCATAAATCAAAGGCATTCCTGTATATTAGCGACAAATCTTCTGAACTGGAAATGAGGAAAACCACCCCATTCACAATATCCAAAAATAAATAAATAAATAAATAAAATACTTGGGAATCAACCTAACAAAAGAGGTGAAAGATTTATACAATGAAAACTACAGAACCCTAAAGAGAGAAATAAAAGAAGATCTTAGAAGATGGAAAAATATACCCTGTTCATGGATAGGCAGAACTAACATCAACAAAATGGCGATATTACCAAAAGTTCTCTATAGGTTCAATGCAATGCCAATCAAAATCCCAATGGCATTTCTTGTAGAAATAGATAAAGCAATCATGAAATTCATATGGGAAAAATAAAAGACCTAGAATAGCAAAAGCAATTCTAAGCAGGAAGTGTGAATTAGGAGGTATAGAGATACCAGATTTCAAACTGTACTACAGAGCAATAGTAACAAAAACAGCATGGTACTGGTACCAAAACAGGTGGGTGGACCAATGGTATAGAATAGAGGACACAGAAACCAATCCACAAAATTACAACTATCATATATTCGATAAAGGGTCTAAAAGCATGTAATGGAGGAAGGATAGCATCTTCAACAAATGGTGCTGGGAAAACTGGAAATCCATATGCAACAAAATGAAACTGAATCCCTTTCTCTCACCATGCACAAAAGTTAACTCAAAATGGATCAAGGAGCTTGATATCAAATCAGAGACTCTGCATCTGATAGAAGAAAAACTTGGCTCCGATCAATATATTGTGGGGTCGGGCTCCAAATTCCTTAATAGGACACCCATAGCACAGGAGTTAAAAACAAGAATCAACAAATGGGACTTACTCAAACTAAAAAGTTTTTTCTCAGCAAGAGAAACAATAAGAGAGGTAAATAGGGAGCCTACACCCTGGGAACAAATCTTTACTCCTCACACTTCAGATAGAGCCCTAATATCCAGAGTATACAAAGAACTCAAAAAATTAGACAATAAGAGAACAAACAACCCAATCAACAAATGGGCCAAGGACCTGAACAGACACTTCTCAGAGGAGGACATACAGTCAATCAACAAGTACATGAAAAAATGCTCACCATCTCTAGCTGTCAGAGAAATGCAAATCAAAACCACCCTAAGATACCATCTCACTCCAGTAAGATTGGCAGCCATTATGAAGTCAAACAACAACAAATGCTGGCGAGGATGTGGGGAAAAGGGTACACTTGTACATTGCTGGTGGGACTGCAAATTGGTGCGGCCAATTTGGAAAGCAGTATGGAGATTCCTGGGAAAGCTGGGAATGGAACCACCATTTGACCCAGCTATTGCCCTTCTCGGACTATTCCCTGAAGTCCTTAAAAGAGCATACTATAGGGATACTGCTACATCGATCTTCATAGCAGCACAATTCACAGTAGCTAGACTGTGGAACCAACTTAGATGCCCTTCAATAGATGAATGGATTAAAAATGTGGCATTTATACACAATGTAGTATTACTCAGCACTAACAAATTACAAAATCATGGAATTTGCAGGGAAATGGATGGCATTAGAGCAGATTATGCTAAGTGAAGCTAGCCAATCCCTAAAAACCAAATGCCAAATGTCTTCTTTGATATAAGGAGAGCAACTAAAAACAGATCAGGGAGGAAGAGTATGAGAAAAAGATTAACATTAAACAGGGACAAGAGGTGGGAGGGAAAGGGAGAGAGAAGGGAAATTGCATGGAAATGGAAGGTGACCCTCATTGTTATACAAAATTACATATAAGAGGATGTGAGGGGAAAGGGAAAAAAATCAAGGGAGAGAAATGAATTACAGTAGATGGGGTAGAGACAGAAGATGGGAGGGGAGGGGAGGGGAGGGGGGATAGTAGAGGATAGGAAAGATAGCAGAATACAACAGTCACTAGTATGGCAATATGTAAAAACGTGGATGTATAACCGATGTGATTCTGCAATCTGTATATGGGGTAAAAATGGGAGTTCATAACCCACTTGAATCAAATGTATGAAATATGATATGTCAAGAGCTTTGTAATGTTTTGAACAACCAATAAAAAAAAAATGAAGTAAAAAAAAAAAAAAGAAATCTCTATACTGCTTTCCAGATTGGTTGCACCAATTTGCAGTCCACAAGCAATATTTGAGGGTCCCTTTTCCCCACATCCTCACCAACACTTATTGTTGTTTGTATTCTTGATAACTTCCCTTCTGAATGGCATGAGATGAAATCTCAGAGTAGTTTTGGTTTGCAATTCTCTAATTACTAGAGATGTTGAACATTTTTTCACTGATTGTATATCTTCTGAGAAGTGTCTGTTCAACTCCTTATCCCATTTATTGATTGGGTTGTTTGTGTTTTTGATGTTAAGTTTTTTTGAAACCTGGGGATTACTGCTCTATCTGTCGTGCATGTAGCCAAAATTTGCTCCCAAAATGTAGGCTCTCTCTTCACTTCATTGACTGTTTATTTTGCTGAGAAGAAGCTGTTTAGTTTGAATCCATCCCAGTTATTAATTATTGATTTTATTTCTTGTTCTTTAGGAGTCTTGTTAAGAAAGATCTCTACAATGAATATTACAGAATGCTAAAGAAAGAAATTGAATATCTTGGAAAATGGAAAAATCTCCCATGCTCTTGGACAGGCAAGATTAATATTGTCAAAATGGCCATAGTGCTATACAGATTCAATGTTGATTTCAATTAAAATCCCAATGTCATTCCTTAAAAAAGCCATCATGAAACTCATTTGAAAAATTAAGAGACTCAGAACAGCCAAAGCAAACCTTAGCAAGAAGAGTGAAAAAGTAAGCCCAATTCTTTATCATGTTGGATATCCAATCATTTTAACATCACTTTTGAAAAGAATATCCTTTCCCCATAAAACTATATTGGCATCTGCCGCAGTCTGGCTGGGCACAATCAGGAGCCACTTGTCAAAAGAAACTAACTTTATTTTTAGAACCACACACGCCAAACAAAACAGCCTCTCAGGAAAAACCCTCAGAGCCTCAACTGCCACCACCGGCTTTCCACAAGCCTCTCTCTCCCACAAGCTTCTCTCCACCTCCCATAATCCTCCTGCTCTTGAGGCCGATTGGCTGGGTCACGTGGGCGGAGCCAAAAAAGTCCCCCAATGAGCAGCTCCGTGGTCTGAAAGGGCAGGGAAACAGTCCAATGAGCATCACCACAGAGGAGCCAATCAGCTAGATGTTGCTGGGGCCGAGGAGCCAATCAGCTAGATGTTGCTGGGGCCGCTGTGAGCCAATCATCAGCCAGCAGCTGGAAGTTTGCTGGCAGCTGGAAGTTTGCTGGGGCCCCTTCGGCTGTGGCTCTCAACATCTCCCCCTCTCTGTTTAAACAACAAGCATGTGGCTTAGGGACCGTGTCTGTTAGGCAGTCCAATTCAACATATGGTCCTTACCCGTCATCGGATGAACTGACCTCTAGGCGTCAGCCTCCTGTCTTAGGTTGGTACCACTGCAATTGGATCATACCCGTCACTGACTACCGGTCCAGCATACAGCTATACTTGTGGATAGGCCTTTGCACCAGTGGGGGCGTGAGGTTCTTTGCCTCACCTCTGTTGGCCCCCAAATTTTAGACCATCACTAGTAGAGGAGGATGCAAAATGCCATGACATTAAGCCAATTGAGGGCTCCTTTGAAAAATTGTACCACCGGTGACATCATCAGCAAAAATACCCCAACACTACCACAAGTCGCTGAACCAACAGATAGTTCACAATGCATACAGGTGAGCTCACAATGTGTCCAGGCAAGTTCTGCAAGCAGTTCAGTGATGGCTATTGCAGAAGCTGTAGATTGGTTTTATCTTTGACTTCACCAGCACTGGGATGAAGATAGGAATTCTGGCAATAATGGCTAAAGAAAAAATTATGTAACATTACAGAAGGCACTAAAAGAAAACAATTTTCTTAACAATTTACATTATCTTTAAGAGAATTATTAAATATAATGAAAAGGAAAGGTGAAAGTAAACAAACAGATCTGTTAACCTTCTTTTTTGTTTACATATTAAAACAATCCTCAACAGTTGTTTACCCAATTTAAATTAAACCATATAAATCACGTGAAAAAAAAATTTGGATCCATTTTATCATGAGCGCTCATCATATATGATATATGGACATACGTACATTCAAACATATAACACAAAACACAAGTGTGCACACATAATATAATACATACAACACATAACATTATAGTAAAGGCCTTATAACTTTTTACAGGTGAAATCTCCATTGCAATGTTTAAAAACTCTTTAGTCAAAAAATAGAACTGATCAGCAAAACATTAACCTAGGTCTGTATGAGCTCAAAAAACAAAATAGAACTTCAGGATATGGCAAAGGGCAATAAAAAATAGATATTGAAAAATGCATCCTGGTTCTGTTGCAGATGTAAGAATAGCCAAACTGGAGTTTTGGATATCAGTTGTTATGGATTTGAGCCAAATCATCTTCTTTTTGGTCTGTAGAAATCGCTTTAGTTAATCTTTCTGGAATCCAAATCGGCTGCTGTTCTCCCTGTTGAAACACATAAACAGACCTCGGACTCCAGACAATCACTGGGTCAGGACCTTGGTTAATCTCTCTGGAATCCAAATCGGCTGCTGTTCTCCCTGTGGAAACACACAAACAGACCCCCGACTCCAGACAATTACTGGGTCAGGACCTTTCCATTGTCCTGTTAGAATATCCTTCCAAAGTACCTTGGGCTTATGCACATTTTTTGGACACATATGCCTTTCCGCAGCACTAAGTCCTGATGAATCCAAATTTAAAAAGTTTAGAGTAAAAAGGGTTATTTTAAGTTTATCTTTGGGGAATATATACCCCTTCCCAATTCCTTCTTTTTGCTTTAATAAGCACATTTTAATAGTTTGATGAGCTCTTTCAACTATGCCTTGTCCCTGTGGATTGTATGGGATTCCTGTTATATGAGTAATGCCAAATGTTGAGCAAAATTGTTTAAAAGAGGTAGAAGTATAACCAGGGGCATTATCTGTTTTTAACTGTTTTGGAACACCCACAGTGGCAAAATTTTGTAAGCAATGAGCTATAACATCTTTAGTTTTTTCTCCGGCATGAAGGGAGCCCATCAAAAATCCAGAAGAAGTATCAACTGTAACATGCAAATATTTTAATTTTCCAAATTCTGGCAAGTGTGTGACGTCCATCTGCCAAATATGGTTAGGTATCAATCCTCTAGGATTGACTCCAAGATTAACTTGTGGTAAAAAGGTCACACAATTTTGACATTGTTTTATTATTTGTCTAGCTTGTTCCTTAGTTATTTTAAAACGCTTTTGTAAAGTATTAGCATTGACATGGAACTTTTTATGAAAATTTATAGCTTCTTCTAGTGTAGAGAAAATATGTATGTCATGTGTAGTTTTATCTGCTAAATCATTGCCCAAACTAAGGGCTCCAGGCAATCCTGTATGTGCCCTGATATGTCCTATAAAGAATGGATCTTTTCTGTCCCAGATTAGACTTTGTATAGTGGGAAGCAAAGAGAAAACAGTAGAAGAAGGGGAAATCCTACCAGCATCTTCAAGAGATACTATAGCATTAACTACATACTGACTATCAGAAAATAAATTAAATACAGAATCTTTAAACATCACAAAATCTTGTAAAACTGCATTAAGCTCTACCTTTTGAGCTGATTGTTTGGGTACTAAAAATGTATAAGTTTGATCAGGGGTAACTACTGCTGCTGTACCATTATTTGACCCATCAGTGAATATATTTGGAGCATTCATGATAGGTGTTTTTCTTGTCATTTTTGGAAAAATTACAGGATGCAATGACCAAAAAGACAATAAAGGATTAGATGGTAAGTGGTTATCAAATGAAACATTAGATTTGCACATGATTATTGCCCAAGTATTTAACTCATTAGCTAACTCATCAATTTGATTCATATTATATGGAGTAATAATTTTATTGGGAGAAATTCCAAACACTCCCTTTGCTGCTTTTATTCCTTTGAGTATTAATTGTCCTACAGCCTCAGGATACCTAGTAAGAATAGTGTTAGGAGAATAAGATAAATGTATCCATAATAATGGACCTTCTTGCCAAAATACTCCTGTAGGAATATTTTTTGTTGGTAGTACAATAAATAATAAAGGCAAACTTATATCAATTCTATCCAAATGCATATTTTCCATATATGTTTCAATGATTTTTAATGCCTTTCTTGCTTCAGGCGTTAACATTCGGGGTGAATTTGGATCTGATGGACCTTTTAGGATATCAAATAAAGGTCCCAACTCTCCTGTTGGTATACCTAAATAAGGCCTTATCCAATTTATGTCTCCTAATAACTTTTGAAAGTCATTAAGTGATTTGAGTTGATCTACTTGTATTTGAATTTTTGGTGGACGGACCATGGTTGAGGATAATAGAACTCCTAAATAATTAATTGGAAAATTTAATTGCACTTTATCTATTGCTATCTCTAGATTATAATTTTTTAATAAGTTTGTAAGTGTGGCATAACATTCTAGCAATGTGTTTTTATCTTTGTGTGCTAATAATACATCATCCATATAGTGAAATATTTGTAGTTCAGGATTTTGATTTCTAAGTGGCTGGATTGCTTTGTTAACATAAATTTGACACATAGTTGGGCTGTTAGCCATCCCTTGAGGGAGTACTTTCCATTCATATCTCTGATCAGGACCTTCATTATTCAGTGCAGGGATAGTAAATGCAAAACGTGGACTATCCTCAGGATGAATTGGAATTGAAAAAAAAAAAACAATGTTTAATATCTATAACTAAAACATACCAGGTTTTTGGCAAAGCAGACAACTGAGGAATCCCTGATTGAGCAGGTCCCATAATAACCATCTCATTATTAATGGCTCTTAAATCTTGCAATAATCTCCATTTACCAGATTTCTTTTTGATGACAAAAATGGGAGTATTATGGGGAGATACAGAAGGTTGTATATGTCCTTCCGCTAATTGTTGTTTGACCAGGTCATGGGCTGCTTGTATCTTTTCTTTAGTCAGGGGCCACTGAGGAACCCATACTGGTCTTTCTGATTTCCAAGTAATTTTTATTGTCTCAGTGGCCCTTTCTGAAAATCCAACCCATGTCTTTCTGTTCCTTGATCTATTTGTATTGGTGCTGCTATACCTTGTTCTTGTTTTTCTAATCTTTTTCCTTTCCTAAAACCTTGTCTAGTCATAATAGTGGGTGCATTTTGGTTGATGTTATTTGTTAATGTCAAACCTAATTGATCTAGGACATCTTGTCCCCATAAATTTATGGGAAGATGATCCAATACATATGGCTGTATAGTTCCTTCACATCCTTCAGGATCCTTCCAATCTAATACCATTGCACTTCTATGGGGATTAGTCGCCACTCCTAGGCCTTGAAGCGTTTGAGTGGCTTGTTGTAATGGCCAATGTTTTGGCCATTCTTGACGAGTGATGATGCTAAGGTCTGCACCTGTATCCAGTAGCCCATTAAATTCATGTCCTTGAATATTTAGTTTTAGCATGGGGCGAGAATCTAAATTTAAAGACAGCATAGCCCAATCTACACCTGTGGAGCCTAATCCCTTGGAACCTCTTTCTACAGTACGACTGGAAAATTTATCATGTAGGCTGGGTATTATTAGTAACTGTGCTATTCTATCTCCTGGTGAAATTACTGATATACCCTTTGGAGAACTGGCTATAATTTTTATTTCACCTTCATAATCGGGATCAATTACCCCAGGACTTATCATAAGTCCTTTTAGAGTAGAAGAGCTGCGTCCCAATAATAAGCCTACTGTTTTAATAAGTACATTTGAATAGTTTGATGAACTATTAACAGTTTATGTCAATCTACTTTTTTGGACTCTATTGTTGTATTTTTATACATGTCTATCCTTACTATTATATCACACTGACTTGATTACTTTAAATTTAAATTAAATTTTGAAATTAGCATAACTGTCAGATTTTATTCTTTTGCCAGATTATTTTTCATTTCTAGGTAATTTGTATTTGCTTAAAAATTTTAGAAAGAACTTGTCCATTTCCCTAAAACTTATGCTGAAATTTTGCTTAGGATTACATTCACAGAATAGATAAATGTTGGAAGAATTGACATATTAACCATAGTGAGTCTTCTATTTTATGTATATTCTACTTTTTACCAATTACTTAGATTCTCTGTAATTTGTCCTAGAAATGCTCTATCATTTTCAGTTCAGCAGTCATTCTGATGCTGCAAAAGAAACCATCTTAACGGGTAGAGTGTTAAAAACAATGTTTATTTTGCTTATAGATCTGTAAATAGAGAGCATGTTTTTATTCCTCTCATTGTTAATTGAAGTATCTTAACTGGTGAAGATGGAATAATTACAAGATTCCTCACTAACATATTTTGCAGTTGATGCTGGCCATTGGCTAAAATGTCATCAGAAGGTATCTGCCAGAGTGCTGACATGTGTTTCCTTTATGTGTCCTCGGATTCCTTACAAACAAGTAGCTGAGTGCCAACAGAGAATGAGGATGAAATTTAATGTATTTAGGAACTTGTTTTGAAAGTCACATAATATTGTGTTTTCAAAATACCATGTTAGTGCAGATATAAATACCACTTATAGAGAGAAAACAGATTCTATCTTTTGGGGGAAGGAATGTCAAAATCAAATTGTAAAAAAAAAGGATTGGGTTAGCAGATATATTGCTGTGCTCATGTAAGAAAATAAAACTTACTTTATCAACATAGAGGTCTTGCACATATATTTTAAGTATTTTGTGATTTTTTTGCCATTCTAAATGTTTTGAAAGTTTTATTTTTCTTTCTTCATTCCTAGTATGTAGGAGTACAATTAATGCTACTTTCTATCAAGAGAGGTAGCTGAATGTATTTATTGGTTTTTGTTGCTTTTTGTTACATTTTCAAAAATATTTATTTTTTATAAAATGCAAAATAAACACAACATTGAAACAACAGGAAATTTTCTGAGAATTTTAGCTGTCTTGAGAAGATATTTTGATGAAGCTAGAACTACTATAAAGATAATTTCATAGTTAGTTAATATGGTCGCCTCTAGCCATCAATTTAAATTGTTACCTATTTTAAAAAGGAAAAAAAATGAACATGCCTTTTATTAGACAGTTTGTAAAAATATATTGCATAGTTTGTTACAAATATAAAAATATCATTTTAATTTCATGTTTTAAAAGGTCAAAGAATATCTTATTTGCTGTATAACAGTACTACTAAATATATCCAGCTAATTTAATGGTTTTATTTTTGGTTTCCTACAATAAGTAAAAGGCTTTAGTTCAACTATCCAGATACTGCTTCCATTTGACAAGATATGAAACAACCTCTGTATGTTTTGGTAACATCGAATTATAAACATAACTTAGATACCTATAACTTTTCTGTTATGTATCAAGTTTTCCAATCCAGTATAATTCAAAATATCAACCACACATCCAATCCAGTGCATGTTTCTATCTTCCTGATAGCACTGATAAGTGCTACTAGTAGAAAAGGTGAGAATCTTTCCATTTTACAGGTATATATTAACTATCTTTGTGATACACGATTCCTTCCTTGTCTCTCCATGAGGATTTCAGTATTGCATAAACAATGAACACTTAGGACATTGTGTTTGGGACAGCCTTATAGCCTTATAGCTCTTGCTTCCACATTTATTCCCTTCAGTCTGTTCCTTCTGGTAGTTCCTTTATCTAGATGGACATATTTAAGTCACTTGCCTTCTAAGTAGATCAGTATTTCATTCTTCCATATTGTTGACTTACCCCACAGGACATTCTCGTATCCTCATCAAACAAATGTTAAAAATTCAAACCATGAAAATGATGACTCCTGTTTCCATGGTAGGATACTTTAATCTGTCACCTAACTTCATATATCTCCTTATAGGAAGAAAGCACCATATTTTTGTATTCACTTATGACCCAGATTGTATGATACAGTTATAAAGTGATTTTTAAAAATTTGTTTTGTTGTTGTTGTTGTTTAAGGGACTTCAATCTCTGTGAGTGCTTTCCTTGAATCTTCTCTACTTTTTCCTGGTAGGGGAATAATCTTCTTTGCATAAGAAAAGCCAAGTGTTTTAAAAATATTTAAAATTGAAAGATAAAAACTATATGTATTCATCACATATATACCACACTCTTTGGGGGCTGATACCTTGCCACTATGAGATTTCTCTCTTGCATTTTGTAAAGAATTATCTTCTCATGTGGGTTGGAAGCTGGTGATAGATGATGGCTGAGAACTGCTTTGATCCATTAGAAAATTCTGGGAGAGTATTTGACAACATCTTAATTCACTTTAGAATAAATATACCATTTATAACCCTTGCATTGACCTCTTGTTTTTTACAGAAATTCTGATGACATAATTATTTTTTTACCTACTTTACAGGATAAAGTCTGCTAAGATGGGATTTAAGGAATTATTTCTCTACACCAGCCTCTCACTATTTTGTTCATGGAAAGTTGTGTCATTTCTCTGTTAATATCCACTTCTATACTAAATAATGGTTTATTTACTAGTTTTACTATAACATGACAGCATTTATCTTTCATATTAGCAAAATAAAGTTTTAACATCTATAAAAGGTCAACACAATACCTATGAAAGGTTCATTTCCATGAATGAGCCCAAAGCTTTGTCTGGAAAAAGTTGGACATTCTCGACCAACTAGGAATTATCACAGTTTTAGCTCTGTGGGCTACATACTGGCTTTTAGTTTGCCAACACATCATGTATGCTCTTCACTTCTCTATCTGCAAAGTGATGCATTTTATTGCTCCCAGTTTTCACTACTATAATTTTGAGTTCATTAAGGATTACTTTTCCTTTGTAAGTAAGAAAATATTTTCAATTCATTTGAAAAATTAAACAATCTTAATTTTCAGTAATGTAATCTCCCCTACTAGACTAGCCTGGGCTGGGAAGTCATTTTACAGGTTTGTTTGTTTTTGGAGTACTGGGTATTGAAACCAGGGGTCCTTAACCATTGAGCAACATAGCAAGCCATTTTTATTTTTTATTTTGAGACAGGGTCTTACTAAGTTACCTAGGGCCTCACTAAGTTTCTGAGGCTGGCTTTGTGATCCTCCTGAGTCACTAGGATTACAGGCATGCACCACCGTTCCCAGCTGTTAGGTTATTTTTGAGAAAACTTCTCATAGATATTTCCACCTACAGGATCTATAATGTCAAGTAATGAATATGGCACTAAATGGTTGATTATTCAATAAAAAATCATATATATATATATATATATATATATATATATATATATATATATATAGACATATAATAGGTCTCTCTCTGTATATATATATATATATATATATATATATATATATATATATATATATAGTGCCTGCCAAATGTTCATGTATGTGACATCTAGAAAAGTATGTTTAGGTTTTGTACTAATACACAGTACTAGGAAAGTGTGTGAAGTCTACATACGTGTAAGCAATTCTACATATGAATGAAAGTGCATTTAATTCAATCCCCATTAGAAATATTTTTCACTAAGTATGGTCTTTTTATTTAACATATGATGATTTAAAAAATCTTTTTTCTAATGAAAATAGATATGACATTTGTTTTTTGTTCTATGTTGAGTGTTTCTAAACAATTGCCATTTACTATCTTTTTGCTAGATTGTGTAGCCTCTATCATTTCTTTCTGACATGTAAAGGCTTATTTCTAGATATTAGGCTCCAATAGAGAAATAGATATATGACATTTCCAGAAAGAAGTCCTCTGTGACCTACACAATTTTAGTGCTATTTCAGAATTTATAACAACTTTATGAAGAAGAATCGATAACCTTAGCTTCTTATAATAAATACTTTATTTTGATGAAGAAGATTCCACTTATTGTATGTTCCAAAAGAATAACATTAGACAAGCTATTTACTCCAAGGTATATAAAGGCGTCATCCTAAGCATTAAAGTCAGAAAAAAATTCATTGATCCTGAAAGTTGGCCCAAGGCACCTCCTAAAAACTACCATAAATCCCATTCGTGTTTATTTTTATAGCTCATCTCGGCAGAATTTTTATAAAAGAAAAAATAAAATGTGATTGACGGTCCATCCGGTTATCAACTCCTTGGCTCCAGGCTGAAATGCCTTTAACCTTGGGAGGTGAGCTCAAGCCCTTGATATGTCTCAGTTTGTGAAGATTTCTACCCTTCTAGACCCACAGCAAGATCCACTCTTCAAAAAGTACCCTGGAGACTATTCAGCCTTGTAGTTATTAAGGGCTCATATTGCAATTAGTATGTCTTTCTTTGTCCTTAACAGTTGGTTATATTAGAAATTTCCTCTTTAATTTCATATTTTGTTACTATAAAATGGACATTTTTAGTGCACATTAACCCCGTAGGTAATGCATTTAAAAATGACTCCATATCTCTTGCTACAGCCTCAAACATGATTCATTATAGCATCTCCAACAGGCCTCTCATCCCAGGAACAGATGGTTTATTGATGTAATGACTGGTCTCTGGGGAGAGAATACTATTTCCATACACAAAAACATAGCACCTGGGGATTCTGTATTGTTTCAGGTTAATATTCTGTCTCAAGAGATAATATGTGCTGTTATCAAAATGATTATTTAAAGAATTAAGAGACATGAATGCTATGCATATTTTGAAGAAGAGATACAATAATGGGAAAGTTGTCTTAATAGACATAAATATATTTAAAATAATATACTTTGTTGAACATATGTATGAACACATTGAACAATAATAGAATGAGAGTCCCAATATATATTAGTAGACCCCAATATATATAGGAAATTAATTTGGGAGAGCTATGTATAGAAAATTAATGAAAAATAAATGCAAAGTTATATACTACTCTCAATGGAAGATTTATACTTTTTAAAAAAATAAATGGCAATGGGAAATCTTGGAAAAATATTTACATTATAACTCTCTCCCACAAAAGACTATGGTCCAAATAGTTAAAGTATAAATGTGAACAAATAACAATGTAAATGATTATCTAGTTGGTGAATCATAAACTAGTTTTTTAACACAAAGAATTGTGTTTCTATCACAAGGGAAAACAACAGTTATAACTGTAAATATGTAACATTATAAAACAATGTGCTTCAAAAGTTGATATTTTAATGAATAATATTCACACAAATCAATAGGAAAAAACCCTCTACAGACCAATGGATAGACAGTAAAGACAGTGAAAAGAAAAACTACAAAAGGGGAAATACATATTACCAATAAATACATAAAAACTAAATTATGTATGTAAGAAAATAGCAGAATAGTCAATCAAAAATAAATGTGATTAACAGAAGACTCTAAATTTTTTGAATAAAAAATATTTTTAAACTGTAATATTATGAGCCAGGCACAGTGACACACACCTGTAATCCCAGTGGCTTTGGAGACTGAGGCACGAGGATCAAGAGTTCAAAGCCAGCCTCAGCAAAAGCGAGGCTGGCTAAGAAACTCAGTGAGACCTTGTCTCTAAATAAAATACAAAATAGGGATGTGGATGTGGCTCAGTGATTGAGTCCCCCTGAGTTCAATCCCCAGTACCCTTCCTATCATAAAAAATAATACAGATGAAGTCATTGTGAGAAAGATGCATATATACTGCTGGTGGAATTTTTTTTTTTATTAGAACACCGAAAGCTTATTTAAAAGATACTTGGGCATATGCCTCAAATTCCTAAGTGATCCCATTCTTTTATCCTGTCTTCTGGAATTCTATTCTAAAGAAATTTGCAGAGGAAGTTCTCCAGTTCCAGCATTACTAACACTGATAAAAATGCAGAAATAAGTTAGATATTCAACACCTGGTAATAATTAAATAAATTATGATATTACAATGTCATGTTGTGTACCTCTTAATAAAGATATTTATGGAGATTATCTTATCAAGATAGAAAAGAATGTTCATGCTATAAAGTCATGTGAGAAGAAATCAAAATACTATGCTGACCATAAATATTTTCCTTACACATGTCTAAATTTATCAGGTACATGTGTAGAACTGCAATTAGTGTATATACACAGTTTTATGCTTCTTATACATGTTGCCCAATTTAGTTCCAGAAAGTTTGTGATATTTTATACTCTTATCAGAAGTACTTAGGTGGACTTGTCTGATATCACGTCTGTTTTTACCTGCTCACCCAAGACAATAAATTATGTGTCATTTTTCATGCCTACCTATGTAGAAGTTAAAATATACAAAATATATAAGAAACTCATACAATTCAACAACAAGAAACAAACAAATGAAAACTACAACTAATCTTATTTAAAAAGTTGGCAGTGGAGTTATATAGGCATTTTTAAAATCAGACATAAAAATGGCTGAAAGTTACTCACCATTATTAAATATCAGAAAGTAACAAAATTACAATGAAGCATCATTTCACAGGAGGGTTATTACCAAAAAGACAAGAGATAACAGTTTTTTTAAGGATATAGAGAAAAAGGACTTTTTACACTATGAATGAAAATGTAAATTGATGTGGAAAACAATATGGAGTTGCTCAAAAATATAAAAATGATCATATGATCCAGCAATCTAATTGCAGAGTAAATATCCAAATGAACTAAAGGGATATTTATTTTATTTTAGAAATGTTTTCTTTTTAGCTATACATAGAGTATACATAGATATACACAGATACACAGTAGAGTGCATTTTGACATATTATACATACATTGAGTATAACCTATTCTAATTAGGATCCCATTCTTGTAATTGAACATGTTATGGAGTTTCCTGGTCATGTATTCATAAAAAGACCCTTTTTTTTAAAGTGATAGCTGTGTCCCCATGTTCACTGCAGAATTATTCCCAATAGCCAAGATAGGTGAACAATCCACAGACGAATGAATAAAGAAAATCTATTCCCTTTTCTCTCTCTCTCTCTCTCTCACACACACACACACACACACACACACACACACACATGGGAACTTTCAGCCATGATTTCACTTTCAGCCATGATAAAGAAGAAAATCTTGCCATTTGTGACAACATGGATAAACACCCAGAAGGCCTTATGCTAAGTGAAATAAGCCAGATGGAGAAAGTCAAATTCAATTTTCTATGAGCTTCCTCATATATGAACTCCAAAAACAGATGAATTTACAAAAACAGAGAATAAAATGGTGATTGCTAGTGGGTGGGGAAAATAGGAAGCTTTTTGAAAGATACTAACTTTCAGTTATAAGATGAATAGGTACTGGGAATCTAATGTATAAAATGTGGTGATGGTATAATATATATATATATATATATATATATATATATATATATATATATATATAAAATTATATATTATAGGTATAGAAATTGTAAATCAGTGATTGTCTAATCTCATAGTCAGTAGTTGTGTAAATAAGGCCTTGAAATCAAATCTGTTATGTTTTGTTTTTCTTTTAAGCTTGAACATACTTTATATTCAAAGAAATATTGATGTTTCTGATGGGAAAGGGCCTCTTGGCAGTAGGTAAATCTGCAGGCCTCAAAACTTACTTAGGAGTTGATGTACATTTCAAGCCCAAATATAAGGATAGTCCTTAAAAGAATATAATTTTTGATAGAATAAGAGAAATAAAATAATAGATGAAGGGGCAGGGTGATTTGTGGTTGAAAAATTTGTAGTAAGATGTAAATGACTGATTAGAGTTAAGATTCATAAAATACTCCAAAAAGATAAAAGATGCTTTCTCTGATTTGAAAATTATACAATGTATACATGTATCAAAACATAACATGGTATCCTGTAAATATATAAAACTTCTTGATATTTTTAACTGACACTTAGGAGCATAAAAATTGTATATATTAACAGAGTTCCATGTAATGTTCCTGTACATGTATACATTGGGTAAGTTTAAATCAGGTTGGACATAACATGTTCTCAAATATTTATCTCTTCTTAATGGCTAAACCTTCAAAATCTGAAATGTACAGAATGTCTTTATTACCTATATACACCCCACTGTGCAATAGCATACTGGGACTTCTTGATCTTATATAACTAAAACGTATTATCCGTTGATCAACCTTTCCTCCATCCCCAGTCCCTGTTTTTCCCAGCCTCTTTAACTACCTTTCATCTCTCAACTTCTGTTAGGTCAAATTTTTAGGTTCCCCATATGAGTGAGGTTATGGAGTACTTGTCTTTCTGTGCCTGTCTTACTTCACTTGACATAAAGATCTCCAGTTCCATCAATGTTGTTGCAAATGGCAGAATGTCATTCTTTGTGTGTGACTATAGTATCCCACTTGTTTAATATGTACCATGTTTTCTTTATTTATCAATTGATGGACAGGTTATTTCCATTTTTCGGTTATTTTCAATAGTGCTACAATGAATGTGAGTGAAGATGTCTCTTCAACATATTGACTTCATTTTCTTTGGATATATAGTGGGGTTCCTGAATCATATGATAGGCCTTTTTTTGTTTTTTGAGGAATGTTCATACTGTTTTTGTAATAATTTACATTCTCACCAACATTGCACAAGGGTTCCCTTTTCTCCATATCCTTTTCCATTCCTTGATATCTTTTGCCTCTTTGTTTATAGATATTTTTACTGGGATGAGATAATATTTCAATTCAAAAATTAATTTAAAAACAAAATAAAATTCTCTAATATAAAAATTTCTTACCTTTATGATCCAAATCATCAATTCATTGAAATATTGGCTTTAAAGATACATTATGGGCTGGGGATGTGTGTCAAGCGGTAGCGCACTTGCCTGGCATGTGCGGGGCCGCTGGGTTCAATCCTCAGCACCACATAAAAAAATAAAAATAAAGAAACCGAAAACTAAAAATAAATAAATAAATAAATATTAAAAAACTCTCTCTTTAAAAAAATAGATACAGTATAACCATTATAGAATAAATTTTTTTCCATTGACCATTATAGAATAAGATTTTTTCCATTGACCACAAGAAATATACTTTCTAAAGAGAGTGCATAATTCCTATTCATCATGTCTAATGAGGAAAGAAAGATTCCACACTTGATCTTAGCCAAAATGCTGAGAAGAGATTGAAAAGAAAGGTTCTTAGTGTATTGGATGTATCATTTGACTTGTCTATTACATCTATATATATTGCTGAGATATCTGGCTTATATGAGTCCCAGAGTACTTTTAATTAGAAAATTGACTTTTTTGAAGGTATTTTATATACATGAAATAACATTTAAGCTCACTCTTGGTGAAAATGTACTTATCTTTTTACCTACTGTCTCTTGTAGTCAGCATATGACCTGCAAAACAGACAATAAGGACAACCAGTGTTGAAGGCTCAGAGTTGATTTGCACCTGGCAAGAATGTACCTCATAATGTCATTTTTCACTCTTAGAATTAAATATGTTGTATACCAGTCATTTTAAAATAGTCATTTGAAATGTATTATTCAAGCTTCAGAATTATTTACATTTAATTCCTGTGTTTTTGTTGGCTTTTATGTTTTCATTGATCTGGTGACACTTTATCTCATTTCTCTTCATTAGAAAAACAGCTTGATTTTACTCTTTCATTCCCATGTCCTTTGAAAGCAGAATACTGAATTGTCCTTTGAAACAATACTAAAAGCTATTAAATATAGAAAAAGTTAATTGTCTCGGTGTCACTAAGAGGGCCAAACTGAGACAATGAAAATAGTTCCATATTAAAAGTTAAGTTTTGAGGAGACAGATATATAAACCTGATTTAAAAATTGTGCCATATTTACACATTACTTCATTAATTTGTACAATTATTTTAATGTTACCTATCAATTAAAATAGATTTAAATCAAAATTCAATTTAAATTACTTAAATTCAAAATTTAAATTAAACTTAATTAAAATTAAATTTATTTAATTTAAAATATTTCTTATGAAACATGTTTATTAAAAACTCTTGATCAACAAGGTATTACATTTGAAAATAAAACAATGAGAAAATATCTATGTGTTTATGTGGTTTTCATAATTTCTAAAACTTCAATGCAGATAACTGGTCATAAGAGTTTACAGGGAACATGGGAATCTTTTTTGCTGATATGCACATTAGAGGCACCTTTACATTAAACACATACTCACCTTATTTTAGAGCCATTGTATTTTTGGATGTTTATTCAAGAAAATTTGATTTTTTTTTCCTTTTTCCTTTGGTACTGGAGATTGAACCCAGGGGTACTTTACCAATGTACCAGAGCTAACTCACTAGCCCTTTTTTATTTTTATTTTTTGAAACAGGATCTTGCTAAGTTGCCCAGGCTGGCCTTAATCTTGTCATCTTCCTGTCTCAGTCACTGGGATTACATGTGTGTGCCACCATGCCACTCAAAAAAGTGAAAATTTATGTTCCCATAAAACCATATGCACTATTATTTTACAATAGCTTTAATTATAGATACTATATTAAATATCAAGAGTATTTAATGTTTCATAAGAGAATAGTTTAAATTAAATAAATTTAATTTTAATTAAGTTTGTTTAATCCAAATTTAAAACCACTGCAAATTTCATTTTCAGTGAATAAATAAAGAAGATAAACAAACCAAAGAAACCAAAGTAACAAAGTGTTGGTGAACCCAAGGACATAGATGAATCTTAGTATCAATGTTTAGTGACAGAACCTAGAAATAAAGCATTGCACACTGCAAGATTACATTTATATATGTTTACATTTATGCAAAAGTAATTATGATGACAAAGTTGCCAGTGGTTGCAGCTGATGGCTGATGGTGAAGAAGGGATAGATTATTCTGGAGTAAGGAGCTATTCCCATCTTCATTTTGCAGCTGTTTACAGCCCTGTACACAATTGTCACAACACATTTAATTCTAAATGGATGCAGTGCACTGTTTATAAATTATCTCAAAATAAACTTTATAGAAGTTAAAAGGAAAGTTCAAATTGTTTTTTAAAAAAAGCCTATATCCAGTTATTCTTGCTTAGTAATCATTGCCATACATCCCAACACAGAAACACAGAAAAATCAAATAACTAATGATGATACTGCTGGCTATCAGTGATGAGTTCTGCTTCCTCAAATGTTGAAGTTTGAACATTAGAGAAGTGGCCCAGGCAAGCATACAAAGCAAGTTTTATTTAAAAAAATATTAACTCAAGACTTCTCCTGGGAGACAGAGGGGGCCATAGCTGGTGTCCTGGTATCCTAAGAAGTGAGAGCATCCTGCCCCTTTTATACATTTTAGATTTTCTTTGTTCTCTTGCCCTCTTCCCCCTCCTCTCTCTCGTTCCTGTGTAAGTGAGTAGGCCCAGGAGATGCTGGTGGGATAAAGATGAGAAGCAGGTGGGCTGGAAAGGCCAAGGTGGAGTGATCAAGGCAGGAAGGGAGCTGAAGACCAGGAGATATTAATTAGCAGCTCCCTCTATGTTCAGGGGGTGCTTCATTAACAACCTTCTGGGAGGGACAGTAGAGGCAGGTATTCTTGGCAATCAAAGCTCTTTGGAAGCGCTAACATTCCAATTTTCCAGGGTCAGTCTCCAACTTCCAGGACCCTAATAGGCCTCCATTTTCTTGATCCAACCTGATCACCTAATTCTTACTTCAATGATAGCTGAGAACTTTTGATATTTCATGAATGTTTTGTTGATAATTTATATGGGAAAAACTTTTATTGAATATTATATTGTATTGTATATTGTATATTTATTTATAGTTTCCATAGTGGCAATTATTAACTCATAGCAAGGAGAGAATAAAGACTATCATTAATATGATTTTTTTCATAAGTTTAACAAAAAACATTAGAATAAGGGGAGAAACAAAGACCATCAAAAAGAGTGAATTCCAATAATAATTTGTGCAAAAATATTTTATAGATATATTTTTAAATAATGTAAAACAATCATATATTCAACACAAACACCAGAAATCACATAAAATATTAAAAATTCATCAAACTGAAATAAAATATATGTGAAAATTTCCCCTTGATAAAAATTTAAGATGAAATAGGTTGAATATTGAACACAGAATGTTCATTAACTCAAAAGTATTTTTCTAATGGAAAATTCACAAAAATAAATTTAAATTTTATATATATATATATATATATATATATATATATATATATATATATAAAATTTGACAACAGAAAGTTTAGGTTTGCAATAATGTGAAGTTATATAAAGCAATTTTTAATATACTGACAGTACATGACTCTAATGTCATTTTTTGCAGCCAATCATATTTTAATAGTATTTATAATTGTCATAAGATCAGAAGAAGAGGGATCTACAGAGTAAGAATCCTAATTGAATATAAGCAAGAAGTTAATCTCAAAACCTAAGATGGTTAACTTTGTGTACTTACTGTTTAGATTAATATGAACTACTGATTAAAGAAAATGTAGGTTAAATCACACCTCCCCCTCCAGATCCTGGGACTGTCCAGGAGATGGCACTAAAGCACTTTGTTTTATAGTCCAGACAGCAAATCTATAAGCCACAGGTTATTTTAGTAATGCATTATATAATACTGAGTGAATTAAGCAACCTGTTTGGTCTACATATAATCTACAATAATTTACCACACACATTGAGATTATTATTTCTTTTGCTGTGTATTAAAAATGTGACATGTTCTACCTTGGTGTTATATGACTTTAATGAATGACCTCTTTCATTTTGCAATTATGTTTAAGAAACAATCTAATCTTATAAAAGAAAGCATAAATATTTCTGAATCAAAATGTGAGAAGTTGCAGTATTTAATAAATAATAATAAACTGTGACAATGCCAGGTAAGATCAAATTTGATATGATGTACATTGGTGATCAAATTTAGAGTTACTGGGATTTTATCTACTATTCTGTAATATTTGTGGATTTAATAAATATATACATATTTCTGTATAAAAAATAGTCATATATAGGAAGGAAGAAATTCTGACTTTTTCACATCAATAAGAAGATATGGAATGAACTCTTGCAATGACATAGCATTAAAATATTTTTTTTAAAAATGTCTTTGCTTTCTTATACAATTGTACTGTATTCTTATGTGATCATATGTATCTATTTCCTTGCCAAAGCTTTATGAAGGAAATTGGATGCTTATTCATTAGTATGACTCAGAGAAATATTTATTAAGCATTAATTTTATACCAGGCATTATGAATGACACTAGTTGTATAAAAATGAGTCAAAATAATCATTGATCTTGAGGGACTGAGAGTCTTATATAAGGTCAGTGTGTGAAGTTATATTAATTTAAGGTTTTTGGCAATGCTGAGGCCTGAATAAGGAAGGGTTTGTTGTAATTTTAAGGAATTTAAAAGGTATCCATAGAAACTGTTTGAGGTCTCTACAGTTGTAGTTGTTCAGAAGAAATAGTGATTACACCAAGAACAATCATCAAGAACCTTCCCATAAAAAGTCCAACTTTACTGAAAATAAGACTTTGCCAGAACTCAGCTCTGACACTAATCCCCATTAAGGAAGAAAACCCCTGGAAGGGAAAATAAAAAAAAAAAAATATGTATACACACACACACACATATCAGTAGGGATCAGGCTTTCAAGGAAAATAAGTCAGAAATGCTGTGGCCAGAGAAGGGAAAAGGAGTCTAAAGGAAAAAATAAAAGAAATCTTTAGGGCTATACACTTGGGAAGGTCACAAACTGAAGACAGAGGCCCAATGGAATACTGAGATTTAATCAGAGGGCTTTATCCTTCCCAGGAATTATTACCACACTGCCAGGAGTCCAGGAGAACAACAATGGATTGCAGCCCAAAGAACCACAAGATGCAAATGCTTTGAGGAGTGCAAGAGAGCACAAAGTCAAGAGTGATGTCAAAAAAAAAGGACAGTATAGGAATTGAAGCTTCTGGCAAGTGTAGCTACAGCCAACATTAAACACAACCCACCTCCTAGCCATACTAGCATGCATTCTTACATTAGCAATCTATTTATCTCATCTCTGTTATCCATATAGCATGTCCAACTGTCAACAACAAAAACAAAAACAAAAAATCATTAAAGCATACCAAAAAAAAATTACATTGAGATACAAAGTCATCTTGATAAATAAACTCATTTATGACATGGAAGTTAGAATTTCCAGGCAGAGTATTTAAAAATCTATACTTATTTTGGTAAGAATTCTAATGAGGAAAAAAAAAAGTAGAGAACCTGTAAACAAACAGATAAGAATAGATACAAATACTCTTAAGAAAGAATCAAAGGAAATGCTAAAAATTGAAAATCATAGTAGCAGAAATGAAGAATATCTTAGATGAATGTGCTCATCAGTGATGTGACATGGCTAAAAAAAGAATCATTGAACTTGAAGATAGGTTAACAGGAATATCCAAAACTAGAATGCTAAGAGAATTGTTGCTGTCAGATCTCATGAACAATATTAAAAGAAGTTCTGTAGGCACAGTGAAAACTGTGTATGTCAGAGACCTGGATATAAAAAAAAGAAAGAGAAAGCATCAGAGAAAACTGAAAATCATAGTGTTTCCTTATTCTTAATTGATTCAAACATAGTAAATTATTATATGATAATAATTGTGTAAAGTAGTGCTAGTAGCTATTAAATGATTCTGATGAATAGACATGCAGAAGGAATGATGGTGATATCACAAAAATTCAGCATGATATATACATTTCTCCTGAGTGTGTTATTCAACTATATAATAAAATAATTAAAAGATGCACTGCTGTGTTTGGAGCAGAATTTGTTACATGAAATGAAATTATACTACTTAAAATATGTATTGTGAGCTCTAGGGCATAAACTAAAATTATTTTTTAAAAAGTATTTCTAACCTAAGTGAGCAAACATGCTAATTTAGCATAGAAAATGGTCAATTAACCCAGACAAGGCAGAAAAAAAAAGAAGAAATAATAAAATAAGAACAACTCCAATGAATATAAATCTGTTGCTAATATATCAGTAACAGACTGACATATTAGTATAGTAATTAGTAATGTATAAAAATAATTTTAAATGTCAAAATTAGTAATGTATAAAATTATTTAAATGTGAATGTGTAAATAGCAAGAGTTGAAAGACATATTATCAACTGATTAAATAAAAAACAATTATCTATTGCCAAAAAGAAATCTACGTAAATATGAAGACTCAGAGGATAAAAACAATGAGTTGGAAGAATGTATACAGTGATATACTAATTGAAAGCTCAGGGAGCTATGCTAATATTATAAAGGAAGATTTTAGAATAAGAAATATTATCATAAACAATGATGGTCATTATATAATGATAAAAGGAGTAAGAACTCTAAGAATATGTAACACTCCTTAATATATATGCAACTAATATATATGCAAGAGCATAAAAATATGTGAGGCAGGGGCTGGGGTCATAGCTCAGTAGTAGAGCACTTGCCTGGCACATGTGAGGCACTGGGTCCAATCCTCAGCACCACATACAAATAAATAAATAAAATAAAGGTATTGTGTCTTGTATACAACTAAAAATATGTGTGTGTATACACACACACACACATATGAGACAAAAGCTGATTAAGCTGAAAAAAAAATAGACAATTCACTATTATGGGAGATTCCAGTATCCCTGTTCAGTAATTGACAGATCCTACAGGCAGAAAATTAATAAAGATACAGTTCACTTGAACATCACTGTCAATCAACTTGATCTGATTAACATAGAGTTACATTGTGACTCATCACTTTTACACACACACACAATCTCTCTCTCACACACATACATACACACACACATACACCCCTAAGAGTAGTGGTAAATGTCCATACAAAAACTTATTTACAGATATTTATAACTGCTCCATACCACAATAGCCTAAAAGTTGATACCCAATAAATTTGTTTTGGTTGTGTTGAATAAATAATTTATTTAAATAACTAAATAAAATGTGAAATATCTTAAAATGTAATATTATTTTATAAAAAGGAATGAATTACTAATATGATAATGATACAACACAGAGGTACCTTGAAAACTTTAGGTTAAGTACAAGAAATCTTGTTATGAATAATCTTGATTTGTGTGATTCTCTTAATGTAAAATGTTGATAATAAGTAGATTCATAAAGTTCCTAAGTATCTTAGTGTTTTCCTAAAGTCACTGGTATTGAAGATATAGAGAGTGTTACTGCTAGGAAGTATGAGCATTTAAAATATTTAAAATTAGATGGTCATTGCCACAACTCTGAATGTATCAAAACATACAATAATTGGTGATTTTTTATGAAATTAGTGATATATTTCTCAATAAAATTATTTTAATTATATGTTGTTTATCAAGTAGCAATTCAATCATTCTCTTTTGATAATGTTGAAAACAAATACAAAGAAATAGCATGAAAAGTAAAGGCTGAGATTTGGAGAGCAGCAGACATTTGCCACATGTAGCCATTTAAATTAAAATTACTTAAAATTAAATAAAATTCAGTTCCTCTGTTAAACTGTCATAATTCAAATACCAGTAACCACACATGACCATTGGTTAATATATTTGACAGTGTACAGTTACAAAAATTTTCAGTATTGCAGAAAGTTCTCTTGGACAGTTCTTACAGAGAGGATCAAGTCCAAACTCCCTTGTCTGGCACAGACCCTTTCTGATACGTATCCAGTGCACTTTTCTAGCCTCTGCCTGCAATGCAGCTCTTCCCAGGTGCCTGACTACATAGGCTCCTCTCTTCAGTGCAAACTTTTTCCAGGCACTGTCTTTCCAAATATGTTCCCACTTTCTATTAAGAAAACCACTTATCTTCCATAATTTTACTCATGCTATGCCTTCACTTTGAAGGCATCTCTGACTTCTAGAAGCAAGACTCATTATTCTCGTATATATACTGTCATTATTCTTTGCATATATATTTAAGAGTACACATTTACATTTACTTTACATTAATATGTTAAACTTTTTTCCTTTAGTTGTGTGATTCTAGGATGTGTACTTGTTTTTATCCCCATAGTGTATATGTCTATATGGTTCATATTCATTAGAAATCTATCCATCTAAGAATATACATTTCTGTATCAGAGCATTTTAACTCTTCCAAAATAGGTTATAGTATAGTATTACACATTTCTTGTGTTTATTTTGGGGAGTTTACAGATTATAGACAATTCTAAACTTATATATGAGTACTACTCCAAAAGTTTATTATTGAATTAGTTGTTTTGAAATGAATATTTCTTTTCCTATAAAACTGCAGCTCTAAATAAGTAAATCTCAAGATAGCCAAACAAAGCTCATTGAACATGTAATTTCTTAAAATATGATAATTAATGGTATATTTGCAAATCTACATCTGATAAGGAGTAAATAATCCAGAATATATGAATCAATGCAAAAATTCAATAGCAAAATATCAAACAAACTGATTTAAAATGGGCAACAAACCAAATAGACATTTTCTTTCAAAAGAAGACATAGAAATCACAGGCTAGTATTTGAAAACATGTTTAAAATCACTAATCATCAGGGAAAGGCAAATTAAAACTTCAAAAAGAATGTCACTACAATGGAAATGGCTACTATAAAAAAGACAAAGCTAAATTATGGGGAGGATATAAAGAAAAAGATCCCTTGCACACTTACGATTAGAATTTAAATTAGTACAATCATTATTGAAAGTGATATGGAGGTTCCTCAAAAAACTAAAAATAGGACTAACATATGATCCAGCAATCCCACCACTGGTTATATGTCCAAAGGAAATGAAATCAGTATTAAAAAGGTAACAACTTCTCTATGCATTTTGATTGAATTTTATCAGAAACACATCTCTGTGGCTTTTGAACTCCTATAGGCTATGGAAAAGGTAAGAAATGTGCAGGAAGAGAAAGGGAGATATGGTCTCTTTCTTGCTAAGATATAATAAATGGGTTGCAGAAGTATTGCCATCATGTGAAAACATTTCAGAAATGTAGCTCTACCGAGTAAGAATCTTTGTCTTAACAAGATTCTCAAGTAAGAAAGTCTTGGGTTGGGATTATAGCTCAGTGTTAGAGTGCTTGCCTCACATGCATGAGGCCCTGGTTTCAATCCTCAGCACCACAAAAATAAATAAATAAATAAATAAATAAAGATTTAAAAAAAAGTCTTTTGTTCAAGAAGCATTGATGATCTAAAGTAGATTTTTTTCTACAACTGTTTTATAACTGTATAATCAAATGAATGTATTCCTGTGAATATTTATGAAGAAAAAAATTATTCAGGAGTACTTATTTTTATAAGTATCAATTTGTAAACTGAAGAATATTTCTCCTTCACAGAGTTGAGAAAGAACTCAGGACCTAGGCTTTTTTACTCTCTATTGGTATATGAGCCTCTTGTAATGCTAAAAATGCATTTTATAAAGATAAAGTGCTTACAGAAATATAAAATGTATGACAATTATTTTATTTAACACATTGATTTTTGAAGGAATAGTAACATCTTACAACTAATTCAAATCATACACACATAAACAATCAGGAAAATTGAAATAAAATTACAAGTCAATGCAGAATGTGATCAGATATACAAGACACTTGCCAATTTCATCAGCAATTGACAAAATTATTTTTATGTCTACAAGATGAATAATTAATGTTAATAATAATTTTTATATTAAAATGCAACTTATATACCGTAAGAATCCTATATAATGAAGGAACCTAAAATGGTAAGGAAGTAGAGCACCCTTTGATCAATCTGTCCATTTCAAAGTCACAAGTTTTCCTCATTGTAAATCAGGGAATATGCCTATGATCATTCAAAAACTTATAAATTTAAACATGATTAAAATTGCTCAATTTAATTTAAAAATAAATAATGATAATACGCACTAATTGTGCTTATCTTTTTGTGTACTTAAGAACAAAGTATTTGAGCTTTCATGGTTAGTTAAAATGTGTAACAATGGTTGTTTATCAAAATTCTAGTAAAATACCTTTTTAATATTGTAAAAAAGGGCTGGGGCTGTGGCTCAAGCGAAGCGGTAGCGCGCTCGCCTGGCATGCGTGCGGCCTGGGGTTTGATCCTCAGCACCACATACAAACAAAGATGTTGTGTCTGCCAATAACTAAAAAATAAATATTAAAAGAAAAATTCTCTCTCTCTCTCTCCCCCCCCCTTTAAAAAATATTGTAAAAAAGGATATTAACTTTATATAAAGTTTTCTAACAAATATATTTGATTCTATAAAAACACACATACATACATACACATAAATATAGTATTATGGTTTTTTATGATCAACATGGGATACATTTCAGTTTTTATTTCACACAGATTCAGTTGACATTTATTTTAGGCAAATATGCCCAAATGGGGCTGGTGTTGTGGCTCAGAGGTAGAACACTTGCCTAGCATGCATGAGGCACTGGGTTTGATGCTCAGCACCACATAAAAATAAAATAAAGGTATTGTGTCCACCTACAACTAAAAAAATAAATATTAAAAAAATGTTCAAATAGCTAAATAGAAACAAACAAACTAAATAACATTTCCTGAATATGTGTTGAATGTTTGTGAAAATGATGACAATCTGAATTCAGAAATACATGCATTCCTGTCTTTGATACAATTAGGGCATATTCATTTCATGTTACCTACAGATTGAAAAGAACTTTGAATGCCTGACTTCACTGTTTTCTGGCTGATATTCTAAGGACTTTTAATAAAAATTAGCAAAGCAAAACATAATAGATAAATGCAATCTTCTAGTTCAATTTTTACACAGGTTGAGATATATTTCTTTCTTGGTAACTCATTACCGTTAGAATTAGCAGGCTTTATACAGATAGATGACTTATTGGAAAATACCTTACCTAACCTTTATTAATGTTATTCATATCTATTGAATTATGTTTTGAATTTTCTTGAGGGAAATTTAACCTTGAAAGAATATGTGCTGAATGAGTTTTTTCATGCAAATGTCTCCAAAGACTGAAAATAAATAAATTATAACTATAAGCAGAACAGAAAAGGAAGATCTAAAAGTAACTTTCATCCTTACTTTGAGTTACACTATTAATATTCAACACTTCACTGTGCTCTATTTGGCCTATTACCTAAAAAAATTTAAACAATATTAAAAAATATTTTAAAGAATATTAACTGAATAATGGTACAAGGCCAAAGTCTTTTGACTTTTAACTGAAAACTAAACTTAATATAAAACTGAGTCAAATATGAGAACTCCAATTTTTTATGAAATATTTTTTGCTGATTATAGGTTATTAATATTTTTGTTAAAAAAATTTTTCCTTTTGAAAATAACAGACATGATGTTGAATTTATTTAAGATTTTATTAGGTATACCTATTAATATACCTGTGATGTGAAACACATGGTTTCAGAATGATGGTTTGTTAACCATCTTTGACCAGATAAATTAGAAGTTCTCATTATAGTTCAGACAAATTTCTAAAGCATTACAGGATTTCAGAATTAAATGTGCCCATAATTAAATCCTATCATTATTATGTAGCATTTATTTTCCTAACTAAGGCATTCCCAAATTCAAATATTCCAGCGGTTCTTTATGGTTTTATCCTCCAACTGGCATCAAAATGCTTCTATAAGGTTCCTCTTTTCCTGGCTTATTTCTCCTTGTCTAGAGATTGTGTTGTACACTTTTGGCAGTATACTCAAGTCATGAAACTTAGACCTGTTTTCCCTGATCTTACCCAGTATCTCCCATATTCCTGTCTTTTATAATACTGGTCTCATAATCTGAACTTTCTCAATTTTTCATCTCTAATTGAAACTCTACAAAACACCTTACAAATATTTTCATAAGACTCTTATCCTTAGTCAGGATTCACCCCACCACTGGATTGCTTTTACTTTCTTAAGACTGATGCTCTGTCCCCTACAAGTTGGTCAGAGTGACCCTATAGATATGTAACTGATCCCTTTAAATGTTGGCCCTACCTGCACCTTTGTTTTGCACACAGTAGAATCTTTACCTGTACTTGTTTAATTGAATGATACCAACTTGATCACTAGGAAAATCCAGTTTTATTATAAAGATTTATTTAAGTCTGTTAGCAAATAGTCCTGAGAGTTCTCTGGGGCTTTTATACTTGTTTTTCACAGTTCCCTTTGCAGTTATTACTACTCTGGCTTAAAGAACATGTTTATAAATATCCATTTGGGGAACTCCCTTCTTAACTTCAGAGTAGGGTAGACAAGTTAAACGTCCAGAATCACTCTGTGATCTGGGCAACAAAACCTCAGAAATGCATTTGATTTTGAAGAAGATCTTGTTTAATTTGAGGGCTACTAATTGTATCAATATGCTTACAGAAACTTAATTTTGTCACATTTAACTTTGCATAAAAATATGAAAGCACTAATTATATTAATGAGAAAAGATCTTTGGAGAATTAACAAACAGATAAAGAAAATTAAAGTTGAATTTCACAATTACAAATTGCTATTTCTAAAGTATCTAAAAGTACAATAAAAGTAGTCTTTGTTCTGAAACAATATATAGTAGTTTATACTTTTCATAGCTTTATACATAATTAGACTTTAATAAATGTTTCTTATTTCATGCATATTGCTCATTTCATCCTGAGAATAGTTGATTATGCACGCCGGTGTTTTCAATTTCCACTTTTCATAAAAGAAAACTATTTGTAAAGAAATAAAGTTATTAGGCTCAAATAAATGTAACAGTAAATATTGGAAGTAGGTACACTTAGGTGTGCTGTTGAAAGTGTGGTCCCCAGATGGGAAGCTTTAAAGCTATTTAGAAATATGTGACAAGTGCAGGTACCCATTCCTAAGGTATTCATTCAGGATCTTCATTTTAACAAGGTGTCCAGGAGGTCCCTTTGCAAATTAGAATTTGAGACATATATAAAAAATATCATCACTTTTTAAAAATTGGGAATAAATAATGGACAAGAAGATCTGAATAGATATTTCTCAAAAAAGATATATACATTGCAGTAGGTATATTAAAATATTCAATATAATTATTCATCAGGGAAATGTAAATTAAAATGACAATGAGATATCACTTGACACCAGTTAGACTAGCTTTTATCAAAAAGGCAAAGGTTAACAAGTATTGGTGGAGAAAGAACTCCTGTTACTGTTCAAAGGAATGTGGATTAGTATTGGCATTATGGAAAATGGTATTCAGGTTCCTCAAAAATTCTAATAGTAGGAAAACTATATTATCCAGTAATCCCATTAACAAGTATATATCTAAAGTAGTTAAAATAAGTAGGTCAAAGATCATCTGCATTTTAATGTTTATTGCAGCACTCTTCATAAAGGTTAAGATATGTTATCTACCTGGGTGTCCACAGATTGATGAATGTCTGAAGAATATGTGGTATATACATGCACAATGAGATACTTTTCAGCTTTAAAGAATAAGGAAATCTTGTCGTTTTTGACAACATGGATGAACCTGGAGGACATTCTAAGCATATAAACTAGAGAAAGACAAATGCTATACAATTCTACATATATATGAATTCTAAAGGGTTGAATTACTAGGATTAGACACAAGAATGGCTACTGGATATGGAGTTAAGAAAAAATGAAAAGAAGTCAGAGAACAGAAAACTTATTTAGGTAGGAGAAATACACTCAAGAGAAAAAACAATTGAAAAAAATGAAATATAAAACAGAAATCATATATGGTGAGGCTAAGAGATGAGTAAACAGCTGCCCTTGATAAGATAGTTTGTCACAGTTCTCAAGAAAAGTACATTCCAGCCATGGGACTATTCAGGGAAGCACCAGGGCCATTAGTAGTCAGAGGGAACAGGGGAAAACATAGGCAAGAGCCCTTACTGTGGCTTCTGTCAGAAAGACAAGGGAAGGCTGGGTAAGTAATTTAGGATCGCCAATTTGAATAAATTTAGGAGCCACTGAGAGGCAGAGACTGCTTCTAGCTATCTAGTATCAAGCCCTGAGGTGATTAGGCTGGAATATGAGTCCAGTAAAGGAATTGATGGGTATGTGGGTTCTTGATTGGTTTGTATATAAAGGCATGATCTTTAATAGTAAATAAGTGTGTTATTTACTCTGCAATATGTGAAAAACTAAGTTTTTCTAACTTTTTTTTTTTTTTTTGCCAATTCCTGGTATTTCAGAATTTCTAACTCTAGCTATTTACATAGTAGGATTTGTTTGCTGTTTTACTTCATTTTACTTTTTAAATTGGTAAACTTTATTCCTTGGAACAGGTTTAACTTTATTTATAGAAAAAAGTAAGTAAGCAGAAAGTATAGAGTTTCTACATACCCTCTCCTTACACAGAAAGTTGGCATACTAATAATATCTTACTTTTATGTCATTCATTTGTTATAATTGATGACTTATAATCAAATCAATGCCTTTTATTAAAGTCCATAATTTACAGTAGGCTTCATTATTGTTATTGTATATGGATTTCTAATTTTGTTTTGTTTTCCTTATACTGTTTTTGATTAACTTTTGTGTTGGGAATTATTGCCTAATAAAATATTTTTTTTTGTCTTCTCATTTACTTTTGGAAAAAGTTCATTTTTTAAAAAAAAAATGTGCACTGGCATTGTGGATTTTACATTGTCCCTTAGATTTTTTTTATTGTTATCATATTTCACCACAAGAATCGGCATCACTGCATTCACATATTCACAAGTGTTTCATACATCCTAATCTTGCACCAAAGACAGTTTAGTAATACCTGTTTCTTAAGTAATACCAGCACAATTAAAAAAAAAAAAAACAGCTTCACATAATAGCCACACCTATATTTAAAAAAAAAAAAATTGGCATAAAATCTGTGATGATTATGCTGTGAGATATGGTAATTATTTGTTCCCTTGGAGAGTATTGAGTTTTGTTGCGGAGTAAAATGAAATATATAGGCAGGGACAAAGTAGCCTTTAGTCTAGTCAATTTAATCTTATTACTGAGTTGATTCCCTCCTTAGAACTCTCCTGACTGCTCTGTGCATTACAAGGTGTGCCCTCTCTGTTATTGAGGACACAAGCATTTAGCTTTGTTTTTGTTCTGTCTCTCTGCTCTGGAGTCTGGATACTATCTCCTGAAGTTAGTGGGAGCAATTGCAGGTCTTATTTAAATTTTTGCATATTTTTAGAGACCACAGTCCCATATTGCCTCTCTGTCAATGGAAAATTACAAAAATTTCTTATATTTTTGGTGTTTCTAATTATTATTACAGGAGGACAATTTCTACTGCAGGTCATAATTAATGAGTGGAAGCAATAAAAATACTTTTATTTCTATGACATATCTTGTGGTTAAGGCTGTTCTGCACTATAAATATGTTTTTGGAGTTTATTTCGTAATATAATACCAAATAAAACATAATATTAAATCATATGAGCATAATGTTTAAGCCTTATAGCAAGATATATTAATTATTTTATAGTAAAGTTGGAAAATATTCATATAGATTAAGACACTTTGGAGAGAAAAGATAACTGTTAAGTGAAAATATTAGATTAAAACAGACTGGGTAGCTCCTTCAATGCTTCTCAGGAATTCCTTATACTAAGATATACACTATGCCAGTAAGGTAAGGAAGGATAACTAAATAATGAGAATGTGGCCAGTTGTCATTACTAAAAGCAATCATTAAAGGAATATTATGGGATAGGACTTCTTTTCCACACATTAATAAATAACCATTAAATAAAAAAAAATAGGATCAAAGATAAAAGAAAGTTAATTTGGTTTTACAGTTTGCTTTTTCTCCCTAGTGCTTAGCAGTACGTTTTTGTTAAAAAGTAAAGCTAAATAGTGAGAAAGCAAAAGACAAGAAATTCTGATAACCCTGCAGCAGCTTAGGGAAATGCAAAAGGAAATTTATTTAATCCTTTGTAAATTTTGAAGGGGTTATTTACACCCACAAATTTTTATATTAGCTTTAAGTTTTAAATATAAACATTATACATCTCAAAATAGTTAATGGAAGGAATTTGAATTTCCTCACCCAAAAAAAATAAGGTGATAAATATATTCCAATTACCCTGAGTTGGTCAATACCCAAAGTACACATAAAGTAAAAGGCCATTTATATCTTGTAAATATCTACAGACATTATATGTCAATCAAAAAGTTATAAAAATGTTTAAAAATAAAAATGAAACCTGTTTTCTAAGAAATAAAAAGTAAAAATTAGCACTACGATATATGTATTGCCTCAAGCTAAAATTTCCCTTTCACTATAAAAAAAGAATCATGTATTTTCTTTATAGAAAATATATCATTCAATATTTTTATATTATTTTTAGCTCATGTATTACCCTACTTTAACTAATTTATCTTGGTTTTTAGTATATCATTATTATTAGTATATTTTCAAGAATAAAAATGTGCCATGCCAATTTAAATTTGTCATAAGAGAGTAAGTAATTTGAGTCGCAGAGAAAATATATTATTATGAAAGAAATAATAACTTGTTTGGTTACAACTACATTATGGCAAATGTTCTATAAAGAACATTAAATACAAACTATGAATATCTTATTAAAACAGAATATAAACACACCACATTAGTCTAAGTTGTTCTCATAACTTCCATCAGAATCACCCTGAGGTCTTATAAAACAGATTGATGAGTGATGAGTTTCTGATTCAGTTGCTCCCAACTTGATGTCATTGGTCTAGGGAGCACACCTTGAGAACTAAGGTTAGAAACGTGTTTCTTTTGAAGCCATGTAGCAATGTGTCATAAATATATCTGATGTGCGTATTAAAATATTTTGGTTAATAGGCTTTTTTCATTCAAAGCATTGGAATGAATAATAAATTACCTGATTAAAATAATGACAGAAAATGTGTAAACATAGTTTTGCAAAAGAAGCAAAAATAATGCAAGGCTCCAGAATTGTTTATAGAACTACAACGTTACCACTGTATTAAATAATTTCTAAGTAAAAATGCCTTAGTCTTAGAGGCATTAACATCCAAAGGTAATTCAGAATAATATATAACTATTGCATTCTTTATACAACTCATCTACAGCAAAATTTTTTCTCTTTTTTTTTTTTAATTTTTTATTGTGGGTTGTTCAAAACATTACAAATTTCTTGACATATCATATTCCACACTTTGATTCAAGTGGGTTATGAACTCCCACCTTCACCCCATACACAGATTGCAGAATCACATCAGTTACACATCCATTGATTTACATATTGCCATACTAGTGTCTGTTGTGCTCCGCTGCCTTTCCCATCCTCCACCCTCCCCCCTCCACACCTCTCCCCTCCCCTCCCCTCCTCTCTCTCTACCCCCTCCACTGTATAACCCTGAGGGTCTCCTTCCATTACAATGCAATTTCCCTTCTCTCTCCCTTTCCCTCCTACCTCTCATCCCTGTTAAATGTTAATCTTCTTCTCCTGCTCTTCGTCCCTACTCTGATCTTAGTTACTCTCCTTATATCAAAGAAGACATTTGGCATTTGTTTTTTAGGGATTGGCTAGCTTCACTTAGCATAATCTGCTCTAATGCCATCCATTTCCCTGTAAATTCTATGATTTTGTCATTTTTTAATGCAATGCAGAGTAATACTCCATTGTGTATAAATGCCACATTTTTTTTTATCCATTCGTCTATTGAAGGGCATCTAGGTTGGTTCCACAATCTTGCTATTGTGAACTGTGCTGCTATGAACATCGATGTAGCAGTGTCCCTGTAGCATGCTCTTTTTAGGTCTTTAGGGAATAGACCAAGAAGGGGAATAACTGGGTCAAATGGTGGCTCCATTCCCAGCTTTCCAAGAAATCTCCATACTGCTTTCCAAATTGGCTGCACCAATCTGCAGTCCCACCAGCAATGTACAAGTGTACCCTTTTCCCCACATCCTCGCCAGCACTTGTTGTTGTTTGACTTCATAATGGCTGCCAATCTTACTGGAGTGAGATGGTATCTTAGGGTGGTTTTGATTTGCATTTCTCTGACAGCTAGAGATGGTGAGCATTTTTTCATGTACTTGTTGATTGACTGTATGTCCTCCTCTGAGAAGTGTCTGTTCAGGTCCTTGGCCCATTTGTTGATTGGGTTGTTTGTTCTCTTATTGTCTAATTTTTTGAGTTCTTTGTATATTCTGGATATTAGGGCTCTATCTAAAGTGTGAGGAGTAAAGGTTTGTTCCCAGGGTGTAGGCTCCCTATTTACCTCTCTTATTGTTTCTTTTGCTGAGAAAAAACTTTTTAGTTTGAGTAAGTCCCATTTGTTGATTTTAGTTATTAACTTTTGTGCTATGGGTGTCCTATTGAGGAATTTGGAGCCCGACACCACCGAATGTAGATCGTAGCCAACTTTTTCTTCTGTCAGACGGCGTGTCTCTGATTTGATATCAAGCTCCTTGATCCATTTTGAATTCACTTTTGTGCATGGAGAGAGAACGGGATTCAGTTTCATTTTGTTGCATATGGATTTCCAGTTTTTCCAGCACCATTTGTTGAAGATGCTATCCTTCCTCCATTGCATGCTTTTAGCCCCTTTATCAAATATAAGATAGTTGTAGTTTTGTGGATTGGATTCTGTGTCCTCTATTCTGTACCATTGGTCCACCCGCCTGTTTTGGTACCAGTACCATGCTGTTTTTGTTACTATTGCTCTGTAATATAGTTTGAAGTCTGGTATCGCTATACCGCCTGATTCACACTTCCTGCTTAGCATTGTTTTTGCTATTCTGGGTCTTTTATTTTTCCATATGAATTTCATGATTGCTTTCTCTATTTCTACAAGAAATGCCATTGGGATTTTGATTGGCATTGCATTAAACCTATAGAGAACTTTTGGTAATATCGCCATTTTGATGATGTTAGTTCTGCCTATCCATGAACAGGGTATATTTTTCCATCTTCTAAGATCTTCTTCTATTTCTCTCTTTAGGGTTCTGTAGTTTTCATTGTATAAGTCTTTCACCTCTTTTGTTAGGTTGATTCCCAAGTATTTTATTTTTTTTGAAGATATTGTGAATGGAGTGGTTGTCCTCATTTCCATTTCAGAGGATTTGTCGCTGATATACAGGAATGCCTTTGATTTATGCGTGTTGATTTTATATCCTGCCACTTTGCTGAATTCATTTATTAGCTCTAATAGTTTCTTTGTACAGCCTTTTGGGTCTGCTAGGTATAGAATCATATCATCTGCAAATAGTGATAATTTAAGTTCTTCTTTTCCTATTTTTATGCCTTTAATTTCTTTCGTCTAATTGCTCTGGCCAGTGTTTCGAGAACTATGTTGAACAGAAGTGGAGAGAGAGGGCATCCCTGTCTTGTTCCAGATTTTAGAGGGAATGCCTTCAGTTTTTCTCATTCAGAATGATGCTAGCCTGAGGCTTAGCATAGATTGCTTTTACAATATTGAGGTATGTTCCTGTTATCCCTAGTTTTTCTAGTGTTTTGAACATAAAGGGATGCTGTACTTTGTCAAATGCTTTTTCCGCATCTATCGAGATGATCATATGGTTCTTATTTTTAAGTCTATTGATGTGGTGAATAACATTTATTGATTTCCGTATATTGAACCAGCCTTGCATCCCAGGGATGAATCCTACTTGATCATGGTGTACAATTTTTTTGATATGTTTTTGTATCCGATTCGCCAGAATTTTGTTGAGGATTTTTGCATCTAGGTTCATTAGAGATATTGGTCTGTAGTTTTCTTTCTTTGAAGTGTCTTTGTCTGGTTTAGGTATCAGGGTGATGTTGGCCTCATAGAATGAATTTGGAAGTTCTCCCTCTTTTTGTGTTTCTTGAAGTAGCTTGAAAAGTATTGGTATTAGTTCTTCTTTAAAGGTTTTGTAAAATTCTGCTGTATACCCATCCGGTCCTGGGCTTTTCTTAGTTGGTAGTCTTTTTATGGTTCTTCTATTTCCTCAATTAATATTGGTCTGTTTAGGTTTTCTATATCCTCCTGACTCAATCTGGGCAGATCATATGACTTAAGAAATTTATCTATGCCTTCACTATCTTCTAATTTATTGGAGTATAAGGATTCAAAATAATTTTTGATTATCTTCTGTATTTCTGAAGTGTCTGTTGTGATATTGCCTTTTTCATCCCGTATGCTAGTAATTTGAGTTCTCTCTCTTCTTCTCTTCGCTAGCATCGCTAAGGGTCTGTCGATTTTGTTTATTTTTTCAAAGAACCAACTTTTAGTTTTGTCAATTTTTTCAATTGTTTCTTTTGTTTCGATTTCATTAATTTCAGCTCTGATTTTAATTATTTCTTGCCTTCTACTTCTTTTGCTGTTGTTTTGCTCTTCTTTTTCAAGGATTTTGAGATGAAGTATGAGATCATTTATTTGTTGGTTTTTTCTTTTTTTAAGGAATGAACTCCAAGCAATGAATTTTCCTCTTAGAACTGCTTTCAATGTGTCCCATAGATTCCGATATGTTGTGTCTGTGTTTCAATTTATCTCTAAGAATTTTTTAATTTCCTCCTTGATGTCTTCTATAACCCATTGATCATTCAGTAACCTATTGTTCATTCTCCAAGTGATGTATGCTTTTTCCTTCCTTCTTTTATCGTTGATTTTCAGTTTCATTCCATTATGATCAGATAAGATGCATGGTATTATCTCTACTCCTTTATATTGTCTAAGAGTTGCCCTGTGACATAATATATGATCTATTTTTGAGAAGGATCCATGTGCTGCTGAGAAAAAAGTGTAAATGCTTGATGTTGGGTGGTATACTCTATATATGTCAATTAGGTCTAGGTTATTAATTGTGTTATTGAGTTCTATAGTTTCCTTATTCAACTTTTGTTTGGAAGATCTGTCCAGTGGCGAGAGAGGTGTGTTGAAGTCTCCCATGATTATGGTATGGTGGTCTATTAGACTCTTGAACTTGAGAAGAGTTTGTTTGACGAACATAGCTGCACCATTGTTTGGGGCATAAATATTTATGATTGTTATGTCTTGTTGGTGTATGGTTCCCTTAAGCAGTATGTAGTGTCCCTCTTTATCTCTTTTGATTAACTTTGGCTTGAAATCTATTTTATTTGATATGAGTATGGACACTCCTGCTTGTTTCCGAAGTCCATATGAGTGATATGATTTTTCCCAACCTTTCACCTTCAGCCTATGTATGGCTTTTCCTATCAAATGTGTCTCCTGTAGGCAGCATATTGTTGGGTCTTGTTTTGTGATCCATTCTACTAGCCTGTGTCTCTTAATTGGTGAGTTTAAGCCATTAACATTTAGGGTTATTATTGAGATATGGGTTGTTGTTCCAGCCATATTTGTTTATTTCTGTTACTAAACATGGTTTGTTTTCCTCTTTGATTATTTCCCCCCCCCCCTTTACTGTCCTACCTCCCACTGTTGGTTTTCATTGTTATTTTCCATTTCCTCTTCCTGTAATGCTTTGGCGAGGATGTTTTGAAGAGATGGTTTTCTAGCTGCGAATTCTTTAAACTTTTGTTTATCGTGGAAGGTTTTAATTTCATCTTCCATCCTGAAGCTTAATTTCGCTGGATACACAATTCTTGGTTGGAACCCATTTTCTTTCAGTGTTTGAAATATGTTATTCCAGGATCTTCTAGCTTTCAGAGTCTGTGTTGAAAGATCAGCTGTTATCCTGATTGGCTTACCCCTAAATGTAATCTGCTTCCTTTCTCTTGTAGCTTTTAAAATTCTCTCCTTATTCTGTATGTTGGGCATCTTCATTATAATGTGTCTAGGTGTGGATCTCTTATGATTTTGCACATTCGGCGTCCTGTAGGCTTCTAGGATTTGGGATTCTGTCTCATTCTTCAAGTCTGGGAAGTTTTCTCGTATTATTTCATTGAATAGACTGCTCATTCCTTTGGTTTGGAGCTCTGTACCTTCCTGTATCCCAATGACTCTTAAGTTTGGTCTCTTAATGTTATCCCATATTTCTTGGATGTTCTGCTCATGGTTTCTTAACAGTCTTGCTGAGCTGTCTATGTTCTTTTCCAGTTGAAATACTTTGTCTTCATTGTCTGATGTTCTATCTTCTAAGTGTTCTACTCTGCTGGTAGTATTCTCCATTGAGTTTTTAAGTTGGTTTATTGCTTCCTGCATTTCTAGGATTTCTGTTTGTTTGTTTTTTATAACCTCTATCTCCCTGTATAGTTGATCCTTTGCTTCCTGGATTTGTTTGCATAATTCATTGTCGAAGTGATCTTTCATTGTCTGATTTTGTTGTTTAATGTCTTCCTTGATACTCCAGATCGTCTGAAGCATGTATATCCTGAATTCTTTATCTGACATTCCATCTGCTGCAGCTGTTACCTCTTCTAAAGTTGCGTTGACCTGCATTGCTTGTGGTCCTTTCTTTCCTTGTCTTTTCATACTGCTTGCGTATCTTTCCTGCAGGCGCGGGCGGCGGCTCTGCTGTCTCCTTATTCCAAATGGGGTGTCGTGGCTACCACGCCGGCAGGTCACTGGGCCTGTTCTGGGCGCTGGCGGCGGCTCTGTTCTGCCCCTACTCCAATTTGGGTGACGAGTGTACCACGCCGGCAGGCCACCGGGCCTGATCCGCTGGTCGGTTGCATGTTTGCCTACCCTGCAGGCGTGGGCGGCGGCTCTACTCTGCCCCTACTCCAAATGGGGTGACGTGTCTGTCGTACCGGCAGGCCACTGGGCCTGTCCCGCTTGTCGGTCGCAGATCTGCCCACCTTTCGGGCACGGGTGGAGGCTCTGCTCTGCCCCTACTCCAATTGGGGTGTTGTGACTACCCCGCCTGCAGGACGCTGGGCCTGTTCCTGGCACAGGCGGCGACTCTGCTCTGCCCCTACTCCAATTATGGTGGTGTGTGTACCACGCCGGCAGGCTCCTGGGCCTGATCCGCCGGTCTGTCGCAGGTCTGCCTACTTTGGAGGTGCGGGCAGCGGATCTGCCCTGCCCCTCCTACCACGCCTGTGGACCCCTGGGCCTGATCTGCAGGTTGGTCACAGGTCTGCTCACCCTGCGGGCACGGGTGGCGGTTCCGCTCCGCCCCCACTCCAATTGGGGTCACGTGGCCACCACACCGGCAGGGCCTGATCCGGGCATGGGAGAAGGATCTGCTCTGCCCCTACTCCAGTTGGGGTGACCTGTGTACCACACTGGCAGGCCACTGGGCCTGACCTGCCAGGCTGTCACAGGTCTGTTTACCTTGCAAGCGTGAACGGCGGCTCTGCCCTGCCCCTCTTACCACGCCCGTGTACCACTGGGTCGCGGGTCTGCCCACCTTGCGGGTGCGAGTGGCGGCTCCGCTCCGCCCCCTCTCCAATTGGGGTCACGCGGTCACCACCCTGGCGAGCCGCTGGGCCTGCTCCGGGCGCTGGCGGCGGCCCGGCTCCTCCCCTCTGGCTCGACGACAAATTGAGGAGACTCGGGTGTCTGTGCCTCACCCCCCCTACCAGGAGACCAACTGTTTCTGTCGCCGCTGGTATTGATGAAGTTCTCTCCTCCGCCGCTTTCTGGTGACATCAGATCTCTGCCATGTTGGTATCCTATGCGAATGGCAGCATTTCGTTCCCCTTGCCGGGCAACCAAAGCAACGGGTGAGTCCTGACCGGCCCTCAGCAGGACCCGGACAGAGAAGCATTTTCCGCGGGCTCCTAGCCCCGGGCCAGGGAAGTTCCAGGAGCCGGAACTCGGCTGCTTAGTGCTTGGTATATGCTCTGATAGGAGCAGGGTCCAAGAAGCAGCCTCTGCAGGCTCCGCAGCCCTGGGCCAGGGCGGTTCCAGGAGCCAGAACTCGGCCGCCCCGCGCTCGGTGTTCGCTCCGATAAGATCAGGTTCTAAGAAGCACCCATGCACTGAACCCTAGCAATCTGTCTGCAAGCCGCAGGCGAATGGCAGCCTGAAATTACCTGTTCTATGGCTGAATGAGCTGCAGTCAGTCGAAAACAGGGATGGTGACGTCAGCTTTCCAACATGGTGGCTGCTGGCCTCCTCTGTGGTCTGACTGGTGTGGAGAACCGAGATGGACAGCTTCCTTCCCCCGTCTCGAACCCAGAATTCAGCCCTGAGTACGGTGCTTGCACGGCTGGCAGAAACTGCAGCGCTGTATCCCTGCGTCGCTATCTCCTCGTTTCCCAGCGTGCGCTGCAGACTCTAGCCGCGGGGCGATTTGCTGAATAAGCAGTGTTACCCTCCGTGTGACAAACCTCTCGCGTTTGAGTCCCCGTAGCCGATCCTCGTGCGATGGAAATCCTTCGTCCAGGTTCCGGAGCACCCCACTATTGCTGGAAATTCCTAACAAGATATCCTTTAGCCGTCCTGACTTGTCATACTCCCACACAGTGAAGCAGCACACGGGGGCAATGCACTCCCCTCGCCGCCATCTTCACTCTCCAAAATTTTTTCTCTTTGAAATAAAGTCTTGAAGATACATTATATTTTGCTTCAATTCCCCCTCCTCCTAACATTCACATTAATGCTTTTTCAATTTTTCTGTCAGTTTTAAGAAAAATGTTATCTTGTATCTCATTATATAATTTTTGAACTTTAACTTTCTTTACAAGATTATGTATTAGATTAATTGGCATAGAACCTCACATCTTTCATTTCATTCAAGTATGCCTGATATAGATATCTCAAAAGGATAATTGAAGAAGAAATTAATTTTCCTTTTGGGGGTGTTTTTCATAACCAGAACTTAATAAAAGCTAGGATTCAATTTTAATTACATGAAAATTATTTGAAATGAAATCTATAAAGTGATGCCAAAAGCCTTGCTATAGAAGAGTGACTTTCTCATTTAAAAAGTGCTATTAGCTCTCATTTCCTATGAGATCAAACTCAAACTTTTCATCCCTGTCAAACTAAATTCACATTTCCTCAAGCTGTCCTACTGCACTTTCAATTATTTGTATCATTCTAGATGTGCTGATTTACAAACTCAGCAAATCATTGCTCACTTCTGCATAATTTCAAATATATCCTTGCTTCTTTTCACACATAGAATGTTATCTTTTTTTCCATTTCATAAACATAATCTGCAGTTAATAGAAGGATTATTTCCAGTTCTAAATGCTCTAAGAAACATACCTTGATAATTCTCAAGAACTTGTTTGTTTCACATCTGACTCTGCATAGAAATTATTTCTCTTAATATATATTTAAAACCTAATGGTAATATTTTTACAGGTCTTATGTTTGCTGTTTTTTAATCTCTCATTATTTCTTATGTATTATAGTCTTCCATAGGAATATTTATCAAAGTCAGGTATTATACTAAATGTTTTTTATGTTCTATAGAGTTCCACAAAATAGCAAAATTAATAGTCATTCCAAAATCTTACACTAAATTGAATTAGGAATTAGCCTTCTCAAAAAAAAAAAAAAGACAGATGAATCAGAATCATTTGTCATTAAATGAATGTATCCAGTGTGTTGAAATGGAATAAAAAAATAGGCTTAACAAATGTTATGAAATATGGGTGACAGGGAGAAGGATTGAATTTCTGGAGTTCAGTGTTTTTAGTTTGTAGAAGTTTCTTTGTAGATTTTCAAAAGCAGAAGTTCTTTAATTTTTTGAAGTCATTTCAGTGTGATTCTAAAGGGAAAGTAAAGGGGTATATGCTAGTAATCCCTCAAATGTCTTCTATTTCTACAATTATATGCTTTAAAAGAATTTCAGGACAGCTATTATTCTTGTAACAAATGGAAGGGAGTCGAATTTAAAATGGTCAAGGTTACTTCCTGTGTATTATGTTTTACCTCTAAAATCATTCTACTGTGTGTTTTTGCATCCAGTACATTATTGTGTGATAACACAAAGAAGATGTTAGCAACGTCTGTCACTTACTGTGACATCAGTTTTTTTTTATCATGTCACCTGTGATAATATTAGAATTTTAATTAAAAGGGTAATTATTGCTAATGAATGCTCATGAATAAAAACTATTTTCTATTTGAACATAATAAAAGGATCACCAATGTGGGAATGATCTTGCAGAGTTTTAATGACTTTGCTTTCTGCTCTTTCTTCAAATTATTACTTTCTAAATAGAATATTATGGCATACGATATTTGGTCAAATTTACTGAGTTCTTTTTTGCAAAAATTGATGATGCTAAAATTTTGAGTCAAAAGGAAATAACAATTAACTTTTTTTCATAATAAATTTCAAGTAAAGGAAATTACTATGTATGTATATATATGTATATATAGTATATGTGTGTGTGTGAAACAAAATGTTCTATACAATTGCACATATATGGGGATCTTCCTGGCTAATTTATTATTTGTTGTTCATATATTGTTATTCCCAAGATATCAGAGTCTATTCGATGTATACCCGCAACTGAAAGAAGCCAAGATCATGATTCTCACATATATGTTCAAAATATCTTCTTTAGGATCTTGTAGTGATTCCAAATATTTCATAAAAGCCACATGGAGTTTTTGTGTTTGCTTATGCTATGCCACAAACTTTTAATAAAGGATTATTATATGTTGTAACTAGTATTGTGTACTTTTAACATTAAAGTTTGTCATTATATTGCTGTGAAATATATTAATAAAAATGTTGATGTGTGGGTTTCATAGTAGGAAGGTTGAGCTCTGTTACGGAATTCTGGCTATGAATTGTGTAATGTTCTAGCTCTAATGAAGCTAAGTTCTCATAGTACTCTATTTCAAAGATTGTTATTGCAGAGAGCACAGAGAGGGATGGGATAACTTAACATCTGTTGTAAAATATGTCTGAGAGCTAACAAAGTAAGGAAGAGAGTATAGAGAAACTGCACTTAAGAGTACGGGAATATAGTTTGGTGGCAGAACACTACTTAATGAAAAGAAATAATTACCTTTATTGTATAATGAAATATCTTTTTTTCACACTGCAACTATTTATATATTTTATTTTTTTGTATTTCAGGTATACAACATAATACTTTGACATACATATGTATGTAGAAGAATTATTACTATAATCAAGCAAATTAGCATGTTCATCATCTCACACAGTTTTCTATTTTTGAGTGTATGGTAAGAACACCTAAAATGTATTCTGTTAGAAAAATTTCTATTATAAAACACAATATTATCAAATACACAGTACTCACACTCCACATAAGATGTCTATATTTCTTCTTCCTTCATAATTGCAAATTTGGGCTCCTTTGGCTTCCATCCTCTCACTCACCCTGGTAACCACTGGTAAGTGTTTCTACACATTACATTTATTTTAGATTATACACATACATGAAATTGTGCAATATTTTATATATAAATCTCTTTTGTTTGGCATGCAAGACATTGGATCATTAGAAAAACTTTTATGCAAATATGAAGGTAGCATCAAAATGAAATTAAATTTAAAAATAAGTTTAGTTTTTTCTCTAAAATAGACATCTGAGGATGCTGGCAAAGAACAATTAATAAAAATTATTTACACAAACAAATAATTCCAGGCAGTTAAAGAAATAATTTTTATTATTTTTAGAAAACTATGATGTAAAAATATAAATATTTACAACACAAAATCAACATGAGATTTCACATCTTTGATCATAATTTGAACTGTTATTTTCCCTATTCTTCATAGTTTTTGTTAATACTTCAAACCACATTACAAATTTAACTAAATTTATATCAGATTTTATACAAAGGTACCTGAAAAGATTCTCATTGCAAGATTGGTAGAGTTTGCATGTTGTTTGTCACTTTTTTGGTAGCAGGATACACTACATTGAGTTAGACAAAGTAAAATTATTCTACGAGATAATTGCTTTCAGATGTGACAGCTCTTGGCACTCTTGGTTGTTTGTAATCCAATTTTTTAGACTTTTGTTAATATAAAATCCATCTTATTTTAATTGCCTCCATGCACATAAATTTATAAGCATTAGTAGTTGGAGTAGATATACACTGTTTATTTGAAAAAATGAGATTATTATCAATAGGTAGCAAAATATGTGGAATGACATGAGGAAAATAAAAAAAGCTTGATCAGTATTTGAGACTAATGCCAAGAACTATGTGACAAATTTGAAGTGAATTCCCTAAAATGAATATCTGAATTGATGATATTACAAGTGACTATTTGGAGGTCATAATAAGAATACAATTTTATGTAAAGAAACTAGAGTGAAGAGACCATGAATGGTATTAAAATAAATTAAAATGTGACTTGGTTTAAAGAATCCCTGAGTACACAAAACCAGTTAGATCCCATAAGTGACCTTAACCTTACTTGATTTTCAAACATAAGACAAACTTGTTATTAATTCCTTCATTAAAAAATTAGAACTTAAGCTCAACAAATCATAAACAGCCAACAAACATAATTATATAACTAGCAACATTCCAGGGAGATAAAACAAATAAGGCAACTCTATAAATATGATCGATGGAATATTTTCTTTTACCATATAATTGCCCTTTAAAAAAAACCCTCCAGTTGAGTTATACAGCTGCCTGACTCATGAATCTCTATTTGCTCAAATAAACTCTTCAAAATTGTAATGAGAATTCCCTTTAAAATAGTGCTAATTTCACCCATATTCCCAAGCAGCATAAAATGTTCTCCTGAATATCTTATTCAGATGAACCAAAAAGGAGCCACATATGATGTGGAAGATATTCTCTGGGAAAATGCCTTTTCCACAGTGACTACAAAAGGACCAGCCGGGTTTTGCACTGCATGGCATTTCATGAAACAGTGTGAACACCCAAATCAAGAAAAGTTCAGTTTCAGGTAAACAGGGGTAATCTGTCTCTCAGAAAATTACATTCAGATGCTGAGTCCACAGGTGGGAGCCCATGCATGGAACAAACACATGGTACAAAGTGTGGGGCTGGAATAATCATATTTAGCCATGTGCAAGGTAATATCCAAGAAGGAAAAAATAAAAGTCTTCTAGAATCAACGATTTGAAGACATATGGAGAGTAGCTGTGGCATGAAAGGATGCCTATTAGATTGCTTGTATGCATTGTATCTTCTATGCATGGTGTTCTATTAATTCTTTATGCCCTACCTGTCCCATTTTAAAGCCTTAATTTTTTGCAGTGTTTGCCTGAATCCATCACTTGTATGTGTATAGCATTCATGCGGAGAATTAGGGGAGCTTTTTCTCTGGGTATCTACTTTATCAAAATTTCCTAGATTTCTTATTTTTTCCATCCAGAAAAACATTGGGATTCCTACCATAGTTTTAGTTTATTGGTGTGCTTCATGATATCGGATTCCTTCCCCTCTTTGAAAATGCATAAAAAAGAAAATGCAAACTAGCAGTCACTGATTAAAATTTTGACACTCCTTAGCACTCTTCCTCTTTATGTTTATATTACAGAATTTTCAGGAAGTTGCCTTTTTGCAAAAATAAAATTTCTAATTTTATCCATAAAAGAACAGCTTTATCATCAGGAGAGTCTGTATAAGTGAGCAAAGATCCATACTAAGAGCAGAAACATTCATCTTTAAAAACCATACTGGTATGTTTGGTCTCATATTTTTAGAATTAAATGATAGGCATTAAATATGCACCTTTAAAATTCTTTTCCTTCAAGAACATTTCTTGGCTTTATCCTCCTTTCAACACTTTACAAAATTTCTCATGGATACTGTACATTAACAAACAATAAGTTTTCCACCTCAAAAATACCTGCATTCTTTCATTGCTTTACATTCTATTTCCTGAGTCTACATGAGATTATTGGTCAGTTATTCCTATCATTTTTTTAGCATATTGATCTATAATTCTGTTCTTTGTACTTTTGGAAATCTCAGAGAGTTTAGTTAGAAATGTTTGTCAACGCATGGCAAATTATCAAAACTATGTACTAGTTGTTTTTCTTCATGTTTTAAAACAATTTATTTCTACTTCCTTTTGTCTCTGAAACTCCGCTGTCTTTTCTTTTCTATTTTTTTGATAATTTTTTAATATTTATTTTTTAGTTTTCAGTGGACACAACATCTTTATTTTATTTTTATGTGGTGCTGAGGATCGAACCCAGTGCCCAGCTCATGCCAGGCAAGCGCGTTACCACTTGAGCCACATCCCCAGCCCCTCTCTGCTGTCTTTTCTTTTCTTTTTTTTTATTTTTTATTGTTGGTTGTTCAAAACATTACATAGTTCTTGATATATCATATTTCACACTTTGATTCAAGTGGGTTATGAACTCCCATTTTTACCCCATATACAGATTGCAGAATCACATCAGTTACACATCCATTGATTTACATATTGCCATACTAGTGTCTGTTGTGTTCTGCTGCCTTTCCTATCCTCTACTATCCCCCTCCCCTCCCCTCCCCTCTTCTCTCTCTGCCCCCTCTACTGTCATTCATTTCTCCCCCTTGTATTATTTTTCCCTTTCCCCTCACTTCCTCTTGTATGTACTTTTGTATAACCCTGGGGGTCTCCTTCCATTTCCATGCAATTTCCCTTCTCTCTCCCTTTCCCTCCCACCTCTCATCCCTGTTTAATGTTAATCTTCTTCTCCTGCTCTTCGTCCCTACTCTGTTCTTAGTTACTCTCCTTATATCAAAGAAGACATTTGGCATTTGTTTTTTAGGGATTGGCTAGCTTCACTTAGCATAATCTGCTCTAATGCCATCCATTTCCCTGTAAATTCTATGATTTTGTCATTTTTTAATGCAGAGTAATACTCCATTGTGTATAAATGCCACATTTTTTTATCCATTCCTCTATTGAAGGGCATCTAGGTTGGTTCCACAGTCTTGCTATTGTGAATTGTGCTGCTATGAACATCAATGTAGCAGTGTCCCTGTAGCATGCTCTTTTTAGGTCTTTAGGGAATAGACCGAGAAGGGGAATAGCTGGGTCAAATGGTGGCTCCATTCCCAGCTTTCCAAGAAATCTCCATACTGCTTTCCAAATTGGCTGCACCAATTTGCAGTCCCACCAGCAATGTACAAGTGTACCCTTTTCCCCACATCCTCGCCAGCACTTGTTGCTGTTTGACTTCATAATGGCTGCCAATCTTACTGGAGTGAGATGGTATCTTAGGGTGGTTTTGATTTGCATTTCTCTGACTGCTAGAGATGGTGAGCATTTTTTCATGTACTTGTTGATTAATTGTATCTCCTCCTCTGAGAAGTGTCTGTTCAGGTCCTTGGCCCATTTGTTGATTGGGTTATTTGTTCTCTTATTGTCTAATTTTTTGAGTTCTTTGTATACTCTGGATATTAGGGCTCTATCTGAAGTGTGAGGAGTAAAGATTTGTTCCCAGGATGTAGGCTCCCTATTTACCTCTCTTATTGTTTCTTTTTCTATGCTTTATTTTTTTCAGGGATTTCACCCCACTGTTCAGTACATATGCAGTTCAGTGAAGGTATTTTGTTAGGATTTAGATAAGATATTTTTGAATAATCATATATTGATATTTACAAAAGTACATAGTGGTATTCCTCTATGACTTTCATTGTGTTTCTTAATTGAGTCATTTCACTTGCAGAATTGACCTGTTGCTGTATATGTCTTTAGTTTTTTTTATGTCTGACTGTTGTAAACCTCATGAGAACCAAAATCATTCTTATTTTGTTCCTCTTTCTTTCCATAGCATTAACCCAATCTGAAAGATATAGAAGGTGCTTAATAAATACCGGCAGAAAGAATAAATAAATGTAATTCCAGGTTATAATTCCATGTGGTATGTGTTATTTTTCTTTAAAAATTGTATAGAGCAAATGCTTTGAAATTATGAACCTAATGACTTAATGTTGGAAATACACTAAAATTTTCCAGGTGGACTAACAGTCTGAGAATAAATTTTTCTTCATTTAATAACCATGGTATACTGCAGTTTCAAAAAACACACACACACACACACAATTTACAAATATGAAAAAAAAAATTAATAGAACACAAGCATAGGGATTTTTTGTGAAAGTATTCACTATAGAATTCTTTAATATGAATTATTTTAATTAGCCTAAGAGTGTATTAAAAACAGATAATTAAATTTTTGGGAGAGTGGTTGGGGACTGAAGAAAGTTAATAAGAAATTGTTAGCAGCTGTTGCTTAAGAATATTAGGAAAAAAGAAATACTGTGGCCATGTAAGTTAAGAGATAAAATAATTTTATTTACAAAACGCTAGTTTAACTCTCTAATAAGAAACATGTCTAGGACAGGATGTAAGAAGTCTTTTTCTTGCATATTTTTAACATGCGCTTATTGTACTGAAGCACCTGGCTTCATTTTGAGGTGATGCATTCAGGAGTGTAAGCTGCTGGCATTGGTTTGTGTATTGGAATAATCCTGGGCAACTTTGTTTAAACTTTGTTTTTACTGTAATGAGAGGCTTACTTCGAAAAATCATTCTAAGACACAGACACTTTTTCAATTTAAAATGTGAGAACTAATCATAATTTTATGTTTTATAGAAAGCATAACTTTTGGTTACATTCCAGGTTCTCATAATCTAGTAGAGTCCCTGAGTAAACCAGAGTAGCAAGGAGACAAGGATATGGAAAGTCACTTAGCTCACTTCTTGCTTTGTGAAAGGGCTCATGGTAAAAGGGAATATTACCCTAAAAAAGGTTATTATTTCAGCAGTTTTTAAAGAAAATTTTACTAACAATAAATATATTCTGCATGATGTAGCATGGAGGTTGTTTTAGAGCACATGAATTGGTAGACATATTATTCCTAAGTTAAAGTCATATGTTTATTCTTTGGATATAGAGATTAGAAATATTAACTTAGACAAATTACAACCGATTTTAAAAATACTACTTATGGGATATTATTATAAACTGCCTTCTGCAATTGTGAATCATGACAACATAAAAAATAAAGTACAATCTACGGAGAAAAATTATGAATATAGCACTTTATAATTAAAATAACAATTGCAGCACACATGAAAGTGTGCTTATAGTTCAGAATAGATGATTGGTTGTAGAACAGCCTTGACATTAAATTCATTTTTGAATCCCCAAATAGTATTTATAAGATCTATCTGGGTTTTTGCTTGTTTAGTCTGAGTTTACTCATTTAAACAAACACATCTGTGAAATAATACTGAAGAAAGACAGACATTTCTTGTCAATCAAAGGATTTCATTCACTAATAGAATCTTTAAAACATCCAATGTATTGATCTTCAAACTGCTTTATTTTCAATTTTGCAGAGTATAGAAGTCTTATGGTGTGTGAGTGAATTTAAGTTCATACAGGGGGGTGGTCTTCCAGGCTAACATTTATGAGTTTGTACATAAGTGTGTGCATAGGTGTAGATTTACACTCTAGGTTGTATTTTACTTATTGATCACCAGTGTTGTGTTCATATGTTATATAATGATGTAAGACTGGCTATTATTTCTAAGCTCTAGAAGAGAGAGCATTCTTTTATATCCATGTTTCCTATGAGGGTGCTATAAATGCACCTTCTTCTCGGAGGCTGGAGACTAATAAAGGAATAGAATGGGAAATGAAAACCTGTGAAATTAAAGGGATCTCTATAGTTTGTGACCCAGTATCTTTCCAAAATTCCTTAAGTCTCCAGTGAGGTATTCATACTGGTTAATTGTTCAGTTTCCTACAGTAAAACCAACAAAAGTTCCATTGTATATTTATAGGTTGCTATGGGGCAATATCAAGATATCAATTTAGACACTGGGGCAGGTACAGAAGGAAAAAATAACTTGAGAGAGGCATCATTTTTGAGTAGATAATAAAAATGAGGATAAGTTACATTTTAAAAAAATTCAATGAAAAACATCAGAAGGAGGAGAAGGAAGGGAAGGTGGAAGAGGAAAAAGACAAAGGAGAAGAAAATGCTATTAAAGTGCTGGTTGAAATCTTAGAATGAGTAATTCTAGCAAGATGAAGGAAGAGATTCAAAAGATAAGAAAATAATTGTATTTTTAGAAACTAGTAAAGACAAGAAGGAATCAAAATTATAACATCATGTTATTTCATACTTTAAGAAAGAAAAAAAGAGCGGCTAATTTTATGGAAAGTAAACATACTTCAATAAATCTAAAATACAAAAGAAACTCTGAATCCTCAATGAATTGCCTTTGAAGTCAAACAAATTCTGCCTTTGCTTCATACTGGAATCTTTAATATAATATTTTCTCATTTTTTGTTTCCTCACCTGTAAAATTAACCTAACATCATATTCGATCTGATGGCCTCAAAAATATGTTATGATAAGGGTGCATTAGAATTTTGTGGGACATATTTTACTCATTGAGTAAATACTGTCTTATATCTCATGTAGATCTTTTACAGGTCTCATTGTAATAGTGCTTTACAGTTGTTTTTGAAGGTTCTTATTTAGTAACACATCTTTCACTTTCCTTGAGTATCATTTAAAGTGATGCATCCTGTTATAACTAAGGAAAGGAAATTCTAACTCCATCAGCCTCAAATTTCTCTTCTTTCATCAGCAAATCAGGAAATCGTACAGATCTTCACTTGCCATATACGCCAAGTCTTCATTTTTCTAGAAGTGGAAAATTACACTGGGCATCATCCTCACCACCTGACTTCAGCCCATCTTCTTTTCCTGCTTATTAGGAATTGATAAGTATATGTCATTGTTCTCTTCCACTCTTTCCTTCTTTTGTAAAATTTAAGTTTAATGAAACTAAGTATGTTACCCCATTAGATTTGTCTCAGAGTAACTAATTTTAAAGGAACTTTAAGCTTTATACTTTAATCTTTTACCAAAAGATATTTTAAGTCATGACAACATCAATAATTTCCTTGAAGTATAGGTATATAAGCATAACTGCTAGTCATAAAAGTTAAGAAAGATGGATAATTCATACATTTTAGGTCCTTGAACTTCCTTTGCTACTATTTATATTACTAAAACAGATTCTACCTTGATTATTGGTCAAGAGTTAATGGATGCTATTGGCAATTTTTATGTTTTATTTGAGTCCCCCAAATTTGTACTTCATAGGTGATTTTTCCCCTATACATAAATATGTTCACTAATTTAAAGCTGGCAGCAAGCCTCTTTATAAAAGTTTTGCCTGAGTATTATGAAAGTGTTCATAGAAACACATACAATGGGTTTTTTAAATTTTCTACTATAGATATTAGACTCAACATACTCAATATTCTTCATAAATATTTACTATCACAGAGATGAAAGGAAATCCTCTTCATCATACACATTGCACAGGAGACAGAAAATTCAGAGTTCTTTGCTCTTACAAAGCACCAAAAGTGATTTCCTGAGCAGAAGTATATTTCATATCTTTAGGTAAACATGATCTAATTTATTCTTTTTCATTTAGTAATAAATTTGACAGTTGCTATTCTCTAATAGTATAATTCATTTAAAAACATTCGGCCCTTCTGGGAAATTTTAAGATACTTTCCAATTCTTAATCAAGATTTGCTTGAATTACATTCCATTGATGTGTTGAAAGAAATTTTTAAATAAAAGAACGAACTTTATAGTTTTTAAAATTAATTATGCTAATATAGATGAGTAGTAGTAATGGAGTTTTGATATAGTTGCAATTAGATTTTAATCATATGGATTCATATTACTTTCTTTCCAAATAAATCCTCTAATTGGAATGCTTTCTCCTTAGGGTGTAGTCTGTGTATTAAACTTCCTTCAAGAAAAATAAATCTCATAATTAGCTGAATTTAATAATCATCTCAGATTGAATATATTAAAATGAAATGTATTTTAATACTTAGGTAATTAAGATGAAAACTTGTGCATCTCAGTGGTTATTACAAAATTCAGTTCTTTTTTTACTTCTTATAGAACCCAAAAGTGTTATTGAACCAAAAGTCTTGCCTTGGTAATATTATCCACAGACTTTTTCATAATTATGTTCCAGTTTTTTTTATTTTTTACTACTGAGGAAAAAATCTTTCATTCCTAAGGAGTTAATAATGAGAAGTTTCCTCTGAAAAGAAATATCCTGGATATTTTTAGGTCTGCTTTTCTTTTTTAATGTAGACATTTAAGTTTGTAAACAAAATCTTCTTTATATTAAGTGTACTGCTGAATTGGATTAATTATATTATTTATACAGGCATTTATGGAATTACATGGAAACCAAAGTAATTTTGCTACTACTTGTTTTAATTTATTAATAAACATTACATTTCATTTGCACAATACAGAATGATAAAATGTTCGTACAAATTGATCTTATCATCATCTAGCTATCTAGCTATCATCCATCTACAACCATTTAACCACCTGTTTATCTTTTATTTTGTGTAAAATCTGAGCTCTTACACGGTGAATCATTTTCAAACCAGTCTACAAACAGAAATTAATGTTTTAAATAGAGGAAATTTTATATAGAATAGATAGGATAGGAAAATAAGTATATACCTGGAAAGGGAATTCTAAAGGATTCCCTGTGACCGAGAGAAAACCCAGAAAGAACAAATTAGAATAGGGGTTCATCAGTGTTCAAGCAGTTGGTTGAACCTCATGGGTGGAGATGGCCTAGTAGCTCCAGGCCATACTGCACATAGTTACCAGACAAGTAAGAGCATCCCTGCAGGGAGCCTGTGAGATAAGCTGGCAGCAACCCTTTGAAAGGAGTCAGGTCACTGCTGCAGGGCCTTCCAGGACTGAGAACTAAAAAAGCCTCCCTTTAGAGGAAAGGAGGCTTCTGTGTGGCTTGGGCAGATCCAGGCTTATGACAAATATTGGATGACAGGCTCTCCTGGGAATGTTTTTCTCATTTAAATATATATAAGTGGTTTTCTAATGTCTTCTGTGAAGTGATTTTTTATTGGTTCTTTTTAGTCATACATAACATTAGGGTTCATTTTGACATAATTATAAAAGCATGGAATATAATTTGCTCCGATTCAGTACCCAGTACTTCCCATTTCCCTCCTCTCTTCCCTCCCCCTCTTGCCTTGCCTGTACTCTACTGATCTTTCTGCTATTTACTCATAGTTTTTTTTTTGTTTGTTTGTTGGTTGGTTGAATTAGTGTCTTGTGGATGTACATGAAGTTGAGATTCACTCTTCATTCACAAAGGTACATAGGAAAGTTAGGTCAGATTCATTCCACTGTTTTTCCCTAGCCCATCCTACCTCCATTATTTATTAATTAATTTATTTAATATTTATTTTTTAGTTTTTGGCAGACACAACATCTTTGTTTGTATGTGGTGCTGAGGATCGAACCCGGGCTGCACACATGCCAGGCGAGCCCGCTACCGCTTGAGCCACATTCCCAGCCCCTCCATTATTTTTAAGGAATATAATTTTAAAGTAATTTATATTTTGAAGCAATGTCTGTTGATACACATTTTCTTTATATCCGAAGGACTCATTTGGGCTGTAGTTACCTAGATTGAAGATGTGTATCATCTTTGAAGTCACCTCCAAAATAATTTTTACAGGTGTTTTAACTAATTAATCTGAATATTTCAAGGTTTTTTTGTTGTAGTTCTCATGTGTATACTGCATTATCACTCTGGTCATTTTGAATAATTATCAATATTTACTACACATTAAGATTGATTTGAAGCATGCTGGTCATTCAGTAAATCTAAATATAATGCAAGAGCACTGGATGAGCTGAGGACATAATTAGATATTTTTCATCTGCATTAGCCATTGGGAGTTTATTTAAAATCTCATAATCTCCTTTAATTAAAAATATGCAGGTGAGTACTCTGTAATAATTTGTCAATTTGTACCAAAAAGTTTACCTTGAAAGAGTCATTTCTTCATCATTTCTGGGACAGGATATAGAAAAACTCAAGATAAAAATTTATATGTATAAATATATACATTAATATCTTGTTGAAATATGGTGGATAATGTCGCTAATTGAAGAACGGAGATTCTTAAATAAGAAAGTCTTAAAAATGTGGAATTTTAATTGCTGTCAGATTTCTGTTATGACATGACACATAGAGGAATGTTTTAGGTTCCTGAAGAATGTCACAAGACATAGGCATGACTCTGTGAGTCAGGACTTGCTGGGAGCCATTAGCCAAGTAGGTATGACAATTTCCTTGCCAGCGTACCCCATGTTGCTTAGTGGAAGGACTCGTGGAAATAGGACATTTTGCAGTGACATTGCAGTTAGGTGACCTTGCTCAAGGACCAGGGCGGATCCGGGATTAGGGTGTTCCCGGTTTAGGATAATCGGGTTTAGGGCATTCCAGGTTTAAGATTATTCCTGCTAGGAATAGGGCGTATCCTGCTGCCTGAGTTCCCCTTGAGTTCTCAGGGGATTCAGACAGTATTTTTTGGGAGACAGAAGCCCAGTGGAGGTGGATTTGGGCAGAGAACGTGGATTTCCCCAGAACGTGATTGTAGACGGCTGGTGCGAGTTCGGGAATAAAGAGTTGCTGTTTGAATCTACAAGCTGTGTGGTGGCTCGTGATTGTGTGCCCAGCCAGACTGCGGCAAGGACTGATAGGTGTATATTTGCAATGTGTGGTCCTTACATTATATCAAGGGTACATGTTATACACATGGCAAGAAATCACTGGGCATGTTAGTCTTCCACATGTGGCTAAGTGGTGTTTATTAGGTTTCCTTACAATAAAATTATTATTTTCTTCCTCCCTCCATATTGTATAGTTTTGGGAAAAGTCACTACACTGTCCACATTTAAGAGAGAAGAATATGTTCGACTTTTGTCAGAGTGGATTATCTGTGCAGATTATTTATAGTTCACTTGTATGAGAAACCTGACTATTTGTTCTCTCTCACTCTCCCTCTTTACTTCCATTTCTATTTTCTCCCCTCCTCTTTCTCTCTCCCTGTCTTGTTTCTTCCCACTGCTCCCTTCCCTCCCATTCCGTTTTCTTCCCATCCTTATGGTCTGATAGATTATATTTTATATTTTAGGTTATAATCCAACATACTTTACTTTTTTTTATTCAAATTGTTCCAGTTTTGGCCATTAGTAACTGAGTTGGTTCATCTGTCTTTCCAATGCAGCTACATCATTATATTTCATTGTATTTTTAATACTCCCTTACTTTCTGACATTACAAGACATTCTTCTAGCCTCCTCTTAATACCTAATGCCCTAGTGTTGCAAGCAGACACCTCTATAAGGATCTCTGTTTCCTTTTGTTGGAGGATGGATTAGAAACAAGGATCTTAGTACTAAGTGTGCTCTTTGCTATTGGGTGACTTCTCTGTTAGTCTCTCTCAACCTATCAACCAAGAAGACAAGGGAAGACCTGAATGAATGCTTAAGCAAAACACACATTTGTCTGTGTGTGTGTGTATGCATTAATTTGTGTATATATTAATGTTATTGTAAGTGTACCAATGCACCCAGCTCAAATCCATAAATCTATGAACACTGGACTTTTTGCCAGACACTTTCCCTTTCTTTTCTGTAAGAAACAGTGAGAAACTGGACTCCTACCATGAGCCATCAATTTAGCTTTTAATTCTGGTATGTATAACAGTGTCAGAGTTGTTAGTGTGAACCCTCATGTAATAATAAAGTTAACTTTATCAAGCAGAACAACTTTCTTGTGCATAGTTTCTTTAGTTGTAATCCTACACACTTTGCACTCATTTCCAAAGTTATTTAGGTCGGCTTTTCCTTCTATTCCCTTCAACGATATTGATTTTTTTTCTTAACATTTGTGCCAGAGTGAGATATTTTCTGTCACAGTCTGTATTACATCCTATGATCCGATGATGTTGCAAATGATTCCTTAATATTTGCATGAGTTATGGTTGATTTTTTTTGTTTCATCTATCCACCATCACAGCATCACTTAGAAAGATATTCTTGCTCTAAAATCCCTGATGCTTCACCTGTTCAACACTTACCTCCCTCCTGAACCCTTGCTATTGCTAATCTGTTTTGATATCTTTAATTTTTCGTTTTCCAGAATGCAATATAATTGGAATTATACAGTATCTGGACTTTAAGAATGGCTTTTTGCACATAGAAATATTCATCCATGTCTTTCTGTTACTTGATAAATCATTCCTTGTTGATGTTGAATATTTTCTCTGATATGGATATATTTCAACTGACATCTATTCACATATTGAACAGCATGTTGGTTCATTTCTAGTTTTGTCAATTTAAACAAAGCTACAATAACCATCCATCAGGAAGTTTTATGTGCACATATGATTTTAAATCAGTCGGGTAAATATCAAGAGCCCACTGTGTACCTATTATGAGTATATACTAAAATATGACCAAAGGGAATGCAAGGTGCTCACATGATATATCAAGCAATATATTGTAGGATCATAAAGAAAATATTTGTCAGAAAAAGAAACTGAAATCATGGTTGATATGTCATACAGAAATATTACTTGGGGAATAAATAAATTGGGAACATTTTATGTATGTGGCATGCTCTCAAGACTTCAAAATATCTATTTTTCACTTTCTTTAGGAAAAATTAAACTATAATAGCTTTCAAAATATCTAGTAAATAAATATTTAATTAGGGCAAAATGGTGTTATTCAAAACGAAGGCACAATGATTCTTTTTTATTTGAATGAAATGAATGACTCTATAATGCAATACTTAAGCAAAATAAAAATAACTTTAAAATATTTTTCATTTCAGAAAGAATAGTTTGTAAAGGGCACATATTTTTGGGGAGTCTATTTGAATGAATATTCATTAAATTTATTTAGTAAAAAGTTTCATTTTGAATGCTAATGGTACTAGTAAGCTTTGCTTTTGGAGGAGTACAGAATAAGTAAAGGTAATAAAAACTACTTAAGTCAGGGGATGTAGCTCAGTGGTAGAGTACCTGTCTAGCATATGTGAGGTTCTGGGTTCGATCCGTAGTATAAACAAAATAAAGAAAAAAGAGAAAGCTGCACTTGTATACTAAAGACTGCAAATTACTATAGTACCAAGTTATTGGTTGAAAGATACTAAAGTAATCTTTCATGAAAATGCAATATATTCTAAGCCTAGGAAACGCATCATGAACATTGTATTAGGTTTTATGGAACTTAGTCACTGGGTTTGTAACTAAACTAATGGAAGCATTTTAAAAATTAGTTGATGTTATCTCAAAGAGAAAATACACATTAAAAGGGTTTGACATGACAGAAAACTTCTATTTGCATGATTATGAAAGTTTTGAAAAATTCCTATATGCATGAGAAATTTCTACATCATAGCTTACTATAGCATAATTTACCAAATAATTAATATCAGAATTTATGCAGATTTTTTTCTGAGATTTTGAATTATGATGATATTTGGAAATTAAATGCACTTTCTCCTACAAATTTAAAACATTTTTGGGACATCTTACTATTAGAGTTGAAATCTATCAAAAGGAAACTATCTACCTCAATATTCCCCTAAAAGTAGTATGTAAAGCATATTGTCAATGAATTGTCTCTCTGTTATAAACCATAAATTGAAATAAGGCTGTGGAACAAGGATGTCCAGCAGCTGTCAATGGGTACCCTACTTTTAAATTTTCTGTATTTTTCATATTCTTTACATTCTGTTATTTATTGCTGATTTAATAATTTTTGCTGCTTATACTCTGCTGCTTCATTTTATATGTAATTGTCAAATAAATGTGCTTTATCTTTTCTCACAACAGTTTGGAAGCTATTTTCTAGGTAGGTTTTTTGTTGTTGTTGTTGTTTGTTTTTTTAAGTATAACTCTTAAAAAAGAGGCATTTCATTTCAGGCACTCACTGTGAGACCTATAAGTGACATCTTATAAGTCTGTTTTCAATCTTTCAATGACAAACGTTTGTGGAAGTTTTGACCAGTTTATTAATCATGGGTAAAATAGAAGCCTGGATTTCAGTATTTTTTTAATGCATACTTCTAAGTATTTCAGAAAATTAATATTTTATAGGACTCTTTGCAACTTACACAGTTATTTCTATGAGTTCACTTTTAGAAGAAATTTTATTTAGAAATTTTATCACTCATTTTATTATTCTGCTAGTATTTAATGCTGACCGATCCTTGAACTCTCCATGACTATGGCCAGTGCAGCTAGTTCTGGTATTAAAAGTTTTTAAAAATGACATTTATATTTCTAAATGATGTTATTGATTAAACTGGATCATTTATCAAGCTGTACATCAAGTCTTGCACACCAATGACTAACACTTACTTGTTTTCTGAGTAGAGACTGCCACTGGCATATTCTTATTTTTTAAAGTTAGCTGAGGTTTGTAGAAGAAAACTATACTCCCAAATATGCATATTTTAGAAGTAATTGATAAATCAAAATCTAAAAGACGACTACAAAATAGAAGCCATCATCATTGATCATCCAAATGAAGTTCCTTGCAAGATTCCCTTGAAGTGTCTTCTCACCTTCATTTTTCTGAAATAGTCCTTCCTGCATAGTCTCGTCACTCCTTCTTTTACATAGTACTTTTATTGTCATTCTTCTCCTTACTGCATTTTACTTTCACTTGTCTATTTTCTTCTCAATATATTTTAAGATTGTTACAGGCAGAGTCTTTATCAACATTGTATTTCCAGCAACTGGAGTAGTGCCTATCCTCATAGTGATCACTCATAGTAAATATTTTGTCTGGTTTTAATTTCTGATGATCACATTTTTAAAATGATTCTGACAAGTTTTTTTTTTTTTTTTTGTCTCTTAATGGAACTCCTATCAGAGAAAGCTAAAATAAAATACAAATAAAATAAACTTGGGCTGGGGATGTGGCTCAAGCGGTAGCGCCCTTGCCTGGCATGCGTGCAGCCCGATTTTGATCCTCAGCACCACATACAAACAAAGATGTTGTGCCTGCTGAAAACTAAAAAAAATAAAATGTTAAAAAAAATTCTCTCTTTCTCTCTCTCTCTTTAAAAAAAAAAAGAAAAAACTATAGCATAAAAAGACTACATGCAGAAGATGCAGTTTTCACAGATAGCAAATATTAATATATGCAACAATTATGCAAAATGCACAGAATATGATATCTATTTGCTTTCTCTGTGAACCATCAGAGAATAATCTATGGGCAATATAAGAAAGAATATGGCTAAGAGCTCAATTGGCACAGTCATATTGAAAGCAAATGAATCAAAATAATCAAATGTTTTTTTTCATAGTTCTTAAAATGTCATTCCAATATTTTTGTTTCATTTTTACAAAATGACTATAAAGCCAAATCTATATTATTGTTATAGAAGTTAAGGAATATAAAGACAATACTTTTTAAGGGAATTAATACAGAACTAAATTCAATTATCTCGATATAATGAATATATGATGTGAGGCAGAAACAAAATATAAATAACATCTGAGACACTTTGCATTTTAGAAATACACTTTCCTTAGCAATTTTTCACAAATACTCATGTCTTATTTTGTATTGAACTTCTATGGACACAGGAACTTAAGATCTTCAACAGTGAAAAATTCTTTGATAAAAGGCAGGATTTTTTTAAGTTGTATTTGTTTATGAATCATATTTTCTTTATCATAAATTATCTTTCCATGTCATTTGCTGATTTATCTTCTGGAACCAATGTTATCAACATGAATAATATAGACCTTAAACATGTTGCTCTAATTTAATGTTCTTAATGTTTCTGGATAAATTTATTAATATTTTCCACCATATTTTTTGGAACCTGAATAGAATTTAACAATATTTTTTTTAATTTTTATTTTTCATGTTTGCAAATTATGTGAATTCATATAATCCCTGGATTAAATACTAAAGGATACATTGATTAAGTTGATGTAGTACTAATGTATTTCTGTCTTCAAATTAAAATTAAATAAGACATAAAAAGGGTTTTCATATGTGGGGTCCCCCTAAAGTTCCCATGTTAATACAGGAGGTAAAATGACTATTTATGAGAGCGTCAACCTTATCATTGGACTAAGTAATTTGATGGATTAATCTTTGAAATAAGTAAAGTGGATGGGATATGGCTGGAGGGGTCAAGTCACTGGGTGCATGTCCCGGTTTCTTGTTAGAGTCTGTAAACAAGTCAAGATGGCGCCTGGCATTTTGCAGAGGGAGTAGTTTGTGAAGTAAAGCCAGCGAGCCATTAAGTGTGGAGATTCCTTATTGGTTGACTGCTGTATCTAGTTTATGTTAATTAAGATAAGCTGTGTGGAATGTATATATACCCCTCCTGTCCTACAATAAACGGCTCCAACTCCTGCTGTATCAATGTACACAAGTTGCTCATCACCCCCTAGTTGTCTTCCACCGTGCCCTTTTGCCCATGATGTGCTGCCTCTCCTCCAGTCTAGATTATGGAGTGGGTTGACTATGGACTGAATTTCTGAAACCATGAACCCTGAATAAAGTTTTTCTTGTCTATGTGTTTGTCAAGTATTTTGGTCACAACTATGCAAAGCTGACTAACACAATATATCTAGTTATTTGAACAAGGTGAAAAAGCCCCTAAAGATCTGTGAAATGGAATGCTAATGAGTGGAAGAGCCGCTTGTTTAAATAGGTTCTTAGCCCATGCAATCTCTTGTTCTCTCAAAATGTTGCTGCTGGCTCCCATGTCTTATGCTGCAGGGCTTTACTGAGCATCTTTGTACCAAACAATCTTATATATTGCCAAATACTGGACTTAACTCTTTCCTTGAACTTAAATGATACTAACTTGGCTGAAGAGTGACCCTTTTTTAATTTCAGGTTGGCATATCTCTCAAGAGAGAGACTTATGTGTGTACTGAGGACCTCTTATAAAAATTACACAATGATTCTTACGGGAAAACTTTGACAAAGGCATTAGAGATCATCAGGGTCCCCCAACTAAGTAATATTTTATACATATATGTAATATTCTGTGTATAATATAAATGGTGAATAATGTTCTATAGATGTGTATTGCTTATGACTTCACTCTGAATTATTTCTGTTCTTTTCTTTGAAATTCATTATGAATCTCTGTATGTATAAGTGGTCTGTTTTGAGTTAGCTTTTCTAAAGAGAAAAATTTAAATCTGAATATAAGAAAGTAGAGCAGGGGCCTGGCACGCTGGCACAAACCTGTAATCCCAGAGGCTCTGGAAGCAGAGGCAGGAGCCAGGAGGATTGTGAGCTCAAACCCAGCCACAGCAATTCAGCAAGGCTCTAAGCAACTCAATGAGACCCTGTTTCTGGATAAAATATTTTTAAAAAGGACTGGTATGTGGCTCAGTGTTTAAGCATCCCTGGGTTCAATCCCTGATATTAAAAAAGAAAAAAAAAAGAAAGGAAAACACAGAGCAGAGTACATGAATAGGTGGATGCTCTTTGAGTTAGAAATCATATCAGATTTAAAAGACTAGTGGTAATCTTTCTATGTAAACATGAAAATAGTCACTGGCCTTAGCAATAGGAGAAACAACTAAAAGGTACATGAAGAAAGGATGTAGATGACAAGTTTATTTTTTTCTGAGTGTAATCAATGTTCACTAAGTATTTTCTGAATGAATTATCAAGGGCATAAACTAAAATCATAGATGCAAGTGGAATCTAGCAAAGAGATATAAATTGGTTCAACACTTAAATAAAAGTATTAATGACATAAAGATCCAAACAGGAAGCTCTATTTATCAAGCTGTCTGAATTCTCTGGCATTTTTACACCAATTATTTTACTTTGAGCAACAATGATTTCATATATCTCTACAGTAATTCATGGTAAAATGATGTTTAATTTGAGTTGTAAACTTGATTAGACTGAGGGACATCTAGAAAGCAGTGAAACACTCTGGGTGTGTCTATGGATTGGCATCTGTGTGTCAGCAATCTGAAGTAAGGGAGTTCCTTGAACAGGAATGGCACCTTCCAGTAGGCTGGGAGCCTGTGTGGAAAGAAAGAGCAGAAGGGGGATTCTTATGCACACATTCAACCTCTTCCTGAGTAGTTTGGTTGGTTGGTTGGTTTTTGATGCCGATGCTGCCCCTGGCCATCAGACTTCTGATTCTTTAGCTATTGAAATTTAGACTTTTACCAGTGACTTTCCAGGGAACTTTCAGTTCTTCAGACTCAGCCTGAGGCTTTCACCTTCTTGGCTTAAGCAGCTACTCATTTCCCTGGCTCTTCAGCCTACAGAGGGCCACTATGGGACTATCCAGTCTCTTATGATGTGACCTAATCTAATAAGTCCCTTCTTATAACTAATTACATACATTCAATTAGTTTTTTTTTTTCCTTTGGAGAATTCTGACTAAAACATGTAATACTTATTTTATCTTATTTAATGCATAAAGTAGAATACATAAAGTAAATCTACAAATTTGTAAATTTGTAGATTTATTTATTTTATAATTGGAAACTTTTAAGTATTTCTAATGTTTAATTGAAAAGTTTCATGCTGGTGAGTAGGTTTCCTGAATTTGTATTCCTTATGGATTTAGAAGCCTCAATTTTATCTTAAACCACACACAGAAAGAAATTCCACTGACGTGTTAGATTCTGTAATGTTTACAAGATGTAAACTTATAAGAGTATCTTTTTATGGGGCTACATCTTAGAAAAGAGAATTTGATAGCTGTGATTAGTCATTATTCAGAGTTTTAAAATTCAAATATTATTAATTTTCATTGCTTAAATTGTACAAGTGTAAGCATTTGAATTTTGATTACTTCTTAAATGAAAATTTTCTTTGCAGTCTTATAGGTGGATTTCATAACCAATATCTAAAACCTGTCTCTCTTAAATTATTCACATTTGATGTTTGTAACTATTCAAATTCCCAGGTATGTGAAATTAAATAATATCATGGAACAGCATCTATTTCAAGTGTAGGCCATTAACGTGAGACCTAGAACTCTTTCCACAAAATCAGGGCACACAGAGTACATTTACCACAGAAATTCCTTGGATATAGATATACCCATTTCTTCAGGAGGAGGAGTATTAACCCAGATCTCTAGTTAAAGATCTAAGGATGTACAATGCAAAGGCTATAATTGGAGAGAATGAACTAAGACTACATATTTGAAGGAGAGCTATTTTTAAGGGATGATCATAGAACATATTAACATTGGCCATCAAGTGATCATCAGAACCATATTAAAGTAAATCTCAAGAGGTGTAATCTAATTAGGGTTTAGCACAAGTAGCCTCAAGAGACTATAGAATTTCCAATGAAATTCAGTATGTGTTGAGGCAGTTAACCCAGGATAATTTTTTTACCAGTAAAGCACTTTAGACAGTTTCTTTCACTTAGTCAATTACTTTACAAGCATTTAAGTACTAGGAAGTAAATGTAAATAAAATGCTATCAAAATGCCTTAAGTACCCTTCCTAATTTCTTTCATTTCTCTATTAGAAATATATAAAGAAAACAGTGAATCCTTTGAAACATTGGTTTGCTTTATTTAAAGAAACATGCACTTTTATTTTGTTTTTGTCATTTGCTTATTTCTAAAACCCATATCCATAGTTAAACAAAACAACTAACTTTTAGTAAAATCATGGTTTTTAAAAATTCAGCCAGGTGCTATAGTGCAGACCTGTGATCCCAGCAGCCCAAGAAGCTAAGACAGGAGGATCATGAGTTTGAAGTTAGCCTCAGAAATGGGGAGGGGCTAAGAAACTCTGTGAGACCCTGTCTCTAAATAAAATAAAAAATAGGGCTGGTAATGTGGCTCAGTGATTGAATGCCCCTGAGTTCAATCCCTGGTCCCCTCCCACATCCTCCCCCCATAAAAAATGCTTAAAGTTTAAATATATTTAAAGATAAGAATGTAAATCATCTATAATAATAGTTCTGCCAACCTTACCTGAGGTAAATAGTTTGAACACTGAGTTTAACCATGAAGATGCACTAATGCTGTAAAAGTCAACAAAGGGAAAATTGCTATTTTCTATATTTTCTAGATTAAAATGTTTCTCCTTCGAAAGATTTTATAATCAAAATTATTTACTCATATAGAAGATTTGAGGATAATATATCAAGAAAAATAATTTAAAAAATAAAACATAAAAATTATTATAGTTACTTAGTATTTGTGTTTACTTGTAATTGACCAGAGTAAATTTATTTTCAAATACATAGGTGGTCAATTTTTTTTCCTATACCCTGTATTTTAATGACCAGTCACAATTTAAAAATGAAAAGTAATATAGATTCTATGATAAAAAGACTAAAATGTCATCTTCAGACATTATATTTTTAAAGTCTGATAACTGGAATCATAGGATGTTAAGTTTCAGATTTGAGTTCAGTGATACAAAAGGAGTTATTAAAGGCATAAAGAAAAGGAACAATGGGAACTTAAAAGCCAAAACAGTGAGTTCACAGTACTTGAGGACTTGACTGACTGGATGTATATTCTAGTGGTCTGAAAAGACCCCTTGATCCTTCTTGTGGATCAAACTGCAGACAGTGTCTGAAACTATGAAAACTGTCATAAGGAAATGTACAGCACAAGATTCAGTCTGTAATACTGACTGACCTTAAAAAGTCTTTACTTGAGAAGAAATTAAGAAGAGGCCTGAGCAAGGATGCCCTTGACATTTCACTGAGTCTTTTACTAAATAGACCAAGGATTATCACAATTGAGTGAATTTTTTTTTTTTCTGAAAGAAATAAGATGCTCTTTTGAATTAAGTATTTAGTTGGAGAGTCAAATATAATCCCAAACTTAGCAAGCATGAAAATTATTTATTTCTATAACAATTTAGGCTAAGAGTGGGAAAATTCATTAGGATTGATAGAATAAAATTAAAATTTACTTGATGGTAGCTTAAACAATATCAATTTTTTTCTTATCATAGTAAAAGAATATTTTTTAGAATTAAATTAAGTAGTACAATCTGAATTCATCCATAATGATTTATCTTACCTTCCATACATATTTCAATAAATAATATCTTTTCATTAGTTTCAACTAAAGGGCATCATTTTATTCAGCTGTTTTGCTACTGTGACCAATAAGACCTGAGAAGAGCAATTTTAAAGTAGTAAAAGTTTATTTGTGGCTTATGGTTTCAGAGGTCTCAGTCCATAAATAATTGTTTCCATTCCTTGGGGCCAGAGGTGAAGCAGAAAAACATGGTGGAATAATATGGCAGAGGAAAGCTGGTCAGGACATGGCCACCAAGAAACAGAGAGAGAGAGCTCCATTCTTCAGACATGAAATGTACCTCAAAGGTATGCCCCCAATGACCCACCTCCTCCAGCTATACTCTACTTGCCTACAGTTACCACCCAGTTAATCCCTATCAGGGGATTAATGCACTGTAGGTTAAGCCTCTCATAACCCAATCATTTCACTTCTAAGGTTTCTTGCGTTTTCTCACACATTAGTTTTTTGGGGATACCTAATATCTAAACCATAATAGACATTGGTGGTAAACAACCTTTATGATACCATGGAGGACATTTTTTTTCTTGTATAAGTGCATTATATTTATACATGATAGTTGGGTTCATTTTGACAAAATCATACATACATAGAATTTGATCTACTCCATGTTAGGCCTGCTACCTTTCCTGTCCTTCCCCTTAATCTTCCTTTACTTACTCTACTGGTCTTTCACTCATTTATTTAGTGTTTTTTTATTTATGCTTTATAGATATACATAAAAATGGGATTCACTGTGGTATATTTATACATGCACACAGCCTTTTATTGTTTTTAATCCATTCTGAATTTCTTACCCTTTCCATCCTCCCTCCCTCACTCTCAGTACCCTTCTTCCATTCCACTGACCTCCCCTATATCTTTATGATTTTCAACCCACTGCCTCCCCCATGTCCCTTATTTTGCTTTAGCTTCTATATATGAGAAAATGTTCTTCAATTACTTGCACTTACTGGCAAATGCCATAGTATCATTTTTATTCATGGCTGAGTAAAACTTCAGTGTATGTATTGTCCACATATTCTTTATCTATTCATCTATTGACAAGCATCTGATCTGGTTTCAAAATTTGGTTATTGTGAATTTTGATACTATAAAAATTGCTGTATCACTACAGTATGCTGATTTTAGTTCTTTTTGTTACATATCAAGGAATGGGATACCTGGATCATGTCGTGATTCCATTCCCCGTTATTTGAGAAATCTCAAAACTGTTTTCCAGAGTGGTTGCACTGGTCTTCGGTCCCATTGACAGTGTACAACTATACTTTCCCCCACACATTCTTGCCAGAATTTGTTATTATTTGCATTTTTGATAATTGTCATTCTAACTGGAGATGAAATATCAGTGTACTTTCGATCTGCATTCCCATGATTGCTAAAGATGTTGAACATTTTTAAAATTTATTTGTTAACCATTTGTGTTTCTTCTTTTGAGAAGTGTCTGTTCAGTTCTTTAGGGCAAATGATTTTCTTAACATTCAGGTACCAGAGGCAGAAGGAAGGGACTCCTTTGTTTTCCTGATTGTTCTGCAGTCTTATTTAGGCTCCATGTCTCTGTATGTCCATGAGGAAGCCTTCTCATTGACAATTCCCCTTTTCAAAAATAGCCAAATGTCCACTTGTGCCTTTGGCGAAGTCCTACAACAAGTTCCTTCTGTAGTAGGATGAAGCTCATAATGGCCTGAGAGCAGGACATTTCCCTGCTCCTTCTTCAGAAATAGAATAGAGAGATTTTTCTTTTTAAATTTTTTTCTTCCAAGAGTCACATTGTATTTTGTTCTTTTGTTGGAGCAAGTGGTTTTGTGACTTTTTCTCCAGTGGCTTATGGCTTTCATTATATAGGGAAGAAAGAATCAGGGCACTTTCCTGCCTTTGTATCTGCAGCCACTTTCTTCTTTCAGGACTAAACTATAACTGAGCTTTCTTTCTTTTTCTGAAAAATTCAAAATTGAAATTCCTAGAGAAGTTCCTTCAAAAGGAGTGAATTCCTTTCATGATCTCCTGCCCCAGGGGTTCTGCAGGCTCCCTGCAGACCACCTTCTCATTCAGCAGTTCACTTGAGGTGTTTTGTGGTATGACTGTTTATCATTTTCTTTTTTATTTGTTTTAATTAACACACAATCACCAAATATATTTATTGGATAATAAGTGCAATAATTTTATAATTTTATACAATGTGCAATAATCAAATCAGGGTAATTAGCATTTCTTCTCCTTAAACATTTATCATTTGTTTCTAATTCTTTACAAAATATATAAGAAATTGTTGTGAATGATAATCACCCTACAGTGCTACAGGACACTAGAACTCATTCTTCCTATATAACTGTACCTGTTCCAACCCCGCCTTTCCCTTCCTAGTTTAAAGCGACCGCCATGCTACTCAACTTCCATGGATTCAACTTTTCATCCTCCACCTGTCAGTTGAACACACAGTATTTTTCTTTCTGTGCTTGTCTTACTTAACATTATGTTCTTTGGAATTACCTCTGTTGTCACAACTGACAGGGGCTACATTATTTTTTATGAATAAATAATATTCCATAGTGTATATACCTCATTTTAACTTGGTCGCAGTGTTATCTCATTGTAGTTTTGATTTACATTTTCTTAATGTGTCATGATGAATGAACATTTTTTTAAATACTTCTTGGACATCTGTATATCTTTTAGAGAAATAGCTTTTCAGATCTTGTGCCCATTTTTAAATTGTTATAAATAATCATTGCATGAATGAAATTGGCATTCAAATATTTAAAGAAGACTGCTACTACTTTCATTCATTTTCTCTTTTCCCAACTAACAACTCCCATCCTTGGTTCTTCATTACTTATTATATATAAGGTTTGGTTTTCAGTCATATTTATTGACTTCCTCTATCGAACTTTAAATTATCAAAAATGTGATGTTTATACAAAGCAGAATAATCTCTATATATGGAGTGCCTTTGAATTTACAATCTTTGGAAAGAGCATTGTTAAAGCTAGTTTTCCTTAAAATCTAACTGGGTAATTCTAGTAAACTAATATACTGGATAAATGAGCCATAGAGAGCAAAGATTGCCTCATATTTTCTTTTTAAATCACTGTTAAATAACTAGTAATTGCTCATTTTTTTTCTCTTATTATTTAGTTTGGTTTTTAATAGGGATTCAAAATTATGAACTGTGATTGAGGATAAGAGGACTTCCTAAAATCTGATTGAACAACATATAAGTTATGCAAAGCTTTCTACATGAATGAAGTTAAACAGTGTTTTAGAAGTGTCCATCCGTTGATTGACTGGACTTCTCACCTGGTACACATCAGCCATCTGGAGATCAGAAGACGACTCTATGAACTTGCTCCATTTTGGTATATTTCTCTCAGGGTGAAGGGTAAATACTTAAAGAAAAAGTGAGTAGTTGAGAATGAGAGAGGGAAGTGGGTGAGATAATCCATGTTCTAGTGATTAGCAAACTTCTAAATAACTGAATAGCTGCTGGGAATTTATGCCAGTATCAGTCATAGGTCATTTAACTTTATCCTTGAACACACTGGGAAGTAAGGGAAGGTAATGCCATTGAATCCAAGGGTTCTCAGTAAACTGAAAATTGACCATTAGCTTCTGACTGTTTAAGTTCTCATCTGTGTGTCCCATCAGTGCCAAGGACAAACTAAATCTTCAAAGATTCTTGGTTTGTATATTGGAAGTACTGTTTTTTTTTTTTTCTTATTTATTTTTTCTGCTTCCTAAGTACAATACTCACACTTGTCTTTGTAAGAAAAAATAATATGACATCATAGTTTTCAAAGTACATGCTTCTTTGTCAATTATTTGATAAAGAAAAAATAAAAATAAAAACAGGGTAGGGGCTTCATGCCTTTATCTGTAGCCACTCCCCTCTTTCAGGCCTGAACTCTGACTGAATTTTCTTTCTTTTTTTTTTCTGAAAAACTCAAAATTTCAAAATGCAGATTCTTAGAGAAATTTCTTCAAACATGGTGAATTCCTTTTGTGTTTTCCTGCCCCAGGGGTTCCATAATCTCTGTACAGACCACCTTCCCATTCAGTAGTTCACTGAAGGTTTTTGTTTTTGTTTTTGTTTGGGGTACTTTTTTTCCCCTGTTTTTGTTTGTTTTTAATTGATGACCAATTGTGGTATATATTAATAATTCGTTTAATTTTGTTTGGAAGGTCAGTGTACTGTGGTAGTTAAGAACAAGATCTTACCTTCTTGTTGAATTCACACTTAGTACCACTTAGTGTTTACCACTTTGTACATATGAGGCCAAATCCTGGATCATTTTATTTAATTTTCTGGGTCCTGTTTACAGTTAAGTAATAATATCCAACTCTCTGTTGTTGGCATTTGATTAGGTATGTAAAGCAGCAGAAACTCTCCTTGGCACATTAATTGTGATTTTACATAAATTGACATCACTATTTATTTATTGCTTTTCTTGGCTATTTAGTTTCTACATGTTTGTCTTCCCTCCTCTAAGCAGGTACAAGGCTTTATGGGAAAAAAACAGTGTTTGTCCTATGGCTTCACCACTCAAGTGTCCGTTGAGTTCCTGGTACATGTGAGCTGGCTTGAAACCTTGATTGCTTATTGTGCTGACAAGAAATGCAGTATAGATAGATTTGAATGATTATCTGCCTGAGAATGAAGAGCAGTACATTTCACTGATAAGCCCGAGTGGTAGGTCATTCTCTTAAAAGGAATCTAAAGGGCTTCCCTTCCATCCATCCTAAAACAGGTCTTATGTTCTGAGGACTACTTACATCCCTTTCTCTGCCTATACATCATTCGATGAGGATCTTTTATTCTTACCCTGATTTTTAAAATAAGAAGCATTCTGTTTCAGAATAGTTTCAGATGTAAGGAAAAAATCTCAAAAATAATAGAGAGTTCTCATGTACCCCATGGTTTGTATCTCCTATTATTAATATTTTACATTAGAATGATATGTTAGTTTAAATCATGAACTGATATTGATTTTTTTTTTTTTGCTAACTAAAAGCCACATTTTATTTCAGATTTCCTTAGTTTTTCCCTGATGCACTTCATGTGTTCCTATCTGCAAAGTCGTATTATGTTTCTTCTTCATGTCTCTTTAGGCTGTCTCTGACTTTAATAGTTTCTCAGTTTTTCCTTATTTCTGATCAATGTTTAACCTTTTAAATAGTGGTCAGTTATTTTGCACAATTTTTAATTTGTATTTCTCTGATTTTTTTCTTCCTTGGTAATACTGGAGCTATGGATTTTGCAGAGGAAGAGGGGACCGCAGCATAAATTGCATTCCCATCATATTTTATCAAATACAAAAACTACACACATGACTTAATGGCTGCCTTTCTGCTCCAGAGATTTGTCATTTCCCCTCATTTATTTATCTCTTCATCAATCTTTGTCACTTGGACTCATGGACATTTATTCTATAATTCAGGTTGTCATACAATATTGTTTTATTTATTTTGTTGCTAAAATTGTTCTAGCTTTGGTTATTGGCAAAGGGACACCATTGGCTCTTCTTTCCCTTATATATCCCACCATTGTGGATTTTTGTTGTTGTTGTTGTTTTGTGAATATTTCTTGAATTTCTGCTGCTACTAGAATCTCTATTCTCATGTTTCATATTTTCTTCTCCCATCCTTGATTTGTCCATTTGTCTGAGAATCCTGGAATTTCCACATTGAAAAATAGTATTAGAAACCAAGATCCAGGCTGGGGTGTATCTCAGAAGTGAAGTGCAGACTTAGCATGTGTGAGACCCTGGGTTTGACCTCCAGAATTTAAAAATAAATAAATAAATAAAATATGAAAATTTAAAAGAACAAAAACCGAAACCAAGATCTGGGAATTAAGCTACTTCTTGTTCCTTGTAAGTATTTGTTGTAGTCAGCATTTCATCCATGTGACCAAAATAATTTACAAGAACAGTGTAGAGAAGGAAAAGTCTATTTTGGCTCAGATTTCAAAGGTCCAGTCCACTTGTGACTGACTCCCTAGCTCTGGGCCCTTGGTGAGGCAGAACATCATGGCACATGGGCATGGGAGGAAAATAGCTCAGGACATGGCAACAAGATGCAGAGAGAGCTCCACTCACCATGGAAAAAATATATAAACCCTTTAAGCATACTCCCCACAAGGGACATGCTTCTTCCTGTCACACACACCCTACCTGCCTAGAGTTACTGCAGGGTTAATCCATACAATGGATTAATGTACTGATTAGTTTAAGGCTCTTATAACCCAGTAGTTTCACCTCAAAACATTCTTCCATTGTATCACTTTCAGGGGACACTTCATATCTAAACCACACAATATTAAAACATATTTCATGAAATTTTATCAATTTAATAGCTATTATATCACAAAAATTATGTGCAAAAATAAACTTAATTTATACACTTACATTTAATTTTTTTTATGATTATGTGCGCCAAATAAACTAAAACTCTTGATCTTTCAGTAAATTACTATTATTATCATGTAAGAAACATAAGTATATAAATAGAACAAATTGTTATTAATGATATTCTTTCTAATAAATGTAGTGAGAAAAACTTCTAAAATACAAAATAAAATATTTTCAAACATTATTTAACCTTTATTACAGCCTTTTAAATTTCTATTTTATGTGTATTTTATACTGTGCAAACCATACTTTGTCGTACTTGTGCATGATTTGTACATAAATATTCAGATTTTAAGCATTTTTACTAATATTTAAGCATTAAGATTCATGGTAAATCATTATTGCTATTCTTATAGTATTACCCTCTGTCTTTTGTGGATACTTCTAACAGGATTATTTCAGACACAGACTAAAGAAAAATGCTTCAAAGTTTAATGGGTTGAAAATCAGCTAAGATTCTTACCAAATGCAGATTCTGTTTTATTGTGTATATGTTTGTTTTCCGTTGCTATATCACAAAATAACACAAACTTTATGTCTTAAAATAACACACATTTATTATCTCACAGTTTCCAAGGGTCTAGATTATGGTTCAGTTATCTAATTTTTATGTGCAGTATCTCAGCAGGCTGAAATCAAAGAATTGCCAGGGGCTACAATCTCACATGAAGTTTGCTGTCCTCTTTCAAGTTCAATGATGTTGGCAAAATTCATTTCCTTGTGGCTATAGAATCAAAAGCCTCAGCTCCCACTCTCCCCCCACCATTCCCTGCTACGTGATCGCCTTCACAAGGTTGTTTGTTCCTTCTGGGCAAACAGAGGAGTGTATCACTAAAACTCCAATCTCACTCATTTCATTTGGAGCCTATAGACCCTTTTTTGATAGTCTCACCTGTTTAGTTAAGGCCCACCCATGAAGATCAACTATTTAGCAACCTTCAGTATGTCTCCACAATCCTATTACATTTTCCATATAATGTAACTAAATAACCATAATTAGTCCCCTCATGTTCACAGGGGTTGTGTTACAGAGCCAGGGCTTGTGGGTGACACTGAGGCAGGTGTGGATGCCCTCAGTCACCAGTTCTGATCCCCAGCAGAAAGATTCCATATGAGTCAGTTGGGTAGCAAGTTTGAGTTTATCAAAAGGGATAGGAAAAGGGGATACTCACAAGAGAAAGAGTGATTCCTCTGAAGAGTGGAGGGACAGCATATCGACCTGCCCACCTGTTTTGTTGGAGGTCCTAGAGGAGTTTTCAGAGAGTCCCACCCAGGTCCACATCTTGGCTTCTGACTGAGAGTAGGATTGCATCAGGTTTTCAAGTCCCCACTGTGCAGGGTCTTACCCCACATAGGGAAGGTTATATTGTTTTAATGACATGCTAAAGATCCAAGGCAACACTGAGTCACTTTGGCCTTCAATGAAGGATTCTAATTGGGACTTATTCTTACAGATATCATGTTTAGGGGGCTTTGTGTCTTATTATCTTCTTTACCTCAGTCCTGAAATGTGGGAAGTTCACAAAATTTACCCCTTCAGGGTAGTTTGTGTTCTCATCAGCAGGGAGCATTCTTGGGCAATTTCTCCTGCAGATAACGGGTTGCTTGCTGAGGAATGTAGCATATTCTGTGGGCTCAGGCCAGGCAGGGTCATAGGTGAATTGCATTTTTAAAAAAAGAATGTGGGGGTCAGCACAATATCTCCTTGACCCTGTGTTCCCATAGCTCATGTCTCTTACTTATCATGTATATCCCCTAAGGGGAGAGAATATTGGGCACCATCTTCTAATTTAGCTTATCATAGAATGTGTGAGGTAGGATCTAATATTCTGCACAACTGACAAACCCCTCGGTTGTACAAATACGAATAGTCCCCAAAGGTCACTTTGAGTGGTGAGATAGGAGAGCAATGGAAGAACTTTATTGCAAATATTCCCCTCCACACCATGTTCTTTCATACTGGGGGCATTCATATTTCTAGGCCTTACTGATGGTTCAGTATCTTTTGCCTCAGGGAGCACGATTCTTGATTGAATAAGAGTTAGAGAAAGACAAATTCAAAAGTATTTTTTAACACAAAAGAAAAGAGCCTTTCATTTAGATACTTTGGTATGACCTTGGCTGAAGGATTTTATAGCTAGAAATAATTACAAAGTACTAATAAATAACTGAGCTAATGGCAAGTTTTCTTGTTATTATTTAAAAAGATTCCTCTCATAGGGATAGTAGGTGGGAATATTAGTAATATTGTTTTAGCAATGAAAAAAATATTCATTTTATAAAGAAACACACTGTGTGTTTGACTATTTTAAAATACTTTTGGAAACATTGAATATGGAAGAAGCATAGCAGAGTAATGAAAATTGTAGGTTCTGCAAACAAATCTCTTGGTTTCCAGTTGATACTAAGCTAATATTTAAAGTACTTGAAAGACTTAATTTCACCATCTGTAAAATGGGGATAATAACAACTATCTCACAGAGCTGGTTGAAAATTAATGATACACATGAAACACTGAAGAAGATCTAACACAGACAGTATATAATTCTGCATATATTAATCTAGCACAGGCACAAAATGGCTTTGGTTAGACTCTCATGCTGAGGATTCTGGGGGGCTATGTTTTCAGTAGGTAGCCAAGGTCATGAACACTATAATTCAGTGTATGTACTTAAGCATATAAAACATTTGCTTGTGAGCATGTGCCCACATATATACCCTGTTTTACAATGTGCCTACTTTGTCTGATATGCATATAAAAAAGGTCTATGGAAGGAATCCAGAGGCTAAATGGAACTAGTATGTACTAAGAGGAACTGACTGGAGCTAAAATGGGGTTGGAACTGGAGGTTGAAGTCTGCTGCTCCCTTTGAATAAAGAACGTCTACTATCCCAACCACATCCTGCATCTTATGCCTGCTGGGATCCCGAGTCTGTTTCCCAGAGTCTGAACCTCCATAGGTAAGGAAAATAGTTCCATCAATTTATCAGGTTATTAATCTTCAAAGAAAATAGAAAAACAATATAGCTACAGCTGAGGGAAAATATATTGAGAATATTTTCTGAGTGAAGGACAATGACTAAATTCAAGGAAACATTGTTGAGATATGATATATTTTATATATGGAGATTTCTATGCCTTTTATTTTCTTAAATAATTCATCAAGTAATATATAAAAATACTTGATAAATAACTTATCCAGGTGTTAGAGAGTGTAGGATCAAACAGGGATGTATGTAATGGCTGCTGATCAGGAGCTATGGCACCTTAAAGAAAACAAAGCAAAAGTATAAGGTTTTCAATGAATTCAGTGCCAAATAGGTTTTAGTCCAGTATGGGCTGCACTTGTGCTGAGAGCCAGAAGTGAAAATCAAGGACTTTACTTTTTTACTTTGAAAGGTGTCAGTGTCCCAGTGTTGGGAATTTCATATGTTCTTGTCAATTCTCTAAGTACCTGTGTTTCTGATAAAGAAATAGATAAAGAAGAAACCTAAAGAATGACGTATTTCTAACATAGTTACACAAAAATAACTTTTAAGTAACCCATTGTGCAGTGATGGGTAATGTGATATATTTTACAGAAGTACTATAGAAAGTTATTTAGATTTTCCCTGTTCACTATGTATCCCAAACAATGGGAAAAACCAATATATACCATTTTTTTTGTGTGTGTGTGTGTGTATACTTTTTTTTCAGCAAAAGAGGAAGATTGCAAAATCTTGTGAATACTTTGTGGAAGAGGAGATGCTAATGAGAATGCAAGAGACAAAGTTGTATTATTTTCTGAGAGCCTAGATTCCACTCTGGAAAAAGGGAACAAAATTAACGGCCCCTGTCCTTACACTTTCTGGAATTTTGTAAATAAAAGGACATGTTCCAAAATTCAGCCTTATAATCTTTACCACATTGTTAATCAGGTAATGTATATACAGACACTGAGAAAAGTTACACATATTAACAGTAACAATAACTACTGCTTATTTATAAGATATAAAACCCTGGACAACTAATAGGATGCTTAACATATGTTATCTATGCCCCCCTCCCTGAGATACTTCCACTTTAAGGTGAGAAAATAGAAGGTCTGAGAAGCCAAGTTATGTCACAAGTGCATGTACCCCCTTGGATCTGCATAGACTGAGTTTTGCATTATCTGTAGGTAATTGCGTGTGACAGTGACCCAGAACATTTGCTAAACAGTGGATCATCCCAAGAGAGTGTTACTCAGAAGCATGGAAACATAATGACCTGCCTAATGGGTTCTTGGCCTGAGGTGATACCTACTATGCACACTGCAAATGCACACCAGCTTTCCTGCTGGGGCAGAAAACAGAAGGACTTGAGGAACATGCACCTGTCTTCCCATAAGTGATCATTCTGAAGTACTCAGGTGGAAATGATATGAGATGTGGAGAGAAGTCAATAGCAGGGTCAAGAAGTTGGTAAGTGAAAAAGGAAGAAAAAAATATAAGCTGTCCTGTAGGGTTAGACTAAACATGAAGAAAAAAATTTTCACATTAATAGTAATAATGATTTGGGGTGAGCATGGTGAGCATGTCACCCACTTCAGTTAGTACATGGATTAGTAAAATCACTTTGGAAAACAACTCATGTATAATCACTAAAGCATATCATAGGTATAACCTACTCAACAATTCCTCTCCAACGTAATAATAACTGGACAGAATTCATCTATATAATCACCAAAAAACCGCACAAGAATGTTTATAGCACTATATAAAATAGTTAAAACCTGTAAATCATATAACTGCCATTTGACACTAGATAGAATAAATAAACTGTTATACATTTTTTTAAAAAATCAAAATATAAAAGAATGAAGGAACTACTTGTAAATCTAACAACATGAGTGAATCTTACTGACATAATACCAAACTAGATAATTCTGTTTATGATGAATTATTTCATTGATACAAAATATGAAAGCAGGTAAATCTAGTGGATGGTAATGGAAGTAAAGATAAGGTTTACATTGGGGATATTTATTAACTAGGAATTTTTCTAGAGCTAAACCTTTTCTACTTTTGGACTCTGAAATGATTATATGGTAGATTAATGAGAACTGTTGAGCTACATACCTGTGTCTTGTTCACTTTCATATATAGTTTATACTGTGGTGAGCCGTTCCTATAGACCGTGGCCGCCATTAGAAGATGGCGCCGGCTTCCACTGTGGCCTGTGATAAACAACTCCTTTTTTGGAGAGTTGGCACGTAATCCCTTATCACCCTATGAGAAAGCTCCACGTGGCAGCTTTGCATTGGGGCTTGAGATGCTTTATTAAGGCTGGGAGGGGCATCCGAGAGGAGAAGAAGAAATATCAAGGGCCTGAATAAACTGCTGAAAGAAGATTCCTGAGTTGCGTCTTCCTTGCGGGCAAGGGGTCGCGACAAGTGGTGCCGAAACCCGGGAACCAGAACTTTCAGCAGTCAGGGGTGGTGCACCGGTTAGTCCCAGGTAAGTGGGATCCGCGATCAAAGCGGGGATAGTCCCTGGTAAGTGGGATCCGCGACCAAAGCGGGGTTAGTCCCAGGTAAGTGGGACCCGCGACCAAAGTGGGGCAGCTCCTCTGTAAAGAAAGAGAGAGCATTACATTTTATTGCAGCTGCACTGTGTACTTTCGCTTCTACTTTCGCTTCTGTTTTTTGTGCTTCTTTTGTTGTTGTGTCATGGGTGCCGCATCTTCAAGTCCGCTTCTCCTGGCCCTAGATGGCCTGTTACGTTCCAAGGGCCTGGAAGTGAAACATAGTACTTTACAGAGATTTTTACAGGAGATAGATATCGCTGCATCGTGGTTTGCATTTTCGGGCAGCCTTACTGTACCTAGTTGGGATAAATTAGGCAAAGATCTTGACTTTGCTTCTGAGCAGGGCATATTAGAGGGTGGGGTGATACCCCTTTGGAAAATGGTCCGTAGTTGCCTTACAGATGGTAAATGCCAAGAAGCTGTGAGTGAGGGTCAGGCCGTTCTTGAACAACTACATGAGGAAAAATCTGAAGGATCACATAGTGAAGTGGCAGAGAGTATCAAAAGTAACAGTAGTGAGAAGGCAAAAGAGCCTGAAGATAAAAATAGGAGAAGGCTCTACCCAGACTTGACTGAATTCAGAACGCCTGAGAACACAAGCAACTCAGAGAGTTCTGAGGACCTTGATATATTGTTACAACAACTACATAAGATAAAAATGAAAAAGAAGAAAAAGGAGACACAAGGCGCGCATGCCTACTGTAAGAAGGGGGAGGGATCTAATATTGGTCCACAGAATTCTGAGGAGGAGGAGGTTGAAAATTTAGAAGAAGATATGATGCCTGTTGCCCCACCCCCGTATGTGGGGGGGAGCCAAGGTTCCGGGAGATCTTTTCATGCACAAGTTTGGAGGACAGTTAATACCGATATGGGACTTGCGTACCCGGTGTTTCAGGACAATAATAGGGGAAGATATCATGAGCCTTTAGACTTTAAGATAGTTAAAACCTTGGCAGAATCCGTCCGCACTTATGGCATAGATGCCGCTTTCACTCTCACTCAGGTGGAGGGACTTACTAGATTTTGTATGACTCCCTCAGATTGGGCTAGTCTAGTCCACTCTTGTGTTTCCCCAGGGAAATATTAGGAGTCCAAAGTTGGCTGTTTAATGTTTCTGGCAGTACCCAAGACTCGGAGCGAGGTAGGAGGCTTAAAATTTTTGCAAATAATTCACAATTATCTAATGCTACATTACCCTCCGCAGCAGTCTGTCTCCAATCTCCGTTCCTGTTTCTTTTGGCTAATGTTACATTACAGGGGATGCTTAATTGTTCTAATGTTACTTGTTACTTGTCTGAGTGTTGGAATGGCTCCTGGACTATGGCAGTGATTATGAAAATTCCAACCTTTGTCCCGATCCCGGTTACTGCAGATCCAGAATCCTTTCCTATTGTTGAATTGATTAGAGCCCGTAGAGATTTTGGAATTACGGCAGCTATAGTGACAGCTGTGGCGGTATCTGCTGCTGCAGCAGTTACAGTTGGAGTAGCCATGGCCAGCCAGGTACAAACTGCTGCCACTATTAATCAGGTTATTCAACAAACATCCACCGTACTTGAATCCCAAAGTAAAATTAATCAACACATTTTATCTGGGATTCTGGCTGCTAATCAAAGGATAGATCTGCTTCAAGCTCAAGTTGAGGAGTTGTCTGATCTAGTACATTTGGGTTGTATTGATCAACGTGCACATTTATGTATAACCTCTGTCAGATTTAATGATTCCAGAAATGCCTCCTGCATCATCGGGGAATATCTATCCGGAACCTGGTCCTTGGAAGCAGAAAACTTGATCCAGTCTCAACTAACTCAGATTGCTGTTTTGAATAGTACCCGTGTCGATCCCGTGACTTTGGGTCAATTCACCAGTTGGCTATCCTCTGCTTTTTCCTTCTTTAAGGAATGGGTGGGAGTGGGCATTTTTGGTGCTATGTGTTGCTTCGGTGTTGTACTTTGTTTGTGGCTTCTCTGTCGCCTTAAAGCTCGCCATGCGCAAGAGAAAGCTGAGAAAGCTATGATTGTACAGGCTCTTGCGGCCTTAGAAAATGGCATTTCTCCACAAATCTGGCTTGCACATCTTAAACAGTGATTTCTGGGCAGGGCCATTGCACCCCAAGTTAGTTTCACATTGCACTGGGATTGGCATGTCCTCTTCTTTATGCTCTCCAGGTAATGAATAGCCCTTGCACTCTGCAGGTCTTGTTACCATTGCACGCAGATGGGTTTCAGGACTGGTCTTTCTTCTCGGCTACAGACTCTTTACCTTCCTCTGGGGCTTAGGGATTGTGTTGCCAACTTAAATTTTGTCATCATTACCAGGCTACCTGTGTTATCCTACTTCTCGCTGTCGTCACGATGCAGGATGCGAGGCAAGGCACTGCACTTGAGTGATCCCTCAACGGACCTCAAGGAAAGCATGTCCTATTGCATGCGGGTTTGACGTCCACGCCCCGCCCTACGAAAAAAGGCGTCGGCTGATATGGGATCAGGTCTGGGGAAGGCGCCTCCTTAGGACTGAACCATACATTGCAGCCACTTCTGCACAGTGGGATAGGACCTCTACTTTCGCCTGCATTGTTTTATAAAACAGAAGGGGGAACTGTGGTGAGCCGTTCCTATAGACCGTGGCCGCCATTAGAAGATGGCGCCGGCTTCCACTGTGGCCTGTGATAAACAACTCCTTTTTTGGAGAGTTGGCACGTAATCCCTTATCACCCTATGAGAAAGCTCCACGTGGCAGCTTTGCATTGGGGCTTGAGATGCTTTATTAAGGCTGGGAGGGGCATCCGAGAGGAGAAGAAGAAATATCAAGGGCCTGAATAAACTGCTGAAAGAAGATTCCTGAGTTGCGTCTTCCTTGCGGGCAAGGGGTCGCGACATTATACTTCAGTAAACTTTGAAAAAAATTTAAGACTGTAAAGTATTAATATTATAAACTCTAAAAAGAGGCCTGAAAAATGTAATATCTGAAGTATAATTCTAATTCTGCCATCAATAACAATCCCAATGAGAAAAGAGAGTCACCTGTAGAAGTTATTGTTGCTATACGAGAAGCTCAAATTGTGAAAGAAAAATGTTCAAACTTCAACAAGATACGTGTTATTTTGTGTGTGTGTGTTAAAAAATTATTGTAGATTGTTGTGAATATTCAAGAATAGCCTTCAGACATGCAAAGTCTAAAATACTTATTGGAAGTTTTGGAAAAATTTATATGCAACAAAGTGTGTCCAGTGCCTTAGTAGTAGTGATAAGATGGACAAAGAGAAGATGTTATGATATAACCATAATTATTAAAGGCAAAAGTGTACAATTTCTAAATTTCTTCACTTATGTCATTGACCACATTGAAAGAATAGCATATGCATGGTGAAACAGGACCAAGAGTATGAGTGCAGTTTTCATTTTTAAATGTGTTAAAAATCATAGACAAGGGTTTGGCAAACTATGCCCTACAGGCAAATCTAGCCAGCTGCTTGTTTTTATAAATAGTCTTTTTGGAACCCAGTCATTCTGGTTCATGTATATATTATCTATATTTGCTTGCATGATACAGGCCGAGTTTATGGACTGAGACAGAGGTGTGAAGTTTTTGAAAATGTTTATTATTTGACTTTTAATAATAAAAAACACTCTTAACTCCTGGCATGCACTTAGATATATTAATATTTTAGCATTCTAAATTTATTGAAGCAATTTTATGCCTTCTTTTTGTAATTTCTGATGAATCAGGAAAGTTGGAGTAGAGTCTGACAAGGATAAGTGGTTTTAGTTATTTTTCAATTTCTTAAATGATTGTCCTGCTGATGATAATCTTAGTAATTGATTACCATTGATTCTTTGCAAAAATACATGGTAAATTTTTTGGCAAATGGTTTTCTGAATAATGATGTTGAGCAACAAATTGATGGAAATGGTGATTGATGGCTGTGAACATTTTATTTATTTGAACAAAAATCTATGATATGAATAGGTTAATATTTTACCTTTACCAATTAAAAAAATGTCACACTAAATTCACAACTAGAAATGATCTTACTGATCCTGAAGTTCATGTTTTGTCCATTGTATTCAACCTTTCTCATTAAGAAGTTGTGTCAAAGATTGTTTTGTTCCTTCAGGTAAGATTTCTAAGAAAATGATGTGGATACAATACATTTTCACATCATTATAGTCTTTGAAAAAAATGTGTTATAAAAATTTGAAGAAAATATTACAAATAAGAGGACTTGAAGCATAGAAAAATGTTAGTTAAAAGTTATGGATCAATGCAATTTCATAGGATGACCTTGATCTTCTCCTGTTTTGCATTCTTCATTACCTTAATGGATATCAAATTATTGGATGATTGACCACAGACACAGGCTTGGACGTATGGCATAGTAGAATCCAGATTCCATATTGACTCTCTGCTCAGTAGACACATGATGAGTTCTTACTAGATGTCAGGTCTTCTGCTTACTGCATACATCAGGGAGGGGGAAGTGAACATGGCACCTGCAGTTACAGAGTGCTCTATGTAACCTGGGAGACCACTGTTGTCTGTTTGTACTTCAGTATAAATAGTCTATAACATACTATTTCTAGGGTGTCCCCCAGCGGACCTTTAAAATTAGAACTGAAGTATATGCAAAATTTTGTTAGCTGAAGAAAAAGGAAATAAGAAAAATGAGTGTGCCTGAGTGGGTGTGCAATGGATTGAACGTGTTTTTGCAAAATTCATATGTTGAAACCCTAATCCTAATGTGATGGCATTTGGAGCTGTGTCCTTTCAGAGGTAATTAGGTCATGATTATGCAGCCTTCATAAATAAAATTAGTGCCTAATTTGAAGAAGAAGAGATCAGGAAGCTAGTTAACTCTCTTTCCACTACAGGAAGACTCAACATATATTGTTTCTATAGAAACAAGTGTGTGACCTGCTTGGTGAAAGCAAGCAAGCAGATATATACATATGGCTTTTGGAATATCTGCAATCAGTTGCAATTACAGCTGTATAAATGCAGAGAATATATTCCTTTGCAATTATTTTTAGTTTGTCATTTTATGTGATGTGCATTATATCCCATTGTAAGTGCCCAAAATAAAGACAGATAAACCAATATTCTCCAAGTAAACTTCCCCAGGATTTGAAGAGTCCATATAAGGGACAAGTTAAAGAATCTGAAGTCTTAGCTTGAAAAGATACACCAGAGATGTTATTGCATCTTAAAACACCCAAAGAACTTTCATTTGGAAGTGGGAATATATGTATTTTGTGTTTTCAGAGTGTAGAACTAGAATAATAGTTTTTCCAATAAAGGAACTATCTTCACAACACACTTTCTGCTATGGGACTTACTTAGGAAGAGATGGATGACCATTTCTTAAGGATGCTGTACAAGGTACTCCTTCATTGAGATGGAGGTTGGAATACATGACCCTTCTAGCTCTAAGAGGCTGTGATTATGTGCTTCTTGTACTGTCCTTTCCCTTTATTGTGTTGCACTGCTGGGAGAGTAAAAACCTGATGTGGTTTTAAAATGACTTGCCCAGTTTCTGGTCATGAGGGTACTGGCTGCTGTGCTCTAGCAGACATCTTAGATTTTTGTTTAGATAAAATTTTGAATTTGATTATGTTAGGGTTAGTTCTGTTGGAGACCTGAAAATGCCAGTAACACACTCATGACATGAGTCACATAGAAGAAAATAACTACTGCTTTTTGCTCTAAATGACATTAAGCATATTATGAGGCAAGGTAGTCACCAGAAAACCGTTTCTAATATTTTGTGATGTGCGTTTCTTGCCCTGGGTTTGTATACACTCCAGATAACTTGAAACAGCACTTTTATTTGAGATTTTAACATCTTTGATATTTTGACCATGGAAATTGTTTTTTTTTTCAATATTTTTTTCTGTATTTTTTAATTATGTCTTATAGTTGAACATAACAGTGGGATTTGTCATATATTTGTACATGCACAAACAAGTCATTCTTTTCTTATAACTTTCTAACATCAAAGGCTCTGTTCTCTTTTTCTGTCCTCATGCATGACATTAGCAATTTAGCATTTACAATATGATCTGGTGCCAAGAACTTTTGTCTTCAGTAATGGAAATAAAGAAAAATGCACAAAATTCATTCACATACTCTCACTCACATAATGCTTCACACACATGAAGATTTAGACTTATTTCCTGATTCCACCTTTCCATAGAAAATAATCTTAAGTTTTAAGTACTCATGCCAATACACTAAATTAGCAAATACTAGAACTTAACATCAGATGTATTTTGAAATTTATATCATTGTATTTGGTCATGAACCCACTAATTGAATTAGGTAGGAACATAATTGGCTGTGTTGGTCCTGGGCATGGTATCATAAATAAGGGAGCAAATATTCTGAAAGCTATTTATGGTATATTGGTGATACAATTTTGTTAATGTCCAACTGCAGTTATTATAACTAGAAAAGCTATTAAAATAACATTTTAAACTTGATTTGCCATTTTAGTTTTGTGTTCTTGTGTTTAGTTGTGCTTTTGTGATATCTTACCTCTGTTAACTTGTCTAAAATGCATTCTAATATGTTTCACCCTGGATTAAAAAAATACCTAGGTGCACAGGTTACTTTTAATTTATTTCCTTCCATTAAAATCAGCTAATTTCTAAGCTGTTCTTTAGACAGATGCTCTCCAGCAGATGCTGATAAAATTCAAAACTATTTTCTTTAGAAGTTCACTTGGCAGATTGAACAGTATACTGAAGGACTCCTGTAAACATGATATCCATTACACAACTGAGGACTTGTTAGTGTAATGGCTCACAGAAATAATTTCTTTTATTGGTGAAATGAGTGGTGTTCTTGGTGTGTGAATTAGCAAAAATATTGCACAGGAATCCCTGTCCTTGTTGGAACAGGGTTTTAAGAAAGTATCCAGCTCGATAATCTATTCTATTTGGATACGTCCCAAACTTACTATTCCAAACTGGTTCTGTGTCTAGAAATTAACTCAGGGGATACTTTGTCATCTGACTCTGTGTAAATGCTCAGCTGAATTTAAACTCTAGGATATGGCTGCAGCTGAGTTGAATGAATTTTTCATATAAGGTACAATCATAGCACAACAAAAACAAAGGGCTGTAACTGCAGGGAGATTAAAGAACAGGTGCAATCAATGTATTTTGGACAAGCTTGCTCATAAATATATGTGTAGTAGGAGTCCATCTGAGAATTATAATTGTAACATTATACCTGATAGGAAGACTGTCATTGAGAACTTCATTCATTACCTATCTCTATAAAATACATTCATTCCATACCTATCTCTATAACTTCATTCATTACCTATCTCTATAAAAAAAAACTAGTTACCAAAATGAACTTACTAAGTGTGAATCATGAAATTAACTTAGTTTAACATGTTACAGGAATATCACAAAAGGGTATTGCCAATGTAGACTTTTTTGGACACCATAAAAGAGGATATGATAGCATATTTGTAATACTTCCTTAGACAATTACCATCTTCAAGTCATTGAAAGCCCATTAAAATACAACACCATCAAACATTCAAAAGTGTTATTTTGATATTTTTGGCTCAAAAATTTCAGAGCTCCTGAATAAAATTTTCTCATTTACTTTTCTTCTGCTATCACATACAAAGCTTGTTGAATAAGGGAGTCACTTTAAGAGAAAAAACAAAACAAAGAAACAACTACAAAGATCCATTGTTTCTTAAGGACCAAACAAAATATAATCAAACCCTCAAATATCCAAATCCATACAGTAACTTAAACGTAAACTAGCCTAGCGTGGTGGTGCATGCCTAGATTCCCAGAGGCTAGGGAGGCTGAGGCAGGTGGGTTGAAGGTTAAAAGGCAACCTCAGCAATTTAGCAAGGCCCTGAGCAATTTCGGGAAAACCTGTCTTAAACTAAAATAAATAAATAAATAAATAAATAAAAAGGGCTGGGGATGTAGGTCAGTGCATAAGTGCCCTGGGTGCAATCCCTATTACTGGAATAAAAAACAAACAAATCCTAAAGTATCTGAAATAACAATACTACATAAAATGACTCTCAGTAGTAAACATTATTTTCTCTTGTTCCTATTTGAGTATATAAATAGTGTTCGGTCAATCCATTGTTTTGGGTATCTCAAATTTTACACCTTAACCATTAACTACTGAAGCTAAGCCCAGATTCCTCTTCCATGAAGAATTCATTACTGTAGCTGCCAGGCACCTTGCCAGTCCATGTCCTTCTGCTGTCAGCCTCCTTCAGGAGCTACTTCGGGTTCAGAGAAGTGTTCCACTCAGTCATGCCCTTCCCTGGGAAGAGGATCAGACATTTTGGACTAACCAGGGCAACTCTGAGGGATGTTATTTGCTCTAGAACTTACCAAGGAGGCGAGGGCAACTGCTGACCAGTTGGTACTGCACCTCCACATTTACTTACTCTGTGTGGCCTTCTTTCCTCAGCCATTCCCCCATCTCCTGGCTCTTCACTGTCTCCCACCCAGAACTCCTCTTCTTCTGCTGACACCAGGGTCCTCCCTCTCCTCTTGGTGCAGACCACTCCTTGACCCCACAACCCCTCACACCTCTCACCTACTTCACCAAGTTGCGGTCAGCACTTCTCCCTACCATTTCCCCTCTGCCCACTTGTGAGTTCTTAGTAACATGGCTTCTGGTCCTACTGCTCAGGGAAGCCATTCTCTCTGGGACTCTCAATCCCCTGTGGCTACTCTTATGAAGGTCATTGTGGGGCAATGGTTACAAGCAGATGCCCTGAAATCCTCTACATCCCCAGGTCCTCCTCCACCTTGTACTCATTCCTGATTGTGTAGCCAACAACTCCAAGATCCTGTTCCCAAGGGCTTTCCCACATAGGCTTTTTGTACATTGACTGTGATCTCAAATTCTGCTTCCTGGAGAATTCAATCTGGGACACTTTTCCTTTGTTTCCTCAACTACTATCTTAGTTGAAAAATGTCCATGTTTCTGTTTTTTTTTTTCAGCAATTTGAGGCAAACATACCTAATTCCCTTGAACTCTTGAATCTTCCATATATGTAATAGGACTTAATGAAAGCATTCACAATAATTTTTATAAGTATAATTATTGGGTACAAAATGTGGACATTTTTATCTTTATTAAATAAAAATATGAAAAATATATTCTTGAGATAGCATTTAAATTATTTTCCCAAATAAATTTAAATACTTTATTTTTTCAGTTTGTTCTAATTAGTTATACATAACAATAGAATACATTTTGACACATCATACATAAATGGAGTATAACTTCTCATTCTTCTGGTTGCACATGATGTGGAATTATACCAGTTGTGTAATCATATATGCTCATGGAGTCATACTGACCAATTCATTCTATTATCCTTCCTACCCCCATACCTCCTCCCCTCCCTTCACTCCCCTCTGTCTAATCAAATGTACCTCTATTCTTTCCTAGGATGCCCCCTCCCTCATTGTAAGTTAGCATCCACATATCAGAGAAAACATTTGGCCTTTGGTTTTGTTTGGGATTGGCTTTTTTTAGCTTAATGAAATTATGTGGAAAACGCCATAATTTCATTCTTCTTTAAAGCTTAGTGATATTTCATTGTGTATTTGTACCACATTTTCTTTATCCATTCTTCTGTTGAAGGGCACCTAATTTGGTTCCATAGTTTAACTATTGTGAATTGAACTACTATAAATATTGATGTGGCTTAGTCAACATAGTACGCAGATTTTAAGTCCTTTGGGTATAAACCAAGGAGTGAGATAGTTGGGTCAAATGCTGGTTCAATTCCTAGTTTTCTGAGGAATTTCCATAATGATTTCCATAGTGATTATACCAATTTTCAGTCCCACCAACAATGTATGAGTGTACCTTTTCCCCCACATCCTCGCCAACACTTATTGTAGCTTGTATTCTTGATAATTGCCTTTCTGACTGGAGTGAGATGAAAGATTAGATTGGTTTTGATTTTCATTTCTCTAATTGGTAGAGATGATGAACATTTTCTTTTCTTTTAACATACTATACTTTTATCTCTAGGACTTGTTTGGGTGTTATGATAGGTTCCAACTGCTTAATCTCTCCTCTCAAAATACATAGTAAAATTATCTTTGTATGCCATTCAGTTGCTGTTCCTATTGAACTCTTTTTCTCTTCATAATGAATGTTTCATCTTTCCTGTGCCTCATCATTTTATTGGATATAAGATATTGTAAATTTCACTGTGTCATATGTAGATTTCTCCCCCCAATAATATTCTTGTGATTTGCTTTCAATGGATTTTAAATTACAGGGAATAGTTTGATCTTAGGTTTTATTAGGCAGAAGTGATAGGGCTTTAGAACCAGTTTTGCCACATCCTGATGCAAAAGCTTCTGTGTGTGGATCCCAGGTTCCATAAGTGATGATGTTAGTCTTTTAGAAGCATCAACCATTCTTGACCAAGGATTTTTTTCCTCTTGTTCTTCCTTTTAAGTCTTCCCAGCCTTGTGTAGATGTCTTACATGTGTGCACTGACAGTACTTAGTTGAAAAGGCAACAAAGGCTTTCCACAGTTACCTGCTTTTCTCTGGAGCTCTCTGGAGAACTCAGCCTTCCACTGCTGTCTGCTGCATGAATTCGAGTTGCTTGGGGCTTCTGTGTTGTTTGCCTCTCTGACTCCTCAATTCTGCATGGTTGTGCCCATTCTTCCTCCCTGAGCTACGAGCAGGATAGACATTCTAGTCAGTCATTTCTGCCACTTGGTGAATTACTGCTTCTCTCTCAGAGATCACCGTCCTGCATTCCCCGACATCCAAATTCTGAAAATTCTTTTAACATATCTGCTTAGATTTTTTACAGAATGAGTAAATCCGATATAAGAAGCAAACTCCATATTAAATTTAAGTAACATACATATAGTTTTCTTTCATTTTCAAGAAATGTTTTCCATATTTTTAATATTAAGTGGAAGGAAGCTTTCTCCTTCTCAAAGGGATGTGTTTTTTTTTAATGTGAGTTTTCCTTCTCATCTTTTCTCCACAGTTTTAGTTATCTTCAGAAGCTACCCTACTTGTCACAAAGAGAAAATAAATCTCTGAGTTTTACATACTGTTTTTGTTTTTGTTGTTGTTGTTGTTTTCCTGAAGTTGATAATTTGAAGTTCATGAAGTTCTCTGTCTTCTAGGTATTGAATGCATAGGATTTTTGTCTTCATTTATTTTTCTTGTCTAGAGTTTTAGAGGCTGTGTTAGGATACTCAATTTGGCACGTGTCTAATGTCTTAACTGCTATAGATATATTTATTACTTTTTAAAAATATATGACTATATAAACAATATGAATGACACATAGCAAAACAACACATTTGTTTAGTGATGTCTTTAAAAGTCTGGGCCTTCTAGAATAATTGAAGTTTGACATTCAGTTAAATTCAACAGATACAAATTTCCTGGTTTTATACTTTCATTTTAAAGTCAATGATGTTTGCCTAGAATTGGGGAGACATGGTTACAAAAAAAAATCTAAGAAATAGTTACTGACTCTATTTGACTAGACTCATTTGAAATGACTATAACAAGACAATAAGAAACTTTAAGATAGACTTAATGTTTGACACAGTAATATTCTTTAGAACACGTATCCCTGAGACCCAAATCATCAGTATTTAAATATAAATTCAAGGGTGATTATTTCAATCATATTTATAAATTCAAGTCAAATCAAAAAAGCTTTATGCCCAGTAACAAGGAAAATGTTGAATCAATATCAATACATCCACTAATGGAATTTTATATTACCATAAAATGATTCATATCACTTTGATAATTTTTTGGAGAGAAGTTCAAGTTAGAAATTAAGATGTAATAAGAGATAAATGTTAGTTTATTTTATAAAAATAACTGGTTTTGTTCATATTTATATATCTGTATAGTGATGTGGGGAAAAATGAACATAGATATTTGATAGGGCATTGGTATTAATTTCAGCAGCAAATTGGGCTTTAGAGAAAACTATATATGATATTGAAATTTTCACTTGCTAATATAAGTCAATACTATGATAGAATTTAAATATGGAAAAAAACAAACGTGAATTAACAAGCTATATCTTAAAATAAATATTCAGCTACAAAAATCAAAATGCAAGGATTTAGTCTAACCCAAGTTTGTCAATGAGATGCCCGAGAACCCTATTTTTCAAAGGCTGAATGAAGCCTTTGTTGTTCTTGTAGAAAATAAGTTTGCCACTTGAGACTGGCACATGAATACATCTATAGCTCTCCCAATTTATTTGACTTTTGTCAAATAATGCATATTAATGCATTTTAATTTTGAACTGTGCATCATATTAAAATTGAAGGGATTTGGGCCTCAGATTGTGGCTCAGTGGTAGAGTGCTTGCCTAGCACATGTGAGGCTCTGAGTTTGATCCTCAGCATCACATAAAAATAAATAAAATCAAGTTATTGTGTCCAACTACAACTAAAAAGTAAATATTAAAAAAAAACAAAAGGATTGACAAAGAAACTATTTCAGGAAGACTATTATATCAATTGAGAAAAATTGAAAAGATTTAAAGCTAAGTAAGCTTTGAAATCCAAAAAGAAAAATACTTACTGAGTTTCTACGAATATTTAAAGAGTGATTAGAATTTTACTTACACATTTTCACTAGTTTATAAAGAACAGGAAACAAAGGAAAGTAATATAAAAAAAAATTTTTTATTAGAATATCAGTATTTAAATATTATTTCTTAATTGAAAAGGCAATTAACAAATGAAAGATGGTAAATAGAAACTTTGAAATTATTATCTATGAAAACAAACTATCCGATACTTTATTTTAATATTATTTAATGTTTGTCTCATGCACGTATGTGTTATTTTGCATTTTTATTTGTTTTGATCTTTGGAAGTACTCTATGTAAAAAGACATCATTATTACTATTATCTCTCTCTCTCTCTCTCTCTCTCTCTCTCTCTCTCTCTATATATATATATATATATATATATATATATACACATACATAATTATTTCTATGTTGGAGAAGGTACACTGAGTTATATAACTTCTTTTTGTGCAAATCAAGTTTATATATAGATTCTTGAGTCCATGCTTTATACAAGAGCGGTATGCAATAATCAGTTAATTGATTTTCCATTAACAAATTGAAGAATTACAACAAATTTGAACAAATACATTGTAAAGAACTGTATGCTTTTTAATAAAATTTTGAAGTCTCTTTACATTCTGTAATGTAATAATGAAGCAATCTACATATTTCAAAATGAAAGAGTTATAAAAATGGATAAATTGTCTTTTCTGTAGGATGCATCTTTACAGAAACAACAAGGCACAGTGTAAAGGTGACAGAGCATTCAGTACTCTGGTAGTGTTCTTCCTACTGTTCCTCAGCACAGAGAGAAGGGAGATTCTCTGAAGTGCCCACATACTGGTCTATAGTAGTCTGTTGTCTGAGAATCACTTATATATTGCTTAACATATAAATTAGGAGGAGGAGAGGGATAAGTGGTGGCAGCAGCCACAGGCACATTATAATCAAAGTGATTACAACCAATGATATTGAAATGATCTTAAAAATAAAGGGAGCAAGGGAGAAAGAGAGAGAGAGAGAGAGAGAAGCAGAGGTAAAGCAGGTAATTTCTCATTATAAAGGAGAAAGGACACATTCAGAAAAAAGTAGAGAATCACCTTCAAAGTACTGAGAGGATAAAACAATAGACTCAGCAAAACTATCTGTCAGAAACGAAGGTGAGGTGACCTTTCAGACATAAAAACTGAAAGAATTCATTTCCAGCAGAGGTGCACTATAAAAAATGTTGAAGCCTTTCAGTGAAAAAGAAAATGAATGCAACTTTGGATTTACATGAAAAAGTAAAGAGAATGAGGAACACTAAATATATCAGTGAAAACGACGTTCATGTTTACCATTTAAAATAATGTTCTTAATAGTTAAATGATTATTTAATGGAAAGGCAATACATTATTTTGGATTTTATAACATAATTTTAAAGAAAATATATGACAACAATTATACAAGCGCTGGAAAGGAGAAAAATTAATTTGTATTATAGTAAGATCCTTATAGATTATATGAATAAGAATGATATATCTTCAGAGTAAACTTCAATAACTTAAACATGTACATGATAAGCCCTAAGTTAATTGCTAAATTTGCAAAATCAAACAACAATAATAACAATGATAAAATCAGAAGGGGGATATTATTACTATAGAATCAAGAATACAGGCAAAATGTTATCATAAATTAATTAATTAACTTAAAATTATCAGAAAACAGAGTATGAAGAGCACAAAGAGCAGAAGTAATATACAAAAAAAAAACAAATATCAAGATGATATCAGTAATTATCGAGTGTAAATAATCTAAATTTAAAAATTAAAACATGGAAATTCTTATTTTAACTTTAAAAAATGTCCTAATATATAAGGCTTATAAGAAATGTATTTTTAATATCAAGTCACTTGAAACTGAAAAGATATACCAGGTTATCATCAATAATTTTTTTTTAAAAAAAAGCTGGAGTGATGACTATACTCATATTAAATGAAGTACATTTCAAAGTGAAAAAAGTAGAAAAAATATAATTATTGTAACATTTATATACCATATAAAAATCTCCTATATAACCAATGAAAAAAATCACAGAACTCCAAAAAGAAACAAATTCCCAATTAAGACTAGAAATTTTACTATTTTTCTCTTGCTATTAATGGAATAAGTAGACAGAAAGTAAATGGCTAAAAGAGTTGAGCAACACTATCAACTAATTCCCTTTTATGGAACATCCAACTCATTGAGACAGAATAGATAAAATTTTTAAAAGAATATTTTAAATAGATAATATTTTAAAAATATTCACTATTGATAGTGAATATTCTGGGCCACACAAACTACAATGTATTTTAATAGTAATTTCATAATAAGTCTATTATTTCACCACAATAGAATTAAAGCATAAATTAGTAAGAAATAATATGTGTAAAATTCCCAAATATTTGGGAACTATTTAATACATTCTCTAAATAAAAAAATATATTTCCATTTCTAACTTGTGGAAATAAAATAAAGTCCAAAAGAAAAGATAGAAGCAAATGACAAGAAAATTAACAAAGATAAAAAGAGAAATCAATGTGATTGAGAAGAAGATAGTAATTCAGCAAAGCCATATTATAATTCTTAGATATTATAATTCTTAGATATGTTTTATGTTATAAAAGTAGCTATTTGAGGTAATGCTTTTTTAATGAATTACTCTTAACAAGTCCACAATGTATAAAAATTTCAAAATACTATATTATATGTGATAAACACATACAATTGTGTAGGTCAATTTAAATAGATAAATAGAAAAGCTTGCAGTGTTTTTATTTGTGTAGGAAATCTCATAGAGTAGTAAGTTCATTGTATATTACATAGTATAAGATACACAAAGATCATTTCATGACTTTCTACAAACAAATAAACATCATATTGAAGTTAAGACCATTCACAATAGCATATACAATTAAATATTCTGTGTTATATCTTATAAATGATGTGCAACACCTGCACATTGAAATGCACTAAGTATTGCTGAAAAAAGTTTAAATACAATCTGAATAAAGAAATATAATATGTTAATTAATTTGAAAATTCACTATTGTTAGGATGTTAATTTTTCCAAATTGATATATAGAGTCATGTTAATCTCAATAATTTTACTTTTTTCTTAGAAATTGGCAAGCCTATTCCAGCTCATATAGAAATGTAAATATTCTAGAATAGATGAAACAACTTTGAATTAGTGTAGAACTATAATATCTGACATGAAAGTTTATTGAATGCCGCACTCTGGCTGGTCACAAAATAACCAAGCCACCACAAAAGCCTTGCAGATTCAAACACCAGCTCTTTATTCCCGAACTGTCACCGGCACTCTACACGCACGTTCTGGGAAAATACACCCTCCACCGGGCTCTGCGTAACAAATACTCTCAGAACCCCGCAAGAACTCCATGGCAACTCCAGGAGCCGGCGCCTGAGGCAGCAGGATACACCCTATTCCCAGCAAGATCCACCCTAAACCTGGAACTGCCCTACTCCCAGCAGGATCCACCCTAAACCCAGATCCACCCTAAACCCTCCACCCTAATCCCTGAGCAGGGTCACCTTTCAACCAAAACTCTCAAACATTCATGCAATGTCACTGCAAATGACCTGGGTCCAAGGCAAGCCCATTTCCACAATGGAGAGTCCTCCCTCTAAGCAACATTGGGTAGGCTGACAAGGAAATTGCCATGCGTCATTCCTACGTGGCTATGGCTCTCAGCATCTCCCCCCTTCTGATTAATTAAACAACAAGCAATGTGGCTTAGGGACCGTGCCTGTTAGGTTGTCCAATTCAACATATGGTTCTTACCCGTCATCGGAAAACTGACCTTTAGGTGTCAGCCTCCTGTCTTAGGTTGGTACCACTGCAATTGGATCATACCCGTCACTGACTACCAGTACAGCATAAAGCCATACTTGTGGATAGGCCTATGCACCAGTGGGGGGGTGAGGTTCTTTGCCTCACCTCTGTTGGCCCCCAAATTTGGCCTTGGTGCCAGTGGGGGGTGAGGTTCTTTGCCTCACCTCTGTTGGCCCCCAAATTTTAGACCATCACTAGCAGAAGGGAGGAGGATACAGAAATGCCACGACACCAAGCCAATTGACAGCTCCTTTGGAAAAATTGTATCACCGGTGACATCATCAGCAAAGATATGCTAGCACTACCACAATTCGCTGCACCAACAGATAGTTCACAATGCATATAAGTGATACATAGTCCAGGCAAGTTCTGCAAGCAGTTCAAAGTGGAGGAATCTATCAATATGTCCATTTCCTCCCAAAGTAAATCGACTCCTTGATTGAGCATTACATGTTGAGTTATCATTAATTGATGCATCAGTTTATACAGATTACTGTGATAGCTATCAAAGAAGCAGTAGTTTGATTTTATCTTTGTCTTCACCAGCACTGGGATGAAGAAAGGAATTCTGGCAATGAATGCTAAAAAGCAATTATGTAACATTACATTATCCTGAACAGAATTATTAAATATAATGAAAAGGAAAGGTGAAAGTAAACAAACAGATCTGTTAACCACCTTTAAAAACAATCCTTAACAGCTGTTTACCTAATTTAAATTAAACCATTTAAATCATATGAATAAAAAAAAATTCAGATCCATTTTTTCATGAGTGCTCCTCATATATGATATATGGACATACACACACACAGACATACAACACAAAACAGAAGTGTGCACACATAACATACAACACATAAGACAATAGTAAAGGCCTTGTAGCTTTACCTAGGTGAAATCTCCATTGCAATGTTTAAAAACTCCACAGTCAAAAAATAAAACTGATCAGAAAAACATTAACCTAGGTTTGTATGAGCTCAAAAAATAAAATAAAACTTTATGATGTAGGAAAAGGCAATAATAAAATAGATATTGAATAAAGCATCCTGATTAATCACTGTCACAGATGTAAGAATAGCCAAGCTGGGGCTCTGGATATCAACTGTTATGGATTTGAGTCAAATCATCTTCTTTTTCGTCTGTAGAAATCGCTTTGGTTAGTCTCTCTGGAATCCAAATCGGCTGCTGTTCTCCCTGTGGAAACACACAAACAGAACCCCGACTCCAGACAATCACTGGGTCAGGACCTTTCCATTGTCCTGTTAGAAAATCCTTCCAAAGTACCTTAGGCTTATGTACATTTTTTGGACACATATGCCTTTCCGCAGCACTAAGCCCTGATGAATCCAAATTTAAAAAGTTTAGAGTAAAAAGGGTTATTTTAAGTTTATCTTTGGGGGATATATACCCCTTTCCAATTCCCTCTTTTTGCTTTAATAAGTACATTTTAATAGTTTGATGAGCTCTTTCAACTATGTAAAGAAAACATTAACTGATTTTTCTTCAGGGATGATGTTCCATAATATCCTATATACATCCTTTTGAAATTTAAAGATCCTTTTAAATTTAAGTCTTCCAAAAGCATTTTGCCTTAGTTTTTAGAATTACTTTAGTCCTTCTAATTTTGTGATGTGGTTTTAAACCAATTTCCTTCTAGTTTAACATTTTCTAAATTGGCTCTTGTCTGTAAATTTTAACACCCTCATCTGAGACTTCTAATTTCTGCACCACCAGAAATTAAAGTTGATGGGCTTTTTGAAAAAAAAAATACTAATAATCTCCTTGTTCTTTTATTTTATCCAATATTTGACTTTAAACTTCTCTCTTTTACTTTTTCTATCTTGAATGTCTGTACATAATAATTGTGTTAGCTTTTTGTATTTTTTATCTGATATACCTTTATTTGATATTTTTAACCATTTTTATCTTGTTTCTATCTTTTAGTTTTCTTCTAAGGTTTGTATATTTACCCTTAGTTGCTTTTTTTCCTCCTAGTTTTTTTTTTCTTCCTATTTTGTGGGTTTAAAATTCTTGTCTTCCTACATCTTCTCTATCTTTTTTTTTACCTTTCTGTACTTCTGTCTTTAAAGTTTTTCACTTCAAATTTTTAATCTTCTTTATCCAAATATCTTTTATCCTATTATCTTCCCATTTTCATGTTTTTTTTTTCAAGTAATGCTTTTAAGATTAACTAGGCTTCAAATGATGCAATCTTTCCTCTGCCATGAAGGCATCTTAACCACCTTTAATTTAACCTTTTAAAGCCTTTTGCAACTTACTTAGACATTTTACAACTTTTTACTTTACCACACAAAGATTATCTCATCTAGAAACATTTCTTTTTCCTTTAACCTTTTATATTAAAATATATTTCCACATCTTGAATCTATTTATATCTTTTTTCTAGCTGTTAACCCTTTTTATAAATTCACATTCTGAAACAACCCTTATAAAATTTCTGATTTAGACAAATTACTCCACTTTAATAAGATGAAATACTTTCATTTTTTTATGGTACTATAATACTATAATTGAAACTCAACTGAAACTTCTTATACTCTTTGTATATAAATTATACCTGATAGAATCTTAATTCTTAGTAACCTTGTTTCAGCAAAGACACAGACACAAGAAATATTAAACCTTTTTTCCATTTACCAATTTATGAAAACACACATAATGTTTAAATATATTACCTTATGGAACTTAATAAGTAAAGAACACTTGATTTTATATTTAGTGGTTGATATTTTAACACTTTAGCTTTGTAAATTAATCCGATGTCTGTAAAAACCAAGATCTTAGACAAGTGTAGTAAACAGAATTAGCCATCTTTTTCTTGTTGAAGAAAAATCCTTCTACAGGATACCATGATGGTCCCATTGATATACTTAATAACTCGTCTTTAAAAAGCCATGGGCTACATTTTTGTATTGTATCAACATATGTCCTAACTGTTCTTGGTCTTACTGGGGTGCCTCCTTCCTCTAACAATTTCTCTTCCTCGGGGGCAAACAACTTCAAACCTTGAGTCAACCATTTTCCCCAGTTTGCCTGAGAAAGTTCTAGGGACAGGCAACTTGAAATAAAAACAAAATAAATCAAAACAAGAACACATTGTTTTTTGAAATGGTCACCCATTCTCTCACCTTCCGTCAGGGGCGAGCAATTTCACTTACCTCTAAGCTTCAGATGTTCCCTGTATGGGCCGCCAAATGCCACAGTCTGGCTGGGCACAAAATAACCGAGCCACCACAATAGCCTTTCAGATTCAAACAGCAGCTCTTTATTCCCGAACTGTCACCGGCACTCTACACGCACGTTCTGGGAAAATACACCCTCCACCGGGCTCTGTGTACCAAATATTCTCAGAACCCCACGAGAACTCCACGGCAACTCCAGGAGTGGGCGCCTGAGTCAGCAGGATACGCCCTATTCCCAGCAGGAACCACCCGAAACCCGGATACACCCTAATCCCTGAGCAGGGTCACCTTTCAACCAAAACTCTCAAACATTCATGCAATGTCACTGCAAATGACCTGGGTCCAAGGCAAGCCCATTTCCACAATGGAGAGTCCTCCCTCTAAGCAACATTGGGTAGGCTGACAAGGAAATTGCCATGCGTCATTCCTACTTGGCTATGGCTCTTAGCAATTGAAAGCTGCAGCAATCTTAAAATTATGTTTTATACTATAAGATAGAAATATGGGTGAATAAAATATTTAAAAGCCTGGAAACTAACCATCTATGTGGAGACCCAGACACGCAAGAAGAATTGATTTTTGGCAAAGATGTGGAAGCAATTCAGTGGAGATTTTTACCTAACAATTCTGGACTAATTTGCATTCTGAGTCACTGGGTATGACTTTTCTTTTTTTTTTTTATTAGTTGTTCAAAACATTACAAAGCTCTTGACATATCATATTTCATACATTTGATTCAAGTGGGTTATAAACTCCCATTTATACCCCATGGCTATGACTTTTCAATGATCTCTGCTGGTTTCATCCAATCCACTTGATTTCTTACCATGGATTGTCATATGGATTGTTATTTAGATGACATTTTCTAACCACACTCATTCCTTTATTTTATTTTTTCTCATGGCTTCAAATCTCACCCATTCCTGATGGTGACTCCAAATGTATACATCTTGTTTGTAATGAAACCAGATCTCCAAGCTTCATAATTACTTTCTTCAGTTTCATGGAGAACAGGCATTTTCAATGTAACAAATCCCAAACTAACTTCCAGATCATGCTTCTGAAACTGCACTCCCATACTCATCTCTCAAACTCTAGTTACTATTCCAAATATATTCCATTAGAATATATAATCCATAAGGGCAAATATTATTTTGTTATCAATATATCTTAGCATGACAATATTTAGTGAATAATAATTTGGTTAAACAGATTTTTTTTCATTTCCTTTGTTGAGCTCTTAGTTATCTAAAGAGAATAATCTGTCAGAGAATTTGTATGTACAATACAAAACTATGTACAGTAGTTCTCATTTGCCTTTGTGGTTAATTTGTATCATAACTTACTTATTGTATATGTTATTAGTGTTGTTCTGTATAATAAATGTTTCCTTAATATTAGTTTATAGTATAATGATTACTGGAAATGTGATATAGTTAAATTTATATTAAATCTCCATTATTATTTATTGCTATTAATCTAAAGAAAATTGAAATAAAATGCCCCTTTGAATATTAGAGAGAGGATAATTGTTTACATAGAACAGAATAGAGTTGGCTTAAAACAATTTAAAAAGGAATATGTCTTTATTTGGTAAACACTGATTTTTAATATATTTTTAATGACTGTTTTTTGTTTATTAACATATACTTTTTAATGGAAAACTTTCTCTTCTTGGTTTTTTCATATTCTTTTCCTCAAAGGATATGCATATGACATCAAGCTATTTTGAAAAGAAAATTCTTCTTTAAAAATTATATTTTTAAATTATAATTTTTTAAATTGTGTGATTCTTTGCAGATTTAGACATATTTAAACTACTACATCATAGGCTACGATTTACATGTGAAAATATTTCAATGAAATATTTTCCTGAATTAGAATTTCTCTTCTTCATGGAATGCAATGGATTATTGAATTAAATATAGGGAAATTAAAGACCCAGAACATTAAATTTCTGATTTTCACTTTTAGTTCATAACTTTAGGATATTACATATTCCAAAAAAATGGAATTAGATCTCTGGTGATTTAGATAATAATAACTTTTAGCTGAGGGACAAATGTCTTGAGAAGTTGAACGCACGATATCTTTGGTAAAAAGTACAATTATTTTGAGAGTTTGAGTGAGACAGTGAAAATATTCTATTCCAAATTTAACAGATTCATAAAAGTACCCATCAGTTAAGGCAGAATTGTTTGTTAAAGTTGGCTCTGGAAATAGAGAAACTCAGCATAGAAATTAAACTAAGAAATTGTATTATTGGTATATGTGGTGGGCGAGAATAAAATGATTGGATTTTTTTATTTTTATTTTTTAAGAGAGAGAGAGAGAACAGAGAGAGGATTTTAATATTTATTTTTCAGTTTTCGGCAGACACAACATTTTTGTTTGTATGTGGTGCTGAGGATCGAATCTGGGCCGCATGCATGCCAGGCAAGCGCGCTACCGCTTGAGCCACATCCCCAGCCCCAAGATTGGATATTTTTAACCTCATTGCATGAATGAGAAACTTTATGAAGTTTATTTAAAGTCATTAATTTTTTAATTACTATTATATGTCATACCACATTTCTTAATGGACCATAAGATAGGTATCTAATTTATGGACTGGGTAGGATTTCCCCCTCTTTTTTTCTAATATCATTTTTTTACTGTTAATGTCATTTCTATGAGGGAGTAGAGAGAAAAGTTAGCTAAAGTGTTCAGTATTTACTAGTAAATTGTATACATGTTGCTCATTTTCTTTCTTTCTTTTCTTCTTTCTTGAAATTTATTTTATTTTATTTTTTTTAATTTGTTTTGTAACATGGATTGAACCCAAGGGCTTTAACCACTCAGCCACATCCCCATTTTTTTATTTTTTTATTTTTTCTTTTTTTTTTTTTTTCCATTTAAGGCAAGTCTCATTGAGTTTCTTAGGGCCTTGCTAAGTTGTTGAGGCTAGCCTTGAACTTACTCATTTTCTTATCAGGTTATGGTCTATACAAAGTAATGACTTTATTTCTTTGACTCAGATACAACATTGAGATTTTAAATCAGAACTTCTCTATATTCCCAGATATTTTCTGTAAAATACAATGGAAAAGAAAACAAGATCTGCCTATAATTGGCATGATTTAGCATGATCATGCTTTACAGAAAACCTCTTATTTCATAGTATGACATCAAGGACATTCTTACAGTTTCCTGAGGATCATATTTGCTCTGAATTCTGTGATGCTAATTAATACAATTAAATTAAATTTATTAGAAGAATTTATATGAACAATCTTAGAGAGCAGGGAATATATACAGTAACCATTTCATAATTGCTTATTTCCTTTGTGGTTTAAAACAACAGCAAAGCTATTTATTCAATAATACCATCTATTTATATGTTTTTCTGCCAATTAGTTCCTACATAGCCTTTTTTGCAATGATAGTTAATATTTTTCCGTAGTTATTTCATTTCCTTAGATTCCATCTAAATTAACACTGCCTATGCTTCAAAATAGCTAAGGACTTCTAAGGGATTCTTATCTGTATGCATTTGGCTATATGTACTACAGAATATGAAATATTGGCACATTTGGCTTTCATTCTTGTCCTTATGCAATTATACACAGAGTTGTCACAATGTTTTACAAAGTGATACAAAACATTACACCTTTTCTGCAGGAAAGGGTAATATTTTCAGTCATTTATCATTTATAATGATAGTGTTTGCTCATGAGATTATGGATGTAATCTGTATTACCTAAATTTTTCTGATTCTTATGATCACTTTGTTGTGATATTTGAGAATTATAGATATTAGATATATACAGGATTTTAAGGATCATTTTCAGGTAAAGAAACTTAGCTTTCAGACATTAAGTTTGAAATAGTCAGTGTTCAAAAAGATGATTGCCTTACTGTTCCAAATCCCAGTTGAGCTATTATATTCAACAGCCACATGACATTATTGTCATAGTGCTATTATTATTCCACTGTCAATCAGCTTCTCCAAACTCATTGTTTTATGTTAGGAAATACAGTGCCATCTAAGTACTTACCTATATTCTCAAAAGAAGTCAATACTTTGGCTGAACTTAGTTATTTCATAATATTCATTTCACCTAACAACCTTCTTAGAATCAATAAATTCCTTTACTTTAGATGTACTCTCATCTTTACGTTTTTCAATGATGCTAATAAAAGTAAATATGGTATCAAGTCAATTCTTGAGTTGACTCCATAAGATAAATTAATTCTGGTATAATTGAATTCTTCATATATTAACTTATACTGTAATTTTTCAAGAAAATTTTTCTTTATCTACTTTAATTTATTTAATTATAAAAGACATACGAACATCTATGACTACTGTTCTGTTGCTGAGATTTTCACATCTTCACTTAGGTATTAGTTTCCCTAAAAATATATTTTGGAGTAATACTGACTAGCTGAATGGAATATCACTTGAAAATTAAAAGGTATTTATTTATGTTGACCATGTTTTTTTTTTTCTTTACTTATTTCTCCTCTCTTGCTTTCTCGTATATTTATACAATTTTCTGTATATGTTTTCATGATGCTAGAGAGTTGGAAGATGACATTTCCCCCATTCTTTTGATGGTTTTTTCCCTATACCTTTGTTTGATTCTTATTAGTTTTATCGAGATACAAATGGCTTGTAATTGCCAATTGTAAGTAAAGTGTACAAATAGATAAGTTTGACTTATACAGGTAGCCAACACACCATCACTGCAAACAGGATAAGGAACCTCTTCTTTGTCCCCTGAAGGCCCTTCTTGAGCATGACTTTTTTATTCATGAGACATCTATATATCTTCTTTAGTAACATATTTTTTTTCTAAATCTTCAACCATTTTTAATAATAGAGCTTTTCTCTTATTATTGAGATTAGGAAGCTCTTTATTTGAGTAAAAGTATCAAAAAAAGGATCGGGGGCTGGGGATGTGGCTCAAGTGGTAGTGTGCTCGCCTGGCATGCGTGCGGCCTCGGGTTCGATCCTCAGCACCACATACAAACAAAGATGTTGTGTCAGCCGAAAACTAAAAAATAAATATTAAAAAATTCTCTCTCTCTCTCTCTCTCTCTCTCTCTCTCTCTCTTTAAAAAAAAAAGAATCAGGCATATCTTTACATTTTCTTAGTGATGGGCTTCAAAGAAATTTTTAATTTTGATAAACTCCACTTGATTGACATTTCCCTTGATAAATTGTACTTTCATGTTATATCTAAGAAATTTTTGCTTAACCCTGTCACAAATATTTTCTTCTGTTTTATTTTGGGCATGTTATAGTTTAGATTTTACATTTAACTCTAGGATTCCTTTTTGTTCCCTTTTCACAGTGAAAGGTATACATTGGGGTTTGTTGTTTGTTTGTTTCCAAGTAGGGTAGAACATGGAAGAACGTTGTTTCAAAATGTCTTTTTGATTTATACTGGGATTGCTTTTGGATCTATAAACAACTGGAGGCAAAGGTATTTTATACAATAATAGTTTTCTGACCCATGAGCATAGTATGTCTCTGCATTTATTTATTCATTCATTGTGTCTGTAAGTACTTTATGTTTTCATGTATGAAAATTACTCGTTTCTAATTATTTAAAATATTTCTTTTTATGTTTAATGCAAACTTGATCCTGAAATACACATTAGAATATTTTCATGTTCTTTTCTTATTACTCTGAATTATTTTTACCTTTAGGAAATTCTGTTTGTTTTTTGTTGTTGTTGTTGTTTTTTTGTTTTATGTACCTGCATTGCTATCATGCTTTTCGTTTTAATAGTATTTGATGTGAAATCCCTTGACATTGAAGGAGTTAAGAAGATGTTGCTTCAAAACATGCCATTTTGGCATATTGACTATTTTAAATTAAAGGCACTTGAAAAACAGCAACAGAAAGTTCAGTCTGACCTTCATACTATTTCTTAAAGGCAGGAGATACAACTCCCATGTGAAAGATACCACCCCTATACTGGAAGGAAAATAGCCTTCTTATCATTAAGGATGGAAGTTGAGCCTGAGAGAATTCTATATAGACCTTATTAAAATAATTCTCATCTTCTCGCCTCTCCATATAATTTAGTTACTTTTTCATAATTTACTACTCTTTGTCTAATTCAGTATACCAGCATTACACTCTATCTGCATCTTTGGGCTTTTATTTCCCTATGAGGGCCCTTATGTCACATAAAACTTAAATTAAATACATTTGAATGCTTTTCTCCTGTTGATCTGTTTCATATAAATTTAATTCACTGACTCAGATAAAAAAAAACTAAAAATAAGATAAAATTTTCCCTCCCCTACAACATTCCTAGAATATGTGTGCAGGACAAGGATCCCACATGAGAAGACATCTGGAAAGCTAAATGGGTGTTTACATCAGCATTTTTGCTGTTGTGACCAAAAGGTCCGACAAGAACAATTAGTGGAAGACAAGTTTATTTGGGGCTTACAATTTCAGAGGTGTCAGTCCACAGATAGCTGACTCCATTTCTCAGAGCTTGAGGTAAGGCAGAACATCATGGCCAAACTGTGTGACAAGAGAAAGCAGCTGGTGACATGATGCCAGAAAGCAGAGAGAGACTAATTTCAGATCACAAAATATATACCCTAAAGGCACAACCCCAATAACTCATCTTCTCCAGTCGCACCCTACTTGCCTACAGTCACCACTCTGTTAATCCCTATCAGGGAATGAATGCACTGATGGAATTAAGGCTTTCATGGGATTAAGGCTTTTTCATTTCACCTTTAAAACTTCTTGCATTGTCTCCCACAAGAGCTTTTGAGGGTTGTCTAATATCTAAACCATAACAGTGGGTAACTGGGCAAAACTGTTGAGACAGAAGAGCTTGTCTTCTCGTATTAGGAAACATTTAAGTAAGTTGAGGATTTCCTTTATAACAGAGGCAAATAAGTCTTTATTCATATAAAATACTGCCTTTTGTGGACTGGGATTGCATTTGGTGATAGAGTGTTTGCCTAGCATAAGTGAGGCACTGGGTTTGATTCTCAGCACCACATACAAATAAACAAAATGAAGCCCATTGACAACTTAAAAAAACTAAAAAAAATACTGTCCTTTAAAACATGTTATATTCATCTAGGTTTATAAAGAATAGTTAACTGTAGCTTCATTAAGAAGTTCTACCTGTCAGCCTCATGTTTCTCAAAATTGGTTTCTATTGAAAACACCTGCAGAGCTTACAAATTTATAGAAGACTGAATCATACGCCCAGCATTTCTTATTCTGTTATAACTTTGACTGAGAATCATTGATTTCGATAAATACCCTGGCCTTTTCTTTATTGTCAAGACCCCCTGCTATCTCTACTCTGAAACAAGTACTTTGGGTCTTCGGTGTTGGAGATATGCAAACCAGTCGAGTAGTTCCAAAGCTTTTAAATTACTCTAATAATCACCTTATGGCTCAGTAGTAACTCCTTCCAACTATTGATAAAGAGTCCTGAATAGGGATTTTCAATATGGCATGTTTATTAAATCAACCTAGGCAAGTTAAGTATCACTGTGAAGAACTTGGAGGTTTATAACTAGAAACTTTTCTTTTAAAGGAATTCTCTCTCTCTTTTTTTTTAATATTCATTTTTTAGTTTTCGGAGGACACAACATCTTTGTTTGTATGTGGTGCTGAGGATCGAACCCTGGCCGCATGTATGCCAGGCGAGCGCACTACCACTTGAGCCACATCCCCAGCCCGATATAACTAGAAACTTAATTCCTGTAAGTTTGAATATGTGGCATATTCAGATGTAGGATATATCATTTAAGGAATTTGTCCATTTTGTCTAAATTTTCAAAATTTGAAGCATGCCATTTTTATTATAGTTCTGTATTATAATTTAAATGATTTTAGTGAGTATACTATTTCTTTTCTAACATTGCTAATTTTTGTTTTGTCTCATTTTTTCTTGAATAATTGTTATGGTCTTAGTAATTTTTTAAAATTTTTCAAATAATTCCTTTTTAATTTTATTATTTTTATCCCTTATTTTCTATAGTTTTTCCAATTGCACTGATTTCTTTTTTCCTGATACTTAATTTCAATTTAATTTGTTTTCTTTTATAATTTCATAAAAAAGAAATTTGAAACATTGCTTTGATGCTTCTATTCTAGGATAAGCATAATAAAAATATTTAATGGTATACATTTTCTTATAAGTACCACTTTAACAATATCCCACCCATTTTAATTGATTATGTTTAATTTTCACTCAGTTTTAAATATTTTCTAATTTTAATTTTGATGATTTTATGAATCATACGTTATCTAGCAGAGTATTGTTTAGGTTAAAATATTTATGAATTTTCTAGTTATATTTATGAGATTTATATCTAATTTAATTTTGCCAAAATCAGAGAATATGCTTTGTATTTTGCCACATTTTTGAGATTATTTGATGATATAGATCATTTTTAATCCATTCTTCTGTTGACAATCATCTGGAGTGGATCCATAAATTGCCTACTGTGAATTGTTCTGCTATAAATATTGATGTGGCTGTACCAGTACACTATGCTGATTTTGGTTCTTCTTAATAAATACTGAGAAATGGGATAGCCAGGTCCATATAATGGTTTCATTTCTAGTTTTTGTGAAAAATCTGTATACTGTTTTCCATAGTGGTTGTACTAATTTGCAGTTCTACCAACAATATATGAATATACTTTTCCCCCACATATTCATGAGCATTTAATATTATTTGCCTTCTTCATAATTGCTACTTTACTTGGAGTCAAACAAAATTTCAATGTATTTTTGATTTGCATTTTCCTGATTACTAGAGATTCTGAACTTCTTTTTTTTTCATATATTTGCCACCTACTCCTCAGACTGGGGATGAATAGAGAGAATATTTAAAGAACTCAAAATATTTAACATGCACACAAATACAACCCAATTAATAAACAAGTGAATGATATAAAGAGACATTCCTTAAAAGAAGAAATATAAAAGGCCAAAGAATATATTTAAAAAATTATTCAAGGACTTTACATCCCTATTTATAAAAAGTTCTTTATTACTGTGGTAGGAGTATCTCAACTCCAAAAATAATCATATGTAGGACAGGTCCATAATGGCTCTAGTTAGGCTCCCTCACTGAGGCTTGCAGTGGCTATATCTTTAGTATGTAGCCAAGGTCATGAACACTCTGATTCAGCTATGTACTCAAGGTCATAAACATTTGCTTGTGAGCATGTGCCCACATATGTAAACTGTTGGCAATGTGCCTTCGTTTGCCTGAATAAGAACAGAAAAGAAAAAAAAAAAAAAAAAGGCTCAGGAGGCCAAATGGAATTGGCTGGGGCTAAATGAGAATGGAACTGGAGACTAATGGCTTCTGCAGCCTCTGAATAAAGAATATCTATTATCACAACTGGGTCTTGCATTTTCTTCCATCCACTCGGATCCAGGATCTGTTTCCCAGGATGTAAGCCTCCACCAAGGCATATTTTTTAAGTGTTTAAATTCTAGCAATTTTAAAAATATTTTTGTTGCTTTACTTGGATTAATTTGTACTTACCATTTTTGTTTGTCCTTGCTATTTTGTCCTTTTTCTTTATTTCTCGTATTTTTCTTATTTTGAAATCTTTTTTTTTTCTTATATTAATTAACTTTACATTTTTTTTTTTTTTTGTAACAGATACTGAACTCAGGGACACTTGACCACTGAGAGAGACAGGGTCTCACCAGATTGCTCTGGGCCTCCCTAAGTTGCTGAGACTGGCTTTGAACATGAGATTCTCCTGTCTCAGCCTCCCAAGTCACTGGAATTATATTCATGGCACCACTGTATGTCGCACTTCCTATCATTTTTAAAAAATATATAATTTGCATTGTATAACTTTGCTCATTTTTTGACTTTTAAACTTTTGCTTTCTTTGAGTGGTTTCTTTTGAGCAATTTTTAGTTGGGTTTTGGTATCTTACACAGACCAACTGTGTGGGGTTAAACTGATTACCACTGATGTGGTTGAATTAAAAACCACTATTTGGTTAATAGTCTTCTATTTGTTTCAACAGTTTCTTCTGTTTTCCCATATTTTTTTTGTACCTGCTTTTGATTATTTTTATGATTGCATTTAACCTCCACTATTATTTATTATTTATACTTCAATTTTTATTTTAGTAGATTTTAGAGTTTACCAAAATAATTAATATTTATTAGTTATTGTCTCTCTTCAAATAATATCCTTGCTTCACATGCAGTGTAAATACCTTCCTCCACGAGTTGGGCATGAATTCAAGCAGTAGAGAACTTCTTAGCATATGAGCTCATGGATTTCATCCCCAGCACCACAAAAACATAAACAAAAATTAACTCCAATATAAAATATACACCAATAAAAACATAATATAAAAATATATATATATGCAATATATACATTATACACCAATAAATAGTCATATAATTTCCTCTCACCCAACTTTTGAACTTTTCTATTCAATATTTCAATTTCATATACTATAAATCCACATTGCATTCTTCCTAATTTTTCTATGGCAAGAAATAATAATTTATTAAAAATTAAAAAAAATGCCTAATATGTTTACATCAATTATATGTTCATGGAGACCTTCATTTCTTTGTGTAGATACAGGTGTCTATCTCTTAAAATGCTCCTAGGTCTGAAGAATTTTATTCCACACTTCCTGAAATGAGATCTTGCTTGTAATAAACTATATTAACTTCTGTTTATCTGAAGCTAATATTATCACTCATTTTGGAATGATATGTTCATGGAATGTGAAATTCTGAGCTGATGGATGTTTTAAAAAATACTGTAATAATGTCACTTCATTGTCTAACTCATATTGTCAAGAAATTTGATATGATATTTATGAACGTGATTCTTCTGCATATAATGTATTTCCCTTTCATAGCTCCAAGATTTTCTGTTTTTCTTTTTTATGTTTAGAATTTAGATATTATGTGCCTAGGGCTTTCCGTTGGTGGGTGGAGATGGCGTATTTATTCTGATTGAGGTCTGCTATTCTCAGCTCTATAGTGTAATGTATTTTTTGCAAATTCTCAGTCATTATCTCCTTTAATAGCTTTTCTGACCTGTTTTTTTCTCTACATTCTGTTACTGAAAACAATTACACATGTTTTACAATAGTTGGTATTTTCTCCCAGTATTCTTGGATGCTTTTTTTTTAAAAATTTATTTTTAAGCTATTTTTTTTTTCTATTTGTGTCTCAGTTTGGGTAATTTCTATTTATCTTTCAATAAGTCCACTGATTGTTCTCTTGTCTATCTAAACATTACAGTGAATCCTTCAGAGATTTTCTTTTTATCTGCTATTTTAATTTTATTACATTTTAATTTTATTCTTTCTTCTGGTTTCATTTTTCCCATCTGTGCTTCATACTTATTCTTGTGTACTATACAACCTTTTTTTACAAGTGTCTTTAATATTAATTATACTTAGTTTAAACTGTTTCTGTTTTACATGAAGCAAAGTACTATATAGCTATAGGTGTTCATGGGTTTTCTCTCATTGAAGGTGATTGAGTTTTCTTAGATTTCAAGCTAGTGGGTTTGTCATCAGTGGGGGTTTGAAGAGGTCTCCAGAGATGGGGAAAACCTATTCAGACCTTTTTGTTTCTTGATCACATCTCAGAAAATAATCTAAGGACAAGTCAAGTTTTGTAGCAGAGAAAGAGGTCTATTACAAAATGATAATTACACATTCAAGGGTTATGTGTGGGTGAGCTCAAAGGCTAAGCCATGCCCTACATAAGTAGGTTGTGGTTTAATTGTTCTGAGGAATTAATATTCATAAATAGGGATTGAATATGGCTGAAGTTCTCTGGAAATGGGAGGGTCCTCTGTAGAATTCTGCTCAGCTTAAATAGTATTTAATTATGCAGTTGAGGGGTATGTGAATACATATGGTAATCAGCCTTAATGAGCAAAGTGGAAGTTAGGTAACAAGGAATTTTTGGTATGCCTGTGGGAGAAACCACTTGGAGCTAACTTTAGTGTGTGCCCACCTTGTGGTTAGATGGACTGTTGTTTGTCCAATCAGATATTAGCAGCAGGCCTGTGGTCCAGCAGGGGCACAGGATGCCTGTTGCTAACTGTCGCAGCTCTTGCATGAGCTCAGCTCATGAGCCAACAGTTCCAGCAAGAGCTGTTTCTCTAGGCCTATTTCTTCTGCTTTTCTATCTCAAGTTGACCTGCCATCTCGCTCTTAGGAAAATACAAAGAAAGTTATGGTTTTCTATATTATTCAGCTTTATCTTATTTGTTTATTGAAAAAAAAAATACTTCTTTCTTTCTGTATTTTAAGTGAATCTAGAATCTGTACGTGACTTGATATTTCACCAGTATCTTACAAACTCCACTGTGCAACCCTGGTACCTGTTTTTTTTTTTTTTTTTTTTTTTTTTTTAATACAAGGGATTGAAATCAGGGAAATTCAACCACTGAATCACATCCTCAATGCTTTTGTATTTTATTTTAGAGACAGTCTCATTGAGTTGCCTAGGGCCTTGCTAAATTGCTGAGGCTGGCTTTTTTAACTCTATGGTTTTGAACTCTCAATCCTCCTGCTTTAGCCTCCCATGACGCTGGGATTATAGGCATGTACCAACGTGGATGGTCAACTTGTTCAATTTTATACCAGTATCCACTCCAAACACGCAAGAATTTCATCTTTTCCAAATGAGAAAATCTGATAATTTTAATTCAGCAATATTCAAAACTGATACCCAACTTTTCTCCATAGCTATCTGATTTTGTCTTTTCCGTCATCATAATTAAATAAAAATATAGACCTTTTTTAATATTTTAAAACTCATCTTCAGTTTTTTTTTCTTTTTTTTTCTGTGTAACCACAACAGATTTGAAATATTGTTTTCAAGGTTTTGAAAGCCAGTTAAGGGCAAAACCAAACATGACACTCAATGGATTAGAGCAACCAAATTTTTGCCTATTCTCTTGCTCAAGAAAATAAATTAATCTTTTCTCATGATATTAGGCAGTTTGCCTCATGCTGTGTTTTAGCATAAACTGACTCACTTTCTCACACTTTGTAAGGATTATGCTATTAAAAATGTGCTTGGAGACAGTGTTAACATTCAGGTCTTTTGAACAGTGTCTGGAGGATAGAATAATGGATGTAGAAGTCATTTGAAATTCACCACCATCTTTAATTAGACTTATTTAACCCTCAACAGATGAGCCTATATAGATCAAGTAAGGTTTTGTTAGTGTTTCTAACATGAACCTAGATATTAGCTGATGGGCTTGACACAGACTGAGGCTTGATGAGGAAAATGATGTTGAATGTGTTTGTAGTTCCATAGAAACTATGACCTCTAATGATGAGTGTACACTTAAAGGTTGTAAGTGTAGCTTCCGGGAGGAATTTGTTATAGATTTGCTTAGAATTTTCCTTGGCTTAATAGTCAGTTATAGCTTTGCTAGCTAAGTTATCTGACATAAGCAGAAGTTAAGTTCTCATTAGAACAAACATTACTGTGAGTCTGTGCTGCTTTGCATTTGATTATCATGCTTATTTTCTCTGATTAAAAGTGATTCATATGTTGAAGTTGAATGCAGAGGAAATCTTAGAGCAAGGGCATAATATCAGGCAAATGTTCAAACTTCTGTTCTGTAGATGGAGATTACTCTTCCTCAGCAGCATCTACAAACATACTGATTTATTGCTAGTTCCATAAAACCAGAAATGTTTAAAACATGCTAACTTAATCACATAATGTTAAGTGTCTCTGCATTGATGCTTGCAGAAGTACTGCAAAGTCACATTACCAAGGAATATTAAGGCACATTCAATATTCTTCTCTAGTTGGAATTACTTTATAATGACACAGTACTTATTTCAGGCATTTCATCAAGGATTAAAAAGTGCATTACTGATGATGAAACTTTCTGTGTCCTTGCAAAAATTAGAATTTAGAGTAAAATCTCATTAATTCAGACATTGGTGTTTCAGAATTTGCTGAAATTTAGACAAGCATTAAACTGGCGGTTAAACTCATACCACCTATAAAGAAAGTGCTTTCTACAAAACTGCATACTGTAATACTGATTAAGCTACTTAAGACAGATCTTTAAACACCCTTGATTTCCTCAGAAAACCAGGTTTAGTTCAAACTAATCTGTGTGTTTACTGATTTTTTATATGTTTATTATTATAACTAATTCTTAATGGTCTTTGTAAGTCATACTCTTGTAATCTAATTTTCAAGACAATTAGTACATGTTGTATAATAAATTTGAATTATTTTTCTTAAAAGATACTATGTTTTAGGCTCCCTTTAATGTAAATTTTTCTTCCAAACTGGTTACTACTAGTAAGATTTCTGGCCTTTCATCCTATCTAGTTATGTAATTGGTGAATATGACAAAAATTCTTATACAACCCCTTTTTAATTTTAGTAATGAAATATAAAATTTAACCTGAGAATCTATGTGTCCAGCTGAAAGACTATATTTAAACAGAAAAATATTACAAGTTAAACAGAGTCAGAGCTCTCACGGAACACTTACGTCCAAACTCTTAGGATATGAGCTCTATCTTATTTCATCATTAATGTTTTGGACTTTTTTCATACCACATACACCAAAATAAACTAATTTTTGCTTTATTTATTTTAGAGCAGGTGCAGAGCATACTTGGCTCAGACTTTCTTCTGTGTCCCTGATCTTTACATTTGTCTGCCCACATAGGGCTACATTCAAGACTGATGGCTTCAGGATGGCTTGCAGATGTCTGCTGGGTTGGTGAGCAGGAGTAGGTTCATCCAATTAGGAAGCAAAGGACTAGAAAGCTCATTTTGCTGCTGATGTAAAAGCAGCTTCTGCAAACAGCTTCATCATTAATAAAAATCATATTTTTATCTTCATCTGTCTGATTCATACATCAGCTGTGTTGGTACCGACATGGTGGTCATTGAGAATTAACATAAATAACCATATAACTATATATATGGTCAGATGTTTTACAACTGACTCCCCAGGCAAAAATAGCCCCAATTCACAGTGTTCATGGCTTTGGGCAGTTTAAGTACTCCTTTCCTAGCAAATTTTAATCTCTGCATGTGACATCGTCAAATATAGGACAGAGAAGTACAGTGATTCATCAGTATGTAGTGCCTCTCCACACAGATGCAATACAGAAAATAATCTCAAGGACATGTGTAATTTATAATGTGGTAAAGTAGTCAATGATATCTATATTGTTATACTTGCCTCTTGAGGTGTTATGTTCCTGGTGTCCAGTGACTACCTTTAGTAACTTCCTAGGCCAATTTCATATATATATATATATATGAAACCTCATGAAAAAAATATATATATATGAATCCTCATAAAGAGGAATACAATTGTAAGCACTAGATTGCAGCTATTAAAATATTTGTTTGATTAAGTTCCATTGATTTATATTTTGGCTTTTAGTGAGCATGAACTATTAATTCTGTTATTTTTCTATATTCAAACTTCATAATTTTTTTTTCAAATTTCCCTGGAATTAGCTGCCAAGAGAGAGAGATTTTTTCCTCCTTTGGTGAAGGAAGTGTTTCTTGAGTCAATTATTCAGTGCTGTTTAATTATAATGAGATTTGCGTTCTTATATGCAAAACATTTTGACAATGATCCTGTTTACACCTTTATACAATTTGTAGAATCAATGAGATGATAAATGTAAAGCAGCTAGAATAACTATTGGTACAACTGAGATCTCCTTGCTTTATCATAGCTACACCTAACTTGTATAGTGTCAAATTTGCAGCATAGGTGTTAGTGTAGGGTTAGATTTTAGGAAAGAGATTTCATGGGAGATGAATTAGTATGTAGCAACACTTGGAGTTGTATCTAAGGAGAACTAAATGTCAGAAGAATGAGGGAAATGAACATTGGTCATAATAGGAGAAAACAAATGGCAAAACAGTACATGAAATGCATTTTTTAAAATTCAATGTCCACAAATGTGTGAAAGGCTCAATTGGCCTAATGCGTCTGGTGCCTAATGGGTGACAAATCACGGTGTTGGCTTTGCCGCTGTAAGTCATTACAGAAAAAGGAACATTTTCTGTCTTTTAGTGTAGACACTGACATCTAAGTCTACCAAGGGACATTTGTAGAAAATAGACACAAATACAAAACTGGAAAAATCCAATTTATTATGACGGATGGAAAGTAATTACCATCAGAATTTGGAAGACAGTGTTCCTAACTATGCTCTCAATTCCATGACTAACCATACAACTTTTCAGCTAGTATTTAAAGCTCTGTCATAATATACATTTGAATTCATTTATTACAAGTGCTCCTCTCAAGATCGTAATATTTATGATACGTAAAAATATTTCAGCTTATTTTTGGTCTCTGTTTCATAATGCCCAGTTATGCTATTAGAGTACCAGAAGGAAAATGCATTTAATATTTATTCATGTTGTTTAGATGAACTGTCACTCTATAAATAATTGGTTTTATGAAATGGAAAACATTATCAATGAAGTAAGCACATGATCAGGGATTGTATTCATGATCCTGGCAGCTGGCCACATTGGCATTATATGTCAAATATATTCACATAAATTCAAAGCTGCCAGCATGCCCCTCCCTGTGGCCAATTGCTAGGGACTTTGTTGTCACTGAGGCAGTTTGAATCCAGGATTGATGAAAAGATTGGAATTTTCATTATAGAAAATCATAAGGAGTACTTTACCAATTAGGGGACTTTAACTGGGTCTGTCTGGATGAAAAACATGGCGGTTTCCACAGCATGTTAGAAAAATTAAATAAAATATTTATAAATGGTAAGAAATAACACATTTCTGATTAGAAAACTTAATGAATCTACCAATTCAACATAATCATTCTTAACTGTTTTCTTTGTGGACATGGACAACCTGATATTATAATTCATTTGGAAATTCATGCAATCATAATATTCAAACAATCCTGAAAAAAAAGCAAATTTGTAAGAATCAAGTACCCCTATATAAAAAAAATTACCTTCAGTTGTTTTTTTTCTTTTCTCTTTTATTTCTTTTTTCCTACCCCAAACCCTGTCTAGACACTGCAGTTGTTAAGATGGAGTGACCCTGACAAAAAGACAGCTATACTAAAGTTTTCTCTGAGTTAAAATTTCCGGAAGATCAATTTAAGCAAGAAGATATGTTGAACATTTACACAAAATTAAAATAATAAGCAAGGTTAAGGTGTCCTTAAAGTGCAAAATGATGTTTCAGAAGTAAACTAAACTGCAAGGAATTCATACACACAATGTCATAGGACAATTGGGAAAAAAATGCCTTAGTTAAATCATTTATATTCAATTTTCCATTTTTCAAAATGTATTAGAATACTTGTAATTAATAGTAATAGCAAGGCACAATTTTTATTTTAGTTTTGATAAAGCAAATATTAACAGTGCATTTGGATAATCTTTCTAAATTTATTATATATTTAAACTTTTATAATTCCTTATATTCCACTATTAAATCTCTTGGCAAGATATTTGATCATGTTTTATAGTGTTTTTTTTTTTTGTACTGTTGGATATATAATGCTAACGTTTTGTTTAGTACGTTTGCATCTATATTCATAATAGATAGTGTGCACAGGTCTCTTTTCTTGCGATGTCTTTGCTTTTGGTAATGGGATAATACTGCCTTCTTTAAACTTTTGGAAGCGGTTTTGAAGAATTGCTGATAGTTCTTTAAATGGTAATAGAAATTCACTAGTGAAGTCTTCTTGACATGGGCTTACCTACATGGGTACATCTTTGTTCACTCTTTCATTCTCATAATGTAAGTGTGCATATAATTTTTATTTCTTCTTGACTAAGTTTTGGTAGTGCATATCTTGCTACCCATTTTCCATTTTATCAAAGTTATCAAATTTGTTATCATATATTTTTTTCTAATGATTTTTATTTCTGTAATATTGGTAGTGATGTCCTTTCTCTTGTTCCTAATTTTATTGATTTTGATTTCGTCCTCTTTTTTCCTTTGGTCAGTCTCACTAAATTTTCCTGTTTCTGATGAAAAATCAACTTTTAATTTTGTTCAGTAACTCTCATTTTTCTTATTGTTTATTTCATTTAATTTCACCAGATCCTATATTGTTATTTTTTCTATCTGTTTGATTTGTGTTCAGTTAGCTTTTCTCCCCCAGTATTTTGAAATGGGAGGCTTGGTTATTGCAGTGAGATTTTTCTCCTTTTGGAATAAAATTGTCTATATTTACATAGTTCTCTGCTTTTTACAATTTGAGAGTGGAGTTTTTTTGTTGTTCTTCTTGTTGTTGTTGTTGCTCCTGTTGTTTTTTTTTTTTTTTTTTTTTTTTTTTTTTCTTTTTTATCTCTAATTTCCTCAAAATATTTTTCTTTGATATATTGACTACTTTGGAAAGTGGTGTTATTAACTTCCACAATATTGCTAATTTCTTTTCATTATTGATTTCATATCAATTCTATTATGGTTGGAAGTCATACTTTTTATTTTTTTAATATTTTTAAATTTACCGAGGGTAATTTTATGATCTGTTCTTGAAAACTTTCCATATGAACATGAGAAGAAATTTCATCCTTCTGTTTTTGGGTGGAGTACTCCATCTCACTGTTCCACCTGGTCTATAGAGTTGCTGTTTACTTGTTGCTCTTCCTCATAATTTTCTGTTGGGAAAGGGGATTATTGTTTCCAACTCATATTGTTGAAATACTTCTTTTCCCATTCAGTTTTACCAGTTCTGCTTCATGTATTTTTGTGAACTCTGGCTGAGGTTCGTATATGTTTTATAATAGTTATATATTTATGATGGAAGGTTCTTTTTTAAAAATAGTAGTGTCCCTCTCTCAGAAGCCTCATTGATCTGAGAAAATTACATCTGGCCTTATAATTTAAAAGCTCCATGTTCATACATAATTGCTAAATTTTTAAATTGTAATCTTATTTGTTTAGCCAGTATGGTAAAAGGCTGCAAGGTATATATAGAAAATCAATTTATAATGTTTTGATTTTATAAATTTCATGTGCTTAAATAACATTTAAAAAAATGAATATCAGGAGCTGTGGTTGTGGCTCAGTGGTACAATGCTTGCCTAGTACATGTGAGGCACTTGGTGCGATCCTCAACACCACATTTTAAAAAAGTCAATAAAATAAAGGTCTAAAAATGCAATAATAATAATAATAAATACATAAATAATAAATATAAATTGTGTAGTGTGGTAAATGCTGACATAGAAGTATCTGAGCATGTTCAATCCATAAAGGTAAATGTAGGGTTTATTCTGGATGAGGCAATTGTTTTGTTTGAATGATTGTTTATGAGAAAGTATAAGAACTAACCTGATAACTTAAAGAATGAAACTAAAGAGGTTCTCTGTGGGAAGGAGTAAGGATTTGTAGGAAACCACAGTGTATGCACTGGTATAGAAGAGAAAATTTGCTGCACTTGATTGGTGACCTGAAAGAAATACTTGACCCAAAGTTAAGTACCGATGTGGGAAAACAGTAAGATATTAAAGGAAAGATATGATAAAGCCTTTTTAGAAAATTTATTTATCTACACCCATTTCTTACCTCCAACTAAGTAACTAGTGTTAAGAATTTGTCAGGCAATAAAGCTGTTGCTCACATCCAACAGAGAGGTATTTGGAATGTGGACTTCAAGGATATCATATCTCATTTAAAAAATAACTGCACTTTTGTGTTAAAACTTTATGTATATATGTGACTGCATGACTAATATGATTCTATAACACTCAGAAAAAATGAGAAATTGTATCCCATCTATGTATGATATATCAAAGTGCATAAAATTGCATTCCACTGTCATGTATAACTAATTAAAACAAATAAGAAATTAACAACAAAAACAACAACAAAAGTGGGCCTGCACTGCTACCACCATGGCTGTTGCCTCTGATTCTGCTCCTGCCAATCTGAGGTCACCTGGAGGTCTTATGTCTGGGTGCTGCTGCCACAGAAGAATCTGCTGCCCTGGGTGCAACTGAAGCAAACACTGCTGCTGACCCCTGGAGATCACCTGGTGATGTCTCCTCCATAGCTGCAGTTGCAGCTACCATTGTATCCACAGCTAATTTTGACCAGCTGCCTGCTGCCCACAACTACTGCCACTACAGCTACTACCACGGCCTAGAGGACTGCTTTGGGGGAGACTCTAGGTTTGGTTGCACATGGCTGCATGCATTTTGTGACATCAGCCAGGGTCTGGTGCCCAGGTGCCAGTAGGTTTACCACCACAAGAGCCTCTGGAGACTCCAACTGGGATTTGCAGGTCCAGTATGGAGGTATCTGTGGATTTGGAGGATCCTGGGGTCTTCCTCCTAAAGACTGCTGGTGGCTCTTGTCTTGCTTTTGCATCTCAGGGTTGCTCCTTTGCATGAGTGTATGAGTGTATCCCTGGTGGTCTCTCTGCCAGTAGGAGCAGCACTGAGATATTGGGACTACAGAGTGGCTGAGCCAGAGGTATCTGAAGCACAGATCAGTGGGATAGAGACTGGGTTTGTGAGGGCTGATCTGGGTTTGGTGATCCCCAGATACATCAGACATAGGGCTGAGTTCTAAACAAATTTTAAAGAAGAATTAACACCCATACTACTCAAAATATTCCATGAAATAGAAAAGAAGGGAACCCTCCCAAACTCATTCTATGAGGCTAATATCACCCTGTACCAAAACCAGACAAAGGCACATCATGTATTCTTATAAAATTTGGCAGATAGTTACACAGAAAGATAGTAGCCTAAGGTGACTCATACAAGTTTTGTGAAATTTAGTCATTTTCCACATCTATATAGCAAATCAGTAGGGGATTCATAGCTCTGACCCTAAACTTGTCCACTTACCCAATGACCATTATTGTCTGCTTAAGCACTCCTAAAATGTTAAAAATATATTTCTAGGTCTTCATTGTTATGACTAAAAATGATATTAACAGGAAGATTCTCTTGCAACAATTGTTCTAGGAATAATATCTATTACTTTTATGGATATTTTAAGCCATGTTTCTACTATTTGTAAAAACCATTGAACTTTGCAATTCTTATGCACAGATGCAAAATTGAATGTAAGATTAAGGGAAAATTTTCATGACCAAATCTTTTTATCTGGATTTTTACACTTTGTGACTGAGAAGATAAGTGTGGGTCTGCTTTGTATGTAATCATAATGTAATTGAAAAAAATACACATGAAAAGATAAGAGTACATTGCCAAGGTAAAACATGTTAAAGAGATATTCAATAGAAAGGGCATTCTGGGAGCTGACAGGTCATTGAACACTTTACAAATGACTTGGGACAGGAACTGACTCTTGAAAATTAACTATACAGAATAACAAGAAGGAAAAGAAGACTGAGTGAAATGTGAATATGGTAAAATGTAGGAGTGTTCAAAGCAAATGCGTGTCTTTGAAGAGAAAGACAGAGTTAGTTTAAGAAAGAACTATGAAGAAAACAAATGAGAGAGGAGGAAGTTAAGGTAAGAAGACATTTGGTGGCTGAATGCTCTGTTATGGCAAATAGCATCTAGGGTGCTTTAAATACATTAAGTGTGGAATGACATGATTAAAGTAATAGTTGAATAAAATTATACCAGCACTGGAGTTAAAAATGCAAATTCTTAAAATTTTGATATGGATGATACATTTTATTTTAGAATATCAATCTCTGAAGATGGCAGAGTATAATCACTGGCAACTGAATTTTTTAAAAAAATCATATTTTATATTATTTCATACATATTAAAGCTCTGACACATACTTGTGTATATATGTATGTATGTGTGTGTATATATGGGTAAGCATGTTTACTTATATATGCATCTATTAATGTTGGAGGGAGTAGGATAAGGAGTTTCTCAGATTGTATTAAAAGACTATTTGATGCTAAACTATTTGTAAAAACTATCAAAGTTTGCAATTCTGCAAATGATCCCAAAGTCTGTAGAACATGTTTGCTCAAGACTTCTAACAGAAGATTATTGTACATTGTTATTGAGTCATACAGAAAAAAAAAAATAATTAGTAGAATTACTGATTTTAAAAACATTAGCTAAAAGGCCATATATATTTCCCTGGAAAAGAAATAATTGCTGTGTTGAACTCTTTATATTTGAGTTCATCATTATTGTATATACTGTTACAAAGTAGGTTCTTGGGACATTTCAGCATCTATTATAAAAATCTTGGGAGAACCAATGATAACAATGTAATTACTGTGTCAACTGCCTGGTCATTATATATCATTTACAGTTACTTTTTTTAATTAAAAATCTCAATGAAGATTCAGTCATTATCTGCATAGTGTGAATGAACACAAGAGCTAATTGTGATAAAATACTTCAGATGAGGCTTCAGAGAGTGCATTTGTAACTAGATCTGTATCTAAGTGCTTTTGAAAAATACAACTTAGAAAATTAAGTCTGCTGTGATCATTTCCCTGATAAATAATAATAAGAGACATCTCTGTACTCACTCTACTTTTCTCCCTGTTTATGGATGAGAGAATTTGGTGTTTATAAAATGCTATTAAATGAAAGTAGTTATACATACCACTCCTGAAGAACAATATAAGCCTCAAACAATAAGGGATTGTACTATAAGCAAGAACTGTGCTTCCAGACTAAGACCACAGGATGTAGGTTATATTTCTGTGAGTTGGTATCTTGTGAAGGAATTTGGAAGCTGAGGGATGCTTGGAGAAATGCTACAACTTGTATCTTCAGTTTGAAGATCAGGGCATTAAATTAACAAATCTTCCATCCTTTTGTTTTAGCCAACATTTCTTGCTGCTATGAATAAATGGCATGACAAGACCAATTTTAGAAGAGAAAATGTTTATTTGGCACTCTTGGTTTCAAAGGTCTCAGTCTATTCATGGCTGATTCCATTTCTCTGGGCCAGATCAGTGGGGAAGAATATCATGGTAGAAAGATGAGGCAGAGGAAAGTAGCTCAGGACTTACACCAGGAAACTGAAAGCAACTTCTCCTCTCATTAAGGACAAAAATATGTACCTCAAAGGCAATACCCTAATGACATGCTTCCTTTAGCCACACCCTACCTGTCTACACTTTCTATCCAGTTAATCCCTATCAGGGGATTAATGCACTCATTGGGTTAAGGCTCTCATAACCCAATTATTTCACCTCTAAGCTCTCTTGCATTGTCTCACACATGAACCTCCTTTGAGGGACACCTGCTATCTAAACTATAACACCTTCTTTCAAAAGTTATATAAAATGACAACAAGAAATAACATATATTCTCTTTCTGGTGTGCCACAGTCTGGCTGGGCAAAATTCAGGAGCCACTTGTCAAAAGAAACGAACTTTATTATTAGAAAACACACACCACACCACACAGCTCCTCAGGAAAACCCTCAGAGCCCAACTGCCACCACCGGCTTCCCACAAGCCTCTCAACCTCCCCCCTCCTCCTGCTATTGAGGCTGATTGGCTGGATCGCGTGGGCAGGGCCAAAAAAAGTCCCCCAATGAGCAGCTCTGTGGTCTGAAAGGGCAGGGAAACAGCCCAATGAGCATCACCACAGAGGAGCCAATCAGTTGGCAGATAGAAGTTTGCTGGGGCCACTGTGAGCCAATCATCAGCTGGCAGCTGGAAGTTTCCTGGGGCCCCTTTGGCTGTGGCTCTCAACATCTCCCCCTCTCTGTTTAAACAACAAGCATGTGGGTTAGGAACCGTGCCTGCTTTAGGTTGTCCAATACTACATATGGTCCTTACCTGTCATGGAATGAGCTGACCTCAAGGCGTCAGCCTCCTGTCTTAGGTTGGTACCATTGCAATTGGATCTTACCCATCATTGACTACCAGTCCAGCATACAGCCACACCTGTGGATAGGTCTTTGTACCAGTTGGGGGTGAGGTTCTTTGCCTCACGTATGTTGGCCCCAAAATTTTAGATGAATGACCATGACAAGCAGAAGGGAGGAAGATACACCAAGCCAATTGACGGCTCCTTTTGGAAAAAATTGTACCACCGATGACACCATCAGCAAAAATACCCCAACACTACCACAAGTCACTGCACCAACAGATAGTTCACAATGCATACAAGTGAGTTCACAATGCATACAAGTGATACATAGTCCAGGCAAGTTCTGCAAGCAGTTCAGTGATAGCTATTGCAGAAGCTGTAGATTGGTTTTATCTTTGTCTTCACCGGCACTGGGATGAAGATAAGAATTCTGGCAATAATGGCTAAAGAAAAAATTATGTAATATTCCAGAAGGCACTAAAAGAAAACAATTTTCTGAACAATTTACATTATCTTGAACAGAATTATTAAATATAATGAAAAGTAAAGGTGAAAGTAAACAAACAGATCTGTTAACCTCCTTTGTTGTTCAATATTAAAACAATCCTCAACAGCTGTTTACCCAATTTAAATTAAACCATTTAAATCACGTGAATAAAAAAAAAAATATTTGGATCCATTTTTTCATGAGCGCTCATCATATATGATATATGGACATATGTACATACAAACATACAACATAAAACACAAGTGTGCACACATAATATAATACATACAACACATAACATAATAGTAAAGGCTTTATAACTTTTTACAGGTGAAATCTCCATTGCAATGTTTAAAAACTCTATAGTCAAAAAATAGAACTGATCAGCAAAACATTAACCTAGGTCTGTATGAGCTCAAAAAACAAAATAGAACTTCATGATGTGGGAAAGGGTAATAATAAAATAGATATTGAAAAAAGCATCCTGGTTCTGTCGCAGATGTAAGGATAGCCAAACTGGAGTTTTGGATATCAGCTGTTATGGATTTAAGCCAAATCATCTTCTTTTTGGTCTGTAGAAATCGCTTTAGTTAATCTCTCTGGAATCCAAAACAGCTGCTGTTCTCCCTGTGGAAACACACAAACAGACCCCCGACTCCAGACAATTACTGGGTCAGGACCTTTCCATTGTCCTGTTAGAATATCCTTCCCAAGTACCTTGGGCTTATGTACATTTATTGGACACAGAAGCCTTTCCACAGCACTAAGTCCTGATGAATCCAAATTTTAAATGTTTAGAGTAAAAAGGGTTATTTTAAGTTTGTCTTTGGGGAATATATACCCCTTCCCAATTCCCTGTTTTTGCTTTAATAAGTACATTTTAATAGTTTGATGAGCTCTTTCAACTATGCCTTGTCCCTGTGGATTGTATGGGATTCCTGTTATATGAGTAGTGCCAAATGATGAACAAAATTGTTTAAAAGAAGTAGAAGTATAGCCAGGGGCATTATCTGTTTTTAACTGTTTTGGAACGCCCACAGTGGCAAAATTTTGTAAACAATGAGCTATAATATCTTTATATTTTTTTCTCCAGCATGAAGGGAGCCCATCAAAAATCCAGAAGAAGTATGAACTGTAACATGCAAATATTTTAATTTTTCAAATTCTGGCAAGTGTGTGATGTCCATCTGCCAAATATGGTTAGGTATCAATCCTCTAGGATTGATTCCAAGATTAACTTGTGGTAAAAAGGTCACACAATTTTGACATTGTTTTATTATTTGTCTAGCTTGTTCCTTAGTTATTTTAAAATGCTTTTGTAAAGTATTAGCATTGACATGGAACTTTTTATGAAAATTTGTAGCTTCTTCTAGTGTAGAGAAAATATGTATGTCATGTGTAGTTTTATCTGCTAAATAATTGCCCAAACTAAGGGCTCCAGGCAATCCTGTATGTGCCCTGATATGTCCTATAAAGAATGGATCTTTTCTGTCCCAGATTACACTTTGTAGAGTGGGAAGCAAAGAGAAAACAGTAGAGGAAGGGGAAATCCTACCAGCATCTTCAAGGGATACTATAGCATTAAGTATATACTGACTATTGGAAAATAAATTAAATACAGAATCTTTAAACATCACAAAAGCTTGTAAAACTGCATTAAGCTCTACCTATTGAGCTGATTGTTTGGGTACTAAAAATGTAAAAGTTTGATCAGGGGTAACTATTGCTGCTGTACCATTATTTGACCCATCAGTGAATATATTTGGAGCATTCATGATAGGTGTTTTTCTTGTCATTTTTGGAAAAATTACAGGATGCAATGACCAAAAAGACAATAAAGGATTAGATGGTAAGTGGTTATCAAATGAAACATTAGATTTGCACATGATTATTGCCCAAGTATTTAACTCATTAGCTAACTCATCAATTTGATTCATAGTATATGGAGTAATAAGTTTATTGGGAGAAAATGGTAATATTTTTGTTGGTAGTACAATAAATAATAAAGGCAAACTTATATCAATTCTATCCAAATGCGTATTTTCCATATATGTTTCAATGATTTTTAATGCCTTTCTTGCTTTAGGAGTTAACGTGCAGGGTGAATTTGGATCTGATGGACCTTTTAGGATATCAAATAAAGGTCCCAACTCTCCTGGTGATATACCTAGATAAGGCCTTATCCAATTTATGTCTCCTAATAACTTTTGAAAGTCGTTAAGTGATTTGAATTGATCTACTTGTATTTGAATTTTTCGTGGATGGACCATGCTTGAGGATAATAGAATTCCTAAATAATTAATTGGAAAAATTTTAATTGTACTTTATCTATTGCTATCTCTAGATTATAATTTTTTAATAAGTTTGTAAGTGTGGCATAACATTCTAGCAATGTGTTTTTAGCTTTGTGTGCTAATAATACATCATCCATTTGGTGAAATATTTGTAGTTCAGGATTTTGATTTCTAAGTGGCTGGATTACTTTGTTAACATAAATTTGACACATAGTTGGGCTGTTAGCCATCCCTTGAGGGAGTACTTTCCATTCATATCTCTGATCAGGACCTTCATGATTCAGTGAAGGGATAGTAAATGCAAAACGTGGACTATCCTCAGGATGAATTGGAATTGAAAAAAAAAAATCTTTAATATCTATAACTAAAACATACCAGGTTTTTGGCAAAGCAGACAATTGAGGAATCCCTGATTGAGCAGGTCCCATAATAACCATCTCATTATTAATGGCTCTTAAATCTTGCAATAATCTCCATTTACCAGATTTCTTTTTGATGACAAAAATGGGAGTATTATGGGGAGATACAGAAGGTTGTATATGTCCTTCCGCTAATTGTTGTTTGACCAGGCCATGGGCTGCTTGTATCTTTTCTTTAGTCAGGGGCCACTGAGGAACCCATAGTGGTCTTTCTGATTTCCAAGTAATTTTTATTGTCTCAGTGGCCCTTTCTGAAAATCCAACCCATGTCTGTCCGTTCCTTGATCTATTTGTATTGGTGTTGCTATACCTTGTTCTTGTTTTTCTAATCTTTTTCCTTTCCTAAAACCTTGTCTAGTCATAATAGTGGGTGCATTTTGGTTGATGTCACTTGTTAATGTCAAACCTAATAATTGATCTAGGACATCTCTTCCCCATAAATTTACGGGAAGATGATCCAATACATATGGCTGTACAGTTCCTTCACATCCTTCAGGATCCTTCCAATCTAATACCATTGCACTTCTATGGGGATTAGTCGCCACTCCTAGGCCTCGAAGAGTTTGAGTGCCTTGTTGTAATGGCCAATGTTTTGATGAGAGATGATGCTAAGGTCTGCACCTGTATCCAGTAGTCCATTAAATTCATGTCCTTCAATATTTAGTTTTAGCATTAGTCGAGAATCTAAATTTAAAGACAGCATAGCCCAATCTACACCTGTGGAGCCTAATCCCTTGGTACCTCTTTCTACAGTACGACTGGAAAATTTATCATGTAGGCTGGGTATTATTAGTAACTGTGCTATTTTACCTCCTGTTGAAATTACTGATATACCCTTTGGAGAACACTGGCTATAATTTTTATTTCACCTTCATAATTGGGATCAATTACCCCAGGACTTATCAAAAGTCCTTTTAGAGTAGAAGAACTGCATCCCAATAATAAGCCTACTGTTCCTTTTGGAAGAGGTCTTTTTACCCCTGTGGGAATGATTTGAACTCCCATCTCTGGAGTTAGTACTGCTCTGGCAGAGGCGCAGATGTCCAACCCTGTGCTCCCTCTGGTTTGTCTGATGAGGGATCTAATGGACAATGTGTCCTGGGCACTACCCTGATGGGGTTGCTGGGTTCCTCCAGTGCTCCGTATATTTGTGGTCTTAGGCCCCGGAGCATTGGGCCCCCCTGTCCACTTTTTGGCAATGGAGTCCGATGCCTTTCTCCATGATATCGTGGATAAAGGTCCTTGTTCATTTTTTGATAATGGAGTACCCTCTATGGTGGTTTGAGAACGGCATTCATTAGCCCAATGTCTCTCTCTATGGCATCGTGGGCAAATACCCGGTATTCTACTCCTTTGATACCTAGTTTTGTTAAACCCTCCTCCTATGGGGCAATTCCTTTTAAAATGTCCTGTTTGTTCACAATTGTAGCATGTTCTTGGCCTGGCATCTAAAACCTGTGGTACTGCAGCTGCCATGACTTGCCCTTGTTCATTAATGTCTCTACATAATTTAATATATGTGTTTAAATCTTCTTGTTTCCTTGGTCTAATGATTTCTCTGCACCAACGATTCACTTGCTCATAAGCCAGTTGTTTTATTAATGGCATTGCTTGTTCTGTATTCCCCAAAACTCTGGTAGCTGTTTGAATAAGCCTATCTACAAATTCAGCATAAGTTTCATTAGCTCCTTGTATTACCTTAGATAATTGACCTTGTAAACCTCTATGTCCTTGTAAAGTCTTCCATGCCCTAACCGCATCTACAGCAATTTGTGCATATACGCCAGGATCATATGCAATTTGTTGCTGCTGATCCTCATAAGGTCCCTTTCCTAACAACATATCTAGATTTCTCTGAGGATAACCAGCTGCTGCATTTCGCCTAACTGTCTCCTTGCAAAATTTCTCATTGGCAACCTTCCATAACAGGTATTGTCCTCCATTTAGCACAGCTTTACACATATTAGCCCAATCTGTTGGCGTCATGTTCAAGTTGTTAATGGATTCGACCATGCTTACAGTGAAGGGTGCTTGGGGACCATAGGTTGTTACAGCCTCTTTTAGCTGCTTCACTGTTTTGAAATTTAAAGCATGGTAAATTTGCTGCCCTCCTGCCTCAAATACAGGGCATGTTAATATTTGAGATCCTGTCTCAGGATCCCATGTATCAACTGTGGGGGTTGGGGGCCTCCCAGCATATGGAGGTTGCCTTGTTGGTTGGACACTTACGTCCTCTGGTGATAGAAAGGTGTTAGTAGCAGTCTCCTGTAGAGGTGGTGCTGTTGGTTGGACACTTATTCCCTCTGGTGATAGAAAGGTGTTAGTAGCAGCCTCCTGTTGTAACTTTCCTCCTGATGGCTTTTTCTGCTGTAAACTTTCTTTCTCTGTCTAACTAGCTTGAGAGGCCTTCTCTTTTACTTGAATTTTTTCATCTGTCTGACTAGTTTGAGAGACCTTCTCTTTTAATTGAATTTTTATCTCTGTCTGACTAGTTCGAGAGTCCTTCTCTTTTACTTGAATTTTTTCCTCTGTCTGACTAGCTGGAGAGACCTTCTTTTTTACTTGAATTTTTTTTCTCTGTCTGACTAGCTCGAGAGACCTTCTCTTTTACTTGAATATTTCTACTATAACTATAATACAACCCAACAAGATAATGCCAAACAAAACTGAAACAGAATGAAACAAAATTGGAACAACAGAAAATCATTATAGTCTGTCTATCCTCCTGAAATGTCCATCCGTCCTTTCTCCCTATCTGTTCCTCAGATGTGAGTGGTTTTTCTTCCATCTTACACATCTCCAGGGACAGGCAACTTAAAACAAAAGTGAAGCAAAACAAAAGAAGAATCTTAAAATGGCTACCCATCCTCTCGCCCTGCCCTCAGGGGTGAGCAGCAGTTTACCTTATCACTTACCCTCAGTCGTTCCCCGTGCGAGCCACCAAATGCTGCAGTCCGGCTGGGCACTATTCAGGAGCCACTTGTCAAAAGAAACGAACTTTATTTTTAAAACACACACACCACATCACACAGCTCCTCAGGAAAAACCCTCAGAGCCCAACTGCCACCACGGGCTTCCCACAAGCCTCTCTACCTCCTCCACTCCTGCTCTTGAGGCTGATTGGCTGGGTCCCGTGGGCAGAGCCAAAAAAAGTCCCCCAATGAGCAGCTCTGTGGACTGAAAGGGCGCGTAAACAACCCAATGAGCATCACCGCAGAGGAGCCAATCAGTTGGCAGCTAGAAGTTTTCTGGGGCCGCTGTGAGCCAATCATCAGCTGGCAGCTGGAAGTTTGCTGGCAGCTGGAAGTTTGCTGGGGCCCCATCGGCTGTGGCTCTCAACACTGGTGAAGCTAGGAGACAACAAATTCCCTAAATTGACAAATAGGTGAAAGGACTGACCCTAGGTATGGTGAGCAATAGAGATTCCCATGGTAAGGAGCTGGACAAAGATGCCAATTACCTCTCTGAAGTGGTCAACAGAGTACGTTTAAGGAAGGGGGTTGATCTAACTTAAGGTCAGAAGCCTAAATTCTATGAAAAGTAGGTATGTTATACATGGGTTCCTCTCTAATCTCTAAACTTTATTAAACTCTGAGAAATTAGATAATGGATATAAATATGGAAACACACACACACACACACACACACAAAGCCATATTTACCAACAGCAGTCTAGTTCCATAAGAGAAGAGGAGACCATTTCTCCTTATCAAAAACAAACAACAACACATTTGCACAAATTTCTTAGTTGGGGAAAAATAAAGAACAAGTAAAGTAAAAATAAGGTAAATTATCATAAAGCTGGGATCCAGGTTTGTTTATTTTCCCAGGAGAACATATTTCATGTAATTGTCCCAAATTAAAAAATAAATAAATAAGAATAACAAGCTGGGCATGGTGGTGCACACCTGTAATCCCAGCGACTCCCGAGGCTGAGGCAAGAAAATTGTGAGTTCAAAGCCAGGCTCAGCAAAAAAGTGAGGTGCTAAGCAACTCAGTGAGACCCTCTTTCTAAATAAAATACAAAATAGGGCTAGGGATGTGGCTTGGGGGTCAAGTGCCCGTGTGTTCAATCTCCAGTAACTACCCCCCGCCAAAAAAAAAAAAACTTAAAAAACTAAAAATTGTAAAAAGTTATTATTTATTTATATACATACATACATACATACATACAAAAATAGGGAAAAGTGAAAATATTTCTGTGACTGAAAATACACATTTTTTCTTGTTAAATTTTTTTTTAAACTGGCAATGTCTTACTATGCGCCCTATATGCATATATTGAAAAAGAAGAAAACTAATTTTTGAGAAACACAGTTCCATAGTTATTGAAAACTCTTTAGTGATTTCCTAGGGATTGGGAATAAAGATACAGTATGGGTAGAAATGTCAAAATGAGAACGTATGATTTAACCAAGAGAAAATTTTAAACTGTTCCTAATTGTATTGGTGGTTACACAGATATATTTATGTGTTGAAATTAATAAACTTGTATAACAAAAAACATTGAATTTTACTTTATAATTTGAAAAAAATTTAATAAAAAATGAAAACCAGCAAAAGTTTCAGAAACCTGAACACATATATATCAGTTATTTTTTGTAACTTTCAAATAATCTCTTATAATTTCTTTTATATTAAATCCAATTATTCTTTCAATTGATGAATGCTATTGTGTAGAGCATCATTTAGACCCTGCCTTAGTACATCAAATTGCAATTAAATTTAAAATGTCTATAACATATTCTAGGTGGCTAAACTATACTATATTTGAGTGATTTTTAGCTAACGGTGTTTTTCTGTTTACTAAGAGTTTATTCTACCGTAAGTACTCATACCATCTCCTGCTACTGGAAATATAGTATGCCCTTTTGTGTATGGAAGAGTAAATATTAACATTTACTAGCAGTGGCATTGCAAAGATTCTGGAATAACTAGCCATTTAAAACATTTAATTAAAAAACACTTTAAAAATTTATGGGATTGTCCATTTCTATTTTGAAGATAGTATTATGTTTCTTGTGAAACTAGGGCTTCTTCACTTGACAATTATTCCAATATTCCATGGATACAGTTTGGTTAAAACCTTTATGACATGTATGCACTAATCCTGCTTTCTCTCTCTCTCTCTCTCTCTCTCTCTCTCTCTCTCTCTTATTGTTTTCTGCCATCACTAAAAAAATCACTACAAATTTACCAAATCTTTTCATGATATTGAAAACTGATCTATCTTAATGTTTTGAGCTATAGAATGTTCCTACAGAGCGTTCCTAGAATCTTTCTTCAGCAGTATTCCATTTTGCTTATATTTTTTATGACCAGTTCTAAAACATCAATAACATATTCAGGTAAACTTTAGTATTTTGTCTTTTTATATGATGAAATACTAAAAAGTCTGAAGTACTCAATACTAAAAAATTGGATATTTTTTATTTAAACATCATAAATCCATACTTTCGAATTAATTTTCAAATAAGTGTGAATTCTTTTCTGGATTATATTTCTACAACAATCAGCCATATTACAGTTTCATACTAACATTATCTTAAATATTAAGAGCTTCATTTCCTCATTTGAGAAATTTGAAAAATTGAATCCCAAACATGTATCTGTAGTTGCACTCTGGCCCTTAAAATTCAGATAATAAAATAAGCTCATTTCTTCAACACACTATTGAGCTCAAACTGTTTGGGCCTACAAGCCAAGTCACCAACGTCATTTAGGATTAGGACCTTCTAATTTACTATTTCACAGTATTTTCCACATACTTGTATTTCACACTTGTCTTCTCATTCAAAACTTTGTTTCAATGCCTCCTCCTCAGAAAACCCTTCTCAGATTCCTAATCAGTATACCTCTCATCCTGCATCTGCCTTCCTGCCTTATTTTTTTCATAGCAATTAACAATGACAGATATTTTATGTAGGTTTGTTTTGCTTGTTAATGGACTTCAAGGAAGCTCTAGAAAGACAATAGATTTACACTTTTCCATCTATGCATAGCACCTAGAACACAGGCATATTTCTAAATACATTTGATGAATAAATGTGTGTTCAAAGGTCATATGTGAGTCTGAGCAATGAAAATCAGTCATTAGCAGATGAGAAACTAGACTTTTATATTCTTTCAGGTTGGGCTGGGGTCATCATTGCTTCCATATTTCTCCATGCCAGTATCCAGAAAATTGAAAACCTAAATTCAAATGACTGCCCATAGTTGAAAGGAAAATAACAATGACATCTTTGTAAAATGATTCATAATTCAGACTCTTCACTAATTTAATCTAGCCTTTCTTACAATTGCTTCAAAAAGTTCTTATATTTTATCTGATTGTTTTCAATTAAAATTAAAAAAAAGATTTTGAGAAAATATACTTATACTGCACTATAAACCTAAACAGAAATATTTTTAAATAAGAAAGGTTTTAGTTAACTACTAAATATTGAAATTGTCATAATATATATGAAATTACTTCCAGTAATTTTATATTTGAATACTGTAATACCTAATTATTGAGATACAATGTGATTTAAAGAAAAATTATAAATTAAAAAGTATTAATTTGTCCATGTTGTTACTTCATAGAATGAATATAAGTAGTGACTAAAAATTGAACTCTCCAAAATTAAAGGCAGGCTTGTTTTCCTGGCATACTACTTGGAACTTGCAAACAGCTCAATAATTATTTATTGAGGAGAAAAATTACAAGTTCCTTACAAAAGTTTAGATTTAGTTTCTTACATAGCAGAAATGTGGTTTCATTAAAAAGCAATTCTGATTGCTCCTGAAGACCATTTGTCTTGATCCAATGACTTCTTGTAAACTCTTTTTTGCACTTTTTTTCTATATACACTTGTTAATTCTGAGCCTTAAGCATTTCAGTTAAAGTTAGATTTTATTAGAATTAAGCAATATCAATGTCACGTTTGTGAGTTTCTTTTCTTTTTGATACACTTGCCAACAGAAACCTGTTTATCTTTATAAAATATTTTTATTTCTCTGGAGACACCTAAAATGCTCAGGACTAGCCCCACGTGGAGAACTCTGAGAAAAAAATGAGACCAACATTTAAGGAGACTTAATGTTCTAGATTTTTACAAATGTTTCTCCCATCAGTATTTCAAGATCTATTTTCTTTATTGTTAATGAAAATAATTTTTTCCAATTATTTTTTCTCTATCCCATCCCAGATCTCATTCTACTTCCCTCCATAGCCAGTTACTCACATCTGCTTAAGATGAATGGGTCTGTGGGTCCATATATCTTTGAAAAGTTTTCCTCAGTATTATTTTTGTATAATTCTGACTTAAAATTAGTATTTCATAAAACATATCACAACATTTTACATATTGTGTTAATGTTTTATACACATTTATCTTTCTTTCAATAACAGCTTTCAACATATATGTATATATTTGTATATTTTTTATAATAATATTTATATATACATATACATGTATGTCTTCCTTTCAATATATTCATATCTATGTGTATATGTGTATATATAGATTTAAATCTAGCAATAAAATTTTGTGGTCATGCTTTACAGGCATATCCAATTTTAAGAATATTTTTACAGGTATTTCCAAAGTCTTTTTTTATTATTATTACTTACATTTTAGTTTTCATTTTCCTACATCTGAATCAACACATTTCATACTAATTTCTGATTACTAAAAGTTCATGTTTGTTTTGATATAAATTAGAATTAATCTAATTCTTTAAGTATTTTTAGTATTTTAGGTATTCTTATATGTTTATTAATAAATGCTGATTTATTAATGACTTTATTCAAGACATCCTTCAGTGTTAGTCAGATTTTCATTACTATAGTAAAATACCTGAGAAAATCAACTTAAAAGATGGAATATTTACTTTGGCTTATGGTTTCAGAGATCTCACTTCATAGTTGGCTGTCTCCATTTCAACAGCCTATGGTGAGGTAATTGCATGGCAAAAAGGGTGTGCTAAAATAGAGCTTCTTATTTCATGACAGATGGGAAGCAGAGGAAAAGAAGACAGGGGCCAGGGACAAGACATATCATTCCAGAGCATAACCCCATACCCCAAGTAACTTAATTTCTCTAACTAGGTCCTACCTTCTGTAGTTTCCACTACCTCCCAATAGTTCATTCACTTATGAATCCGGCAGTGGACTAATCCATTGGTAAGTTCAGAGCCCTCAGGATCCAATCTCTTCCTAAAAGCTCCATCTTTGAACATTGCTGCACTGGTGACCAAACCTTCAACACATGAGTCTTTCAGGACATTTAATATCTAAACTATAACACCATCTACATCTTTATATTAATTCAGTCAGCCTTCAATAGAGCCTATGAACTATATTCTATTATCTAAGTAACATGTAAATAGAAATTGAGAAAAGTTAAATGATCTGTTCTGTATCAAACAACTAACAAATGTTAGAGGTGGGATTAAAACCAGCACCCTGTTTGGTTCCAGGCTCCTAGCTTGTAAACTCCTCATGTATTTAATATCCCTTTGATTTTTCATATATTTGCCATTTGTTTCCTTTGTCTATTTTGTCTGTTGATATTGACACATACCAGTGGACAAAACAGTGTAAGCTCTCTCCAAGTTACATGGTGCTTAGGGGAAAATGTGCAATGAACACCAAAGCATGACAGGATTTATGGTATTTGTCACTATACCTTATGTTATCACAGAAAGTTTCTGATATTGAGATATTTAAAAATAAACTTGAAGAAATAGAGGAATGAACTAACAGAACACATAGAAGAAACATTTTAGCCTGAAGGAACAGGTGGCTAAAGTTAACAAGTCTGAACCAGGCATGGACTTCTGAGCAGAGAGGAGTATGCTGGAAATAGTGCTCTATCCAGGGGCTTGGTGGTCATTGGAGATGAAGGTAGACATTAGGTGGGAAGGGGTGGATTGTGCAGCTCTTAGTCGGCTTGAAGGGACTCTTACTGTGAATGACATGGGAAGACAAAGAAGGTTTTAGGTGGAGGAGTTGCATAATCTTAGGCCCACTTAAAAAAAAAAAAAAACGGTGTTAGAGAATAAATTAGTGTAAGTGAGGGTGCAAGGAAGAAGACCATCAGGGTGATGCTTTGGCAGGTGAGAGATGATAGTGAAGTCCTACTAATCACAGTGTTCTGCTGGTGCCTAGAATCAGCAAAATCCTGTTCGTAGATTTGATTGGTCTATGCTTGTTTGTCTAAGTTCTTTTCTTAATAGAGTTATACTTCATACCCTGAAGTGGAAATATTTTCCTCACTTTTTCATCATTTTAAAATGATCTTTATCAACAAACACAAATTTGACTAAATGCTTGAAAGTCTCCTAGAAGTTGCCTAAAATATCATGCAAACATGGAAATTTTTTTTTGGCAACATAGATTATGAGTACTATATTCATTTATAATATCTATTATAAATCACCTGTTTTATTCCATTCTTAGGAATTTTTGGCAATTTGTGTTTTTCAAGAAATTTAGTGATCCTGTTTGTTAAAATGTATGTTTTTGCTTAGCTATACATAAGCTTTTGACAGAGGCTTGTTTAATTTATCCAGTCTTTCAAAATACTGTCTTTTATTTTCATGAGTGGTTTTATTCTCTCTTTATATGCTGCTTTGTATTTTACTGTGCTTTTATTCTTGGATATTTTTGAAGTTCTCCTATTCCATTATTCTGGTTGTTGAGTTGAGTGTGTAACTCTTCTGTGTTTTTTAAAATAAACAATATATTCAAGTTCTATTTCTATCCTTTTATAAATAATGTATTCAAAGTTCTATTTCTCCTCTAAGCACTGCATTAAAAAAGTGTACAACTTTTGTCATGTAAATAATTGTGTATATAAGTACTTCATAGATTTTTCTCATAGGTTCATATTTATGCTCATATTATTAATGTTTTATTGTGTTAATTTTTAGGCCTATGACATTTTGAGATGTTATTTGGTTATAGAGTCCTAATTACAGTGTGTTAGGATTTTTTTGTTTTTCCTACTTTGAGGCATGTATAATAAAGGTGACAATTTCATCTGTATATATCAAATTTTATTGTTTATTTTCTACTTTTTATTTCTTCATTATTTTATTCCAAGTGGATTTCTTGATCTTCTTATTTTTCTAATTTCTCCTAAGGCTGCATCTACTGTGCTATTTAATCCCTCTACTGAATAATTTATTTCAAGTATTATATTTTGCATATGCAACGACTCTACTTTTGGACAGTTCTTTTGAATAATTATTTTGGCTTCATATATTCCATATATTTGCTTATCTTATTAAATTTACTTTCATGATTATTTAAATTGTAATTCTGCCTGGCCCACTAGTCTAGCTTGTTTTTTCCATATATTGTCTCAAAGCAAAAATTGCACCAGATTATGTTAAGCAGGTAAAAAAGATTCTATTCAAGGCTTTTACAATAAGGGAGAGAGACCAGAATATTAGTCTCAGCTCAATTATGTACAAACAAAAAGCAGTAGGAATTAAGACTGTTATTAAAGGGAGATTTAAGCTCCTTGTGTTTGTTAAGTGGCATTACACAAAGGAAAATACACTTTCTGGTATCCTTATGACAGGAGGTAGTTTAGAAATTGGAAAAAGCACCTGTTAAAGTTAGACTCCTTCCTCCCTCAGAAACTTAGGTAGTTGGGACACTACCTTCCTTGTGGATAAATTTCAAAGAGACAGTCCGGTCCCCAGGCCCATAAGAAAGGCATTCTTGAGTTCTGATATTAGTCAGAGGTTTTAAAACATATCACATCTCAAAGAGCGAGAGAAAGGATTTGCAATGGAAAGTTTTCTAAAAGGCATTTTTCTAGGAAGAGGTTAAGATCCTAAAGTCAGGAAGCAGCCTGTCCAGAATTTAGTCATGCTGAAGGAAAACTCAAGGAGTCCTAGACACTTAGGTGCCTTTCATGGTAGTTATGATCCTTCAGTATTTTGCTACTTTTCGCTGAAAATGTAAATTTGGGGTAATAGATTAAATCCTAGGGTCTGGTGTGGGAATTTGTAGCTGAGCATGGAACATTTTCTGTGTGTCAGAAGACAGATATTTTTCCCTATTGATCTCTAGAAACTAACCCTTTCTTTCCCTTTGCAGATATTGCCATTTTCTAAGAGCTATTCTGCACAGTTGAAATAATATCATCCATGTTAACTGAAAGGTGGGCTGTGAGCACCAAAGGGGTGGAATGAGGTGTGTTTGATCATTTTCCTCCTCATTGTCTTCTCTCCAACAGACCCTAGCTCTGGCACTGCCCTGATGGTGCTTCACAGGTGACAGTTAGCCAGGGGCAGGCAGTACTATATTTCTTCTCCATATCAAGTAGAACAGGCAGAGATCCATGCAGAGCAAGAGTGACAAATCAAAGGAACATACAAATGGATCTTAACTTGCTTTCTATATAGGAATCCATTTTCCACCCTCTTAGACTGTTTTCTTCCCACAGAATGGATGTTTGTCTTGTCTCCACAGGTACTTTTCCTAGCCTTTATGTTTGAACCCAGCTATGTACATGTTCTTGTTACATCTCTAAAATTGACCTCAATATTACTTTATTGGTGTGACCTCCAAAATAGAATTTCCAGAGAAAGTCTCAGAACAATGTTGAGTATAGGGATGAAAGAAGTTACTACAAAGAGATGAAATGGGAAGCACCCTGAGACTCTTTCTACCTTATATTTTATCTGAGTAGAGACATACATATACTACTGTCTGGATTTCAAGCAGTAAATATTATCAACCTAGGTTTTTGTGTGTCAAAATTGTTGCTTACAGCATGCATTGTTTATAGTCAAAGAATAAACTGTTGTGTTCATAATGGAAAGTAGAGCTCTTGCTCATTTCAGCATTAGGAGCTTATTTTGGGTACTCTCATGAAAAGAACCTTATTAATTCTTTCAATAGCTTGTTATTTTTATTTTCCCAATTTTGTGAAGTCTGTCTGTCAGGTCCACAGACCAGTTGCTTTAAGACAAATACCCAGAGATGGTATGTTAGACATAGGTTTACTGAAACTTGCTTATGGGGAATGTATAATGGTGGTGGGGGCTAAACAAATGGCACCTCCGTCTCTCATGATGATATTCCAGAAAGTCCAGTGGTGATGAGCTGGACAAGTAGTGCTTATTCTCTCCACAGTACTATCCTGGAATAATTACCACAGACAGAGGGGGATCAGAGATTAGGCCATATAAGCAGTGACATCACCAGCTTGCCTTCTCTCATTGTCTGACTAACATTCCAAGGAAAGGATGTCATGGAGAACATACAAGAAATAAGTTTCTATGGATAACACTAGTTTGCCCTCCTTCCAAGGATGCATGAGAGAGATCATCAGTGTCCTTCAAGATAGTACTGAAATGGAATTCTGGTCCAAGTTCACTTTTGTAACTGGCTTGGCTAGGACCTTGGGAATTGAAAAGGCCTTTTCAGAGACCTGGTATTTTATTGTCCTCCTTTATTTCCTCAGGGGTGATACATTGTCTAACCTCTTTTCTTCTTTCAATGTATAAATTCATGTAAAGTGTAAAATCAGAAAAGTCAATCTTTTCCAAGCAATAACTAATGCAATTCTTAATATTCATTTGTGTATTATAGAGTTCTAGTACAATAGATACATAATCAAAGATATTTTTGAATCTTTGAGTTTATATTCCCTCTCTATATTAAATTTCTCTTTCCATTAAAATTAGAATGTCTAAAGCCTTTTAAAGAGCAGAAAATACAGATAATTTGTTTATTTGAATTTTTAAGAATTTTTGTGAAAGTTGGATATTTCATGATTCATTATATATATATATATATATATATATATATATATATATATATATATATCATGATTTATTATGTGTGTGTGTGTTTACCTCTCACAGTCTGCATGCCTCAGCACATCTAAAAGAGGAGTATTCAGAGAAAGAACAGTTCTCCATGAACACATCTATTCCCCCAAACTCTGCAAATGTGATGAAAATAGTGAAACTAATGGTCTGAAAGTAACCATATATGAGAATAAATTATTTTAGATTTTTTTTTCTTTTTCTATTTATATTTTGTGCTTTTTAGTTATACATGATAGTAGAATGTATTTTGACATATTATACATGGAGTGTACCTTCCTATTATTGTGGTTGTACCTGATGTGGAGTTACATTGATTGTGTATTCATACATGAACATAGAAAAGTTATGTCTGATAAGTTCTAATGTCTTTCCTATTTCCATCTCCCCATTCATTCCCCTTTTCCTAATTCATAGAAATTCTGTTCTACCACCACCCCCTTATTTTGTGTTAGCCTCGGCATATAAGAGAGAATATTCAGCCTTTGATTTTGGGGGATTGATTTATTTCACTTAGCATGATAGTCACCAGTTCCATCAATTTACCAACAAATGTCATACTTTCATTCTTCTTTATGGGTGAGTAATATTTCATTGTGTAAATATTCCACATTTTCTTTATCCACTTATTTGTTGAAGGGCACCTAAGTTGGTTACATAGCTTAGTTATTATGAATTGAGCTACTATATACATTCATATGGTCACATTGTGAGTATACTATCACTGCATCCTCACCAAAATTTATTGTTAATTGATTCTTGATAATTGCCATTCTGACTGGAATGAGATAAAATTTTAATTTTGATTTGCATTTCTCTAATTGCTAGGGATGTTGGACATTTTTTCATGTATTTGTTGATTGATTGTATTTCTTCTTCTGTGATGTGGCTGTTCAGTGCCTAAGCCCACTTATTGATTGGGTTATCTGTTTTTTTGGTGTTGAGATTTTTGAGTTCTTCATATATCCTGAGGATTAACACTCTATCTGAGGTGTAGGTGGTAATATTTTCTCCCATTCCATAGGCTTTTTTCATATCATAAAAATGAATTCAGTGAAATACTCTTCTAAAATGAACTGATTGTGCAAGTGTCTTAATAATCTTGCATATCAATATAACCCCCCAAATACACAAATGATAATAAGTTAATGAAAGAATACAAGTTATTAGTTCAGTCCTTTGAAAAACATCTTACCTAGAGAAATATTAGGTGTTTCCTTAGGAGCTGCATATTAAAACTGTCCAACTAACTCCTCCCTGAAATCCATTTGATGTTCTTATTCTACAATAATGTATTGCTCTCAAAATAATATTTTTCTTCTACTGCAGAAAATATTGTATTCAACAAGTTATAGTTTAGCTTATTGAGGAAATGTGTTTAGGTGGAAAAAATATGTAATGTAATATTTAGTTTATTTTTTTTTCATTCCACTAATTTTTGAAGCAATCTCAAAAACACTCACAACCTAAATACAATTGTATTTTATAACATTATATCACTCATCCTTGTACCTTATCTACAACATTAAAGGTAACATTGATTTTTTTTTCTTTTTACTAGAGCTAACTTTCAGTTGCCACAGAAATAATTGATTTAATGTGTCATATAATAAAAAATATATACTTATATATATAATGATGATTTAGTGTGTCATATATGTGTGTGTGTGTGTGTGCATGTGTATGTGTGTGTATGTGTGTGTGTATAAACATACATAGATTCCTATAATTATACCTTCTGGAATCCAACAATGTATGAATAAGCAATTGAATTCTTGCCTCTGATCATGTCTACATTTTTTTTTTTTGATACACATGAAAACTAATAGCAAACTTGAGGTAGAAACATGTTGTGAAAGGATGTATTTTGCATTCAATATCTACCATATTTTTACTAAGATGAACTTTCTGTTTCACAGAAATCATCATCATATTTTACAGATATTGCAAATATTTCAGAACATTTACCAGGCTAAGTATTTTGCTGCATTTATTCTATTTCAATTTTGCATTCTATATTCCTAATTGATACTTTTTATAGTTCTTTACAAAAATGCTCAATTATGTTGGATTATATGACAAAAATTTAAACCTTGCTTAAGTAGCCATCCAGGAGCAACAGAAGAACACCCAGACAGGAAGATGGGAGCTCATGAGGATTATGACATTTTCCTGATAATTCAAGTGGACCTTCACCATGGCCCTGGGATCCAGTTATTTTGCTATATTAAATTCATGCTACTTCCTTTCATAAGACTTTTTCATACCTGTTCTTCCCTTTTCAAAATTCTTTTCCCATAAGAATATCAGTTGATGACCTTAAATCACACTTTATTATGCAAGTACGACATGTTAGACAAGTACTTTGTTAACCCCAGAGTCAATTCACTAAGCTGTGGAGTGTTTGTGTCATCCTCACTTATTTTCTTCTTTTGACAATGGAGGAGGTGGTTCTAAATTTGTGCTCTTAGATTTTGGAGTACATCCATATTAACCTTCTGGTGAATTTAGTTACTCTGTAATTTTAATCTCCCTAAACTCTGTAGGGTCAGCAGCCTTTCATCGAATCATTCTTATCAGCCTCCTGACAAGTGCAATTTACTCATTGGATGTATTTCACAGGGTTTGGCACTGGAATTCAGAAATGTGAAGTACAGGGATGAATGGAAGAAGTAACTAATTGATGATTCGGCTCTTTTGAAATGACAGTTTATAAAGATGGCATTAATAGAAAGATGTTAGGATTTAGAAATTGAATTATTAATGCCCCCATATGACTTTATATAATGTACTTGCATATTTGATTGTATATTCTATAGTGATATCATGTGAAAAGACTAAGTAGAAAAATCCTATCTCAGAATATATCTAAATAAGATATATAGTAAAATATCTAACTTGGAGGAAATAAAGAATCTGTATCAAGAAGTATGCATTATTGGGCTGAGGATGTGGCTCAAGTGGTAGCGCGCTCGCCTGGCATGCATGCGGCCCAGGTTCGATCCTCAGCACCACATACAAACAAAGATGTTGTGTCCGCTGAAAACTAAAAAAATAAATATTAAAATTCTCTCTCTCTCTCTCTCTCTCTCTCTCTCCCTCTCTCTCTTAAAAAAAAAAGAAGTGTGCATTATGAGAGAGGCAACATTCAGCAAAAAAATGGTCTCTTTTTAGAAGCAAAAGCCAACATACATTTCACTATAGACAGCATCATTTGCATGCAAGAACCGTGAAGGTAGGTGTGCAGTTGTCTTATAGCTTCCCACATCTCTGGGAACCAAGACTTGTGAGGAAAATAGTTTGCCCTTTTTATTATCAATGAAAATTTATAATACCAATCTTCTGTAATCACAGCACAAAGAGAAATAAAAAATTGCAGCAAACACATATTTGACTTTAATGTCATTGTTTTTTGGAAGAAGACAAAACACACACTGAATACATAAAGAAAAGCAAAAATAAAACAAAACAAAACAATAACAAAAACAAAGTCATCTAAAATGAAGACCTATTAAGGTTTTTAGTCTCATTGCTTATTATCCAGGTACTTGGGTTTCTTGAAGAAGGAAAAACTGTGAAGCCAAAACAATATTATGAAAGTTTTCTGGTTGAGATAATTTCTATTGCTTGGTTAATGTTAGATTGGACGGCAAAGTGTTTCAGGGGACTTCATTTGAATGAAGTGTGTATTGGTTGATTCCTTTATCTCATATGAACACTACTAGTGAGTTCTTCAATTGCCTAATGTCTAATTGCAAAATGTTCTGTGAAGCAAATATCGCGCTTTCTTTATCTCACTCTAATTCATTTCTTTTTTTAAATAAGGAGTAGGACTTGGTAAATGTGGATGATATTACTGACAATGATCGTCACATTGATGGAGGGACGCTGGTAATTTCACACCTTGCCAGTTTTAATGAGGAGGTATTGGTTTGGTTTGTTCTGAGAGTTCCCTCTCCCAGAGTTATTCAAAGATTCACTTATATGCCTTCTCTTCTCCTCTGGCAATGGAGACGTGAGAGCAAAAGTAAAAACAAACAAAAACCAAAATCAAAATTAAGCATATGCAATGCCAGCCCTGCTCCTGTAGAGAAATTTAAGACATTTTCTCTTGACTGTATTGTTTTTATTTGGCAGTTTATTCTTTTGTGAGGGCAGCATGCCATCCAAACAGATGGGCAGGGAGGTAGACAGCTTAGAGACCACGTTTTTGTCAGATTTGCTTATACAGGGCTATGTTCAGAGTCAGAATGGCTAATGTTGCTCTCTCAAAGTTTCTCTGCCTGTGGAAAGACGATTCCTCATTCATAACTGAGCACAATTTGAAAAGAAAAATAATTCTGGTTCATGGTCAGAGCGGAGAAAACAGCAAATCAGTTTTCCTAGTAGAATAGTACCATAATGAATTATTGGGTGACATTCTCCCACAGGTAGCTTCTGCTAAATCAATTCATAAAAACAACCTTTTGAAGAGACAGAGGTATGTTCTGAGTAAATAAAGGAGTTTTCAAAAAGTTGGGAACATATGTTGTCATTTCTTCTTCCCAAGAACAAGCAAACTATGACACATTTGCTCAATAGTCATCATTAATTCTCTGAATTTTTTTCTTGGTTATCTCTGTATATAAAAAAAAAACTCACATTATTTCATAGTAATATCATAGAGCAGTTTTCCTAAGCCTTGATTGATAAATATTGTACCAACTTTAGCAAGTTAGTACAAGGCTCAAATAGATTCATTATTTTATAAAAATCTGGTATTTACCACTATTCAAATAAAAGAGGATGTTTAAATAAATATGAATATGTTTTCCTAATAATTATAATCAACACTTTTATTCCTTTGAGATATTTATATTATTTATTTTGTCATTATTGTAATGCCTAAAATTAAAATATATTCACTTTTTCAACTGTTGTAACAGTGTCAAAATATTTTGTGGTTACTTGTTTACATACATACCATGTTATTCTCTTAGAAACCCAAGCTATAAAGACATTTATTTATTGATTATGTCATTTTTTTAGAAATTTAAAGCTATCCATATCAAAAGCAGGTATGTTTCATCTCTTCTTTGAAGCATTTTTTTTTTAATTTTTACTACTTTTATAAATTTATATAGTTTAATTTGTTATATATGGCAGCAGAATGCATTTCAATTCATAGTACACATATAGAGCACAATTTTTCATTTCTCTGATTGTATACAATGTAGAGTTAAACCATTTCTGCCTTCATACATGTACTTAGGGTAATGATGTCCATTTCACCCAACATCTTTCCTATCATTATGCCCCCACCCTTTTCCTCCCTTCCCTTTGCCCTATCCAAAGTTCTGCCATTCCTGTGGTGTTCCCCTCCACCCCCATTAAGGATCAGCATTTACATATCAGAGAAGACATTCAGCCTTTGAACTTTTGGGATTAAGTTACTTCACTTAGCATGATTCTCTCTAATTCCATTCATTTACCTGCAAATGTTATGATTTTATTCTCTTTTAGTGCCGAGTATATACCACAGTTTCTTTATCTATTCATCTATTGAAGGTTGCTTCTACAATTTAGCTATTGTGAATTTAGCTATTATAAACATTGATGTAGCTGCACCATTGTACTATGCTGATTTTAAGTCCTTTGGGCATAAGTGGAGGAGTGGATAGCTGGGACAAATGGTGGTTCCATTCCCAATTTTCCAGAGTCTTCATACTGCTTTCTATATTGGCTGCATCAATTTGCAGTCCCACCAGCAGTGTATAAATGGGCCTTTTTCCCCATATCCTCGCCAACACTTATTGTTGTTTGACTTCATAATAGCTGCCATTCTGACTGGAGTGAGATGAAATCTCAAAATAGTTTTGATTTTCATTTCTCTAATTGCTAGAGATGTTGAACATTTTTTCATATATTTATTGATCAATTGGATATCATCTTCTGAGAAGTATCTGTTCAGTTCTTTGGCCCATTTATTGATTCAGTTACTTGTATTTTTGGTGTTAAGTATTTTGAGTTCTTTATATATCCTAGAGATTAGTGCTCTATCTTATGTGTGTTTGTAAAATTTTGCTATCATTATGTGGGCTCTCTCTTCATCTCATTGATTGTTTCTTTTTCTGACAAGAAGCTTTTCAGTTTGAATTTATTCCATATATTGATTCTTGATTTCAAAGAAAAGCTGAATACTTGTTTGTAAACAAATATCCATGAAATATCTGAAAACATTATTATATGATATACTTTATACTGGAGAGAGACACTATTCTTTATTCATAGAAAAGCAACTTGAAAAATAAAATAACCCTTAGCAAATATATTAATTTTGCAAAATATAGTGTTAATATACAAAAGTTATCACTTTCTTATATACTAGCAATGAACAAATGGAATTTGAAATTAACACAATAACATTACATTAGCATCTCCTCAAAATTAAATACTTAGGTATAAATCTGTTACAGTGTATACAAAACTGATGAAATAAACAAGAACTAAAATTATAAGCAGAGATTCCATATTAATGAATAGGAAGGCTCAATATTGTCGCCATGCCCATTCTTTCCAGTTGCATCTGTAGAGTCAATGCAACTGACAAAATCCAAGCAAGTTATTTTGTAGATATCAACAAATCAATTCTATAGTTTTTGTGGAAAGAAAAGATATCCAAAATAGCCAGTATGACATTAGAGGAGTAGAAAAAATTTGGAGGAATAATATTCACCCAACATTAAGACTTACTGTATATGACAATAATCAAGATTGTAGGGTCTTGACAAATAATAGACAAATAGATCAATGGACCAGAATAAAGAGCACCAAAATTGATGCATGTATATATATAGTTAACTGATATTTGAAAAAGAATAAAGACAATAGAGTGGAACAAAACAGTGTTTTACAAAACATGGTGCTGAACAACAGGACATTGATAAGCACAAAAATAAATCCTTTATCCTCACAAAGATTAACTCAAATATTTATCACAGATATAACTATGAAATGCAAAAGTATAAAAACTCCTAGAAGATAACAAGAGAAAATTGTGACTTTTTTGATACAACAAAAAAGGCATGATCTATGAAGTATTGATCATCTAGACTTCATTGAATTAAAACAAAAAAATGTGCTCTGCAAAACACACTTTCAAAAGAATCAGAAAACACACCATAAAAATGGAAGAAAACTTTTGAGAAGACATATGAAGTTTTTCAAAATATGCATAGAATTCTTAAAATTCAAAAACAAAATGTAATCAAAACTTTATGTAAATTAATTTAATTAATCAAAATGTTTTTTTTTAATGAGCCAAAGAGCTTAAAAGAAATCTCAGAAAATTATGTATATAAATGACAAATAAGCACATAAAAGTGTGTGACATATCATATGTCAACAGGGAAATGCAAATTAAAACAAAGATGTGATACTACTGAACATCAATTAAAATGCCCAAGTCTGCAACACAACACCACCACATGTTAGCAGTACTTGGAACATTACTGGTGGAAATGCTCAAAGGTAAGAGTCATGTAGAAATATGGTTTGACAGTTTCTTGCAAAACCAAGCATGTGCTGACCATAAGATCCAGCAATCATATGTCTCAATATTTGTTTCAAGACTTAAAATCTTTGTCCACACAAAACCTAGAAGAGTATCTTCCTAAGACTTTAAAGTCATAGAGAATATTATATGAGTTCTCCATCATGCTTAATGATATGTGCTTTAAAAAAAACATAAATAATTTCACTATTCTTAATATGATGTATTATAATTATTTGGTAACTTATTTAATTTAATTAAAGGGAAAACTTTTAAGGATTCCACATATTCACTTAATGTAGGATAAATTCTTGATGACATGTTGCCAAATATTTACATATCAGAGAAAACATTCATGATTATATGATACATGATTATATACAGACATGACTAATTGAACTGTAATATTTGGGAGGCATTGTACTACTTGAGACTGGAGGATAAAGTTTTGATTACATAAACACATTTTGTTTGTAAGATACATGATTATATACAGACATGACTAATTGAACTGTAATATTTGGGAGGCATTGTACTACTTGAGACTGGAGGATAAAGTTTTGATTACATAAACACATTTTGTTTGTTTCTAGAAGTCTTAAAAAGTGAAACATTCCTTGACCAATGTTAAAAAGTGAAACATTCCCTGACCAATGAAAATGTAATAGAGTATCTTGGTCTTACAAAATTTTCTATTATACCTTCTTTGTAGACCATTTTCTTTGTGTAATATATAGTGCTTACAAGTATCATAATTGATTCTCCCTTTACGATTCCCTCAGGTTTTGCATAAAGTTATTTAAACCTCAAAGGAAATTATACTGGCTAGGTATATAACCATTCATAGGCATTAAGAAGCATTGAGTTTCTGTGTAAGTTATTCTTTATTACAAAATAAAACCTATTGGAAATGATAAATCATTTTAGACAATTCAACTGACTGGAGAATGTTTAAAAGATATGATTTTTTGTAGCACCTATCTTAGTAAAACAGTCTTTCAAAGAAGGTGGTTTAATAAATGCTGTTTTTCTTTCTTTTTCTCCTTTTTGCATTTTCTTACTGTTTTGTTCTTTAGCAATAAATGTGCTTTCTGGTATAATACACTGTTTTATAAAGAAGAAATTAAAGATTCATCCTGTCAAGGGGGAATAGTTTTCCACGAATTTTAGGTGTTAATGAAAATAGGATCACAAATGTATTAGAATACTATTTACTTAAAAAAAAAACCTCATTACCTATAAAAAAAGTAATTATATAGCTTTCAGTTAAGTGATGTACCAAACAGAATACGCTGGAATTCATTGTGTTTGAGAGCCACTGATAGAGGATCTTCAGTCATCTTATCTGAGTCAATGGCATTCAAAAGGGAAATAATTTTTAAAGTAATCATGAAGAATGTCTAAAGTATTAAAGATTTAATTGAACTTATTGGCTAGAAATTTAATGGGATACAAATACCTTTCTTTTCTAGACACATTCATCAGTATGGCAGTAACCACAATGTAGTTGAGTGACTGGATTTACTGGACTAAGATTTTGCCAGGCAAGTAAAATTAAAACGATCAGGAATGTGTGAGGAATTGGATCCCTGTGTGGAGGAAAATGACTGGATTTGAACCAATGAGACAACTGAAGGTATCCTGTTCAAATACTGCTGGAAATTCAAATTAGGTTGTGGTGTGGTATTTGGTAGTTTTATTTATTTATTTTTTCACTTACTGAATTTGAAGTGGTAGCTGAATTGCCCAATGGAAAACCAAGGAGAACAGTTTGGCTAAGGTAGAGTTTCTGAGTCACCAGTTTTAGATAGGTCTCTATATTTAAATAAGGTTTGTAAAACTACAAAGGACCTTGTGGAAGACACTGACATATGTTTCTCAGATCCTCCTTTAAGAAAGACAGAAGTCTACAGAAAGTAGAGTTAGCCGAGAAAATCCAGCTGACATCTCTCTACAGGTCTGTTCAGCTGAGGAAATCTTTCTCATCCAAGGTCAAGACCTTCCCAAGGTAATTAATATTTGATGGGTGAGTGAAGTAGGCATAGAAAGGCCAGGACTTTCTGGTTCCAAGTGCTCCATCCTAATGAGCAATACTCTCTTGAGAAACCAGTGCCTGGTTTGCTGTGGCATTGATAGTCCTTGTATTCATTCCTCTCTTCTCTCTGCCCAGTGCTATTTTCTTTCCTTTCTAAAAGGAGGAATTGTGCCTCTAAAAGAGGCCAGGGCTCCTAAAGAGCACCTTGATCCCAAGTTGTAGTCTCACTGTTCTTTTCTATAGAGCTCTACCAGTAAAAGACTTAAGATGAGAGTACATCAAGATTACCTGAAGGAGAAGATCACAGTCAATGGATTTTGGAGGAAAGCTTGGAGAATATATTGTCATGAAAGCATGGCTGAGAAGAATATAAGAAACATTTTCAATGATGAGTTGGTGGTATAAGTCAGATGGCACCAAGTGGCATTAGGAGAGAGTTAAATAAGGAATGATGAGCACACATCACTCAAGAAATCTAGCTATGAGCAAATCAAAAGGGGTGGCATGTATAGTCATATGAAGTGGAGAAAAGATGAGTTTTATTTTTTCACTTACAGGTTTGAAGTGGTAGCTGAATTGCCCAATGGAAAACCAAGGAGAGCAGATTGGCTGAGGTAGAGTTTGAGTCAACAGACAGTGGGCCACTTTCAAAAACTGAAGTGAATGAATTAGGGAACGAGAGGGTCAATGCATGAAGCAAAGAGAGGAAAATTCCTGAGAAATGAGAAGTAGTCCGACAGCTCTGAGAGACAGAACAGGGATCTAAATCTGAAAAGACTGGTTTCCTGAGTCCATGTTCAGAACCACATGACATAAAATGTAAATAAGTAGACAAGACAGATCACGCAAGATCTCAATCACAGAAAAGTTTATAAAAATTCATTGAGTTGCTATAAATTTAAAAGCAAATGGAAACCTTTCCAACAAAATACACAAAAAGCAATTTACTTTATGGTTGTTTTATTGATTAACCAAATATTAACAGCCATGTGCATTGCTTAAGGCAGAAAAATCATTATTTGCTTTCTTCAGGAGTGATAATTTGTACTTATTCATAAAGGGAATAAAATGAATCATACAAGTTAGAGTTTCTATCAAAATGATATAAGTATTATCCCTATTTTACAAATCTCACACAAGCCTTATTCTAGCATGCACAGCTGCTAAATCATCATTCACTGCATGAGTAATAGGTGCAGATGTTCTTACTGATTAATGAGGTATGGCTATATTTATGGTGGCCGTGTGGCAACCACATGATTATTGATACTGTCAGGACAACAGTACTATTTTGTGATAATGGGCTACAGAACTCCAAAAATTATACTACTTGCCTGTCACTCTTTTCTACCCAATCCATGTGCAGCCCTTTCTATATTTCCTTGCACAGCTCCTTCTCCTATACTACCTGCCACAATATTGCCCCTAATGCTCACACCATGTCTATTGGGGAGATGATATGTTTCTTCTCCTCTTTGTCATGTAGCATTTTAATTAATCTAGACACTCTGACTGTCAGAGCTGGCAAGCAAAGCCAACAAAGGTATCTATCTGTTGTTCATACTATTTGGGGATTATTTCTTTTTCTAATTTAATGTCTTTTGCAGCTTATTTGTGATATATATTTTTGCAGTTTTGGATTGCAAAGGAAATTAACTTCAAGAAAGGGCTGAAGAAGTGGACAACCCAGGCTCAATAATGTGTGAAAAGTAAAGAAATCTTGTTTTGCTTTAAGTATATTTTTATTTAAGTTCAAATCCTATTTTTACCTGGGTAATTTGTTTGGATTATTTAACTTAATTTTTCATGCTCAGGTTTCTAATCTACACACTGAACAAAGGCCTGCCAAGCATACAGCATGGTACTTTGGATGTGGTAGGTATTTAGTATATATTAGTTCAGTTGTTTGACCAAATTTCAATGTCATCTATGCCCCTCAGGTGACAGGGAGTAGCATTTGTTCTTTTTTGAATCTTTGACCATTCATACAAACCCATGTCGTTTTATAGGCTTCAACTGTGCCTACACCAATGAGGCGCTTGATACATGCTTGCTGAATGAATGAATATAAAGATGATTTCATATTGCTGAGTATTTGATTTTTCAGGTATCTAAGGGTCAGGAAATTACTGATGCATTACACTTTCAATTTAAAGGAGAGAAAAATGATCTATTTCTCTGGCATGGCTATTGTGATTTTATCTAATCAAAGTTATTTAAAGGGCTTGAACTTACATTTTATATTTATTAATCTTAAAAAATGAGTTCTCCAGTAGTATAATTATATTTCAAAAATGGTAATTTCATACTCTATTTGATCACCTATTATGTTTTTTTTTTTAAACTGAGTTATGTGCCAGAGAAGAGGCAGAACCCTGTACCTTATATTCTAGAGTAGGAAACATTATGACTACACAACCAATTTGTGACAAAGGGAAGCAAGAACAAATATGTTTGGTGTAAATGCCAGACCTGAGGCCACAGAATTGCTTCTCTGTTATTAACTGTGTGCCCTTGAGGAAGTCTGTTCATCTTTGGAGCATCCTTGCCTCATCTTTACTGTGAGAATAAAAGCCACTCTTTAATTTGCAACAAACTTAAATTTAAAGCACACTTCAGGGCAGAAATGAAACAATGTACATGAAAACACTTTGAAAACTGCTGAACACTGCATAAGCATGTACTGTTGTCCAGACCACAGACACAGCCTTGTTTTGGAGCAAGGAAAGAGTGACATGAGATGGAGGTGTCAGTAGAGTGGAACCTGGGAAAGGGAAGCAGGGCAGGCTGTGATGTCCCTGTTCCTGGTGAGGTTTCAGAATCAGAGCTGGGAGCAAAATATCGGGTTCAGTGCAGTGGAGAGGGTTGGAATATGGAGGAGAGCCCATGGCGGATATAGTCTGAAATAGTTTTGAAAAAGGTGTCCCAAAGTGGACTTGAATCAACTCTGATTCATGAGGGAGAAAGAGAGGCAGGCTGCTGAGAGCATCACGTTGAGAAATTCTGACATATATTTACGGTGACACTTTAGAAAAGAAACAATCTAGTCTAGCTAAGTTTTGATGGAACATGGGGTCAAAACATGATATGCTTCTCCCAGTGTGATCAGAAACCTGAGAAAATGGAAGTGAATTCAGTCCATGTTTCTGGCATCAGGGCCAATAGCAGAAGCAGCAGCTCATTCAGTCAGCGGGGATCCCTCTAGGTCACTGGGATTCTATCTGACATCCTGGTGAGCTCTTCCAAACCTGTGGGTTAATTATTTAATTCTAACCCAATCCTGGGAGCCTGGCACACGGCCATTGTTCAAGTAACTGGCACTTGGCAGCCATCACCTGGCTTTGCTGACGGTTGGGCACCTTCCTGTGTTATTTACTCTCTGTGTCATGGCCTTAGTTTGCTGCCATATTTGCTGTTCAACATAATCTCTGGATTTCATGTCCTTGCCTCAAATGAGGATGTCTATAAATTTGGCTGACTACACTCTTCCATTTAGAGATTAAGAGTCTATGAGGGGAGGAGACAGGTGATTGTCATCACTGGGTAACAAATGAGCACTTCTAGGCCATGCTAACTGATCCTTCAGTAGCAAGTAAACCTTGGTACTGGAAAAGATGGCCAGGTAATAGTGCAAGTCACCGCACCTGAATAGTTAAAAATCTGACAACTTATGAAGTATCCAAATTGCACTTAATTCTCAGAAATGCTCATGTGAATCTGTATCTACTTTTTACTTATAAAGTTGTAGACTTATTTTCTTCATCTTTTCTGTTTTCCCCCCTTTTTGAGACAGCAAACTACATTGATGTCTACGGAGAATTGCTTGCTTCTATAAACCCATGAAGAAAAATTAGGAGTATTTACAAAGAAAAACACTTCATACAGGAAAACCATTCAGACCGTATGATGAAAAAGTAGTTCAGAATACAAACTCTGGAGTCAGACTTCATGGGTATGATTGATGGCTGCACAGGACAAGTAGCCATATGAGTGTATCAAATTATAAAGCCTTTTGAACTTTTGTTGTTGTTGTTGTTGTTCATCCAGAAAATGGTCATATTAAGCTTGAAGCATTCAATATTAACAAGATGTTTATGTTTCGAGTTGTATATAGTGTTCTGGTATTGTCATCTTAGAAATTGTGAAGTATGACTTTTAAAACTGGTAGTAATATCTCTCTAGAAATACCTACAATAATGGTGCCTCAGAAAAGACTTTTAAGAGCTAGGATTCTTTAAAGTCTTCCTTTGACAAGCAGAGTGTACATTTTAACTTCTCTTGTAGTCTCTCTTAAGATGTCTGAGAATTTCATAATTCCATTGAAGCAAATGTTCCCAGAAGTATACAATATTCCTAGGAGCCTTTAATGTGAAAGAGTAAGCATCACATTTTTCACATTTTTGTTTATAATCATTTTCTTTTTGTGTCCATATTGCTTAACCAGATTTCTTTCTTTTTTCTTCTTCATTTTTTTTTTTTTGGCCGGGAGGTGGGGTGTATAACTATCTTAGTTACAGACTAGGCACAATTATCAACTAGTGATTTCCAAACTTTTCATTGAAACTGTTTGCTAACAGATTTCATGTTGAGCTAGGATTTAATTAGAATAGCCACCCAGATTTTGTGAATTTTAACTTAAAACAAGCATGTGATTTATGTGTTCTAATGATATATTTGTTTTTCATTAATGCACAAATATTTAAATTACGAGGTTAAGTCATCAAACTTTATCTCTAAAATGATGAGATAGATCAATGCTTTATGATGGTAAGTAATATTTATCATATATAGGGCTTTGACAATCCTCACCTCAAGGCTACATATGCCAGGTGAGGAAAGGAAATTGGTAAAACTCTCTTTAATGGTCCTGCTAGTCCCTCCCCTCCTTCTCTAGCTTCCTGAATATTCTCCTGTCATTCTTGGACCCCACCCTTTCTTGCTCATTTTCTGGTGTCCCATATCCCATACCTAATCTTTCCATTTTCCCTAATGATCAGAACACTGACACTGCCAAACAGGAAATGTCAGCTTTCTTCAACTAGTAAATGTTGATTTTTCTTTTTTACAACAATGTTTAAACATCAATTCCAAAACTCTCACTGATGTTTACATTTTTAAAGAAAGTCTCTAAAAATACAAGTTTTCACTTCATCATTTTAATCCTCTAACTGTGTCACTTCATCATTTTAATCCTCTAACTGTGATAACTCTGTGTTATGTAAGGAAGTCCCCACATTTCCATTTATCCAATTCCCAACTCCTGTTCTCTCTACTATTTCCTCCCATTTTCCCCGTCACTGGCCCCCATATGATGAGAAATAAGATTGAGTGGATGCACAGCTATCAACGGACATACTAAGTTTTTTTCCATCACAAATAAAAGAATAAACTAGGAAGAAATTTTCTAAAACTTAGCTCCCAGGACAATATTTTACAGTTTTGTAAAGAAGGTTCAATTTTAGAAAATGAAACTATGCAACTCAAATTCAAAGGAACCTAATGTTTATCTTCCTGTAATTTTCTCTAGTAAATTAAAATGAAATTTTGACATGGTAATGGTTCTCCTGACTGACAGGATCTTTCTTTGAGACCAAGAAATAGTCAAAATAGAGGAAAGTATCCCTACCTGTTATGGGAGAAGGGATGTCTCTGGAGAAGTATCAGAGGAGTTCCCAGAGGGATGGGGAAATCAACTCAGGACCAATGGTGTTCTTAGCATAGAAGATAAGACAAACACTTCAGCAGCAGGTGGACAAAGGCAGAGACAAGGATTTATTTAGGAAGCAGATACACATTCAGGGGAGAAAGTGGGCTATCTCAAGAGTGAGAAGTCCCATCTTGGTCTGGGGCTCTAATATTTATAGAAGGACTGTAGTTAGGTTGGATTGGAGGTAGAGCCCAAGTGGAGCTGCACAATTTCATTCCAGTTTTCCCTGTGGGTTTGCATATTTCCTTCATTTTACAAGGGCACGATCAAGGTTTGTCCCTCAGTATTTACAACTGTGCTCTTCATCTTAATGGCTTGTGTATATTCCATTAAGACTCAGTAAATCTCTATTTATCCTAAATTCCTATCCATGACAACATGACAGAAAGGCTGAGCCTCCTACCATTATTTTGCTAATATAATAACCATGATTTTGAAACTTCTAAACAGTACATTTCTTGAATAGTTCCCAAACATACAAACTTACATTTGAGTATTCAGTTTGAAAATGTATCATCTAATATTTTCCAGCAACTCGTTCCATTTTTTAATTAGATGTGTGATCCAAACCCCTGCCTTAAAATTTTCTTGCAATTCTTCGTTTAATTTTTTAAAATTTATATATGAAAGCAGAATTCATATTACACATATAGAGCACAATTTTGTTATATCTCTGGTTTTATACAAAGTATATTTTCACCCCTTCGTGTCTTCATACATATACTTTGGGTAATAATATCCATCACATCCCACCATCATTTCTAACCCCATGCACCCTCGCTTACCCTCCCATCCCTTTGCCCTATCTAAAGTTTGTCTATTCCTCCCATGCTCCCCACCTCCACTATAAATCAACCTCCTTATATCAGAGAAAATATCCAGCATTTGGTTTTTTGGGTATTGACTAACTTTACTTAGCATTATCTTCTCTAACTCCATCCATTTACCTGAAAATGCCATGGTTTTATTCTTTTTTATGGCTGAGTAATATTCCATTGTGAATATATGCCACATTTGTTTATTCATTCATCTATTGAAGGGCATCTAGGTTGGTTCCAAAGTTTAGCTATTGTGAATTTTGCTGCTATAAACATTGATGTGGCTGTGTCCCTATAGAATGCTGCTTTTAAGTCCTTTGGGTATAGACTGAGGAGAGGGATAGCTGGGTCAAATGTTGGTTCCATTACCAGTTTTCCAAGATAAGTTGCACCAATTTGCAGTCCCACCAGCAGTGTCTGAGTGTACCTTTTTCCCAACATTGTCACCAACACTTATTGTTGTTTGTATGCATAGTAGCTGCCTTTCTGACTGGAATGAGATAAAATCTTAAGAGTGGTTTTGATTTGCATTTCTCTGATTGCTAGTGATGATGAACATTTTTTCATATATTTGTTGTCTGATTGTATCTCATCTTCTGAGAATTGTCTGTTCAGGTCCTTGTTCTGTTTATTGATTAGGTTACTTGTTTTTCTGGTGTTTAACTTTTTGAGTTCTTTACATACCCTAGAGATTGGTGCTCTATCTGATGTGTGAGAGGTAAAGATTTGCTCCCAAGATGTAGGCTCTCTATTCACCTCACAGACTGTTTCTTTTGCTGAGAAGAAACTTTTTAGTTTGAGTCCATCCTACTTATTGATTCCTGGTTTTAATTCTTGTGCCAAAGGAATCTTATTAAGGAATTTGGGGCCTAATTCCACATAATGGAGGTTAGGGCCTTCATTTTTCTTCTATTAAACACAGGGTTTCTGGTTTTATTCCTAAGTCCTTGATCCACTTTGAGTTGAGTTTTGTGCATAGTGCATTTTGTTGCATATGGATATCCAGTTTTTCCAGCACCATTTGTTGAAGATACTATCTTTTCTTCAATGCATGTTTTGGGCACCTTTGTCTAATATAAGATATTTGTAGTTTTGTGGGTTAGTCTCTTTGCCCTCTATTCTGTACCATTGGTCCACCATTCTTTTTTGGTGCCAATATCATGCTGTTTGTGATACTATTGCTCTGTAGTATAGTTTAAGGTCTGGTATAGTGATGTCACCTGCTTCACTCTTACTGCTAGGGATTGCTTTAGCTATTCTGGGTCTCTTATTTTTCCAGGTGAATTTTATGATTGCTTTTTCAATTTCTATGAGTAATATCATTGGAATTTTGTTCAGAATTGCATTAAATCTGTATAATGTTTTTAGAAGTATGGTAATTTTGATAATATTAATTCTACCTACCCAATAGTAAGGTATATCTTTACATCTTCTAAGGTTTATTTTCTTTCTTTAGAGTTCTGTAATTTTCATTACATAGATCTTTCACCTCTTTTGTTAAGTTGATTCCAAGTATTTATTTTTTTGAGGCTATTGAGAATGGGGTAGTTTTCCTCGTGTCCCTTTCTGAGGATTTGTCACTGATATACAGAAATGCCTTTGATTTATGGGTGTTGATTTTATATCCAGCTACTTTGCTGAATTCATTTACTAATTTTAGAAGTTTTCTGGTGGAACTTTTAGGGTCTTCTAGGTATAGAATCATATCATCAGCAAATAATGCCAGTTTGAGTTCTTCTTTCCCTATATGTATCTCTTTAATTTCTTTCATCTGTCTAATAGCTGTGGCCAGTGTTTAAAGAATTATGTTAAGTAGAAATGGTTAAAGAAGGCATCCCTGACTTGTTCCAGTTTTTAGAGAGAATATATTCAATTTTTCTCTATTTAGAATAATGTTGGCCTGAGGCTTAGCATTTTGAAAGCCTTTATGCTGTTGAGTTATGTTACTATTGTTCCTAATATTTTAGTGTTTTGAACACGAAGGGGTGTTATATTTTGTCTAGTGCTTTTTCTGCATCTATTGAGATGATCATATGATTTTTATCTTTAAGACTAGTGATATGATGAATTACATTTATTTATTTCTGTATGTTGAACCAAAATTGCATTCGAGATGAATCCCACTTTATTGTGGTGCACGATCTTTTTGATATGTTTTTGTTTTCGATTTGCCGGATTTTTATTGAGAATTTTTGCAAATATGTTCATTAGAGATACTGATCTGAAGTTTTCCTTTGTTTGTGTGTCTTTGCCTTTTTTTTGGAATCAGGGTGTATTGGCCTCATAGAATGAGTTTGGATGTGCTGCCTCTTTTTCTATTTCCTGAAATAAATTGAATATTATTGGTATTATTTCTTCTTTAAAGGTCTTATAGAACTCGACTGGGTATCCAGTCAGTCTTGGGCTTTTCTTGGTTGGTAAACTTCTGATGGTGTCTTCTATTTTGTCACTTGAAATTGATCTGTTTAAATTGTGTATATCATCCTGTTTCAATTTGGGCAAATTATATGACTCCTGAAATTTGTCAATGTCTTCAATATTTTCTATTTTATTGGAGTACCAGTTTTCAAAATAATTTCCAGTTATCTTCTGTATTTTTGTAGAGTCTTTCATGTTATTTCCTTTTTCATCTCATATATTAGTAATTCGAGTTTTCTCTCTCTTTTAATTCATTACCATAGCTAAGGTTCTATTAATTTTATGTATTTTTTCAAAGAACCAACTTTTTGTTCTGTCAAATTTTTAAATTTTTTCTTTTGTTTCAATTTCATTGATTTTAGCTCTGATTTTAATTATTTTCTGTCTTCTACTGCTTTTGGTGTAAATTTATTCTTCTTTGTCTAGGGTTTTGAGATGTGATGTTAAGTCATTTATTTGTTGATTTTTTTCTTCTTTTGAGGAATGTGTTTTCCTTTCTTGCAATGTGGATCTGAGATATTACAGCTTCTACCTTATATTCTTGTAGTACCCATGCAGATTGCTTGTACCTGACCTTGATGTTAGACTTCCAGACCCTGCTGATGTCCCTCAATGTATGGTACTGCAACTAAAGGTGGTGGCTGTAATAGCTGAGGTAAATTGAGATAATATTGGAGGTATCCTAAGATGCATATAATGTCTTACATAGATGGGGCTGAAAGGGTGGGCCTTACACTCTGTTTGGGATGTATGCTTTGAGATGCAGCTGCTTCTACTCCGGTTCTTCTGTCAAAAAGATAGTGGCTACTGCATGGGGAAGGCTATGGTGATGACTGCAGTGTCCCAGATGGAAGTGTATTAGGTTTTGGCTCCCAGGTGGGGGGATGGGCTGTACTCAGACCTACCCTGGACCTGGGTCCTGCACAAGTCTGTGGGGGCAGATTTGGTCCTGAGCTTCCATGGTAGTCTGTTGGTTGGAAGGGGTGGTCCTGTGAAGGGGTCTGAGCTCTGAAGGATGTCTGTTGGTGGCAGGATGGACATGGGCCTACTGTGAACCTGGGTCCCACGCAGGTTGGTGTGGGCAGATCTGAGCCAGGCCTGACCTCCTGCAATAGTCTGGTTGGAAGGGGTTGACCTATGCTGGAGCCTGGGCTCTGGTGGGTGTCTTCTGATGGCGGGATGGACCCAGGCCTGCTGTCACCCCACAATTTTCTATCTTCCCCTGCTACTTTGGGGTTTGCTTTTATCTCATCCAGATAGGTGCAATTGTAATCTATATTATTTTTATTACTTATTCCTTTATTGTACTGTTTTCTTTTCAGTTTCTGTCAAGGATTTGCATTGTTCAACAATAGCATTTTTTTAAATTCTCTTTTTTCTATTCCTTATCACAATTATTATTTTAAATAAATCATATTGGAAAGAAGTGAGATAGCAAAATTCAATGTTTTGTTTTCTATATTGTTCTTTCATAGGCAGATAATATAATCTAAAAGTAAAGCATCTTGATAGGAAAAAAAAAAAAGATTGCTTCATGCTAAGTAGATTTTATTCCCTCATACAAGGTTTTAGAAACTAAAACAAACACATCACTGATTTTATGTCATTCTCTTTCAGACTGAAAGCAATGAGCAATTAGCATTTGCAAGATGCTTTAAAAGTTACTTTTAACAAGAAAAACAAGTCATAAAATAAGAAATTTCATTTGTTTAAAAATAGCACATTTCCAGTATTCTATAGTCTTTAAATTTTTTTTGTAAAATCCAAAATAATTATGACTTGAACACTACTCTTTCCCATTATCAGTTATAAAGAATTTCTTACTTTTCTGAAATTATCATAAATATGGACAAAATTTAAATTGTTATTATATGTAGATATCTATTTGTGCAAACACACATATGAATATTTATTTATTTATTTATTTATTTATTTTTGTGGTGCTGGGGATTGAACCCAGGGACTTGTGCATGCTAGGCAGGTGCTCTGCCAACTGAGCCATATCACCAGACCCAGAACATCTATTATTTTAAATGGACATTATGCACACAATGAGGACACAGATCCTGGATATTTCTAAATTAAACTATATTTTAAATACATCTATATATTTCATATATATTTCAAATATATAAAAATCATATCCTGAAATATATTCTCATGTCACAACATACTAATAGTTCATATTACATATATATCTGCAGTGTTATTGGACACCACAAAATCATATTATACTGTATTTCAAATATATATTATACTTCAAGTATCTTTCAAGTATATGTGTTTCAAGTATATATATGCACATATATACATGCATGTGTTTTTGTACTCACATTCTGCATGTATGTAAATTAAAAATTTGGAGATTCTGTAAAATTCTGTGTAAATATGTGAGTTTAGCAATTTTAATTTAATCATGAGTCTGCTTCTGAATTATTTCTATTAAGTATGAACATTTAGCCAAGATTATTTAAAAATGCTATTAAGAAAATGAAATCTATAAGTGATCTGTTGAGAGCTAGATGAAAATGCATTCTGTGAAAAGCATTAAATCAAGAAATAGAAGAAAAAAAGTGACAACTTTTTCTTAAATAATTTTTTTAAATATCCTAATTGTAACTTAAGGTTAAACGATAGTTTTTTTTTGAGGAAAAATGATCTCATATTTGTATTAATTCAATATTGTAATTTAGTGGCTCATATATTCTCCCTTCTGTTAGACTTAAGATATATTAAATATATCCATTTTATTACATCAAGTTACATTTTCAAAATTTACTAATTAAATAATTAAATATAATGCCTTCTAGTAAAAAAAAAATATACTGATTGATAATCTGTGATGCTAGTAAGTATGAATATAAATTAATATGGATGATTTTCTTATATTTCTACCTGCTGTATATCTGTGCTAGTTACATAAAGGTCTGTTTTATTAAGTTAACACATAAAACTCAAGAAATATAGTTTTAGTCAAGTGAAAGAAAAAAAATTATCTCTAAAAGTAGGCATTTTCTTTTTTTCTCACAGTTTGAAAGATATGAATTCTTGCTTAGATAGTAGAGAATGTTGGAGAGTAGAAAAGAAATGAAGTTAGGGCCAACTTCTCTTTTAAAACACAGTAGGTACAATGTCCTTACAACCCACCAAACTAAAATATTTCACCCCCAAAAATCTTTATTTTTTTGAAGAAAATATTTTAATATAATACACTAATCTACTCATTTTTATATCAATACAATTAAAAAATATAAATTTTAACTTGGAAGAAGAATATGAATATTGAAACACAGGCTTAGGTGAAGTCAATATAATATGAAATCAGTAAAAATGAATAAATAGGAAATAGGTGAAATGGTGGTTTTGGTTCAGAACTACGTTTCTCTGAGATAGACTATCATACATGACTGGTTTTAATATCATGAATATGTCATAAACCTTTAGAAACCTACAATAGTGGCTGGGTAAATACTTACATGGGACTAAATACTTACATGAGACAATGCCTTCTGGCTGTTATATTCCTTTCGGTCCAGATAAAAATACTAACCATAAAAAGTGACATCACAATTCTTCAGTGCTAACCATTTTGTAGATTTATTAACAGTTTTAATGTAAATGTTTATAGATAAATAATTCACTAGCTATCTAGTTATTTGTGGTGATTTTTTCATAGTGATGTTACATATATATGTACATAACATTCATATATTTACATATATTATATATTTATATATATATATATATATATATATATATATATATATATATATATATAATCCTTTTATGAAACCATATTTTCAGGGAGAAGTGGAATTGTTAAAAAAAAAAAAAACAAAGTGCTACAAACACTGTTAAGTGAAATTATAACAGGAAGAGTGAACTTAGGTGTTAGAGAATATTGAGGTAAGGCAGGAATAGGCTTATACTCAACTGCCTACATGCTAGGTCAGATGTCCAAGATATGCCCTCACTACATGAAAAGTAATGAATGAATGAATCAATTAATCAAAAGTACAAAGCATAAATATGAGCTAGGCTTATTGTTAATCAAAATTAGAATCTGCAAGATTAAAATTTGGATTTTGTAGGCCAGGTCCTATCCATCAGCCCTTGGGAGTCATGACTACATAGGCAGCTAGCCAGGGAAAGTGAAAGCCTGAGGAGGCCACAGACACTGCCTGACATGGAGGGGTTCAGGTTAGAATTCCTGCTATATGTGTCCTAAACCCTGTGAAGCTGAATTGTGGACTCCTCACTTGAACCAAAATTCTCAAAGGGATTGAAATTGCACTAGGTTAAGGTTGTGCTCTAACTACTATTAGAATTAAAATAGTAACATAAAAACTCCTGTTCCTAATTGTTCCTGTGAGAATCTCATATAATACAATTAAGAGATGAGCTCACAAAAAAAAAAAAAAAATTCAGATGGTTCAAAGGGAATCATCATGATGAGGATCATTAAAAAAGCAAAAATAGCAGTTTTAGCTTCAAAGACAATACATGCTGAAAAGTCATATTTTAAAATATGTACCAAAGCTGCTTTGTAAAATGCTTTAATAAATACTGGCTGAATTAACATATAAGTATATGCCAAGGAACAACCAGAATAAACAAACAGATGGAAAAAATAAAGCACTGGAATAAGAAATGTTAAGTATGAAGTATATGAAAAGTACAAGAAAGCTGTTACTAGACAGATAAATTACACATTTGACACCATTTTAAAGAGAATTATCCGACTAAATAAAGATGTATACAAAAAAGTAATTCTGCATAGAATAGCTATGTAAATCTGCATAGGAAGATAAGAGAATGATAAAAGTAATCAAGGACGTGGAGGATGAATATTTTAATATTTAGTTTGTTTTCTGCCTGATGCTATCCCAGAATATCTGAGACTGAGTAATTTATGAAAACTTTTTTGGGGAGCGTTCATAGTTTTGGAGGCTGGGAAGGTGTCACTATTGCTTGGCTTCTAGTGAGACCTCATAAAAATTCAACTCATGGCTGAAATCAAAAGAGAAAAGAGGTATTCACAGAAGAGAAGAGGGAACAAAAAGGGCTGCATATATTATAACAACCCAGTCTCCTAAAACTACCCTGATCTCGTGGGAACTGCATTAATACCCTCATGACAACAGATCTCCTATGATCCCAGCACCTCTCAGCACCTTTGTACTAGAGAGGAAACCTCAGCATGAGTTTTCCAGAGGGGTAACCATATTGAAACCACAGCAAAGTCTAAATTTATTCTCAGAGTTTAGAGGAAATGAAATTAAGAGAATGAAGTAAAACTAATATTTATAAAGATTATTTCTGAGAATTTTCCAGAACTGACGGAAATAGTGATTCCATAAATACAGAGAATGTGCTATATATCAATCAATATAAATTTTTAAAAGGCTATACATTTTTAGTTGTACAAGGTGAATAATTTCTAAAGGTTTATTGGATAGCCCAGTGCCTATAGTAATGTTACTGTATTATATAGATGAAATTTTTATAAAAGAGTAGATATTATATTAAATGTTCTTATTATAAATATTAAGAGGGCAAGAAGAAAATTTTAGAGGTGAGGATTTGTTAATGGCATAGATTATGGTGATGGATCATAGTTGGATACTATCTCCAAACTTAAGAATTTGTATAGATTAAATATGTGTGACTTTTTTTATATCTATCATACTTCAATGGAGTAGTTTAATGATAAATAAGTAAGAAATTCATACTACAAGTTATTCCAAGGACATAGAAATTATTTTGAAGAGAGCCAGGGGGTAGAAATTATTCAGTTAAATAATAATGAAAATCAAACTAGTAATAGATGAAAATTAAACTAATAGTAGAACTCTCTTAATTAATAATGGTAATCAACAATATGCAATACTGACCACCACAGAAAGTAATAGAAATCATTAGAAAGAAATTATACATTCAAATCAATATAAAATGTGCAAGAAAATAAAAAAATAGAATTTTAAGAAGTATGACACATTATCGCATTTCTTGATTTGGCTTCAATTAATCAATTTTTATCATCATGTTTATATAACTTATAAAATCTGTTATGTAAATCATAGGCAATTATTCCTGTTCAAATAGTAGCATTCATATGTTTTAGGTAGGCAGAATCTGAAAGATTTTATTTCTCAACCTGAGGGATTGTAAATTCAGTTTTGATATTTTGAACTTATTTCATTGTTGCATCGAACAAATACTGAGTAATGCCTAAGAGCCAACATGATCACACACTATGAACTAAAAGATTAAGTAAGTCTTGGTTCTTTAAGAAAAAAGAGGGACTATCTCATTAGCATATCAAAACAGTAATCATATTTATGACAGAAAGCTTTGTTTATTTTATCATTCTTGATATATACTAGTTAACAAAGTTATTGGAAGATAACTTATTGTGTTATGCATATTTTATACAAGAGTAAGTTACCTTAATTTGATAACTTTTTGACTTTTAGGGTAATAGTTTATGTTAGTTAAGAAGGAAACAAAATCATACTTTGCAACTTGATTCCTATTATAGTAAACTAGAGCATATCTGAAATATTTGACAAGGGGAAATTGCTATTAAGTCAGTTTTAAACTTCTTTCAAACATTATTCAATATTCCTTCTTAGATACATTACATCCTTCAAAATGAAAGCTTTAGCAACCTAATGTAGACACTATGAAGCTAATGTAATGGATTTAGAACTTGTGTTATAGTTCTGAAGTTATAATTTAAAGTATTTATCATTCATTCAGATCCAAATAATATTTATTGTCAGTCACTATAATGCATGCTTAACATGCATTATCTCATGTAATATTCATGGCAGACCTCTGAAACAAGTCTGCACAATTCTGTTCATGCTTGAAGGTTAATGCCAAAACACAACATACGGAAATAGCATTTGGGATTTGAATTTTTGTCTCTGATTTAAACTCATACTCTTATCTCCAAAAAAGTTATGCCAATGACCGATTAATACATGAAAAGATGTTTATCACCACTAATTATTAAATCAAAACTACAATGAGATACTACCTTACATCCAATAAATGGTTACTATGAAAAACTGAAGCATTACAAGTTTCTCTGAGGATTAAGAGACAAGGAATCCTTTTGCAGTATTGGTAGAATATAAAAAGGTACCATCTATCGAAAACATTATGATAGTTTCTCAAAATATTAAGAATCTGAATTGCCATTCTTTCAACAATTTCACTTCTAAGTTTATACTTAAAAATTTATATATATATTTCAAGAACACAGTTCTTGAAAATATATTTGTGCATGCAATATCATAACAGCATATAGCTGATATATAGAAGAAATAAAAATGTCCATAGATGAATGTATGGATAAGTTAAATGTGGCTGGAATATTGTTCAACCTTAAAAAATGAAGAAAATTCTGATATATGCTACAAGAGTTGAATCTTAAGGACATTAGTGCAAAATGAAATAAGCCAGACATAAAAAGACAAATACTGTAAAATTTCATTTACATGTTAATCAATTGGTTAGAAGCAGAGAAATATGAAGTAGAATGAGAATTATTAGGGTCTGGGGCAAGAGTGAATGGGAAGTTATTGATTAATAGGTAAAAAGTTTTACAATATTAAATAAACTATGGATATGGATGGTGGTGATGATTCTATAACAGTATGAATGCATTTTATACTACCCAACTGTATAATTAAGAGTGATTAGAGTGGTAAGATGTTGTATGTATTTTGCCAAAATAAAGTATTTGGGAATAAGTGTAATTGATTTCTAAAATACATTTATGGTTTTTTGTTGTTGTTGTTTGTTTATTTGTTTGTTTGTTTAGTTTTAAAAGATGGGGATGTTATTATATACATTGGCCAACATCATAGGACATTTCTAAATGTTAAGTAATAAAACACTTCTTCTTTCTTTTGTATTTTCTCTGTACTTTTTAAATAAAGCTTTGTGGTAGTGATATATCATATAAGAGATAAAGAAATTTGATTTTCAATGCCTTATAACAAAGTACAGTGTTTATTTTTCTTCTTTTCACTCTTAATAGATAACACAGTCACTCCCTATAATTGCTGCTAGGTAGCTGTATTCTTAAATATCTTTAGTATACACTGGCCTTCAATTCCATGCATGCTATCTCCAAGGTTAACAGCTGGTGGTAGCCCTAAGGTATACAATGCTACCTTTGAAAGTTGCTCTATTATGTAACTAGTCCCATTCAATGGAACTGCTTTTTAGTAGCTCAGTACAATTTTCAATTACTATTGCAAACAGATAAAAACATGTCTGCGGAATGAATTTGTGTAGTTTCCTATAAGCATTCAAAGGATTTAAAGCAGCATTCTACTATTTTTTAAAAACATCATAATTCTTTTTCACTGGCTGCACTCTATTTTCCTGGGCACAGAATCAGAAAATCAAGTATTCTAACAAATAGCCTTGCAGTGAGAAGGGTAAAGTGACCTAAGTTGACTTACCTATTGCCCTCAAATGTGGAAGACTTTATACTTTTTAAAATGATGATATGCTCCTTTGGTTTATCATTGAATTTGGACTACAAGCTTTCTATGTGTCTTTTAAATTGAATGTTCGGAAACAATTTTGTTTGAAGCTCTGAAAACCATAGGCCTGCAGAGCTGACAAAAGAACATTGCCTGTCTCTACTTAAAAACATGCTGATGGTTACTGTTAGGGAATTATTTTTTAATTAGCTTCGTGTCTACATGTCCCCTCATTCTGTGTTGCTCTTTCTATATGTTCTCCTTTTCTATTATTTTACTGTGCCTTTGTTTCTTGACTAAGTCATAATTTTCCTGTTTGGTGTTTTTCTTGCTCTGTTTATATATCCCTTGTTCTCTCTCTTCCTCTGCTTTCTCCTTTCCCATCTCAAAGCCCAGTGAAGATCAGAATTGCTTATTTTAAGTCTGAAAAATTACTTGTATTTTTAAAAACTTCAGCCTTCAGTTGCAGATCCTACTGTTCCCATAGCTGATGCTCAGATGTTCCTCAGCTCCCAGATGGCAGATGATACCTTTGCAGAGCAGGTGGGTCCACTCCATCTCTGGACAAATAAACCTCTCCTGTAAATTGCTTATACTTGAGAGGGTGACCTGCATTCAGGGGAGTACATGAGGAAGACATTGCTTCTCCTCACCTTTAACTCTAGGCAGAAAATGCAAGCTCCCTTTCTAGGAAGGACCTTGGAAGAGGAAATGAGAAGAAATGCATCTTCATCAATCACCTGTTCCTGAGGCTTGTCGATTATAGGAAGAAATTGCTGTAATTTGAATGAAAGTTTGTACTAAGTATATAAATTTGTCTTCAGTTGACATACTGTTTGATTTTTTACTATGTATTGATGAAAAAAGGAGTGTCTAATCAGAATATCTGATTGCAGAGTTTCTGTTCAAGATGAATTTTCTTTATTTTTTTTACCTTTAAAAAAACTCTATATTTTCTCCTAAATTTACCTCACTATTGACTAACCAGGGCAAGATATTTTATTTTGTTTGTTTATTTTGTGCCTGTCTTTTTTATCCTCTTTTATTATTTATATATTTATTTATTCTTAACTTGACAGTCTTCAGACACCGGTAGAGTTGTTACAGAGCAGAGCTACACCATGAAACTGAGGCCAACTACAAAAGCATACCTTTCACCCTGATTCTAACAATTATGTCAGAAAGATTTCAGACATGTCACTCAGAGTAATAGACATGAGTTAATTATAAGGTATAGAAAAGAGGAAAAAGGGACATTATCAAGGGAGAAAGTGGGTCCTCTTAAAGAGGAGAGGGACAACTTGCCCCTCCAGCCTTCTAATTTTATCAGGGTCCCAGAGAAGTTTCCAAAATGCCACCCAAGTCCACATTTTCAATTTTCACTGACAGCATGGGAACTATATGAACTGCCTCCAAAAGACTATGGTGTGGTGCTTGCTCATAGTTGGAGATTTTAAGGAAATTGAGTTCCCTTGTTTTTGCCTCAATTCCCTGCCCCCTTGATCAGTTTATTACCCTATGAACCTTCAGCAACGTTTCATATGAGGGTTTTAATATTTTGGTTGCCAGGGTGACTGGGGTTGTAGTAGAGTTGGTGATAACAGAGGATCCAGGCCACATGGTTGGCTGTGACATGATTTGAAACACTAGTTTTTCTTAAGGGATGTAATTATAGCTGTGGGAGGTTATAACATACTAGGTCCCCATCTTCCATGTGCTTGTCTGTCAGGTAAGGATCTGGGATTTAGTTAACCTTTGTTGTCTTTTCCCTGCTCACCCATTCCTGGCTGACTATCTACCTAACAAAGTGATCTATTATTACAGAGTGAGCACTGTATTTGGGAGTGGAAACATCAATATTTTCAGTTTTGGAGTGTGAAAAATCCTACCAGTGCTTCAATTTACCTTGGGTTCAGATGTGCAGGTAGAGTATATTACACAGAATACTGTAATTAAAAAAAATGTAAACCTGCTATAAAAATAGACTCTTGGGAAACTTCAATTTCCTCATCTAGCATAGCACAGGAAACAAGTTGGGTTTGCAATGAATATTTGTTGAACAGATGGTGTATAATTGAATAGACTTGAAAAATAGGTGATTATGCATATTCAAGGCTATGTTCTAAGTTGAAGGTGTCCCTTGCTTGCTCCGGTATTTCTAAAATAGCCTTTTTATTGAAAAAATATATTTTATTTTATTCCTGTCTTTTTTATCCTCTTTTATTCTCTGTTTCTGTGTTTTTAATCCATGTTTTCATTTTTTTGCTACTTGAAATGAAAGTCTCTTTGGATAAACATCGTGCTTAATTTTTAGGATACAGAATGTATATTATCTTTGATAGCTTGTGTTATAAGGGTAGATAAGAATAAAAGAGCTAATAATTCAACATGATAAATACAGTAATGAGGAAAACATTTGAAACTTCCAGTCAAACGTTTTTCTGATATTATAATATTTGTTTAATACTGCAAAAATTTTTCCATTATTATAGGCTACTTATATGTTAAATATAATTATATTTTGAATAAATATTATTTTCTTGGGTAAATGAAGCTTTAAAAATACCTTTTAAAGGAAAATGATCTCTCTTTAAGAAAAAACAATATGTATGTATTATGTGCATTTCAAGTCATGTGGTCAGTATTAAAGAAGAAAATAAATACAACCACAATACGGTGACCCAGAAACTATTGTTGTTAACATTATGTGAATATTATCTGAGATACTTATCTTTTTAGTATGTGGTAAAATAAAAAAAAATAATATTTGAGTACACTAATACATTTTTTGTTTAACTTTTTAATGTTTTAAAAATGACAGTTAAATAAATGAAAGTGTTAGTATTAATATATTTAAAGAGGTAAAATAATTTTAGCTGAAGACATGCAAATGTATGGTTTTTTTCTATATAAAGAAATATTATTTTTCCTAACATGATATTTTTCCTAATTAAGTTGTGGAAAACATTATAAAATTTATATTAGAATTATCAGAATTACAAGTTCACATTTAGGCAAATTGAAGGATGTTTCAGCAACACCATGAACACCTGCAAGTGGCTACACACTCCCACCTTCACCCTGATACATATTTAAATTTGTTATTAAAATGTTATTATCATGTTAACATAGATGTAACAATTTTAAGTGAATTACATGATATATCAATAAAAGGATTAGCTGTATAACATTTACCATTGATGTTTAACAATAATCACTATGGGTCCTTAGATTTAATTATTTTAGATATTGTCAAAAAGATAACCCCTGATCTCTAAGAATACCATTTTTATTTCTTAGTGTGCAATTTTGACTCATAGCCTATTTGGCTTTATTTCATGATCAAAATATTTTTAAGTAATGATAGATTCTTGGTTCTCTATTATTTTCCTAGGAACTTTGACCTCCCAATTATTTTTAACTTGAACACATAATTGCCTGGTATTTTTGGATTAGATTTCTTTCCTCAGGTATCTACATATATGTTCCTATTGTCTTCTGAAATTTAATTTTGTTATGGAAATGTCTTATACTTTTTCATTATATTTAAAATTCAGCAACTTAACTGTGAATTTCAATTGCATTAGTTTTTTTCAGGATCATATCCTGCATTTTTTTTTTATCTAAAGACATGTAGTTTTCACAATTCCAGAACATTTTTCTGCATCACCACTTGAGTTTGCTTCTGTAACTTATGGGGTTTTCTGCTTTAGCCTATCCAATTATCCTTTAAGATAATCAATACTTGTGCTCCTCAGAGAAGACCTTTTATACCATTTCTTTTTTTCTGTTGTATATACTTTTATTAATTCAACACATTATTTTTCTGTCAACATCTCAACTTCCAGCAACATCTATTTTGTTCAGTTTTATTTTATTATTTTTTGATTGGCTTCATTTATGCTTGGTCATATACTAGTATGATTTTTCTATCTCCTCTAATCCTCAAAAGAGATGGAGTATATCATCATTTTATAACCAAGGAAATGGAATGGGAGAAAACAACATTCTTAAAGCCCAAGGATTTTCACAGTCAACTTGAGATTTGAGTCCAACTCTTTGTGACATTATTATCTTCTACACTTCACCCCATTGTTTTTTGCCAGGCCATTAAAGAGTAATCACTATTGTTTGTTTTTAGACAACATTATTTGAATGTATAGTTTTACAGCATTATTACTTACAACAGTGCCTTTAGTTCCATAATATTTTTAAATGGTTATTTTGAACATCAGTAATAAGAATATAGGATGATTATTTACTTGCTCCTTTATTTAAGTAAGCATAACATACAACAGCAAAAGTTTAACTAAGAAAAATGTTGTCTATTTCATGATATTTGATGTAAGAGTAGAGGATTCAAGAGTTGAAATGGTTCCTAACTTGCAAAAGTCTGTGGAGAAAGCAGCATAGCACATGAGTGGTGCCTTGCTTGAACTGAGTACTGTATCAAGCATTGTTCTTCTTTATATTTTAGTAAATAAGAATTTGACCACGACAAAACTTGCTATCAACAGAGAATAATCTAGAAATAATTGGAGATATTTTTGAGCATCCTTTAAGATGCTAAATTAGACATCTCAGAGCCTACATATTACCAAGAATATGGATGCATTTTCTTTCTTTCTGGACTGCAAAATTTTAGAATTGACTTTTGTTTTATAAACATTTTAGATTAATAACCCAAATTAATATTTGATAGAGTAGAATGCCCAGCTGATTTAAACCTTCTGTCTCCATCACAGATGTCCTAACTCCCTCTTCATGTCTGCATCCTACATCCAAATGATGTCTCTGGAATATTTACTGCTTGGTGATTTAGCTCATTTACAACTGTGTAAAGAAGCAACAACTATCCTCACTATGACCAGCAAGTGTCCTTTTCCTTTGCTTGAACATAACAAAGAAATATTTAAAACTTCACACCATTTGTCTCAGTTGCTTTGAGAAGATGCAGACGGATTTCATAAGCAGTTTTTCATTGTGTTAAATAGGATTGTCAAACCTCTGAGCAGGATTCATTTTTCCTAAAGAACCAATTTTATTTTGCAGTAATGAGTGGATAGACTATACCCCAAACAACTACAAAAGTTCTTTGTCTGTGCCAAATTGAGGATCAGGGAATAATTCTTTGGTTTGTATTTTGTCCCATTTCACTTTTCTTTTCTCTCTGTAAATATAGCAATTTTTAAATCTGAAGGTAGTGATGACTTTTGAAGAAGTGTGGTTTATCGCAATTATATTTTAGCACAAAGAATAAGTGTTTCAATAGTATTTATTCACTTGGGTTTCTTGGGAAATTCATTCTGCAAAAAATAAATAAATAAACAGGTTGCTGAAAGGCACTAGTACATGAACATTTTAATTTAAAGATTTACATTAAAGCTCTATAATTGTGCTCTACTTAGTTTTTAAATGAAAGCATTTCTAATGCAAAATAGCAGAAGACATTCAACAAACTCAACATTTGCATTATTTTTAGCATTTAAAGCCTATCTTTAAACACACACACACACACACACAATTGGAGATAGAAAAATAAATAGAAACCTTCAAATGATCACCAAATCTAATTTTAGCTTACAGTTTCAAACTTCTCTCCTTAGAAATGAAGGAGAATGATTTTCATGCAGAATTTCGTTTAAATGAGTTAACAGTGAAAAGCATTAGTTGTATAAAAGCTAACCCTTAGGCTGCATATACAGATGCCAGAAAAAGATGAGTGTGTTTATGCACCCTTTTTGGCATGTATTAGATTGGCATAGCCTTTGAGCAAATATACCCTTTTCTTATATAGGCAGATCTTAAAATGTCTCAGTGAAGTTTCTGGTATTGAGTCTCTTTGAAATTTGGGATAGTATCACTGTGAAATTGAAACTCAAAACAGATAAACATTAATTCCTCACTGTATTACTTAATAGCTGAAAAAATCATGAGAAAGTTGCCTAAATTCCTTGACATGTTAAAAAATAAGTTTACTTGTATCCTACAGAGACTTTTAATAGTAATATAAAGTATTCAATGCCTGTGTCACACATACTGTTTCTTCCATATTAATGACAATATATGTTAATTATGTTCACCATTGTGTTCTTCATTTTTAACTTCTTTCTGCTGATAATTTTTAATTAAAGCACATAATTTTTGTTTCTCTAATAAAATAAATGTATTTTAGAATAGGCTTAACTTAGAGAAAAATTGAGTGAAACTACTTGTTCCTTATTGATGAAGTGGTGAGGATTGAGGGGAAGGATTCTATAACCCTATAATCAGGACCCAGGCTCTCCAAAAGTCTGTGTTCTAGACTCAGGGAATTTTGCTACTCTTTTTTACTTAAATGTTTTATTCGTTCTTTTTAGATCTACATGACAGTAGAGAGTGTATTTTGGCACATTATACATGCATGTAGTATAACTTATTTTAATTAGGATTCCATCTTGCAGTTCTACATGATTTGGAGTTTCACTGGTTGTGTATTAATATATAAACATAGGAAAGTTATGTCAGATTCATTCTTCTGTCCTTCCTATTCCCATACCTTACCTTTACCTTCATTCCCCTTTGTCTAATGCAAGGAGTTTCTATTCTTCCCTCCCCATCCCTTATTGTGTGTTAGCTATTCTTGATTAATAAAATGGTGTTGCTCCAAATTCTAGTGAAGTATCAAATACAGAGCTTTTTTTCCTTCCTTCTTTCCTTGTCTCTTCCCAACACCCTCCCCTTTTTCCTTTATTTCTTCTTTTTCATTTTAAGGAAATTGAGGGACATTTGGATGGTTGAGATTTTTCAAACATTATTGACGATTTGTGTGTATTTCTACTTTCACCTTAGTTTGTATTGTGGATTTATTGTGAAGTTTCCAAATACAGTAAATTATGCAAATCAGAGAACTCCTATACTTATATTTTCTAGACTATTAATGACCTATTTGTATTCCACACCTGATCATCTCATAATTGTTCCTGAAATCTCCAGGGGGTATTTATGTAATCTGCTTGGAGCTTTTGAAATACTTTAACATCTTATTTACCCAAAGGCTTCCTAGTACTCTCAACTCTCATTACATAAAGATATTCACATTATAAACAAATGAAGATATTTGGGGTAGCTTTTTAAAAGTTAAAGTAAAACAACAAAGTTAATATAGCAAAAATATGTACTTTATTTGAAAATTAACACTCAAATCCTATAATCAAAGTACACATTTTACAGAATCCCATGGAATTTTTTTATCTATTTTTTCCTAACAAGTACCAATCAATCAGAATTACTAAAGGAAGTTCAGCAGAAGAGAAACAGGAGAAGAGCATTGCAGTTTAGTGTAGCACATTGACAAATTATTTCATTGGCCAGATTTTTTTCTGAAGATATTGTCTTATTACATAAAATACAAATAATTATAAAGAATTAGCTAAGTTTTAAGCAAACCGCATTCACATGTATATTATCATCTGTACAAAATTTTTTTAGAAATATTTTTTCTGTGGTTTTATAGACAGTGCTAGGAGTCTTGGAAAAGTTTTACTTAAGACTTAAGTTTCTGGATCAAATTGGACAAATGATGAGTTTTATATAAAAAAGTAAACTGACTTTCACATATTTTGACGTGCAGCAAAACTCGACTTTCATCAGTATTATTAAGAACAAAATAAGAGCAACAGAAACAAGAAAAAATGCTTAAAATAAGGGTGACTTTTTATTTCCTCTGAAATGCCATTCATAAATAGCACATCTTATTTTTAATTTGTTTAACCCTTAAATTTCTCTAGAAATTTATTTTCAGTGGTAGTCTTACCTTCATATGCAAAACTACAATTTCATTATTTGGGAAGGTATACTACCTAGTAGGCTGATATAATTTAAAAACTGTTCTTCTGACCAAATTTTGGTAAACCACTTATGAATACAAAATCTTTGTGGATAAAAATCTTATTTTTTGTCTATTTTTTTTTGTAAAAAGATATACTTTCCCCATCATAAATTTGTAAACTCAATATTGATTTAAAATGGAATCCTAAATTATCAAGCACATTAATTTAAAAATACACATCTTTATTTTAAACAATTTAAATTTAAGATTTCAGGTATTCTTAAGGGATTGACAGGTAACATGTAGCAAATCCTTTCTTTAATAGAGTAAAAATACTTTATCCACCAATGACAGCTTTATTAATGACCTCTTCAAATATCAGTGCTTATAAAATTTCATATCTTACAAAATAAAAAAAATACAAACTAGCAATAAAATTAACTGCTTAAATGATTAAGAAATATTTTTGATAACATGATAAGGATTTTTATTGTCCAAACAAAAGATCATAATAGAAGACACAAATAAATTAGTTGTTCTGACAATTTTAGACTTCAGGCATTCTCTGTGAGAATGTCAGTTCCTTATGTAAACAAGAATCCTAACCGAAACAAAAACAGCAAATGTCTGAGACAGTGTTTAAGACAAATTTACATAGTGAGGATAAATAGAAGGTTTTAGATTATACACATATGTGATAGAGCCATATAATGATTCAAATGTATATAACATCATAGATGCATATAGAAGCCCACCTGATTGTGAATTTCTTGTGGTAAATACATTTAAAAATATTGTTTTCAGCTAAATAAATGTGTTAAGTGTGAATTTTTGTCATATTTCTTTAAAAGACCATATAATTATTTTAAAATGATTTTCCTCTATTGATTTGGTCCCCATAGTTTTGATGTGTTTCAAATCAGCGGAATTTCTCTTTCCAATGGCTATACCTTCCTTAAAAGGCTTGTTTTAAAAGGCTTCCCCTGCATACACATGTTTACAAGGAGAGGCCTTTCAACATCTCTGCAAATCAGGTCATTCATTGTTCCTGTAGTCGTGGTGATGTGGAAAATAGCCTAGTCCGGAAGACTGTGACTGGCTGGGCCTACCTCATCTGGTGCATTTGTGGAGAAAACACAAAGTGACAAGTTGCTAACTTTCTCTTCTCAGGTGTAAATGCAGATAGAATACCATTAGTGCACAATTTCACAAATAAAATTATGTATCACCATTGATTGAAAGTCTTCCCAAAAGTGATTATTGAGGACCCATCCCCAGAGTTTCTGATTCATTAGGTGTGGGATAGGGCTGAAGAATTTACATTTCTAAGAAGTCACCTGGTGATGACAACCATACTTTGAGAATCAGTGTCTTAGTTCTGTGCAACTTTGTTTTGATGCTTCATAGGTATATGAGAAAGGCCAGACTCTTCCAGAACTACACATATTAGGTAAATAGACCACTTTTCTTTTTCTATATTTTTATAGCTAAATCAGATTCCTTATTCCCATTCACAATCACACCCTTGAAAACATGGAGCCAAAGAGTACCTGTCCAGGGTCTGCAAGAGAGTTACTTGGCAAGCAAACAACTTTTAATTTTAATCAGGTGTTATACCTGGAACTTCTTCAAGAACTCTCAGTATATTGACTTTATTCAACCTCAGTCAAAAAGTCCAAGAGTTACCTCCAGAAGAATGAAATTGATTTCTTGAGGAATCCTACAAGACAATCCTGATAAAGTAAGGGATCACAAATGTTGACTCAGGCTTCATTTTTTCCATAATCTAGATTAATCTCTTTCAATTAAAATGTGTTAATTCTTTACAAAATTTTGTCTTTTCTTCTACTACTGTGTTCTATAAACTTACTAGCATATTATTTTATTGATCTAATCACTGCCTTTTTTCTTATAATATGATATAAAATTGATAAATAGTTGACACATATATGCCATTAGTAGGTATGTAAATGGAGATTTAAGACTAAGATAGTCCTTAAATTCTTCTTGAAAACCCCAACATGTAAAAGACTCTAAAATGAAGTCAATAACACAACTGTGATTCATGTTGGTGAGAAACTTGACATGACACTCCTTATAGGATAATTTTCTCATTGGATCTTAATAATCACATACTTCACTGCAGGAGTATGAGTACATGTAATTATGAACTAAAGCTCCAACTCCTGTTGGAAGTATTATGTAACATACAGTATAAATCCCAAATTCTGAATTCTACATTTTGAAGGCATTTTATTCAGGGTTTTTGACAGGGGATGGTCGACGTAGAGAAGCATGCATGCTATTAGTATGGTTCCCCAGCTGCCAATCCACACATCCAGCCTACTTTTCCCTGACATGAAGTTGCAGCAGAGTAATGCCACTGTGGAGCAGTAATACAGGTGGGGTGGAGCACAGGCAGCCAGCATACACTGTGGCCATTTGGAGCCCGCCATGCAGGCGGACCTGAGATGCTACAAGACAAGGCCCATTGGCCCATCCCCCTTCGGTGGCAAGGTCTGGGCACGTTTTGAAAGCCTGCTGTAGAAACCCATTTCACACACCATGGCAGACTGGAATCTGCAAGCATAGATCATCCAATGACCTCAACCTCTCACTTCCTGGCCTGCAACAAGAAAATGGAAATGAGGTAGACTTGAATGGAAATCAGATACAAGAGTTGAACAATATCTTTAGTACATTTCCAAATCCTTATTAGCATAAATTTGAACCAATAATGTTCATAAGTTTCCAAACCCTGATCAGTTTATACTGATTTGGGCCAATAGCATTGGGCCAATAGCATTGGCACTTCTTTCAAATCCTAATTATCATAAGTTTGGACCAATAGCAATGATTGAAGGGCTATATAATACTTTAGACTAGCATACTCAGGAGGAGAAAACCTGCTATGGGGTTCCCTCTTGCACCACAGGAGTGCTGTTCCTGTTTCTGTTTTTCCTACTCTTAGACACACTCATCCTTGTCCATGGATTTTATTCTTTGAATTCAGGATAGGAGAACTCTAAAAGAAGAACAAATTGATGGTGGGCCGCTGGGATCTGCTGCAACCCTAGAGTGCATGGCATGCCATTAAGAGCTGCAACACTTGTTGACTGGAGAGGAGTGTCAATTGTGAAGAACCCTCTTGCCAGCAAAAGCAGTGAATAGAGTTTTATCTCAAAACTCCACTTTCATCTTTTGGTGACCATGAAGGACATTTCAGATGGTGAGTGAAAAAGACCAAAAAAATTATCAGTTTTTTGTAATGTTCTAGACTCCTTTCAAAATCATCTCTATCAGAAATGCCCCGGCACCTGTTGGCCTGCTGAAAGTGGATAGCACAGACACCAGTCTTCAGGCTTACTACAGGAGGCTGGCTCAATCTTGCCTTCATCTTTGATGGATGAATATTTTGAAGCTCTGTGTTAGCTACTCTCCAAAGAACATGAACTAGGTCATGAGATTGGCTCAAGCGACCACTTCTTTTTTTTTTTTTTTTTTTTTACTTTCACACTGACTTTACTCAATGGTAGATGGCTTCCTTACACAATGTGTCCTGGATCCTGAAACAAACTGATCTGAGTTATTTGGGAAAGAGGCAAACCACTAGTCCCCAGAGCATGAGTCAAGCAGTCTGTTTCTTTCTACTCTCTCTTTCATGTGCACTACAAAGAACATGTAGACCTGGGTTTCTTATATCTTGCTGAACCCCAGTTGTCTCAATAAGACCCATAGATAAGGTTATGTGAAATTTTCAAGATGTTGAGTGACTATTAGGACCCACTCACAAGAAAAGTCCCTTTCCCCGGATCTCCAAACCCTGCCAATTTTCCTTTAGAGAATGTTCTTATAACTTTCATTTATTTATTTATTTATTTATTTTTATGTGTTGTTGAGGATCGAACTCAGGGCCTTGCACATGGGAGGTGAGCGCTCTACCACTGAGTTATAACCCCAGCCCCATTCTTTGGATAACTTTAAACCCATCAAAGTAAAAGCAAATACAATCTGAACAAAAACTCTTAAGCAATTTAAAATCAAATATTTATAGTGAATAGTGACTCTAAGTATGCACATGATGGAAAATACATCCTAAAAAACTAAAACCTTTCCTTGGGAACATATCTGTCACTTAGTATAATAACTGAATTTCTTCAGGACACCTAATCCCATCTGCAGTGGCTCCATAACTGAGGATAAACTCAGTACAGGGAAAACAAGCAAGCAAACAACAACAACAATAAAAGATTTCTCCTTTTAAGAGTGTAATGATATGAGGAAAAGGAATTTGGGTCATATTTTGGTAAGAGCAGCCAGGCCAAAACCTAGTCAGGCCTCAATAAGTGCTTAATCACATTTTGAGGTTCATGGGAGATAAAAGAAAACGTTGAGTACTTTGTGTTGATAAGAGTAACTAATCCAACTGGCAGGTCTCAAGGGTGGTCACCAATGGCTTTGAGGCCCATAGGTGATAGGCTTGCTTTTATCTGGTTTAAACAATGGAGGGATGCCAAGGGATGTCTTTTCCCCACATCTCCTTCAGGAGAGTAATATACTATCTGGCACAAGGACTGAAACACTAAGATTCCTTTGACCTTCCAACCCTGGGAAGCAATGCTTAATATTTTTCTGTTACTCAACTGTGACTCAAATACCAGTTGGGGGATGGGGAGAGATGGCCTCTGATAGAAGCATAAAGTACAATACCATTTTATGTCTATATTTGCATGAGTAATTGCCCAAAGTGACTTAAGACCAAAGAGGGGTGGAGAGTGTCACTTTTAAATCCAAACTACTATAAAACTTTCTTATACTCTGGGATTCTGCAGAAAGGGGAGACAAAGGGAAAGAACTTACTCCAAACCAAAATTGTACTCTGGTCTGATAGACATTCCATTTGTTCCCTTACTAGAATAATTATGACCATTAATTTTTTTTAGAGAAACCCTCTATCTTTTGAGCTCAGTTTTCCTGATGAATTTACTTTTAGTCCTATACACCTAAATTAATATTTTTGTTAGTATTGTTTTATCTAAATGGAGTTTAGCAGTGATAATGGTGGGGTTTATCTGAACCCCATTCAGGACAAATTAACTCCTGAACCTTGATTTCAGTGTCCACCATGGCTGCCAGGATCTATGTTTAAGATTTCCAATAGTTCAAGTCTTCCCACTGTTTGAATCATAGTATAAAAACTTGGGAACAGCTCTATTTTGATTTATATTTCAAATATAATAGACCAAATATAATAGGATTAAATATAATACTTTTTGTAGATATTGTCTCCTAACCTGTGGAGATCTAATTCCTGCTAAAGAGCTACAAGATCTTCATTTCATGCTTGTTTTATGTATATGTGTGCACATTTCTTTTTTTTTTTTTTTTTTGGTAATGGGGACTGAATCCAAGGGTGCTTAACCATTGAGCCACATCCCCAGTCCTTTTTATTTAGAGATAGGATCTCACTGAGTTGCTTAGGACCTGGATAAACTGCTGAGGCTGGCTTTGAACTCTCAATCCTCCTGCCTCAGACTCCAGAGTCCTTGGGATAACAGACGTGTGCCACTGCACGTGGCTATGTGTGCACATTTCTGTATTGTGTATCATGTCTACGTAATATTTGTATCTATATATCATTTACATTTTACTAGAATTGGATTATAATTAAATGAATACTCATAAATTTAATCCATGGATCCCAAACCCTTTTGAGTACATGAGACTTAAATAAAGCATTAATACAAAGGGTCAATTTACATTGGAAAGAGCAAAAATGTCTTTGAAATTACTATAGTTTTAGAACAAAGAATATTATTAGGAGTAGAGAAAGCAATTTAATAATATTATAGTGATAAATACATCAATAACACAAAATAACCATAATACTTTTGTGCATAATAACAGATCTTCAAAAAGGTAAAAACTGATAAATTTAGAAATGGACAAACCAATAATTATTGCATGCAGTTTTAATTCTTAATAACTGCTAAAACAAGTTGACAGAAAATAAATAAGGAAAGAGATGATTTAAATAACAATATCAATCAATTGATTCAATTAACACTTATAGAATAAAATACCACAAAAGATTTAAATACAGGTTTTTCTGTGCATTTAGATAGATTTTTTTTGTATTTTATTTTTCTTCCTTTGTCATTAAAATTAATTAATTTATTTTAATTAGGTATATATGACAGCAGAGTATATTTTGATTCATTGTACGCAATTGCAGCACAACTTTTCACTTCTCTGGTTGTACACGATGTAGTGTCACACCATATGTGCAGTCACACATTTGCCTAGATAATGATGTCCATCTCATTTCACCATCTTTCCTGTCTCCATGCCCCCACTCACCTCATTCTCCCCTAGGCCCCATCAAAGTTCCTTCATTTTTCCCATGTTCCCCCATTATGGATCAGCATCCTGTTATCAGAGAACATTTGGCCTTTGGTTTGGGGGATTGGCTTACTTCACTTAGCATGATATTCTCCAATTCCATCCATTTACCTGCAAATCCCATAAATTTATTCTCTGTTAATGCTGAGTAATATTTCATTGTGTATATATATACCACAGTTTCTTTATCCATTCACCTATTGAAGGGCATCTAGGTTGGTTCCACAGTTAAGTTATTATGAATTGAGTTGTTATAAACATTGATATGGCTCCATTACTATAGTATGCTGATTTTGAGGAATAAAGCAACTATCAATAAATTTAACAAATTTTAAATCATGAATGTTTTCTGATTATGATTATAATTATAAATCAATAACCTCAGTAAACAGAAAGATCCCTGGAAAAAATCCCTACATCTTGGAAACATATAAATAACACACTTCAAAATAAACCTCTGTATTAAAATAAAGACAAAGTGTAAGTAGAAAATATTTGAACATTTTTAAAAATTGAACTAAAATTAAATCAAAATATATCAAAATATTTGTGATGTTCCTTATGCAATACTAAGGAAAATGTCTTACTTTAAATGCTTAAAATACAAAATAAGAAATCTAATCAATGGTCTCAATTTATAGCATAAGAAAGTAAGAAAAATAGAGGATATTAAACAAAACATTTGTAAAGAAAGAAATTATTATTGTTTAGGGAAAATTAATGCATGTAATTAGGAAAAAATGATAATACACGTAAATTAAAATAGAAATTGAAGAAGTCAAAAGCTGGTTCTTGGAGAAGGTCAATAGGATATATAAACCTTTATTCAGAATGATTGTAAAAAAAGTGAAAACACACATTATTATTTTCAAGATTGAGAGAGATGACATCAATATATATTCTACATTTATCCCAAGTATGATAGTATTAAAAAATTTGTATGCCAATAAATTTCACAACTTTGAGGACACAGCAAAATTTCTTGAAAAAAATTAATAAAGGTAACTCAAGAAGAAATAGATAACCTGAATAGTCTTTTATTTATTAAAAAACTTTACATATGATTAGATACATTCCCACAAAGTCCAGAAAAGATGGCATAAGTGAAGAAATGGTTTATAAGGAAAAAAATAGCATTTCTATATAAACCTCTGCAACAAATTGAGAAGCACAGGATATTCCACAACTTATCCTATGAATTCAACCTTAATCTTGAATTTAAGAATAGAAAACATAGATCAATATCTATCAAGAAATAGTTTCATAAATTCTAAACAATGTTCTGATATATTAAATCTAAAAAATCACCACACACAGAGGTATGGTAATTTAAAACCAGGCAAGATTTATTCCATAAAAACAAGGTTGGTATAATATTTGGAAATCAAACAGTGTAATTCATCTATTAACAAATGGTATGAACACACAATTTAGGTTGATGGAAATATTTGATTGTTTAATTTGGGTTGTTGTTACATGACTGTATATCTTAGTGTAGTTCAGTGATAGAGAATCCACCTAGCATACACATGACCCTTAATTTGATCTCCAACAGTGCAAAACAAAGAAATACACAAAACCCTCTAGAATTATAACTGTAAAAACTGTAATGTTTATTCTAAGTAAATTATAGTTCAATATATATGACTAAAATAAAAGTGCCTTCACCAAATTGAAGTTATGTTGTGTTGAGAAAGGCTTTGCTAAACATACATAGCCAGGTACTTTGATGATAGTGACTTTGTTATTTCAAGAACATTTTGTTCCCTGATTCTCTGACCACAAAAATTAATGATGGATAACAATTAATCAGACACTATTTGTGTTGAGGTACAAAACTGAACATAGTGTCTCCTGCCATAAATCTTCTTGTCCATATGGTTAAGGTACAATATTGGCACTGAAGCCTGATGTCCATCTGGACACAGATACATTTACTGCATGAGGCAAAACTTTCAAAATCAACCATCTGTTTGTATGTCATTTTTGCAAAAACCCCAAATCTGTAACTAAAATAAAACAATATGTACATGAAAAAAGAATGATCACAGAAATAATGTAGCATTTATTTAGCAAAATACTCTTTCAAGAACATACTTTGAAAATTCTCCAGTAAGTAATACTTTTGCTATCTGAAGAATATGAATGCTACTTATTTTTTTGGGCAGTAATAGTTAAGGTGTGTACTAGCTACAAGTCCCAAAATATTTAATTTTATTTATTTTCCCTGTACCTAATAATTCATGATTTGGACCAAAACAGATTTAAATAACATCTGAAATTATTAATTACTTTTTAAAATTTTTGTATTTCAGCAGGTCAGTTGGTCTATGTGCAGATAAGTAAACATAGTGTATTGCCTATTTGGAATATATAATCTATAATTACATGTTCTTTCCTCAAGGAGCAATGTGTAATAGTTAAGAGTCCAGATCTTGGAGTCATATACTCCAAAGCTCAAATTGTTCCTTTTTGTCAATTGGGTGATCTTAGGCAAATCCCTATCTTGGTAAATCAATCTCCTTTTCTGTAAAAAATCATGACATTGACCTCTTGATTGTTGTAAGGATTGAATAAAATCAGACATGCTCTTAAACAGTTCAGGCTTATATAACAAAGTCCAACAAACTGGGTATCTTAAAATCTGTAAGAATTTCTCTCTTATTCTTCTGGATTAGGAAGGGCGTGATCAAGGTATTAGTATGTCTGAGTTCTGAGAGAGGACCTGTTTCTAGACAGCGGACTGTGTACTTGTCATTTGTATCCTTACATAGCAGAAAGAAGGCTACTTAGCTTTCAAAACTTTTATAAGGGTACTGATCTCATTCATGAGGGCTCCACTCTTACAACCTAATTACCTCCCAAATGCCCTGTTCTAAATACGATCACACTGGATTTAGGGGTTTGAGATATGATTGGGGGTGAAACATGAGTACAGTAGAATTATTAGTATAATAGTATTCTACTCTAATATAGTAGAATTATTACTTGCCATAATAAATAAAGACCTTAGTATCATGGATCTTATCTTAAAATACTTGTTTACCACATGCACAGGAATATTGAGTGGTGGTGAATTAAATCTTGAGATTATAAATTTAATTGCATTCATAAAGAACTTTTTTTTTCCCCAAATAACATCATGGTCACAGGCTCCAGGGAAAATAGTTTTTTTTTTGTTTTTTTTTTGTGAGGCCAACATCAAATCCACTATTCTTCTTTAACTGTTAAATTTCTTACAACCATATGCTTCTTCAAAACAGAAGTGTCACAGGTTTTCATATCTTACTTATTTTTGCACTCAGTCTCATAAACTTTCTATATACAATGTGCTCCAATTTTATATTGAAAGTCTTGATATGAAGACTTGGTGCAGATGAGCCTAAAATTCCCTTGTGAGGCATCAGTGCATCTGCTGATTCCCACATGAAATGAGGATGTGATTGAGCATTGAGTGTTTTGGGGGAAGATGCAGGTACAAAAATGCTTTAGATTTAGTGATTTGGACTTTATCTATAATTGATAAAATTGAGAAAATCAGTTCCACAAAGGTTGTGAACTCAGTTTTAAATTCAAAACAGTTTTAAGGTAAAAAAAATAGTTAAAAAACACCAAGGAGACAACTGAACATTAATCACAGGAGGCAAAGGTTTCATTGCCTTGCTGAGACAAATCATATCTGTTCTCTAAGCTCGTCTATATATGAGTCATTGGGTTTTTCAATTTATGAAATAGAAATGCATTTATGTTTTGTAGTCAGATTTTTAAAAAATATTAGAGACCCTAAAAATCATTCAAATGCTTCTGCTGACAAACTTCTTATATTTTTAGATTATATATCCATGGGCTATAGGAATAATAATAAAATTTCTGCCATTATAAAAGAAAAGAAATCCCATAATATATATACCAAATCTATGTGTCTGGTTATGATGAAGTATTGTCTGACAGGTATATTTAAGGACAGGGTTTTAACTGGAAATCAAATGTGTCAAGAAGAAGAAACACTTTTTGGCTTATAGTAGTTTCAAATACAGTATCCTAGATTCAGTAAGCTTAAGAAATGTCTGAAGTTTTAATAAATATGGTATTAAATGTTATTAATTTATAGTATGCACATTTAATTTTCACTTTAATAACAGCAATAGTTATTTCCATGATGTTAAGTTGGTCAAAGAATATGTATTTGTATTTGATTTGTTTCTAATGTTATAAATTTGGAATAAGTTTCATATCAAATCTGAACTCCAATTAATAATCTAAAAATAAAAGTATTCATCTCTAGTTTCTTTGGAAAGATGAAATTAATTTAGATTAAATTAATATAGGTAAAGCCAATAATGGTCATTGAATTATACAAAGGTATCAAAAAGACTTTTAAGTTTTATTTTTAATTGACAAATAATAATTTAATACATTTATGGGATACAATATGATATTTTCATATACCTATACATTGTGTGTGACTAAATCAAACCAATTAATATAAACTTCTCCACACATATGTACCATGTTTTTATGTAACAAACATTTAAAATCTATCATTTTAGCAATTTTAAAATATACTGTATAGTATTTCCTGTAGTCACTAAGACCTATTCCTCCTGTATGAAACTTTATATATTTTTACCAATATCTCACCTTTTTCTATCCTCTCCCTCCCTTATGTTGCCTCTGATGACCACCAGTTTCCTCCCTATTTTATGAATGTGGCATATTTATGTTCCATACATAAGTGAGATTGTTTAGAATTTGCTTTTGTGTTCCTGGTTTACTTTACTTCTATAATGTAATCCAGGTTCATATATGTTATTGTACATGAAAGAATTCCCTCCTTTTATGAGATTATATAGTATTCTATTGCACATGTGTATCCACTTTTTTGAAAATCTCTTCATCCTCTGATGGCCATTTAGGTTGCTTTGATATGTTGGTTATTGTGATTAATGTTGCAGTGAACTTGGAAATGAAAAGATGTCTCCTTGACAAATAAGTTCCTTTGGATAAATACTTAGAAGTGTAAATGCTGGATCATGAGTAGTTGTCTTTTTATTTTTTATTTTTTTAGGAATTTTCATACTAATTTACATTCTCCCATTCTTTTTCCATATCATCATTGATAATTCTTGTCATCATTTGTCTTTTGACAATAGTCATTCTAACAAGTGTGCAGTGGATTTAATTTGCTGTTTCCTTATAGTTTGTATAACATTGCATATTTTTTTCATATACTTGTTGTCCATTTATGCCTTCTTATGAGAAATATCTACTTATCTTTAAATGAATTTATTTGTATTGTGCCATTTTTTTATTTTCTTAACTATTTTGGTAATTAACCACTTATTAAATGTAAGAAGTACAAATATTTTCCTTCATTCCGTAGGTTGTTGCTTCACTCTATTTTTTCTGTAGCTGGGCAGAAGCTTATTCATCTGATAAAATTCCATCAGTTTATTTTTGCCTTTGTTGTCTGTGTTTTTATAGTCATAGCCAAGACATTATTGCCATTACTAATGTAAACTTATACCCAGTGCTTGCTTAAGTCAGAATCTCAATATGTGCACATGTAAATTTATATATTTTCAATTGTCCAACTCTGATTGTATCAAAATTTTAAAATTGGCAATATAAGAAGTAATTATTAAATTTTACTTTTATCTTTACTATTTTTGTTGGCAAAATGTAAGTTATTCTAAAGATAAGTTTAGAACATTTGATTAAAATTTCTATGACATCATAACAAGACCAAAACTACTTTTACTTACAATGTCACCAGCAGTTTCTAAGTTAGGATGCTTGTGTTGCAGACAGCCCTGCAGTATACATCTGGTGATCAAATGGAAACCTTTCTTATGCTGCTGATTTGAAAAAGTAGAAATTGTCATGATTTTTAATCTTTGTTGTTTTGGAGTGGGCTGGCTGCCTGAGAGAACAGATATTTTAAAAATATTCCTTATTGTTCTTGATCAAGGATTGTAGTTTGTTAAAACTTCACAAATCCTGAAAATAAGTTTCAATTTACCCTACATATTAATAACATAGGTGATTAGGGTAGTACTTTCAGCTATTAAAAGAAATGTCCTTTGTTTTTCTAGATATTCCTTTTCTTTTCTGTGAACTTACAAAAATAGTATGATCCATTCTGAGGTCATGGTATATGTCTCCTAATTTAGTCTAACAGAAAACCATTTTACTTAATATAATTTTCTGAATATTTATGGGTTTTACATATGGTCAGTACTTGCAGTTGTACATGATTTATAAGAAGAACATGACACGACTTTGCTCCTAAGGAGCTTAAAATTTACTGGGGGTACAGCACAAGAAATTACAAGAACTTGTTATTTAAATTAATTTAATCAAATGTATTAGGCAATCAATATTCTTGGCCTTCAGAGGAAGTACAGATTAATGTGGATTGTAGGAGTTTCAGAAAACTGTCATAATGGTTGTAAAAAGGTTGACTGGAGTTGAATATTAAAGAATGGGTAGGATTATATAGGTGATAAAGTTAGGGAAAGTAAATTGAAGCCCTTGTCTGATCTCTCCAGCTGATGAGATGATCTGGCTTGTGTGATGGAATACTCTGGCTAATGCAGAGATGTCCTGATAGTTGAAGAACAAAGGTGGATTAGAAAAAAAATAAAAAGAATAGTCTGGAAATGTAAATCAAAACTACACTATTTCATTTCACTCCAGTTAGAATGATGGTCAGTAAGAATGCAAAGAATAGAAGTTCTGAGAGAGGAAATTCTTGTCTTGTACCATTTTTTAGCAGGAATGCTTTCAATTTTTCTCCATTTAGCATTCCCACTAAAAACTGGAACAAGACTAGGATGTCCTCTTTCATCACTTCTATTCAACATCATCCTTGAAACTGTAGCCAGAGCAATTAGACAGAAGAAAGAAATTAAAGGGATACAAATAGGTAAAGAAGAACTCAAATAATCATTATTTGCTGATGATATAATCCAAAAAGTTCCACCAGAAAACTTCTAGAATTAATAAATGAATTCAGCAAAGTAGCAGGATATAAAATCAACATCCATAAATCAAACACATTCCTATACATCAGTGAAGAATCCACTGAAAGATAAATTAGGAAAACTACTCCATTCACAATAGCCTCAAAAACAAAACAAAACAAACAAACAAAAAAACCTGATAACCAATCTAACAAAAAAGTTGTAAAAGACTTTTACAATGAACACTAAAGAAAGAAATTGAAAAAACTTCAGAAAACAGAAAGATCTCCTATGCTTCTGGATAAGGAGAATTAATATTGTCAAAATGATGATACTACTAACAATGTTATACAGATTTAATGCAATTCCTATTGAAATTCCAATGACATTCTTCATAGAATTAGAAAAAGCAATCATGAAATTTATTTGGAAAAATAAGAGACCCAGAATAGTTAAAGCAATCCTTAGCAAGAAATGTGAAGCAGGAGGCATCACAGAACCAGACCTTAAACTGTACTACAGAGCTATAGTAATAAAAACAGCATGGTATTGGGACTAAAATAGACTTCTACACCAATGGTACAGAATAGATGACACAGAGACAAACCCACATAAATATGCTTATGTCATACTAGACAAAGGTGCCAAAAACATTCACTGAAGAAAAGATAGTCTATTCAATACATGGTGCTGGTAAAACTGGAAATTCATATGTAGCAAAATGAAATTAAACACCTATCTCTCACCCTGCACATAAATCAATTCAAAGTAGATCAAAGATTAGGCACTAAAACAGAAACCCTGTGCCAAAAGAAGAAAAAATAGGCCCAAATCTTCACCACATCAGCCTAGGATCTGACTTTCATAACAATACTACTAAAGCGCAAGAAGTAAAATAAAGAATCAATAAATGGGATGGATTCAAATTTAAAAGCTTCTTCTCAGCAAAGGAAACAATTAATAAAGCGAGGAGAGGCTACGGATTGGGAGAAAATCTTATCCACAATCACCTACCATAAAGCATTAATCTGTAGGATATATAAAGAACTCAAAAAACCTTTACATCAAAATAAATAAATAAATAAATACATAAATAAATAACCCAATCAATAAATAGGGTAAGGAACTGAACAGACATTTCAGGAAGAAATGCAATTAATCAACAAATATATGAGAAAATCCAACATCTCTGGCAACTAGAGGAATGCAAATCAAAACTACTCTAAGGTTTCATCTCACTCCTATCAGAATGGCAATCATCAAGAATACAGGCAACAATAAATGTTGACAATGATGTGGTGAAAAAGGTACACTCATCCATTGCTGGTGGGACTGCAAATTGGTGCAACCACATTGGAAATCAGTATGGAGATTCCTCAGAAAACTAGGAATGGAACAACCATTTGATCCAGCTATCCCACTCCTTGGTTTATATCCAAAGGATTTAAAATCAGCATACTATAGTGAGGCAGCCACATCAATGTTTATATCAGCTCAATTCACAATAACTAGATTATGGAAGCAATCTAGGTGTCCCTCAATAGATGAATGGATAAAGAAAATGTGGTGTACATGCTCAGTGGAATATTACTCAGCTTTAAAGAAGAGTAAAATTATAAAATGTGCCAGTAAATGGTTGGAGTTGGATAATATCATGCTAAGCAAAATAAGCCAATCCCACAAAGTCATTAAAATGCATCAATGAAAAATGGAAAAGAGGCAGAATGAGATATGGAACAATCTATGTAAGCACAACTCTGCTGATAATGGGAGTCCAATGGAGGATGTTGAAATATGAACTAAGTCGGTAGGAAAAATATTGAATAAGTTGTTCTAATATCATGGTCTGAACTACCAGGATGCAGGTTACAAGAACCTGGAGTCACTGGAATTCTCTAGGTTTTGAACGTTAAGGAAAATAGAAGCATATGTTGAAAACTGTGTTTTTCATAGAATAACCTATTCTAGTGTTTAAAAGATACTGATTAAATAGATTAAAAATAAAACAGAAAATGAAATTATCAGGTGGTTGTGTTAACTGGTAAAGTCAGCAGTGAGAATTCAGATATCTTGGCCCCCAATGCTGGATGTTTTCAGTAAATAATACAATCTGTAATGGTGACTTAGTTTTGGTAGAAGAAAATTTATTTATGATTTTATTTTGTCACTATTAACAGCATATCTCTCATTTTGGGCCAATTTTTGATTCATTTATTTCTTCTCAGTATGTAAGAATGCTTCACCCGATGTGCTACTGAGTCCTGACGAATGCTGAAGACAATGGGAATTTCTTCACAGTTGCAAAAACTAACATAATATTTTGTCTTTTAAGAAAGAGTAGTACTAAGAAAAAATGATTATATAGCAACTGCAATACTATATGGCATGCATGATTGTGAAGTATTATGATTTAAATGTTTATATTTATAAAAATGAACTACAGTTAATATTAATTTCATTGAAAATATTTATTTTTATGTCTCTTGTTTTCCTGACTTTCTACTTGCCTTAAAATTGCGTAGAATATCTTTCTTGATCAAAATTTCATATCCTCTCTCCTTCAGTAATTCTTGCTAATATGTCTGAATTAAGTCAGACTCCTATTACAAAAATTTTCCTGATCCCCTTCAATCAGATTAAGCATGATACAGATCTTATATACCTCTTTTCTTTTTTGATACCAGTTATCATATAGATAAAAAGAACTTTATTTTCTACAATCTGTAAAGTAAAACATTATCTTATATAACTTTTAAAAGCAATTTTGGTTAGAGTTAATATAGTAACAGATTAAAGATTTTATACATTACAAACCTCAATGTTCACAAAGACAAGAATTGTGTATATCTTCCCCAACATACTGTTCTTAGTATCTAACATAGTTCCAGTTCCCAGTAAATCAGAATAAGTATTTGTTAAATGAATAGCAGAAATATTATATATTTATAGCTATGAATTTCCCTGTAGGTAATGCTATAATCACATCACACAAAATTTATCTATCTATATAAAATTTATTTATGATTTTATTTATATGATTATATATATGTATATTTTTTATTTATGTTCAAGATATTTTTAAGTTCTCTTTTTATTTCTTTTTTGATGCATAGATACATAGACCAGCAATGTTTAATATCTAAATATTTTAATTTTCCCAAATTTCTTTTTCCAATCTAATGTAAATTTCAGTGATCAGAATGCATAATTTTCATGATTTCATTCCTTTGAAATGCATAGAAAATTGTTTCATAGTCTAACACATTATGTATCTATGAGAATATTTCATGAGCATGAACATTCAAAAATAATAATTTGCTATTGTTAATATATTATTGCATTACGGAATGTTTTACATATTTACTTATCTGAATCAACCTCAAATTAGAACATATCTAATTCTGGTGAAATACAGAGCATTGTACTCCAACATAGGTATAATTATTATCATATATTGATTCTATTCTGTGATTCTAGTTGAAGAACATTGCACAACTATGATATCTCCTACAAATCATGGTATTTCATGTTTTCTATTATTTTTCTTTCAATTAACAATATGTTTTCAAGGTTCTTCCAAATAGTGCATTTATCAGTATTCTTTCCTTTTTATGGCTAAATAGTATCCCATTGTACATATTATAAATATTTTATCTATTCTCCCTTTGACTATAATTTATGTGTGTGGATCACTTTATATTCACTTTACTTGGAATTTGTTGAGATTGTATAGATTCATATCTTTCATCAAAGTTTGAAAACTTTAGGAAATTACTTGTTCAGAAATTCATTGTATTCCCAACACATTTCTTGATGAGAGGACCAATTCCTGGAGCTGCCTACACTGCCTTCTTCTAATGGGCAATTTTCCCTTACTACATTTACAATTTTTACCTGTTTCTCTTTCATTAGTTCAAGCACAATGTATCTAGATGTTGATTCCCTCATGTAATTCTAATTGGACATCACTCTACTTCTTAAATAGGTGGATTACTATTTTACATCTACTTTTAGAGTATTTTGAACTTTTTTTTTTCATATGTGGCAGAGCTTTCCCCACCCTTCTTGGGTTCCAGGGATGGTGTCTCCTGCATGGGTGTGTCTTGCTACAGCCCCTTGGGTGGAGCTACGCTCACCTGTTCCTTTGTAATGTAAACCATTGCCCTGTTTAGGATAGAATCTTCCATGGAAGTGCCTTGTGTGGGTCCCCTTCTCTTACTGTGCCCTTGGGTGTAACCTACCCAGATTTCAGTCAATCTTCTGACAGTGGACACCATGAAGATAGACTCAGCCCTCTGAAACCTGACCTCTTGCCTCATTTGAATAGCTTCTGCTCAATAAAAGGGGTCGTCATCACGTTCTCTCTCTCTCTCTCTCTCTCTCTCTCTCTCTCTCTCTCTCTCTCTCTCTCTCTCCCTGCGGACCCTTAAGGTCAGAGGAGCAGTCAAGCAGTCACAGTGACCCCAAAGAAAAAGGTACTTGTATCTCTTGTGTGGTTATTTTGCGCAGCCCAGTTAGTCCGGTCTAACTGGAGTGACTCCTGAATCTTTTAGTCGCAGGAACAGAAACCAGGCAGTCCATCAGCTGATTAATCCATTGATGAGGATTAATCCATTGATGATCCAATCCCTTCCCAAGAGCCCCATCTCTATTGCACTGGGTACCACACCTTCAACACATGAGCCTTTGGGCAACATTACAGATCCAACATTACAAATCCAAGCTATTACAGGCAGAGTGTGATCAGTTGGCAGCTAAGATTTACTGAAGTTTGCTGTAAAAAGCTGAGATTTAGTTTCTTTGTAATAATATGTTTATGTCAAACTATGGTGTAGTTCACTATGTGTAGAGGCCACTTTGAGTCAAATGTGATCACCCATTTATGGAGATAGGATTAAAGCTAAGCTTAACTAATTTTAATAATGCCTTGATTTTTAGAGAGACAGGACAAAGTATTTTGGTAAAATTCATTTACTCATAAACACTTGATCATATGGAAACAGCCCATTGAGAGAAAAGAGTGGGTGATTGGGAAACTGAGGTTTTGCTTTTTATGGTGTGCTCCAGGCATCTGGAAGCTCAATTAATCAATTAACATCAGAGCTTCAACATTCTCATCATGAATATAGAGTTTGGCTTATGTAGTTTTACAGTCATCTCCAAATAACTGCTTCCAGAGCAGTTGTATGAGATTACATTTTACTAGGGAGTCTCTTAGTCTGCAGTCTCAAGTCCTGAGTTGAGATGGTGAGGAGGGAGGTAGGACCTGAGATTTTTACCATCTTCTCTTTGGACCCAGAATTTGAAGGTACTGGTCCCCTTCAATTGTCACCAACCCCAATATTTCTTGATTCTTCCTCTAGTGTATGACATTATAAGTGATTTTTCTTGTTCTGCACAAGTAGGGCATATGTGTGGCATTTTCTTGGTGCATTGTATTTCTATGAAATAAAATAAGTCTTCTTTTCTCCTCAGTGATTATGGTACCTGATTCAGTCGCTGGAGTTTCTGTGGTTATTAGCAGCTCGGCAGAAAGAAGATGGCTTGCTTAATAAAAATGCCAGCAGAGTCCTCTCTGCATAGACCAAAAATGCATGTCAGTCCATTTTGGTCTGAGAAAATTATTACATCTGTCATTGTCTCATTTGTTCATATTCCCTAGAAAAGTATATTTTGCTTTTGGTCTATCACTGATATTTTAAAAATCCTAAATGTAAGAAGAAAATTAGAAAACATTATACAGCATGAGCTTTTGGGAGTATATGCATTTGAACTGGTGGTAAAAGCACATGATGGCATGTATGGGCACTAACATAAAATCTAGGAGCAATGAAAAATAAATAGTGATAAGCTTACAAGAGCTCATAGACTGTGTCACCTTTGCCTCCTATCGTTTTGTATCACAGGGAGTCTATGATACACCTGTAGTTGCTATGAAGCACTGGTTAGGTTCTTATAGCTTGGTGGCAGAAAGCTAACTGAAGTTAAAATTCAGAAAGCTGCCACTAGTGCAAAATATCGAGATAATATTAAAAAAAAAAAAAAAACATGGACCAAACAGAAATTGAATCATTATAGTAGATTAATATTCAGACTCTTTTAAACTGCTTTAATGATATTTTTTTAATCAGACACATTTTTGTGTTTTTCACATTTGTAAGTTTGGCAAGACAAGAAAAGAATGATTCTTTTGGAGAAGATGTAGGAAAAAGAGACTCAAACAAGTGGTTTGCACAAAGTCACAGAAAAAGGATTGGATGACCTGTACCAAGATTTCAGTACTTTTAGAAATGTGTAGCCATGAAAATTAGAAAGTGGACTGTTTGAGGCAATTAATTAAGCTATCATTTACTAGAGTAGGAGTTCTTCAAACACCTGCTGGATAATGGCCTCTCAAATAATAAAACAAATTATTCAAGAAAGTGGTAGGTATAATTTATCACAAAATGCTGAATGATTTGGAAAGTATCTCGGAGTCCTAAATCAATAGCAAACATGACTGGGTTTTCTATCCATCATTCCATGATATTAGAGATGACAATATATCTGGTGAAAAGAGCAACCATATTCCACACTTTATAAGATTTCTACTGGATTTTTATGAGAGGCCTTTTTAAGGAAAACTATCAACACTTTTAAAAACATTTTTTTATTAATCTATACATTTCAAAACTGTATTTGTGCAATTCCTGGATATGTTGACTTTCACTCTTCTTCAGTTTCAATAAAACATAATGTTATCTCTTTGATGACAGTTCTTAAAAATCTCCAGACACACATAGTCTTTAAAAGTAATTTCACCTTATTCCTTTCTCATCAGATCCAAACAAACAAGAGACACAACGTGTTATGCATCTTTTGGATTGCAGTTTATGATTTAAAACGTGCTAGTACGGCCAAAAGTCTTAAATTTAAATTAATCACCACACTAGAGAGTAATTTCTTGGCATGATGTGTCCTTCTACTGAAGGGTTTTATCCTGGATGATTGCAGACTTCTGCTCTGGCAAATGAGCTTTAATAGAAGCACTTTGGGTAAAATGAAGTGATAACAGATCTACTATTTAAGCCAAAATTTGAGGCAAAATTAAAATGTATAAATGAAACTGTTGATCAGCTTGGGATTATGGAATGTGTTTTCCCTTGAAAATTATTCAAGTTTGATTAAACTCAGGAATGGGTCCAAATCATTTCTCTTTCAGATATGATAGACCTCATCTGTTGTCCAGGGGCTTCTGCTTTCTCCAGGTTGGGTATTTTGCTTCTAGACAGCTGCTGTCAATTATCTCCTTCCACCTGAAAGAACCAGGTAAGGGACACTAGAATTAGCCACCATATTCATCACACATCAGTTAGAAATCCTCACCCTGGGCCAAATGACTGCTGCAGTTCTAGCATTTGTGAGCAAAGGCCTTATTGCTATCCTGTCCTGTGTCCCTCTTGACTGATATCCACTACTTTCCCTTTTGGGATCCCTATTTGTGTTCCTTAGAAACACTTTCTCTGACTATGGACTGTGTATCCTGATTTGCACCCTGCTCTTTGTCTTCTTGGTATTGTCACTCTGCCTACAGAGTGACTTTGTCAGTGAGAATTTTCCAAAAATTACTAATTCCTCAATATTGTTTGGGCATGTTCTAATTGAATCATCATCATTACTTATAGAGACCCAGTTTGTGTCTAAACCCACCAGATATAGTACCTACTCTTGATGAGTTGCCTATTTGCTAAAATGTTGAAATCAATTAAAACACCTGTTAGGCAAACCCCAAATTACTGTAATCAGGCTCCCTTGCTGAAGCTTCCCATGGACTATGTGAAGTCAAGGTCATAAACATTCTAATTCAATGTGTGTACTCAAGGCTATAAACATTTGCTTGTGAGCATGCACCCACTATGTAACCTGTTGGCAGTGTACCTTCTTTGTCTGACTTGGACATAAAAATCTATGGAAATGGTTTCCAGGGCAAAACAGAACTACCTGGGGGTTGGCTAGGAGATGTTGTCACTTCGAATGAAGAATGACTACTATCTTAACTGTATCTTGCATCTTTTTTTCAACTGTTGCATCCCTGAACCCTGCTGACTGAGCCTGAGCCTGAACCTTAGCACTGTTAACATCTGACCTGAACCAGTCATCATTCTCACTGTTGTATGTGGGGTAAAGTTTGAGGAGGTCACTGGGTAGAAAATCAGCAGTTCATCCAGGAAAAACAAAAACAAAAACAAAAACAAAACTTCTTGGTAACTTGGCCATGTAGTAAACAGACTAAATGATGAAAGAGAATTTACCTCTAAAATGGTCTTGACTGAATGTTCTCAGCAAAGTATCACTTAGGATCGACCAGCATGGCTTCCTGGAGAATATCCCATAGGCTATCCAGCTCTCAGGAATTTAAAATAGAGATAATTCATACTTTCTTATGTCCTTAACATTGTGCAGTGAAGCACCACAACAGTTAAGTTCTATGATCCATGTGAGTATGTTTTGACAAGCTGATCCTATGAATTAGCTCAAGCTGTCAGGCTTTAGTGTATGAATACCTGCATTTGAATCCTTGTTTCTGTTTAATTGTAAAGTTTGGGCAAGTTACTTGATCTTTCAATGACTAAATTCCCTATTCATAAAACAGAGGTTAGAATGAGCTTCTAACATGGAATAATGCATATAAAATATAGAACACTAAATTTGAACTTAACGTTAGACATTATTATTTGGATTCAGTATGAGAGCTGGGTCACAATAATAGACACCAATCATCAGGTACTTGGTTAAAATAGGTACTAAGTTAAGAAATTAAATTCATTGTCCTCCTAGTAGGTTCGGTTCAATTCCATAGTAGGGTTCTTATAGGGATGTGTGTAGTAGGGATGTGTGAGGTCCTGAGTTTAATCCCCAACACCACAAACATAAAATTGCTCTCTTGTAGTTTTTATAATCATTCTAATGGATAGTGAGAAGAATTACCACAAATGTGGAAGTGACTAAGACTGGCATTTTCATTATGTCCTTCTGAAACATATACCTGATCTGCATAAGGTAAAAATGTATGTCTGCAGTCCCCAAACTAAATGCCTCAAGGCCATTGATTCTCAAAATGCCACTGCAGCATTAACATCACCTGTAAGCTTATTTAGATATACAGAATCTGACTTTACCAAAGAAATGTTCATTAAACATCAGCATTTTAACAAGACACATCTTCCCAAGTGATCTGTGTGCCTATTAAAATTTGAGAACTCTATTTTTGCCAGTTTCAGATGTTTCTTTTCTATGTCATTTTATCAAGTGCACCTGTCATGGTTTCTAATAATCCATTTTTGATTGCAGCAGATAGTCATTGAACTTTGTCTTTTAATCTTCAGCTACAACCTGGGAGCTATTTTGGTAATGTTCAGTGCCACTATGAAGGAAGGAGGAATGTAAGACACAAAATAAAGGTAGAGCTTTAAGCAAAATGAAAAGCTCCTTAATAGAGCAAAAATTCCCTCCAAGACCCACTATCCAATCTAAATTTAAAAGTTAAAATACAAACACACGGAACTTAAGTTTGTGAATAGTTTTAAACAGAAAGAATTTTACATTTCCACAGTGTGCAATTTTATTTTAGTTTCTGTAAATAGAGATCAGATATGCAATGTAAATACTCTCAGATTTTCCAAAATCATGAACTTAAGGGAACTCTTGAAAGTAAGTTAGCACAAATTTTAATATAATTTTTTTTGTTCAATTCTATGGTTTGAAAAATATGTTTCAAAGTTTTATTATATTTGTTTTTGGATCAGATTTATTTGAAGAAACTTTGTGCTACGTGGTGACCTTATTTATTAGGAGAATACTTGTAAAACGAACAACTTTGTTTCATAACAATGCTAAACTTAGATTATGTCAAATAGTGAATTAATTATGGTGATCATATTAAGCAATACAATATTAATATTTTAAAAAGTGTGAGTGGGGAAACATTAACACAGTGAATTATAGACAAAAATGATTTTAAAAAAACCTGATACTCTTCAACTTGTAAAAGCAATATCCAGGTGTTGATTTTAATTATTAGTCTGCCCTGGGACATTGAAAACATGCAACAGCTTTAGGAATATGGAAGCAAGTGAAAACAACCCAAGAAGAATGAATAGTCTCATTCAGAGCATTTAGAGCATGGGTGTCAGCAATCATCTCTTGCTTTTATCAAAGACACAAAAGCAGCCAGGGAGAAAGCTTCATAGTGAAAAAGAATGAAAAACTTCAGGTATGCTCTGATTGGAGGTTATTGCTCCAGGTCATTTGAAGGCAGGAAAACCAGAATCTTAAGATTAATTTGGAATCGGTATTCACTGAGATTTCTCTAGTCTGTCCTAAATTGGAAGTAGAGGCAAAAATTAACAAAGCTGGCAATTATGAGCAATCTCCTGTTTGTTCTAGGCAAACAGCTTCAGGAGTGTGATTTGACTGACTGAGCTACTTGCTATGGAGGCTATAGGTCAGAGTTGTGTTGTGGCCAGGCCATTCTATATATATATTCAGTTTATATATATATATTATATATATATATATAAATATATATATATATATAATATATATATATATATATATATATATATATATATATATATATATATATATATATATATTCAGTTTCTCAGGGCAGAAAAAATAGTGTGCAAAATGCTGTCATAAAATAATTGAAAATAAAACCTCACTATTATTATAATATCTCAAAAATACAGCCTGATGTCGCTAAGATAGTTTTAGGTCAATGTTCTTTAATATAGACGTTTATTTAAGAATTACATATATAAGCACTTGAATACTTTGGACTGAGTAAAATGCAGCCTATCAGAATTGCAAGAGAAATAACAAATCAGCCACTATTTTTGAGGTAATCTGACAACTCTTATTTCCTATCTCCTTTGTATACCTCAGAATAAAGATGCAACTGGAATTTGAGACAGGAAACTCAAAAAGAATTGATAGGTTGATTAAAATTTATAGTAGCATTGATAAAACCAAGAGTCATCAATGCAACCTTGGAAGTAGTTAAAGGACACTGGAAAGAGAGGGAGTGGATTGTCAGCACTGCAGGAAGCCCTGGTCATAACCTGGGGGATTAACTTGAGAAATGAAGCAGTGAAGTAATTTTAACCAACATTTGAGCATCTATACTGTTATAAGCACAGTCATATGGGATGGTGATTTTTTTTTTTTAGAATAAAATAGAGGTTGGCCTTCATGGAAATAAGTATAAAAAGAGTCACTTTTAATTGTATGCAAAAATACACTCTCTAAATGTGACAGTATCCTTTGGCTAAAAATATATCTTAACCAATTGAGAGGTCATCATGTTACTTTGAAAGAATAGTAAGTTTCTCCACTTTTAAAAGAAAAGTATATAAATTCTGTTGTTTTTTTTTTTTCAAATTGAAATGAGAAATTGTAAAAATAATGATTTTGTTACATTCTTAAGAGATTAAAATTTTAATTTGGGGGTAAGTGCTCCATATAAAATACACTCATGCAAATAGTACATATTCTAAAACAGCTTTCATTTGTGCCTTTTAGAGAGAAATTTACTTTTTTTAATTTAATTTTTATGAAAGGGCAGAAGATGAAACGAAAAAAAGCATTCATGTGACTAAAATAGTATTTTAGAACTATAGAAAGGAAAGTGAAAGAAGAGATTTTTTTGGCGGGGGGAGACAAAATACACTTTAAAACTTACTTATTTTCATTGACTTGAGTTTTTCCTGTTTTACAAGTAAGACTTATATATGTCACAATTTGAAAATTATTCAATTGGTTGAAGAAGATGTTCAGAATTAGAGAATGAACAAGTTGGTGCTTTATTTGAAAGAAGCCCTCTCATTTGCTTAAAATAACCAATGAAAATTTCAATAAAGTAATTTTCATATACTTCATATGGGAGACATTGGCCGTTGTGTTTGATCTACTCATGAGATGGATCACTCATGCATTCTGGATTCCATTGCAAACCAGTAAACCCTGAGAGTGATTCCACTAAAATCCAGTTTTCCAGAATCTCCACATCATTAATCTACAATAGAAATATAAGACACAAATGTGAACCCCATATGTAATTTTAAATGTTCTAGTAGCCACATAGAAAATCTTAAACATATGTTAATACAATTAGTGTTTTCTTTAAGCCAGATGTCAATTCATGGTTCTTTTGCCATGTATTCAACATAAAATTACTGATTTTTTAAATACTTTTCTTCTTTTTGAGATCCAGTTTGTATTCTATACTAACATAAAATCTAAATTGTAAAATTTCTATTTCATGTGCTCAATATACACATGTGTCTAGAGGTCCCCATGTCAAACAGCAGAACCCTTGATCTTTAGACCTTAAATCTTCAAATGCTACTGAAAAATCACTTTTGCAAAAATTTACAAGTTAGCCCTTTTATGAGCACAGAAATATAAAGAAAAGGAAGCATATAAATGTCTTAAAATGAAAGACCTGTCTTGATGAAGTAAACAATGGATGGCATTTTTTCTAAATTTCAATAACATGTATTCTTTGAATGCTGCTACTGATTCTATATTAAGAGTATTATCTTATTTAAAATGGTAATTTGACTTTTTAATAGTAATCTTTAAAAAGAAAACAAGAGATTTTTTTAAATTACTACAATTAAAAATTGCTATAATTCTAAAATGAAATTCATAATAGTGCTCAAGTGACACACAAGTTTTGTAATAAGTAGATGATTTAAAAGAATGTAGATTTCACAATTCCGGGGTCATTCTTTTATTTAAGAAGCTTTAGTATTTTTAGGAAATAGTTGGCAAAAGAAAATGACCAATCTAAGTAGTATTTAAAATGACCTATAAATATTTATATTAAACCTATTGTATTGATTAATTTGTCTGTAACTTGTCTATGTATTGTTCAGTGAGAATGAATTCCTGCAGAATACAGGATTCCTGAGAATTTTTTTTTTCTATTTTACTTTTTCATTCTTTCCGTGCTTCTTACTAATTTTTGATATTGGTTTTCAGCTTTATACAATTGACTTTCAGGAGTGGTTGGGGTGGATATGCCCAGTATTTTGACATGTAGATAGACTATATCAGTAAGCTATTTTCTTGAACATCATGTGACTTAGTCATTTGCTGCTTTGAACATTACTGGTTAGGGATTCAGTACATTTAAATAAAAGGGAATTTAATATAAATGCTGACATCTTATGTCATATATCTCTATCTAGATATAGATAGAGATAGAGATATAAATGATAAATTAAGGGCTAGAAAACCTCTGAAATTGAGTGTATGACCAAGGAAAATTTATCCATGGAGGTACATAATTCTTTTTAGTCAGGGGCCATCATTTATACGTGATCAAAATGACTGATAAAATAATTTTATGTCCTTCTGCAAAACTAAATAATGAAAACAACCTGTCATATGTGATGTGATGTACTCTTTCAAACTGATTATCCAGGCCCTTTCTTGGTCACACAAGATACAGCACTGATTTTTATCTGGCAATTTATTTTTAGTCACAATTTAATACTTTTCTTAAAATATCACTTAAACTAATAAAAGAACAGGGGACAATATGTCTTCAATAATCAAAGCTGTCATATACAAATTTAAACATGAGGTATGACACAACACGCCTCAAATGCTATTTTTTAGAAATTTTTTCAAGATATTTCTGTTAATTTCTATATATGTTATATTGGAGATCACTGTAATTTCACATTATTTCTAAAATCCTCAAATTCAAATCTTTTTTTTTTTTAATCTCTTTTGTCTACTTTCATATCTTGATCCTAATGTTGAGGTAGGTCTGATTCCCTGTATAAATCTGGCCATTTTTTTTTTTTTATGTGGCCCCATTACCCTGGCTGATGCTTAGTCACTGTTCAAGACTGCTCAGTGAGGGCAAAGTGACCCTTCTTCCCTTAGGTTTCTCCCATGATCAATTTGAGTAGTAATATGAATATGCTTTGTCCTCCACTAGGCAGTCAGTTTTCTGAAGGCATTGCCTGTATCTTCAGCCCCAAGGTGAGACCAATTCACACTCATTTGTTGGAGAAGCCAGTTGGGTGGCTGGGGAGATGTTGAATGAATGAAAAGCACAAGCTATGCTTTGTTTCACCATACTTCATCTCATAACTTTTTCATATGAGATATCAAAATTTAAATGAAGTGGCAGGGAGAAACATTTGAAAATTAATTTCATGGTTAATCATTGTTATAGAAATTCTCTCTCTTTTTTCCCAACAAACACTGTATGATTTTTCTTACATCTGCAAGAAGAAAGAACAGTGTATTTTTAAAATGAGAATCAGCACTGTTATTTTTCTCCCCTGTCATGCCATAACATTTAAATGAACCTGAGCTCATTTTTAGTAATTAGGGTAATTTTTGTGTATTAGGGTAACATATTTAGATTTACTATCATTGATCATAATTGCTTTAGAAGAAATATACTTTTCTTAAGACTCTTTTGGCTGGAGATAAGAACTTCAATTGTGCAAGTGCATATTCATGCCCAATCCAAATCCAGAGCATCTACTTTTGTCTTTTAGCATCATTTGTTTTCTCACAGGCCCATTGTTTCCATAATAGTTGAAGAAACATTCCAAGAAACACTAAAACTGTCTCTGTAATCATTGCATTGAGTGATTCTCAGAGCTGCCACATTTGTTTGAAAATAACTAATGATCTTGGACTTCTTCCAGGCATCATACACATTTGGAATATTTATTTTTATTCAGGAAAAAAGTATAAACACATGTCTCCTTTCTTAAAGAAAAGCTGTCTTAGTTCACCTCATGCATGGACTTAATAAACTCTCCACAATAAAGAAGTGTTGATTATTGCTTTGCACAGTTGTAGCAGCCTCATTAGTTTCACTACATAGCTTGAAATGGTTTCATGCCAAATTAAAAATGTAGGTCATTCAAAGGACTAATGGTGCTAGTTCAGCATGAAGTGATTTCAAGCTCACCCTTATCCAACAGTCTTTTATCTTATTCTGTTGCAAGCCATTTCTTGCAATGGTTATAATTTTATATATCACTTTTATGAAAGCATTTATAATTGCATTGTTAGAAACACTTGCCTTACATGTCCACCAGGTTGTGGAATGTTTATGGCAATAATTGTCAGTGCCTGATGAAGTACTCAGAAGTTTGTTCCCCCCACATCAAATTTCATGAAACACATTTTAGAATTTTTATCTCTCAAAAAAATGTTTTCTATTGCCTGTGAGTATGTGCTATTTGGAAGGGAACAAATAATCAAGTAAATTTGTGCAACTATAAATGAAACCCTTTTATGTGATTTTCAATATTGTAGGACTTCTCAAAGTCTGATAAATACATTGACAATTCCCACCAATGTATCATTGACAATAAAAAAGGTTTCACATTCTCATTCCTCAGTTTACTTAAATTTTCATCAGTATCTGTCCTTTTTAATGATTTATGCTGTGCTTTCAAAATTAAAGTTATATAGTTACTGAGGAATAATACAATTACATATTTCAAATAACAAAAAGGATAAAAATGTACAAAGTAAAAAATATGCTTATGCCTCTTCAAACACTGTATCCTCAAATTAGATGTTTATTGTCACTAAATGCTGTCTATAATAATATGATCAGACATACATGCATATTTGCATATACATACGTTCTTTTTATCATGAAGTTTACCAGATCATTCATGATTCCTTCCTTCCTTCCTTCCTTCCTTCCTTCCTTCCTTCCTTCCTTCCTTCCTTCCTTCCTTCCTTCCTTCCTTCCTTCTTTCCTTCCTTCTCTCTCTCTCTCTCTCTCTCTCTCTCTCTCTCTCTCTCTCTCTCTCTCTTTTTCTTTCTGTCTTTCTTTCTTTTTCAGCTTTAAGTAGGGTACTGGGGATTGAACTCAGGGGCATTCAATCATTGAGCTACAACCCCATCCCTAATTTTTTGTATTTTATTTAGAGACAGGGTCTTGCTGAGTTATTTAGTGTCTTGCCATTGCTGTAACTGGCTTTTAACTGGAGATACTCCTGCCTCAGCCTCTGGAGTCTCTGGAATTATAGGTGTGCACCACTGTGCCTGGTTTATGGTTTCTTGAAATGTGTTTCTCTTTCAATATGTTACAGATGCAAATGTTAATATTCAATTTATGAATTTGCATTGAAAGCTTTAACTGAAGTTTATCTCTAATTTTATTTGGTTATACAATTTGGACCACATTTTTATATGAGAGTTATGTTTACTTTATAAAAATTAGACAAATTACAATCAAGTTTTAAAATAACTTAAATAGCATTAGAATGATGTGCTGCTTAGAAACTAGAGTTCTGTGAATGCACTTGAATCTTTCATTTTTCTAGGAGACAACTGTTGGAATAATTTCTGCATTATCTTATAGAAACCAAGTAATTAGATTTCAGTTCTACCTGGAAGAAATTTTGGTAAATTATACTTTTCTAAACACTATAAAGTTTATTAAATATTAGTTTATTATTAAAGATCTACCAAATTAATTTTTTAAATTTTATAATTTCCATAGTTATGTTTTTCCTCTGAACATTTTAAGCACTTTTACTTTCTTTTTTCATTGCTTATTATCACTCCTAACTTAGCTATTGTTACTTTTTTTCAAAAATACAATAATTAAAAATGTTTATTAAGTATATTTAAATTTTTTTTCTTATTTGTTAGCCTCTGCTTTTATATATATTGATTTTCCCTTCTCCTTCTTTTAGTATAGTTGTAGTAACTTTTGTGACATGAATGTTTTAACCATTTATTTTTGTTTATTTTCAATTGGCATAAACACTTTTACTTGTGAATTGTTCTAACATCATTCTTTACCTGCATTATATAGTTTCCAAAATAAGGTAAAACATTTTCTTCATCTTTGTTTTCCAGATAACCCAGATGTTTTCTTTGTATATTATTTTCTCAAGCATTAAAAAAAAATACCCTTTAAATTTCTGAGTTGGAAGATTCTTTTGTTTTCTGCTACTATTACTAATTTCTGGAGTGGCTGTGCTAAGGTCACAATATATATCTATACCAATATATATTCTTAATATATATTCTGTGTCACATAATTTACACTAAAATGTATTTGTTTAAAATATGCTGAATGTTTTATGTGTGTATAAATACACATGAACACACACACGTATACATATACTATCTATAGATGCATACATACACAAAATCCATATGACCTAACCTAAGTTATTGATTATGACAATTATTTCTTCTATATAACTACCTTATTTTCATCTTACTCATTTTACTTAGGGCTGTGGGGCCTTAGAGAGGAAAGTAAATATCTCTTTCTCGCACCTTCAGTCTCCTCTTTGTATCTACTTTCATTGCTGTTTAATGAATGTGTCTTTATGTATTGGACATACATCTTCATAGTAAATTTTTCTTTGTGTGATTGTCATTTTTAGCTGAATTAATCTCGTTTTGTTTAATGTTTCATTGGTTTAATTTTAAGTTTGTGGTTCTTTTGTCCACTCCTTCCTTTCCCCTTCCTTTCTCAACTTATTTCTTCTGCCCTTCATTCCTTTCTTTCATCCTTCCTACTCTCCCCACTCTCTCTTTTTTTTCCTGCTTTCCTTCCTCTTTGCTTCTCTCCAGTCCTTTCTTCCTTCTTCCTGGTATACCTCTGCCAATCCTTTTAGTTTAAAAAGTTCTGAATAGATTTGGTTTTATTCATGTTTTTTAAAATGTCTGTTTAATTTTGCTTTGTGAATCAGACTGAAATATTATTTAGTAATAGAAGGAATGAGAGATTTTTCCTTAGTTTTTACTTACATGTTTTAAACATTTTTACCATATGTTTTGATTTTCTGTGTGTGTGTGTGTGTGTGTGTGTGTGTGAGAGAGAGAGAGAGAGAGAGAGAGAGAGAGAGAGAGAGAGAATGTGTATATTATTTGTCTACTGGTATTTCTAAAGATTTGCATTTTTGTAAATGAATTCCTTTATAATCATATTTATGCTAGAACGTTAGTCATCTATTAATTTAGAAGATATTTATTTGGTGTCCTTTAAGAATAATAATTAACACAACAGAATCCTTGCAAATACTTTCACGTACAATTTACAAACAAGACTACTTAATGACTTTCCCACAAAGATTTTTTCCTTAGAGTTCTCAGGCATGTACTTCCATTTGAAAGTTCTAAATGAATTTAAATTGAATATATCCAAAACTTTTTTCACATTCTTCTCCCTTATTACAAATATATTTTTCCAGATCTCATAGTTCATGGCCCCTCACCATTTCTTTTCATATCTGGAACTCAAATATCTTACACTTTTTCACTTTCTTCTCCTAGTCTCCATGATCAATCCATTATCAGAATATTTTAAAAGCCATTTGCCCTGTTCAATTTTTACTACTACTCAGGACAATCTAATGACTTTTGTTACTATGATCTCTGTGCTTATCATCAAACTGGTTTACTTGCATAAGCTCTGGGTCCCCTCCAGTATTTCTTTAGCACTCAGTAGATTTTTGAGACAAATATCCCATTTCATAATCTCCTAGATATTTTCTTTCTTAGCAACCAGCCTGTAAGGCTTTACACAGGCTGGTCTTGCATATTTCTGTCTAAGGGATGTCCTTGGCCCCGGCAATAAAAACATGTTTAAGTTTTTCATATTGTGTTATTTTCCCTGCTGCTATGGACCTTTATTCATTTATTTAGCAAATTGTGGCTTTGGGTACTGTAGAAATTATTTTTAATACTTCCATTTATGTGATTCGGATTTATTTCTCTATTGGTTTATGGCCATCTGCTTTAATTTTCTAATATTCATCTCACACTCTTCTAATTTATTCAGTGTCTTTATTACGCTTATAATCTGCTTTTTTAAGAAACATGAAATTAACCAGAATAATGAGATGGATACATGTACAACTGTTGGATTATGATGCTTCGGATCTCTGTGTCATGTCTTTGTCTCATGACTGCTGTTTAGCTGCTGTGACTTTTCTTTTCATTTCCAGAAATGGCAGTCACAAAAATGCTTCATGCATTACTGTATAAATTTGTCCATGGGAATGTTCAAAATGACACCTTCTTTGAACAGATTTGAAGAGACCTTTCCTTTTCAAATAGAATGCCAATAATTGCAGGGTTTATGGCCTCCACCTTAGACATCTGTACAGATGAATGTCTATAAAACATTCTCTTTATAGAGGTGGGAATTACCAAATATGTCCTATTGGAAAGGACAGCCTTTTCGTTTTAAATTTTGCATAATTGTTATTTGCATGCAAAATCTGAGACTTCTAAACAAAAATGAGTCCATCAGATGTTCATTTCATTGGATGTATTAGAGAGAGTGTACCTGCCTTGCCACAGGCAACACTCCCTTAAGAAAAATAGCATTTTTGTACATCTGACATAAAAAGATGGAGAGCAGTCTTTGGGAGGAGTCATGTTTATCAGTGATGGTGGGTCTAGCTTTCAGAAGGACTTAGATTTTCTCATAACATTGCCATGTCTTAATTGCCTTCCATGAGTACCATTTCCTAATACTTAAAATAGAAACCATGTTCTGTTGAGTTGCCCACCTCCTGGAAGCACAGTCAGAGTGAATCCCATTGCTGATTGGACATGTAACGAAACTATTCAGCCTAGTAATAGTGATCAGCTTAATTTAAGACATATGTTTACTAAGAGAGGCCCTGAATAAATTATATTTTCCTAAATCTAACTTAGAAACAGTAAAGAAATAAAATGATTAATTGAATATTAATTTGCCTATTATTATTATTATTATTATTATTACTATTTAGCCATCCATTTATAAAATTTATGAGGTACTTTGCTCAGTACTTTGGTGTGAGATAGTTCTTCTTTGACATATAGCTGGTCTTTCTAGAAATAAATAATAATGTGAAAATTTTGGACAAGGAGAGAATTCTCAAATAATATATCTTTAAAGGAAATCATGCCTTACTCCATTTATTTGTCTACTATGCAAGAAACCCATCTACACTCGCATAAGACTCAAAACACTAACTCATTTTTTGATTCTTTTGTTCATTAAAATATCTTTAAAAGCACCCACCAAAGCACACTACAGTCAGAGAAACTAGCTTTCTTATCCTAACTTTACTGGCTACAGTATTTGGTAAAATTTCTAGACCTCTCTGAGTCTCAATCTCCACATTTGTAAATTGGGTCTACTATGGACATTTAATGACACAGCTGATTCTCTTGAAATGTCCTTAGAACATAAGCCTTAGTTAAAAACAAAAACAAACAAAAAAAAAACAATAATGACAATTAAAAGCAAAACAAAACAACTAATACTAACGTAAAGAAGGTGGAGGTGAAGAATTGTAATTTAACTTAAAGATTGTTTCATTGGTGTTGCGGGGAGAGGGTCCAAAGCTTATTTTCTTGAAGATTTGAATCATTGAATTTATGTTGCTGGTCCCTGACCCAAACTAGGTGCTCAGTACTGACTGACTGCTTGAAGAACTTAATGAGTTGATAGATATCTGTGATGTAAAGAATAAAAGTAGAACATACTTTATTTCTATATGAATGAGGCTTTCTGAATCTGCCTTTGTTCTTAATTTGCATAGCATTGCAAACTGACCTATTCCTAATTAGCAATGTTTTGGAAATTTAAATATTTTGACTCAACAGATAAAATATTTTGACTAATTAAAAAGCATAAACTTGCTTCTAGATGAAATGTATCAAAGAGGAAGAATTTTGCAACTCAAGTGTATGTGCTTATTGACAGAACTACATTAAACCGTCCTGTTAATCAACTTCAGTAATACTGATGGCATTGCATTTAAAGTAGATTTTCACAAACTTGGGAAATAATATTTTAATATTTCATTCTTTAATTCTGAAGATATCAATTTTCACCTTGGAATTCTTTGTGTTGTAATCATTTTATGAAATATCTGCAACTTGATCTTGTTTTGCCAGTGTGAAATTAGCTTTCCTTTTTAGACCTTTTCAGATTGACAGGTAAAAAAATATGTAAAATTTAGCATGCAGCTTAATTCCTTATTCTAAAATTGATAACTGTGTATTTCTAATTTTAGAAATAATCCCATATCTGCTTAATTTAATGAATTTATAATGTTTTCATATCTATCAAGTGATCATAAACTTTTTTATTTCTTTTTGAGACCATGGTAGAGTGTTGATGTCTGGACAGCTAAACTAACCAAAACGGAAATGTGAACTTTCATAAGAAAGTTCACAGGTCAGCTCACTTGCTATGTAACAAACAATGTAAATATCAACAAATAAACCCAAAACATTGAATCCTACCTCACACCAAAGAAAGTTTGAGTAGGATGATTTATCTAAATGTGAAAAATGAAACAAAAATGTTCCCATAAAATAACCCCATGATTTAGGATATGAAAAGATGTTTTATGAAAAATGCAAAAGTTAATAAGAATGGTATCTTAGACTTCATTAAAATTAAGACTGTCAATTAGTCAATTAATACTATAAAAATAAAAGAATTAGATAAAGATATTTACACTTTAAGTGTCTAACAAAATATTCATACCCAGAAGAGATAAAGGAAGCCCAAATTAATTATAAAATAACAAACAGCCCAATTTAAAAAAAAATGGGTAAAACATGAAGACTTTTTTGAGAATTTCAAAATTATAAAATAATGGCATTCAATGTATGCCAACGAGAAGGATTATATATTTCACCATAGTAAAAATAGTATTTGATGCATTATTTGAAGAATGGCTATGGTCCAGTTGATTTTTACTAAATAAGTCTATGTCATCAAAGCAGAGGTCAGGATTCTGCCCAGCGAGGATAAGAGAATCACTTAAATAAAACTACAGCACTGTGTGGGGAATGGTGGCAACTACTTACAGTAATAAAACAAATTGAATGGACTCATTCACTCTGCCAATCATGCTGCTGAAGTTCACTACTGAAATGCTTGCTCTGTAGGGAATTACCATCACTTAAGTTTATTTGCAGCGTCTGTCCTATATAACAGCAGGACTTTTTTTTTTCTTTTTTTCTCTCAGAAAAATGAAATTGCAACAGCACAGTGTATCCCACACAACAAAAGCAGTTGTATTTTTAAAACCAGGGTTTTAAGCCTTTCTAGCACAATTAAAAGTTTGAAACACATTTAAGGCAATGATGAATTTTATTTATTTAATCCATCCTATGAAACCCCAAATATAAAGAATGAAGCTATATAAGAAACAAATTACATAGAAAGGTCTAACATTTGTAGGAATAGCTCCCATTTCATGCCTTTTAGGATTCTCCACTAATCAAAACACAAAATCAGTTATTCTTTATTTGTCTGGAAAAATTATTGATATTCTATAAACAACAGGACTGTCAAATAATGACTTTAAACTTTTAAATCATTAGTCTTTTTCTAAACTCACAGACAAGAATGTCACTGGCTGTTACTGAATTTTTTTTTTTTTAATAGCAGAACTTATTTAACCTTATTCTCATGAAATCCTTTCTCTATCTTTTGTGTCTTTTGGTTCCTCATTCTCTTTTCTGAGTTCCTCTTTGTTGTTAAGGTGCTACCCCTGCATCTAAAAACAATATTTGAAACAATATTTTCAAACAATATTTGAAAAATGATCAATATATGTCAGCAAGCGTTTAAATATTTAAGATTCTACTTGGTTACTACATATAAAAAGATACAAATTGTTTTGAGTTTTTAATTATTCACCTTTAATTACTCTTAAAAGTATGCACATGAATTATTTTTGGATAAGATATATATTGTTTATTATTGACATAATAACAACAGTTGGGTCCCCTTACCCCAGAGCTTATCCTTAGGGTAATGCAATGAAAAATGAATGGAAAAAATCCAAAATGAGTGGCCAGCTCTTCATAGGTGAGGCATGGAGAAGAATAGATTTTCCTCTGCTTATGTATGGGGAAAAAGTGTTACCTGTTCCTTCCTCTTCATGAAAAGAGACAAAAATTTGTTGGTGATAATATGGAAAGAATCTTGATTTGACACTCTAACCTTTCTTTTTTTATTTGTTTTAATTAGTTATACATGACAGTAAAAGCACTTATATACTTTGATGTATCTTACATAGATGGGATACATAATTTCTCATTTTTCCGAGTATACATATTGTAGAATCACACTTAACTTTCCTATGTACATATATGGATCCAATCTTAACATCATTATACCCACAAGACTGAGATCCTAATTAGAATAAGATATAAGCATGTTTATATAAATATGTCAAAATAGGCTCTATTGTTAAATATGACTAAAAATTAAAAAAAATTAAAGATTAAATGAAAAAGAAAAAACATAATATTTGGCAATATTAATTCTGTCTTATTGAATCGAATGTTTATATTTTCCTCTTTCTTTCTTTTGGCATATTGGTATCAAACTGATCACATTGTTGAGTTAATTTGAATATCCCTGATGAGTAATAAAATTGTGTTAAATTGAAAAAATATTTTCTTGTTTCTGCAGAACTTGGAGTTCCTGAGTAAATTGTGCTGACAAATCAATCTTTCTAAGAACTAGATAAACTCTGGTGTCTCCTGATTTCAGGATCAAAATTTGTCTCTAAGACCCTGAACTTCATTTTTCCTTGAAATCTAAACAAATACAACATATAACCTTTTGTAATTTTCTTAGTGTCTTATACTTGTAAATTATCTTACCAGTCTTGCTCTTAGTCCAACACTGCAAATTTTCAGCACAATTTACTAAGACAGAATTAATATTGTCAAATATTATATTTTTTCTCTTTCATTTTATTTTTGTATTTGTTCTTTTCAGTCATACATAACAGTAGAACCTATTTTGACATATTTATACAAACATGCTTATATCTTATTCTAATTAGGATCTCAGTCTTGTGAGTGTAAGGATGTTAAGATTGTATCCATATATGTACATAGGAAAGTTAAGTCTGATTCATTCCACTGTATTTTCTATTCTTTTATTTTTCTTTTTTTGATTTGTTATGTATAATAACAGAATGCATTACGATTCATATTACACATATAGAACACAATTTTCCATATCTCTGGTTATACACAAAGTAGAATAACATCCTTCTTGTTTTCTTACATGTACTTAGGATAATGAGAACCATCACATTCTACCATCTTTCTTACCCCTATGCCCCTTCCCTTCCCTTTTCCCTTTGCCCTCTCTATAGTTCATTTAATACTTCACACCTCAGCATATGATGGATCAGCATCCTTAAAATAGAGAAATCATTTGGCATTTTTTTTTGAGGGGGGGATTGGCTAATTTCACTTAGCATTATATTCTTCAACTCCATGAATTTACCTGCAATGCCATGATTTTTTTTCTCTTTAAATGCTTAATAATAGTCCATCATGTATATATACCACATTTTCTTTATCCATTCATCTACTGAAGGGCACCTAGGTTCTTTTCACAGTTTAGCTATCGTGAATTGAACTGCTATAAATATAAATATAGTTTGTTGTTTTTAAGTTCTTTGGATATAGACTGAGGAGTGGAATAGCTGGGCCAAATAGGTGGGTCAAATAGTCGTTCCAAATAGGTGGGTCAAATAGTCGTTCCATTCCCAGTTTTCCAAGGATTCTCTATACTGCTTTTCACAGTGGCTGCACTAAATTGCAGTCCACCAGCAATGTATGAGTGCTTTTATTCCCCCACATCCTCGCCAACCCTTATTGTTGTTTGTATCCTTAATAGCTGTCATTCTGACTGGAGTGAGAGAAAATCTTAAATAGTTTTGATTTTAATTTCTCTAATTACTAGTGATGAACATTTTTTTCATATATTTGTTAATTGGTTGTATATCATCTTCTGAAAAGTGTCTGTTCAGTTCCTTGGCACATTTATTGATTGGGTTATTTGTTTTTTGGTGTTAAGATTTTTGAGTTCTTTATATATTCTAGAGATTAGTGCTCTATGTGATGTGCATTTGGTAAAATTTTGTTCCCAATTAGTAGGCTCTCTATTCACCTCACTGATTGCTTCTTTTGTTGAGAAGAATCTTTTTAGTTTGTATCCATTCCATTTATTGATTCTTGATATTAATTATTTCTCTATAGGAGTCTTATTAAGGAAGTTTGGGCCTAAACCCACCTGATAGATACATGGGTCTACTTTTTCTTACAAAGATACAGTGTCTCTGGTTTAATTCCTAGGTCCTTGATTTACTTTGAGTTGAGTTTTGTGCATGGTGAGAGATAGGGGTTTAATTTCATTTTGTTGCATATGGATTTCCAGTTTTCCCATCACCATTTGTTGAAGAGGCTATCTTTTCACCAAAAGGTCATAATGTTTTTGGTGCCTTTGTCAAATATAAAAGAACTATAATTATGTGGGTTAGTCTCTGTGTCCTCTATTCTGTACCATCAGTCTTCAAGTCTATTTTGGTGCCAATACCATGCCTTTTTTTATGCTATTATTGCTCTGTAATATAGTTTAAGGTCTGGAATACTGATGCTACCTTCTTCACTCAGCAAAGTAGCAGGCTACATAATCAACACCCATAAATCAAAGGCATTTCTGTATATCAGTGACAAATCCTCTGAAAGGGAAATAGGAAAACTACCCCATTTACAATAGCATAAAAAAATACTTGAGAATCAACAAATGAGTTGAAATACCTCTGCAATGACAACTACAGAATGCTAAAGAAAGACATTAAAGAAGACTTTAGAAGATGGAAAGATCTACCTGTTCTTGAATAGGCAGAATAAATATTGTCAAAATGACCATAGATCAAAAGCACTATACAGTTTTAATGCAATGACAATTGAGTTCCAAAATGCATTCTTCATAGAAATAGAAAAGGCAGTCATGAAATTCATCTGTATTTCCTATTCTTATCCTTATTCCTTCCCTTCATTCACCCTTGTCTATTTCACTGAGCTTATGTTTTTCCTCTTCTATTCCTTGTTGTGTGTTAGCATCCACAAAACACAGAGACTACCAACCTTTGTTTTGGAGGGATTGGTTCATTTCACTTAGTATGATAGTCTCCAGACCCTTTCATTTACCAGCAAATGTCATAAAGTTATTCTTCTTTATGGCTAAGGAATATTCCAATATATATATATATACATTTTCTTTTTCCATTCATCTGTTGAAGGGCATCTAGTTTGGTTCCATAGCTTAGTTATTGTGAAGTAAACTGTTATAAACATTGATGTGGTTGTGCCATTATAGTATAATGATTTTAAATTTTTTTGAATATATACTGAGGAGTGGGATAAGTGAGTTAAATGGTTGTCCCATTCCTACTTTTTGGAGGAATCTCCATAATGCTTTTCAGAATGTTTGCACCAATTTTCAATCCCACTAGCAATGTTTGAGTGAATCCTTTTCCCTATATCTTAGCCAACATTTATTGTTACTTGTACACTTGATAATTACCATTCTGACTGGATTGAGGTGAAATCTCAGTATAGTTTCAATTTCTATTTATTTAATTGCTAAAGATGTTGAATATTTAAAATATATTTGTTGACCTTTTTATTTCTTCTTTTGAGAAGTGGCTGTTTAGTTCCTCTGACAATTTATTGATTGGGTTATTTCTTTATTTATATATTTAAGTGTGTGTGTGTGTGTGTGTGTGTGTGTTAAGCTCTTGAAGTTTTTATATATTCAGGAAATCAATTCCTTATCTGAGGTGAGGTAAAGATTTTTTTTTCTATTCTGTAGGTTCTCTCTTCACATTCTAATTGTCTCCTTTGTTGTAAAGAAGCTGTTCATTTGATAAACTTAAAGACAAAAAAATCACATGATTACCTCAATAGTTGCAGAAAAAGCATTTGACAAAATACAGCATTCATTTAGAAGACTTTAAAAATCTCCCAGAAAACTTCTAAAACTCATTAATGAATTCAGCAAAATACCAGGATATAAAATAAATCAACTCATCTCTATATAACAATGATGAATCACCTGAAAGAGAAATCAGAAAAATTATTTCATTCACCATAACCTCAATATATATATATATATATAAATAAAATAAAATACTTGGAACTCATCTAACAAAAGAAGTGAAAGACATCTATTATACAACCTACAGAACACTAAAGAAAGAAACTGAAGACCTTAGAAGATGGAAAGATCTCCCATGTTCTTAGAAAGACAGAATTAATATTGTAAAAATAGCATTACTACCAAAAGCTTTATACAGATTTAATGCAATCCCTATTAAAATTACAATGATGTGCTTCATATAAATAGAAAAAGCAGTCATGAAATTCACTTGGAAATAAAGAAGAGTTCCAGAACAGTCAAAGAAATCCTTAATGAGAAAGAAAAATGAAACAGAAGGCATCATAATACTGGACCTTAAATTGTACTATAAAGCTTTACTAACAAAACAGCATGGTATTGACACACACACAAAAAAAACAGACATAAAGACAAATGGAATAGAATGGAAGACAGAGACAAACCCACAGAATTACAGTTATCTCATATCAGACAGAGGTGCCAAACATATAAATTGGAGAAAAGATAGCCTCTTCAAGAAATAGTGCTGGGAGGAGACCCACATGTAGTAGAATGAAATTTAACCCCTATCTCTCACCCTGCACATAACTTGAGTGAAAGTGGATCAAAGACCTAGGAATTAGACCAGAAACCCTGCATCTACTAGAAGAAAATGTAGGCCCAACACATTAACTTGTCTACTTAGGAACTCTCCTCCTCACAATGACTCATAAAGTGGAAGAAGTAAAATCAATGACTATTGAAAAGTGAATTCCTCAGTGTAAAACCTTTCAGACCAGCTTTGCCTACCCCCTCCATGCTGCTTCACTTCAAAGATAACCACTACTTGGTGTCACTATTTTATTTTTCATATTTTTTTTAAATTTACATGAATCACAACAAAGGAATTAGTCTCTTGTATATTATTATCTCCATATAATATTATTTTTGTGAGATTTGTCCAAATAGTTGTGCTAGTTCTAGGTTATTTATTCTCAACATATGTCCTATAAAATTCCATTGTTTTAATGTACACAGATTATTTAAAGTTTTGATGGATCTTATTAGTTGGTGTGTCATGTTGGAACTTTCCTGTATCAGTCAGGGTTCTCCTGAGAAGTAGAACCAACAGAGAGATTATACCTAATTTTGAGGAATGGGCTCATACAGTTTTAGGGACAGGTGATCTTTAATCTGCAAGGTAGGCCAAGAGGCTGGAAACTCAGGAAAGATTTGATGTTGGAATCTTAAGACTGGATTCTTCTTTCCGGTGGGTGGGTGAACTTAGTGTTTTTTTTAATTATATATTCTAAAATATACATATTATAGAATCACATTGGTCATAAGTCACATACATACATAGAGTAATAGTATCTGTTTTATTCTACTATCTTTCTTATCCCCACATCTCCTGCCTTCCCCTCCATAGTTTTTAAATTAAAGGTCTTTAGATGAAGTCCACCCTCACTATTAAGGGTAATATGCTTTACTTAAACTCAATTGATCACAGGTGTATTATCTTATTCAAAGCAGCAGAAAGATTAATGTTTGATTAAATAACTGGGCAGTGTAGCCTCATTGAGCTGACATGTAACTAACCATCACAGTCATTCTAAATAGTGCTTATATGAACATTCTTTGTCATTTCTTTGGGGAAACTTGTATGTACATTTCTGTTTGAAGTCAACTTCCTGGGATATAAGGAAAGCATCTGTTAGCTTTAGTAGAGTTGCCACATTTCACACAGCAAGCAGCAATGCCTGATATTTTTAGTAGTTCTACCCAGAAGGGCTTCAGCATCAGGCATATACTATAAGGCAGACCAGTGAGGGGCCTTGTAAGAACTCTTGCCAGTTTTATCAGAAACTTGTTTATCTCTCTAGGATCAAAGGCTCTAAGAACCTTATAATGCCTGAAGCAGCTGGGGGCCACGTGGACATATTCTGAAAGGAATTCAAGAAGATCTGAGAGAATGCTGGCTTCTAAAAGACATCATTTAAATCCTTAAAGATGCATTGTCGTATACATCAGCCACTTATGTTGTGTGGCTCATGAGTACTTGAAATATGACTAGTTTAAATTATAAAAGGGATTGTAAAATATCATATTAGTAATTTTGTATATTGACGCTATTAAATTTATGTTGGCTATATATGACTGAATAAAAAATATTTTCAAAATGATTTTTACTCATTCAATTTTCCTTTCTTAATGTGATTATTAAAATATTTAAAAGATTGTTCTGTTTGCATTATTTTTCTATCAGATAGTGCTGCCCTAAGATTAATTTCATATGAAATGCAATGGTACTTTCCAACTACATTCCATGTGAAATTAATGATGGAGTCAAATATTATATTTTATTATTATTATATTGCTTATATCTTTAAAATTTTCTGTGTATTTTGGCATATGAAAATATATCATCATGCATATACATCTGTACATTGTACCTATGATATATGTGTATCTACGACATGTATATAATATAAATGATATAGTATATTATAATCTTCTGACTGAAGATTGGAATCTTGGCACTAGTCAAGTCTTCATGTTAGCAAATCACTCATCCCAGAGCATGTATTTATTGTGCAAACTAAGCAGTTTGGAACCATAATTCTTTTAATTAGCCCATACACAGTTAGAGAAAGTATTTCTCTGATTTAGTTATCTCAGATCAAGGTGCCAGGAATCTAGGTTCTGCTCTCATAGGTTTGAATCTACTTTAATTATTCAAATTATTCAATCCCAAAAGGCTCATGATCGCTTGCCTTTTCTTTGCTGTTAAATTCAACAAAGGCCTTGGCCTAGGCACTCTGCTTGTTGTTACACCTTGTGCCTCTGGGCTGATGCTGATACTTTCTCATGTGGCTCTGCATAGCATGCCCCACCACCTGTCTCTGGGACCTCTGAGTATAGTAAACCTTGTTTCCCTGAGTCTGTCTAGTGTCTTTTCTTGTGACTGCAGCTTTGTGACAAAAACATAAAGGAACACAAGGCACTCGATAACTTATATTCATAGTGCTCATTATATGGTGGTAATATTTCCAGTTTGTTTAGCTCTGTTCAGTCTCACAACTATCAGATTATTTTCTCCATTTCACAAGGAGGAATTAGTTACACAGCGATGAAGTAGGTTATCTTTGATCACACAGCCAGTGTGAAGCTGAGCAGGTGTTTGAACTCAGGCATTTGCTCCTCAGCCTCATTCATACTCAATATGTTATTTTTTTGTAAGTAAGCTATGCTTACCTGAGATTTAGTTCTTAAAATGGAAACTATCACAATTAACCTACAAATTAAAGACAAAACCCAGCAATATAACTCTTCTAATTATAACAAAATATATAATCAGCAGTGTTTAGCCATTATTAAGATTAAGACAACCAAGGATGTTAGTCATAAGCATTGAACTATTGGGAAGTAAGAGTCACCATTATACTTTGGAACCTGCAGCATTTTTAAGGCAGAGGAAGTTCATACTGAATCCTAAAGTACCTCAGAATATGACTATATTTGGAGATGGGTTTTTAAAGAATAATTAGGTTAAAATAATAATTGCTGTCCTCATAAGAAAAAAAATATGGACACAGAGGGAAAATAGTATTAAGACAGAGTAGAGAATAGGAATCGATGAGTCAAAGAAATAGATCTGGAGGACATCCTCCCCGTGACTCTCAGAGAAACCTATCCTGTCAACTCTTAAACTGTGACGAAGTAAATTTCTTTTATTTAAGCCACCTTTTCAGCAGTAATTTTTTTATAACAGTCCAACTAAACTGATAAAGATATGATTTTAGTAAGTTTTGTAAACCAGAATTCTCATGGCAGAATAACTGAGGTTAAGCAGATCTAGCCAGGATAGATCAGGCAACATTTATTAAATAATTAACATTTCATCTAAGGTATGCAGAAGCTGAATGACAGAAAGCCTGCAGAAGAGTGATCTAGGCCAAGGGAATCTTGCCTGGGGTATTAAAGAGCATGACTCTTTCCAGAAATTGGAAGTCAGTGAGACAGGATATGGGTGGTGGTAAGGACAGGGAACACCCTCTGTTTAAGTCAGTGAAAGGTCAACAAAACACTAAAGTAACACTAATGTGCAGCAAGGACTAAGTCTCAACAGCTTGTAATGAAAACAGAAGATCAGACCCTGTAGCTTGGGGACATCCATGTTAAAAAAAAAAAAAAAAAAAAAAAAAAAAAAAAAAACTAATGGGAGAAGATGAGACAGGAGAGATTAGATAGATACTAAATCACACTAAGGTGTAAATACATTTATTTTGATCAGTTTCTATGAAAACGTGGAAATAAAGACACTCTTTGTTAACCCATGATATAAAAATAAATCACAAATCAGAGAATGCTATAAGAGACAATGGAAACAAAAACACAATGTAGAAAAATATATGAGCTATAGATACAGAAATGTTGAAATAAAAAAGAAGCATTATGTGGAAAGTTTATAATACTTAAAAAAAAAAGATTAGGAGCATAGCTTGCTTGGCACGTGTGAAGTTCTGAGTTTGATACCCAGCAAATTAAATTAGTAACTAGAAAAAAAGCAGAAAAATCAAATCCAAAGAGAGCATTAGAAAGGAAATGAAGAAAATTAGAGAAAAAATAAATAAAATAACTATAGAGAAAATAAATGAAAGGGCAACACAATTGACAAATTTTAAGTTCACTTACATAGGGAATGAAACAGCAAAGCCTTCAAATTACAAAAATCAGGAATGAAAGAAAGGAAATATTAATACCATCCACACACAAACAAAAATGATTATAAGAAGTTAGCATGATCAACTATATCCCAACTAAATTAGATGCAATGAATAAGTCCCTTTGAGAGTCACAAACTACTGAAACTAACTCCAGTAAATAAGTAAATCAGAAGAGTTCTATGAAATAATTTCTTGTGGCTACTCCAATGAAGTACTGAATAATAGATGTAAATATTCTTCCCACATACAAACACACAAAAAGATATGTATGTCCGGTAATAGATATGTTAATTAGATTTATTTACCCTCCCACAATGTGCCCAAATATCAAAATATCATATTTTAAAACAAGAGTGTATACAATAAAATTTAAAATATACAAAAGAAAAAAAAGAAGAAACAAAACAAAGAATAACAAATTTGATGACTTATAACAAGAAATTATTTTCTCAGAGTTCTAGAGTTCAGTAGTCCCAAATTACATCATGGAGCCTAAACTCTCAGCAGGGCTTCATGTCCTCTGAAGTCTGTAGGTGAGAATCCATTTCCTCTCCCAGGTTCTAGTGGATGCCAATATTCCTTGGCTTGTGGCTGCATCACTGATTTTTAAGGCCTATCTCTTCAAATCTTTCTCTATTCTGTCTTCTCTTCCCTTCCTCTTTTGAGTGTGCAACTTTTCCTCTTTTATCTATGTCAAATCTTCCTTTGGCTCTCTCTTATGATAGCATTAGGAGCCTACCTGCAAGATTTAAGATAATCTAGCACAAGATCTTCAATTCTGCAAAACATCAGTATATATTTTGTCTAAATAGTGTTTAGGTGGATGCAAGTAATATAAGCAAGTAATATATCAAATTAATAATAAAAAATTCCATGGTGAAACATTCTGGATACCAATGAAATTGATAAAATGTTCAAACAATTAATACCAATCCTTCAAAATGTTTCCAGAAATTAGAAGTTAAATTCTCAACTCATTTTATAAAACTAGAAATAACCTGATACAAACATACTTAAGGATTGGAAGATGATAGTAACATAAGCCTACTGGTCTTTGACAGGGATGTCAAGACAATTCGGTAAGAAAAATATTTACAATTAATGGTGTTGAGATCACTAAAAATACACTTGCAAAGGAATGATAATCGACTCCTAGATCGTACACAAAAATTCACTTATAATGATCATAGATGTAAATGTCAGAGTTAATTTAATTTGTAAGAGAACATAGGGATAAATCTTCTGTAAGTTGTGGTTTCTTAGCTATGACATCAAAACCACAGCAAAACTAGAAAAATTGGTTTGACTTCACTGAATTAAGTTTTGTGTTTCAAGGACATCCTGAAAAACTGGAAACACAATACTCAAAATCCAATTAATATGTGAAAATAATAGACCTGATGAGATACTCGTATTTAGAACATAAAAGAAACTTAGAACTCAATAAGAGATAAATAATCCAATTAAAAGAGTGCAAATTATTTTAGTTGACATTTTTCTATAGAAAAATTATAATTGTCAATAAGCACATAAATATACTCGACATGATAGTTATTAGGGAAATTCAAGTCAAAATACAAGGAGGTATCACTTCATAGAATGGCTTAAGTAAAAATATAAAGTGACACACTAATACAAGTCTTTCCACAACTTTGGGGAATTCAGAATCAGCCAATAATGTGGGTCGTTCTGCAAGTTTGAAAGTTTCACAAAATGTTTCATATAGTCATATACTTAAAAGAATTAAAAAACATGTCTACAAAACAATTCATACATTTCTCCTAGCATCATTGTCGAAGTTTTGATCAACTGATTAATGGATGAGAACACATTTTGATCATACATATTTATGCAATTGAATGTTACGTGCCAATAAAGAAAGATGATATGCTGATGTACTTTATGGCAGGGATGAACCTTGAGAACATGGTAAGTAAAAGAAGCCATGTACCTTTGAAAGTCCAACATTAAACAATTCCATTTATATAAAACTTGAGAATATGCAAATGCTATAATATAGAAGTTAGATTTATGCTTCCCATGGGTTTAGAAAGGAGTGAGGAGCGACTGTTCATTGGTATTTGGGGGGGGGGTGATAAAATGTTCAACATTAGACAGTGGTGATTGTGGACAATTGTGCAAATATGCTAAAAATTACTGAATTGTATAAATATGAAAGGGTAAATGTTGTGGCTTGCATGCTCTACTTCAATATAGCTGTTATTGAAAACAGGAGATTAGTGTGCAGAATACATCTTGTATACTTGTATTTTGTAGGTAAATATGCTTAGAAAATGACAATTATCTGGATATGTATACTCTTGTTAATAAGTGAACAATGGGGGTACTTTTTGATGATTTTGTTGAATTTTTACTGCTTATTTTGTTCACATTATCATGATTTTTAGATGTATTTATATCCTTCCATAATATTTAGATTATTAACATTTCACAATCTTAACATGAATTGGAAATCAAGAAGCTATCAATGTTATTAAAGAGATTCAGAAAAAAATAGATAAGGGGATACTGAAAAAATATTAACATGCAGTAGTAAAAATGAAAAGCAAAGCTACAATTTAATCGCTCTTTTCTTTGCCAGGGAGAGTTAATCATTGTAATTTGCCTCTTTGAAGCTAATATTAAATGTTTCTAGTCGTATTTCTAATTGGGAAACATTAGTAAACTAATAAACCCAGAAGCAGATATTTCATAAAATCACCAAGCACTAGTTCAATCTTCTTCATTCTGCCATCCTTAACTACAGCTTAATTCATTCTACTTTAAAAATAGGCTTGAACTTTTAGCTCAACTACATAATTAAACATACCAAAGTCACATAAATGTATTGAAGTTAATTTTCTACAATAAATGTGCAATGATTTCATAATCAGAAAATATTACTTTATATTATTGTAGATATTATTTTATATAATCTAGAAGAAAAGTTAGATAATAAAATTTGTGTATATTAAAACCATTCAAATGATTATGTGTGTGTGTGTAAATATATAAACATTTATATGTATAGAACATTATACAAATTAAAGCATTCAAGTGAGTTAAATTTCATAAAATAGGATTGGTTGTGAAAACATCATTCATCTGAAAGTTAATTTTTATATGATGTGACCCAGGTATCAACATTTATTTTTCATATGTGAATATTCGATTGATTCAACAGGCTCAGAGAGCTGTTGGGGAGAGATTTTGGTACTACTGCTTCCCTTAGACTCTCCTTTTGACCCAAGGGATGTCCACTGAGAATGGTCCACCTACAAAACCGAAAGTTTTGGACTTCAGACATAGAAATTCAATGGAGAATGTGAAATTCCAGATAGCTGCCTTGGGACAGCCTATAGTGTTCAACTCACAGAAATTATCAAGTGTTTGTTAGAATAGCACAAAAATGTGATTCCTGAGAGTATGATCTTGTAAGTGGCCTAAGTGAGTGAGTATTTTGATGTTCTCTCCAGTGCTCTCAGTTAATTGAAAACTTGTGAAATTATTTCTATACCCAGTTGTGTTCTTCCTGGAGTGACCAGGCTTCATATATACCTAGTCATGGGTTTAAGTCGCAGTCTCCAATGCCTATGAGGAAAATGCTATCTTTTTCCCATTGACTCATACAAGGGCCTTTGTTGTAAAATCAAGTGATCATTGCATATATGGATCCAAGTCTAGAGTCCTTTATGTTCCATTGATCCATAGACTGTCTAAGCATTATATTACTGTCTCAAGCTCTGAATTATGGTATCTGGTAGTGTAGATTATCTGTTTTTTTGTTGTTTGTTTTTCAAGTAGAACTTAATATTAACCTGTATATTTTAGGCTGTTTGTGTCACATAAGCATTTTGGAATCTGTTTATCATTTTCACAAACATATACTGAATGTTTGAGATTTCATTGATTGGAGATCAATTTATGTTGAGACTTATTTCTATTCAGTGATTTAAATATGTATTAAAACAGCCTCCTGGCTTAATATGATCTGAATAGTTTCAAATTAAGGAACTCTGTTCGTTGTGGAAGTCACTACTCTTATTCCACTTGGACTTTGTAGACCCTCCTGAGACTTTTTCACCAGTTTTATAGTATTTGCTCTCCTTATATCTTCCAAAATTACTTCTCTGAGTTTCTTCAATGATTCATCTCCTTCCATAACACTTAATTACCCACATGTGAGACAATTTTATAATAATAATTATTTTTGTTCACTGCTTCACTTGGATATTTTCTATTTATCTGATAATGTGACATTCTACTGACCTTTTCACCATTTTGGCTTCAGTTGTAAATTTATTTATTAAGTGTTTCATTCTAGTTTTAGGATTATTAATTATACATTAATTATTTGATTCTCTTTAGTAACTTTATTCTGTCCAAATCATCTATATCTATTTTCTTGAATGTATTAACATCATTGGTGCTGGGGGGGGGGGATACTGGGGGTTGAACCCAGGTGGATTTAATCACTGAGCCACATCCGTTTTTAATATTTTATTTAGAGACAGGATCTTGCTGAGTTTCTCAAGGCTTCGCTGAGTTTCTGAGGCTTGTTTTGAACTCACAATCCTCATGCCTCAGCCTCCTGAGCTACTGGGATTACAGTTGTGCACCACCATACCTGGCTAACATCAGTAATTTTAAGGAAATTCCATCTGTTATTTGTTTTCTTAGGTTTCCTTCACACAGACATGACTTTTGATAATCTTGGAAAGTCTTCCTTGATTCCTAGATGTTTCATATTATCTTTTAATATATTTATTTCTTGAGAATTTATCACAATTTTTTTTGATAGGCAGACCAACTAGGAGCAAATCATTGTAATTTAATTAGGAACATTAGAGAGATTGGGGTGAACTTTTCATAAAGTTCTTTCAACATTTTTGATTTTTAGCTATTCTACCCTGCTTATTGGGGCATAATAGACAAATAAATTGTCTTCATTTAAAGTGTACAATGGGGTGCTTTGATGTATGTATTAGAGTACCCCCTTTTATCCACATGAGATGATGTTTCAGTACCCTCAGTGCATGCCTGAAACCACAGATAGTTCTGAATCCTATATTTACTTTTTTTCCCCTCCTCTGTGCATATATATCTGTGACAAAGCATAACTTCTAAATTAGACATTGCAGGAGATTAACAACAGTAGTTAATAATAAAATAGAACACTCTCATAATATATTGTGATAAAAATAATTTACAGCTTGCAAATTGTTTATTCCTGGAATTTTCTTTTAATAGTTTCAGGCTTCAGTCAAATATGTGTAACTGGGAACACACAAAGCAAAACTGCAGATAATGGGGGGCTACTGTACTGTGAAATGATTACCACCTTCAAGTTGGTTTGCTCATTCATCACCTCACAAAGTTACCATTTTGCATCTGTGAGGTGAAAACTTTATTTAAATTCTATTCTCTTAGCAAATTTTAAGTGTACTGTGCATTGTTATTAACTATAGCAACCATGGTGTGCTAAAATTTATTCCCCAGAACATGTACATCTAACAATTGAAAGTAGGTACTCACTACCAACATCTCCTCATTTCCCTTACCTGTGACCCCAGAAAAATACCATTCTATTCTTCTTCTGAGTTCAACATTTTACATTCAGGTATAAGTGAGGTTATACAGCACTTGTATTTTCTGTCTGACTCGTTTCACTTAGAATAAAGCCTTCAAAATATATCCATGTTTTCAAATACTGGGATTCACATATTTTTTATGGGTGAATAGTATTTCATTTTATACATATGTCTGTATGTGTTTATTTGTATGTGTGCGTGTATGTAATATTTTCCTTCTATTATTCATATTTCAGGGGACAGTTATGTTGTTACTATGCATTGGCTATTGTGAATGATTGTGTGATAAACATGGAAGCATAGTTATTTCTTAGGGTTACTGTTATTTATTTATATTTCTCTTAAAATATATACATAGAAGTGGAACTCCTGGATCATATGGTAGTTGTATTTTGAATTTTTTGAGCAATATTTGTACTGTTTTTTTGTAGTAGCTGTGCCAAATTACATACTTAGCAATTGTGCACAAACGTTCTCTTTTCTCCAGATCCTTGTCAATACTTGATACATCTTGTCTTTCAGATAATTGTCATAATTTTATGCTATAACTCTATGCAATTCCTTGTAAATCCCGAAAGAAAATCCTTTTTCTTCAGCAGAATAGAATTTCTAAAAACTGTAATCTGCTTATTAAAATATTCATGCAGCTTTTATATTTAACCTCCTCAACTATGTGGTTTCAGAATTTGCCGGAAAGGTAAAAATGGCAGTGTAAGTGGCTTGGTTCACTGCTTTTTGCTTCTTAGTAATTAGTATATTGCTCTTGAGGTTTCTAATTTTTTTGTTCTCTAATCCCATGTAACCACAAGAAATTCTAATTGTTTCTTAGTTCCTCAGTTGAATCCCTGTGAACTGGAAAGGTCTAGATTCAAAAGCTTGGCTCTGTGCCCAGAATATTGCAATTGTTGATCATCAACTAATATCATTATATTTCCTCCTCTTTGGAATCTTGGGTATCATGGTGCAATTGCTTCAGCATCTGTCTGTCACTTAGAAAGAAAGGAAGAAAGAAAGAAAGAAAGAAAGAAAGAAAGAAAGAAAGAAAGAAAGAAAGAAAGAAAGAAAGAAAGAAATAGATTTCTCAAAAGGTCTTGTATTCCCGTAGTTTTACCTACTTTTTTAGTTGTTTTGTTCCCTATTAACATAGCGGCCTTCACATGATACTTCAAAATACTCACACTTACAAGCAGAAATAACACCCAGGTGTTCTTAATTTCTTTTTCAGGGATGAAACTATTTTATCATTATATTTCAAATTTCTCCTTCAAATACAATTTAATTTTTTGATAAAAATAAGTTAAAAGTATTTCGGGGAGAAAAGAGGAATTATGTGAGAATTTATTTGTTCTTGGTTTTCTTTTATCTCTGAGTTTAAAGGGAATTATATGAGAGTTAAAATGCATGATGTAATATTCATTCATTCAATAAATATCAATTGAACATTTCTATTGACTTGGTTAATGGTCACAGACCCTAGAACTCATAGAGATTATTCATATAGTACAACACTATGTTATGATTATATCATATACAAGTATGTTAAGTAATCATGATACAAATGTGTGGTCTATATTATAAATCTAAGAAAGCATCATCTGGCAGGGAATTTAATGTACCTTTTTGTGACTATGCATTTTATTTACATTGTAATTTACATTATAATTATGCATTTGTCCTTCATATGGATGGTTCCAGTTGCTATTATTATGCCCCATATGTACAACTGTGATAAAATACACAGTGACCAGCTGCCCCTTCTGTTCTGACACACTTGTGAGAGATTTGATAGATCATTACTTTGGACTCTGCCAAGAGAGCTTGGCTCTGTCTCCAGCAAGGCTGCTTCTTCCTCATGCCGGTACATCATGTTTTCTTGAGAATCCTGCTGCTGATGATCACCTCTTTCCATCCCCATGTCCTCCTGCTTCTCCCTGCCATTGACATTGATGCCACATTGCTTCATATTATGTGCTGTGCATCCTTGATGAACTCATTCTGTCTGCTTGTTATACAGTTCTCCTTTTTCAGGTCATTCTACTATCTAAGGTTTAACATTTAGGTAAAATACTTGAGAGAATGAAAAGCCCCGTTTGGTAGATCAACGATGAAGATAGTGTTTCACTGTCACTTACTGGAGACTTTTTTCTAACCTTAAATGCATCTTATAAGAGTGAGAAATAAAATTCTTTCTTAAAATATGTGAAGAGAAACATTGGGTCACAAGGTCAGATACAAACAAAAGAATACCTTCAAATAAATAAATTATATATATATATATATATATATATATATATATATATATATATATATATATATATATGGTGTTAACAGTCACAGTAAAATGCTAGCACCTCTGATCATAACCTTGGTTTCCCTAGACAAAGGTCAAAGTAACTGTATCTTGAATTTATGTGTACTTCTTCATGCACTCAGTGAACATCTGCAAACATTCTCCATTTAAGAAGTATCTAGTTCATTTCATATAAATGATCACATTCTCATTATGATAGTTTAATTTATAGCTGAAAAAATACAAAACACATAAATATTGGCAATATTCTGAAAAAAAGTTATTATCTCCAGAATTTGCCGAGAAAGTTCAGGTTTATCTAACTTTGGAGCCTATGTTCATTGAAATAAAGAGGAAAGAAGAAAAACATAGTTGGAACATTGGAAGAATTTCAAGAATCGGTCTTTTCATGCATGATTTCTCTCAATGGATTTCTGTAGACAGTGTGTCAGTCCCTCTCCCACTATGTTCTTCAAAAGCTGACTGCCTGCCTTAGGTGTGGAACTCAGACAAAATCTAATTACTCCATTTCCCCCTTTTATCTGAAGACCCTTTGTCTTGATTTTTATTTGTTATATTTGATTTGTCTTTTCATTTGTGTTCTCTTTGCCATATCCTGTGCTCTTTAATAAAGAAGGGGTGGAAAGAAATGTAAATGATCTTCTATTCTGTTACATTTATGAATTATTACCTGATCAAAAATCTTCAGGGAACAATAGCTCTTGGAATCTGCAAATTAATCAGTGCAAACCTTAAGTGATGTGAAATTCAGTTGACTGAGAAAGAGTTCTTAAGAGTCAAAGCACATGGGCTGGAGGTGCCCCATAAAATGTTTAGGAATTAAGAAAGTCACTTGTGATTTCACTACCACAGAATTAAAGGCAGGGCAGATGTATGATGTGGCACTTGATTTCCATCTCACCCCCCTTTTAAAAAAATTTGATTAATCTCTTTGACTAAAGCAACCAAAGGAAGTAATATAAATTGGAAAACAACATAAATTCAAAATTTAATAAGCGTGCTACCAAAATGTGTTCCTCGGGACAGTATTCCCTTGATGTGCTAGTCTAAAAATTGTTAGATTAAAATTCTATAATATTCTTATATTTTATCTGACATTTTTTCTAAGAAAACACTTCTTCATATTTCAAGGATTTAAGGTTTATCCAAACAATTTTAAGTAATTGTACACAAAAGGGATGTATGAATGACAAATTAAAAGTCTATTAATGCTTAGCTCTCCAGTTTATCTTTTATACCAAATTAAAAGCCAGCTTTCTAAACCATATTTTAATATTCTAGAAAAAAATCAAAAGGCCACCTTTTTGCCTATCAAGTTTTTAATATATTTACAATTTATTAAGTATTAATTTATGTCATAAAAATAGTAGTATGGTCTATATTCAGTAAATCATTTTGTATTATGCATGTCTTAAAAGTCCTTAAATTTCAATCATAAAGAACCATTTCTCCATAGAAATTTCTGCATTTCATATTATCCCCTTAAACTGTTATTTTAACCTCTCTGTACATCATTACGTTTTCTTGTTAACAGTCAAAACCATTTTCTTGTCATATTTACACAATATGTTGTATTTAATTTAATTTTGTAACCTCCTCTAAAAGGTTTGTAGGATCTTTCCAATTGATCTTTCTTCTTTGTTCCCAGAGAAAATGAGCTGTATCTCAATTGTAGAATGCATTTAAATTAAAGTTATACTATAATTAACTTAAAACATTTATATCTGTCTCAGGTTTTATGCATGATTTTGATCATGAGATACGTGTAATGAATTTTTAACAAATTATGATAGTCCATATTTACTCATAATTAATTTTCTCTGATATTAATGTGCATTGCCTAAAAAAACAACAACATTGTGGATACTTAATTTCTTTTGTAAGTATTTAGAGGCAAAATTCAAAGCAAAAATATTTCTGAATACCAGCTAAAAACTGAAATGTGGCCATGCAAATAACAGGCTAAATAAATACTTCTGAGTCAAAAGGGATTTAAGGAGCTGTTTTTCCAAGTTGATAATTTGTTCTACTTGATAACTTTGTTCTTTCCAGATCTTTTATTTTCAAATGTCATTTCACTTGTCTAAACACGTCCAGAGAAATTTTAGAATATTTTTACAGAAACAATGGTAACTATACAGGATTATACAGGGAGTCTCAGAGTCTGGTTTTATTCAATGGTATTTGCATAACTAAACTTGATAGAGCAGCAAGGAAGCAAATGCATTTTAATAGAAATGAAGACTTATTCTCTTGTAGAATTCTCATATGTAAGACTCTAACTCATTGGCCCATAAGAAATAGAAAATTATGCACTGTGAATGTCCAACCAAGCTAAATATGTCTAGAAAAATAACTTTTCTGTCACATCCCATTATATGGGTGAACAGTCAAACAGGTAAGAATAGAATAAAATGCTCACATATTTTGGAATTTTATACTCAAGGTCTCTTTTCTCACATAAAATGGAAATCTAAGATGAACAATTGAAAAACTTAGTGAACTCTTGAGCATGTTTGTCATAACTATTTATTTCTCACATATTCTCAAATTTTTACATGTTCCATATTCAGTGAAGTAGGACTGCTTCAATTTGTGTTATCAGAACACTCTTACATTTAGATTTGTTCATTTTCTAGTATAATCACATTGATGATCTATTTTGCATATGGGATCTGAATTATTTAGAGAGCACTGGTGACTTTCATTTTCCTTTGAACTTGGGAAATTATTTCCTTCCCTTTTATGGAGAGAAGGAGCACATAGATGAATTGTTGGTTACATTTTCTGTGCCACACAAAGTACCCAACTTTTTTTCAAGGAAGAAAAAAATTAGTGTCATGGACATTTTATAGTTCAAAGTATTTTAGATTCATATGAAGTAATTATTTATTTCTGCTAAGTCTTGATTTTTCATTTTTATGCTATATGAGTTGAGAGATATGGAAAGAAGTTTCGGGGAATTTTACACCTTAAAGTACCCGATATAGACTCCTCACTACCCATCACAGATTTATGTGGTGAGTGTGTTTTCTTATACTGAAATAACACACAAACATTATAAAAAATGTTTTTAACATTTATGTTTTTGTTGGTACATAGTTCAATTGTCATATACCCTTTCAGTATGATTGAGAGGTCCAGATAGCCACTTTTAAAACTGACAAGCACATATGGCCCTGTTAAAAGTAATAGTCAAAAAAATATTTGAACACGTTTCCCACTTCAGATTCAGGGGCAGAAAATCTAAAGGAGAATTCCTGTCTTATGAGTTGCAATAATTCAGTACCCACCAGATACACCACTTTATTATCTCTTTCTTTCTTTTACTTGATAATCTAATATAATTATAATTTTCTCCATATAATACTACTTTGTAGAACTATTTTTTTTTCTTTTGTGTGTCTGTGTGAAGATAGAGAATATGTCTTCCTTTTCTTATACCTTACCTTTTTTGTCTCTCTGGGAGTCATAACAACTACCATAGAAACAGGAGAGAAAGGCAGAAAAAAATATACATTAACTCTTCAAGGCTGTGGTCTGGAGATTTTACATGTCCGGTCTCCTCACATCTCATTAGCTATTAGACTAAACAGTAATACTATCTGGTATGAGAAGAAAGAGAAGCAGACTTGCTATAGATCTGTACTAAAGACTACTACAATTAATTATCTTAAATCAATGCAGCCTACAAGTCATCTTAATTTTTTAATGAAAAAGGATTAAATTTCTCCATTGTAATAAATCCTTAATCTACTTAAAAAAAGAAAGAAAGAAAGAAAAACATGAACCCATGACTCAGCTGATCACAAAAAGTAACATATTCTATGTGCTCTCCAATAATTGTCACAAGAATGTGGCCATAGGTGGCCCTGAAGAATGTAAATAAACCACATTATCTAAGAGTTGGGTGTAAATGACTTTCTTGTCTCTTATTTTGAGGCCCCATAAATTATATTCACTGGCATTTGTGGACACTGATAATATAAGCCTTGTTTGCCATGTTGGCTTCTCACTGGCATAACTGAAGGTGGCTTCCTCATTTTTCAAGGAGTAATTTGGCTAAAGTCAATCTGTGTTGAGTATGTAGGTGGAATTCTAGGTAAGAACTGAAGCATATTGGTGTTTGCCTTGTGCTTCTGTCATCCCTAGACTCACAAAGAATTGTACAACTTTTGAGCTCTCCCTCTGACTTTTTCTTTCTTGAGATTTATCTCCTTAATTTCTAGTTGATGTGGATGTTGTGTTCCTGATCTTTTCCTCTGGTTCTTCAAGCCTGCAAGTATCTTTCTATCTCTTGGGGTTTTCAGTCATATGCCAGGGTGCTGTTGAATTTATTCCATAGTCTCCAAAGCAATAAAAATATAATATTGAACTCATGGTTATTCATTTCTTAGTGTATTAAATTCCCTCTTCTCTCAGCTCACTTTTCTAAATTCTCCAATGATTCTGCTATATACAGTTGTTATCTGCGTAAGAGTTGGTCTATTGGAAGCTACATGGCCATTTGTGAAGCACAAGTAATTTTTTCTTTTCAGATATATTGAGGTATAATTGATCCATAAAATTGTCTGTTTACAGGGATACAATGATGTAATGGTTAATGATACATGATGTGAAAATATTAAATGAAGCTAATTAACATATCTGTCATATCACATTTTTACTACTTTTGGTTGTATGATGAGAATATTTAAGCTCTACTCCATTAGCAAATTTCAACTATACAGGTTTATGTCTGTGTTCAGAGGTAGAATCTTTGCCTCACATGTGTGAGGCCCTAATTTTAAACCCTGACACTGCAAATAAAAAAGTAGCTATCTAATACAGTATTTTTATTTAATTTGTTTTTCCTTTCATTTTTTTTTTTAATTAGTGCATTTTACTTGTACAAAATAATGGTTTTCATTCTGGCATATTCAAACAGGCACATAACATATTTTGATAATATCCACACCTGTTACCCACATTGATCTTCCCCTCCTTCTTTTCCTTAATGCCTTTGTTGTTCTCAAACAACCTTCCTTTCACTTTTACATGATTTTTCCTTCTGCTTCCACACATAAGAGAAAATGTGATATTTATCTCTCTGAGTCTCATTTTTCATATTTATTGTGATGATCTCCAGTTCCACACATTTTCCTGAAAATGGAATGTTTTTGTCATTCCTCATAACTGATTAATACTCCATGGTGTATATATGTATATATATGTGCATATGTATATGTACACTCTATATGTCTGTATTTATCCATTCATTTGTTGACGACTACCTGCAGTATTTTGTTATCTTGGCTATTGTACATTGTGGGGCAATGAACATGAGTAATATAGGTATCTCTATGGTATGTTGATTTTAATTCCTTCAGTTATATATTAAGGAGTGGTATAGCTGGATCATGTGGTATTTCTGTTTTTAGTTTTTTGAGGAACCTCCATAATGATTTCCATAGAAGTCAAGCTAAATTACATTCTCAACCAATAACATATGAGAGTTTTTTTATCCCCACATCCTTACCAGCATTTATTGCTTCTTTATTTATTGATGATAGTCATTCTGAGTGGGTTGAGATGAAATCTCAATGTAGTTTTGAATTGCATTTCTGTAATGGCTAGAGAAATTGAACATATTTTCATATAATTGTTGGCCATGTGTCCTACTTTAAAGAAGTGTCTGTTCAGTTCATTTGCCCTTTCATTGGCGAGATTATTTGTTATTTTGGTGTAAAAGGTTTTTTTTTATTTAATTTAATTTAGTTCTTCATATATGTTTATTAACTCAAAGGAAAAAAAATATTTTACAGTGGAGAATTATGGCTGCCACCACCTTAATAAAAATACCAAAATGAGTATTCTCAGGAATGGAACAAGTGGAAAGACTACGTTAAATAACAAATCACAATGAGGAAAACAAAGTGTAACTTCCCTAATATTCTTAAATTGAATAATCTGAGTCTAATCATTAAGAAGTTTTATACAGTTCTCAAATTGAGGGAAACATCAGCAAATAACCAATCTGCAAATTTCAAATGTATCAAGATCATAAAGTTCAAAGAAAAATTGAAATTGTACATGATATCAAGCTAGATAAATTGGCAATTGATCAGTGTTAATATTAAGCTATGAATAGTTGTAGTTTGGTTTCATAGTACTATGTCTTTCTGGGGTTGGAAATACACACTACAATTTTCATGAATCAGAAAGCAGAAAGTTAACATAGTTTCAAGTAATTCAGGAGAAAATTCTGTGTTATTATTTGCAAAGTTTTCTGTTTATAAATGTTTCAAATATTTTGTAAGTATACATTCAAAATAAGTTATAATAAAATAGCCAACTGGATTTATGTTTTCAAATTTGATAGTAAAAGGGCTCAGAGACTATCATTCCTACTGCATAAACAAGTAAAAGCTAAGCAAACTGAAAATCAATGATATTTTGTGTATTTATCAGTGTTCAGAGTTTTCAGGGCAAATCACTGCTTGCAATTCTGAAGACGTAGGAACACCCAAAGTCACAACACAGAGGTGTTATTTAGAACAGAAGCTACTATAGACATAAACTTGTATAGACAATCATAAATTTTATGAATTTCTGGAAGCTAAGGATAAAGTAGCATGAAACAGACAAACTTCTGAGGGCTGCATTACTATAGGACAACATAATTTCATAAATTTACTTTTAGTTATACTGCTAAGTTCTCATCATGAAACTCCAAGAAATACATGCTGGTTTTTGAAGGAGGAAAAAAAAAGATCATTGTGAAATACAACCTGAACTGTCTGTGTAACAAATCCATACTTTACATTGGTAAAAGTAATGTCTTTAGAAATGTGTTTGATTCAAAAACTGAGAAGGAATTACACAATATCCCTAGAAATTAAAGCAGTGCTATTTTTTTTTTAAATTATGATGAGTGTGTCAAAGACACTGAAGGTAAATGAAAGTCTTCCCAAAGGCTTTAGTTGGAACAATTTGAGCAGAAAAATGAAGAAAAGAGCTTTATTTTATACTAAAAGTATAAAATAAATCCCCATGTTCCTTATTGTCATAAATTGGTATAAATAAATAATTGATGATTGTATTTTTAATTTCTTTAGGAAATTGCATGTGCTGCATAATGGCAACACCAGTATGTATTTCATCAACGGTGGAAAAGTGTATATATATATATATATATATACCCTTGACAAAACTTGTTAACTCTCAACTTTGTAACAGCCATTCTGCCATTGGAAGGTGATACATCCTAGTGGTTTGGATTTCATTTCGCTCTTGATTTGTGATGTAGAGCACTATTCATAAATATATGTTGGCCATTTTTATGTTGTTTTTGTTGAAATGTCTATTCAGGACTTTTTGCCAATTTGTAAAGTGAATGTTTTCCTGCTATTAAGTTATATTAGTTTTTTTAAACCTTAAATATTAATCCATTATCAGAATTGTGATTTGCAAATAATTTTCCCAATCAGCAAGTTGCCTGTTCAGTTTATTGTTTGCATTCTTTGCTATCTATATATATTTTTAGTTTGATGTAGTTCTGCCTCTTACTTTCGCTTTTGTAGACTGAGCTTTTGGTATGATATCCAAAATATCATTGCCAAGGCCAATGTCAAAAAGAAAGATATTCTATCATTTAACCAATGATGCCTCTTCTATGTGGATATGCAAAGTGAAGCCAGTACATTATGTGTGTACACACACACACACATACGTTTTCATGTTTATTGCAGCACTATTCATGAAATATCTGTCAATGTACAAATGGATATACATATATATCTCCAATGTGTACACACACACACACAAACACACACATATACAAAAGCATACATATATATAGCAAAGTTGTATTCCACCTAATTAAAGTAGGATATCCTGACATTTACCACAATATGGAAGAAATTGGAGGACATTTTGCTAAGTAAAATCGTCCAGAAACAGAAAGCAAAATATTTCAGGGTCACATATATGTAAAATCTTTGTTAAAAGGTTAAATATACAGTAATAGATAATAAAACAGTGGCTGAAGATTAAAGGAGGAAATAGGGACAACTAAGTCAAAAAATATAAGTAGTAGATATGTAGGATTAACAAATCTAGAGATTGTAACACACAAAGAAAGTGAGGACTGTAGTTAGTATTATTGTACTAGATTCCAGATTTTTGCTAAAAGAGTAGATTTTAGCTTTTCTCACTACACACAAACATAAGTGGAGTGTCATGTGAGACCAAAGATTTTTTAACTTGCTTCACTACAGTAATCATCTTCCTATCTATGTGTATTTTAAAATCATAGTATATACTTTAATTGTACAATAAATATATTCAGAATAAATAAATATTGAATTAACAGGTGGAACATAGTAGATGCATCTTTCATGAAGAAGAATTTCAAATGGCATCTGTACATATTTTGCCTTTGAAAAGGGGGAATATAAATTCCACAAAATGGTTTTTCTAATGATTTTCTTAGAAAATCTTACAAAGTAGAAAGAAAGGAATGTGATTCAGGGAAAGATGTAGTAGGAAAACACTGCTTGAACCAGGTGACAAAGTTCAAAATTAATAATAATGATAAAACGTATTAATAGTATGTACCCATGTCAGATGTAGTAAAGTATGGTAATTTACTTCCACCATCTACCTTCTCAGTCTAGTCATAAGATAAATATTATATAAATTAAAAAGAGTAATATTTTTTAACATGCTTGATCGGTATTCACCAAAATTGTCAAAGTAATCAAATACAAGGAAATTCTGAGAAACTGAGTGTTCACGACGAAATTATGGAAATATAAAGTCTAAGGGAAGTTTGGTATTTTGGATGGAGTCCTTGACTGAAACACACACAAAAAACAAAACAAATAAAGGATGCTATATAAAACTAAAGATCTAAATAGGTATTGATTTAAGTTTATACTGAAGTATTTACATTGGTTCCTAATTATAACAAATGCACTGTCACGTAATATGCTAATAATAGAGAAGAGTGGTGGATACACAGGAAATTGTTGTGTAATCTTTAAAACTTTTCTATTAATCTGATTCTATTCTGCAATTTTAAAAATGTTTAGAAAATATATTGCTTGAATTACTTTTATTATTATTAAAGTGTCTAGCTTACAAAAATGATTCCACCAAGAAATTAAAAACTGTATTAAGCAACTCTTGGGTCAAACTGAAAATCAAATAAAATTGTAGAATTTCTAAAGCATACTAATAATAAAAGTAATGAATATTTAATATTTGTGGTATTCGATTAAAGTTGTTATCATAGGGGTAGGCAATCTTTAAATATTTATATCAAAATAAGACAGAATTGAGATTTCCAATGTGAAAACATAATACAGACAACAAAATCACCTAAAGGAGGAGAAGATATCTATGGTAAAACATAAATTAATCAGCAGAAAATATAGCTAATTAATATTATAAAATTTTTCTTGAAATAATATTTATAAATTAAAATAACTTCTAACCTAGTTAATAAAATGAGAAACTGTATTAAGATACTAAATTAGACTTGAAAAGAAATAATAGGGAGACATTGTTTAAAGAATTGTGAGACAAATTGGCATAACTCCATATATATATATATATATATATATATATATATATATATATATATATATTAGATTAATTAGATAAAGTTTTAGGAAATTCAATGAATCAAAATTTATCTAATATAGTAAGAATACTGAAATTATCAAATACCATTATTAAAGTCAATCTAACATTAGGCATTTCTCAGTATGAGGCATATAAAGCCAAAATACAACCTGTAAGGTACTCTTGCCATAAATTAACATGGATTATATAAAGCCTCTGAACATAATTTTCAGCTTTCAGGAGATATCACCAAAAGTTAAGGGAGAACAAGATGCATGTGAAAAAATCCAGAATGTGTGTTATTTTAAAATGATTTTGGGTTACCCAAGAGGAAATTGTTACTATGAAAAGAAACAACAACAAAAATGAAACACAAACACACACCAAAACAAACAAACAAACAAACATAGAACAATAGATTGTTCTATATTGAGACTAAAGAGATCTAAATATAGAGTGATATGTAATCATTGGTTGGTCTAAGGAAAAGATCTCTTACTAATATTAAAAATATAGTCATTGTTTTCATTCATCTATGCAAAATGGGTAATTGACAATTGTTCATTGATTTTCATTTCTCATAGCTCTTATCTTCCTAAAGAAGGAAGTCACTTAATATATTCTGAAATAATTTGGCTATGAATAAAGTGAGACTATAGTGATTAATGATTCAATATGTGGCCCTTCAGTAAAGGCTAGGATCAAAGAGATAGTTGAGACATATATCCATATGATGCTTCATAAAAACTTGGATATGTACCTGGGAATCAGATAGCTGAATCAAAGGGTAGTTCTATTTTTAATTTTCTTTAGAAGTATTTATACTGATTTTCATAAAGGCTGCACCAATTTGCACTCCCACCAAGAGTAAATAAGGATTTCTAGTCTTCTACATCCTTGCCAACATTCGTTAACCTTTGTCCTTTTAACTTTGAGATTCTTTTTTTTTTTTTTTTTTTTGGTCAAATGTTAGATGATATCTCAGTGACTTTAATTTGCATTTCCTTGATATTTAATGATGTTACATATCCTTTTACAAACTTTGTCAGCCTTCTTTTGAGATATATTTTTTCAGTTCTCTGCTCATTTTTTTAAAAAGGGTTATTTATATTCTTGCATTGGAGTTGAGTTCCCATATATTTTGAATGTTCAACATTTATTAGATATATGCTTTGCAAATATTTTCCCAATCCACAAGTTGTCTTTTTATTTTGTTCATCATTTCATTCCTATGCAGAAATTTCAAAAATATTTTATTCCCATATTAATGGTTGTAAAATTCACAAGTGCCGCAGTCCGGCTGCAGCAAAATACCCGGGGGGTGACGAACAACTTGTGTACATTGATACAGCAGGAGTGGGAGCCGTTTATTGTAGGACAGGAGGGGTATATATACATTACACACAGCTTATCTTAATTAACATAAACTAGATACAGCAGTCAACCAATAAGGAATCTCCACACTTAATGGCTCGCTGGCATTTCTTCACAAACCACTCCCTCTGCAAAATGCCAGGCGCCATCTTGACTTGTTTACAGACCCTAACAAACAAGCAAAATATGAAATAAACCTAGTGCTCCATCAGTGGATGAATATATATATATATATATATATATATATATATATATATATATACATACACACACACACACACACACACACACAGTGGAATACATTGTAACTTTGAATCTGGAAATACTATGTTACTGTGTGAACTCACTATATGTGAATTCTAAAAACTATGAACTTGTGTACACAGAATAGAATGATAAAATGGTTGTTGTTAGGGACTGGGGGAATAAAGAAATTGGGGCGATGCTGATAAAAGGGTGCAAAGTTTTATTTAGACAGGAGAAATATTCATGGTGTTCTTTTGTGTAGTTGATAGTGTATATTATTTTGACTCTAATAATAATTTACCTTATACTTGAAAGTTATTCAGAGAATAAATGTTAAGCGTTCTTACCACAAAAAAAGTGGTATATGAAGTGATTGCTACTTGGCTTGATATAGTTAATCATTTTACAAAGTATGTATATATCTAAACATTGCACTTTAAACATAATTAAAATAAAAGTAAATAATTAATTAAAAATAAAATTAATAAAAATAAATAATTAAAATAAAAGTAATAATTAGTTAAAAACAAAAGTAAAAATGGAGTGGAGCTGGGTGCAGTGGAGCATGCCTGTAATCCCAGTGGCTAATAAGGCTGAGAAAGGATAATTGTGAGTTCAAAGCCAGCCACAGCAAGGGTGAGGCACTTAGCAACTCAGTGAGACCATGTCTCTAATAAAATACAAAATAGGTCTGGGGATTTGGCTCAGTGGTTGAGTGGCCCCATGTTCAATTCCCAGTAGCCTGCCTCCCAAAATGGAGTAGAAACAATTCAATTAAAAATATCGAATTAAAGTTGCATATTATGGGGCTGAGGTTGTGGTGCAGTGGTAGAGCACTTGCTTAGCATATGTGAGGCCCCTGGGCTCCATTCCCAGCACCAGATATAAAGGACTATATATATATATATATATATATACTAATTACATATTTAACCTTACATGTATTCACAAAGGAAGCAAATTTCATTTGATATAGCTGCTTTTAGAAATTCACATTATTGTCATTAAAATGTAAATTTCATAAGCTTTTCATTTAAAAGTGCTAATTTAATTAAGTACTTTATGGTATTCTTTACTCTTTATGGGACAATACCTGAATGTGTGAGACTTCTAGATCTTATCTATAACAAATTAGGGTTTTATTATAGAAGGACATTGACTAACTCTGAATATTTCTGATTCTTCTCTTTGAAAAATGAATTCCTAAAAATGACCAAAAAATCTATATTTTCATTCCTTTTTATTGTATAATTATTTAACTAACAAACACAAATTGTGTATAGGTCTTCATGTACGACATGTTTTATAGTATGTACACCTTATGTAATGACCTAAGTTAGTTAACATATATATTATCCAGAAACATATTTTTTTGTGGGTAGATTGTTGTATTTTTCTCATCAATTTAAAATATAGAAAAGTTAGCAGAGGACGAAAAGTTAGCACATCACTGCAGTCCTGGCTACTTGGGAGGATGAACTAGGAGGATTGAAAGTTGGAGGCCAGCCTCAGTAGCTTAGTGAGACCCTGTCTAAAAAGAAACTGATGAAAAGAGCTGGAAGGGTAGTTTATTGCTAAAGCACTCCTAATTTCAATCTCTTGTACCACTAAATAAGTGAATAAATACATAAATAAGTAAAATATGAGGGAAAGCTAGATTATACAGTATGCTACAGCTTGGATGTATAATAGTCTCCAAAGGCCCAATCTTAACTTTTTAGTCCTTAGATTGACACTAATGGAAGTCAGTAGAAACCTGTATGAGGCTTGGCCTAGTGGGATGTTTTACCTTGTTCTCAGTGATGTCTTGTTGAGGGCCACAGCCGAGTCAGGATGACGCATGGCATTTTTGCCAGAAGTAGTGGTTGAGAGGTGACGCCAGCGAGCCATTAAGATGATGACTTTTGAGTTCTCGCGGGGATTCCTGAAGAGTTCTCATTGGTTGGGGAAGTGCCAGAGGAGGGATTTCCGGTTGGTGGTTCTGGGAGGAGCCGCATGGCGTTTGGGAGAGTTCCTGGGGAGTGTGTATGGAGTGTGCTGGTGGCGTTCAGAAATAAAGTTTGTTCCTCTTGAGTGGCTCGTGATTTGTGCCCAGCCAGACTGCAGCAGTGTCTATGGAATGAAGGTGTCTATCTTTCTTTCTTTCATTATTGGTCATGAGGTGACCATGTTTCCTTCACCAGGGACTCTCTATATGATATAGTGCCTTGCCACAGACCCAAAAGCAACAGGGTCAAAAGACCATGCATTTAATCCTCCCAAATTTGAGTCATATAACCCTTCCCTGACTATATCAGGTATTTTGTTATAGTAGCATATACAAATACAAAGCTGATAAACACACAGTTCAACCAAAGTTTTTATTAGCCAAGAGTTGTTTGATAAGTTTCCTTATTCCATGTCAGCCAAATATAGCACATGGGATTTTACGCATTTTTATGTTTGGCATGTGAGATAAGAGTGATTTTCACATTTTCAAATGGTTGCATAACAACAAAAGTGTGTGGTGTCTTGCCTTTTACCAAAAATTTTGTTAAATTCTCTAGCTCATGTGTAGCACTGTTGTTTTCTGGTATCAGTATACCTTCCCTATGCCTTGTATTTATGATTTATTTCACCTGGGAAGAGTATAGTGAATGTCAAGTTTTCTGTACTTTCAAAATGCATAACATAAAAATTACTCACATTAACATCAGAATATAAAGATTCAAGCTGGGTATAATGCTGCACGCTTTTAATCCCAGAAACTTGGAAGGTTGAGGCAAGAGGGTCCCAAATTCAAGGCCAACTTTGGCAAATTAGTGAGACCTTGTCTTATATTAAACAATGAAAAGAGATGGGGATGCTGCTCAGTGTGGAGTGGCCCTGGATTCAATACTCAGTACTACCAATAAAAAAAGGAAAAAAAAATCCAATGTAGGAGTAATCACAGTGATCTATTGAACCATCTATTTGAAAACATCCAAGTAGTATAATCATTCTGGAAAATTGTCAATATTTACTAACTTAAAACAACTAAACTTTTACTAAAAAAATATCCACTCTTGTGCATATACCTAAATTTTTATAAAAGTCTGTTTCCAATAAAAGATATACATAAAAAGTTCATAGATACATTTTAACAAGGCCAAAAGTTATAATAACTGTGTTAGTCAACAGTAGAATAGAGGAAAATATTTCATGTTAATGTAATATAATACTACATGTGAAAACTATGCAATACCATAGTGAATAATAGAATGAAGTATGAATAGAATGAATAATAATATTATCTTATGATACTATTTATATGAAGTTTTGAATGGATAAAACCAATCTATTAGAGAAGAATCCTAAACAGTGGTTACAAACAGGGGAGTTTGACTAGGAAAAGTACTAAAGATATTATATTTGTTGATTTGGTTAATGTTTTCACACGTACCACATGTCTATCATTAACTCTACTTCTCCGTCTCTATAAACACATATGTGTATGTGCATATGTGTATGTAATATTCATTAATGGTCATGTACTTGACTCTTTGTATGTTGCCTCACAATTTAAAAATGAAGGAAATTCAGATGACACGAGATAACTGAGAAGACTTCCCCCCAAAGTATATTTTTTCTTCCCTAAAACTATGCTTCAACATTGATTCGTTTTGTTTCATATCCTTTTACAGAAGTAACACTGTGGAGAGACAGTAACTCTTGTCATTGGGCAAGTTTGGGAACACACACTGTAAAAAGTGAATTTAAGTGTAGTGCTCCCATGGGGAAAGGATTTAATAGATGAGTTACTGAATGAATTTTATAGCCTTTTCATTTTCTGAAACCATGCAATAATTTTGGCCTTGAGACTAAACTATAAACATAAGCATGTTTAGCAAAATATTTTCAATAGCAATTTGAAGAACTACCTCAAGTTTGTTTTGTCCTTGTTGTTGTTCTGAGTTATCTTTAATTTGAATTTTCCTAGCTACAAGCATAAAACCTATTCAGCATTATTTCTAATCCACAAATTTCTTAGAAAACAGAAGGAATGGCAAAATAAGGTACAATCTATGTCAATTCAAACTGAACACATTTCTGACCAAGTGTTTTTCTGTCCCAAGTGTTATTCCTTTCTTCTCAAGGGATCCCTTATGCAACAAGGTTTTTGTGTGTAAACGAATTCAGATATTTTTCTTAGATGCCATTTTTACTGACATTTAACCTATAATGTTTTCCTTAAGGAGAAGAGGGGATACAACCTGTGCTTGGCTTTCTGGAACAATTTATGCCCTAAACTAATTTAATGGATTGACTCTGAGTAGTTTAAATGAGATCAAATATTAATGATGGTTTGTTTTTTACTAAATAAAATGGTATGAAGTGCATGCTTATTTTTTAAAGCAACAAAGAAAAGAATACAGTATATGTTCATTTTTACTGAATTCCTCTTGTGAATTAAAAATTCAACAATTAGGCTACTGTATTAGAGACAATTGTTAACTTGCCAGTCTTAAACTACTCTCAGGACAGGAACAGGTCTTATTGTCAAAACAAATATTTTTCAGAAAACATCCTAGTGTATATTATTGTGATACTACTTTAGTACTTCTTTATTTATCTTTATTTTATAAATAAAATCCATTCTATTTGTGTGAGAGCTCATAATGGAGAAGAATGTTTTAATTTCTTCTTTCTTTTTTTTTAATTCAGTTTTTTTTTTCTGCCAGAGGCAGAGAAGTTTCTAGAGAAAAGCATTAAATCATGCTGCTAGCTCTGTCCATTATTTTATACACTACAGGATGGAACTGAAAATACCTTCAAATAGAAATTTATATGTTAGCATTAAATAACTTCAAACTCAATGTGTTTCTTCAAGGGTGAACTAAGTGTTCATATGCTGGTTGTACTTAATAGTCAAGCACAGGCACACTAAAAATCTTTAAAGGGTAGGAAAGCAATGAGAACTACAATTTGAATACTTGGAAATTGTAGTAATGACAAAACATTTCTATTGTATATTTTTATTTTTCCTCATTGTTGCATTGATCAAAATTCTTTCAATAGCTAAAACTGAGCAATGAAAATATATGACTAATAGACCTGCACAGCAAATGGAAAACAAGAGAGAGGGGCCCTAACAGAGCATATAAAATGCAACATTATGTAGTTTTCAATCTATTGCACATAGCCAGTAGCATATGTACCAAATTAAAATTAACAGGCTGATCTTCCAGCCTGGTGAACATTCAGTTTCTGTTAATGATTCCCTAATGGACAGCTTCAATGCATTATGAGTTATATTTTCACATATTATTTTACTCAAAATTACTTTTATTTATTTATTTATTGGCCTGGTCCAGTTTACATAAGAAACGAAAATGTTTAAAACAGATAATTTTAGAGGAAAGGGTAACTATTTTTCAAGGTCACTAGAATATATATCACTGCAAACTAGAATCCTACCTATTCACTTAATTGTCATGTGTGTAATGTAATCACCTTCTGAGTGCATACTTCAATGAAAATGATAAAAAGTTTCTAAGATGAGGCTGGCACTTAATAAATTCCATAATCCTATTCTCAGGGTAAAAGTCAGCAGTGCAAATCTACGTTCTCAAAGTAAATGCTCCTAGAAACATGTACAATAGCAGTTAAGAGTAGTTTATGGTGTCTCTTGATGGTACACAAGATTTTAAAGGCAACTCCTGTCGACAGGTGAGAACATTCTGATGGTGGCTTTAGGGGAAGGACTTTGACTCCCTGCCTAAATAGCAATATGGGTTATTAATAATACAATTTTCTTTAAGGGTCAATTTGAGAGTCTGAAAGTGAGATTCCAATCAATTTTCCATTTTCAGCCTATAAATGTTGAAGTGATAGCTTCTCTCTGAACACAATAGAATGAAGCTGATTGGGAGAATTAGATCTGTTGATAATTACCTGAGACTTACTAATGTACATGGTTTAGTTTCTATTCATAGATCATGCTTTTCATTTGGCCCTTGTTAGATCAAGTAAAACTGAAATTAACATAATAAATTCAGATATTTGTTGAGCAACACTCTGAGTATTTATAAATATTTGGAAAACTTCTAATCATGAGTATTTATTAATAGATTTTCAAATGAACACAGAGAAAATGTTATCATGGTAGAATGTTCCATATGGTTAGATTTGTTTATAAATACATGTATAAAAGAAATGAATTAATATTTGGAATTTATTACAGAATAAACATTGAACTTTGATTTTCTAAGATGTTTTTGAAATACTTAAAATTGGATTTCCAGTGCTTTCCTAGTATGAAATTTATACTATTCAGAATTCACAGTAATTTTATTCAGACTGTGTTGTTCATAAAATAGTAACCAATAAAGTAAGACATTCATAAAAGTGTCATATCCCTATTCAATCTATGAAGGATAATAGATTAATCTCAGGATTTAGCATAATTTTTGGCAGCACAAAAAGCCCTAAAAATATTCCAAATGATTTTCTGTTCAGTATACCAAAAACAAATGAATCTTCATTATTGAACACTTTACTAATAATGACTATTTGCAACATGTTATTCAGAGAAATAGGAAACTTTTTCTTCAATGAATTGATTTGGATTGCTTTTAGAATCTGTAAAATTTTGTTTTACATAAGGGACAAATGATAGGACTAAAATCCTATGCTTCTGTGCATTTTAAATAAATAATATTTAGCATTCTTCTCTCATCCTATAAAATAAAGAAAAATAGAACAAGTAGAATATGTAGCACTTCTTAGTAATAATAAGAAAAAGTACCTTTATTTTTATACATAAATTACAAATTTGTTGTCATAAATAAAAGTAAACTTTAATATCTATATTGAATATTCAGCTAGAATCATAGCCAGTATGTTCTAGCCACCAATTCTAAATAATTACGATATCTGCATATTGGTCTTAAGTTCTGGTCTTTATTTGTATATACAATATGCATATTTAAACTTCAGCTAGATCTTTTCCTTTCTCCAGAATTGCATTTTGCTGGAATGTTGTCTGATCGCCAGGTACTATGGTGAGTTATTCCAGCATCAAGTGTAATATGGATACTAGAGTTAATCCTGAACAGAATACAACAGCCTGGTTTGCTTAACTGTCCAAACTAGACACCAAATAGCAGCAACTTTATATTTAATTTGGTGGTCTTATTTTTAACTTAAGGTTTACTAAATTGGAAAACTGTTTTTTTAAGAGTGGCCCACATTGAGAAATAATAAATACATTGGACAGTTAACCATACAAGAATGTTGTATTTTATGTAATTGGATTCAATTTCCTCATCACTGAAGATCTAGCAAATACAAATTAGCAAATACTATTACTACTAAAACAATAAGAGTTCCAACATAAAAGTGTTCACTATGTACCAATAACTGTTCCTAATCTAGTTAACTCTTTTAATAAACAGAGTAATCCTATAATTTGGATATTAATATTCTCATTTCTCAAAAAAGGAAAATTACATATTGGGATGCCAATTAGCCTGAACCATGCCACTGTTAAGTGGGATAGCTTGGATAAGAAACTTAACTGTCTGATTGTGTGGACCTTGTTTTATTCTCCACATGGTTGTACCTTCTGTTTACTCTTTATTCCAGTGTATGTGGTTTCATTAGTAACCCTGCCACAGACAAGGAAACTAAGTTTCAGGGAAATAAAGTAACTATTCAAAAGTAAGCACCTAACAAATGCAGAGTTGAGATAATGTACATGTGTTTCCAAATTCCATCTTATTTCTCTACTATGCTAGATTTTGTTAAGTACATCTTGTTATAAATGTACATTTTAAGATTCAGATATTTTAAATGTTTCTTAAAAGTAACAATTTCTTGATATAATTTCTGTGATATTGTTCCTTAATGAAAGCTATATATACATTTTTTTTTCTTTTGGTCTTATGATGATTAGGATAATTCATTAAAAACTGGCTTTGGGGATTTAAAAAATATATATTTTATAAAAACCCAAACTATTAATTATGTATATTTGTGTATCTGTAATATCAAAATATTATGAAGTCAAATATCCCTGGGTTCACTCCTTTGTTAGGTACTTTTAATTAAGGAAAAATATAATTCTTATGAATGTTTTAAAATCTTGGAGGGTTTCCTAGATTAAATTTGTATTAGGTGGAATTTTCTTAATTTTCTAAGAGATAGTACATGTAAAATTAGAAACATATGTTTGCTTTGATTTTGTGTCACTTTGTTTTCAAAGATAAAACTCTTTTACCTCTGGAATTAATTGCTCTTGGTGTAGCAACTAATGTATGTTAAATAATAAATGTCCTCTGAGAATGTGCTCCTGGAAAAGGAATGCAGACTCATCTGAATTTCACACTGCTTTTAAGGTATTGCTGCTAAACCTAAGTATTACATTTTGTTTTAATTGAAATTCTTCTCTGCTCCCAAGTCATGTATGTGTACATCTATATGTTTTATGTATTTTAGTGCATAGATATTCATATATATGACATGTATGAAATTCTGTTATATTGATTTAGTGATTTTTTTTTTTTTTGATACTAGGGATTGATGCAGTGGCACTTAACCAGCGAGCCACATCCCCAGCCATTTTTCATTTTTTATCTTAAGGCAGGATATCACTAAATTGTTTAGGACCTTACAAAGTTGCTGAGGCTGGCTTTGAACTTGTGATTCTCCTGCTCAGCCTTCCAAGCCACTGGAGTTACAGGCATGCCACCACACCCAGCTGACTTACTGATTCTTAGAAAATTGATCACTGCAAACAAACTCATGTTAAACTTACTTTTTTTTGCATAGTAAATATTGCTTTTGTTCATGATTTTCAGTCACAGGAAACTTCAGCAAAATGTCATAGAAAAAAGGCCTTCAGATTCTTTTAAAATAAAAACCGTATGTTCAATTGAACCATCCAGAAAAAAAATTTTGATCATATGGCCAAATAGATTTTGAAGGACAAAGCAAAAGTGTACCTATAGCTACATCACAACCCCATAGCCCTCTAAACCCCAGAAAACAATGGAATTTCTCTCTTTCTCTCCCACTTCATTTCCTCTCCCTCACTTCTCTCCCATATCCCCTTTCTCTTCCTTCCCTCCTATCCCTCCTCCTTTTATTCTCCTTTTATCAATCCCTACTCTTCTTTCTTCCTTATCTTCTTTCTACCTCTTTTCATTAAAGAGGCTCTGAAAGCATTAGATTCTTCATAAAATTAGTTCAATAAATGAATAAAATAAAAGTAACAACTTTGGTAGATAGTGTCTCTGTAGGTTTACTTTCACTCTGCTAGAATTTGCTTTATTAGAATCTGTGATTCTCATTTTATATAAGATTATTCTTTCTGTCCATGTCAAAGACAGAATGGTTGACTCATCCTTGATTCTACATCTCCTTTAGGTCCTTATCATTTAAGACGTTATGTATTGGGCTGGGGTTATGGCTCAGAGGTAGAGTGGTAGATCCTCAGCACCACATAAAAGTTAATAAATAGAATAAAAGTATTGTGTCCAACTACAACTAAAAAATAAATATTTTTTTTAAAGTTTTGCATTGCTGATTTTAAATTCTTAATGCTTCTTGGATTTTCCCTCTTCACATGTCTACCATCTGTTACCTATATTGTTACAATAAGATACAAATGAATACCTGAGTGAAGGAAAACATTTTTAAGCCATTGCTTCATGAATCAGACAATGTTAGTTTTTGAAAAACTAAATGATAACATTTTCACATTAATTAAAATCATCAATCAATCTCCATTCTCTACAAGAGAGTGGTAACACAAGCTATAGTACTTCTCAACTGAGGTGGGTATCACTCCTCTGGGATGCTACTGAGAAAGTGGGGTCACTTTTGGATGTCTGAACATCTAGGGGATGATGATGACATCTGATGTTACAATTCAAGTGGATGCACCAAGAGTGCATTAATGTTTCAGTTTCTCTATATCCTTGTCAAACTTGTTTGTCTTAAAAATGACTACCTAATAGTCAGGTGTGGATACCTCCTTGTGGCTTTTATTTATGTTTTCTTGATAATAGTGATGCTGAGCAACTTTGGCCATTTGTATATATTGTTTGTACAAGTGTCTGCATTAGTCCTTTGTACATTTATTACTCAGGATTAGTTGATTATTATCTCCTCCTCCTCCTCCTCCTCCTCCTCCTCCTCTTCTTTTGAATTTTAGGTGTTTCTTCCATATTTTATATATCAACTGCTTATCAGATACATGATTCACAAATATTTTTTTCCCATTCAGGAGATTATCTTTCCATTCCATTGTTTGTTTCCTTTACGGTGCAGGCACTTTTAAGTTTGATGAAGTCCTACTTATTTTAATATGTATATTCTGGGATACAGCCTCTATAAAAACAGTTCCACAAAAACTCACAATAGAATTACTACTGTATGATACAAAAATCACACCTATTTATTCATCCAAATAAATTGAAATCGGTGTCTCAAAGATATATTTAAACACCCATAAGCACAATCAAAATATGTACTAATGCATCAATGGATACATGTGTGAAATATTATAAACCCATAAAATGGGGAATTTTTGTCTTATGCTACAACATAAATGATCCTTGAAGACTTTGTTAAGTAAAACAAGTCAGTCATGGTATTGCATAATTCCCCTTCTATGAGGTCTCTAAAATGGCCACTTTCATAGAAGCACAAGTTAGAATGGCAGCAGCCAGAAGATGAGGGACAGAGAATGAAAAACTGCTGCTTAGTATAGTCTCAGCCACACAAGATTAAAAAGTTCTAACCAATTTTATGCAACATATTTCAAAATGCTAATAGTACTGTACATTTAAAAATCCTTGAGAGGGTAAAACTCATGTATTTAAACACAAGCAAACAAAATATAAATGAAGACAGAAAGGAACCAAGGATATTAAATATGTGGAAGAAACATATTCATTGTAAAGTTTCTACCCTGAACTGCAATAGTGGCAAACTGGGAAACATTATACAGTGCCAAATGAAATATAGAAGAGCATATATAAGAGAATAGATGTAGATTCTTTAGTATAAAATAAGGAGATGTGATGGGATGAATAAAAACAACAGTTCAATGTTTTACAACCTAGGTTTCTAAGTTTAGCACAATATGGAGATGATATTCAAATTTTTATTATTATTATTATATCTACGTGATTTATAAGAATCTAAAGATGATAAATTGATGTAGTATAACTGGCGTTATTTTAAAAATGCTCCATTCAAATATAGAAGCAGTTCTGCTCCATAATTACATGAGATAACTAGAGAATTGGTCATTGAAAAAGTTCAGAAGATCTATTCCAACATTCAAAGAACTGATGCAGTGAATAAGGAAGAGTAAACAATTGGACATTAAAGAAAAGAAGAAAAGAGAGGAAAAGAGAGAGAGAGGAAGGAGAACTAACCATAAAAGTTTGGCAAGGTCAAAAAATGCATGAGTTCTAATTAGATTCATGTCAAATTCATGTAACATATTAAGCTTTCTTGCATGATTTATATGTTTACCTTGGGGAAAAATGTCTATTAAGGTCTTTTCGTTTTTATGCTATTGATTTGTATGAGTTCTTTATGTATTTTGGTTATTAATCCCTTATCAGATATATGATTTACAAATAATTTGTCCCTAGAGTGTAGGCTGTCTTTTCATTTTGTTGATTATTTCCATTGCTGTACAGAAACACTTTAGTTTGATGTAGTTCTACTTGTTTAGTATTGCATTTCTTGTCTGTGATTTTGTTGTCAAATCCAAAAGCTCATTGCTTGACTTATTCATTAGCAAGTGCTTTACACAGAATAGATAACCCAGAAGTTTTATTAATTTTAGTTTGATTGGTGAGCCTAAAGAGGATGATTTCATAACAGAAAAAGCATGTGCATGAAGAAAAAGAATTAAAGTAAAACTTATATGAGGAATTTGGGATAAAAATATTGAAACACAGCATGGAGACTTAAAGAAGGGAGAGGGGGATGAAGTAATAGATTTTCACTCTCTAGGGCTTGGATGGAAATTAAAAGCCTTCACTCAATGAGTGTTTACAAGAATCTACTTGTAAAGGATATACTTGGGACAAGCCCTTTTAGGGCTTGGCATCACATACATATTTGCAACAGAGAGGCTCAAACACATACAGAAACATTCATACTTAAGGCTCCACAGGATCGCCTCCTTATTTATCTTTCAAATCCAGAAGGCATCGTGTTCAAAACTGTCTGCTGTAGCTCTATGAATATTATAGCACTTCTGACACTTTAATGTGTTCCCCAGAAATTTCACCTGCCTTGTAGCAATAGTGTTTTCAGGATTGATAGAGAGGAAAAATATATCGTGTTGTTTTATGTGTCCTGTTTTGTCATTTATGGGCCCCCCTATAGTCCTAAAATATATGTTAGATAATTTTAAATTGAGTAACTTATCTCCTGGAGGAAGAGATGGAGGACAAAAATGTCATATTTTTGGTTACTATAAAGATAAATAGATAATCTTTGGTTCCCATGTCCACACCTCCTACCCTAATCATTTCCTAGAATTATGTTGTATTGATCAATGAGAAGCTCTGTAAGGCATACCTATTACACACTGTAAATGATACAACATGATTACAATGAAACACCCAATAAATGTTAACTGTTTTATATCCTGTGTCTAGGGCCTCATGTACAATGATGGCAAAAACAGACTTGGCCCCTGCTGTCATGAAGCTTGCAGTTTCATTGCTCAATAACCTTACAGCAGCAAAATTCACTTCATGAAGATTTACTACATTCCTATGAACAGAGATAATCTGTCTTATGATTTGTAGCTCCCCATGCGTGCCTCTATTAAAATATTTAATAATCTGACCAGCTATTGATTTATTTATGTCAGTCATTTCTCATAGACTGTGTACTGTCTGATAGTCCCATGTGCACATACTAAGAATATAATACCTGTTATTTGAAATTTTATGAAATTCATCTATTTCACTGTATAAAATTAACTATAATTTATTTCCAATTCACTTAGGGATCTAAAGTGAGTTTGGATCTCAAAAATACTTTAAACTCGAATATAAGCAGGCTTATAAGTTTTCAAGGAATATATTTATAATTTCAAGTTGTCTACTGTATTTCAATTTTATATTTTTGGTTACACATAGGGAACAGAAAATAAGAATTTAATGGTACATTTATCTTACAATACATTAATCGTGAAGAAGCAAGAGAGCATTGGATTCTAGTGACCATAATACTTAAGGCAATTGACACTAAAATCTTGAGGAAAGAACTATGTGAGTAATGCATATTTAAGTCTGCCATATTTATAGTGGTACGTTTCGCTCATTATGCAGTGACTATCAAACAATATATATTTACCATTGGAGAATGGGATATAATTTCACCCCTTCCAAATAATAACCTTTCTCAGAGAAAATGTAGACATATTATTTCATAATTCAGCCCTGGCCTACAGAATTGTCTATGAATAAGTATATGTACTGGGGTAAAGGAGAATACGTAGTGCAAGGAATTTTAAATAACTTTTTTCTATTGTTCTTATGCAGATTTTTCAGGCCCAGCAGCACATCAAAATAGGAAGATATTCTCATCATGCAAAGATAATAGGTCATTAAATTGTCATTCCTCCCATTTTCTCAGTATTGGCAGAATGGCAGAACCTCCAAAAATGAGAGCAAAGCAATAGATTGAAACATGCTACACATTATCAAGTGAGATGGTGTCTGTGTCATTCATTAAAACATATAAAGGAAGTGAACAAAATTTGTTCTATTAGGGTTAACTAGTTACCCCTTTCAGCTTATATAAAATGTTGAAGAGGCCAGGAAACTTTTCTTTAAAGAGAATTATTAACGTGCTAGATTCTTCTCTTCTAAGGGAGAAGGAAATAATGCCTTGCTTCTCTTCAATTCAGAGATATGTTTCAAGGGAAATATTCACAAAGCTTGGCATGTGTACCCTGGAGCTTGAGAAACAAAGGTTTTCATGTATGAAAAGTTAAAACAACCAGAAGCTGTTAGCTAGCTCTACTTGACTGAATGTAGGTAGTGCAAAAAGAAGTGCCTGCAACTGGTCTTCTCATGTGTGGGGAAAGGTTCGTGTCTTCAGGAGACTTCCTGCAGAAAAGAAGTTGAAATAGCAGTGACTCATTTTAAAAGTTTCTCATCCAAGATGGTGGGTAGAGGTTTCCCAGTGGAAAAGTGGATGCCTGGAAACAGAGAAGCAAAAGCAAGGACCCCAAATGGCTAGAACAGAGGTCAAAGGGACATTATTTTCTCCAAAGCAAATACATTTATACATCTTCAGCTGGGGATAACAGATGATTTTCCAAAAAGTGTTCTACAAGTAGAGTACAGGCTGTATTAAGCCAACAGGGCTGATTATTTTGCCTTATATGGCCTCCCCAAACCCACCTCCATCCTTCACCAAGACAGAGGAGAAGTCAGAAAGAGAAAGAATAAATGAGAGAATGAGTACAATGAGAAGAGAGAAGAGTCCAGCTGAAAACTCTTGGTACAATTTCTCAGGAAAGTATTATATCAGGGTGGAAAGGAAAGTTTAAACTGGAAAAGAGTTGGAAGTTGTGATAGTATTCTGAATTCTATTTGTATTTGGAATATGAGCATTTGTATGACTTAAAAAGATTGGGAATGTTATGTAAACATTCTGACATTTAATCCAGGGCCAGGAAGGGGAATTCAGAGAAGATATACATCATCAGCAGTGGGGAAGACAAATAGGGGAAACTGTGTTTCATCCTACTCAATCCAGATTATTCAATAATACTGTTAAACACCCAGGGAGTTCAAATGATCACTTTTCCAGAAAATAACTTCACAAAACTTATTGGAATTTAGTGTTTACAATCACATATATTTTGTTATACTTTCCTCAATCTCTTACATAGGTTTTTAAGATCAAAATAGAAAATAAAATTTAACATTTACTATTTTGGGCTAAAAAGTATAATTTTCAAAACTACTTTGAAAAAGTCATGAATTCATCTCAAATTACTAAATATTTAAAAAAATTTAATACATAGAGCTAGTTTAAAGTTCTTTGATATATTTACTTCATATGCTTAGATATACAAAACTTTAATAATCAAAAATATTTATGGATTACATTCTAAATTATGACACACTCTTTAAAAATATTGCTTTACAATTTTATGATGACATGGGAAAATCACACAATAATCACAATGAATTTTTAAATAGGAAATCTTGAAATTAGCTTCAATTAGAGTTCAGTCAGGGAACAGAAACTACACAGTACCTAGAATAAAAAGCCTGCGATGTGAAGCATTATTAAGTGGTAAAACAGAGCAACCAAGAAAAGGAATTTCTGGAAGATTCCTTCTCGGTGGCCACCCAGGACTCATTGAAGAGAGCACAACATTAACTCTGGAAGGCAGAGAAGTTGGATGAAGTGTCACAGGACAAAGCTGGCAAGCAAAGGTACCCAGTGAGGCATCTGCCAGACTGACAAGGAAGCAGCTGGAACTCAGTGGAATGAGTGCCACTGGCCGCAGCTGACACATGGTAGAAGAAAGAAGGAGACTGGAACATACCAAAATCCAGAAAAGTCCATTTTGCCTCCAGTGTCCCAGCGGTGCCATCTACTGACAAAGTTCAACGTCTTGCCAGATGGCACAGGAGAAATATTCACCAAGTTCATAAAGGCAATGAAAAATGCATTTGGAGCTGAGCAGCAATAAAGCAGAAGTGGCTGCCAAGTTTCTGACAGCAAATGCATAAAATTTGGAAATATTATGGATGGATGAATAGATAGATATAGATATTGATCAAATATTTTGACATATGGGAAAAAATAAAAATTATTATATCATCTTATAAATGTTGTATTGTTCTTGGTAGGCTATTGAAAGCATAGGATAGCATGTTATTGCTTTATTTTGACAATTTCAGAAGAAGTGGGACTGTGAGGATTAGAATCACCAGTGTGGTTTTCTATGAAATAAAATGAGTTTTGACTTTAATGAGATACACGTAATTAAAATCCTAAGCTATTCTAAGATTCTTTCAGAGTGTGTCAACAAGTTCCAAATCTGACTTACTAAGTTAATGAAACTTATTGTTAACTGGCCTACTAATTTATCTGCCAAAATTGCTTTCTTAGAAAAACTGGGTCTGAATTTAAATATTCTTTTGAATACATGCTGTTAAATCCTAAGAGTGACTTTACTTTAGCCAACTAAAATAAACAACTTTATTTTAGTTAACTGACAAAAACAACTTAGAGGAGGAAAAGTTTACACAGGTCTTACAATGTCAGCTGCTCAGTCTATGCTCTGCTGACTTCATTGCTCTGGGCCCAAGGGGAAGCAGACCCTCCAAGAGGAAGGGTGTGATGAAGGAAAGCTGCTCAGCTTTTAGCAGACAGAAAGTAGACAGATAGGAGTTTGAGGAGCCAGAGGGAAATATAAAATCCTTGATGATACACACTTATTGATGTACTTCCTCCAGCCATATCCCATCTGCCACCCAGTAGTAAATTCAAATTATTAATCCATAAACTGGATTAATTCACTGATGACGTTACAGCTTTTATAGTCTATTCATTTCACCTCTGACATAACCTGCATTGCCCAACATGTAAGGTTTTGAGGATACTTTAAAGAGCCAAGCTACAACAGTCTTAGGATGTGAGGATCTTACCACTGTTTCTTTGTTTACCCATATACTATTGACACAACAGTACTCATAATGTGGTTCTAGAACCAACAGTATCACTGTCAATGAGAAAGCATGTGAGATGGCATGTACTCAGGCTCTACCTAAGACTTCTGGAAATGAGAAAATTTGAGCATTTGGGCCACTAGTAATAAATGTCTCTAAATGATCCCTGGATGATTCTGACGTATGTTAATGTTTGAGAACCAATGATACATTTTTCTATTACACGTTTGTCTAAAAATTGCTCCAGATTTTTGCTTAGTTAATAAATACCTCCTTGGCAAAATCCATTTTAATATGGTTTATTGTGAGGTTTACCTTTGGGTATACCTTTTGGGTTGAGTTTCCCATTCATTGCTAATTTTTCCACTGAATGAATATATTAGAAGTTTAATTGTTACCTAAAAGTTATTAGTTATTTCTACAGTTTAGATCTAGAATACCCCCAAAAGGTGTAGTGTCAAGGGCTTAGTCCCCAGCATGGTACTATTGAGAAGTGGTAAAACCAGTAAGAGGTAGGAGCAGCCCTCCTGATCACTGGGGGACTTCCATCCCAGGGTATTGTAGGACTTACATCTCTTCTTCTCTTTCTATGGCTTGTTCACCATGAAGTGAATGACTTTTGATCATCATGTGTTTCTGCCATGTTGTTCTACCTTGCCACAGCTCCAACATCTAAAACTCTAAGAAAACTGAAAAAAAAATTAACATTATCCATTGATTATCTCAGATAATTGTTACAGTAATTGAAAGCTGATCAACATAGTTATTAAGAAAAGAAAAATGAAACCTAGTTGGCGAAAGCTTAAACACTAAACAGATAGACAAAATATAGTTATTCAAAATATATACCAAACATCTTTTATATATACACACATACACATATAAACACTATAATGCACAAATGATTTTGTATACATATATATCTTGTATACATTTATATGATTTGAATCTATGCATCAAACATGTAACTATGTGTATATTATGCATATACACTACATGCATACATTCACCTGCATATATGTATTTTGTCCTTCAATGAAAGGAGTTTGAACTGTATGAGTGCACTTCTAAAAATACACAGATTTCTTTTTGGATATTGGTAACCATTTAATAAAACTCTCAAATGAACCAAGTAGTTGAGAAATACACACACACACACACACACACACACACACACACACACATATATATATATATATATATATATATATATATATATATATATGGTATGTCACAATATTTATGCAGCTAATAGCTAATATTATCATTTACTACCATAAAATATAAACAGATATATTATAGAAATTAAAATTTATCAAACTTTATACAAGCACAGACGTTACAAAATTCCATTTGCAATTGAGAGAAATATAAACAAAGTGCAGTATTAAATCATACCTGCATAAATTTATATGTAATAGTACTGTTCCCCTGTGATAGTTGCATAGTCACCTTCTGTTGTTTTGTGGTGATTTCAAGTGCTACAAATATCTGCTTAAAATTCTGTGTGATCCTCATCAACTCCACACAAGCAGGTGTTTTTTAGGTATATGTGTATGACAGTTAAAAGTGATCTCTGAGAATTCTCATATATTTGTCATTATATATGATAACTTGTTCAGAGTCAGAATGTTGGAACTGGCTTCTTAAAATATCCTTAAGCAAAAGAGAAGTACTTTTTTTTCTGCTAGATTTGAAAAAAAGAACACCATCTTTTAGATTTTCATTAAATCTATGGAGATATTTATTTTATCCATTGATGTTTTGGCATCATAAAAGCAATTCAGACACTAAGGACAGCAAATCAGTTTTCCATGGTGAAACTTCTGATGTAAATAAGAAGCACTTATAGGACTTATTTTGAAGCAGGTATAGGAAGTGCTTGGGTAGTGGTTTTTCTATGGCACAGATTTGAGAAGAACCTATCAAGGACTTAAAGTATTACAGTGTTTAAATAAGGTGCCAAACTTATCTGTGGATGTTTGAAGGCAACATGTAGTCCAAGAAGAATTTGCATGCTAGCTGAATCCATTCCCTCTGTTCTTTTTATCCTTGAACAAGTTTTCATGTCACTATCTCAATTCCAAAATTCCATTATTTTCAAAAGGCCTGCATTTCTATGTTAGTGTAAAATGTACTTTCTTTCATGACTGTTGCTAGATGTCAAGACTACAAAGGTTCTCTTTCTGAATTAAATTTCACACTATATTGTATTTTGAAGATGAAAACACTGAAGAAGTAATTTTGTCCAGACATTGAGATCATGGTCACCTGCAACAGACATGGAAGCACCTGACAGCTGTTGTTGTCGTCACATGAATTCTGTCATAAAATTCTTCCATATCAGAGGTAGATTTGTATGGAATGTCAGCATTATCAATGTCTAAAATTTATGATAGTGTTTGTGTGTGTGTGTGTCTTTGTTTTCCTGATCATCACCTTCCATTTTAATTTTGTTTTCCTCCCACACTGTTGCAGGAATTGTAGAATGTATTGCTTATTTCTTACAACTTTCTTGTCTGTTTCCCTAGCATTAAATTTAAAATATATATATATTTCTAGGATATATATATGTCCTAGAAATTAATATAAATATATATATATATATATATATATATATATATATATATATATATATATATATATCAAGAAAAATGCACAACTTTTTCTGAAGGCTGATACTATATGCACCTAGTTTCCCCTTCAAGTGATTTACTCTACTGTTGTCAAGACAACCTGTGGCTCTTTGAATAGTTTTCATTATTTGATTCAAAAATATGTTGGAAATTAGAAAGAAAATTTAACATGTAAACATGGAAGGAAATAGTTCCAAGAAAAGCAAAGTCAATTTAAAATAGTGCAAAATTAAATTAAATTAAATTAAAACATTTTATAAAGACATGCAGATGATTTTAGTTCTTTGTGAGGCATCTATTTCTGGCAGGGAGATCTGAATTCTTAAAATGGAGTAGGATTTTCTAGAGGGACTATGGCAAGAATGAAGCAAGAGTTTTCTTTTGGTTTAGCATATGATCATTTGGGAGAATTTTTATTAAGTATGTTGAGAGAAAATATCCTTTCTCCATATATTTTAAAAATTAGATCTGCCCTGATAATTATGTGATTTATGTCTTCTATGTTTTAATTTAGTCTTATTTACCTATTGTGTACAGAGAGGGATAAATTTAATCACTTTTAAACCAGTATATTTCTGTTTCTCTTTGCAATTCTCAAAGATTTCACTTCATGAATATTGGTACAGATAATGTGTTTGTGTATGTCTTTACTCTATCACAATTACAAATTGCTAAATACAAGTTAAATGTACATAAAAGTGTTATGTTTTGTTTAATGCTTCTCAGCCTAAAATCCACCCTTTTTGATATTCAAAAGATTGCCAATTTTTGGACATGTTCACTTTTAAGGATAACACAAAAAAGAACATAGTCAGAACTCAAAAATGCAGCTGGATGGATTTTTGTAAGGTGACTACATTCATTTTATTCTCAGGCTTATCAAGACAGAAAACACTGCCAGGACTTAAGAAACTTCTCTCTGTGCACCCAACGGGCCATGTCATGGTTTTACTTGGTTGATAGCTTTTAGCTTGTATGATATGTGACATGACAAGTCTATAAAAAGTCTGAAGAACAGAATTTGTTAGTGGAGGTTTAGGGTCAAGTATTATCAGAACTCTGAATCACCATCTTATACTTCCTTAACTTACATTTGTCTGCACATTTAACTTGTATTTAGTTCTGCCTCTGTGACAGGCTTTTAAAAAAATTGAATTTTATATTATTCCTCAAAGAGAAATTGAGATAAGACATTATTTTTTTCCCACAGGTAAGTTTATAGGAAGTTAAAGTATTTGTCAAAAATTTCTAGCAAACTTCACTTTATTTTTCGTTGGTGACAATGAGTTCCAGACTATTCCCAGACTGGATTTGTCTTTCACGAAATCATAAAGACTCTATCTGTACCAGTAAAAATGCCCCAGTTATGTTGCCAGGTAAAACCGAGAATAGTGTAGTGTATGGCAGAGATTTAAGTCATAAATACTTTATGTCCTACATTTATTAAATGAAGTGCACAAAATTTCTAAAATATAATAAGTCTTTAAATTATTTGTGAAAGACATGATGTTATGGCAGGAATGATTTAAAAGTTTATGGTAGGGCACAGCAAAAACTTGCATATATTTTAGAGTCACATATTTTATATGAAGGATAGTATTGTTATCATTTGGATATAAGTAATTTATAAGTGAATTAAATGTTTTCAACCACTTTGTTTTTCTTTCTTTCTTTGTGTAATAGAATGAAAGATTTCAAAATAAATTTCCACAACAAAGAAAAAAACACTATCAATACAAAATATTTTTGTATTGAACACTGCAGTCTTTGGAATACTCAAGAAAATTAATATGACAGTAATGCAATTAAAAGTATAGGTATAATTTTCCAAAGAAAACAAGAAAGATCATTTGGGAAAAAAAAAAAAAAACATATTTTCAGGTAGCTTTCAAAAAATACATGCACCTATAGTTTTAAATTTTAAAAGTTCATGTTTATTTAAGCTCTTCAGGATAAGCTATAAAATTGGAGTAAGGTGATAGCAAAGTATGAACTGTGCCCAGAAACAGGTTTTCTTTGTTGGCTGTGTGAGGCAGGTCACACCATCATGGAAATTCATAAATCTCAGAGTCAAGTCTCCTGAAGCACTCCAGAGGGTATATACTCTGTGATTTTGCTCATGTATTTTTTTCCTTTAAATAATGTCTCCACACTTTTATCAGCTTTAAAAAGTTGAACTTTAAATACAAAATCTTTCCTCTCTAAAGTTTCTCCCTAATCTGTCCCATTCAGAAATTATTTCTATTTCTTTTCATCATCCCTTAAAATTTTAATATTATCTTTTAATGAAAGAAAACCTAAGTTGTTAGATCCACACAGTGGATAGCACTGATGTCCCTGGCAACACTTGGCTTTATCTAAATAATGAATGGCATATTCATGCAACTACAGTTATTCAATTATATAAGACTTTAACTTCCCTGAGGGCAAAATTGGTTTCTCCAAATCACTTTCCCTGATGTTAACTGACTTGTCTGGAGAAAGAAAGCATTACCTTTTTGTTGATGAAGTAAAGAATAGAGATTTCATAATAGTTAATTGTTTAAAAATAACAAAGACAAACAAAAAAAAAATAAGCAACGAACTTCAATCCCCTGTGGCTTGAAGGAAATATCCAGGATGTGCATATCAGAACTTCACAGAGAAATTTTAGATGAAAATTTTTTTGTGTGAGAAGATGATCTCAATGATTTATCTATTATTTTTTATCCTTTAAAACTACATTATTGATTAATTCTTAAAGATTAAATAGGCTTATGAAAACTCAAATTTAAATGGATTTTTCATCTCCATAAAGATATTATAAAATAAGTTGAAATCCAAAAACCTATACAGTACATGATGGGTTTGCTAAAATATTTTTTTTCCTGGTGTTTATTATACTTAATGTGCTTGAGTCAGCCAAAACCTTGATAAAAATGTGGATGCTCCAAATTGTACCATTTGATATTTAAAACATTGTGGTGTAGGGGTGAGTGAAATTAATATTCTTATCAAGACATCAAGCTTATTTTCATTTAAAGTGAAGTTTTACAACCATCAATATATACCAGTGTTAATGTGTGTCTGTTGTTTAGTTTAAAGATGCAGAATCCAGTTTCATTTCAAAACTCTTAGAGTTGTATAAATGATGAATGAAATTTCAGTAGTTACAGAAAAAAATAAAGTTTGACATTTATAGAAATAATCTATCTTTAAATCAAGAATGATAAATAATAATCAAATGCACTTCATAGTATGAGGCTTGTTGAAGCCACGAAGTACCACTTTCAGAATTTTAAATTAATGAAACATATTTTCAAGTTAATGGAAAACAATTTTTATTTTCTTGAATTCACCAGCAACAAAGGTATTGGACAATGTAATACCAGGGTTTATTGAAAATAAAGGAGACATTTGAGTAAAACCATTTGGTTGTCTCAGTGGAGCATTTCAGAGGTAGGCTTTGTTAAAGTTTTATTTCATTATCAGTATAAAGTGAGAAAATTAAAAATGATTTAAAATTGAATTCTTAAAAAAATTCTAGGATTTAGCTTTATATAAAGTCAAATGATACCAGTGAGTTTCTGTCATTCCCTGTGGATAATGGAGTAAGATTATTAAATTCTACTATTAATTGTGTAGAATATGTTGATAACTACATAAACTTCCATACTAGAGGGACCAATTTTTAATACGGAGTATGAAAATTTGCACAGAGACAACAGGTATTCAGGCATTTTCCTTGTCTCCCCAATGTTCTAACCACCCAAATTCATTAGCCACATCCCATGAGAGTATGTAAATTTTTCACTCCATCATACTAGGGGTGGAAAGCTTTCTTGTGAGGAGAATACGATGCTCTGTTGTTGTGCTGAGTGGCTAATGCAGTAGGCAAGCAGTCATTTGCTCATGTTTAAGATGTCTATATCACTCCATTGAACTTTCCCAGTTGGCAATCAGAGTGCTTTATTTGTGAATGGGAATTTTTAATCTAATAGTCACGCTGATAGACATCACCCCATACTTAGTTCAGGTGGGCAGACTTGGTATTTTATTAGTAAATTGCTATGAATAGATATACTTCCATATCAGGATAGTTCAGGAATATTACATTTTATACTAAGATAAAATAAACTGATTTTACTTGCTTATATGAGGGAGATGGAAAAGAAGAAAAAAACATTGTGTACATAAGTACTAGCAGGATGGGCTCTATTAAAATATCAGATATTATGAATGCAATAAAGTTTTCTTTTTATGGCATCATAGTGCACAGTGAAGTTTTAAGCACCACTGACTTCTTTCGTCATCTGGACAGGGCTGCTGAACAGGAAAATAAAATAATATGGCACCTGGCTGAATTAAGTTTGGTGTGACAAAAGTGAGATACTTATGTTCCACAAGCCTGGAAAGCACTGTAGGTACAGCAAAGTTAAAAGTCCACAAAATCCACAATTTTTAATGACAAACAACTCTGGCTATAATAAATACACCCATTCAGTACACTAGCTCACTACCACTGAATTTGAGTTCTGAATATCTGTAATAGTTTCTTAGTCTGAGTAACTAGCAAAGTTACTTAGGAGATTCCTTAATTTTCTGAGAGCCCTTTTGCAGACATTCTAAATCGTGACGAAGGAATAAATTCATGTGCTGCAAAGCTTTAGAGTCTTGAAAAGCAAAGAGTTAAAATGGAAAAAAAAAATCTTTATATGTCAAGAGATACTTCTTCCCCCAAAACATACAGACTCACACACCTACAAAAAACATGCACATGTATGTGCACACGTGTGCATGCAGTATTCATATTTTTCCACTATTATCAGCATCACTTAGCCTATAATTCAAAGTAAAGAGTAGATACTAAATAAATAATTACGTGTTACATAATGAATCCCCTGTTAGTATAGGTTATTATTAACCATATCTATTTATAAATATATTTTCCTGCTTATAATGTACCCTAACTGTTCTGACTAAAAATGACATGGAAATAATACACATGAAGGTGAATTAAGTGAACAATGTATTCTTACAAATCAATGAAAACAATATTTTCAAAACTAAAAATATATAAATAGAATGTAATATTTAGATTATAAAGATATGAAAAGGAAAATTTCTTAAAATTTTCCCCAAGAAAATAACCCATATTTGGTTTTTGTTTTCTGTCAAGATTACATGTCTATTCATATTTATCATGGTTTTTATAATTTTATGTTTTTAAATGTTAAGTTTTGAACATCTATTTATGTCATTAATTATTATTTTGTATGTAGTCATCCTAATTTTAATTTTAATTGTCTATTTCATTATCTTAATTTTAAAGACATTTCCTTTTGCTGGTTGTAGAGGTCCTTTTCAATTTTATTACCATAATAAATAATCCTGCAAATAAAATACTTAAAATTTTTATGTGAATTGTTATATTTCTCTATATATTAATTGGTATTATACAAAAATGTTTATGGTTTCACTAAATAATTACTTGAGCATATCATACCAACTTATTTTCCCCAAAACCTTGTGCAAGAGTTCCATAATATTAATTATCATTAATTATCCAAAATTGCGTGGTTTCATTTTTCATTTTTATGTTACAGTGGAACTATATTTTATCTTAGTATAAAATGTAAAATTGAGAGTACTGTACAGAGATCTAGTTAGTGTATCCAGACTGTTTTAGTGGAACCATAAACCATGGCCATATTTTCTTTTTGGCTGCTCTATGGGTTGTGTTTCATTTCATTCTGATAAAAATTCAGAGCTTAATGAATAAATGAACCATGAAGTAATGTTCCCAAAAGTATGGCTAGCTGTATATCATGATCCATCACATACAACCTAAGTGTTATAGAAAAGATAATGCTATCCTAGAATTGCATATATGACAAGTTGATTTATCTTTGTGTTCTTTGTGTTTTGATGTGCAGACTTTTTAATGGCATCCATTCATTAATTTGACAGGGCATACCTCCTATATGTATGACACCATGGAGGTGCTAAGGGTGTGTATATATAAACAAATAAAATACAGACTCTTCCCTCTGGGAATTTATAAACTACTAGGGGAGAGACATGAAAATAAATAGCCATGAAGCAGGATGAAATCCCAAGTGCCCTAGAGAGGTGAAAGCAGACTCTAGGAGAATGTTGATGGATGTAGTTACTTCTATGGAAGGGATGGCGGGAAGCTGACATTGGTTGGGATTTTATGTTTGACTGAGATTTTACTTTTTTTCAAATTAACTGTGTTTTTTTTTTTTTTTTGTAGCCTTAAGAATCAAGAAAGGAATAGCATGTTCCCATAAATGATAAATAACACTAAAATACTCATATTTATTAAAATATCGAAGATCATCTAATGTTATATATTATTAAGACATGAATAAACTATTTTAAAAATCGTAGCATGTTGACAACAAAACTTTGACTTAACCATGTAATAATTTTGTAAGAACTTGAACCTTGACAGATAATCTTTCTTGGCTGCTGAGATTATTTATCCTGAGCAGAAACTAGATCTTATAAGGAACACTAGGAAAGAAACCTTTAGTGAAAATATTGGGCTTATTTATTTGACTTGAATTAGAGGATTACTTGTTTGGAAATAAGAATTAACATCATCATTAATGTTTCTGCCAGAGAATTCTATTCTTAATGAGCATACAATTTTCTTCTTTTATAATTAAGATTAAAAAATACATTTCTTACGATGGATATTGTGTTGAAGAATATTTTCAATTGAGAACTGTGAGCTCTGGGTTCAGTTTTTATTCCTTAAACAGTTAGTAGTATGAACTTGGGAAAGACCTTTGACTTCTCTTAACATATATTTTCCCATTAGTAAAATAGGAGAAATCATTGAGATCTACAAGACCTTTTCAAGTGTGTCTAAAATTTTTCTTTTTTTGTTTCTTTGTCAAATCGTAAATTAAATACAAATTTGAAATCGAATTTGTTAGATAGAAAGGCATGAATATGGCTGTTGGAAATGCTTATGCACAGTTGTCACAGCGTCAACTATTTAGTGCTCCACTGAATACATTATTTTATAAGAACCTTTCTTCTCTCCCAGAGAAAACTGCATTCTACTAGCTAAGTTTGCCTTCCATTTCTACTTCATGCATTGTTAAAATTCAAGCAGAAATTCAACTGTTAGTGCAAATTATTTTTTCAAGTTATAATTACATTCTTTATTTGTCTTTTAAATACAGCTACAAAATTGCCACAGAGACTTATTCTGTATGAATGCAGGTGGGATGCAATATCAACTGTACTTTTTATGAACAAAGAAAAAAAAGTTGTGCAAATCACAGGTATAATTACTAGGTGCAGGAGGATAGAAAAAAAATAATTTTGTAGTCACCATATTCATTCATCTTATTTCGAGTAGAAAATTGAAGTTTTTTTTTTTTAAATTAAAAAGCTTGTCACTTTTTTAGCACTTCATTGGTTATATACCATCTACTTCTATTTTATTTGTGTGGATTGGCCTGTTTAGAGGTTACTTTCTAGAAGATATTGAAAGATCAGTTTGTTTTTTATTCTGTTTTTGTTTTCATATTTCCTTTTTATTTTTGTTGTTCTTGCATGATTTAATACAAATTTAATTCCAAATTATGAACTCAGGACTAAATACTTTTTTGGAGCATGAGAAATTGTTACTATAATTAAAGGTCTAGTATCTACCCTTTTGGTTTCCTCAGGAAAAATAGGGCAAAATCAAAATTTTACATATCATTGAAGAGGCTTCTTGCTCCTGTAAAGGGCTAAGGAAAATATTAAAGATTTTCCCTCTCCAGGTGTCTGTCATGACTTTCACACACCCTTGATGATGGAACATCTAAAGAATGCTGGCTTCTCAATGGGTTTGGCTCACTCAGAACTCATAGTCATCTCTATTTTCCCTCCAGTATCTGGGATCTGGCCAGTCCTCAGGGCATGAAGTGTTCTTGAAGAGATCACTGGGTCACACAGATTGTTAGAACAGTCTTCTTTGTTCTAACTTGTATTTAAGAAAACTCACTGGGAATAAGACCTTGGAGTCTCACCCATGAAAATGATGCTCTGCCTGGAACTTCCCAGTTGGTACCCTGAAAAGCTGCCCCAGGACTCTCCAGCTACATGACTTCAGATGTGGTATTTTCCCCCATCTGATGATGCATTTTCTTTCCTTTCTCTCTCCCTTATCTGTTTTGCTTTTGCTCTTGCTTCCATATTAATACTAAAATAAATGCTGTCTTGTATAAATAGGGTCTTTATTGTCAATTGGATAAGCACTTCCAAATTCAGCAGCTACATGAATGCGTAATGCTTTAACATTATATATACCCTGGCAGTATATATAGAGCCATCACTAACACAGTCAGTTTTCACATTACCCATAGAGCCAATGGTACTAAAGGAATCAAGATTGTTTGGTCCAATCAGCCTCAACCGTAGATTCCTGCCTGATCATGTTTCTCTGAACCCCAAACACTGATCTTTCCATATTTTTTTTCATTATATTCCAATAGATCTATTTAATTTGAATTCTTTTTTAATCAAACCTTTCTATTTTAGGTGATTCCTATATACAAATATCATTTTTAGTCAAACCTTTCTATGTTAGGTGATTCCTATATACAAATATCATTTTTCTCAGAAAATATGGCATTTATATACTTACTTAAAGTGTCTAAAATTGTATGTGCATACTTTCTACTAGAGGTACTCTTCAATATTAATCAAGCATTTATATTTTCTGATTTGTTTATTTTTAATTACAAATAAAAAGCATATATTATTGTTACGTGGAACATGATGACTTGAAATTATGGAATGACTAAATCAAGCTAACATATGCATTACCTCACACACTTGTGTGTGTGTGTATGTGTGTGTGTGTGTGTGTGTGTGTGTTGAAAACAATTAAAATCTACACTCTCAGCAATTTTCAAGAATACAATAAATTCCAGCCTGTTCAGGTCCCAGGCACACAGCAGGCCAGGCCCACCCCAGAGGGTCAGAATCTGGCCACAGTCTAGCCTCTGGTGCAGGACCACTTCTTCTGACCAGCAGACTACCACAGGAGCCGAGATCCAGCCCAGACCATCCACACAAGCCCTCCGGGACTCATGTTCTCAGTAGACCAGGTTCACCCCTTCCCCCGGTGGGGCAGACACCCACCAGAGCCTAGCCTCTGGCACAGAACCACCCCTTCTGACAAGCAGACCACCCAGGGAGATCAAGCCCAGCGGCCCAGATCCACCCACACCAACTTGCAAAGGGCCCAGGTCCAGGATGCAGTACCATTCATTGAGGGACACCAGCAGGATCTGGAAGCTCAACATCAAGGTGAGGTACAGACAATCTGCATGGATACTACAAGAATAAAGGGAAGAAACTATAATATCTCAGATCCACATTGCAAGAAAGGAAGACACATAGACAACATGAAAACACAATGGAGAAAAGTGCCCCAAACAAACCAGGACACAGACAGTGAAGCTGATGAAATGTCAGAGAAGGGGTTTAGAAGGTTCATAATTAAAATAATCTGTGAATTAATGAACGACCTAAATGAGCAAACACAAGCAAAATGATAGGTTTTCCTTCTTTGAAAGTTGAGTAAGCCATATCCCCAGCCCTATTTTGTATTTTATTTAGAGACAGTGTCTCAGTGAATTGCTTAGTGCCTCGCTTTTGCTGAGGCTGACCTTGAACTCATGCGCCTCCTGCCTCAGCCTCCTGAGCCTCTGGGATGATTGGTATTTCATGGTAAAATACACACACCACATTTTCCATATTCATTGATTCACTGTTGGGCAATTAAGTTAATTCCATATCTTGACTATTAAGATTATCGCTTCACTGAACATAGAAGTGCATATATCTATTCAAAATAATGCTGTCTTCCTTTTGGCTATCTACCCAGTAGTTGGATAGCTAATGCATGTCATATTTTTATTTTTAGTTTTTTAAGAAGCCTCTATACTGTTTTCCATAGAGACTGCCTCTATACTGTTTTCCATAGGGACTGAGCCAGTTTATATTCCCAATAGTGTTTCAGGGTTCTCTTTTCTCTGCATCTTCACCAGCACTTATTAGTTTTGTCTTGGTTGTCATCTTTTATTATGTGATACTGTAGGTTGAACCTAGAGCCTTGTACTTGCTTGGTAAGAGCTGTGCTACTGAGTTACATACACAGCCCTGCTATATTTTCTATTTGAGACTGGGTCTCACTAAGTAGCCCAGGCTGGCAACAAATTTGAGATCCTCCTGCCTCAATCTCCCAAATAGATGGTATTAAAGGCATGCGCCAACATATCTGACTACTTTTTGTCTTTTGAATAATAACTATCCTAGAAGATACAAGGTAATATTTTATTGTAGTTTAATTTGCCTTTTCCTGATGATTAGTAACAGTGACCATTTCTCATATACCTCTTGGCCACTTGTATTACTTCTTTCAAGAAATATCTAATCAGACCTTTTCCCCATATTTTAATTGTGTTATATATTTTCATGTTTGAGTTATTTGTGTTCCTTAGATATTATGAATATTAATCCCTTATCCTACACAATGATTGCAAATATTTCCTACCATTCTGTAAATTTTTTCTTGCTCTGTCAACAGCTTCCATTTTTTTTCCTTATAATCTCATTGGCATATTTCTGCTTCTGTCACCTCTGATTTGGGGGCCAGGTCCAAAAATTGTTGCCCAGACCAAAGTCATAATTGTTGCACATACAAAGTCATAAGGTTTTTCTAAGATTTATTTTTGTAGTTTTACAGTTTCAAGTCTGATGTTTAAGTGCTTAATTTGTTTTGAGTTGATTTTTTTTTGTGGAAAATGGTCTAATTTATTTCTTCCTAATGTGGAAATACAGTTTTCCCAACACCATTTATTTAAGAAACTGTTCTTTCCCTATTATGAATTCTCGGCAACTTTGTGGAACATGTACAGATTATTCTAGGATCTTTATTATGTTTCATTAGTCTGTCTTTTTTATTTATGCCAGTTCCAGGTAGTTTTGCTTACTATAGCTTTATAGTAGATTTTATAGTCAAATTGTGTGATGGCTCTAGCTTTGTTCTGCAAAAGTTGTCAGAAGATAATGGAGTTACTTACTTATTTCAAAAACCTGCAAAATGCAGCAGGGGAGCCAGTAACAGGGGCCCTTCACAAATGATTGCAGAAACCATTACAGAAGACTGCCAAGACCACAAACTTACATAAAGATCATTGCAAACTTGCATAAAGAAAATTTCTGCAAAATTATGCCTGCCCAGCCATTGCCTTATAACTTGGTCTGGTGCATCCTTTTTTTATTATTTCTTATGACCAAGGGTGGTTATTTTAAATTAACTTACATAACTTTCCTCATTTACCTTGAAAAATCTTTGTCTTAGTTTGCCTTCCCCAATTATGCCTAAGACTCCCCATGGATTACCATGACATGCATATTTTGGACTGAAATTTTCCTGTCATTCCTGAATAAACTCTTTTCGTAGACTCCCTCTGTGTTGCTGACTTTCAGAAGATTATAGTTTTTTTTTTTTGTTGTTGTTGTTGTTCAAAGTTGCTTTGCTTATTAAGGGTCTTTCATGGTTCTGTATCAACTTTAGGATTTTTTTTTCTTTAAAAATGTCACTGGACCATTAGTTGGAATTGCAGTGAATCAATAGATATATTTGGGTTGTATAGACATTTTAACAACATCAGTTCTTCATTTCACAACTATGGATATCTTTCCACTTATCTGTGCTTTCTTCAATTTTCCTCATCAGTGTTTCATAGTTTTTTTTTTTTTTAATTTGCACCTAAGTATTTAATATTTTTGCTGCTATTTCAAATAGATAATTTTTATTTTTTATTCTTTTTAAGAAAATGTTATTAGTATATAAAAACAGAACTGATTTTTGTATATTGGTTTTGTATTATTTAGCTTGCCTGAAACCATTTAATAGTTCTAACAGTTTTTGGCATAAACTTAAGGGTTTTCTACATATAAAATCATGTTATAAACAAAAGGTACAGTTTAATTTCCTTCCCACCTAGGATGCTTTTGACTTCATTCTTTTATCTAGTTACATTGGCTGGGGCTTCCATTAATTGATTGAAAAGAACTGGTGATAATATATATCCTTGCTCTGTTCTGACCTTAGAGGAAAAGTTTTCAGCTTTTTACCACTGAAAATGATGTAAGGGATAGGTTTGCCATAAAAGATATTATAGTATTGAGGTACATTTCCTAAATGTCTAATCTCTTGAGTTTCAACCATGAAAGACTTAAGTTTTGTCAGATAATTTTTGTATATCTATTGAAGTGATCTTGTGATTTTTAATCTTGATTTTATTAATGGGTACACATTAATGTGATTTGTATATATTAAACCATTCTTCCATTCCAGGGAAATATCTTACTTGATTATAGCAAATGATTCTTTTAATATGTTTTTGCATTATATTTGCTACTATTTTTTGAGAATTTTTGCACATGTGTTCATTAAAGGTATTGATCTTTAATCTTTTCTTATAGTATCCTTAACTGGCTTTATTATTAGTGGTATATTGGCCTTGTAGAATGAGTTTGGAAATATTCCCTTTATTTTGATTATTTTGAAGAGCTTGAGGAGAATGTGTATCATTTCTTCTATAAATGAGATAATTCAGCAGAGAAGCCAATGAGTCCTGAACTTTTTTTTATTTTTTCAGTAAGTGGGATATATTTTTTTTATTCTTCTAGCATGGCTATTTCTTTTATTTTCTTATTTTTTTTTAACCTATACCCTCCAATCCAGGAGATCTTGGAACAACATATACCAAGCTCTGAAAGAAAATTGATGCCAACAAAGAATTTTATATCCAGCAAAATAAAGCTTCAGATTTGATGATGAAATAAAAATCTTTTATGATAAACAAAAGTCAAAAAGAATTTACAGTGGGAAAACTTGCAAGACAGAGCATCCTCAGTAAAATATTCAATGAGGAGGAAATGAAAACCATCAAAGAGAGGAACTACAATCCAAGGAGAAACCAAGTCAAGTTAAAAACCAAAAATAACCTAAAATGGCTGGGAATACAAATCATATGTTAATAATGACCCTGAATATAAATGGCCTAAAGTCATCAATTAAAATACATAGACCGACATATTGGATTACAAAAAGGTCTCATCTATATGTTGCTTTCAAGAGACTCATCTCACAGGAAAAGATATCCACACACTGAAGGTGAAAGGGTGGGAAAAATGCACCACTCACACGAACCATGTAAACAAGTAGGGCTTCCATCCTCATATCAGATAAAGTGGACTTCAAACCAAACCTAGTTAAAAGGGTTAAAGGAGGACATTTAATACTCTTTAAAGGATTCATACATCAGTAAGACATAAAAATCATAAATGTCTATACCCCAAACAATGGGACATCTACATATGTCAAACAAACTCTTCTCAAATACAAGAACAAAATATACCACAACACAATAATACTGGCTGACTTTAACCTCTCTCACCACTGGATAGATCTTCCAAACAAAAACTAAACAAAGAGACTATTGAACACCATAATACAATCAATAAGTTGGACTTAACAGACACATATTGAATATTCCATCCACCAGTGAGTGAATACACTTTCTTCTAAGCAGCATATGGATACTTCTACAAAATAGACCATATGTTATGCCACAAAGCAACTCTTAGAAAATAAAAAAAAAAATAGAGATACTACCCTGCATTCTGTCAAACCACACTGGAATGAAATTAGAAATCAATGATAAAATTGAAAAGAGAAGCTACTTCAAGCTACCTGGACACTATACAATATGCTATTGAATGACACATGAATAACAGAAGACATCAAGGAGGAGATAAAAAAAAATCTTATAGGTAAGTGAGAACTCTGATACAACTTATCAAAATCTCTGGGACACTATAAAGAAGTGGGAAGAGAAAAGTTCATTGCATGGACTTCATTCATTAAAACAAGAAAAAGTCAACATTATAAATAACCTGACATTACAGCTTAAAGCCCAAGAAAAAGAAGAACAAAGCAACATCAAAAGTAGTAAAAGATAGGAAATAGTTAAAATCAGGGGGAAAAAATCAATAAAATTAAAACTAAGAAACAATACAAAAAAATTTACAAAACAAACAGCTGGTTCTTTGATAGAATGAATAAAATTGACAAACCCTTAGCCACCCTAACAAAAAGAAGAAGAAACCACAAATTACCAAAATTTTGATGAAAAAGGAAAGTATCACAACAAACACTATTGAAATACAGAAGATAATTAGAAACTATTTTGAAAATTTATACTCCAGTAAAGTAGAAAACCTCAAAGACACTGACAAATTTCTAAAGGCATATGATCAGACATACACAATTTCAACAGATCAATTTCAAGCAAGGAAGTAGAAGACGCCATCAGAAGCCTACCAACCAAGAAAAGCCCAAGACCAGATGGATTCACAGCTGAGTTCTCCAAGACCTACAAAGAAGAATTAAAACCTATACTTCTCAAATTATTCCATGAAATAGAAAAGGAAGGAACTCTTTCAAACTAATTCTACAAAGTTAGTATCATTCTGATACTAAAACCAGGCAAAGACACATCAAGGAAAGAAAATTTCAGACCAATATCCCTGATGAACATTGCGGCAAAAATTCTCAATAATATTCTGGCAAATCACATACAAAGACAAATTTTAAAAAAAAAAATAGTGCACCAAGATCAAGTGGGGTTCACTCCAGGGATGGAAGTTTGGTTCAACACACAGAAATCAATAAATATCATTCATCACATCAATAGAGTCCTGAACTTTTTATGAAGAAAAAAAATGCCTGATTCAACTTTCTTACTCATTGGTTTATTCTGACTTTTTTATTTCTTCTTGATTGAGTCTTAGTGAGGTTATATATTTTGGGGAATTTATCTGTTTCTTCTATATTATGTAATTGTTTGATATGTAATTGTAATTCTTTATAAGTCTTTGTATTCTTGCATTAACTAGACCTTGGTTCTGCTGAAATGTGGGGCTCTACGGGCTGACCTGTAAGGTGGAGTGTCTGGGACCATCTTGGCCTGCCTATAGCCTGTGTTATGAGTCCTGGCCTAGTGTCTGAGGTCAGAGATGTGATATGAAACATGTGAGCCAACTTGGCTCTGGACTGGTCTAAAACTGGAACACACAAGAAGTCTTTACCTGCAGGGCTGTTCTTCGGTCTGAATGGGTGCATACCTGATGACTAATACTGCAGAGTCTGATTTGGTGCACCATGTAATCAGGATCCTGGGGCTGTTGATGGCATCACCTGATGAAGAAAAGCCCAGAGACTGAGTCTTTTGGGTGAGGCAGGATTTGAAGAGTATGGAGACCTCACTGGTTCAGGATCTTATTGTAGCAGCTTGGTGCTGTAATATAAATGTAGTCTGGGCCTCACTTCCCTCCTCTCCCCACAAGTAGAGGCTATGTGACTTCATGCTGTGCAGCTTGAGTTTTGGAAGGAAGTTGCAGAAGTTATGTAAAATGTTCTCTCTTTTGAATGTGTATTTCTTATTTTTGTGCTTTATCCAAGTGCTCTAATCTCTCCCCTGGTTTTCTTAGTTCCTTTATTTTTTTTTGGGGGGGGGCATACTAGGGATTGAACTCAGGGGCACATGACCACTGAGCCACATCCCTGGCTCTATTTTGTATTTTATTTAGAGACAGGGTCTTACTCAGTTGCTTATTGCCTTGCTTTTGCTGAGGCTGTGTTTGTTTTGTTGGCTAACACTAGTGTTTGTTTTGTTGGCTATGCCCTTTTAGTTTTGAACTCACGATCCTTCTGGCTCAACCTCAGGAGCTACTGGGATTACAGGTGTACTTGGCTTAAGAAAGTATTTGTGAATTGTGCTGCTATGAACATCGATGTAGCAGTGTCCCTGTAGCATGCTCTTTTTAGGTCTTTAGGGAATAGACCGAGAAGGGGAATAGCTGGGTCAAAAGGTGGCTCCATTCCCAGCTTTCCAAGAAATCTCCATACTGCTTTCCAAATTGGCTGCACCAATTTGCAGTCCCACCAGCAATGTACAAGTGTACCCTTTTCCCCACATCCTCGCCAGCACTTGTTGTTGTTTGACTTCATAATGGCTGCCAATCTAACTGGAGTGAGATGGTATCTTAGGGTGGTTTTGATTTGCATTTCTCTGACTGCTAGAGATGGTGAGCATTTTTTCATGTACTTGTTGATTGACTGTATGTCCTCCTCTGAGAAGTGTCATAGCTAGACTGTGGAACCAACCTAGATGCCCTTCAATGGATGAATGGATAAAAAAAATGTGGCATTTATACACAATGGAGTATTACTCTGCATTAAAAAATGACAAAATCATAGAATTTACAGGGAAATGGATGGCATTAGAGCAGATTATGCTAAGTGAAGCTAGCCAATCCCTAAAAAACAAATGTCAAATGTCTTCTTTGATATAAGGAGAGTAGCTAAGAACAGAGTAGGGTCGAAGAGCATGAGAAGAAGATTAACATTAAACAGGGATGAGAGGTGGGAGGGAAAGGGAGAGAGAAGGGAAAATGCATGGAAATGGAAGGAGACCCTCAGAGGTATACAAAAGTACATACAAGAGGAAGTGAGGGGAAGGGGAAAAATAATACAAGGGGGACAAACGAATGTCAGTAAAGGGGGCAGAGAGAGAAGAGGGGAGGGGAGGGGAGGGGAGGGGAGGGGGGATAGTAGAGGATAGGAAAGACAGCAGAATACAACAGACACTAGTATGGCAAGATGTAAATCAATGGATGTGTAACTGACGTGATTCTGCAATCTGTATATGGGGTAAAAAGGGGAGCTCATAACCCACTTGAATCAAATTGTGAAATATGATATATCAAGAACTATGTAATGTTTTGAACAGCCAACAATAAAAAATTAAAAAAAAAAGAAAGTATTTGTGCACATATATTGTCATTCAAATTGTTTCTGGAAGAGATGAGTGCTGGAAAGTTCTATCCAACCATCTTGATAATTTCTGCCTCCATTCAATATTTATTTTTTTGAGCAACATAATATGTGGTTAGTTGAACTATTCTATTTATATTATATTCTTCAACATACTTTTCTCATAATTAAAATTTTAGTTAGAAATAGTATCTGGAATTTTAATGCATTTTCTTCTCATTGATTGTCCTTTATGAGCTCAGTCATGAACATAATTGGTACATATTAAGTAATTGAAACATGGTTAATTTATGCTTTTTATACACACATAGACATGAATTTTACTTGTATCATCCTAAGTATAATAATAAAAAATATAATTTGTATTGAATACACACTTGAAATTTTAAAATTAGAGTCAGTATGCAGTGTCAGAAAATAATTGTCCAACTAATATTTTTATGCAATAAGATGGTTATCTTTTTATATGTCATAACTGACAACAGATAAACTTTTTATGTTTTAACACCTTGTATTTGGGTATTTATACCCATGATCAAGTCTCTAAAACCACAGATATTCTAACACTAGTGTTTGTTTTGTTGGCTATGCCCTTTTAGTTTAGTGTTTGCTTTTAGTTTTTGATTTTTGCAAACTACACTAGAAGACTAAATTTGGCCAGTTTATTTTGCAAGTTTCACTTAAACTTTTTAAATTTTACTTTGCTTATATAATTTGTGGCAGTAAATAAGAAGTAGGCTGTTATATGGCCTGCTTGTTATTTTTTGTCTATAATTAGTACCACAGATTGCTTCCAAATTATGTAAAACTAAGTAGAAAGGTCCTTGCTGGTGTCTATACAAAACACAATTATAATTTGTGCTACTTATACCTATGATCAAAGGTATTAGAAGAAATCCACTAAATTATAAATATTTAAATGAAGACTATTATGATAAACAGTCAGTTAATGGTCTTTACACGTTTACCCCAGTAAAAGCATGATTTATGACTGGCTTCTGATCTAGAATTTAGTTTGTTTCTACACCAAAGAAAAAGGTCAGCAAAAAATATAACCTTCCTCAACTCTTTTCAGAATTTGTTAGCTAATACTCAATAATTATCTACAAAAGGCTCTCTGAATTCACTAAAAAAATTATCCCCAGAAATAAATGTGCAAATTCTTCAGACACTCAGATTAGAGCTTGTATATATGGAACCTCTTATTAGCTAATAATTCTGGGAGCTTAAAAGACTCTTGAATGACTCTTAAAATATGCATGTTGTTATTTTTTTTTACTGTGGCATTTTGAATATTATAATGCCCAGTATAAAGGCTAATTCAATAAGATAATTATAGATATAATGTGCTTGATTGCAATACATGGATATTGAGAAAAGGTAGCTAAATATAGTGATCTCAAATTAATGATAATGTCTATTGAGTTAAATGTGGTCTTCCCAATATAAAACACCAACTTTTCTGTAATTTTAACAGGAAATAATTTGTGCAACTGTTTCCATTAGCTGTAATTTTTCATGTTATCAATTCTGCAGCAAATTAACAATGCTTATTTTTGTATGTAATTATTAGTGGTTAGTTTTGACATTCATCATTTTTAAAGTGCTTATTAATATAAACATATCTTATTAAAAATGTCACATTTAATGTCTTGAGTTAATTTATGAATAATGCATACATGTATCCTACATGCAATAATTAAGATGTCATTTTTAGAGGACACATGACTGGACTGCAAAGCTATTTTTTGTATATTTGGTTTGAAATAAGTACCTTAACAAATTGAGATGCAATTAGACCAAATTATATTTTAATATTTATTTATATATTTGCATTATCCCTTCAGTAACTTTGTCTATAAATACCACAGTGTTATAGACTATATTTAAAAGTTGTCTCCTTCTTCACTGAGATATTATCCATCAGTTTCAGACACTGTAGCTAATACACAATTTTTCTGCACCATACCCAAAATTCCAATCATTAACTTTAAAAGGAGCATATCACATTATCACTTTATAAATAAATATTCAATTTCCATTATTGGCTCTACTTGTAGATACAATTGGGATGACTGTGCTTGGCTTACTCTCTTATTATAAACAAACATAGCACAGGACAGAATATAAAATATGATATTTTTCAGACACTGTACAAAAATCAACACAGATGTCTGGTTCTTGAGAGAAAGAAAACACATGAGCCTGGGTTTTCAACAACCTCTGAATGGGATAGAAAGGCAGGGATATAGAACAACTAGAGAAAAGTTCTCTTAAAAATCTGAACAATTAAAAATAGAAATCAGAGAATGTTGAATTGACTGGAAATGAAAGAGCTGCTGAGAGAGTGTTACCTAAAATCTGCCTGGTCTAAAAGCTGAGCTGTGTATGACCAAAGTGGGATGTTATAAGGGTTTAAAATAGTTGTTGCCATGGGACTGAGTTCAAAATAAACATACTAGGGTTTACAGGGTGCTCCAAATTCTGGACTTCCAACTGCAACATAATAGACAAACCTTTTTGAGTTATTCTGCATTCAATCTAGAAAGCACAGAGTCTATGATTTGGGAGTAAAAAGTATGTCCTAAAATAAGATTGGCAGAGCTTTTAAGAGCCAGGAAGAAAATATTTTAGGATTTGATGATTATCTGGTGTCTAAAGCAACTACTCAAGTTTGTGATCCTAGTGTAAAAGAAGCTACATACAGATAGGTATGGGGACTTCCAAACAAACAAATAGAAATTCCTTTCACAACAAACAAAACAATAAACCCCAGAACATTCAGCCTATGGTTTTGGTACGTCAACTCCTACCTTGGAGTTTTTGCAAAATTCTCTAAGAACAATACCTAAATAGATTTGCCCTATCAAAAAGTCAGTGGTTTTAGGCATAAAACTAGCTGATATCACCAATAGCATCTTTCACTTGTTTAATTCTCTCCAGATCATAATGCAATAGGTCTTAATAAAAGCAATGTATCTCGATGCTACACAATGCATAGTCAACAATATGTAACATAGTATCAACAACAATATTATACATGCAAAAAATCAGAGTATGGCCCATAATAAAAACATTAATATAAGTAAAACCTGTGGTAAGACAGCTATTAGATTTTAAAAATAGGAAATAAAAACTGACAAAGAATATATATATATATATATATATATATATATATATATATATATATATATATATATATAATATAACTATTATATATATATTATATAACTATTATATATATATATTATATATAATATATATAACTATTTAAAATAAAGTATACATATTATGAATCAAGACATTTAAAATATCAAGGGAAAAATAAGAAATGTTTGAAAATAATGAAATAGAATTTCTTGAAATGAAAACTATAATATCTGAAATAAAAAAAAAAATCCTAGGTTGGCTTAACAACATATTATTTACTGTAAAAAAAAAGTATAGTATTAGTGAAATAAAATATATCAAAATGAATTATCAAATTAATGAACAGAAAGAAAGACCTGTGTATCTATATCAAGTATTTTAACATATATGTAATTCTTTGTTCCATAAGAGAAAAGAGAAAAAGACAGGAATAAAAGAAGAAATAATTATCAAAATTTCCCCATAGTTCAACAAGGTACTTTTGCATAAATGAAGAAAATTATAAAACTCAAAGAAGTAGATTAAAAACAAAGAAAACAAATATAAAAATTTATAACCATATTTAATAAGAAATAATAATGTGAAAATATGAGCAACAAAAAAATCAATTTGGCCTAATTCAAAATTTCAAAACATAGCACCAGGTTAGACTGCATATTGCTTTGAAATGTTTATGAAATATTCCTAAATATGGGTCATCTCATTGTCATAAATTATACTTAAATAAATTCCAAAAGACTAATATACTTCAAGGATTGTTCTCTAGCCATATTGGAATTAAATCATCAATTATTGGAAATAAAATGCAGATTCTTAGCAAAAAAAAAATACCAAGAATATCATTAAACTATTGAAATCTATACAAGATATGTGTAATTTTTGCATTAAAGAAACCAGAAATTTAAATATTAGATTATATTTCGTACTGAATGAAAATAACACATAAGCATATCAAATTTTGTTATGCATTTAAAGCAGCACTTAAAGTAATAACCCAGTAAATTGAAATGCTTAGTTTAAAATCAATAACATGAGCTTCCACCTTAAGAAACTAAAATGCAAAAGCCAGTTATATCTAAAATAAATATAGGAAAGAAACTAATATGAATGAAAGTGCAAATTATTCAAATAGAGAAAAATTCCAGGATTCTAAATAGGTTCTTTAAAAAGATTACTAGAATTAAAATTGATCATATGAAGAGTCATTGACATCACCCATAAATGGGCCCAGAACTGGAACAATGACACATACAACAGGAACTGTCATCAAAATAACTTTGGCCTTAACATGCATCTGTCTATTCAATTGTTGAAGTTGTGGTCCTACTATTACAAAATAAGGATTTTATAGAGAAACTCTTTTCCATTATTTATTGAGTTACTTGTGTTAGATTCCTTAAATTTACTATCTACTATTATAGTCATTTCAAGAAATATGCATAAATTTACCCAGTCTTAATGTCAGTAAACTACAGATGAGGTAGGTTAAATCTGACCATTAAGCATCATGGCTAGAACATAACACTACTCTGTTGGATGCCCAGGACCATCCTCTTGCCTCTATGCTACAAGTCTTCTCTAATGGTTCCTACATAGACAGGCAAGGGTGCTGTTTTCTAGTCCTCTTGGTTTCCAGTATATACTTTGAGCCTGAAAAGCCACATCAAATAGTAACTCAATGTTTCTCAGTTAAAGTATTTATAGTATTTTTTTTCAAAAGGAAACACAAGTTAGTCCACATATAGGGGTCCTGTAATAAATTAGAGTCATGATTTTGACTATGTCTTCTTACTTCAAGCCTGAATTCTATGTTTGACACTTCATCCTCTGCCAATGTGCTTCAAATCAGCAGATGACCAACTACAGCTTATAGTCCACATCTGATGCACCTGTAAACTAACATCCTTTTGCTTATGTTTCCTCCACAGCTACAAAAGAAAGTTGACTATTTGTGAAACAAATTATGTAGCTCATGAAAGGCAAAATATTTAACTATTTTACCCCAGGGAGAAAATGTTTTCTGATCTTTGCTCTAAATCAATAATTATTATCTTAGATCAAGTATTCAAGTACTTACTTTCTTAAGAAAGTAGACAATTCTTCATCTTCAGGCAGAAAAAAAAAAGTTCTCAGATTCACTGTGTTGGGCGTAACTTCTTTATTAAGGAGTGTTTTGGTTGCCTCAGATGTGAGTGTCTCTGAATGAACAAGAGTCAAAGGACCAGGAGAATCATTATAGACACTCTGTAACTTCAATATACAATAAAGATAATAGACCTAAAACTAGACTGCCAATTCTAATGTTCACAGATACATTACAAGTTCTCCATAAAACCTATCTCGTAATAGAGAAAGGCATACCTTTATTTATTGAAGTATCTTTCTTCTTATTACTAGGAAGAACTCTCATTCCATACATATGCACTTATATTCACTACATTATAAAGTTAAGCAGCATTCTGGATTCATTTTATGTAAAGGAATCCTAATGGAACAGGTGGCCATATGTTGTAGGAACAGATATGCCAATCACAGCACATCTTCCTCTGAATCCACCATATCCAGACAAGAAGCTCACAGCTGCCAGAGGTGCTGTCCTTGCAAGGTAGAGCCTGGTGAGATCTGAGAAGCATAAATAGATATTGTATTATAATTCATTTACTCTTAGAATCTACATAATTACACAGGAAGGATAAAATCAAACAATCTGTGGACCGAATTCTTCATTTAAGAATATGTAATCATTTTGAAGACATAACTAAAGAATAGTTTTAAAATTATTTGTTGAAATTATACACTTATCAAAGTGTAATTTGTCTTGTTAAATGCCTCTAACATTTTCAACATAAGATGAAATCTCTTTAGGATTACAGAGAAAAGATGTTGGGAAGTGGTTTTGCTGTTGGAGAATGGAAAAAATTGCCAGCTAGTAAAATATTTATCAAGTTTCTACTCTGGGCCTTGTACTATTTTCAATAATAAAACTTTAAAAACAGTTTTCTTATGCTTCAACAAAATACATTAAACTTGAACACTCAAGATATTTACACATGAAATAAATAGAGAAAAATAGAAGTTAATCTTTACTACAAAGAAAAATATTGATACATCTTTGAAAAAGTATGAGTAGTTTAGAAAGAAATAAGAACTTAAATCTATCTGACCACTGCAAGCTGTAAATGAAGATAGCATTCTAATAATATTAGCTGTACTTTTCTTTATTTCTCCTGGTAAATAAGCAAATAAGATCCACAAAACTAAATTTCTATGGTCTTATTTTTATAATGGTCTATTGTTTGATATAATTTTGAGTAGAAGAATATTTCATTTCATAATTAGAAATAAGAGTTAAAATGAAAATGCCAACATTCTTGGGAGAGAAAAGTGACATGTTCAAGCTGGAATAGAAATGACTGACAAGTGATCATTTCTTGAGGCCAAATTTTGATAGCTGGAAAGGCTTTAGGTAGAAGTAGTGGGGATAGAAGAAGTAGGGGACTAAAAGCTGAATTACTTTTCTTTCGTTTGTTTCTTAGGGCAAATCTGAGAGGAGAAATAATTTGGCATGCAGTCTTTGTCTCTCAGCATATTGGAGTTAGCTGGAGGACACTAGTAAATATTAAACAATAAAAATATGTCCATCTTTGTATTCACAAAAGAAACACTGAAATATGTATGTGGGGGGAATGATAACGCTAGGCTTGGTGTCCTTGCCAAGTATTCCAGCACTGCCAGCTTCCCAAGGATTAATTTGCACTTATAGAATTTACACCTGGTAGCTAAATGTTACCTAGGTGGCTGTTGCATATTTAGATCAAGTTTCAATAAAATTAATTGTCAGTACACAGAAAAAAAGAGTGGCTGCAGAGTATTCCTTTGTGAGCTGAGTAGCTCTGCATGGAAACCATATTTTGGAAAATATATTAAAATATTCAGTAAAACTCACAATGAATGTTAAAGAGGGTAGGAAATAAATACTACAGTAAATTTTGGAGAATTGTGAATTCCCATATTTTTCTTATACTTTCTATGTTTTTGGTATAATATGATATTGCTCTTATGACTGAGTACATTGGAGGAAATCAGTAGAGTAGTGAAATAAAGATAAAAGGAATTTTAGAATAGACCATCAAGGGATGCCTCTTATTTTAGAAGTTAAGACATGCATAAAGGGACTCAGTCTAAGATATGTATGTGTTCTAATGAACAGAGAAGAGGACATGGATAAAAAGTTATAATATAAGGGACCTTGAAGTAGTCCCTTCCACTTGACCCTGCTAAAATATTTTAAAATTTTATTTTTATTTTTTGTTTAATTAAAAATATTGTGGCACTGAAACTTGAGCTAATTTTTATTTACCAACTTTTTAGTAGGTAATATCTGACACCATATATTTCTTGATACACAAGCTGATTAAAATATAGTTAAGGGAGTTACTTGCTCTCTACTATTTTCAAAATGATTAATAATATCAAACTATTGTGTGGCTGCCTGGCACAGATTTCAGCTCCATTTAAAAAGTGATAGCCAGTTTTATTCCATAGTCCAATCATCATTTGATAAGCAAAAATGCTCATTGGTTGCCTCCACAGTTCAATAAAAAATATACTTCACTATTCTTATCTAATCCACGTAAACCTAGTATCTTTAACATTTTCTCATAAATTCTCCCACATTTAAACATTTCCTTATTGGTTTTTCTTTTTTCTGAATCTTCTCTGTTCTGTTCCTTGATCTTCTTAGAAAAATCACTGAACAACATATGAATTGATACTTATGAAACCATCATAAATTCACAAGTTTTGCAAAGATGTTCATACTTCCTCTGGGTAGATTCTTTCTCTGCTTGGCAGCTGGTGAGCTTATAACTGTGGAAAAACTGAATATACATGGGGAGAGAGGGAATGTCTTTCAAAAGGAAGAATGAACTCTTGGTGTAAATAGCAGCTTAATTAAGGAAGAGATCCAGCCAGGAGAGCTATGCCAGGAAGTTTTTCCTCACATCAGAGACCACATCTTTTTCACCTACCTGGATAGAGCTATGTAATTGAAGAAAGCTTTAATATCTGACACCATATATTTCTTGACACATAAGTTGATTACAGTATAGTTAATGGAGTTACTTGCTCTCCACTATTTTCAAAATGATTAATAGTATCAAACTATTGTGTGGCTGCCTGGCACAGATTTCAGTTCCATTTAAAAAGTGATAGCCAGTCTTAGTTCATAGTCCAATCATCATTTTTCATTAAAATTCTCCATGCATTATGGAGTTCAAACTTATTGAAAATTTTAATAATCCATCAGCATAACAGAAATATTATATCTTTTAATGTGCAAATATAATTTGAGTTTTTTCTTTTTTCATGAGTTATAGAGATTTGATCATGTATAGATTCACATATGTAAGATTTTGTACAATACACTGTAAATTTTTCAAGCAATGTTTTAAATTAATTGATTTATTTGCCCATTGCCATTCATTTTCTTTTACTTCTCAATCCATATCCTGTTTCCCTCTACTCACAAATAGCCATTTTAATGTATTGATCTGTTTGCATATTTTAAACATATTTTGACTCTTACCTTATTTGCACACATTTTAATTTTCATGAATGATATTGAATGATAACTCCCACTATCTTTATTATTGCCTCATATTTTTTTTATATTCAACTCTATGCTTTCAAGTGTTATCCGTGTTGCTTGTTCATTACCATTGTGTCCCATATAACTGCTGTCTAGGACTCCAGGATCATCTATATCAATGACAACCAGCTATCCAATAGAAGCTCTACACTCTTTTCAACATTTCAGTTTTGCACCAGCACTATAGCCCTGTTATTTGGGTTTTGTTCAATGTTACTCATGAATTTCACAATTGAAATTGGTCGCCTTCCACTATCCATTAACAATTGTTATTTTTAATAAAATGAAATAGTAAAATTTTAAAGTTTTATTAACTTAATTAATATTTCAAGAGATTTAAAAAATCTTATCTCAAGAATTCAAACTTTTTTTTCTAATAAAAATGGATTTTGCAAAGGCCTCTAGAGAGAGAAACTGATGTATCTCAGGTACAATTCCATTTATAAGGTGCTGGTATTAAAGAAGAAATGAACTAATTTCTCTCTTTATACTATACCATATACTATACCCATTAGAAATTTCATGTTTCTATTTCTCAAAATAAATATCAAAATCCCTCAAATATCTGACTATAATTATTGTCTAAACAACAGCAAAAATAACTGATTGGCTTGTAATAAAAATAACAACTATAAAATAAAAGAAAGTTCATTATCTCCTATCAAAACTACTTCAAATAAAGTAAATCCATTTGCTCTATATTACATTGGAGACTGGATAAATCCCTTACTTTTCAAATGGATAAACTAGATTCAGTTTAAGCAACTACCACCACCATTTGAAACACTTGAATCAAATTTTGTGATATATTAGATTAAGATCTGGGTGGAATATATTTTTCTTTAAAGCATTTTTTCTTTTTGAAAATTTTACTTATAATTGTGCCTCAGGTTTTAATTTTCTTAATTACTAACAATTGATAAAGCTGGTGGAAAGTAGAAGAAATAACAATGAAAATGAAATGCCCTGAAGAAAGAGATAGAGAGGATGTTGTCCCAGGCAGAAAGAACAGAAATTATATGGTAGATGAGGAGAAATTTCAAATGGATTAAGTGTTGTTAATTGTCTACTTGTATCTATTTCTTCACCTCTCTGTATCTATTTATTATTATTTATCCTATCATTCATTTGATGGATAAGATTTACTCATTTAGTTATATATTAATTTTCTATTACTGCCATAAAAAATTTAAAAATTGAATGGCTTAAAATAACATAATTTTGTTGCCTTATACTTCTGGTGGCTAGAAGTATGAAATCAGTTTCAATGGCCTAAAATCAACATATCCGTGGGCCAATTCTCCTCTTGTAGACTTAAGTGAAAAATGTATTTTTTTTTTCGTAGTCCAATTTCCGGAGGCCATTTGCATTCCTTGAGTTATGGCACATTCTTTGCTTCAAAACCAGAAGTACAGTATTTTATTTCCTCTCTGATCCCTACCTACACCCTTAAAGTCTCTCTCTCTAACTCTGACACTCCTACCTTCCACTAATAAGGACCTTTTTGGTTATATTGCACCTGAAAGAAGATCAATGAAAATTTTCCTATCTCAAGACCCTTAACATGATAACATCTGCAAAGTCCTTTTTGCCACAGAAGCTGAAATGCTCATCAATTTGAGGGATTACATCATATATACCCTTTGTGGGCTATTTTCCAGCTTACTCAGATTATGTAATTTGAAGATCATTGATGATCTGGTAAATGAAGGGATGGGATAAGTACCTGCTTTAAAAGCCAAGTAATGAAAAAAGGAGAAGAATCATAACCGATTGTGGGGAGGTGACAATGACTGGGAGGCCAGTGTCTGAGATTGGGGTCCCTGATGACTTTATGGATGTGGCATACTTGGTGACTGGGAAAGTTTCTGTGAAAAGGCATGGATGCCTGGTTGCTATGGAGATGTCCTCCATGCTAGAGTCTTATCAGCTTCCACCTTATTCTCAGCTCCTGGGAATAAAGGAACTTTCTTGTTAAGATAACCACACTGTTTCACCAGATTGTTGCTCCTGAATCTGCCTGCCAATTAGTAACTTTAAACAATGAACTTTCTTGAGAGCTGCACAATGCTTCTAACATTGCACATTGCAACTGTAAAATGTAACTGAGGAAATAGCTGCATACTGTTGCTAACTCTGTAACTTTCATGAATACAAAGAATAATGTTTGCATAGTCTTTAATCTGATTTAGAGACATATATAATAATGATTGCTGCTGTAATTCTTTAGACCTGTTTCTCCATCAAAGACCAGTGCTCCACCTGACCCAAGCTGTTATCTTCAATATCTGCATGTGTTGACTCTTTATTTCCTCCAATCTCTTATTGCCCCACTCCAGAACCTGCTAGTTTGGCTGCACTGGTCACAGCATACAATGAGCATAGAAAACATCTTTGAGGATTTTTGCTGAAAATGAGGGTAAAAATTGAACACTCATTCGTGGAAGTGCTTTAATATTATTTTTCTTTCTGTGTGAAGTGGCACATGCCTATATCTCAGTGACTCTGGAGATTGAGGTAGGAGAATGGCAAATTAGAGGACAACCTCAACAATTTAGGAAGACCCCATTTCAAAAAACTGATAAAAACATTTGGTAAAATAGTTCAATGGTAGACTGCCCCTGGTTTTAACTCAAATATTGCCATGAATAAATAAATGTATAAATGTGTTTTTCAATTATGAAGATGTATAAAACAATCATATTTTGTTGTTGGGCATGGGATAAGAGAGGGTAAAAATACCAACATAGATGTTTAAGGAAAGAATTTCATGAGTGAGCTCTTTGGAAAGGGAACACAGAGAAGATCATGGATAGTTTATGGAAAGAGGAAATGTGAAGTGTAGATGGCAGTAGATGGATAGATATGAGAGACATTTGAGACATTCATGTCTTCATCATTTTTATTCTCCAAAGTTTTGAAATTTATAGTTCTTTACAGTATATAGTCCTTTTATATCTTTGGTAAAAAATATTCCTAAGTGTTTTATTTATTCTGTGTCTCTTCTCTGATTGTTTTCTTGATTAATTTTTCATAGTTCATTGTAAGTGTGTGGACATAATACTATTTTCCCCATTGATTGTGTATTATGAAGCTTTATTATAATCATTTATTAGTTATAACAGAGTTTTTTGGTGGAGGCATTAGTGTTTTCTATATATAAGCACATGTCATCAGTAGTGATAATTTCACCACTTTCTTTACTCTTTGATGCCTTTGATTCCTTTCTCTTGTCTACTTATTCTGATAAGAACTTCAAGTGCTATTTTAAATACAAGTGATGAGAGAGGTCATACTTGTTTTATCCCTGATTTTAGAAAAAAAAATTCAACTGTTTAAAATTGTGTCAAAGTTTAGCTCTCAGCCTATAATACTTGCTTTTATTATGTTGAGAGTCATTCATTCTGTACCTAACATGGTGAGTGTTTTTACCATGAAAGAATGTTGGAACTTTTAAGTATCTAATAGAATTATCATATAGTTGCTTTTCCTTTATTATGCTAATGTAAATTAGAGAGTTATATATATATTGAACAATCCTTACATCCTGGTGATACATCCCACTTTGTGGTGAATGAGTTTTTTAAATGTTCTGTTGATTTTATTTTGCTAGGTTTTTGTGGATATGTTCACAATAACATTAAAAAATAATTTTCTTGTAACATTTTATTCTGGCTTTGGTATCAGAGTAATGATAGCCTAGTAGAAAGAGTTTGAAAGTATCTAATCCTATTCAATTTTTAGAAACAGCTTGAAAAGGACTTTTATTAGTTTTTCTTTAAATGTTTTTAGAATTTAGCAATGAAGCATCATATCCTGGGTTTTTATTTGATGGAAGATGCATTATTATTCATATAACAAACTTATTTGTTATTAAAATATATCATTAATATAAGGAAACATTTCTTTATAATAAGCAGAAACTATCAATGGAATAGTGCTAGATCTAAAATTTTTACTATTGTTAAATAGTAAACATGTTAAATAACACAACTTCTGCCCTACTACCCATGAAGAAGAGATAAATTAAACTTGCACTTGTGAGAAGTGCATGAAAGGACGTGTGTGTGTGTGTGTGTGTGTGTGTGAAGATAGATAAAAATGGCAAAATTAAAAGAAGTTTGGTAAACTAATAGAAATATTATGAGACAGTTTAACATGAGTTGGAGAAGGAAATTTTTGGTTTGTGTAATTTTATGTCAAGAAAAACTTCAGCAATTTTTTTTCATGTAAATAGCCTAAGAGAGGGGAAATCCCCGTATTGTGTGCATGTATGTCAATAGTTAGTAAGCCCAATCAGACAGGTACTAGAAATTATATGACACTTCTAGACCCAAAATATGGGCACCAGAAGAAGACTATTATGTTCGCAGGCAAGATCTGTCCTGGCCATATTAGTCTATGTCTCATGTTCTTAATGAATAAAATGGGAATAATAATGTTAATTAAGCAACAGATTGTTTTGAGGATAAAATAATTAATGCACATTAAAACCCTCAAAAATGTTTTGATTTAGTTAATTTTTGTTGTAGCCAAAATATTCAACAAGGAAAACTTAGGGGAGGAAAAATTTATATGAAGCTCACAGTTTTAGAGATCTGAGTCCAAAGATGAATTATTCCATTGCTTTAGGCTCAAGATAAGGCATCATGATGGAAGGGCCTAGGGAGTGAAAGTTGCTCAGTTCATGTTGGGGTCAGGAAGCAGAGAAAGGGGTGCCATAACTACCCTTTGGTGTTTGAATGTGAGCTGTCCCTCAAAAACTCATGTGTGAAAAAAATGCAAAAAGTTTTAGAGGAGAAATGATTGGGTTATGAGAGTCTTAACCCAATCAGTGAATTATTTCCCTAATGGGGTTAACTGAGTGGTAATGAAGGAAGGTAGTGTGTGCTTGTAGGAAGTGGTTCATTGGGGATGTGACTATGGTGTATACATTTTGTGTCTGGCAAGTGGAGTCTCTCTCTCTCTCTGCTTTCTGATTATCATATGAGCCACTTCCCTCTGCTAAACTCTTATACCATGGGGTTCAGCCTCACTCAAGCTCCAAGGAATGGAGCCTGCTGTCTATGGACTGAGACCCTTGAATCTGTGGGCCCACAAATACATTTTTTCCTACTCCAAAATCATTCTTGTCATATCTCTTAGTCTCAGCAGCAAAAAATCTGACTAAAACAAGTGGGGATGGGTAGAAGCCTCAGGAAGAATGACCCTTACAAGCCATAACTCCAGTGATCTACCTCCTCCATTTGTGTACCTCACCTGACTACAGTTATCACCCAGTCATTCAACTAGAGTAGAATGATTAGGATATAGCTCTCACAATCTGATTTATCTCTGAACATTTCTGCATTGATAAGATGCTTGGGATAGAACACTCCATTCCTGACCTCCCAAAGCTCATGTCTATGTCACAAAACAAAATGCACTCGTTTCTCCAAGAAAACCAACATCTTAACATTTCCAGCATTACCCAAAATTATTATGTCCAAAGTCTACTCTGAAACTCAAGGCAAACTCTTGGCTGTGAACTTTAAAAATTAAAAAAATGAATTACATTTATCCAAAAGCCACTGGTACAGAGTACATTCACATTCCAAAAAGAAGGAATAGGGTGTAGCAAGAAGGAATGTGGTCAAAGCAGGATTGAAACCCAGACATGTGAACAGGTCTTAGCACTCTGCTTATAAATCTGTATCCAGTGTCTAGGACACATGGATATGATAAGTATTCTCTGAAGGGTTTGGGAAGCCTTGCCCTTTGGGCTCACCTGTTACAGAGCATATAGCAGTAACATTCTCAGTGCATTCTCAGTAGCCAGCAGCTTTTTTTGGCAGATGGTATATATTACTGACAACTCTTAATTTCTGGGTTCTCATTTTCAACTCACTTTGGGAGTAGCAAATAAATTAGGAGTCTTTGAAATGCCCAGAAACAGAGGTGACGCCTCTCTTGGGAATTTCTCAGTGCAAAGGTGCCAAGAAAACCACCAAGTTGTGTGGTGATGCCCTGCTTAAAGGGCAAATACTCTCTGAATCCTGAGAGAACTCAATGGGAACTCAAGGAACAAGCGCCCCGAGGCAGCAGACTACGCCCTATTCCCAGTAGGATCCACCTTAAACCTGGAACCGCCCTATTCTCAGCAGGATCCACACCCTAAACCTGGATCCGCCCTGGTCCTTGAGCAGGGTCACCTTTCTCAAACATTCATGCAACATCACTGCAAATGACCTGGGTCCAAGGCAAGCCCATTTCCACAATGGAGAGTGCTCCCTCTAAGCAACATTGGGCAGGCTGACAAGGAAATTGCCATGCGTCATTCCTAATTGGCTATGGCTCTCAGCACACTTGCTGCCTAGAGATAGAGAATTATAGGCACAAGCTGATAATCCATAATTGTGCTGCTTATACCCTCAGCTTTGGCTCTATTTATCTTGAAGAAGCTTTTTTCACAATAAATCCTTCTGTGTGGAGATTGCATGTGGTCAAGTCTTCTTCCACCAAAGGCAGGCTGAACCACTATGCCCCAATTTTTTGTCCACTTTTGTGTCTACTTTTCTTTTCAAAATTCCCTCATTGACTGGTTCCTGCTGCCCTGAGTAAAGTGTCATGCAAGATGTGACAAATTCACACAGCTTCGCTTCATGCATTGCCATTTCAGGACCATCCCACAGGGACTCCAACCCTGCTATACTTTGCTTGGCTTCCCAAGCCTGTTTTGAAATCTCAGTGAATGCTAGTATGAACCCTTAACTTTAGTATTCTGTACTCCTACAGAATCAGTACTACCTGGATGACACAAAGGTTTGCTGTCAGCTCACAATACCTGGGCTTCTGAAATCAAAGCAGCTGAAGCTTAGCAAGGTGAAACAACTTTCTAACTCCCACACACCTCCCTCATCTCAACAGGGCACCCCCCATCATCTCTTCTCAAATAAATTTTCTATTCTGTATCCCAGAGCCTGTAATTGGTGTGGTCTTATAAATTTCTGAGATTTCCTTGTGACATCTTTACCATTGTTTCCATTCAAAGTACTTAGCATCTCTTTAGTGGCTGTTACTCTCTTCAATAAGCACAACTAGCTTGACCCCAGCGATAAAAGCACTTTTCTGGTCAAACTACAAGGAGTTAAAATTCTTTAGCTCTACTTCTGCTCCTGTTTCTCACAGGAAACCTGGCTAAAAATTGCCAGCAATATTCATAACAATGACTGAAAGCTATGTTGACTCAAAATTACTTCTACCAGATGAATTAGTTCATTACTTTTAATTCACCCTCCTTAGAAACTCAGGGAATGGGGAAAATGTAGCCAAGTTATTTTCCACAACATATCACAAGGGTCCTCTATGCTAATTCCCATTAGAATCCTTATTTCTCATTTCTCTGTGAAATCTAACAAGACAATGTGCATTTCTATTGGTGTTCTCATCTTCTGAGCTCCAACCAGAATTATCCATTAATTTCTACTAACCATATTCTAAAGTTTGTCCAGCTTGCATCTCCAAAATTTTCAACATACTCTAGCAACTCTAGAGACTTCTGACCACATAGTCAGGTTAGACATGGAAAAGATCTCAGTTTTCAGTGCCAATTTCTATTTTAGTTTGCTTTTGCATTGCTCTGACCAAAATACTCAACAAGAAGAACTTAGAGGAAGTTTATTTGGGGTTCATGGTTTCAGAGTCTCAGTCTGTAGATGGCATACCCCAATCTCAGGGACCAAGGTGAGGCAGCATCATGAGGAAAAAGCACAGTGGAGAAAAATTGCTCAGTTTATGACAGGGTCAAGAAGCCAGAGTGGGGGGAGCAGGAAGAACAACCATTTCAGGTTATGCTTCTAGTGTATCACCTTCTCCAACTATGTCCATTTCCTATATTTACCACTCAATCATTCAAACTAGGATGGACTGAGTATATTATAGCTCTCACAATCTAATCACTTTACCTTTGAACATTCCTTCATTGCCAGGAGCTTTTGAGGGACACCTCATACCCAAACCATAACATGATGCTTTTTGAATGCAGAACATTGCATCACATTCTTAATAAATTTCTCACTGTCAAAAAGTAGAAAGATCATAGAGGGAGGAAGTGCAAACTCCATAGGATGCAAAGTTTTTGGATGTAGGATTTAAATTAAGGAAACGAGGGAGAACAGCTGTTCCAAGGTGATAAATAATTAGCATCTGGCATTTGTAGGACATATTGGCATAGATTTATTCAAGATTACTATTGGTAAAAAATGTTATATTTCAAAGGAAAATTTTAATCATTGCAAGTAGATGTTGAGGAAACACTAAATACAGAAATAAAGACACAAATATATATATTAGTAATAGGTAGGGAGAAAGAATTTGACAAGTATGAACTTACGATAAAGTATAATGATAATTTTAAGTTCCAAGGAAAGAAAAGTCAGAAGTAGAACATACCCACACAAACATGCACAAACATACACAAAATAACATATATATATATATATATATATATATATATATATATATATATATATATGAATGTATATAATACATGTACAACAAAAATGTGTGTATATATTATGGTACATGTTTGTGTGAATGTATGCAATTTATAACCTGTTTATGCATTTTTGAAAGATGAATTCTTTATTCAGTCATGTATACAATTCTTAGGTCACAGAAGTGATTTTGTGTTCTTGATTCAAATTTTTACTTCCTGCGTGTAATATTTAATTAACTCTAAATAGTATCTTTTTTAGAATGAAGTCTCAAAGTAATATTAATTTACACTCCAAATACATACTGACAAATAGCTATTTATAAATAAATCATAAATACCATAGGAACTTGTGTGAGATAACATTTTTAAATAAAATTTTATTATAATTACCAAATAAAAAAATAAGGCATAGAATAAACCTATTACCAACAAATCATACTCTTTGCTCACACTCATTCTTTAGAAATCTTAACTAATATTTTGTGTAGCAGATATCTGTTAAATTGAATTTCTACCTTTTTCTTTAATAATGAAGTAACACAGTTTTATTAGACAATTGTGTGTAAAAATACTAGATTTTCCAGATCTGAGATCATTATTTCTCAAATATATTAATTAAAAGTCAGACATATCAAGGACATTTATTGAAAGGTCAGACTCCATCCTTGGCTTTTTGGAATATATTAATTGTAGTACATTGCTAATGGACTCCCTGGCTGACTGAACAACTGCTGGATATATTATTGGACAGATGTCTTAGTCCCTGAGAGTTGTATCTACCTCGTGTAAACTTATAATGAGTAACACCAATTTCCTAAACTCCTAGACTCATATGCAATTAATTGCTCTTCTTGTTCGCAATCTATTTCCTACACTACAAAGTCAGAATTATCTGGCCACACACCTAAGCTTGCTTTCTTCATTTTCATTATTCAAATGACCTCCATGGTTACTTGAACTAACCTGTTCCTCTTCTTTCCTCTATATCTAGCATTACGTTCCTCTTGTTACTTGACCAGTACATGTTTCACCTTGTGTTGTATAAAACATGCCTTTTTAGGTTATGATAATATAAAGACACAAAAACAGATTGATATTAAAAGGATAATAAAACAATAAGGTATCTATTTGTTTGATTTTTTGGAGATGAAATTGGGCTATTTACAGTGAATCTAAAGTTCTAACATATCTGATGTGTGAGAATGTAGAAAATAAGAGAGAATACATAAACAAGAAAATAAAGTTACAGAATTTTCTACATTATTTTCTCTTAAACTATTTTGGTTTTGGCTTGCCCTCCCTCCCCTTGAAAGTGTTCTGCTTGACAAAGTAAGTCAATGCCCTTTTCAGGTCATCTTCTGAAAACCTCTTTAGGCTTGTTCTGGAGTACCATAATCTCTCTCTTTCTCTCTCTCTCTCTCTCTCTCTCTCGAGAGAGAGAGAGAGAGAGAGAGAGAGAAAGAGAGAGATTTGATTGATTTTTTTTTTGTAATTGGATACCACACCTTAGTTTTATTTACTTATTTATTTTTATTTGGTGCTGAGGATTGAACCTAACACCTTGCATGTGCTAGGTGAGTGCTCTACAGCTGAGCCACAACTCCAGTCCTACTTCTAAGGTTTCTTTTCCTTCTATTCAATAGCTATTATATTTCTTTTATGATCTCTTTCTGTATAATACTTTGCAATGTGACCTAATTTTAACACACTTGCTTATCTGAATGCTTGAGGATTTTTATACTATAGTCAATGATAGAACAAAAAATTTATATGCATGGCTATTGTAAATTAACAAATGATTCACATCTACCATTCTCCCACTCAATATCCCCTAGTAGATATTCTTAGAAACCTCACAATTGGGATTCATGGAAACTAATGTGGAAATCTATAATTTTTCAACTGTTTACAATTCTACAGTTTCTTTTTTTTAAACTAAATAAATATGTACAGAAGTACAATGTATATATAGAAAATTCCATATTTCCTTGCATACAGTTTAATGAATTTTTGGAAATGTAATGTATCCATGCCATCAACAACTGAATCACAGAATAGAAATTTAAAAGGACACAAAAGCTACTCATTTGTCATCTTCCAGTCACTATCATTTCAAAAGTAACCACTATTCTAACTTGTAACTTCATCAATTAATTTTACTATTTTTTACTTGATTCAAATAGTCACAAACATTATATTTATTTGTGTTTGGCTGTTTTATTTAACAATTTATCAGAAGAGACATTTATAGAATGGTAATTGCATGTCACATGTTCCCTACTGCTACACAGTATTCTTTTGTGTGAATATACCACAATATATTCATCATTCTTATAGAGATGGGCATTTGTATAATTTCAGTTTGAGGCCATTACAAATAGTGCTACTTTAAACATTAATCTTTTCCAATAGGCTTCCTATTTTTTTAAGAGCATACCATGTATCCTTAAGATAAAAAAAATTTGTTGAACATATCCCAGGAGTAGAACTGCTGGGTCAGATAATTTGTGAAAGCTTGCATTTACTAGATACTGTCAAATAATTTATTCAAGTATTTTTAGTGGTTTACACCCCCAGCAATAGTGCATGAGAAATCAAATATCTTCACCAACTCAACATTTTATAATTCTTGCTTATCACTTAAGTTCTTTTGGTGGGTGGAAAATAGAATTGCTTTCTAGCTTAGCATTTATTTTAAATTAATTAAAGAGAATATTTTCATACATTTATGGATTTATTAGCATATCTTCAAAACATCATCAATTTAATTTTTTCCATTTAAATTGGTTTGTCTTTTGAAACATACATATAAAGAAAATATTTTGTTGAAAAATTTATTATACATATCTCCTGCAAATTCAGAAGATGATGGAGCAGATCTGAGCAGCAACCTTCAATTCCTCCATAACCCAGGAACAAAGCAGTGAAAGAACAGCTTACCGGAGAGGTGAGTGAGAGAGCAGGCACTCTAAAACTCAATATTGGACTGCTTGATATTTGGAGGGACTTGCAGTTTGGTCACATAATGGAAAATAAGGATGAAACTTCTTAATTTCAGACTCTGACTAGTGTTGGATCAGGGGTCAGGGAAACAAAGAAAAGGAAAGAAAAAGCCTGTAAGCTTATTTCCTTTTGTTGAAAAGAAAAACAAACCAGGTTAAAATGGACAGGATCAGCACAGACAATGAAGATTATATACCCAAATTGTAGACAGAACATTGTGCAGGGCAAGGTAGACAGTTTATAAAAGGTACAATTTAACAGTCTTCCTAGGGAAAAAAATACAGCAATATAGTTTCTCCCCACCTATGGATTAAAACCATAGAGAACCCCTCTGAAATTGGTAATAATGAAGAAGGAATTTGTAGAGGTATTGAAGGTTACCAAAACCCTTTCTTCATCATGGACAATGAGAATGTTGCTGAGAGAAAATCACTCACACACAGTGCTAACCTCAAACCTACAGTCTCTGCAGGAACTCAGGCAAACTGACACCCTACCCCTGTCAAGGTGACAGGAAAAAAAAAAAAAAAAAAAAAAACAGTGGTGATCTCCAGCAGCCAGGATGAAAGACTTTGTGCCACAGACTGCCCACCATCTGTTATCATCTGCACACATAGGCCATAGAGTTGCAGACAGCCACCATGCTCTATGCAACTATAAAAAAGTCCATGCAGAGTGAGGGTGGTGGGTGCTCAGCTTTGCACAGTAGTCAGCAACAACTCTGAGCCCTGCACCTTGGACCTCAGCACCTAACAGAAACAATCAGCAGATGTAACATCCTTCAAGCATGCACACTTGGGCATTTGTTCTGGCAAACAAACACTGTTGGCAAGAAAACTATAGCAACTAAGGAAGTAGATCCTGTGCCCCCTCATCTGTAGGAAGGTCCACAACTGTTAAGTTTCAGAGTTGCCCATTAACTCGATTCTGATTCAAATGCACAGACCTACAGAAGGCATTTTCTGGGGATAACCACAGCAGTCAGTGTAAAACCTCAGTGCATACACAATGGTAGTATGCCCCACAAAGAGACTTACAAAAAATTACCCTACAGACACCACCCAGCAGCATCCAGTGTGCTTAGATACAAGCCCACTGACCTGTGATCTGTGGAATCCTGAGCACACCTTATGCACCTCCCATGGGACATCCAGTGGCTCATTAACCACTACAATACCTCTACCTTTGATTGCCAAACCCTGCACACTCTGATATACTCATGGGGAGGGGCGCAACATTGGATTTGACAACACTGGATACATGGGATTTTTCTTCAGGAGGGCACACACGACTATACCCTCTAACAGGGAGTAATCTGACTGCTATGAGAGAGTCAAGTAGGGACTGGATCATCTGACCCATCAGAAAGCTAGTAGGCAAAGTTCAAGTCAAAATTAACCAGAAGAAACAAAACAGGTTACTTCATTACTGGTTAAGGGAAAATATTTATGCCCCAAACCTCAGTGCATCTACTTAAATGAAACAGACTATATTCAATATAAAAAATCAAACTAATCACAATTAAAAAAAATACTGAGTGATTTCAACACACTCCTCTCACCAATAGCACCAATAGATAGGTCATATGGAGATAAACTAAGTAAAGACTCTGCAGAAATAAATATTGATCAAATGGACCTAACAGACATGTATGTAATATTCCATTTGTCAAAATCCAATTATGAGTAGAGTAGATGAAGGGGATTGAGTTGAAGAAGAGGATAAAGGGACAGGAAAAGGGAAGAACAATGAAATGAATTTGAACTTTTGTATGTGTGTGCAAGGATGTGCACACATCCACAGGGCCCTAATTTTTTTTTAAAAAAAGTGTGAATGGATTGAAGAGGGACTGGTAAAGTGAAGAAGAGGGGATGGGCAGTTCTTGAGGTTGAATTGGAGCAGGTTGAATTTTATGATAATGTCAGGGTATATTCTGGTCTTCTATATAACTGAAAAAAAATAAGTGAAAAAAAAAAACTTATAACATTAAAAAAAATTGCTTTCTTCTCAGTGAAAACTCCTCTAACATAGACCATATTTTAGGATACAGAGCAAGACTTTGTAAATATATTTAAAAAAAGAAAAAAGAGGTAATTTTTTAGGTTTGTGTAAGACCACAATGTAATGAAACCAAACATCAATGACAAGATAAAAAAACAGAAACCATTTTAACACCTGAAGATTTTATGTACACTTTTGAATGAGAAATGGGTCATAGAAAAAGTCAGAGGATAATTTAAAAAAAAAATGCTTAGTAATAAATGAGAACAGAAATACAATGTGTCAAAATCTCTGGGACAGTATAAAAGCTGTTTTAAGATGAAAGTGTATAGCATTGAGTGTCTATATGAACAAACAAAGAATAATCCCTGAAAATATCCCAAATAAATAATGCTACACTTCAAAGTCCTAGGAAAGAAAGAACAAACTAATTTTAAAATCAGTAATAGAAAAAAAAATTAAATTAGATCTGAAATTAATGAAATTGAGAATAAAAATATAAAGGATCAATGCATCAAAGAGTAGTTTCTTTAAAAAGCAAAGCACAATGGATGAACCCTTAGGCAAACTACTCAACCAAAAGAGAGAGAAGCAAATCACTAAAATTAGAGATGAAAAAGGAGATTGCACCACAGACACTTCTAGAATCCAGAAGATTATTAGAAATTATTTTGAAAATTTATGCTCCAATTAGCCAAAATATCTGGAGGATATTGATACATACATACTTCTAGATACATATGACCTACCCAAATTGAACCACGAGATAGAAAGCCTAAAACAACCAATATGAAGCAATGCAATTAAAGCATAATTTTAAAATTTTTCAAAAAAAGAAAACAAGGACCAAAAGGATTCTCAACCAAGTTCTACCAGACATTTAAAGAAGAACTAACATCAACTCATCTAAAATTATTTCATGAAATAGAAAGAGAGGAAACAGTCCCAAATATGTTCTATGAAGCCAATATAATTCTGAAACCAAAACCAGATAGAGATGCATCAAGGAAAGAAAACTAGAGACCAATATCACTGTTGAACATAGATGCAAAAATTCTTGAAAAAATATTACCAAAAGAATCCAAAAATATCTTAAGAAAATAGTATACCATAATCAGTTGTGTTCATTCTTGTGATACAAGGTCAGCACAACATATAAAGAAATCAGTAAATGTAGTTCACCATATAAATAAAATTAAGGGTATGTATCACATGATTACATGGCATGCAAATACCACGAAGCCAACAGATAAAGAAAAAGGCTTTGACAAAATCCAGCAGCCAGTCATTTTAAAAGTACTAAAGAAACTAAGGATAGAAGAAGCTTACATCAATATTATGAAGACTATATGTAAAGAACCTAAAGTTGATATCATAGTAAATGGAGAAAAGCTGAATTTTCTCTAAGAACAGGAACAAGACAATAATGCCCACTCTCACCATTTCTATTCAATATAGGCCTTGGAACTGTAGCTACAGAACTAAGGTAAGAGAACAAAATTAAAGTGATTCATATAGGAAAAGAAGAAGTCTAATTGTCTTTGTTGCTGATGACATGATATTATATCTAGAAGACCAAGAAAACTCCACCAGAAGACTTCTAGAGATGATAAAAAATAAATTCAACAAGGTAGGAGGATACAACATCAACAGACACAAACCAATAACATTTTTATACCCCAATAATGAATCTGCTAACAAATCAGGAAAACTATCCAATTCACAATAACCTTAAGAAAAAAGAAAATACTTGAGAATAAATATAACCCAGAAATTGAAAGACCTCTACTTGAAAACTATAAAACACTGAAAAAGGAAATTGAAGACCTTAGAAGATGGAAAGACCATGTGTGTGTGTGTGTGCCTATCTTTGCCTTTTAAGGGGTAATTTAAGGATCCAGAGATTGTTATAGTTTTCTGAGTACACGTGTGGTATACCTGTTTTTCTACCTTATTCTGGTCATTGATTAGTATGACTATTCTTGTACCTACATTGCCTAAGTAATTATAGATCACTGTATCTGGTAGTTCAAATCTTCTAGCTTTGTACATCACTATAATCTTAACTATTTTTAGCTATTACCTAACGAGGTTTCAAAGCCATAATTATTGTGTAACTCTCATTTGCATATTATTTCTTTAAAATCATGCCATTTTCATTAGTAAATATCTTGAATGTTTTAAAATTAATTAATTAATTATTTCTGTTCTACTTTGTTATACATGATAGCAGAAAGCATTTCAGTTCATAATGTAAAAATGGAGCACAATTTTCCATTTCTCTGGTTGTACACAAAGTAGAGGCACGCCATTCATTAATTCATACATGTACCTATGGTAATGAAGTCCAGCTCATTACAGTACCTTTTCTACCCCTCTGTCCCCTCCTTACCTCTCTCTCCCCTTTGCCCTATCCAAAGTTCCTCCATTCCTCCAATGCCCCTCTCCCATTATGGATTATCATCAACTCAAAGAAAACCTTTGGCCATTGTTTTGGGGGGATTGGCTTATTTCATTTAGTATGATATTCTACAACTCCATCTATTTACCTGAAAATTCCATGATTTTATTCTCTTTTAATGCTGAGTAATATTCCATCATGTATATATACACCGTTGTTTCTTTTTCCATTCCTCTGTTGAAGGACATCTATGTTGGTTCTACAATTTAGCTATTGTGATTTGTGCTGCTATAAACATTGATGTGGCACCATCACTGTAATATGCTGTTTTTAAATCCTTTGGGTATAAACTGAGGAGTGGGATAGCTGGGTCAAATGGTGGTTCCATTCCAAGTTTTCTAAGGAATCTACATACTGCTTTCCAGATTGGTTACACCAATTTGCAGTCCAGCAATGTATGAGTGTGCCTTTTGCCTGACATCCTCGCCAATACTTAATTTTGCTTGTGTTCTTAGTAACTGCCATTCTGACTGGAGTGAGATGAAATCTTAAAGTAGTTTTGATTTCCATTTCTCTAATGGCTAGAGATGTTGAATATTTCTTCATATTTTTATTGATAGATTGTATATCTTCTTCTGAGAGTGTCTGTTAAGTTCCTTAGCCCATTTATTGGTTGGGTTATTTTTTTAGGGTTAATTTTTTTGAGTTCTTTATATATCCTGGAAATTAATGCTCTATCAGATGTGCATTTGGCGAAAATTTGCTCCCATTCTGTAGGCTTTCTATTCATCTTGCTGATTGTTTCTTTTGCTGAGAACAAGATTTTCAGTTCAAATCCATTCCATTTATTGATTCTTGATTTTATTTCTTGCACTTTAGGGGTCTTCTTAAGGAAGTAGGGGCCTAACTTGATATGATAAAGATTGGAGCCTACTTTTTATTCTATTAGATGCAGAGTCTCTGGTCTAATTTCTAGGTCCCTGAGCCACTTTCAATTGAGTTTTATGCATGGTGACAGATAGGGGCTTAATTTCATTTTTTTTGCATATGGATTTTCACTTTTCCCAGGACCATTTTTTGAAAATGCTATCTTTTCTCAAATATGTTTTTGGTGCCTTTGTCTAGTATGAGATAACTATATTTATCTCTGTGTCCTCTATTCTGTACTATTGGTCTACAAGTCTATTTTAGTGCCAATACCATGCTGTTTTTGTTACTATTATACTGTAGTATAGTTTAAAGTTTATTACTGTGATGCCACCTGCTTTACTCTTCTTGCTAAAGATTTCATTGGCTGTTTTGAGTCTCTTATTTTTCCAGATGAATTTTGTGGGTGCTTTTTCTATTTCTCTGAGGAGTTTCATTAAGATTTTGATTGGGATTACAATAAATCTGTATAATGCTTATGGTAGAATGGTTACTTTGACAATATTAATTCTGGCTATCCAAGAATAAGGGAGATCTTTTCATCTTCTAAGGCCTTCTCTAATTTCTTTCTTTACTGTTCTGTAGTTTTCATTGTTGATGTCTTTCTCCTCTTTTGTTGATTCACAAGTATTTTATTTTTTTAAAGGCTATTGTAAATGGGGTAATTTTCCTAGTTTCTCCTTCAGAGGATTCGTTGCTGATGTACAGAAATACTTTTGATTCAAGGGTATTGATTTTATATCCTGCTACTTTGCTGAATTCATTCATTAGTTCTAGAGGTTTCTGGTGGAATTCTTCATATCCTCTAAATATAGAATCATGTTGTCAGCAAAAAATGATAGTTTGAGTTCTTCTTTTCCTATCTACATCCCTTTAATTTCTTTCATCTGTCTAGTAATTGTCCTGGATAGAGTTTCAAGGACTGTGTTAAATAGAAGTGGTGAAAGAGAGCATCCCTATTTTGTTCCAGTTTTTAGAGGGAGTACTTTTAATTTTTCTCCATTTATAATTATGTTGGTATTGGTCCTAGCATAGATAGCTTTCACAACATTGAGATGTGTTTCTATTTTACTTGTTTTTTTAGTGTTTTGAACATGAAAAGGTGCTGTATTTTGTCAAATGCATTTTCTGCATCTAGTGAGATGAACATATGATTTTTATCTCTAAGTCTATTGATGTAATGAATTACATGTATTGATTTTTGTATGTTGAATCAACCTTGCATCTCTGAGATGAATCCCACTTGATCGTGGTACACTATCTTTTTGATATGTTTTTCTATTCTATTTGCCAGAATTTTATTAAAAATTTTTGCATGTACATTGATTAGAAATATTGGTCTGATGTTTTCTTTCTTTGATGTGCCTTTGTCTGATTTTGGAATCAGAGTGGTATTGGCTTCATAGAATGAGTTTGAAATTGTTCCCTCTTTTTCTATTTCGTGAAATAATTTGAGGAGTGTTGATATAGTTCTTCTTTGAGGATCGTGTAGAACTCAACTGTGAATTTATCTGGTCTTGGGCTTCTTTTTTGTTGGTAGGTTTTTGATGATGTCTTCTATTGCATTGCTTAAAATTGATCGGTTTAACTTGTGTATATTGTCCTGATTCAGTTTTCATAAACCATAGGAGTCTAGAAATTTGTTAATGTCAATTTTCTATTTAATTGGGGTACAAATTTTCCAAATAATTTCTAATTACCTTTTGTATTTCTGTAGTGTCTGTCATGATATTTCTTTTTTCAGCACAGATTTTAGTAATTTGAATTTTTTTCTTCTATTTGTTAGCATGACTAAGAGTTTATCTTATTTTTAATTTTACTTTTTATTTTATTTCACTTATTTTTTAAAAGAACAAACTTTTCATTTTGTCAATTGCTTCTTTTGTTTCAATTTCATTGACCTCAGCTCTGATTTAAATTATTTCCTGTCTTCTACTGCTTTTGGTGTTGATTTTTTCTTCTTTTTCTAGGGCTTTGAGATTAAATGTTTGGTCATTTATTTGTTGACTTTTTCTTCTTGTAAAGAATGAATTTCATGCCATGAACTTTCCTCAGTACTGACTTCATAGTGTCCCAGAGGTTTTGATATGTTGTATCATTCCTTCATTTACCTCTAAGAATTTTTAATATCCTCTTTGATATCTTCTGCAATCCATTGTTCATTCAACAGTATATTATTTAGTCCCCAGGTATTGGAGTAGCTTCTATTTTTCTATTTTGTAATTGATTTCTAATTTTATTCCATTATGATCTGATAGAATGCATGGTAGTATCTGTACATTTTTGTATTTATTATGAGTTAATTTGTGGCATAATATATGGTCTATTTTAGAGAAGGATCCATGTGCTGCTGAAAAGAAAGTGTATTCACTTATTGATGGATGAAATATTCTATACATATCTGTTAAGTATAAGTTGTTGATTGTATAATTGACTTCTATCATTTTTTTTTTTTTTTGCTTAGTTTTTGTTAGGAAGATAAACCAGGGGTGAAAGAGGTGTGTTAAAGCCACCTAGTATTACTGTGTTGTGGTCTATTTGACTTTTGAAATTGAGAAGAGTTTGTTTGATGAGTATATATGCTCCATTGTTTGGGGCCTGTGTATTTATAATTGTTATGTCTTGTTGATGTATGGTTAAAGTAAGCAGTATAAAATATCCTTCTTTTTCTCTTTTGATTAACTTTGACTTGAAATCTATTTTATTTGATATGCAGATGAAAACCCCTACTTGTTTATGCAGTCCATGTGAGTGGTATGTTTTGTTTCAAACTTTCACCTTCAATATGTGAATATCTTTTCCTATGAGATGAGACTCTTGAAGACAGCATATTCTTGTTTTTTTGTTTGTTATTTTTGAAATCCAATCTGCCAGTCTATGTATTTTGATTGATGAGTTTAGGCCATTAACATTCAGGTCATTATTTAGACATGATTTGTATTCCTGGTCATTTTCATTTATTTTTGTTTTTTAACTTGACTTGGTTTCTCCTTTGATTTTTTTTTCTTTAGTGTAATACCTCCTTTGCTGAGTACCATTGTTATTTTTGTTTCCTCCTCATGGATTATTTTGCAGAGGATCTTCTGTAGTACAGGCTTTTAGTTGTATTTTTTTTTTTTTTACTTTTGTTTATCACAGAAGGTTTTTTTTTCCTATCATCAAATCTAAAGCTTAATTTTGCTGGATATAAAATTCTTTTTGGAATCTACTTTCTTTCAGAGCTTGGTATATATTATTCCAGGCTCTTCTAGCTTTGAGGGTCTAGGTTGAGACCTAATTGGTTTACCCCTTTTGTAAACTGATAACTTTATCTTATAACTTTAAAAATTCTCTCCTTATTCTGTATGCTAAGCATTTTCATTATAATGTGGCTAGGTATAGATTTGTTGTGATTTTGTACATTTGGTGTTCTGTAAGCCTCTTGTATTTGATTTTCCAATTCATCATTTTTGTAAATTTTTCTTATGTTATTTCATGGAATAGATTGTTCATTCCTTTGGTTTAGAACTATATGCCTTCCTCCATCCCAATGATTCTTATATTTGGTGTTTTCATGTTATCCCATAATTTTTGAATGTTGTACTAATGGTTTCTTATGATCTTTACTGTGTGATCAACTTTATTTTCAAGATTATATATTTTATCTTCATTGTCTAAGGTCCTGACTTCCAAGTGATCTAATCTATTGTTGATGATTTCTATTGAGTTTTCAATTTGTTTTATTGTTTTCTTCATTTCAAGGATTTCTGATTTTTGTTTGTTTGTTTTGTTTTGTTTTTGAATCTGTATCACCTTACTGAAGTAATCCTTTGCTTTCTGTATTTGCTTATGTAGGTCTTTATCAAAATGATATTTTGCTGCCTGTATCTGCTTTCTTATATTATCCTTTAATTCACAGAACACTTCAATTTTGTACATCCTAAATTCCTTCTCGGACATTTCTTCTGCTGTGCTGGCCATGTATTCTAATAATGTAGTATCTTAGTTTGTTTGGGGTACTCTCTTCCCTTGTGTTTTCATAATGTTTGTGTGTCTTCCCTTCTAGCAGTGTTGATCCAAGGTGCTATGGTTTTTACACTACAGATTTATAGTGTCCCTGAAGGTTCCAATACCTCTCCTTTAAGGGGGAGGTCAATATTAACCGATCTCAATACAACAATATACAGCCATAAACCAAATAGCTCCTATTAAAATGTTTACTATTTTGTCACAACATATAGAAATGGTGAGTTTACTTATTATCTACAATATAGAGAGTATGTTTGCAAAAGGGTCTACCGTTTCTGATGGTGGACAAAGAGAGAACAGGGGTGGAGTGTAGGATGAGATGTTAGATAGGAGGTAAGTCTATAGAGTTATTAGATCTTAGGAAGCATGAAAGAAGAATCAAAATAAGTTGGCTAGTAGCAAGAGGAAAGAGCGAAAGTGATTTGGGGGAGACAAGTAAGTGGGAAGACAATAGAGAGAGTACAAAAACAAACAAAAACATAAGAAAAATAGAAAATGTAAAAATAGGAGACAAAAGAATATACAACACAACTGCAATATGCTATTCATTCATTCTAGTCCTCAGTAGCCTAATTCATGAAAAAGTATTTGGTTTCACAAATGTTGGGGATGTGAGTGCGGGAGAAGAGAGAGAGAAAAAAGAAAAGGAAAAAAAAAATCTTGAATAACAATTAAAAGATTGTTTTTGTTGAAGTTCAGTATCTTTCCTGCTTCCCTTCTCATCCCATAGGTGGGGTTGTATGTTTTTTTGCTGGTATCTCCACCCTTAGTATGGTGAAAGTTATTAGGGTGGGAGGGTTGGTCTTGAGGGCAGAGCTCTTGAAGGTTGGGTATAGCATTTGCTGGTCCCCAATGGGAGGCTGCACCCCAAGGATCTCTTTTGGGCCTGCTCCTATGATATGGGCACCTGGTCTTATCTCTTTATATCGCCTATACACCTTTAAATTCCTGCTCTCTACATTAGCCTCTAAACTGTATCTCACTCACCCCCTCACTTTCTATTTCCCAATCAGGAACCTCTCTCTGGAGGTCAGGTGGACTGTGCACACCTGTCAAAGGGCTGTTTTGTATATAGGGCAGGTCAGGACCAGTATTTGTGAGCTGAGCTCTTACTGGCCACATACCTGCAAGCACTGTGCAGGGTTAGTGGCTGCAGGGGAGAGTGGGAAAGTTGGGAGACTATAGGTATCTTGATATTGCTTCTAGGCCCCATCTGGTGTCTCAAGCTGGGAGTGTGACCCAAATAAATATGGCAATGGTGGTAGCAAGGATAACCCAAGTTGGTGACAAAGGTGTCCCAAGATAGAGGCGGCTGCTTTCCGAGATGGGGTTTCGGGACAGGACAGGTGATAGAGTTTGGTGGTGTGTTCAGAGATGTAGCTCTGTGGCATACAGTGTTTTGGCAAGTGACTGTCTCCACACTCTGTCTGGCATCCCCTGGTGCATACTATGGCATGAAGGGGACTAGGGCAGTGGTTTCAATCTCCCGAGATGGGGGCAACTAGGGGGACACCATGCTCATAGATGAGGGTCCACACAGGAGCAACAGCCAGGGATCCTCTAATAACTCACAGAGAAACAGTATTCTTACTGATTAAATCCCAGGTCACAGTGAAAAGGAATGCACTCTCCCTTGTATATCTTTTGGAAATAATGTATTTCTTGATGTATTGATATATTTAAGTACTACTTTATTTTATATTTCTTTCTTACTAAATTGATTTTTTCACTATTTACCTTGTGTGCGGTGTTCTTTTTAAACTCATTTGTAAATTCATTTATAAGTACATTTATCAATTTATTTGTAGATTACTTCGATTGTATTATGATTTTATGGTATGCACAATGACACTTTTTTTTTAGTCTTATGTCTTGTCTTCATTTATTTATTCATTGGATTATTTATAACTTTAGATCTTTCAGTATAATTTTGAATTATGGTGGTCATAGCAAGCATTCTTGTCTCATTTGAAATCTCAGCATGGAATATTTCAATATTTGCTCTAGCATTATATATATGTATGTATATATATATATATATATATATATATATATATATATATGGTGTTTTGTAAATATTACAGCTCATAGTTTCTAAACAGCAAAACACATTGAAAATAATATTTTCTTTTCTTATGTTTTCATTAGTGCATTGCAATTATACTTACCAGTAGGATTCATTTTTACATATTTATACAAGCATGGATTATATAATTTGCTCCAATTCAATCACTTTAACTTCCACTTTTCCCTCTCTCTTCCCTCCCCTTGTCCTCCTGGCAATACTATCTTGGACTTTATTCTATTTATTTTTTTTGTTTTCCTTTAAATTGGTGCTTTATAGGCATACATAAAAGTGAAATTCACTGTGGTACATTCATATATATACATAACATAATTTGGTCAATTTGATTCTGCTGTTCCTCCATTTTCCAGTCCCTCTTAAACCCCTTCTATCCTTTTCCCTACTCCACTGATCTTCTTTATATTTCCATAACACTCTCATATTGTTTCTCTATAGGCATATTTAAAGTCATGATGCAGCTATATATTAGGCAAATTAATATCCATTCTTTTATTAAAACCAGATTTACCTTGTACTATTTTCAAACAGCCATGCTGAAAACATACAATTTAGGTTGACCCTTCATTTTATCATCTTTTGATTATATCCCAATATTATACTTATACTTACATGATTTTGATTCATTTGCAATGGTTTTAATTACCAGGGGAGAAAACAAATAATTGTGAACAGTATTGCCTTTTGCATATGTTATACATGGTAGGAACAGCACAGTTAGGATGTCCACAATCACCATGGAATTTTTTTTGTATTTTATTTAAAGATTGGTGAGTGGTAATAAAAATTTGGTGAAAAGATAAATATGTGCATACATCGGAAAGTTTACTTAGAGCATGCATTACTGGACATACACTTGTGCATACATAGCATCACAGTGAAATGAGCATTACACATGAGTTCTGCAGTGCTCATGCTTGTAGATACCCTAATCTCCTCCTTGTAGGAAATGTCTACTTTATGTTATTTCTCAGACTACCAAGGTAGAGGGGAAGTAAATTAAAGGCTGTTAGAAAATTCAGCAAGAGTAAAAATCGAGGTTTGTATCCACATAAAACTAAACAATGGTATGCCCATTTCTCTGAATTAGTCCTGTATTGCCCACAACTTTTGTTTAAACATTATACAGGGTTCTTCCCTATGAGAATATCTGACTTCTTTGATTATTAAAACAGTAATTCATGTTAGATTGATAAAAATGATATACATTTCTGCAATCACTAATACACATTAACCCTACACTTTTGGCTCAGCATGCTTTCAAAATAAGATTTTAAGAATTAAAAATGGATGTAAGTAAGACTATAGATTACATGGTTTAAAAAGCAACAATAATTTTGAATTGAGATTTTTCAAAAAGTATTCATTTAAATATTTACTTACATACATGGAATCTTTATGACTTACTATATCATTAATCAGGATTTTAACTAGAACTAAATAACTTTCTTATAAAGAATCAGTTTTGCCTGGAGCAGTGGCATATGCCTATAATCCCAGTTTATCAGAAAACTGGGGCAAGAATCCAGAGTTCAAAGCCAGCCTCAGCAATTTAGCAAGACCCTAAGCAACTTAGTGAGATCCTGTTTCAAAATTATGAAACAACAACGACAAAACAGACTGGAGATGTGGAATGTAGCTCAGAGGCACAGTTTATGAACCCCTGGATTCAATCCCCAGTACCAAAAAATGAAAATTTAAAAAAAAAATCACTTTTAATATGACTATTAGATAGATGTCTAGATACAAAATACAAATTTTTTTAAAGTTTCTTAGATGAACTGTAGAGTATCACATTTATCTATCGATCCTTATAAAGACAAAATATTTATCTGAGTCAATCCAGTTTTCTTTTCTGGTTGCTTATGTGTTCTGTGGTTGATGCTACCTAATTACCTTGTCTTCTAAATTAAGCACATATCACTTGTCTTCTAAAATAAGCACATATACATATGTGTGTATCAAAATATGCAGAAAATAAATAAAAGAAGACTATAAAATAAAATTTCACAAATAAATGCTATTATATTTATTTTTAAATAGGAAAATTCTTCTCATTTTAATATTTAAAATAGAAGAGTCTACCAATTAAGTTTTTTTTATTCCAAAGTACCTTAACTAACATTTTACAGAACCTTCCATTTTTGGCATGTAATAAGTGTACCTTAAATATTATATGAATCATCTTAATTTACTCAAGCTCAGTGCATAAAATTCAGTGTCATTTAGTAGTTTCAACCTTGTTTAGAATCCTCAATTCAATTCTGCAATGGTCTTCATTTGTCAACTCTAATCTCTGAAACATGTAGGCAGGCTATGGATTGACTATACAAGCAATTTTACAGAGCAGTTTATTTGATGAGTCATGAAATTACTGAACCAGTCAGGAATTATAAAACTGCTGCTAGGTTGTGAAAATCAATAAGGTAAAAGAGAATAAGGAAGCAAAGCAATGTGAGATAAACAGAGTAGCTATGTGTGACATTCTTGAAAGCATCTGTTTTAAGATATCCTGCTGGTTGGGGAAAAATTAAATTAGATTCAAATATGAGTGTGACATATTTTTGAATATGAATTGGCACTCTGTTTGTCAGGCAGGCTTATGCTACCTGACTTCACAGAGATTGCATTGTTTTTTTCATCCCAGGGTAATCTAACAAAGTCTTTTTTTCTATTACTACCAATACTGAATTTTTAAATACTAGAAAAAGAATATTAATCTGTCTGCAGGTTTTTTTTCTTGGAATGGAAAGTTTTTCTTCCAGTATAAAAAGGGTTGATTGTTTTTCTCTCCTATTTTTGAAGAAATGTCAGATTTAAAATGACTTTCATAATAATTTCTGTTTCAACTCTATCTTATTGCTAAGGGTAGAACAGAAAAAAAAAAACTGAGGACTTTGGAAATAAGTATGATAGAAGATCAGCCAACTTAAGATTGAATTATCAATAATTTGCAATACTATTCCTTACTTGAAAAGAGAAGGATTCTGTCATATCACATAATTTGAAAACTGCCAACAATACAGCTGAGATAAACTTAACTTTGATATTATTGGCTGAAGTAACACAGCCCCTTCTTCCAGCATCTAACATCACTTGCTAACATCTGAGATATCCATTTAAATTCTCTGTTAGTCAGCTTTTCATTGCCATGACATAGAACAACTTAGAGGAAGAACCATTTTATTTAAGGTTCATTGTTTCAGAGGTGTCAGTCCATGGTCAGCCGACTCCATTGCTTTGGGCCTAATATGAGGCAAAATATCATGGTGAATTGGGTGCAGCTCTGCAAAAGCCAATGAATCAGGAATAAAAGCCACCCACACTCTCAGTGACCTACCTTCCTTCACCATGTCTTACCTGCCTACTGTTACCTTTTGGTTAGTACATTCAAATCTTTAACCCAGCAAATGGATAAATCCACTGATTATGTGGTCACAGTACTCATAATCTAATCATTTCAGCTTCTGCATTAACACAAGAGCTTTTGAGGGACACCTTATATTCAAACCAAAACAAATTCTATCTTCATTGAGATCCAGACTAAATTACATTTTCTCTCTCCATTTTGCAGGCCAAAGAAGCACATTATATTGAGTGGCTTATCAAATAACTGACCTAACACATATATTAAATATTAAGTAACTAAAGTTAGCTAATTGTCATGGTCATGTGTATTATTTTGAGGAACTTCTTATTTATCTTATAATAATGCTCTAAAATTTAAGTGTTCAGAATAAACCAATTTGTGGAAGCAGCCCTGAAACTGCTAAAAAAAAATTAACTGGCTTCGACAATGTACATTCATCACATTCTTTTTTGTTTTTTGAAAAGCAAAGCAATTGTGAGACTATTGTCTTATAGACTTTCACTTAGCACTTTCTGCTTTTGTACTTATTCTTCCCCCATTAAAGCACTTAATATTATTTTATAACTTTATCTTGCTTTTGTAGAATTTGGAGGAATTCTATGTATGTGTATATGAATGCACACTTCAAAATTGCTTCAAAGATTATACTGTCAGTTATCTCTGAACTAAATATCAATATTAATTATTGGAGAAATTATTTTATGATATGGATTTATTTATTTTTTAAAAAAGAGAGAGAGAATTTTTTAATATTTATTTTTTAAGGTTTTCAGAGACACAACATCTTTATTTTATTTTTGTGATGCTGAGGATCGAACACAGTGCCCTCGCATGCCAGGCGAGCTTGCTACCGCTTGAGCCACATCCTCAGCCCCATGGATTTATTTTTTTAAAGATTCCACATTTATAATACATGAGAGTAATATGATTATAAATTTAAAACCTACCTATGAAAGTAAAATATGAAGCATACTACTTACTGAGATACAATAACATAAAAAGTGCTAGTAAGACACTCAAAAAACATTTTTTTTTTTCATTTCCTTCCTTGGCATTAGTAAGAATATGTACTATTCAGTGAAAACCTGGCTTTGGCTGGACGATGAAACCATATGTCCAATTAATTAATGTAAATGTTATTGCCTTTTTAAAAAGAGTATGTATTCTATTTTCCATCTTTTAAACATTTGAACCAATACATATTCAGAACACAGATACAACTGAACACTGTGTACTAGTAATGGTATCAGTAACTAAAAGCTAATCCCTTCATAAATAAACTCTTCTAAATTGGTTACAAATTTTACTCACAATATGTGAATAAACAGATGGAGCTGGCATAGTGCCTTCAAAATCAAGAAATTCAGAGTTGGTAGAGCGGATGAGGTGGAAGGGGAGAATATACCAGAGCCAAGATTGTTCTGAGAAAACATTTCTTTATATTCTCCTCTTCTGTAATGACCTGGGACTGTCAACAGAAAAATTTCCAGCTAAATCCAACATTCATCATGATATATGATGAGAAGAAGAGCCAAATCACAGATTGCAAAGGGGATTATGGGCTTGATTCAACACCTGCAACAGTAATTTCCCTTAACTTTACAAACTTCTCTTTATAAAGCTAGTACACTGGATTAAAAACATTCATGAAATCATTGATAATATTATTTAGGTATTTCACATATACCATAAGTAAACTATTGGGTTTTTATTTTATCTTTTACTTGAGAACAACATATATATATATATATCAAAATAAGCGGGGCTCACTTTTCTGGTAGGATTTTATGTTGTTGCATACATAATTAAAAAGCAAGTGAGGAGGGGTAAATACAGGTAACTCTCCTCCTTTTATTTGTATTGATGTCTCTGTAATTCATTCTCTTAGAGCAGTAAACAAGATTTAAACTGTTGGTAAGTAAGGCTGGATTATTTCTACAAAACCAAAAAATAATAAAAAATAAAAATTCAGGTTAAGCAAAGAATGAGGACTTCTGAAACTTCCTCAGGTATTTTGTTTAAATTGTTCTGCTGTCAAATCTCCTATTTTATTCACTCCTCAGAATAGAATTTCTTTCAACACTAAGGTAATCACCATTCCTTTTTTCAATCTTTATATTCTTAAAGAGTAACTGCCTCTTAGTATGAAAAAAATCAAATGAAAATATTTCACAAACAAAAAATCTAAAATAGTCTTTCCTAAATTTATTATTTAAATCTGGCTCTATTCTTAGAAATCATAAACAAGTAAAGCTTATAAGTTTGTGTTTAAGAGAGTGAGAATAATTTTTTACAAGCATTGTTTTAATTTGACTTGATTCCTCTCTAAGAGTCCATTTCAGCATACAGTTAAGAGTTATAACATCATGCTAATACATATTTCCATAATTCATAGCAATGTAACAGTATCTTTGTATGTCTTGTCTTGTGGATTCTCACATAAAAACATTTTGTTTTTTCTGTGTTGGAAATGTTTTGCAAAGTATTGAAATGTAAGTGTTCTCCAAACCTGAAGAATGTAATATATAAGAGAATGAAGTAGATTTTTCTGAATAAGTTTTCACAGTCATGGTCACCCGAAAATCTGTAAGCATATCTCATTTCCCCTTGTGCTTTCTAATAGCACCTTTCCCTTACCATCACTATTTGGCTTTGAAAGTCTATTATCTACCACCTTTGTCTGTGTAGTTTCAAAGATGGTAGTTTTCACTTCACTACCCAAGGTCTTTAGAAACCATTTCTTCTCACATTTATTAATTGGGCAGAAAAATAAGTAAGTACAAAGGACTTTGTGTCTCAGCAAAGATGAGTATAATTTGCACAAACACCATGCATACTTTCTTTGCTTTATTTCATGCATATCTTTTTTTTCTGCAAAATTAAACTAATTAAATGTTGGTATCATAGAACACAGTTTAGTTGTTTTCCTTCCTCTGAAGGTTTGTTACCTCTGCCTGGATTGAACACCAGAGAGTCCATGACTTCTCTGGTGAAATGCTAAAAAAACTATGGTTACAAAAGCTCTAAATAGTCTCATTGTATAATTAGTGTGATACCTTTAGTGTACTACTCCAAATTTAGAGAGTCATTTTCATTACTCTGAAATAGTAAATGATAGAACATTGCCATTTAAAATTTTTCTCTTATTGAATTTCTACCATATTTCCTAAATTTGATAATTCCAGGATTCTACAGGAACAACTGGGGACAAGAAAGAAAATGAGAGTATAATTACAAACAGTCCTTATTGAATAGTTAGTACCATCTTGAGAAGTATTAGCAACACATAGTTTCATAGAGTTTTCTGTTGGGGTAAAGTCTGGCCTCCTGGGAAACAACCTTGAGGGGGTGTTGTGCACACAAGGAAATTACTGGAATGTGTTCTCAGCATCAATACCTGCCAGAGAGCAAAGAAAGCAGGTTGGAGAAGAGGAATAAGGAAAACTGTGGGGGGCCACCTCTGAGCTATTTGCATAACCTCTATTGGGCCTTGATGCCAAGAAGATTTTGGTCTGGCATTGCAAGTCATTGTGTGGCTTATTACACAAAACACATGACCTCAGTCTTCAGTCAGCTACAGAGGCTGCTCCATAGCTCTGGAGTTGGGCGTTGTCCACTAGACTCGGACAGCCCACCCCTTGCCTTATTTGGTGAAGAATATTCTATAGAAAAGCCTTAACTAAAACCTAAGTAAAGATTAGGGATTAACTAAAATCTCCTCCATAAACACCATGGAAGCCAATTTAAAACTCTCAACTATTCTCTCCCACTCTCATTGTCATTTTATATCCCCTTAACCTTAAGGTTGAAGACCTGTCCTGCCCTCGATTTCAAAATTACTTCTGTGTTGTGTGCTTTTTTGCTGCATTTCACAGCCAGCTCACTGAATGTTGGAGAACACAGCATATCTTGTGAATCACAGGTGAGAGAAAACTGTGACAGAGCCCAACAAGGGCCTCAGTTGACACTTAGCAGAAGCTGCAGAAATAATGTGATTTCTAAGAATAATCCAAAATTGAGAGAGTGGTTTTTCAGCCCCCATATTTCCTGGATTGCCAAGTCTGCACCTGGGGATGGGGTGTACACTTAGGTGAGGTGGTCTCCCTTGGCAAAAACTAATTCCTAAGCATATCTGACCTATCAGTTGTCTAGGATTATACATCTAGCAGCTGGAGAAAGACTATTTGGGTCTTAAAAAGAATATAATGATTGACTTATTACAACTTCTGCTACAATCTACCCATTGTACCTTAGATGCATTTGTCTCATAGAATAAACTCTCTACAGGAAGGAAAACCACATTAATTTTCTGGGGAAACTTAAGGATCGTGGGATTAACTAAAACCTCCCCCTATACCCACCATGGAAGCCAATTTAAAACTCTCAACTATTCTTTCCCACTTTCATTGTTCATTCAAAAATTCCCTTGCTCTAAGGCCAACAATGTTTTCAACTAGATGGCTTCAATAATGGAGTGATTCACACCCATCTGAACAAGAATTCTGAGCACCTGATCATGTTTCAGTCTCTATCTGGGGTACCTGTTAATTTCTGGTCAGAACTGGGATGAAGAATACCAAAAAGGATCTTCAGAGAAATCCTTGAGCAATAAATATGATCTCTTATTACAAATTGTGTAGTAACAGAATTACTTTTTCTGATGGCCTTGGTCAATTAGGCCTGCCAGGAGTGTTACTACTTATATTTTTAGTATTTTATGGTATTTTCCTGATTTTTCTTGGTGAAAATTTAGAAAAGTAAATTATTTTAAAGCAAACATTTTGATTATTTTCTTTTTCCATTTCCTAATCTTTGCTACTTTAAAATATATTTCAGTTTTCTCTTATAACTTCCAATCAAAACTATGAGCATGGAAAAAATAGCAAAATAAAAATAATGTATTGTAGGGGAAGCATACTGCTTCTGAATTTAAATAGCAGTGAATCTTGGCATAGTATGATAAATATATTTTATGAGCTTTTGTAGCAGACATTGTTCCATGAGTCATTTCATTACATAGAAGGGTAAGGACATAAATGGGGAGGCTGGGAGCACAGATACCAGAAATACCCAGTGGAGGAATAAAGAAACTGAGGAAATCATGGTAGAGGAGCTAAGTGTGGGGAAACATTATTAGCAAAGTGCAGAGCACAGCTAAACGTGGAAAAGAGAATATGAATAGATTTCTTCAAGGATGGCCAGCAGTTAAGCTTATTAATATCAGCCAAGAAAGAAAATTTAAAATATGAAAACACACATGAGTTTCTGAAATTAAAGAGGGTTTAAAAGAATTGAGAATTTTCAACTCTATTATAAATTTCTGTTTGGATTTTTAAACCATGTGAAAACTTCCAGTTGCTGAGTCTATGAACATCATCATAGAAAATAGGAATAGGAGGGTGAGGGAAGTAGAAAATAATAAGCAATATTGCAATCTCTCTTGCTCTCTCATATATCATCTATATATATATATACATGTTATAATATATATATATATATATATATATATATATATATGTTATAACATGTATATGTGTATATATAGCAATATGTACCTATCATCCATATACCATCTATCTATCTATCTCTTTTGTAGAGTGCAAGAAGAGATCCTGAGGCTTCTTGCCCAGGCACAAACTGTCCTCCAGTTCCCTTCCTATTGGTACAAAAAAAAGTTCTATTGAGCAAGGTTAAGAAATCAATACATATGCAAATATAATGTAGGCATTCAATCCTCTGTAAGTTTTGATTAAATTGAATTTTAACTTATAATAACTAGCTTGCATATAGCATTCAAATTCTGCAAATACATTCAATTTCATGTAAATAGAAGAAATATGGAGAATTTTCCATAACAAGAATATCTTATAATTTTCATTGAAAATATCTAATGAATAATGGTTCAAATATCTGCAACTGTGAAATGATGGTTTTTTACTTAATGATTGATAGCGCTATTACTACCAGCCCTAAAATTATATGAATCAATGTATTTTCAATCTTGTAAAACTAAATATCTACCTTTGCACTTTGATGTGCAATTATCAAAGTGATGTCTGAATTCTGTAATGAAATAACATCTAATCCCATGAAACATTTTATTATATTTTAGAAAAAAATAGCCAAATATTAAATGGCTCTAATTCGGTAAGTAGTGGGCTAATAGAATGATACAATGGATTCCAGTGTATATTCATATATTCATTTTTAATGCCTTAATGGATAAGAATGCATTTTCCAAGTGCTAAAATAGAATAAAAAATTTTAAAAGCTTTGATCCTGCCACTAAAATCTCTTACCTATTTCTTCATTTATTGTTCGAGAAGAGCTAGACAGTTCTTTAAAAGTGTAAACATAAATGTATAGAGCAAACCATTAGCCATCATGTGCAAGATAAGGTATACTGGTTTAACTGATTTTAATAGTAATAACTTATTCATATATCTGTGGAAAATAAAACCTGCCACCACCTGCCTTCCCTCACATAAAATCTGAATGAGTCAATATTCTGTTACAATAAATATAAAAAAATACCTGTGTTATCTGCTCAGAAGTTGGACCTCAGCCTTCAATCCCATTTGCATTCTTCCTTGCTTTGACTGATGACCCAGATGTTTGCCAGTCATCACTTGGAAAAGGTTCCTGTCTCACTTTCTGCAGAGGTTGAAGGGAAAGGTGATATATATAAAAAAAAAATCACACTACTGATTTCCACATTTTTCCATTGTCTTCTATTCTTAATAGATTTTGATGAATGGTTAGCATTTAATCAGATTGTTGTTCCCCAGGTATGCAATATACCAGTTTTCATTTTCCACTCTCAACATATTCTTTTCATTTTTGGCTTTCAACAATTTGACTAATAATCTTAAGCTGGAATTTTTTTATGTTTATTGTAGTAGAAGGTAGCTTAACATTTTAGAAGTTTCTTTATCTTGCAAATTTGGAAAAAAATTGGAGAATGATATCTTTAAATTATTTTTGCCCCATTTTTTCTCACTCCTTGTTTTCTTTTTGGTACCTTAATATGCAATATTCAAGGACCATTTGCTATAATCTAAAATGTTCCCAAGTTGCCATTTGATGGTTCATTTTTTTCTGCTTTTTATTCCCTTAAATCCTTCCCATTAATCCACCTTCAAGTGTGCTTTCTCTTACTTTGTCTGTAATGTCATCCATAATAAAAATAATATATATTGCTCAGGTCTAGAATTTTCATTTTTATCTATTTCCCTATTGAGTTTTCAATCTATTAAACGTGCTCTATTTTCCTACATTGGGAATAGTTATAATAGATTCTTTAATGTCCTTGTCAGTTATTTTAGGAACATGGTTCACACCTCACACTTAATGGATTTTACTTTTTCTTGTTGAGTTGTATTTGGATTTTAGCATAGATATCATAAATATTTAGTTGAAGATATATTATTTTCATCAATAGTTGTATTTTCTGTTTGGAAGGTGATTTTCTTGGCTAATTTTGATCTTATTTTTTTCAATGCTTTTCCTTCTAGGATTCCTTCTCATTTATCCAGCACTGATGGTGTTCAGTTTTTGGTTCATCTTGAAAGAAAGATTGTGAGCTTTACCACAAGTGCCTTTATTTACCACATATTTGCAGGCTTCATGACTTGCTAACTTTAGACTAAAACTGTGGAGGCAGGCTTATTTATAAAACCCCCTATATGTTCTCCTTCTTGTACTAGCTCCATAAACTCAACAAGGCACTGTATGTTTTTATTAATTGGAGAGAACATCTATGTAGTTGCTTTTATATTTTGTTTCAGTTATTTTTTTCAGAGAGTATTATAATATGGTCATAGTCCATCATCATCAAATGTAGAAGGGAGATAAATACTTTTTTGTAAATTTTATTTGTGACCAAATAAAATACAGAATATTATATGAGCTATATAAATAACTAGGTATTAACAACCAACTAGTAATTACATCACAATAATACTGAAGGAAGGAGACAATCACAATCATCATCCAGGGGTGCTGTGTTCTTGAAACACACAGATGTGCTAAATTAGATTAGTATCAACAATATTGAGGGAAAATAAAGAAAATATTTCAGACTGAACTTCAAAGATTCTCAAAGGTTGGAAACAAAAGCCATAGATATGTTTTAACACTTCTATGTTATTTTATGCATAAAATTGCAGACTAGGCAGCATTCAAGTAGTTGGTATTTTGGTGTGGAAGCAGTGGTGGTAGAAATGACAACACAGTTGGTGATGATATTGATAGTGTTAGCAATGGTATGAATAGTAGTATTGGAATTACTGATTGAGGTAAAGATGGTATTGGAAAGTGTTGCAATAATAATGATGCTAACTTCTGAGAAAAAATATTTGTAGTAAAGATTAGAATGTTCCATAAGGAGATGAAAATTTAACCTATTTCTACCATTCAGAAAGGCATTCTCCAAGAATTAATAAAGAGTCACGATGACTTCAACACAAATACTAATCCTTAATATGTAATCAAGGCTTGTTTAGCTGATTTGTCATGTTCTTCAATACATGAATTGGTTGTTTTCAAAGACTAAAACCATATTATTTCTTAAAGTTATATCTGGAAGCCTTCCTTTGCTATGTTATATATATATATATATATATATATATATATATATAATTTTTATTTATTTATTTATTATAGATGAACACAATGACTTTATTTTATTTATTTATTTTTATGTGGTGCCGAGAATTGAACCCAGTGCTTCACACATGCTAAGCAAGTGTTCTACCACTGAGTCACAACCCCAACTGCTCCCATAATATTTTGTTCATGTAAAGGACATTGGAAAAGCTCCATAAACTCAACAAGCCAAAACAACCGTTTACGTGTCCGAGATTTTATTAGCAGGACCTTAGTGGCCAGTCGCAGCAAAGAAGGGGGGAGGGAGGGAGGGAGGGAGGGAGGGAGAGAGAGAGAGAGAGAGAGAGAGAGAGGAGAGGGGGAAAAGAGAGAGGGGAGGGGGAGAGAGGGGAGGGAGGAGAGAGAGGAGATAGAGTAAGAGAATGAACATGAACAGGGTATTGATATTTATGGGCTTAACACAGGATGAGGAGGAGCAAGACAAGTGGGCTGTTACTTCTTCATTGGCTGAGAGTTCGCACCACTTCAGGGATTGGAGGTGCGCCATTCAAAGTTCGCACCATTCACAGGGATTGGAGGTGACAGTTCATATGCCTTTCAGTGCATCATGGACCTAAGCTCCTGGAAGAGAAGAGCTCCGGGCGCCATCTTTACCAATACTCCTGAGCTCCCTGAAGAGAAGCACTCTGGGCGTCATTTTTACTAACAGTTCAAATTTGTTTTCTATTTCTTACCATGATGAAATAAACATTTTGTGTACAAATACTTTATGATGATATATGTTTTCCCCTCACCTTCTGAAACCTTAGGAAAATTCTATTCCGACATCTCAAAACCAAGCATAATAGGTATCCTAGAAGGAGAATTTCCTTTAGGATATTCTATTTTATTGTCTGCATCTTATCTTCCTTTCTTTGAGACAACACAAAACCTCACTGCCTGTTGCACATGAAGTATTTGTACATAAAATGGTTTTTTTTTCATCATGGTAACAAAAAGAAATTTGAACAAAATGTTATGAGAACACAGCAAAGGAAGGATTCCAGATATACTTGTAAGAAGTAATATGTTTTTAGTCTTTGAAAACAACATATCATGTGAAACATAACATGGACAAATAATTCATTTCTCTGTGAATTATTTTAGAATGATGATTATGCCTTTCTATTATGTCTGTATTACCTTACATAGTATTTTAAATGATAATATAGGACTATTAAATTGCTACCATTATTTGAGGTATGCAAAAAATGTTGCACTTTTTTTTCTGTAAATAACACTAATTTTACTCTCATTTCCCATAATACTGGATTGGCTAGAAATGTATCATGAAATCTTTATAAGTACTTCCTTTCTACCTATTCTCATCTAATATTCTTCAATTTTCTGTCTAGAAAATCAAAGATAAATGCCCTCAAATTTGCTTCATATTTCTTGTCTCTGAGGATCTGGTGGCATTAGCATTTATAAACTTTTGAAGTGCTTAGACAGGAAATTACTATTATGTCAAAGTGGAAAATATTATGCCTAGGAGCCAGCTTCACAGGACCCTATTCCACCTTACCTAGACAGGGTTTTAGGGCTGGTAATCACAGTATGTATGAACCTCTTCATTTCTTTCCAATGGATGGGTATCTTCTCTCTCTTCTCCTTTTTGTTTTTCCCCTCACCTTTTATACCTTGGAAAATTCCATTCCAACATCCCCAAATGAAGCATAATAGATATATCTTAGAAAGAGAATTTCCTTTAGGAACTTCTATTTTATTTCCTTTCTCTGAGACAACACAAAATCGTATTGCCTGTTATACATGAAATATATTTGGAAAGTAAAGAAATACGTACAGAAACAAATTATTGATAACACTTTAATAAATCATTCTGTTGCATACTGAATGAATATTTGTGAAATCAATAAGAATGAAATTAGCTTAGAAATGAAGACAAATTATAATTCCATTTTAGTTTGGGTTATTTGTAAGGAAAACAAACCCCATTGTAGTTTTAATATTTCTCATCATTATATAAATTATCAATCATGTGTTATTTTTGTTAAATTGCCTTTTCCCTTACAGTTACAAGTTTTAAAAACAAGTCTGAATTTGTTCAGATTTAGCAGGACAAGACAGAATTGGAAGCTGAGAGGATTTTACCAGATCATATTGTGTTACAGTGTAATATGGCAGGAAAATGGGAAGTAAAGCCTGATTAGGGGGTTAAGTCATCACTGGGCTGAAGGTAAAAAAAAAATAACTGGAAAAGGATTTTAGGCTGAAACAAGAGACCCTGGAGAACTCTGAACCACTTGTATAATTTAAATAGTTAGGATTTCATCCAATCTTCCATATCTTTCCACACCCTCCTTATCTCAGTAAAACCTCTTATTTGTATTGATTAAGCAACCCTCCTCCAAGCAATGTACTATTTTACAGATATTATTCATTCATTACAGTTGGTATTTGAGTAGAGCAAACTGATTCTTCTAGCCTCTATCTTATTCTGAAAAAGAAAGAACATTATTTCAACTCAGCCAGTTTTAAGAAAACACCAAAAGTTTTCCCATTAGTTCAGTTCTTTTTCTCCTGATAGCGTCCAAAATAAATTAAACCCATGTGCTGATCTGCAGGTCACATCAAACTCCTTACTTTGCAGGATTTAAATAACTTCAAATATGTCCCTAGGGTTTATCCCAATTGAATTAATAGCCAGGTCCCTACCAAATAATCTCTTGAAAGGCAGCACAATCTTCCCTTGTGCAATGGCTTCTCTGACAAATTTCTGCCTAAAGGACTGCTACTCAAACTTAATGTGCATATAAATCACACAGAGATCTTATTAAAACGCAGATTTTAGGCCAGAATCCCAGAGATTCTGTTTCAGTAGGCTTGAAATGGGACCCTGTACTCTGCATTTTTGACAAGCCTTCAGGTGAGATTCTGAGACAAATGCTTTGCCAGCCCAACCTACTAACTGCCTCATATGATTTCTTATGAGATTTTCCCTATCTCCTTCAATCCCAGTAAATAATTTCACAGTGTTTTCTGTTTTCTTGCTCTACCAATCAATCCCTTTTCCTATATAAAACACAAATAAACCTAGGAAGTTGCTATTTTCTCTTTCAATATTTTCTCTATATTTTAGATTACTTTTTCAAAAATAAAATGTGAAAACTTTAAAAAAAATTTGCTACCCTCTGAAATTTATTATTTCCCTAATTACAACTTATAAGTTGGGATGGATTCTGAATTCAGTTTAAAAAATCACTGATAATTAAGTGAAGTATATTTAGACACTCCCTTTTTACTATAAAATGCTTATATTAGAAAAGAAGAAAAAATATATAAAACAAATAGCTTCTTTATTAAAAGCTAGAGAAAGATCAGTTAACCCAACTAGCAAGCAAAAAGAAGGCAATAATAATGATTAGGGTAGAAATCAATTATATTGAAAAAATAGTGAAAAATCAAAGAAACCAAAATAGTGAAAATCATGGAAACCAAGTTATTTCTTTGAAAATGTAAATACCATTGCTAAAACTCTAGCCTGTCTGAACATAGGATATCTTTGCATTTTTTTATGTCTTCTTTAATTTTTTACAACAACACTTTGTAGTTTGCATTGTATATCTTTCACCTCCTTAGTTTCTTTTTTTCACTGTCTTCTTTGTGTTTCCTTCTGAGAAATCTATGTGACTCCATTTTTGAGAAACCAGCCTCTACCTCAGAGCAAAGCCAGTACAAGGAATGGGGCGTGACCCTTGTCCTTGGAAAAACTAGCAGAGCACTTCTAGGCAGATAGCCACCCTGCTGAGTTGTTTGTCTGTAAATAACAGGAAAAATCTGCCCTGCCAGGTGTCCCTGACTCAGTTAGGCTAGGTGAGGACCCATAGCAACCCCCTAGCAACCACCAATCAGCGTGAGACAGGGAAAATACCTGGGATGCCAGATGACCCTCAGAGTAGTTGGTGGTGATTGATAAGGTGTTGGGAAACCTTGTAGTTCAGCAGTATTCCCCTCGTGGCTTAAACCAATCAGTTCAAAGGAATCCTCCTCTTGTACTAACCAATCACCCCTACCCAACTTGTTCCCTCCAGTGAATGTGCTAATCAATATTAAGAGTTGTTTGATTTTCCAGCGGTGTGTGATGATTTGCTAAGAGATGCTATGATATATGTGAAGTCCCTGCCTTCCCCCAAAAAACTGCTGCAAACCCTGGGCTCCTGGCCTCTGGGCTCCGGGCCTCTCAGTGTCACCAGTTGCTGTGTGTGCAGAGGACTGAGCTAGCTCGCAATGAACGCCTTTCTGCTTACATGGGGTCTCTGGTGATCTTTTGAGGGTCTGGAACTCCAGCATATCGCTTTAACTTTGTTTAACAGGGAGTTATTTATTTCTTTATGGCACTTTTGGTAGGCTTTCTTTTTTCTCTTTCAATACTTTGTATCATTCCACATGCTTCTAAACTTCAGAGTTTCTGCTGAGGAAACCATGGAAAATGTAACATGTTTCCTCTATATATCAACATTGTCCTCTTGCTGTTTTTAACATCCAACAAAATTTTTGACATTTTTGTTACAGTGGTTTTGGTGTGAATTTGTTCTTGTTTCTGCTTTTTATCCTAACTGGAATTTAATTGATGGGTTGGTTCTAGATGTTTCTTTCCTTCCCAAATTTGGGAAGTTTTTGTTTATTATTTTAAGTAAGCTTTCTTCTTCTTTCTTATTCTCTGTTCCTTCAGATTTCTTTTATGGGTTCACTAGTCCGTGTGGGTACTTGCCATAATTCCTTAGAATTTCTTTACTGCTTTGCACTCATTTTACTTTTTGTTCCTATGACTGAATTTCATATGACCCATCTTTAAGTTCACTTATTCTTTAACTTGGTCAAGTCTGCTACTGAACTTCTCTGCTGAATGTTTCTCATTTTGTTCTTTAATCACTTTCTTGAGGCTGTAGAAAAATGTTATGATGGTTATATCTGAACTTTGACAGGTAAATGATATACCTCTGTTTCATTTAGGACAAATTTCTGTAAATCCATTTTGTTCCTTTCTTTGATCTTTATCCTTTTTCTCTCTGTGTTGAGATCTACACATAAACAAACAAATAAGCAAACAATCTAGTCAACTGTCTCAATCTTTGCAGACTGGCTTACTTCAGAAGATATGACTTAGCTAGCGATTCCAGTAGCCAGCAAAATGTATTTGATGATACTTACAATGTATGTATGCCTGTGCATGTAATTTTTTAATTTGAAATTTGCCAGCCTCCTTTCAAAAAATTATGGTTAATAATCCTTTGCAGTTTCTTGTGTCTGTCTTTGACACTTGAAGTTCTTGGGTTTACACTAGCAAATATGCCATTCTTTATCAGTGCTCAATGGACATGCAAAGTATGAACACTCCCCCTTAGCACACTGAACCTGGCAAGTTTCCAGTCCCTCAGCAAGTCTCCCAAAACAGGAAAGATAAAAGCACATTCAACTTCTTTGTCTCTCAGAAGAAGCTTCAAGTGACATGCCTTTTCCTAATTACATTAGCTGTGCCATCCACAGCAATCTGTTTCTTCCTCTTTATTCCCAGTAGGTTTCAATCTTCAGAACTATGGAAGTTCCATCAGTAGTCCAAGAAATGCTAGGAAGAACCCAATCCCTTGGGCACAACTCTGAAAACAAAAAGCTGGATATTCATTCTGCTTTTCTCTCTCATATACCCTGCAGCAGGACAAAGTCACAAGCCAGAGAATTCTCTCTCTGCCTAGAGCTATGCTGATCAGGGGAGGGACTGATATGAGCAAATTGAAATTGTTCTTCTTTCTTGTATCAGTGTGACTGTTCTTGTCTTTGTGCTTCCCTGAGATACTACAGTCTATTAACTGGATTCTGAAATTTTCATAAAGCCATTTTAATCTGTATATCATTGTTAAATTCATGTTTCTGTGAGATAATGAGGACTTGGATTTCCTATTCCACTATCTTACTCAAGCCACTCACTTTAGACAGTATTAGTTTTATTATACTCAAATTGACTCTAATCTATTCTAATTGTGATTCTTGGTCTTCTCTGGTATATTTTAAAATCATCATTTTATAATGATTTTACTCTGTATTGTCTTCATATAAATTGAAATATTTTTGTTTCCAGAATGATTTTATTTTTCTCTTTGATGTGAAATATTAACCTAGTTTGGGTAGATTTTTTTTTTAATTATTGCTTAGTAGAGTGAAGTTATCTACTACAACTACTGCTTAGTACATGTTTTCTCAGTTTTTGATTAATTTTACTTTAAGATATTCAAAAACCTCTTATACATTTGTACCTCTATGAGCTCTCTATTGCTTTTCATTCATTTATGTGCCAATATCTGTCAAGTTATAACACAGTGGTAATACCATATTACCACCATATACTGTGTGATAGCTGGTATAATTTATGATAAATGGTAAGGCAATAATACCCTCCTGTTCCTCTTAATTAAAATTACCTTTGCTCACTTTGGTCCTTTACCTATACATATGAATTTTAGTATAAGTGTACTGCTTATGAACATACACACATTATATTTTCCATGGGTTTCTATTTTCTTTAGATTTCTTTCTTTTCTTTGTTTCCTTCCTTCCTTCCTTCCTTCTTTCCTTCCTTCCTTCTTTTTTTCTTTCTTTCATATATATATTTATACACACACACACACAAAAATTATGGATTGTTGTTGTAATAGTAATTAATTTATGACTTTTATATGGGAAACATTAACATATTTATAATATTTAGTTTCCCCATAAATTAACAGTGCATTTTTCCATATCTGTGTCTTTATATACTTCTTTCAACTGGTAAAATAAGTTAAATGTCCATTATCCCAGCAAAGACTAATTGGGTAGGCACCATATCTAGTTTCTTTTGAATCTTCAAGACCATGAGTTTAGTAATCTCCTCCTCTTTCCTGCATCATTATTTACTTATCTATTAGAGCTTTCATATGGGTATACAAGTATATTTTATTTTTCTTACTCATCCTTGATGTAAGACATATTTTTTTTCCTTCGTTTTAAAAGTATATCCTCCAAAGCATTGTTTATAACTCTTATTATATTTAATTTTATTTATAAATTTATTTGAGACAAAGGGTATCCAGATATTTGAATAAACATTATTCTGAGTTTATCTGGACATTTGTTTCTAAATGTCACCAACATTTTCATTATTAGACATAGTAAAACTGATTGTTATCCCCAGTGTGCATGGGCCTCACCCAATCCATTAGAGTAATAAATAGAATAAAAGATGTTATAGGGAGATTTATTTGTCTGTGCTGAGACTCAGTCATCTTCCCTTAGACTAGAACTTACATCACCAGATGTTCCTCAAAACTCCAAGTCTCTGGTCATTGGATTTAGGCTGCAATTACCCCCAGATATCTTATTTTCAATCATAACCCCATCTCTACCATAAGTAAACTTTGCGTTGATCATTTGTCTTTTTTTAAATACTTTTACCTATTTAATATACATACCTAAAATATATTTTCACTTTTTCTATTTATGTACTTTATATAAATAAAATTATTTAAAAATATTTGATATGTCAAATTTGTTATCTACACTAACGTCGGTAGGTATTTTGGTTGTTCTGTATGTATGCAATCCTCCCCTTCCCTAATTCTGGTTAAAGAACTGTCTTTGATCCACATCCATGCCAAAACTATTCATAAATCTTAAAGTTTTTCTAAGCTGACATAAATGTAATGAGATCATGTGGTGGTTTTAATTACACATTTCTAATAACCAGTGTTTTCTGGCCATTTGGATATTTACTTTTGTGAAGTACCTATTCAATATTTGTGCTATTGTTTATACTTATTTGTAGATTTCTATGTATTGAGATACAATCTCACTATTGCTTATAGGATTACCAAAGTTTTCTCTTATTTGTGATTTGTCTTTTTTTTCTATGTACTTTTATGAATAAAGTTTATCATAATAATATTTTATTTTTCCATTCTTTCCTATTTTTAGTGTTTTCTTATGAAAGAAAATCTGTTGTTTCCTTTTGGGGCACGTAAATAATATCCTAATTATTTACCATTTTATTTATATTAACCTTATGTTAGTATGAAAAAAAAAACATAATGTGAAATCTACCATCTTTACAGATTTTATATACACAGACCAATATTTTTAATGAGTAACAGTATTGAGCAGATCTGTTGAACTTACCCTTCTCACTGAAAGTTTATGAATGTTGATGACTTAGCTCCTCATTTCTGCCTCCCACAAACACTGGAAACTGCCTACCATTTCACTCTTTGAGTCTATTAATTTGACTCATTTAAATATTTCACATAAATGGAATCACACAGCAATTTTTAGTAATTAAGATTCATTTCACTCGCCATAATGTCATTAAGGTTCATTCATGTTATATGGTACAGAATTTTCTTCTTTTTGAAGTCTAAATAAATTACTTTCTGACCCCTATTACTTTAAATTTAAATGTCTTTAAATCTGTTTGTGTGGTGTAATGTAAGTGTGTGTATATTTTTCTTGGGTTTCTATTTTCTTTAGATTTCTTTTTTTCTTTCCTTCCTTCCTTTATTCCCTCCATCCTTCCTTCCCTCCCTTCCTTCCTTCCTTCCTTCCTTCCTTCCTTCCTTCCTTCCTTTATTTATTTATTTTCTAACATAATTTCTCCAAAGGCATTATTTAACACTTATTTTCCATTCCAACTCTCTTACTGATCAAGTGTTAATATATTTCAGGGATTAGCATTTGTTCCACTGGTCAATTTACCTTAGTCTAATATCATACCCCAATAATTACTGTGGCTTTGCAGTAATTTTTGATATTTCACCTGATATCATAGTAAAAAATGATCCAAGAGTGGGGAAAACTCAGCTGTGAAATTTTTTTTTTTAATAAAACTGCTTACCATACTTTTTCTCACTGATGGAAACCTATTAGCTATTATTGTAGAGATCGTAGAGAGTTTTCTGATGATTAATATATGCAGGTTTATTTTACTTCTAAACCCCAAATGAAAACTTTTTTAAAATTGTATTTAGCTTGAGAAATTGTGGTGAAGTTGCAGTCCATTAATTTGGTCTTTGCCTCTGAAAATAATGCACAGATAATTATTTTAATAGTCAAAGCATTTTGATGAAACATAAAAATATAGAAATGACAAAAAATGTAGTAACTAGTGTCATGTGTCATGAGAGATGGTTCAGAATTAGGTGCAGGGTAGTCTGGTCAAATGACATTTGAATGTCTTTTGTAGTTATCACTTGCTATCTCCTGAAATTTTCTCAACCAACAAATGATCATAAGAGTAAATAAATACAGAAATTGTTGTGTGGTATGTAACTGTGTGTTATTGCACTATTTGTTAATATCAATCCTGTGTAAGAATATTTCTGATTTATCAGATGGGAATTTAATGTATTTTGATCTTTTATAAGTAACAAATTAATAAGTTGAACCAAATTGAGTAGGGCTTAAAATACTCACAGGTGATTAAAATGCAGGCATAAGTATATAATGTGCATGTTAAATTAGGTATAAATAATTTTAAATAAGATTGTAAAATAATTTTGAAATATATAATTCAAACCTGTCATTGATAAAAGATAAAATTCAATGATACAGGAAATAGGAGGCAATATATTGCTAGTCTAAACAAATTATATTTTTAGCAATGAATATTTGATTTTCATAATATGAATGAGTAAAGAACTTCCTAATTTATTAAAGGAAATACTTCACATGCTGTAGAATTTCAATCAGTTCTCTTTTTTAATGAACAAAATGTCAGTGTATATATCTCAATAAATTATAAGATGCCTTTCATATTCTTCCACATTTGCTATATTCTCTTCTTCTTTCTCTAAGGGAATTGGCATAAAAACTTACTAATGATAAAATAGTCCATTAAGATAGGAACATTGGGCTGGAGATGAAGCTCAATGGCAGAGTTTCCAAAGATGTGCAAGATCCTGGATTTAAGACTCTATTTTGAGCCCCAATACCAGAAAAAAAAAAAAAAAAAAAAAAAAAAAAAAAAACAATAAACAAAGAAACAAACTTAACAACAACAACAAAAGGATAGGGACAGTCACATATGTATTTTGGCAGAATAGTTAAATATACTGTTACATATAAAAAGATTGGAAACCTGTCAAGTTTCACTAATGACAAAAATGATGTGAACAAAAGTATAACTTTATTGAAAAGTTGTACTTATCATAGCCATACTATTTGAAAATCAAAATTTCAGAATTCAAAACACTACTTATTTATAAGGCAGTGTTCACATAACCAGAATTATCATTTAAATTTTTGAAATTTTTTAAACATTTTTTTTAGTTGTTGATGAACCTTTATTTTATCTATTTATATGTAGTGCTAAGAATCAAACCCAGTGCCTCACACATACTAGACAAGTGCTGTACCACTGAGCCACAACCCAGACCCATCTACAATTCTTCACTCTTCCCTTTTCTTTGGCCAAACTGGACTCCTTTCTCTCACCTCAGAATCTTTTTATTGTCACTCTTTGTTATCTAGGAAGGATTTCTCTTTATTCACAGGGCTTCGCTCTCATTTCTTTCAGGGGAAAGCATTATATTCATATAGATATTATAGATGGAATTTAAAACACACACACCTTCTTTTCTTCATGTCCTTATTGACAGCTTTATTTCATATAATACACAACATCCCTGTGTTTTTCTTTTTTTTTATATTTGTCTCCTTTCCCCCAGAAGGTGAAAAGTTTTTCTTTATTACTATTTACCCAGGACTTAGAATAGGGCCTGCCATGCAGGAGGTAGAAACTCAATAGGTGATTGATGAAGGCTGAATAAGTGACTGGTAATACTATAGGCATCAGAAAAAATTTATGCTACAATTTTAGGGAACTCATGAACTAAACCTCTGACCTGATACATACTGCTAGGATAATATCAATAAAATTTTACTGAGGAATATTCACATAATATGTGACTCTTGACCTTTAGCTCTATTTGTACAACATAGCAATTCAATTAAATGCTTCATTTTCTATATTTCTTTAATGTTTTTAAAGAGTATGACTATAATAAGAAATGTAGTGAATATAATATATAAGTGATAATAAAAATTCTTGGATTGCTGTTTTAGAACATTTTAAAAAATTAATTCTATATTATGTCTCTAGTAACACAGAAAACGTTAAAATTGCTGTATTCTAAAGACATCTGAGCTAATGACTTTAACAGTCTTAAAAATACCCAACTATGTGGCTAGTAATTATGTGTACTATATTTCAGTTGTATCGCATGAGTTCCCATGTGCAGAATTCCTTTCATTTTCAATTAATACTTCTTTCTATGGTTGATCATTTCTATATAAGGATCTGTTAAAAAGGAACAAAAATGGTATAAAATGTCAGAGCTTGTGAGTAATACAAGACATAACTTGGGAAACATTTTTAAATGAAGAAATTGAAAAATAATCTTTGAAATAGATTCAAAATATTGACTTAGAAATAGAAGCAACCTTTTTCTTTGTGATACATATATATTTATGAATAAACAATGTAGACATAAAATTCTCTACTTCGATTTTGAAATTAGATTATAAGTAGCCTAAAACTTATGTCTGACTCATTCTATTGTGGCCTATTGTCTAAACAACAACATAAGACTTTTTAACTATACCTGAACAAAGTGTAATTTTTAACAAACTGTTTAACATTTTTAATTTACACAGGGATACAACTTTCCCTGTTAACTTTTCAGAAGAATTTTATTTGCATCAAAGTTGAACCCTAGCATTTAAGTGAGCACTATATCTTTAAAATTTACTGTTATAATATTGGTATTATCCTCTTTACTTACCTTCTATATTATCAGAGACTAATAAGTTACCTTGATTTATCCTTTTATAGCATTATTAAAGGAACAAACTTTTATTCTGTATCTGATATTTATTTTTATTTTTTTTGTTTCATTCCCTTTTATAAATTGAAATACAAATTAAATTTAACAAAATTTAGACATCTTAAGTGTAATTCCAGTGATAGTACATATCACTGAATGGACGAAAAAATACTATACAAGTTTACAAGCTAGCTGTTATTAAAACCCTAACAAACTCTTTTTTTCTGATATACACTTCTACTACACTCAATCACCCTCTGACCTTTGTTATCAAATATTGTTTTTGTTTATTTTGAAATATGCATAAATAGAAAATTTGGTTTGTATCATTGGAAATTTTTGTTTGTTTCACTTAGCATTATGAAATTTATCTATATTGCTTAGCATAGGTGGTGATCATACTTTTATCATTTCAAGGTAGTATATATTTATCATTTACATTGTTGACATGTGGGGATTGTAAGTCATAGAATGCTGCTGTGAACATTATTGAATTTGATTTTTGTGTACATAAACACTTATTTCCTTTGAGTGTAAAATCAGAAATTAAATTTGTATTTAATTAATAGGGAATAAAAGTATTGGATTATAATATATATATACATAAATGATTATCAAAGTAGTATGCATCATTAGCAATGTAGGAAACTTCTAATTGGAAAAATGGTCCAATCATTTGTATGATTAGTCCTTCCATTTTAACCATTTTGATAGGGTATGAAATAAGCACTGTTTACAAAAAGTCTTTTTATTGAGTATGATTAACATGAAATATGCAGATGTTCAATGTGTACAGCTTAATGCTTTTGGAAATAAATATGTATTCATTTAAATAATATTATAATAAATGCCACTAAACTAATCCATTGCCTCCAAAAATTTCCTTATACATCATTTATTTTCTTTTAGTTTTGATTGATTTGCTTTTCTTTTTGTAGTAAATTATTTGAAATAAAGTCTACTAACTAGGGGTTGGAGTTGTGGCTCAGTGGTAGACCACTTGCTTAGCATTTGTGAGGCACTGTGTTTGATTAACAGCACTGCATATAAATAAATAAAATAAAAATCCATTGACAACTAAAAAAATATTTTAAACAAATTACTATCTAGTAATACTTTAAGTGTATAATAACATTGTTAATCATATGTACTATGTTATACAGTAGATCTATAGAATTTATTTATCCTGTATGACTGAAGCTTTGTGTATTTTGACTAACAAATCCCAATTCTCCTCCTCCTCTGGCCCCTGGCAACCACCATTCTATTTTATCATTCTGTGAAATTATTTTGTTTTCTTTCTTTTATAAAATATGTCTTTTTTATTTTTAATAGACGATGATTGTAAACACTTACATGGGACAGTATGACATTTCAATGCATGTGATGGTCATATTAGGGTAATTGGCATGCATCTATAGCTCCTCAAAAATTTGTCATTTCTTTGTGTTGGAAATATTCAAAATCCTCCCTACAAGCTATTTTGAAATATACAATTAATTTCTGTCACCCATAGTTATCATATTGTGCTACAGAACATTAGCAATCATGCCCTCTATCCAACTGCACCTCTGACTGTTAACCCTTCTTTCTCCATCCCTCCCACACTCCCTTCCCAGGCTCTGGTAATCATTACTATACACTCTACTTCGGAGATCAATATGTTAGCTTTTGTTTGTTTGTTTCTTTCTTTCTTTATTCATACTGGGGAATGAACCCAGGGGCACTTTATCACTCAGCTACATCTCCAGACAGTTTTAATTTTTATTATTATTATTTTTTTAATTTTGAGAGTTTTACTAAATTGATGAGGCTATCCTCAACCTTGAGACACTCCTGCCTGAGCCCCCATGTGCTAAAATTTACATGAGTGAGAACAAATAGGATTTTTATTTCTATTATTTATTTATTTCACTGATAAATAAATTAAGTGAGATTGCATGTTGAAAAATCAACATACAAAATTCAAAAGCATTTTTATATATCAATATCAAAATACTGTACTGAGTAAGAAATCAAGAAAGCAAGACTATGTACAATTGCTACAAAAATAAGAATAAAATAAAATGGGATTATTAAAGAAAATGTATAATCTCTACAATGAAATTTTTTTAAATGAAAGAAATTGAAGACCACACAAAAGTAGAAACTCATCCTATGTTCCTGGGTGAGGAAAAATTAATATTATAAAAATGAACATACTGGCCAAAGTGACCTACAGATTTAATTAAATTATTATCACAATACTGATGATATTCTTCACAGAAATAGAACAAGTAATTATAAAATTTTAATGGAATCAGAAAGACGCCATATAGCCAAAGCAATCCTGGGGATGGGAAGGACTGGAGGCATTATAATACATTTCAAAACATACATATAGACCAATGGATGAGAATAGAGAACCCAGAAATAAATTGTTGAATCTATAGCCAAATGATTTTCATAAAGGCAGTAAGAACATACATGGAAGGAAAGAAGTTCTCTTCAGTAAGTGGTGTTGAGAAAACTGGATATTCATACACCAAAAAAATGAAACTAAACCTCCATCTTTCACAATACACAAAACTCAGTTTAAAATGGGTAAAGGTATAATGGTTTTAATGTAGACGTTTATGATGAATGATAATGTTGAAAAACTTGTTCATTTGGTAATATACTTTGGTGTATATTGTTTTTGACCTTTTCATATTTTGAAAATCTGGTTTTAAAAGTTTATTTCTTATTGATTCTATAGAGTTCCTTATATATGTTTGAAACAGGAATGTGTGTGTGTGTATGTGTGTGTGTATTAAAAATATTTTTGTTTTCAATATTGAAAATATTTTCTTACAATTTGTGGCTTGACTATACTCTTTCTTAAAGTATGGGGATCAACAGAGTTATTAATATTAAAAAAATCATTGATATTTTATTTCATGTGAGTGAGTTTTTCTGAAATGTTTTAAAAATCCTTGCCAAGACTAAGACCAGTTTGATTGATTTTTTCTCCTTATTAATCTCTACATGATCAACACTTAATACTTATTCTCATTCATCTGTGGTTCCTGTTCCCATAGGCAGTTTTTATAAGTGTTCAACTTCTAAGTGTTCTTCTAATCATTTGTAATCACATTTCATGTCATTTGTTGTTTCTGCAACCCTAAAATTTATTCAAAATTTTAATTGAAAAGAATAATCAAGACATTCTTCTTCACTGACCAGAAACTTTGGAATTCTGTGACTTACAATACTTTATCTGCACTGAAGTGAATGTCTTGACAATAAATCTTTCAAGGCTAACAAAATGATCATTCGAATATTCTTCCAATTACAATAACTTAAATATATATTTAAAATTTAAAATGTTCTTGTAAATATCTTTAAAACCATCTCAATGAACTGGAAAACAATAAAAATGCTTATATTTATAAATGAGGAAACTAAGACAAAATAAAAATTTTCTTCATGGTGCTACAATAAGCTGATGACATTCTGGGAATAAAACCAAATTTTTTGATTGCTTATCTGCTGAACTACCAATTAATGTTTTTGAGAAATAGTATTATGCATTCATATATTTTCCAGTTATGTAATCTACCTCCCTCTTCATTACATGTATACATATACAATGACCCACACACATATGTGTATATATATTGCTATACACACACACACACACACACGTATTGCTATAGATGAAACTATCCTCAGTTTAGCAATCAAGAACTTTTATTGTATAATGAAGTAAAGCATCTTTGTGTCTTTATCCTTTTGTCTTTGGTATGACTGTGCTGAATATCACAATTTTATTTTACTTGCATTTTCTGAATATACTTCCCCCTTAATCTTTATATAAAATCAATATTTAATCACCTTTCATCTAAATTTATACCAAGTCTTTAAAATGACCTATTTGTCTATAATGTGCTTTTTGCTGAGATTATAAAGTCCTAGGTGGATTAGAGGAAATGATTGAATATTAAGTTTTAAAAATATATCTGTGTATATCTTTTCATACCACAGCACACATACTTATTGTTTTAAAGGAGAATTTGGAAGTGTAAAAACTTTATTTGCCTAATAAAATTAAAAGGTAATTTTCCTCATACATATATTTGTGTTCTTCTCATACATGGGTTGGTCTTAGGTAATAGAATGTAAATGACGATTAATTCAATAACATTTAAGCATTCACAATTATTGTTATTTTGGTGTTAAAATAACTGTCTTATGAACTTTGTTCGAGGTTAACTTCACATAATGCTCAAAAAGATTGGTAGTTATTAGTACTTAAATATTATATATAAGAAAAGTGAGATCTTAGAATTAAGTATTGTCTCATAAATTATTCTGCTGATAAATGGTAAGTTGAGAAATTAGATTCAGTTATGCTCATATCATCTTCAAGGGATATTCCCTTTCCTTTTTTTCTCAGATGCCTCTTGGAAGAGCCTCCTAACTGCTTTCCCTTCTACTCATGTTCCCACTGCACGCAATATGACCTACTTTATTGCCAGATGGATACTCTATAAAAGTGCCACATGATCCCTGTGAAATAAACTGTTCCATACAGAACTAGGGATCTTTACAGGACACAAAACAATAAACTCAACAACAACAACAACAAAAGGAAAAATCCCATGTTCAAGAAATATTGCACAGACCATTCTTAATTTGAATATTTTATACAGGATTATTTTAGCAATATTTAAATCTGAGAGCTCTCAGAACAGGCTCCCTCTTGCTGTTCACTGGAGCACAAATAACTATCTCTTTATTTAATAAAACTATACATGTCTTTTGAGTTTTTGTTTAGATGTCACTTTTCAGATGTGCCTTCTTACTCTTTCATTTCTTCCGGCTAAGTGAATTGTGAGTTTTTACAGCTACCACACATACTGCAGATTGAACACAGGACTTCTCTCCTAATGCATTATACACCTGTCATTCTTCTCTGCCTAATTGAAACTTTTTGTGAGAACTGAGTATGTATGTACTACTATGTACTATGAATTTTATATCCCTGGTTCTTTCTCTTAGTAGAATGTTTAGTGTGAAGTCAATACCTTAAAATGTTATATGAATGAAGGTTAATAAATGTTGTCCATATACAAGAAATTCATCTGAGCTTGAAAAACTACAATACACTTAATATCATAACTTCAATTTTTATAATACAAAAAAGATATTTATGGAGAGATAAAACAATAGTGGGAGAGCATGCATGTAGGACCTTGACAAAAGTGTGCTGTTCATAACACATTAAGTACCTATCAAGTGATAATTTAATAAAATCACTTTGCTGAATTTCCAGCTGGACTTCAAGTTTGTGCATTAGCATTTATTTGTACCATTAGTAAAAATGTAGAACATATGTGAAATATGTATTCTTGCATTCTATAACTTTTTAAAAATTTTGTTAATGATGTTTATAGTATATATTTATATTCACATGAAATCATGAAAAAAAAACTTCCTAAATAGGAATAACTGTTTTAGAAATAACTTTTCACCTATCAATATTATTTTTAAAAGATAAAATCTGGGAAGCTCCAATTTTAGCTTGTACTCATTGATATACCTGTCTTTTCCCTTTCACTTAATCATATTAGTCCATTTTCTTCATTTCTTTGATATTTTATTCACAAGTTAGCATCTCTAAAGTGATAAATATCTTTGAGTTACAGATATTCTGATGCCAGGAATGTCTTACTTGGCATTATCCTTATTGTGTTTCTTTTAACATACAAAGAGCAATAGCTTCTGATTAAAAATGTTTATCTAAATGGACAAGTAAATTCTTTTAGGGTACTGTGGATTGAACCCAAGTACCACTGAGCTATACCCAGAATCACCCCCTGCATTTTTTTTTTTTTTAAGACAGACTTTCACTAACTTTCTTAGTCGGCCTCTAACTTTGGGATCCTTCTGCCTCAGTCCCTTGAGTTGCTGAGATGACTTGGTCACCGCAGTAATTTTTAAATAAGTATATAATAGAATCAGGAAGAAGAAAGTAATATAACAATGGTTGAATTGGGAATTATTTTTATTTCCTGGATTTTTCAATAACACATACTTTATAATCAATGATATTTTAGATTTATAAAATACAATATATGTGTGTCTCTAGCAGTTCAACTTTGTACATTTCTAAGGCCAAAAATCTGATGATTTTGTTCACTATGCTTATCAAAATAGTGTGCACATTAAATATAAATTTTTAAATATTTGTTAAAGAAATATTTTGATTTAATATAGAAATAATAATAAATCTTAAGGGAAGTAACAAAGGAAAGTCACATGCAAATATGATATATAATGACAAAACATTTTTATATTTTAAGACTCTTTTGCCAAACAATTTATGAAGTATACATGCAATGAATATGGTACCTTCAACTTTAATTTATTCATTGTTTAAGAATCAAAGCAAACTCAGGTGGTGACCATAGAAAATTAAATGAATGAAAACAAAAATCTCTTTTTCTGACTATATTAGACCAGTGCTCTATAATTATATGTTGGATAAAAATAAAATAAAAAGAAAACAATATATTTTTAATAGAAATATATCTATTTTAAAAATATCTGATTTTGAAAAGTGAAGTCCCTCATTCCTCACAGAGTCATAGTGGTTTATCACTGAAATTAAAAAAAAAAATGAATTTTGCATAACTAGCCAAATGGCACTGTGCACTGCAAGCTAGATGTCACTTAAATTAACCTTTATTTAACCCAATGTATTTCAGAATACATATCTATCTATATCATCTATCTATCTATCTATCTATCTATCTATCTATCTATCTATCTAATTTATACCAAAACAAGTTTTCTTCCAAATACCTTCAAATAAAAAAAAATTGTGAAAAATTCCTGAAAACAAGTAATCAAGTATAACTTCTTATTCCATTCTTTAAAGGTATTATTTAGTAAACATGTCAAAAGAGAAAAATAAATTTAGACCATTTGTTGTAATTTTTTAATCCATCAAAATTTTTTAACTATTGAAATTTGGGGAAGCATTTTCTAATATAACAAATAAAAACTCATTTATCTAACAGAGTACCAGAGGCACTGAAAAATATGACTATAAATTAGAAATCCTACAGTTTTATTCAGATTACTTTCTTCTTGGTATGTTTAAAATGATCCTTGACATTTTAAAAACAGATCTTGAAATCTGTTTATAATTTTTTTTTCTATTGCTAGCTTAAAAACCTACCAGATAAAGGTACAAATATATGGGAGCTTTGAATATCTCAAAGATATTCAAAGAAAAAAACCATGAACTATGTAGTAAATGGTAATAGAATAATGTTCTTTCTGTACTAAAGAAAATGATCTACCCAAAAAGATTAACATTTCTCATGAAAAGAACAAATATTCTCACTATGAAGAAAAAATATTTGAATTTGTATGAATACAAGACAGAGTCAAATCATAAATTAAAGTTTTTAAAACCTATCACTAATATTTACTTATGTTCTGATCTTAGAAAATTGGAATTCTGTGTATAGGACATTTAATTATATAGTTGAAAGAGTATGTAAGATTGGCATACTAGGAAACTTCAGTTTTTCTAAAATATTATATTTAAACACTGAAAAGGTTATGTTCAAAATGCATTATTAAAATGATATGTGAAAATAGCACATTAATCAGTTTTTGTATATTTTCTGGTTTTATGATTATGTTGAAATATTAGTATTTGAATGCCTCCTGTGATTGGCCATTTCTAATTAAAATTAATGGTTTATGTATGTGTATACAAATACATGCATTTACATATTTATCTCACAGATTGCTAATGTGTATCCTTATGTATTATATAGCAATTTATTTCTGTGGAATTTTTAAATATATTTTGCCTTATTGGAAATTTTATAAATGGCAACATTTCATTTTCTCCCATCTGTTCTATATATTCAGAACATACAAAAACCATGCTGATTACTCCCTGAAATATTCACCACCCATCTTTGACAGTACAAGTGTTTATTTGTGTACAAAGTAATGATCTACTAGGGAATGTCAAATAAATCTTGTTGCTAGTCAGATTTATGGTGAAAGAGTCAACAAGGAAATAAGTCAGGAACAGAATAGTGTTTTAGGTGGAGAAGAAAGTTTATAAATTATTTCTCATCTTCAGAGGTCAATAGTAAACAGTTGGTAAATTCTACATGCAATTTCAACTGAATTAAAATGTATTGTCTATATACTTCACATCAAGGAATGAAATTAACAATCTTTTCAAATTTATTTTTTTCACCATTTACATTTATTTTTCACTGATACATTAAAATATAAAAAATATACATATTAATGTGGTAGCATGTAATATTTTGATAAATGTACATTGCATAAAATTTAAATCAAGTAAAACCTATTTATCTCATTTATCATTTCTTTATAAAGAAACTTGCAAAATCATATCAAAAATGCTTTTTGAATATGTTGGGATTCTTCTCCAAGTGAAACATATGTCAGTAGTTAAATAAACAAGAATTTTTTATCATAATATATACATATAATGAATATAGTACAATAATTCTATAGTACCTTCAACTTTAATTTATTCATTGTTTAAGAATCTAGATATAAATGAATCTTATATTTTTAAAATTTCCTGAAAGTCAAGTGTAACAACAGTACTATCCTTATTTGTGTAAACGTGTGCCTTTTTGTTTGCTTATGTATTGGATGGGTTGAAGGAACAAAAAAGTAATTCTGAAGCTCCATCATAAGATATTCCAAGAGAAAAAAACTTATGTGATAGGGACTAACAAAATGGGGAGAGGAAATTTCTGGGGGTGATGAATGGGTTATTACCTTAATTAAAGTGATGATTTCATAGGTGTTTGTATCTATTCTAACTAACCAAATTGAATATACTAAATATGTGCAGGGTTTTTTTTTTTTATATCAATCATTTACTTCAATGAAGCAATTAAAATATACTATCCCTCACTTTTTTAAAAAGCAACAATACACTGAGTCTGTCAGATGCTTACCCAAAGTCAAAGGTCCCCTGACAAAAGAATTCAGTCAAATGATTTGCTGACGATTTTGAGCACTTAAATTTTACCAGCTTTTAATAAAGAGACTTTAGTTAGATGCTGGTTTTAGCCATAGTTAATAAACTGAGTCTTGACAGCAATTGGTTGGAACGTGTAAATTGAGAAATTTCTGTTTTTTTTCATTGTCTGTAGGTGGCTGGAGGTTGAAACAATCTGCGCTTAAACAATTTGTACTCATATATTCTGGAAATATTGAATTATCCCTAAGTACTAGCAAGCTGCTGTTGAAACAGATTGAGTTTAAGCAGTTTTCTCTATTGTAATGTTAGTATTTCTTTTTGTCATTTAACCTTGGACATTGGTAATTCACACCTCTATTGTACAAATATTTCATGGGTGACATTTTGATTTGTACTAATGGTAAAAGCATTTATTACCAGATGTGTCAAGCAACTTTAGCTATCCTTCGTGTTGAATAATAACTTATTGGGTTGTCTGGTGAACCTATGGATTTGTAGTATCATTGAAGACTCCGAGGACCTCAAATTTGAATACTATGATGCTACGATATTTATATACTTAGAATCTGTAGTCTATATGTGAAAGTGTATAGCTGAGCATGGACACCTAAATCCAAAAGAATATACCTAAACCTTAATATGAACAGCCAGTAGAATAAGACATGGGTGTTTCAACCACATTGCTATTTTTTTTTTTTAATATTCATTAGTTCACATTTACTTAGTTACATTATGTAGTAGTTTGCTGTGACTCTGTCACAATGAATGGTATGATATGTCTACATGCCAATCTCAGGAATCTTTGGATATTATTTATATTAAAAACGTCTTTACAGATAGATGTAATTAAATGAAGGACTTTGAAGTGAGATTATGCCAGAATATCCAGTGGATCCTAAATCTAATGACAAATGACTTCATAAGAGATACTGGAGATGACAGACACAAACAAGTATTGATGTGATGACTGTGATGACAGAGGGAGAAGTTGGTGTGTGCGGCCACAAGTCAAACAAGTTAACAACCACAACATAAAGGAAGCATGCAATAGTCTTTTCCCAGGTCTCAAGAGTGTGGTCATGCCTTCACTTTGATTTTGGATATCTGGTCCAGACCCATGAAAGAACAAATTTATGTTGTTTTAAGTCACCAAATTTCTGATAGATTGTTATAGCACCCCTAAGGAAACCAATACATGCCAAGAATACAACTACAACTATTGGGGAATAGGAGCAAATTTTGTTACTTAAATCAGCAAATATCAGATTTGAAAACCCAGAGTTTGTCTAAACTGCTCTACATTGAAATGCCATACATCTGTCTCAGAAACTTCTTGAGCAAGAATATTTAAGACCTTAGAGTTTCTATCACTCCTACAAATTGCTGAACCATAGCATAAAGTATATGTCCCACAGTTCTGAATTTCTTTGAATCATAAAATGGTAATAAGAAAGTAGTTCAGAATTTCTTCTCAAAAGTGACAATTTTATGTGTCAAATTGAGGCCCATTTTCTTTCCTTCTGGACTACATTTTAAAGATCATATTTTCTGAATTCCAGTTACTAGCTTTGGTGTAACTTTTCTTCCTTGTTGGTGTCCTTAAATTCTGCCCACACATATATAAATAATCTCTTTATTATACTGTCCTCAAATTACCCTGCCTGCATTAGCATCTGCTTTCTCTACAACCTTATAAAATCACTTGCTTAATATTCATATCTCACTCTAAAAAAGGGAAATATTCCCCAATAAGATTTTTTTCTTATTGCAATCTATAAAATACATTTGTGTCTCATTGCATATATATATATATATATATATATATATATATATATATATAATCCTCAATTAAAAATGTTCTTATATACATTTTATAATGACATATATACTGTATATCTATAAAATATTAAATAATTCAAATTTTAACTATATAAGATGGAAGGAAATATAAGTGGATATTTTATATCTAGAGCTGTATTAGTTTTCTTGGGCTGCCATAAAAATATGTGCCACTAATTGTTGGTTTGAACAAAAGAAATTTATTCTTTTACAGTTTTAGAAGCTTGAAGTCTAAGATCCAGGTGTTTTCAGTTTGATTTCTCTCATTTACATTCACTCAATAAAGAATTTGATTATTGAAATATTAATTCTAGCATTCGGAAGGCTAGTTTAAAATGTAAATAGCATAATATCACTGAATAACTATTTAAATAAAGTTTTATAGACTCTAGTAAATTTTTGGAATGATAAGTAACATGGATAAAACTATAGGAGATTATTTTAAGTGAACGAGTCAGACTCAGAAAGATAAGTATTGCATGATAGTATTGGTCTCATAGAAAGAAGAGAAAAATGGTTACCAAAGACTGGGGACAATAACTGAAAAGAAGATGGGGAGAGATTGTTAAATGGGCACACAGATTTATACATGAAAAATAAGTTATAAAGTTATCTTGCATAGTATAGGGACTATAGTTAATCATAATGTGCAATGTATCTCAAAATAGCTGATAAGGAAGATTTAGGATGTTTCATGACACAGAAGTGAAAAATGTTTAAAGTGATGGATATGTTAATTACTCCAATTTTAACATTATGCCATGTATATCTGTATCAGAATAGCACATTGTAACCCACAAATTTGTCCAAGTAAAATGACAATTAAAAAAAAAAAACTTTTAAAGGATCAAATTCTAAACTGTAAAATGCAAAAATAAAATGTTTTACCCTGGAAGTTTGGTGGTACTGTAGGACTCTGAACAAAGGAGGCATCTGATTTTTTAAAAAAGATTGCTGGCTGTTACTGGGAAAAAATAAAAGTGAGAATTTACCCACTGTAAGCCGGGATGGAACAGAATTGGAATTAAGCTAGAATTTTACACTGAGTCCTTTCTGTGTCAGAACTTCATACAAGTTGTTAGGGCTAGAGCCACAGCTTATAGTGAGAGACACTGAAGAAGAGTGGCTCAAACAGACTGCACTGTACTCAGGAAAATACAACATGGATTACAGTAGTTCTGATGTTTCACAATAGGCTCATATTTAATGCCCAATTCATGGCAGAGTATTGTACCTTGCATCATTACCCGGTAAAGACCAAAATTAAAAATGTTTTGTACAGCAAAATACCTCTACTAAATGCTCATTGCTTTTGTACCATCATAAAATCTCATAAATCATCCATCCTAAGTTGAAGACTATCAGTAATTTGTCCTTAAGTATTCCTTATTTTTCATCAAAATTGTAGCATTACAAGGCTATTGACAGAATCTGAATACACTAGCACTGTGAAATATGCTTGTTTTTCAAGTTCCTGTATCTTTTGGCTTGTGCGTGGAAAAGGAGAGCTATTCAAGGATGGAGGACACTGATTATGCATTATCCTCTCCAGTCAAAAGCCACAAAACCAAACTGCTTGAGAGAGGATTCAATTACCATCTATTCCTGCAGCATTGCAGAAGGAACTGTTAAACACTAGGCTCCAAGTCATTGCTGGCAAAAGGTAGGAATTCTCAAAGAAAAAAATGATCACTCTCCTTTAATTTATAAGGAGAATTTTCATTTAAAATTTTTTCACTTTTAGTCCATGTAAATAATCTCTTTTCTTATTTGAAGCTAGATGAGAGTCAGAATGCCCATCATGTAGGAATTCTATGGGTTCAATCCCCAGTACCACGGGGGGAAAAAATGGAATCTATGACATTCTCCAACTTTCTCATACTAAACAATGTCACCGAGAAAGCCTCTTATGACTATATTCCTAAATTTTATCTCTTGAGATTACTGTTTGTAGGACTTGAGTGGTGCCAGAGAACTTACATCTGTATTAAAGATGAGGTCTGTAAATCAACCTTTGAAAAATGCAACATTATACTCTAGACTTTTATAAGATGAAACAACTTCAGGAATCAAACGTTACATATTTGATTTCTCAATTTAACTTAGTTTGTCCACAGTTGGTATAAGAACCCACTCATCTCCAACCACATCAGTACTTCAAGGTTACATTCTTCCATGTCATAGCTGCCCACAGATCAGAAACTTTTACACTAGGAAGAAACATGGGTGGTAAGCCACTCCCTAGAACCTATATGGCTATAACTGGGATACAGTATTAGTGAACATGTGTCGAACTCATTAAATGAAAGCTCTTCCATAGAGAGAAGTAAGGTTTACAAAATGAGAGGTTTAAAAAAAATAATTATGGGGCATAGACATATATTTAGAGGAAAGTGATTCAACAAACTGAAGGCATGTGTGTGTGTGTGTGTGTACCAAAAATTAATCTTTCCTAATTCTCTCCATTGACAGAGCAAAGAAGCAATAACAGTATAGCAATAAAGAACAAATTTGACACTTGATTATATTTTAACTTTCTTACACAAATTCTAGGGCACTGCTACATTCTGTTCTTCTGCCTCGTTGCTCCAGGTCACATTTTTCTGTCTGGGGCTCCATGCTAACTGTTAGTTTCAGGTGTTTATTGTCCCACTCACCATGAATATTAGTAAAATATTTTAAAAATCCATTTTTTCTATTGTAATTTTGTGGGCTCATAGTGGGCTAATACGTGTGATTTCCTTCTTGATTTGTGTATTTTTGAGTGGAGAGATTTGAATTTTAACATCTACCATTGTATTACAAGGCCACAATTTCTTTATATTACCTCACTATGAAAATTGAAAACAGCCAGTTTCCTTACTAATGACTCTATTTTTAAGAAGTCTTCTCTCCAATCCTTTACATTGTTATCTTAAACATTCTACAATAAATCTATTTGGCATGAAGTCTTTTCCCTGGGATACCAAGGTGCCTCCATGCCTCTACAGTCAGTGTGTGTATCTTACAGAAGCCAGCCAAGTGAAAAAGATCAGCATTAACTTTTAATGGTTGCTCTTTTGTTGGAGACAAAAGGGCACCAGGAAGTAATGGCTCTTTCTTCTGTCTTCTGTCTTCTGTAAGGACAAGTAACAGAATAATAAATGAACCTTCAGATTTTGCCCCATAAAGTCATTTCCAAGTAATTAGATACCTAAATGTCTAGTCATTTTATTCATGTTTTATTACCCTTAAGGTGGTTGAAGTTCACATGATATTTATTTAGCATTCAGATGATTTCTGTCATCAGCTTACAACAGACATTTGATTAGAATTGATCATGTATTGACCATAGACTGTTAGAAAACTTCAGTTCTGCAGGATACTTTTTCCTCCAAATATACTGAATCTGCCACTGTGAAGTGGATTCCAAGATTCCTATTCATTGTAATTCACTGTCCTTAATATTTTTTATTTCAATAAATTACAGAAAATTGAAATTCATAATTCTATGAGTAAACAAATTTCAGTTTTTGGTAAAATATTTTAAAATTTTGAAACTAAGGTAAATATATAGTCTAAAATTAATATTATTTTATAAGATATTACACTCATGACATTCAATTCATTAAGATCATCAATACAAAATTCGCTTTATTGTTTTAACAATCCATCATTAATTTTCTTAGCACAAAAATCTGTCATTTCCCTTGGGAATATGTGGTAAGATTTTCTTCATTTAGCTACAGGAATAAAATATTATGAGTAGTTATATAAATATCTCACTTTTACCTTTTTACTCTATTATCTGAATACAATTGTATAACTTTTGCAATGGTATAATGGTGTAATTCTTGATTCCATGGAAACAAGTAGCTTCTAGCAATTTTTAACATAAATAGGCAAATTGAATGTTTCCTATGGTGAATTCATAAAAGTTACTATCTTACAATAATATTTTTATTATTTTATTAAACTTGCTAAAAGTTTATGAGAGTAATTCAATTGTTCACATAGGTTTTGGGGCCCATAGACAGCATAAAGTATTTAAATTGAATATTAATATTAAACATCACATAGAAATAAATATGCTACCACTCCATCACTACCCTTAGTATCACTAAATGAACTAATCATTAAGTTCAATTTATAGTGGTTAGATTCTGTATCTTATGCATTCTAAGAATTCTTAGAATGCATAAGATACAGAATCTAACCATTATGCCTAAGATACAGAATCTAACCATTATAAAAAATTGCATAATGTGTTTTTGGGGTTATGGACAATAGAGATATTTATTATTATAAATATTGTTTGTCACATAAACCTGATTTGTATTTTGGTTATCATTATTGCTTTATACAAATTAAAGTGATAGATTATATCCCAATATTAAGATTTTCATAGGGATGTAGAAGAAAGCAAAAATCATCAATACTTTAAATGATATAATATATAACTGTCAAAAACTGAAAACTTAAAGAGAACTACCATTTATAATATTAAGTATTTAAATAATATTCTATTCTATTATATAAGTTATCTTCAGCCACTTTTGAAATTTTTTATCTACAACAAGTAAAGAACTCTCAGGTTATCCTCCCCACCTTAACAGCAGAAGAAAAAAATTGTGGGGGAAAAGTGAAAAGAGAAAATACTTACAGAATTTTATTTTTTAATTTTTTTTTTATAAGCCAAATACTAAAATATATTTACCTTAGTTTCAACTAAATCCAAAGAGCCATATCTCAGATTTGCTTCCTAGAGCAGAGTCCAGTGAAGCTCTAGACTGGGAGGGACTCTTATGTGGCAATTTTGACAAATCACGGCAGTCTCATTGTGGACTAGCAAAATGTAACAAACTTTAGTCTTGAGCAGTAACCTGTCATACTTCAGAGGGTTTTATCTCCAAATACCCTACCAGGATATCTAAGGAAATACTTGGGAAAGGACTCCATGGCTCAAAGACAGGGGGTCTGATAACCTTTACGAAAAACACAGATTCTTATCCACAGAAAAGGTGTAATTTGCAGGTGAAAAGATTTGAATCAAGTTCTAGACCAATACCTTGGAGAAAGAACATTTCTCTAACTCCAGTCCCTTTGTATCAATCAAGTGAGAGAAAACTATACAGGAAGTAGCACATGTGAAGCTTTTGGGCCAGACAGAAGCTCACCTAAGGGCAAAGATTGTAATTAGATTGCAAAACCCTACTCTACTCCAGTGGAATAGCAGTGGATTACATCTGAAAGAGATCAAAGATTTGTACAAAGAAGAATACTCAAGAGAGTTCAAAGTCAGTGGTGACATTAAATAAGAACACTAGAAGAATTTCAATTTTCTGGTATTTAAAGCTATAAATAAGCAAAGTAAAATTAACATAAATTCTTACACTAAAATATATATTTACCTTAGTTTCAAAATGCAAAAAAGAAAAGGAAAAGAAAAGAGTGAAATTTGAAGAGGTAAATCTTCACAATGAAAGGCAAATACAAAAAAGGTTTTGGGACTCTTACACAGGGAATGTAAAATAACTATGATCAATTTGTTGAAACCTCTAATGAAGAAAAGGAGACAACAATATGCAAGTGGGACAATCTACTTTTTCTGGCATTGGTACCAGGAATTGAACCCATGGAAACAACCCCTGAGCCACAACCCCAGTCTTTTTATTTTATTTATTTATTTATTTTGAGACAGTGTCTCATTAGTTTACTAATGCCTCACTAAGTTTCTGAGTCTGGCTTCAAACCTGAAATCCTCCTGCCTAAGCCTCCCAAGCCCCTGGTATTATAGGTGTGCACCACCACACCCAGCCCAGTGGGACAATCTTAAAAAATATAATATGTACATAAATGAATATCAGAATTAGAAAAAAGAAAGAAAAACAATTGAATAAAAGAAATATTTGAGGCAAAAAGGGTCTTGAACTTACAAAAATTTATAACAGAAACGAAATTCCAGATCTAGAAAGATCAGTGAATTACAATAGAGTAAATAATTAAAAAATGATTAAGATCCAAGTATGCTATGTCACTCCTTGACCTGGGATTCAAGTAGTGGGCAATTAGAGGCCCTCTCACCAGCTGATCCCACACAGGAATCATGGCTGTTGTGCCAATGCAGGTCTCTACACCTCAGTGTCAGCTCAGAACTTCCAGCCACTTGCCCTTGCAGGACCTCCGGGTGCCTGATTAGGGCCACCAGCATCAGCATCTGCCCAGGATTCTGACCCCCCCCACACCTATGCAGGAATCATCACTGCTGTTCCCATGCAGGACACCTAGACATTGCCTGTGCTCAGGAACTCCAGCTGTCACTTCCTTGTGGACCCCTTCTACCAACGTGGGGATCCCCAAGTCACCTCTATCTTGGGACACTGTAACAACTACCATAGTACCCTATGCAGTGAGCTGGCACCTAGGGACACAACACTGGGTTTGGAGACAGCTGCCAGTCACAACACTGCAGTCCATAGAGCTGCATCTCTGAACATGCTGCTCAACACCACCACAGGGCCCTACCTGACCTGACACCCCATCTTTGAAAGCAGACACATCCATCTTGGGACACCTCATTGTCATCTTTAGTTGGGGAAACTCCCAGCTTGGAACACCAACTGGGACTTAGAACATTATCAAGGAGAGGTATTGGAAATCTGAAGGGATACTATAAGCCTATATGGTAAAATCTGTAATGCCTCAGATCCACGGTGCTAGAAGGGAAGACACATTAACAACATGAAAAAAAAAAAAAAAAACAAGGGAAGAAAGTGCCCCAAACAAACCAAGATACTAGTAGAATCTATGGACAGCACAGCAGAAAAAAACATGACAGAGAAGGAGTTCAGGATGTACATAAATAAAATGTTCTGGGGATTAGATGATCCAAGAAAGCAAACAGAGGCAACAAAAGATGATTTTGATAAAGAAGTACATAAGCAATTACAGGAAGCGAAAGATTACTTCAATAAGGAGATAGAGGTTTTGGGGGAAAAAAGGAAATCCTTGAAGTGAAAGAAACAATAAACCAAATTAAAAACTCAATAGAAAGCATCACCAACAGATTAGATCACTTGGAAGTCAGGACCTCAGACTATGAAGACAAAATATATAATCTTGAAAAGAATGTTGAATTGTTACACAGTAAGATGGTAATAAACCATGAGCAGAACATTCAAGAATTATGGGATAACATAAAAAGACCAAATTTAAGAATTATTGGGATAGAAGAAGGCATACAGTTCCAAACCGAAGGAATAAACAATCTATTCAATGAAATAATATCAGAAAATTTTCCAAACATGAGGATTGAATTAGAAAATTAAATAAAAGAAGCTTACAGGACACTAAATGAAATCACAAAGGATCTACTTCATGCCACATTATAATAAAAATGCCTACCAAACAGAATAAGGAGGGAATATTAAAAGCCACCAGAGAAAGGAATCAGATTTACATATAGGGGGCAACCAATTAGGATATCTGCAGATTTTTCATCCCAGACACTGAAATCTAGAATATCCTGGAACAATATATACCAATCTCTGAAAGAAAATGGATGCCAACCTAGAATTTTATATCCAGCAAAATTAAGCTTTAGATTTGATGAAGAAATAAAACATTCCATGATAAACAAAAGTTAAAAGAAATTACAACTAGAAAGCTAGTGCTATAGAACATCCTCAGCAAAGTATTCCTCAAGGAGGAAATAAAAAACAACAATACAAATCAGCAAAGGGAGGTATTACACTAAAGGAAAAAACAAGCAAAGGAAAAACCGAGTTAAGTTAAATACTAAAAATAAACAAAAATGACAGGAAAACAAGTTATGTCTCAATAATAACCCTGAATGTTAATGGCCTAAACTCATCAATCAAAAGACATAGATTGACATATTGGATTAAACAAACAACAACAACAAAAAAACAATATGCTACCTCCAAGACACTCATCTCACATGAAAAGATATCCACAGACTGAAGGTGAAATGTTGAGAAAAAACATACCACTCACATGACTTGCAGAAACAAGCAGGACTTTAAGCCAAAGTTGATTAAAAGGGAAAAAGAAGAACATTTTATACTGCTTAAGGAAACCATACAGCAACAAGACATAACAATTATAAATATATATGCCCCAAACAATAGAGCATCTACATTCATCAAACTCTTCTCAAGTTCAAGAGTCAAATAGACCAGAGCACAATAATACTGGATGACTTTAACACATCTCATTCACCACTGGATAGATCTTCCAAATAAAAGCTAAACTAATAAACTGTAGAACTCAATAATACAATCTATCACTTAGATTTAACAGACATATATAAAATATTTCATCCATTAACAAGTGAATATGTTTCTTTCTCAGTAGCACATGGATCCTTCATTAAAATAGACCATATATTATGCCACAAAGCAACTCTTAGCAAATACAAGAATGTAGCGGTACTACCCTGCATTCTATCAGATCATAATGGAAGGAAATTAGAAATCAATGATAAAATAAAAAAACAGAAGCTACTCCAACATCTGGAGACTAAATAATATTCTATTGAATGAGCAATGGGTTGTAAAAGGCATCAAAAAGAAGAATAAAAAATTCTTAGAGGTAAATGAAAACACCGATACAACATATCAAAATCTCTGGGACACTATAAAGGCAGTGCTGAGAGAAAAGTTTATTGCATGGAGTTCATTACTTAAAAGAAGAAAAAGTCAAGAAATAAAAGACTTAACATTACATCTCAAAGCCCGAAAAAAGAAGAACAAATCAACACCCAAAACAGTAGAAGACAAGAAATAATTAAAATCAGAGCTGAAATCAATGAAATTGAAACAAAAGAAAAAATTGAAAAAATGGACCGAAAAAGTTGTTTATTTTAAAAAATAAATAAAATTGATAAATCCTGAGCCATGCTAATGAAGAGAAGGAGACTGAAAACTCAAATTACTAACATCCATAATGAAAAAGGAAATATTATGACAGTCACTACATAAATACAGAAGATGATTGGAAATTATATTTAAAATTTGTACTCTAATGAAGTTTAAAATACCAAAGGCACTGACAAATTTTTAGAGTCATATGATTTGCCCAAACTGAATCAGGATGATATATGCAAGTTAACAGATCAATTTCAAACAATGAAATAGAAGACGCCATCAGAATTCTGCCAACCAAGAAAAGCCCAGGACTAGATGGATACACAGCTGAATTGCACAAGACCTTCACAGAAGAACCAATACTCCTCAAGTTATTTCATGAAAAAGAAAAAAAGCAAACACATCCAAACTCATTCTATGAGACAAATATCACCCTGACTTCAAAAGCAGACCAAAGACACATTAAAGAAAGAAAACTGCAAACCAATAGCTCTAATGAACATAGATGCCAAAATTCTCAACAAAATTCTGGCACATCGAATACAAAAACATATCAAAAAGATAGTGTACCACAGTCAAGTGGGGTTCATCCCAGGAATTCAAGGTTGCTTCAACATATAGAAATTAATAAATGTAATTCTTCACATGAATAGACTTAAAGATAAGAATCATATGATTATCTTAATATACGCAAAAAAGCATTTGACAAAATACAGCACCCTTTCATGTTCAAAACACTAGAAAAACAAGGAAAACAGGAAAATATCTCAACATTGTAAAAGCTATCTCTGCTAAGCCCCAGGCCAACATCATTCTAAATTGAGAAGAATCTAAAGCATTCCCTCTAAAAACTGCAACAAGACATTTCTATGTAACATAGTTCTTGAAACTCTAGCCAGAGCAATTAGACAGATGAAATAAATTAAAGGAATTTGGATAGTAACAGAAGAACTCAAATTATCACTATTTGCAGGAGATATGATTCTATACTTAAGAGATTAAAAAAATTCCACCAGAAAACATCTAGAACTAATGAATTAATTCAGCAAAGTAGCAGTATATAAATCAACACTCATAAATCAAAGGCAGTTCTGTATGTCAGTGACAAATCCTCTGAAGGAGAAACTAGGAAAACTACCCCATTTACAATGGCCTTAAAACAAAAATGAAACACTTGGGAATCAAAATAACAAAAGAGGTGAAAAATCTCTACAATGAAATCAACAGAACACTACAGAAGGCAATTAAAGAAGACCTTAGAAGATGGAAGGATCTACCTTGTTGTTGGATAGACAGAATTGTCGAAATGACCATACTACCCAAAGCACTATACAAAATTAATGCAATTCCAATCAAAATCCCAATGACAGTCCTCATAGAAATAGAAAAAGCAATCATGAAATTCACCTGGATAAATAAGAGACCCAGAATAGCTAAAGCAATCTTTAGCAAGAAGAGTGAAGCAGGTGAAATCACTTTATCAGACCTTAAACTAATCTACAGAGCAATAGTAACAAAAATGGCATGGTATTGGCACCAAAATAGACTTGTAGATCAATGGCACAGAATAGAGGACATAGAGACAAACCCACATAAATATAGTTATCTCATATTAGACAAAGGTGCCAAAAACATATGCTGAAGAAAAGACATTCTGTTCAACAAATGGTGTTGGGAAAAGTGGAAATGCACATACAGCAAAATGAAATTAAGCTCCTATCTTTCAACATGCACAAAACTCAACTCAAAATGGATCAAGGATCTAGGAATTAAACCAGAGACGCTACACCTAATAGAAGAAAAGGAAGGTCCAAATATTCATCATATCAGATTAGTTCCTGAAATCCTTAATAAGACTCTTATAGTGTAAGAAATAAAATCAAGAATTAATAAGTGGGAGGCATTCAAACTTCAAAGTTTCTTCTCAGCAAAAGAAACAATCAGTGAGATGAATAGAGAACCTACACAATGGGAGCAAATTTTTACCAAATACACAACGGATAAAGCACTAATCTCTAGGATATATAAAGAATTCAAAAATCTTAACACACACACAAATATATATATATATATATATATATATATATATATATATATATATATATATATATATATATATATATATATATCCCAATCAATAAATAGACAAAGGAATGAACAGACTCTTCTCAGAAATTATATACATTCAATCAACAAATATATTAAAAAATGTTCAACAACTCTAGCAATCAGATAAATTCAAGTCAAAACTACTCTAAGATGTCATCTCACTTTTACCTGATTGGCAGGTATTAAGAATACAAACACCATTAACTGTTGTTGAGGATGTGGGGGAAAAGGCACACTCATACATTGTTGGTAGGACTGTAAATTGGTGCAACCAATATGGAATACAGGAGATTCCTTGGAAAACTTGGAATAGAACCACCATTTGACTCAGCTATCCCACTCCTTGGTTTATATCTGAAGGACTTAAAATCAGCATACTACAGTGATGCAGCCACATCAATGTTTATAGCAGCACAATTCACAATAGCTAAATTGTGGAATTATTGTGGATGCCTTCAGTAGATGAATGGTTAAATAAACTGTGGTATACATAACAATGGAATATTACTCAGCAATAAAAGAGAATAAAATCATGGCATTTGTAGATAAATGAAGTTGGAGAATTGTAAGGCAATCCCAAGAAACCAAATGCTAAATGTTTTTGTTGTTGTTGTTGTTGTTGTTGTTTTCTGATATGTGTATGCTGAATCATAATGGGAATGGGGGAAGCATGAGAGGAATGGAGAAACTTTAGATTGGTCAAAGGTAGGGGAAGGGAAGGAAGGGGGCATGGGGTTAAGAAAGACAGTGGAATGAGATGGACATTATTAACCTAAGAACATGTATAAACACATGAATGGTGTGCCTCTATTTTGTGTACTGAGACATGAAAAATTGTTTTCTATATGTTTACTCTGAATTGAAATGCATTCTGCTGTCATGTGTAACAAATTAGAATAAATAAATAAATTTAAAAAATGATTATGGAGGAAACAAGATACAGACTTTATTTTAGAAAAGGCTGACATGGGTAATATAAACATTTTGATAGGAATCTTGCCAGAGAGAAAGTAATCGAGTAAAATATTAACATGTCAGAAAAAAATTACAACAACTTATAGATAATTCTATATTCTACAAAATTATCTTTAAAGGTTAAAGAAAATATTTAAACATTCTCGGTAATATAAAAACTGAGAGATTATGTCTTGCATGCAAGAATAGCTAATGATTTAAAAGCTAATCAATGGAATCCACCACATTGACAAATTTAAAATGAAATACTCATATATAAATCTAACAAAATGAGATCAAGACCTATGTGGGGAAAATATAAAACATTGTGATCAAATGAAAGGAGTCATATCAAACCAATTCACCACTGATAGTCAAAAGCATGAATCAGCTGAAGATGTGGCTCAGTGGGGGAGTACCCCTGAATTCAATCTGGGATACCCTTAAAAAACCAAAAATAAACAAAAAAAGAAATTGAGGAGGCTGGACCAATCAGTGTAGTAATGTTCAGTTTAACATAGCAAAAAAAAAAATGCTTACAATTAGAGAAATTTACAGACATTTGGATATCCATGGCTTACTAGAAATATATGCATTACTTTGCTCAGTCAAATTAGAAAACCTACAAGAATCAGCTTCCTTATCTTCCACTCAGAGTTTAATATTGTGCTTAAAAGACTACTCTTCAAAACACTTCTTCTATTTACCAAAACTCATATTTAGCTTGGCCCTTTTTGCCAGGAGAAAAGTCATGTCATATATAATAAGTAGAAGTATGTGCTAATACATCCATATGGAATTGAAGACTTACACAGAACATTAAAAAAGATAAATAATCAAATATAACTTCTAAAAATAAAAGAGTAAGCAAAATGAGTATGTTCTTAAAGCAAGAATAAGTAAGTGAAAAATTCTTAATATGTTTAGAACACTAATACACCATTCCAAGATGCACAACAGACACCTATTAGAGAAAAATATTAATATTTTCTATAATTATTTTATTTGTAAAATAATATTAATATGAAACAATAATTATGATAGTTCCACATGGGAGTAATGCCTAGTTAGGTGGTGACTCCTTCCTGCTTTGTTTTAAGTAGGAAATGTTCTCATGAAGTTGGGGTGTAGGATTGGATGTGCTCCTGTGCTTCTGAAATCCTTCAGAGAGATGATGATATTAAAACTACTGCTATTTTATTATTATTAGATTCTTATAAACGTAGTGTTCACTTATTAGCAAGTAATAATCTATGACATTCTGAATTAAAATCTGTAAATCTCAATGGAATAGTTTTCTCAAAAGTCTATGTTCAATCTCTTGAATTACTCATGAAGATTCTAATTAATCTTAATAGTAGAGAAAAGCATAATATAATTTCTAAAAAGAAACAACAATCAAGAAGGAACAAATTTTTCTGGAGTGAGAATGTAATCTCAAATTGTCTTTTTATATTAAAATATAAAAGCGATAATATACTATATTGCTGCAAATTACCCACAATTGTGATCTCTTTTTGTAAGAATTTAAAAAGCAGATCAGTTTAAAAAAACGGGATTTCTATGCATGTGCACCATAGGCTATTTCTTGGAGATAATATTTTCATTCAATTATGTCTGCAAGCAATATAATTTCTATTGATGAACATAGATTGACATAGTTGTTTAAGCCTATAATGAACCAAATGTTACACAGAATACAATTTTCCTCTTCATTTACCTTAATTTATTCTAGTTGTAAATGCCATTGACTTCCATGATTACAGAATAAATCTCACTGTAGGATCAATTACTACTCTTCAGAATAAAACTTGAGCTATTTTATAATTTTATCCACTGAGTATTCCATTGGAACTTATCAAAACTTTTGTAAAAGAACTGGATACACAATTATATTTTATCCATTATATATAATTATTAAAATTGTGATATATTGATATTTTCCCAACTATTGATTACTTTGCCATTTTCTAAAAGTATATGCCTATGTAGATGCTTCTTAGATTTAGTATATAATTGCTTCTTTATTTTTCAAAATATTTATTATTTTGAATAAAAGTGAAGTAATTTTTAAAAAGTCAATTTTAAAGAAAGAAACATATATCTCTTAACAACTAGGCAGTTACAAAAATGGATATACACTTAAAGTAGTGGCTCACTATCTTTTTGATTTCCAAATCCCATTAATTTATTAAATGATATTATTTACTACAAAGAATTTTGTTTTGTGGGGCTTGGATCTGTCACCATTTATCATTAAAAAGTTAAAACTGAGCTATTACAAAATTTAAGAATATGCATGCATACATTTCAATAGCAGTCAGAACAGTGACATAATCACATTTCCATCAACCTGTATCCTCTAGAAACCATTTTGGTTCAATGTAGGGCAATTGAACTTCCAAAAACTTCCTTGGATTCCCACACTTCCACTTGAGAACCTCTGCTAATGAAATTACTGTTTCTGGTATTACTTTACTATAAACAGTAAATTTTTAAACAGTACTTAAAGTTTCATAAACAGTAATTTTATTAGATATTAAATAGAATATTACTTTATTAGATACAGTACAATTCATTAGATATAGTATTACTTTACTGTAAACAGTAATTTCATTAGACCGTTATTAAATATTGTATATGATAGTACATTTTTCTTGGGTTTTATGCAGTATAAAATGTCTTTTGACTAATGTTTTCATAAAACCTGGAAGAGCACCAGTCACTACTTTTGAATTCCTTCTTTCTTCTTGATTAAAATAACATGGTGAAGAAGGAGGAGGAGCATCTTTTATGTACCAAAATATGGTTTTATATTTCTCAGAAATTTCACAACCTAGTGCAATTTGCTAAAGAGTTACTTTAAATGCAACCATGATTAATGGCCTCTGAACATTATTTCAGAAAGGCAGTTGAGTGTCAAACAGGTGTTTGTTGGCAAATACTTACTTTATTTTTTTTATTTTAAAACTAATTGTGTTTTAAAATATGAACACTTGTAAAAAGAAACAAGTGTTCATATTTTAAAACATGATCATTGATTTTCTATTAGAATTTAAATGAAATATAGTCATTAGCTCACTGAATATATCTGAATATATTGCTCAATAGTTTTTAGGATAGAAAAAATGATTATTTGTGTTCTTATATGCATAATACCTAATATTTGTAGAAAGATGATAGATACATAGATGACAAGTGAGTGTTATGATGTTTACATCAAAATGGAAGAAGAAAAGTCACATGCCTCATTATATTTAAGGAAATATATCTCTGTTCCACCACTGACATCTTAAGTAATTACCACCATATTAACGACAGTATGAAATAAAAGCTTGATTGTTGTAGGAAATAATTTTCCTACATGAAAAAAATGTATGTTTTTCTGTATGTCAAGGAGGATGCTATAAACAATTGATTGAAGACACCAAATGTATACTAGGACTGGGACTATCATGGGCACAGCAAGTCATAAGTCATATTATATATGACTAATGTTGCCAATGTCATTGTTAGTATTCTTAATATAACTATAATCCTTAATTCAGCTGAACTTTATAACATTAATTGTTGGGAAATAAAACATTTCTTAGTGAATTAGAAAAAGATATTAGCTGAGGAAATGTAATTTAAGAATATTTAAGAATATAAGATATAAATATATTTAAGAATACTGAATCCTTGGTGATTTTCATAAATTGGTATAGGACAGTTGTCCTAGAGTTGGAAAGTTGTGGTTCTTTTCTTTTTAGTTTACATTTTTTCCCTTTGTAATATATTATTGGCTGGAGTTATTTGTTTGTATGAAGCCTTGTCACTAGGAAAGCAACAAAACTCTTTTATTGTTTTCATTAAAAATGATGGAAAGGTCAATTACACAAATTAAAGTAATTTCAAAAATAATCCCCATGAATCCTTAGTGTAAATGGTAGAATAAAGGCCTCTAGAAACCCCTTTCACAAAATCAATAAAACTGACAAAATAAATTATTAGAATTAACCTTTTAGCAATTTAGAAATCAAAGATTTCTAATAGTTCATAAAGAGAGGAGGAGAGTCAGTAAAGACAGAGAACTTTCTGATGTTTTAATACACCCTATTAGTGTATCAACACATCCAGCCCTTTTGTAGCCTTAAAAACTAACAGCCTATAATCTTGGTGAAACCAACCTTGGCTGCCACCAGGCTTGGAGCTAATGCAGAACTGCTTGGCTTACACTCTTCTAATCAGAACAAAAATTTAATATCTGTATGTTCTGTGACATTATGATTATGGCTAATTTTTTCCTATGGATCTTTATTTGTTCTAGCATTTTGTTGAAAACACTTTCCTTTTCTCTCTGATTTCTTTGGTTTATTTTTAAAAAATAAACTAAACATGCAGGTGTGAGTCTATTTACTCATTGTTATTATATAGCTTGGAAATATATATATTTATCTATAAATATCACACAGTAAATCAATTTGTCCATTTTAAATAAAGTTGCCTGTGAATAAAGATATTTTTGTTTTAACCTTTCCATTGTTACACCTTTCTCTTTCTAGTCCCTTTTCCTTGGTAATACCTTTGGTGCAATATTGAGTAGAAGTACTGAGGGAGGATTTTTGTTTGTTTGGCGTTTTTTTTCTTTTCTTCTGAATATACTGTGAAAGAATTCAATATTTTATCAGTAATCATCTCCATTAGCTACAGGATTTTAGCAAATTCTCTTTGATGTTATGAAGAAATTATTTTCTTTTCCCAGCTGGTTGACAGTGATTTTGTTACTTTTGTTTATCTTTTTGCCTGTAATGACTGCTGAAGTTCCTCAAAATTTTATATCTATAAAGATGATTATGATTTTATACTCTATGAATTTTAATGTAGTAAATAAACTTGATCGATTTTTAAATTAAAAAAAAACCTTGGTCCTCATGTATAATCTTTTTATATATTCATATATTTGATTTTCTGGGGTCTTTTTGAAGATTATTTTCCTGAATTCATGGGATTTGTTATTTCACAATTTTCTATTCTCATATTGTTCTCAAGTTTTGATAATTAGATTATACTTAACATATGGAATGATTAAGATAATATTCTTACCATTTCTACTATCTTAAAATGTTCCTGTAAGATTATTATAAATCCTTTAAAGGTCTTTTGTTGACTATCCATGTCAAAAAATTGGGGGATGGATGTTTCTTTGTAGGTAATTTTTTTGATACAACTCTTTTAAGAAGTAAAAAATTGTATTTCTATGTTTTCTAATGTCATCTGTTCTCTTTATTCTTATGTCTGTTGTGATGTATCATGTTTTAAAAAATGTTAGCCATCTTACTAATTATATGTACCATTTTATTATCTTATATATACATAATTTATTCGTTTTTTAATTTGTTATTTGTGTGATTTATGAATTATTTCCTCTTTATTTCTGGCATTGAGGATTTGTGTATATTTCTTAACCACAATTACTAATGGCTTATTGGTTGTATTAATCCTTTCATAGAAATAGTTTTTGCTCTGAAAATGTTCTATATTTTCTACCTGTTTTGTCTATTGTGACTTCTAATCTTGTCTTATTTTTAGGTAAAGATTTTTGGGTTTTGTTTGTCCAGTTTCTTTTTGTAGAAACAGATAATATGTAAGTATTTATTATTTTATACATCCTTACCTTTCTCCCCGTATTGAATATGTTACATTTTAATAATCAGTTACTTTATAATATTTTAAATGTTACTTGTGATTGATCTATTCTTGACTTACATAGTCCATTGTCAAATATCAAAATAATTAGAGACTTTTTAGATGATTCATTGATATTTATTTATACTTTTATACAACTTGTATTAGAAAATATATTCTGTATACTTTAACCCTTATAAAATTTGGTTTTGTGTTTACTATCAATCTCTAATATAAGAATTTCAAATGATTCTATTCTGATAAAGGACTTTCTCATTTACTCCTTTGGGTTTCATCGTTTTTGCTTTCTATGTTTTTAAGTTGCTTTATTAGTTCCATGTACTTTTAGTTCTTGATGAATTTCCACATTAATCATTGTGAAATATTTTTCCTCATCTCTGATATTGTAATTTACCTTGAAGTCTAATTTTATATTAATACATATGTTATCTTGTTTATTTGTCCAGCTTATTTTTATAAAAACAAATCATTTGCTTAGTATTAACATAAGACCTTATTTATATATTACAGTAGCCCTATGGAAAATGTACTTTATCTTTCTTAATTTCGAACAATAATGAGAATTTTAGTCTTTATTATAAATGCTTAGTTCCTTTGTATATGATGTAATTATTTCTATACTTGGATCATGCTCCATTTCTTGACAATTTTTTTTTGTGTCTATTATGTATTTAATCTTAAGTCTTTTCTGAAGGTATACATTCCCACCTTGTACCATTCTGTTTCACCTTGACAAATTTTCTTGGGTACTTCTATTAGTGTGAGTTCACTGGTAATGAATTCAGTTGGCAAAAGTGCCTTTATTTGCCATAATTTTGAAGAAATTTTTGCAGATAAAGGATTCCAGGTACATATTCTATTTTCAAAGCAATTTAAAGTTCTTTATTCATTGTCTTCTCTCCTTAATTGTTACTGAGAAAAATCACGCACAGCATTACAAAACCATAATGAGATAGCACCTCACACCAATGAGGATGGCAATCATGAAATAGCAAAAGCAAAACAATAATAACAAGTGCTGACTAAGATGTGGAGAAGTGTTCATCAATCGATGAATGGATAAAGAAAAAGTAGTATTTATAAACAACAGTATATTATTCGTCCATAAGAAATGAAATTCTGCTATTTGCAATAACATAGATGGACCTAGAGGATATTATGTTAAGTGAAATCAGTGAATAACAGAAAGGCAAATATCAAATTATCTCAGTCAAAAGTGAATCTCCAAACGTTGATCTCACAGAAATCGAGAACAGAATAGTAGCTATCAGAGATTTGGAAAATGGGGAAAAGAGGCAGAAAGGTTGATTAATGGGTACATTGTTTGATAGGAAGAACAAGTTCTGTTGTTCTGTGGTGCAGAAAGGTGAATATTATTAACAATAATACATTTATCTCAAAATCATTAGAAGACAGGAATTTGAATACACTCACTATAAAGAAATGACACAGTTTAAGTAATGGATATGCTAATTACCTTGAATTGATCACTAGTGACTGGATTCATACATAAATGAAAATATCACCTTGTACCTCATGAATACAATCATGTGTCAACATAGGAATGTGATTGATGATCATTACTATCCAAAGTACATGTATGAAGACACAAATTGGTGTGAATATACTATGAGTACAACCAGAGATATGAAAAATTGAGCTCTATATATGTAATAAGAATTGTAATGCATTCTGCTATCATATATAAATTTAAAAATTACATTAAAAGTAAATAAATAAATAAGAAACATCTGCAACCATTCATATCTTCTTTTTCCTTTATTTCATGAGACTCTTTTTTCTCTAGCTGTTTTCAAGATTGTCTCTTCATTTTCAGTTTTTATCAGTTTAAGTGTGATGTGCTTAGATATGCATTATTTTAAATATATTTTAATCCTCTGTTATTCATTTTTTAAAAACAAAATAATAGCTTCCAAAATGATGAGCTTTCTTCTAGCTGATAATTAATTACCAATGAATTTCCTTGCTCTGGGAGTATTTATTATGGTGAGTTTATTCTGGTTTGGCCTTTGGTCTTCAATTATATTCCTTACTCCAATTATATAATCCTTATCCTTAAAGAATGATTTTTGGATGTTCATTGAAAGCCTGTGTCTTGGCCAAGATCCTTTTACTTTGAAGTTTTCATATTCCTCACTCTGTCTATTCAGCCCTGGGTGGCTGTGTTAATCTCTGTTCAGCAGTTTTTGCCTTCTTAATGTAGAACCCTGCTGTGTTTCTGCAGTGTGAAGCCTTAGCCTCTTTTTGCACAGTAAATTTTGAGTGGTCTTGAGATAAAAGAGTACATTTGACAGTTCACCTCTCTGTTTCCCTCTGCTTTCTGGGAATGCCCTCCTCGGTGTGCAGCTGCTCTGTCCACTCCAAATCTCAAGTTCTGTTACTTTCATGCAGTAATATGATTTGTACAAATTGTAAGGTTTTTCTCAGAGTCAAGTCCAGTAAATAAATATGGGTTTATTCATTTCTTTCAACATTTGTTTCCTTCCAGTTTCTGCTTGAATTTGTTTTGACATCAACATCTTCAAACAATCACTACACACACACACACACACACACACACACACACAGGATCCATAGTTTACATTGTTTATTATAGTAATTAAAAGAAAGATCAGTCTTTCTATTATGATACTAAAGAAGTTGAAATCTACAAATAAGCTTTCAGATATTCACTTTTTAATTAGCAAGATATTAAACTTAATTAAAAATTGTATACTTATTATATATATGGCTCTATACATTATTGTTCAAATCGTATATTATAACCCATGTCAATCCATAAAAGAAGGGGGAAAAGAAGAATGGAAAAAAAATGAAGCCACTCACCGAGTTCTATTTTAGCAGGCAGTCTTGACCTATATTTCTTACAAGAGCAAATCCAATATTGAGACTCAAACACCGAAGACTTTGTCTTCAAAGGTCTTTTAAAAGACATTTCTTAAAGAAGAAAACAGCAGTTTGAAGTCAGCAATCTGTTCAAAACCTCCTTGTATTTTCTGTTCTCAAGCACTTGGAACCCATGGGAAAGTTGTAACTTCTACTCCAAGTGAAGTCCTTCCTTTCCTCAGCAATGGAATCTTCCCCTTCCCCTCCCTGCCTATCTTGAGTCTGTCCTTTCCACCTCTCACATTGTACTCATAGGGATGCTGTGGAAATCTAGAATCGAGTTATCTGGGATTATAATCCCATTAACCCATATGCATACACCCATCTGCTCTTCCTAACATATTTCAATGAATGAGAATATGGTTAGCCTCTTCACATAACATCTTCTTAATTCAGTTGAGATTTTTTTTTCATGAATATTTTGTTTTTTACCTCCTTAGGGACAAGGGTAAAAGATAAGTATGAGGAACTGAGAGGAATTATGTGAAAATCCATATGTCAATTTATACATATCACACACACATAAACACACACACAAACACACACACACTTTTACTACTAAGATGAAAGGGCTTTGAGACAAAATAACTTGTTCATTCGTGTTAAAATCTCACATATCTAATCCTTCACAGAATTGCCTTTTAAAAAATTCAGATAATATCACTGAAGCAGTGAGATCTGCTGAGGTAGATCATCCTGTAAGCTTAATTATTTAGTTTTCTTGTTGTCAAGTTTCTGGCCCCATCTTTCCTCTTGTCAAATATTAAGTACTGTGTTGCTTCATTTTCACATAACTTAGTAAAAACTAGAATAATTATTTAGGATCATTCACTAATTGTTTTTTTAGACTTTAAAAATGCATATTTTGAGTATTTTATCACACACCCATATCACAAAAACATCCTGATCTAGAAGGCTCCATTATTTTATTTGTGTAGGATTATAATGACATCAGTTTAGTTTCTCAATGGGTTGCCTTGCACAAGGTATAGAAGTACATCTTACAATTTCTAGGTTGTACAATTTTTAGAAAGTTATTCAAATGCATGATATTGTATATAATAATATATTGAAGATAGTTACATGTTCTTCAGTTGAAAACGGTCATTGAATTATTCTGGATTCCTGGGATACTATATAGAAATAAAATTAGATATAGTCGAAACAAGACATGTAATTCCATAATTGTGTAGATGACTAGAAATGAAAAAGAACCAAAGCAGTTTTCTAAACATTTCCATCTTAGATGTCCTTTCGGTAATGCATCTTAACATAAAAGTTTAATTTATCACAGCATACACCCATCTGCTCTTCCTAACATATTTCAATGAATGAGAATACAAACCTGTTGCCAAAGTCAGAAATAAGAATTTACCCTGATTTCTCTCTCTTTATCAGATCTAATTTCTAAACAGCTAAAACTCCTGTTTTGTCTTTCTTGATTATTTTTCTAAATATACATGTTCCCTCTTGCTACCACCTGGGTTCACCTACCTTTAATTGTTGTGATAACTCTAACAATAAATGAAATAAGTTTATTTCATTTTCATAACAGCACAAGATTTCATCCAAAGGATCGCTGATGGCTCTAAGAGAATTTCTATATAAATTGGCCTGTGTTTTTGAGAAGTTTAACCATGTGGGGACTTTATGTGGAGCTGTGTTTATATTGTTTGTAATAAAATTTAGAAAATATTAAATATTCTCTCAAAGAATAAAAGGGGTAATGAAGATGGGACATTCAGTTCCCATGGGAAACACCTTCGGGTCATATCTTCTAAGAAACCTGTCTCATCATATCTGCCTCCTGCTTCAATCCCTCACCAGTGGCCTGTTATTCTCATTCAAGTGTGGATTAGAAGACTTTGAGGTCTGACACATGTTGCAGCATCCCAGCTTCTTAATCTCTTGCTCTTGCTATCTGAATCAGCCAAATATTTCTACTTTCATCACTCTACAGAGGAATTAGTCTTTGAACACTATCTCCTCTTTGTTCAGAAATTACCCCAGGACTGACAGCTGAGCTAATTCCTCAGCATCATTACAGGGATGCTGTGTAAAATGGTACAGGGAGAAAGCAATGGTGTCACACTGGAAGGAACTAGATTCCACATCAAATATCAAACTATCACATGAGCTTTATAAAATCCATACATCCTTATACATGTCTCTATATAAGGAGATTCTGTTGAGATAAATCCAAAAGGTCCCAGTGGAAGCAAACAAATTTTACTGACTCTAACAATGAGGATAACTAGTCAAATATCTGTTCATATTAAAAATGTATATATTCTTATGATAAATTAACTTCCTTATACTCCTTTTTTCATACTTTAATTTTTCTAGACTTATATATAAGATGAGTACTTCTAATTACCAAGATTCCCCTTGGAGCCACATTTGATATCACACGGTTTACTTGTTTTACTGAACACATTCTAACTGTGTTGTGAAAACAAGGTTCAAATCTCTTTTAAAATTTGTATGTTAGGCTGTCATTGAAAAATCTATTTAAGCTCCTAAATCAACTTTTTCTGTATCAAGGCAGTGGGTATTTTAATCTGATAAGTATGCATGCTATACATTCATAGAATAACTATATATTATATGGCTTTGTTAAAATTTTTGATAAATTGAAGTAAAAATATAAAATTCAATGTAGGCTGGAATCATATTGTTTGTAGACTTTCTTTGTTAAAAAAGGAGGGAAAAATCCAAGATTATTTGTTTTTCCTTTCCTACTCCACAAACTACATCTCATTTGTAATAACATAACTTATAAAACAGTCTAGAAGACCTGGTGAGAAACTGTTTATTTGGTGAGTTCTTCTTTTTCTGAGTAACAAGTTAGAACAAAAGAGGCTTTTCTTACATACATTTTGGGTATCTATCTATCTGGTGATCTTATAGATAACTTATAGATAGATATAATTAAGATATTAAATCATATTTTCTATTTATAAATAAAATAAATAATATTACTTAACTGATATCTTTATGAACATTAAATGATATAAAATATTAGATTAATTTTATATGGTTACTAGAGAAGTATAAGCTCTATATACTCTTGATATTGCAATGTAATGTTTAGTTTTTTTATTTTTATGAACCCGCATTTTTTTGAAATAATTCTAAATAAATCCATGACTTTAATAGGTGACTTGTGTGGAAGGTTAACATCTTGCAATTCACTCATAATGGATGAGATTTAAACTTCATTTATAATTTGCAGGGGTTAAATTTTGAACACATGTGTCAAACACTGAGTATTGTTCATTTTTTCTCCCCAGCAGCTAGCATGGTACTTGTCACATGGTAGTAGCTAAAAGTTATGTTCATTTAGAATTTATGATATTTGGAACAAACAGAGAAGTGTCATGGAACTGTGCTTGATTTCTTTAGCACAATATTTTCAAGTCAAAATAGATGAAATATGTGTTTTCTTTCTTTCCTTTTCCTTTCAGTCAATTTGTAAAGGGTGTTTTTCGTGTATAATGAAGGGATTCAGTGGTTCTTGTTTTCATGAAGGTACAATTTAACAGTGGAGTCCATTTTTTTTAAAAAATGGAAAAACTCAATTTAGGAAGGACTTCAGATTAGAGCATGTCAAACTTGAGCCACCCTACAGACTCAACAGACCCATTTTGCCTTATAAATAGAAACTAAAAAGAACTCATATAAATGCAATTAAACACATATTATCTGTCTACTCATCTACTGTGTACTTATTAATCATGTCCAAAATTTCACAAGGTATAACAAAATAAGAGATAAATAACTATAATGAATGTTATAACTAGAAATTGACAACCATTAAAGAGAAAAATTTATTTTGTGACCACAATCACATACCTCTATCCCACAGTGACCTGAAGGTATAAATTGTAAATACATGAGAACTAAGAGCTTGCCAACCAAAATGTTTGACATAAATCTTTTCCTATCAAGTGCTGAGCAATGTTCTCATCTACTTATGTACAGTCAAGATGCTCTTAACAAGTATTTTTAAAATGTTTTGCTTCTATGATTAACAAAAAACTAAAAATGATTGTTAAGTTTGTTTTTCTGCAGTTATTGTTAAAGCAATTCATCCTTTGCTTTCCTTCTTAGCCTTTTGTATTTCTTCTGTGAGCTACATATCCATAAAAATGGTCCATATTTTGTTGTATTTGATACTATTTGTTCTTTTTCAATTATGGAGTCATTTTTGTTTTTAAACTTCCAAAAACTTTTATATCAAATCTTCCATGTATAGATTTTTTCAACAGCAAGTTTATAATAAAAAAGAAAAAAATGTTGTTTTCTTAATATATTATTATTAAAAACTAGTCTCCCATGAATTGTGAAACTAAACAAAAGATGAATTAATGCTGGCATTTGTGAGGAAAATCACAATGGAGGAAGAGTTCCTTTATATCAAGTAGTATTGCATAAGAAAAATTATTTTGTGTGGTATTAATGCCCTATAAAGGTGAATTATCAAGTTTTAAAAGGGGCAATTGATTGAGAAAATTAATGTTGTTTAATGAATAATTAGAAGCATTAGAGATTGGACATTCTTCAATAAAATTATATATATATATATATATATATATATATATATATATATAATTTTATTTATATAAAATATAAATATATGATATTTATAACCACATATGGTTATAACCATATACCCCTCTGGTTATTTCTCATATTATTTTTTTATAAATTGGTAATTGTTTCTTTAAAAAATGATAGACTATCTCAAATTTAAAATCATTTCAGAAATGTCAGCTACTTCTGGTTTGTCTAACCCTAGGACTAAAAATGCCCAAGCACAGTGTTTATTGATCCCAAATGAAGAACTTGGAGGAATCAATAGGAAACTTTGGACATTTTCTTATTTACTCCTTTATGGAGCTGGATGGGATACAGCAGAGGGTTGCATCGTGCATACAAGCTGGGGGAATAAATAGGAGAAGTTGCATGCCCACTGTGCAAGTGGATTTCTTCAGACGCTTTATGAATACATTCTTCTTTATCACCAAGGCCCTCTGTTTAGATCCTCTCCTAAAGATTGGAGATAAGAGAAGTGGCCAGTTTCTCTTCTCCATCTCCTTTGATATCACATCCTTGAGAGTCTTTATTTTACTGCAGAATTTCTTAGGCACTGATTAGTATTTAATTCAAAATGTTTGCAAGATTTATCATTTTATTTGAAGCCTAGAATAGCAGAGATATACACTCATCCTCCCACCCCCACACCAAAAATTGCATAGGTGATTAAGGATACTGTAATATCAACCCTAATTTTAAAGCCTCAATTCTTCTAAGTAAAAGAATGTGTTAATATTCACTATATAAGTTTTTGACTTCAGTTATAATCAGATAAACCTTATATGTGTAATTTTTAACTTCTGTGATGAAGGTAGTGCTTAACATTAGTGAAAGAGTATACTTAAAGAAATCATGTTAGATAATAAAAAATGTTTTAATGTAGGCCGGGCGTGGTGGCACATGCCTGTAATCCCAGTGGCTTGGGAGACCTAGGCAGGAGGATCTTGACTTCAAAGCAAGCCTCAATAAGCAGAGGCACTCAGTGAGATTCTGTCTCTAAATAAAATATAGAATACAGCTGGGAATGTGGCTCATGGTTGAGTGTCCCTGAGTTCAGATCCTAGTACCAAAAAAAAAAAAAAAACAACCAAACAAACAACAACAACAAAAAAAAAACAGTTTTAATGTTGTGAGTCTATATATACAAATTCTAGGCACAAAGATATCTTGTTTATTTTTCATAAAAGTTTCATTCAAATCCAGACTATGGCTTTTGTATTTGCAAAGAAACCGTTTCTTGTGTCTATGTTTCATCTGTCACTTCTCCTGATTGTGGAAACTTAAAGCAATACTTCCTTAGAATCACAGACATGTTATTAACACTCACATTTAACTGAGATTCTAACTTATCATTAAGATCACTTAGCTTTCATAATGTATTTTAAATGTTTATGAGCTTTTAGAAAGGAGAATATGGCTAAATGTGATAGAAAACTAAAGAAAAATTTGTTTAAGATGAAGACCAATGTATGCTCCCAATTTGGGAAAATTTTAATATGATCCATTCATTTAGAATTTGTTTTGTGATATTGGGTTGGGTCAAATTTTATATATTGTGCCAGTACACTTTTTTTTAAAATCAAGAATATCAAGTATTATATTTTGAGACAAAAGTTTGTTTTATTATTATTTTAGAAGTATACACTAAACCCCATCTAAGTTGTTCTGTAGTAAAACATAAAAACAAAACTCCAAAATTTAAAGGTCTTAAAGCAACTGCATGCTTACTACATATTACATGGGCCTCTACTGCCATTTTTCTTACTTTGTCATCATACTAATAAAGGTTCCCTCAGATAAAATATCTCTGGAAATGATAATGGAGAGGGAATAACAGAAACACTACTGCCTTTTAAATGCATTCATATCTGAATAAAAGCATCATTTTCCTTTTCATGTAAATGAGTCTCGTGACAGCTAACTTTGAGAGGCTGATTAAACTAATTTTGAGAGGTAGGGAAATATAATTCTCCTCATGCACAGAGTGAATAAGGGCCAATGGATCTTGTCAGCAGTGCTAACATCTTCTACAATTATACTGATTCCTTTGGACTTTGTCTTAGCTTCTAGATTATTCTTCAAGATCTCTTATTATAATAAATTAAGCATACATACTCAGTAATCAATGAAAGAACATTGAATACAAACTTAAAAAAGACATAATAAAGCTACATTAAACAATATTAATACTCTAATTCTACACTTATCATCCTTATTATAAATCATATTTCAAGTAGCAATTAAGCTAATTAAAATTCACAGTATTTTAAATTTTTTTGAGGTTATGCTATTTTGTCCAATGTCATAAAAGCAACTTTTAGGATTAACAAAAAAAATCTATAAAAATACACTTTTTTCCATTGCATATTTGAAGACTTTTGAAAGTCACTCCTTTCCAGGTGATTAATTAAGAAAATTTACAAAAAGTTCAATTATATTGTGTTTAATTAATCTTGGTTATTATATCAGCTTTTTTCCAGGATGCTAGAAATGGTAGATGTTATATCAAAATCATATAATATTATTAGACCACATTTCAGATTTTAATAGATAAAAGATAAGTATACCATGGTAAGTAGGAATTAGTCTGGATTGTGGATTTAATCACATTGGTTGTTCTTTGAAGAGCAAAGTGTATAATTATGATATGGGAATGTGAAGATATGGTATCAAGTTATAAAAACAATGCAGGAGACAAGTGATAATCACTTGAACAAAGAACATGATAGCAATGGAAAATGGTCAAAATTTAAACAGATGTTAAAGGTGGGTTTGAAAAGGTTTGCAGATGAATTTGGAAAAGTAAATGAGAGGAGAATTCTATAAGGTATCGTTTCTCATAACAAAAAATTAATTGCTGTTTATTGCAATTGCTTGGATGAAGAAATACATTAGGAGTAAGATAATCTGAAGTATATGTCTGATATGGAGCTAAATGGGAATGGAATCAGGGGGAGCTAGGGACAAAATATATATTTGGAAGACATGAGCACAATAATTGTATTTTCCCTAAAGGGAAATGGAGAACATTTCTAGGATAATGTGTTGGGGAAAATAAACATTTTTAGGTCAAGAAGATGATTAAGGAACCAGAAAAAAAATTATTGAAACAGTTTCATGTAGAAGTTGAATGTACCCATGAAGAATGAATAGATGAATAGATGTAGAATGGCTCCAAAACCTCTCTCTGTAATATGGATTTCTATGGAATCTGCTGTTTAGTAAAAAAGATAAAAATAATTTTGCTTTATATTTATGGTAACTTAATAGATCATTCCCAGTTCTCTGGAGATATTTTATATTTTACCTTTTTCTTTTCATTTTGTTTTCTCGACATTCTTTCTCCCTCAAAAACTGAGTGATATTAGGATGAGGAAATACAAGGAGAGTTTAGATTTTGAGGGGTTCCATGAGTAGGAAGAAATATTCTACTGCAACACTCAGACATCAGACACAGTTTTGTTTTTTTGTTTTTTACCAAGATCGAGTTTTTTCTAACTTTGATAAAACATAAATTAATTAACAATAATTATATGCAAATATTTCTTGAATTAATTCTCCTAAATTAGATGTATGAATTTCAATATATATTGGTAAGTATAAATCGGGAATTTATCTAAATCTTTTTTAATAATTGCAGTCAAATTTCAACATTGTCTTGCAACATAAATGAATAGGACAATATATAACTCAAAAATATCAAAATAATTGTCTCAAATTTTAATTATATAAATATAGATGTGAAGTAAAATAAGCTTGATATTTTTCTAATATATCTGAAAGTTATACAATATTTATTGTACACCTACATGATTAAACTTAAAATCATTTTGGTGAGCAAGGCTTCTCATTACTTTGTTACTCTTTTAATGGTAAACTAAAATCTTAGACTCTGAGCTTATGTGAGAAGTGGGAAAAGAAATATTCTGAAGGTGTTTTCTAGGAGCTTATTGTCAGACTTTACCATTACAGTGAAGATTGCTTTTTAATGTGAAACATTTTAATCAGTTTAAAACCCCCTATAAATCTTCAAAACATTCTACAATTTCTGAAATAGCTGTCAAATGTTGATGAAGAGATAAATCACTTGTCATTTTGAACACAGGTATCTGAATTAATAAATACTAGAAAAATATGATTTCAATAAAATGTAAACTACTCTATAAACACAGATGTCTGGAAAAAATGCTATAAATACTTTTGTGATTCTCAAGATTGAAAGGTATATAAATCTAAAATGGAAATTTGTAAGATTTTTCTTTAGGTCTTGGAGAATGCATTTGAATGTGTTTGAGTATGTGTGATTTAAGTGACAGGCTTTAATTTAAGTGTCCTGATCCTTCAATTTGTAACTATCTAATAATATGAGCTTTATGAAGATATTTAAGAAAATCGAAGGTACTCACTGGTAATTATTAAACGTTATCCAGAGAGAAGTGGGATGATGGGTTTTTACTTGTTATTATTGTGGATTATAGTTTGTAGAATTTCCTTTTCATATTGACTCAGCATGATCTATACCTTAGATTATGAGGGAAAGAAAACACAGACCAATTTATGAAACAAAGTCAATGTTTATGTTTTTTAACTTTAAAAGGAAGCTCTTTACAAGACTTTGTCCCTTTTGAAAATTGCTTTTTGTAATATCCTGAATGTTAAATATATTATTTGGATATGTACTTTAAGAAGTTCTACTTACTCAAACCTCCAATCCTCTTCATTTTCACCTTCTCTAGTTCCAAATGTCTGATATAATTGTCAGTATGTACATTTTATATACTGAGAATTTACTTGCATTTATATTATCTTCTCTAAATCATGATATACATTTACATGACACATATTTGTACATACAAAATACACATAAGTGTCTGCATGAAGAGATATGGAGATATATATGTACATACACAATCATGCTATTCATGCATTGATACAAACATAAGCACAGACTTTTTGTCCCCAGCTGTAGCAATGACCCCAGCTATTTATAAGGTAAAAGAGAGAGCACAGGCAAAGCTCTTTGGATGAAGCCTAAATATAGAAAGCAGGCATTAATATTTACAGAATTTCATTTCAACACATCATCACATAAAAGTCCATAGCTAAAAATTTTAAATAATCAAAACTGAACAACTCAATGAAGAGAATGTAGTTTAATTTTTAATAAGCTTTTATGCAAATACTATTTTTAAATAGTCTTTCTAATGTAATTTAGTGATGCTTATTGATGAGATTCTTAGATATTCTTGAATATTCTTATTAATTCAAAAGATTACCAGAGAGGTTTACGTTAAACATCTTCATATGACTGCCAAATAACAACTTCCATTGGAAAATCCAAACTGTGTGTACACAAATATGATGACTTTTTAAATGTCTTTGATTTAGCATTAAAGATATAAAAAATATGTTTCCAGTTATTTCCTAAACAGACTGATTATTTGAATTATTCCCAGAGCTATTATTTGGAAATTAAGTTTACATTCTTAATGTTCTACTACAAAGAACTTGGCACATGAAAAGAAATAGGAAAAAAAAAAAACTACATAACCCAAGATGAAATAAATATACTTTCTATTTACTATTCAAAATTAATAAAATGAATTCATTTTTACTCTAATAATATTCATCTCTCTGTGGAAGAATACTAGTTGTAAAACAAAGAAAATAAAAACATTTAATTCTTTGAGTACATATTAATCAACTATCAACTATTTGTTGGAAGCTGAATGAATGATTTAGTCTCTTTTCTGTGAGAGCCTTAGGGAAAACATTAATACCATATAGAATCAGTTTCCAAGAGTCTTGCATTTTTGTGAAGTGACAATGTCTAATAAGTCTGAAGGTTTAACAAGTGTGAGGTGAAGTCTAATAAGTCTAATCTCTGTGTATTAAATAATTTGACATAAATAATTGTGGATGTTTTCAGCTGAGAGAATAATGGATTGTCATTCATCACTTTCCTCTTTATTAAAATTTTTGGAGAGTCTAGGTACCAAAAAAGAATGAAGGTTTTGAGAATTAAATGTTCTTCATGTATATATTATTATTTTAGACTCCAACATCATGGGTAGTATTAAGTGGTTTTCTTGAGTTTTAACCAAACACAGTAAAGGTTAAAATGCATTTAGGGATTAAAGTTACCCTAAAGATACTGAGAGAACCTGGATTCCTTATTCCTGTCCTTGAAAATGAATGGAGAATAAGAGACAGAAGTTGGACTGCAGTAAGTTATAAAATAATCAAATCATAACTAATGAAACCAATATAATTACAGATAGCTGGGTGACACTTAATGGTATTTATCTTTCCTTGATCTAAATGTTAAATCAGTGAAAATTCACAATCAACTAAGAGTTTAAAAGTTATGTCAATCTCAAACTAAAGCAAAAATATAATAAAATATTTCTAAAGGGTAAAGGTAGGGTGCCTGTTTATATTTTCTTATTTTAAAAAATAAGGACAGTGGATTACAATAAAATATTTTGAGACCAGAGAAAGGGGTGGGGGAAAGATAGCTACCTTTTCTGGGATTATATAAACTGAAGCTATATCTTCCGCACACGACTTAATTGGAATGATGTAGTAATTTACCAGATTATAAGTTATTTTTCCACATATGATTTTCAAGAGTATTGGCTGTTTTTTAATAGATTTATTTTTTAAGAGCAGCTATATGTTCATAGAAAAATGCAGTTTGAAGTACAGAGATGCCCCATATGTCCCCTACCTCCACACATTTATAGTCTCCTACATTGTCTCATCCTCCACTACAGTGAAAATACATTACAATTGATGATCATAACATCACTGTTGCCCCAAATCCATAGTCTACATTAAATTTGACTTTTGGTATTCTGTGTTCTATAAATTTAGGACCCATTTATAATGACAGGTATCCATTACCATGTTATGATATAGATTATATACACTGCCCTAAAAATCCCTCGAGTTCTACTGTTCAGCCTCCCTTTCTTGCCCCCAACCCTAAAAATTATTGACCTGACCTTTTAATGTCTAAATAACTTTTTCCATTTCTAGAACATCACATATTTAGAATCACAAAACATTTCCCTTTTTAGAATGTCTTCTTTCACTCAGCAATATACATTTAAGTTTACTAACTTTTTATGACTTGATAACTCATTTAATTTTAGTGCTGAATGACATTCTATTATCTGTATGTACTACACTTCACATGTTTACATACTGAAGAATACCTTGGTTGCTTCCAATTTCTGGAAGCTATGACAAGCTCTTGTGAACATCTGTGTGCATGTTTTTACAAGACATAAGGTTTAAACCCCTTTGGGTAAATACCAAAGACATTGATTACTGTATCATATGGTAAGAATATGTTTAGTTTTGTAAGAAATTGCCAAAGTGTCTTCCAACATGGTTGTAGCATTTGGCATTCTCATCAGATTGAGAATTCCCAACAGAGTATGAATTTGTCATTCCACATTCTCACTGGTGTCAGTATTCTGGATTTTTTTTCCCATTCCAATAGGTATATGGTGGTATCTTCTTTAAATTTGCATTTCTCTAATGACATATTTGGAGTATCAAATCATATTCTCATATGTGATCTGTATATTTGTTGTTTCCTGGTTGAGTTTTAAAAATTTCTTATTTTATAAATAAAACAGTTCTTTATCAAATATTTCTCTTGTGATTATATACTCTAAGTCTTGTAGTTTTTTACTGCCTTGAAAGTGTTTTTCATGGAGCATTTTTTTGGGGGTGAGGGAGTACCGAGGATTGAACTCTGAGCACTCAGCCACTGAGCCTCATCCCTAACCCTCCTTTGTGTTTTATTTAGAGAAAGGGTCTCACTGAGTTGCTTAGTGCCTCGCTGTTGCTGAGGCTGGCTTTGAGGTTGTGATCCTCCTGTCTCAGCCTCCTGAGCTGCTGGGATTACAGGCATGTGCCACTACACCCAGCGGAGTATTTTTAATTTTAGTAAAATTCAACCCATATTTTTCCTTTCATGAATTGTAGCTTGTATGTTGTACCTAAACAGTCATCACCAATCCCAAGGCCATCTAGATTTTCTGCTATCTTGTCTTCTAGGAATTCTGTGATTGTTTGTTTTACTTTTAAGTCTATGATTTACTTTGAATATTTTTATGTGGAATATATTGTTGAAGTAAAAATAAGTAAGGTTCTTTAACTAAATAAGCTTTAAGGTCACCCAAAACCCTAATATTCTATTGTATTTTATTAATTCATAATATAACACAACGATAGCAAAATAATTCTTCAGAGGCTTTTGTTCATTAATTTTTTTTTTATTTAAGCATATCTCATACTATAGGACACTAGAATTTAAGAGATTGTTGCTGCCTGGTGCAGTAAGTTATGACTATAATGCAAACTACTTGGGAGTTTGAGGCAGGAGAATAAAGTGAGCTCAAGATCAGCCTGAGTAAATTAGAAGAAACAATGTCTCAAAAATAAAACAATAAAACTAAAACAAGGATGGGCATATAGCTCAGTGCTAGAGCATCCCTGGGTTAAGCCCACAGTTCTGACGAGAGAGAGAGAGAGAGAGAGAGAGAGAGAGAGAGAGAGAGAGAGAGAGAAGCTATCCTTAGTACTACTTGTTGTCTATGCAGCTTCTATTCCTCATAAATACACATACATTCATATATATGTAGAATATGTGTGTCATAGATGTTAATATATACATGATAGATAATGTGAATCTGACACATAATATACACTATTTAAGCAAAGGTTTCTCAACTTCATCATCACTATTGTTTTCCCCATTGCTTATCTTTGTTGTTCTGTATCACTTGGCCTTTAGCTGACTTTTATTTGTATGAGCCTGGAGTGACTTTAGTTGACCAGCTAAATTAAAGGCTAGGCCTTCATACTTGTGGAAGAAGTTTTTTAATATATTCCACTGGATGGAAACAATGAATCGTGCTGCTCCAAGGGTTGCCTGAAGCTCAGGTATTTTGTAATTAAAGGTGAATTTGCTGAGGATCAAACTGTCACTTGTAGGATAACATGGTGGAAATACAGAAGTGACTTTCATCATGGATGAACTATTGAGCTGTTGAATTGATCAACTGTTATCCATCTGCTTCTCTCTGGAAATTTCATCAGGTGGGACAATAAATACCCCAACTGTTCAAGCCAAGAATCAGAAAGAATGTTAATTATATATAAAATCTTCCTGGTACTGAAGCAAAGTTTTAAGTATTAGATATTATTTTACCCTCTCTCATAAGCTGTGTGACTTAATGAGAATGATTAGCTCTAATGAGGCTTGGTTTACTCAACTGTAAAATTATTTGATTGACCCATCTTAACACAAAATCATGTAATGTTTCCTATAGACACAATGATAAAATTTAGTTGATGTCAATCTGAGTATACATAGTAGAGGCATTTTTTTCTAAATCACATAAGCAATTTATGATGCAAATTATAGAACCTTTTCTCTATTCCCTAGAACCCAATATAGCAGTATGTTCTTTTTTATACCTCCTCAAATTTCTGAGGGTGGAGACTCCATCTGAAAGGATACTGTAATTCTAACTATGTTAGGTGATTCTCTGGTTCATTAAAAGACCATCAAACTCAAACACATGTTTCTCACAATATCCAACCTCAATCTCCAAAGCAGTGGATGAGCCTATAGGATAAAAAGCTAAAGGAATCATGTTTTTCCTCATCTCTAAGAACAGATGTGCATGATGTCTGTCTAGGGTGAAATGTAAATCTGGGTAACTATATATTACACCTGCCTTTTTTCCCCCGGAAACACTCTCAATTAGGTTTTAGAGAATATTGACCACAATCACGAAGTCACCATCTGCTCTTTTAACCAAATGTACCAATTTTGTTAAACTAAATGGAGCTTATATAATGAGTTTTGCATTGGAATTTATTTAATTTTGTAGTTTAAATCAAAAGGAGCAGGACTATTGAACTTGCCCACTTTCATCTTTTTATTTTTCTTGTAAAGATGACCCTGCTGTTCCACTTTTACCAGATTCCCTTATTAACTCTGCTGAAGGATTATAAGACACTTTTTTTTTTTAAGCACTGGCTTATCTCATCTGTGTGACTTACATTTGTTGACCTTTGAAGTCTCCCTAATCTTTGAAAAGAATCTATTTAAGGATGAAACCCATAATAAAGTTACAAGATGAGCATGTTAAGGATAAGACAGAGAGCTGCATAAAATGTCCACTGACCATAAGGATGACATGACTTTAGTTGGCTTTTTTTGACCCTGTAATGTGCTCCTGAAGGAGAGAAGCAGAAAGGCCATGTCAGAATTCACACAAGAAAAGTATATGCCAAGTGGAAGTGTTTCTCTCTTTCCAGGTAAATGATGTAATGGTAATAATGATGATCACAGAAACAGCAATAAGCAAATGTTCCCACCTGGTTAAGGACATAAATAATTGTAAAAAAATATATTAACTTTTCCCTTATAAAAATTTAGTTGGTGATTGTGGAAAGACAATATAAAAACTTACATTAAATATGATTTCCTAATATTTTATCTCTGCTTATAGGATTTTGTAGCTTATCTGCAATTTTTGATGAAAAATATTCCCTATTTTCATGGGGGAAAATGCATTATCTTTGCTTTGCTTCTATTTTCTCCCTAGAAATTTTTCATCAAATTTCATCTGTTCTAAGAAGTCTTTTCTTCTACACAAACTGAATTTGTCATTGTGAATCTTTAGAATGCTTTTTCATGGCTTATGTAGTTGTGTCTAATTTTTTATATATATCAATGTGGATATATATATATATATATATATATATATATATATATATATATATATACATACACACACACACATACACTGAGCCTCTTTCATACCAGAGACTGATTCATTTTCATATTTAAGTCACCTGAAGCTTTTAATAATTACTTAAGTATATTTATGATGCTGTGCTAATTATTCAGACTCTTATGCAAATTGAATTTTTGGTATTTTAGCATTTAATGATGCTTGAAAATATCATTGCACTATTCAAGTTTTGTTTCAGAAAAAGCTCAGCTTATAATGGAATTGTTATACTAGCCAGAGATATATGACTTCCACAAAGCAAGTCTTCTGATTCCTGGGTTGTTACTATTTGTGATCATGGCAAAATTTGTATACCATTAAATGTATTTTTCCCAAAATCAAGCACTTCGACTCATGGAATTTCTGGAAAAAAATATAAAGAAATAACTAGATTCATAAAATTAATAAAATGTACAAATAAAAAATAAATGAATGAATGAAAATGAGTAAAGAAGTTAATTCATGACAAAATGACAAAACTGCTACTGAAGAGACTGGATAATAGTCTGCTGGTATTGCCTTGTCAGGGATGTCTTGTGGCTTCCAACACCACAGAGTGGAAGATGAAGTAAATCCAATACTGGAATGGATGTAGTCTGTTGCCTTTGTGTATGAAATATGAAAGCTCCTCAGTGTTAAATTCTACATAATATTAGAAAAATGTGAATGTGAAAATGTATCAGAGTGGTAAAATTTGAAGCAAGGTTGTTTTTTATTTTAATGGTTCATTTGGATTTTTTTAAAATACATTTCTTAGATGGACAGGATACCTTTCTTTCTTTCTTTCTTTCCTTCCTTCCTTCCTTCCTTCCTTCCTTCCTTCCTTCCTTCCTTCCTTCCTTCCTTCCTTCCTTCTTTCTTTCTTTCTTTCTTTCTTTCTTTCTTTCTTTCTTTCTTTCTTTCTTTCTATGTGGTGTTGAGGATCAAACCCAGTGCCTGCCACATGCTAGGCAAGCACTCTACCACGGAGCTAGAAGCCCAGCCCCACATCTGGATATTTTAGACATAGTCACTATGGATTTATGGCTTGAATTCTAGTCCAGATATTGCTCCTGAAGTAAGCTTTCCCTTTTGTGAATATTTCACTCATGGTTGACCCTGAAACTAGCATAGAGCCAGGTTGAGGAAGAAGAAAAGGGGGAAGATATAAATAAAAAATTCAAAATTCTTTCATACTTCTAGCTTATTCAAAAATAAATGCTTCACTATTTTGTATGAACACTGAAAGTTTTGATCCAGATTATATTAAACTCTGTAGTCAAAAAGTGAAGTGTATTATGTGACAATGAGAAACCATACAGTACTATACATAACTTAATTATTGCATTGAAGGAAAAAAATGTTGAAATTTCAAATTTTGACTTAATTTTGTGTTGGTCATAAAAACCCCTTATAATGAATAAAATAACTTCTCAAAATTATTGCTTAATATTAACATATTAGAAACATTTATTGTAGCCAGTTGTTTTAACTCTATTTAATTTATATGTAAATATTTAATTCTCTAATATAATGATTCCTTTAATACTTCAAATAGCTAAAAAACACTAATTTTCTTTTGATATTTTTAACAAACCAAAAAGGTATATACTTCAGAGGCTGTTCTTTGTATATAATGTATTTGCTAGAGAAAAATAGGCTGCATTATGTGGTATCCACGCTAACAAAGATTGGGTACATTAAACTGTTCAAATATAGTCTCATTCTTCTCTCAAAGGTAAGCAAGGGAGGTCATTTGGGTGAAATACTATTTTTAATCATTGTGAGAACATAATTAATTTTCTTGACTTTATCCCTTAAGAAGATAAATAGCCTCTATCATAAATATTGTTTTTTTTCAAATTAAAACTATTTTATTCATGCATATATAGAGATAATATGGGTTGTCTCAATGTCATTTGTGGATGCATTAATCAAGTTCTTTATGTTCTACAGAGCACTGCAAGGTAATAAGTTTATTGTATCTCTTATCAATGCAAAGGTTTGCTTATGAAGATTGAATAAAAAAAATGTTCACCATTTAGGTCCTTCTGTTTGAAATATGGGTTCTTGTAGAAATTGTAACTATTTTAAAAGTTTTCTATGAAGAGTATGACACAATAGTCATCAAAATTAGTTATTTATAGCTCTCTACTCCAAACCACATAATATATTTACAGATTTTGAACACTCATCAGTATAATGATAATTGTCTTACTTCAATATAATGTTACAAAGTTAAAATAATCCAGAAATGACAAATAATACATGAGCCACCACCTTTCCTATTGTCCTAGAGATGGCCATTCCAACACAGTGTCCTCATAGAATGAACTAATGTGCCATGGCCAGTGAGTTTGAGCTGTCCTGTGAGATATCCCCCTCATTATTATGGAGTTGTCTACAGGACAAAGTATTGGAATACATGAATTTGAAGTCATGTTTCAGGTATATCACTAGTAACACAGGTGTTGCATAAGTAAGAATAAATGACTACAATAATTTGTAAAAGGTTCAATATTACATACATAACTTTATAATTCTATTCTTTAGCATTACAATTCATATGCAAACTTTCACATAGAGTGTACACATAAACATTATATGAAATACAGCAACCAAAGTTCAGACACAGTGATTAAGCAAAAGATATAGGAGGTTGTCCTTTCAAGAACAGGAAATATCTACCTACATGTTTATTGGTTTATAAAACAAGAAATGATGAAAAATTCAAAGTTTACAGAGCAGAAATTATGAATCTGATGTTGTGATAAGTGATGACTTACAGAAATATTTTATAAAAATCAGAGGGGATAGCCATGGAGAGCTCCATTTTATAGAATAAATATTGTGCTTTAAATGGTAAACTAGTTTAGAAAAAAGTAAATAAAAATATTGAACATCAATTAAGCACTTTGATGCTTAATTATTATTCAAAATTACCACAAACACAAAATTTGGGTTTTAAACCAAATATCCATATTCATGGATAAGTGAAACCCAAACTGAGAACTTATACATATTTGGCATTCTTTCATTTGGGTCATGGTTTGCATTACTGTAGGTTTGTGCTAAGCTCAGAAATAGGGAAATGTAAGTCGTGAGTCATTTTCAAGATTATTTTGACTATTTTAAGCCCCCTAATATTTCATATAAATTCGAGTATCAGTTTGTTTTTTTTCTGAAAAAAATACAAAACTCTTAGAATTTTAATAGTATTTCAATGAGGTTTTAGATATAATTCTAGGTAATAATGACAATTATGCCTTTGAACTTCTGTACAAGGGATATCTTAATTTATTTAAGTTTCAATTTCTTTCAGCTTTGCTTTTTGGTTTTCAGATTACTAGTCTTTCACTCAGCTAAATTTGATTCTAGGTATTTGCTTATTTTAGATGTCATTTAAATTGAATTGGTTTTCTATTTTTCTTTTGGGACTTTTCATTACAGCTATAAAGAAACAATGTATTGACATTGCTTCCTGAAATACTGCTAAATATATTAACCCTAAAAGTTTCTTGCAGATTTAATACTACTGTTTATATATACACGCACACAATCACACACATATATACACACAAATGTAAATAAATATAATACAAATATTTATGTGTGTGAATGTATGTACATATAAATTGCATATATAGGTATATACATATATATACATACACATACATGTGTGTATATATATATATATATAATTTGTATATATATATACAAATTATTTTAGTTATTTTTTTTCAGTTTGGAAGCTATTTATTTCTTTTTTTATCTATGGGTCTGAAGATAACTTCCAATACAGTGTGGAATGGCATGTGGCAAGCAGGCATCCTGTCTTTCTCCTGATCTCAGGGGAAAGGCGTTCAATCTCTCGCTATTGAGTATGATGTTTTCTGTCAATCTTTCAAAAATCTTCTTTATCATGTTGAGAAGTTACCTCTGCTCCTAGTTTCTTTCTTGTCATAAATGTTGTTGAACTGTGTTAAATGCTTTTATGTACCTATTGAGCTGTTCATTCATGCACTTTTTTCTATTTTTCTATTATGTTAATTGTTTTAATTTATGCTCCATACATTATTCAAATTACTAAAATTTCATCATGATACATAATTCTTACATATTACTAGATAAGGTTCCCTAGGAGTTTTTAGGACAACTATATCTATATTCATAAAGAATAGTCCCTGTATTTTATTCATTGCTTGTTTTGTGTTTGTCAAATTATTTTTGCATCAATTGAGATGATCCACCCTACTATTTTTTTCTACATTCTATTAATGTGGTATATTAAATTGATTGATTATTTTATGGTGAGCTTCTTATGTTTTACTGGGATAAATTCCCTAGGCTGTGGTATATAATCCTTTTCATAAGCTGTTGTATTCAGTTTGCTTGTATTTTGTTGACGATGTTTATATTTGTTTTCACAGGGGATGTTGTACTGTAATTGTCTTTGCTTGTAATATCTTTATCAGACTTTGCTATCATTATATGATGGCCTTGTAGAATGACTTAGAAGATATTTATCTCTGTTCTATTTTTTAAAAAACTTTGCAAAAGATTAGAATTACTTATTTTTTAAGGTTTTGATAAAATTCACCAATGAAATAATCTGAGTCTGCAATTTTCTCTGTTGGGAGGTTTTATATTACTGATTCAATCTTTTTAAGATGTTATAAGCCTATGCAGATTTTCTACTTCTTGAATAAATTTAGCTAATTCTTTTTTTCTGGGAATATGCCCATTTCATTGAGGTCATCTAAAAATTTTGGTACATAATTATTCATAGCATTCTCTCTTAAGTCTTTTGTATTTGTAAGAGTGGGAATAATATTCCCATATTCATTTAATTATGAATTTTTTCAAATTTTTCAGACTAGCAAATGATCAGTAGATTTTGTTGCTCTGTTCTAAGAATTGCCTTTTGAATTCGTCAATACTAGTCTCTTTCAAAAATTTGCTATTTTATCCACTTTTCTGTTAAAAATTTCTTTTTTTTCTGCTGGGCTTGATCTTAGTTGGCTATGTTCCCTACTTCATTAAAATGCAAAGTTAGGTTATTGGTTTGAAATTGTTTTCCTTTTCTTTCTCATTCTTTTTTCCCCAGTTGGGTACTAAACACAGGGCTGTTTTGCCATTGATATATATCCCTAGTCTCTTATTTGTATTGGTTCTTTTTAGTTATAAATAGCAATAGTTTTAATTTTGACATAATTATAAAAGCATAGGATATATTTTGTACTGATTCACTCTCTAGAACTTCCCATTTTCCTCTCTACTCCACCATTCACCTGTTCCCTTCCCTCTATTCTAAAGATCTTTTTGCTACTTATAAATACATTTTTTGTTTGTTTGTTTTTTAATACAGAGTTTTTCCAACTTGTTCAGACTGGGCACAATCTTGCAATTCTCCTGACTCAGCCTCCCAAGTTACTAGGATTATAGGTCTGTCACACCATACCCAAATATGATTTTTTTTCTTTTTAATATAAGCACTTCCACCTATAAATTTCTCTGTGAGCATTACCTTTGCTGTGTGCTATGCCCATTGTAGAATATTTTTGTTTTTGCCTATTGCTAAGTAATTTCTAATTTACTTGATTATTTATTGTTGAGACTATTGATCATTTAATAGTATGTTGTTTAGTCCCCATATGTTTGTGATTTTTTTTCTTGTTATTTCCATTTTTTGGTGCATTATAATTATACATAATGGTGAGATTCATTGAGAACATAATGTTCTTAAGTACCATATATTTTCCTGAAAATGATAAATTTTGTTCTTCTTTATATACCACAGTTTATTTATCCTTTTATTCACATATGAACACCTAGACTGGTTCTACAGTTTGGCTATTAAGAATTGTGCTACTTTAAACATGTATCTTTGTGGTATGACATTAAGTCCTCAGGACAAGTATGAGGACTGGTATAACTGGATTATAATTATGTCAAAATTAAAACTATTGCTATTTATAACTAAAAAGAACCAATACAAATAAGAGACTAGGGATATATATCAATGGCAACCATACTGATTTCCATAGTGGTTATATAACTTATAATCCCACCAGGAGTGTAAAAGTGTTCCTTTTTCTCCACATCTTCTCTAGCATTTATTATTGTTTGTACTCTTGATGGTTGCTATTCTACCTGGAGTGAGATGAAATCTCTTTGGTGTTGTGATTTGAAATGTCTTAATTGATAATGTTTGAAATTTTTTTCATGTTTGTTGACCATTAGTATTAATTTGAGAAGTGTCTGTTTAATTCATTTACCCAATTAACAGTTTTTGTAGTTGTTGATGATGTTAAGTTTATATTCTGGATGTTAGTCCCTTTTAGAAGATTAAATAGCAAAGACTGGGGCTGGGAGTGTGGCTCAGTGGCAAAGGGCTTGCCTCACATGTATGAAGTTTTGGGTTCAATCCTCAGCACCACATAAAAATAAATAAATATAATAAAGGTATTATATCCATCAACAACAAAAAATTTAAAAATAAAGAAATAGCAAAGATTGTCTCCTTTACTGTACAGAAGCTTTTTAATTTGATGCCATTATATTTATTAATTCTTGGTATTATTTCCAAGGCTTCAGGAGTCATGTTGAGAATGTTTTTGCCTGTGTCTTTATGTTAGAGTTCGCTAATTCCAAGGTTTTGATCCATTTCTAACTGACTTTTTTTTTGCATTGTGACAGATAAGGATCTAACTTCATGCTTCTATGTGTCTATAATCAGTTTTCCTAGTACTTTTGTCCAATTTATGTTTTTGGCACCTTGCTAAGGATCAGATGATTGTCCCTATGTGATTTTATCTCTGTGTCTTATATTCTGTTCCACTGGTCTAGGAGCTTATTTTTATACTAGTACCATAAGTTTTTTGTTACTATAGCTCTTTAATATAATTAGAGTACACAAACTGTGATGCCTACAGCACTGCTTTTTTGACTTAGACTTGCTTTGACAATTTGGGTCTTTTACTCTTTCAAATAAATTTTTGAACATTGTTTTTTAAGTTCTGTGAAAAATTATAGGAATTGTTTTGAATTTGTATGTTGATTTTGGTCCTATGGTTATTTCAACAATACCAATTCTGACTATCCATGAACATGAGAGGGCTTCTCATCTTCTTGTGTCTTCTTCGATTACTTTCTTTAGTGTTTTGTCCTTTTAATTATAGAAGTCTTTCATCTCCTTGGTTGGAATTATACCTAGGTGTTTGTGTGTGTGTGTGTGTGTTTAGGATTCTTGTGAAAGTGATTGTTTTTCTGACTTTTTACTGTTGTACTTTTCACAATTATTTTTATTTGTTCTAACTAGTTATATATGAGAGTAGAATACATTTATGCACTATGATATATCATACATAAATGGAGTATAATTTTCCATTTTGCTGATTGTACATGTTGTAGAATCACATTGGTCATGCAGTTGTATATATATATTACAACAAGTAATATGTTATTACTATATATATATATATATATATATATATATATATATATATATAGTAATAACATATTTTTCATTCTACTAGCCTTCCTGTCCCCATACCCTTAAATTACTTCCCCTCTATCTAATCAAAATTAATGCTGTTCTTCCCTAGCCCCTTCCATTATTTACGAATTATCATCCTCATATCAGAGAAAACATTTGGACTCTGTTTTATGGGGATTGGCTTATTTAGCTTAGCACAACATTCTCCAGCTCCATCCATTTACTGCAAATGCCATAATTTCATTATTCTTTATGGTTGAGTAATATTCTATCATATATATATATATATATATATATATATATATATATATATATATATGTGTGTGTGTGCGTGTGTGTGTGTGTGTGTGTGTGTATATATATATATATATATATATATATATATATATATATATATACCTTTCATTTCTTTATCCATTCATCTGTTGAAGGGTAACTAGGTTGGTTCTTTAGCAAATAGAGAAATGCAAATCAAAACTACTCTAAGATTTCATCTCACCATAGTCAGAATGGCAATTATCAAGAATACATGCAATAATAAATGTAGGAGAGGATGTGGGGAAAAGGTACACTCATACATTGCTGGTGGGAATTCAAATTGGTGCAATCATTATGGAAAGTGGTATTGAGATTCCGTAGAAAATTTGGAATGGAACTATCATTTGACCTGGCTACCCCACTCCTTGGTTTATACTCAAAAAACTTAAAATCAACATTCATCATCTATAGCTTTTATGATGTTGAGGTAAGTTTCTTCTATTCATGGTTTTCTAAGCATGGTTTTCATGAATGATTCCTGGATTTTGTCATAGGCCTTCTGTGCATCTGTTGAGATGACCATGTCATTTTTTTCCTTAGTTCTAATTATGTGGCATATTATGTTTATTGACTTGTGTATGTTAAATCATCCTTGTAACCATAGAATAAAACAATGTGTCATGAGGTACAGTCTTCTAAATATGTTGTTGATATTTTATTAAGAAGTTTTGCATCCATGTTTATCAGGGATATTAGTCTGTACTTTTCTTCCCTTTATGTGTCCATATCTAGTTTTGATATGAGGTTGATACTGATTTCAAAGAATGAATTTGGAAATGTTCTGTCTCTTTCTGTTTCAGGGAATAATTTGAGGAGCATTAGCATTAGTTCTTTAAAGTTCTGACTGAATTCATCTGAGAATCCATCTTGTCCTGGGCTTTTCTGTGTTGTAAAACTTTTTTCTGCTTCTATCTCATTACTAGCTATTGGTCTGTTTAGGTTTCCTCTATATTCTTTATTTAATTTTGTTAGGGTTTTTCATTTATAGAAATGTATCCATTAGGTTTTCCAGTTAATTAAAGTGTATGTTTCCAAAACAGTCCCTTATGATCATATGGATTTCTGTGATGATTTTGGTGACTTCTCCTTTTTTCATATATAATTTTATTAATTTGGCTCTTCTCTCTTTTTCTGTTGATTAATTTTGCTAAGTGTTTATTAATTTTTATTTTCTTTGCAAAGATCCAACTCTGGTTTATTGATCTTTTATATTATTTTTAAAATTCTCTATTTCATAGCTTTTAGCTCTGATCTTCATGGTTTTCTTCCTTTTAGTGTTTTGGAATTGTTTCATTCTTGTTTTTCAAGGACCTTGAGATGAATCCTTAGGTTGTTTATTTAGGATTTACTTATGTAGGCACTCAGCTATACACATTTATCTGCCTTCATTGCCTTTATCGTTTCTCCTGAGGTTCTGATATGCTGTATTGCTATTCTCATTTTATTTGATAAATTTTTTATTACTTCCATGATTTCTTTTATTACCCATTCATCATTCAAAATTATATTGTTTAATATCCATGTGTTTATATACATTGTATAAGTTTTTTTGTGTGGGTCAGTTTCTAATTTCAATTCATTATGGAGATAAGACGCAAGGAATTATGTTGGCGTTTTTTGTTTCTGAAATATGATCTACTAGGAGAGGGTTCTATCAACAGCTAAGATGACAGTGAATTTGGCTGGTGTTGGATGAAATATTCTATGTCTGGTAAGTTCATTTGCTTTATAACTTTTTTGGAGTCTGAAGAGACTTTATTCTGATTTATCTATTGGTGAGAGGTTTGTTGAAAACATGTATTATTATTATAGTGTTGTCTGTTTTATGTAATTAGGTGCTCAACATTTGTCACCCAAGACCTGTGTGGGGAGGGAATAAGTAATTCTCAGAGGTGTGGATCAGATGGAATAAAAGACTGAAAAGTAGTGTTAAGAAATAATAAAAAAAGACACATGAAATTATATCTGAAGCAGGAACTTGATGGGTGGAAGAGACCTAATGGGTCTAATCCTAAAAAAGGGAACAAGCCCACAAATGCTTTATTTATAGTACAACACACCAAAGGAATTTATGGTGAGGGAAGTTTCTTCAGGGTAAACAAAAATCGAGAAGATGTGGGGAGCTTGACCTTATTGGGGATGTGTTACTTGAGCAGTTATCCTTCCTCCTCCCAGGCAGCTGGTGCCACAAGGCTGGTAGGGACCCTGGTATCTCACTCTACCTCCACAGAGTTGCATTTGAACACAAGGCTGTCTGAGCCAATAAATTCTGTGGTATCACAGAATTCTCTTTGAGCAGGATGTTTGCCAAGGCAATGAGGCAGTCTCAGATTGGTGAGATCATACCAATAGTTCCCCAAGGGGCACACCTCTGCCTAGAGATGGCGTAGAGAGGCCCACAGTTCATTTGCAGCTTCCAACAAACATTGATGGAATAAGTATTTAATATGTTGTATCTTCTTGTTGGATTGTTCCATTTACATGTATGAAGTGACCTTCTTATCTTTTCTGATTAATTGTGTCTTAAACCTGCTTTGTTGGATATGGGAGTAGCTCCTCCTGCTTGTTTTGGGGGTTTAATTAACACATTATATCAATTCTCATCATCTTAATTTCTTTCATCCTATGACTGTCTTTGCCTGTGAGGTAATTCTCTTGCAAACAACATGCATTTGGATTTTTTTTTTTTTTTTTACTCATTCTGTCAGCCTATATCTTTCAACTGGGGCACAGAGATCATTTACATTCAATGTTATTGTAGGGAGATGTTTATTAGTTCCTACCATTTTGATCTATTCCTAATGTTTAATTTGGTCTCTTTTCTCATTTGCTAAGCTCATCTTCAAATAAGATCTGATTGAGATTTTCAAGCTCTGTGATTGTTTGGATTTTTTTCTATGTGAAGTATATTTTTTATAGGGCTGACTGAATTGTCGTGTTCTTTTATTTTCTGCTTATTTTGGAAGGTTATAATTTTGTCTTAATTTCTGGGGGATATCTTTGTTAGATACAGCAAATTTAGGTAGCAGTTATGTTTTTTCAAGGCTTGGAACAATCATTCCAACATTGCTGTAGGAGTGAATGAATATCTATTAGTGTGACCTGAGGGCCTACCTAGCCATTCCTACTTGAGGCGTGGATGTTACTGTGGGTTTTTCTTTCACTTCTCTTCTTGCATTAAAGTAGCATTGAAATTTGAGTATGGTTAGTTTGTGTGTGAAGCAATGTGTGCTGCTTCTTGGCTGGGTTTAGCTCAAAAATAGAGTCTTTACTTTGTGATCCTGTAGTGTCCTGGTAGATTCCCAGAACCTCACAGAAAATGGGAAGGCAATAGCAACTACAGAATCAAATAATATACAACACTGAAGTAAATACCAGGTGCCTACTATGACATCTATAACACTAAGTATCAAAAAAATAGAAATGGGACTGTCAGTATTTTCTAACAGCTCCAAACAGTAAAAAGTCATGAACTAGATCTGGCTTTAGTTAACAGCAGATATCAACAATGCCATATACATCAGTAATTACTGCAAAAAATATAAATGGTTGTAAAGGGGTTATTTATACCAAATTGTTCTGAAAGATGGTAAAAGTACAGTTTATTAAGAGAAAAAAATGAGATAAAAAGCTAAAAAAATTTTAAAATATTCAAAATTTGACCACAAATAAAGCAGAATGTAGCAAGTGAGAGCTACAAATAAGTAGGAAAAAATAAGTTAAAAAAAAGAAAAGTAAACAAAGAGAAAGAGAAGTAAATTTGACTATTAGAGGGAGAAGAAAGGAAACATGAGAAGCAAACAAAAACAAAATAAACAAACAAAAAGCTATAATCCTCAAAGATAAGGCAAAGAAAAATAACAAAGGCCAAAAAATGATAAAAAATGAAAACATATATTCATTCAGAATTATTCAATTCAGAATTATTTATTTTGTCAAAATTTGCTAAAATATTTGGGGTTATGTTATTTATTACACACACACACACACACACACACACACACACACACATATATATATATATATATATATATATATATATCCATCAACCAATCAGCACAAGAACACAAAAAAAAAATAAAAAAGAAAGATTCTTAATACAAATTAAAAGAATTTCTTCAAGTAAATTATTAAAAACTATTGAGGAAGATGAGTGATCATTACTTATGCCTGGCTATCCTTTTTTTTTTTTTTTTTCTCCTGGGAGTTAATAAACCCTTCTTCCTTCTGTGTTGCTCTCTAAGCTGCCAGCTGGATTGTCTCAAACCTGAAGCTGGTTGAAATAGCTTTGAACTTCCCTTATGACTCATGTAAGGTAGGACAGAATAGCAAGTACTGATGACTGGAGTTTTATTTGGACAGACAAGATAGATGCACTCCCACAGTGGGTGTTGCAAACTTCTAAGTGGGGAGTTCTGGTCACGGGGCTTAGCTCTAACTAGGCCTTTGGGAATTTGTTTGGTGGTATTTGCTCTGGAGAGATTAGATCAACATAACCCTAGGACTAGGCAGATGTTGAACTCTGTTGGGTATCTGAATTACAGTAGCCTCCTGAGGATTTTACTTGTAAGACAAGTGAGCTGGCCATTCACAGTTGTTTTACAATCCACCACACATAAATACATCCATTCCTTGGATCAGTCCCAGAGTATCATAATGTCTGCCTGCCATTTGTTATGATCACCCTGGGCTCCAACAGCAGCAAGCTACAACATGATCTCATCAAATGGCTTCTTGCTTTTTCTCTTGGTTTGCCAGTAGTGAAACAGCACTTCTCAAGCACCAGTTCAAGGCACAGCCACTGGATCAGCTTTCAGGTTGCTTTTTGGTTCCATAAGTTTTTCCATGCCAAATTTATACATTGTATTTTTTCTGCATTTGTGTTACCCTGATCTCTGCGGTGAACTAGTGACACATCTGCTGGAACTGTTTTAGTCCAAGGTACTCTATCTTGTCCTTTGTTCAATGCACCTCGTTTTCTGAGTCTTTAAGATTGACTGTCTAATATTAAATTCAAATGAAGTCCCTCTTTCACCCACCTCACTGAAAAGCTGTATCCCCACTGCTGATATTCTGAGTCACGGAGCAATTATTTACACATCTTTCCTCTAATCTGCCATCTCAAATCTCTCATGTTTGTAAATTTTCCAATTTCCTTCTGCTATTATTATAGTTTTATTCCATTTCAACAAGAAAAGATATTTTGTATTATTTTACATTTTTATAATTATAAAAGTTTGTTGTGTACCTTAACATTTTGTCCAAATGTTTCATCCATTATTCAAAATTAGTCCTTCAGTCTTCACCAATTATCATAGAATTATTTATTTTGTCAAAATTTGCTAAAATATTTGGGGGTTCTGTTATCTGTTGCTCATACAGTTATACTTATATCTTTTCCATGAAATTATATTTTGATCAAAATAGAATGTATATCCTACAAACTTTTTAGTTGAAATTCTACTTCTTTCAAATATGTATGTATGTATATGTGTGCATATATATATATATACACACACACACACACACACACATATATGTGTGTGTGTGTGTGTGTGTGTGTGTGTGTGTGTGGCCATCCAAGCTCTATTTTAGCTATTACTAATGTTTTTGTTTGTCTTGGTCTGTCTGCCAATATTTGCCTCTTGATTGGTGAGTTCAATCCATTACATTTAAGATAATTACTGAGAAAAAAAAGAAATTCTGTAATTTTGATGTATGCTTTTTAAAAAAAATATCATATTCTCATTTCTTCTACCACTACTGAGTTTTCTTTTAGTTTATCTTTTGTGGTAAATTGTTTAGATTCCTATCTCACTTTTTGCATATATTATATGGATATTTACTTTGTGATTATCATGGGGATTAGATATAACATTCCAAATTTATAACAACTAGTTCCAATTGATATCATCTTAAATTCCATGTCATACAAAATTTGTGCTCCTATATAACTGTGGTGAGCCGCTTCTGCCGTTTCTGCAGACTATGGTCGCCATTACGAGATGGCGCTGGCTCTGCTGTGGTATGTGACAAACAACTCCTTATCTGAGAGAGTTGGCACATGATTTTTCACCACCCTGTGAGAAAGTTCCACGCGGCAGCTTTGCATTGGGGCTTGGGATGCTTTATTAAGGCTGGGAGGGCATCCGGGAAGGAAGAAGAAGAAAGAATAATAAATATCAAGGGCCCGAATAAACTACTGAGAGAAGATTTCGGAGTTGCGTCTTCCTTGCGGGCAAGGGGTCGCGACAAGTGGTGCCGAAACCCGGGAAATCAGAACTCTCAGTAGTCAGGGGTGGTGCACCGGTTAGTCCCAGGTAAGTGGGATCCGCGACCAAAGCGGGGTTAATCCCAGGTAAGTGGGATCCGCGACCAAAGCGGGGTTAGTCCCTAGTAAATGGGATCCGCGACCAAAGCGGGGCAGCTCTTCTGTAAACACAGAGAGAGCCTTACATTTTATTGCAGCTGCACTGTGTACTTTTGCTTCTACTTTCACTTTTGTTTTTTGTGCTTCCTTTGTTGTTGTGTCATGGGTGCCGCATCTTCAAGTCTGCTTCTCCTGGCCCTAGATGGCCTGTTACGTTCCAAGGTCCTGGAAGTGAAACATAGTACTTTACAGAGATTTTTACAGAAGATAGATATCGCTGCACCGTGGTTTGCATTTTCGGGCAGCCTTACTGTACCTAGTTGGGATAAATTAGGCAAAGATCTTGACTTTGCATCTGAGCAGGGCATATTAGAGGGTGGGGTGATACCCCTTTGGAAAATGGTCCGTAGTTGCCTTACAGATGGTCAATGCCAAGAAGCTGTGAGTGAGGGTCAGGCCGTTCTTGAACAACTACATGAGGAAAAATCTGAAGGATCACATAGTGAAGTGGCAGAGAGTATCAAAAGTAACAGTAGTGAGAAGGCAAAAGAGCCTGAAGATAAAAATAGGAGAAGGCTCTATCCAGACTTGACCGAATTAAAAACATCTGAGGACACAAGCGGCTCAGAGTGTTCTGAGGACCTTGATATATTGTTGCAACAACTACATAAGATAAAAGTAAAAAAGAAGAAAAAGGAGACACAAGGCGCGCATGCCTACTGTAAGAAGGGGGAGGGATCTAATATTGGTCAACAGAATTCTGAGGAGGAGGAGGTTGAAAATTTAGAAGAAGATATGACGCCTGTTGCCCCACCCCCGTATGTGGGGGGGAGCCAAAGTTCCGGGAGGTCTTTTCATGCACAAGTTTGGAGGACAGTTAATACAGATATGGGACTTGCGTACCCGGTGTTTCAGGACAATAATAGAGGAAGATATCATGAGCCTTTAGACTTTAAGATAATTAAAACCTTGGCAGAATCTGTCCGCACTTATGGCATAGATGCCGCTTTCACTCTCACTCAAGTGGAGGGACTTACTAGATTTTGCATGACTCCTTCAGATTGGGCTAGTCTAGTCCGCGCTTGTGTTTCCCCAGGGAAATATTAGGAGTCCAAAGTTGGCTGTTTAATGTTTCTGGCAGTACCCAAGACTCGGAGCGAGGTAGGAGACTTAAAATTACTTCACACAATTCACAATTGTTTAATGCTACTTTGCCCTTCGCAGCAGTCTGTCTCCAATCTCCGTTCCTGTTTCTTTTGGCTAATGTTACATTACAGGGGATGCTTAATTGTTCTAATGTTACTTGCTACTTGTCTGAGTGTTGGAATGGCTCCTGGACTATGGCAGTGATTATGAAAATTCCAACCTTTGTCCCGATCCCGGTTACTGCAGATCCAGAATCCTTTCCTATTGTTGAATTGATTAGAACCCGTAGAGATTTTGGAATTACGGCAGCTATAGTGACAGCTGTGGCAGTGTCTGCTGCTGTAGCAGTTACAGCTGGAGTAGCCATGGCCAGTCAAGTACAAACTGCTGCCACTATTAATCAAGTTGTTCAACAAACTTCCACCATACTTGAATCCCAAAATTCAATTAATCAACATATTTTGTCAGGGATTTTAGCTGCCAACCAAAGGATAGATTTACTTCAAGCTCAGGTAGAAGAATTGGCTGACTTAGTGCTTTTGGGTTGTGTTGATCAACGTGCACATTTATGCATAACCTCTGTCAGATTTAATGATTCCAGAAATGCCTCCCGCATCATTGGCGAATATTTGGCTGGAAATTGGTCCATGGCAGCGGAAGACATGATCCAGTCTCAACTAACTCAGATTGCTGTTTTGAACAGTACCCGTGTCGAACCAGTGACTTTGGGTCAATTCACCGATTGGATATCTTCTGCTTTTTCCTTCTTCAAAGAGTGGGTGGGAGTAGGCATTTTTGGTGCAATGTGTTGCTTCAGTGTTATACTTTGTTTGTGGTTTCTCTGTCGCCTTAAAACTCGCCATGCACAAGAAAAGGCTATGATCATACAAGCTCTTGCAGCTTTAGAAAATGGCAACTCACCTCAAGTCTGGCTTGCGCATCTTAAACAGTAAACCTTTGTCATGGTCGTTGCACCCCAAGTTATTATAACATTGCACTGGGATCGACATGACTTTCCTTGTTATTCTCTTAGTGTTGGAAAGCCCTTGCACTCTGCTGGTCTTGCTGCCATTGCACGCAGATGGGTTTTCACACTAGTGCTTTTCTATCGCTTTAAAGTCCGTGCCTTTCTTTCAGGGTGCTGTCAACTTGTTTGTCATTAATACAGCCACAGTTCAGCCTCAGCTATCCCCCTTCGTCCACCATCGTCACGATACAGGATGCGAGGCAAGGCACTGCACTTGAGTGATCCTTGACGTGGACCTCAAGGAGAGCATGTCCTATTGCATGCGGGTTAGACGCGTCCACGCCCCGCCCCACGAAAAAAGGCGTCGGCTGATATGGCCTCGGATCTGGGAAAGGGCCCTCCTTAGGACTGAGCCATACTATGCAGCCACTTCTGCACAGTGGGATAGGACCTCTACTCTCGCCTGTATTGTTTTAATAAAACAGAAAGGGGGAACTGTGGTGAGCCGCTTCTGCCGTTTCTGCAGACTATGGTCGCCATTACGAGATGGCGCTGGCTCTGCTGTGGTATGTGACAAACAACTCCTTATCTGAGAGAGTTGGCACATGATTTTTCACCACCCTGTGAGAAAGTTCCACGCGGCAGCTTTGCATTGGGGCTTGGGATGCTTTATTAAGGCTGGGAGGGCATCCGGGAAGGAAGAAGAAGAAAGAATAATAAATATCAAGGGCCCGAATAAACTACTGAGAGAAGATTTCGGAGTTGCGTCTTCCTTGCGGGCAAGGGGTCGCGACATATAACTGCATTTCTTGATCATTTTTTCCTAATATGATTTGGAACTATCTAAAGGACATATCTAAGGGACTTTTGACATAATTTTTCTCCCTGAAATCTGCATTTTGTTTCAAATAGGCATGAATGAATGTGAAGGAATTTAAAATACCACATGAAACCAATGAACAATGAAATTCTATTAAACAAAACATGTACTTATTATGTACTGTGCACTTAGAACTATGACAGTCCTTGAATAAGTCTTATCCTGGAGAACCTTAAAATTTATTGTAGTTTATAGCTTTTCATTAAAGTTATAAAATGGATCTAGGATTTGTTACAGAAAAAATCATAACAAAATATTTCACACATTGTAATAAAAACTGTTATAGAGACACAAATGAGAGGCATTGAGATTAAATACTGTGATTTCAGTCATAGGCAAAAGAAATGTGAGGATTTTTTGTTAAAAAAAGAACTGGATTTTTAAAAGGCAGACAGAAGTTGAAAAGAAGTTGAAGTTTTTATAACCAAAAAGAATAAAATCTATTAAAAATAGCATACATTAAGCCATATTCATGGGATGGAGGTGTATTATAAAGGAATCACATCAATAACTTAGCGGGAAATTACATGAGAATGTTAAAATGTGCTCATGTCAATACTGGATTGAAGAACTTAGAGTTCTATTTGTTGAAGGAACAAGGTAGGGAGTAGATAGCCAAGATATTTAGCACCTTTGAAATAGAACACTACTTGCATAGAAAGAGGTGACATTACTAGAATCAAGAAGTCTGAATGTAGGAGACGATCTGATATTAACTGGAGCAATAGAATTTACAAAGCAAATTTAATGGATGTCACTTAGTACTAGTATTAGCCTAGCACTGGACAGGACGTTTTGAATAATACTTTCCATGTTCATTTAGATAGTCATTTTATATCCAAAGTTATGTAATAGAAATTAATTGCAAAGATATAATTTAATTATATCATTATAAGCAAGGTCCAAATAAAAATATAGCCACTAATAGAAGGATGTTCATTTAAATTTACCATTGAGCAAAAATATTATATATTTAAATATCTACCATTTAAACCACAAGAAAGGCATTAGTCTCATTAATATTGATAAAAAAAATTCCAGCATTTAACTAAAATGTTCAGCTTATCGTTGCTAGCAATATTGTCATGAATAAAACTAAATTCAGCATGGACAACTAAATTCTTAAGCCTTGCCTTTTATCTATAGAATATGCAACTTGTCAAAGACCTTGTATATATTTACATTTGATATTATTTTCAAATCTGATTTTACTTTTGCTAGATTTTTCAGAATTATAAAAATATTTAATTTTAGGTGAAAATACAATACTACTTTATTTCATGATTGGTCTTATTTTCTTGGTTTAGACTATGGCATTTAAAAATCATTTGTAGCTTCACTTGCCATTACATTTGTCTGGTATTTTGAATACTGACATACGATAAGTGAAAATTGGTTTAGAAATGCTGCATGTTTTATGTTTTAGATCAGATTCTGTAATGTTTGGTGGATTTTATTTTTAAGTGTATTTCCAAGGACAATGAAATTAATTACTTCAAGTTTAGGTTGATGTAGGATTTTTTCATTTAAAAGGACAGAATGCAGAGTTCTTTATTTTCTCTTGCCTTTAATAGATATATAACAGAAAAATTTCCCATTTCAGGATTCAAAGAGCTTACAAAGGAGTCATTCTTTAGTTAATTGCATCTTTGAATAAATTTTTCTAACTAATTTCCTTTGGTACTGAGTCTGTTTTCTTTTTTTTTTTTTAATTTTTTTATTGTTGGCTGTTCAAAACATTACATAGTTCTTGATATATCATATTTCACACTTTGATTCAAGTGGGTTATGAGCTCCCATTTTTACCCCATATACAGATTGCAGAATCACATCAGTTACACATCCATTGATTTACATATTGCCATACTAGTGTCTGTTGTGTTCTGCTGCCTTTCCTATCCTCTACTATCCCCCCTCCCCTCCCCTCCCATCCCCTCTTCTCTCTCTGCCCCCTCTACTGACATTCATTTGTCCCCCTTGTATTATTCAATGTCTACCTGGATAGTAACCTCGCTGGGTATCTTCTGACATTCATTTAAGTTGTAAGTTTAGATGAGAAATGAAGATAACCTGCCGCAGTCTGGCTGGGCACAAAATCACGAGCCACTCAAGCAGGAACAAAGTTTATTTTTTGAAACTGCCGCCAATGTCCGGTAGGCGCCCGGGAAGATTTTTTCCACCCACGCGGCCTCCTCCCGGACCACACAGAGAGCTCCTCCCCCGGAACTCCCTCCTACTGTACTTCCCCAACCAATGGGAACTCTCCAGGAGTCCCGTAGCCGGCCTAGGTGAACAGCAGGAGTCCAATATCCATATGAATGCAAATCTTAACATAATCATATCATCTCAATGGCTAGCTGGCGTCACCTTTAGACTAAAAATGCCATGCATCATATACTTGGCTCTTAGCATCTCCCCCCTTCTGTTTAAGTAACAAGCAATCTGGCTAGGGACCGTGCCTGTTAGGTTTGTCCAATTCAACATATGGTTCTTACCCGTCATCGGAAAACTGACTTTTAGGCGTCAGCCTCCTGTCTTAGGTTGATACCACTGCAATTAGATCATACCCGTCACTGACTACCGGTCCAGCATATAGCCATACTTGTGGATAGGCCTATGTACCAGTGGGGGGGTGAGGTTCTTAGCCTCACCTCTGTTGGCCCCCAAATTTGGCCCTTGGTGTCGGTGGGGGGGTGAGGTTCTTTACCTCACCTCTGTTGGCCCCCAAAATTAGACCATCACTAGTAGAAGGGAGGAGGATACAGAAATGTCATGACACCAAGTCAATTAACGGCTCCTAGGAAAAATTACATCACTGGTGACACATCAGCAAAGATACGCTAGCACTACCATAATTCGCTGCATCAACAAATAGATCACAAAGCATACAAGTGATACATAGTCCAGGCAAATTTTGTAAGCAGTTCAAAGCAGAGGAATCTATCAATATGTCCATATCCTTCCAAAATAAATCGACTCATTGATTGAGCATTACTTGTTGAGTTATAAATCATTGATGTATCAGTTTACACGGTTTGTTGTGATAACTCTCGAAGAAGTTGTAGTTTGGTTTTATCTTTGTCTTCACCGGCACTGGGATGAAAATAGGAATTTTGACAATGATGCTAAAAAAAAAATATGTAACATTTCAACAGGTACTAAGAGAACAATATTTAGAACAATTTACATTATCCTGAACAGAATTATTAAATATAATGAAAAGGAAAGGTGAAAGTAAACAAACAGATCTGTTAACCTTCTATTTGTTCATATATTAAAACAATCCTCAACAGCTGTTTACCCAAATTAAATTAAACTATTAAAATCACGTGAATAATAATAAACAAAAATTTTTTGGATCCATGTGCATGAGCGCCCCTCATATGTGATACATGGACATACGCACATACAGACATACAACACAAAACAGAAGTGTGCACACGTAACATATAACACATAAGACAATAGTAAAGGCCTTGTAGCTTTACCTAGGTGAAATCTCCATTGCAATGTTCAAAAACTCCACAGTCAAAATATAAAACTGATCAGAAAAAACATTAACCTAGGTCTGTATGAGCTCAAAAATAAAATAGAACTTTATGATGTGGGAAAAAGCAATAATAAAATAGATATTGAAAAAAACATCCTGGTTAATCACTGTCACAGATGTAAGAATAGCCAAGCTGGAGATCTGGATATCAGCTGTTATGGATTTGAGTGGAATCATCTTTCTTTTGGTCTGTAGGAGCTGTTTTAGTTAGTCTTTCTGGAATCCAAATCGGCTGCTTTTCTTCCTGTGGAAAAACACAAACAGAGCCCCGACTCCAGACTATCACTGGGTCAGGACCTTTCCATTGTCCTGTTAGAATATCTTTCCAAAGTACCTTAGGCTTATGTACATTTTTTGGATACAAATGTCTTTCCGCGGCACTAAGCCCTGATGAATCCAAATTTAAAAAGTTTAGAGTAAAAAGGGTTATTTTAAGTTTATCTTTGGGGGATATATACCCCTTTCCAATTCCCTCCTTTTGTTTCAATAAGTACATTTTAATAGTTTGATGAGCTCTTTCAACTATGCCTTGTCCTTGTGGATTGTATGGAATTCCTGTTATGTGAGTAATGCCAAATGATGAGCAAAATTGTTTAAAAGAGGTGGACGTATAACCAGGACCATTATCGGTTTTTAACTGTTTTGGAACGCCCACAGTGGCAAAATTTTGTAAGCAATGAGCTATAACATCTTTAGTTTTTTTCCCCAGCATGAAGGGAGCCCATCAGAAATCCGGAAGAAGTATCAACTGTAACATGTAAATATTTTAATTTTCCAAATTCTGGCAAGTGTGTGACGTCCATCTGCCAAATATGGTTAGGTATCAGTCCTCTAGGATTGACTCCAAGATTAATTTGTGGTAAAAATGTCACACAATTTTGACATTGTTTTATTATATGTCGGGCTTGTTCTTTAGTTATTTTAAAACGCTTTTGTAAAGTATTAGCATTGACATGGAACCTTTTATGAAAATTTATAGCTTCTTCTATTGTGGAGAAAATATGTATGTCATGTGTAGTTTTATCTGCTAACTCATTGCCCAAACTAAGGGCTCCAGGCAATCCTGTATGTGCCCTGATATGTCCTATAAAGAATGGATCTTTTCTGTCCCAGATTTGACTTTGTATAGTAGAAAACAAAGAGAAAACAGTAGAAGAAGGGGAAATCCTACCAGCATCTTCAAGGGATACTATAGCATTAACTACATACTGACTATCAGAAAATAAATTAAATACAGAATTTTTAAACATCATAAAAGCTTGTAATACTGCATTAAGCTCTACCTTTTGAGCTGATTGTTTGGGTACTAAAAATGTAAAAGTTTGATCAGGGGTAACTACTGCTGCTGTACCATTATTTGACCCATCAGTGAATATATTTGGAGCATTCATGATAGGGTTTTTTTTTGTCATCTTTGGAAAAACTACAGGATGTTTAGACCAAAAAGACAACAAAGGATTAGACGGTAAGTGATTATCAAATGAAACATTAGATTTACACATGATTATTGCCCAAGTATTTAACTCATTAGCTAACTCATCAATTTGATTCATATTATATGGAGTAATAATTTTATTGGGAGAAATCCCAAACACTCCCTTGGCTGCTTTTATTCCTTTGAGTATTAATTGTCCTACAGCCTCAGGATACCTAGTAAGAATAGTATTAGGAGAATAAGATAAATGTATCCACAATAATGGACCTTCTTGCCAGAATACTCCTGTAGGTATATTTTTTGTTGGCAGTACAATAAATAATAAAGGCAAACTTATATCAATTCTATCCAAATGCATATTTTCCATATATGTTTCAATGATTTTTAATGCCTTTCTTGCTTCAGGCGTCAACATGTGGGGTGAATTTGGATCTGATGGACCTTTTAGAATATCAAATAAAGGTCCCAACTCTCCTGTTGGTATGCCTAGATAAGGCCTTATCCAATTTATGTCTCCTAATAACTTTTGAAAGTCATTAAGTGATTTGAGTTGATCTACTCGTATTTGAATTTTGGGTGGACGGACCATGGTTGAGGATAATAAAACCCCTAAATAATTAATTGGAAGATTTAATTGTACTTTATCTATTGCTATCTCTAGATTATAATTTTTTAATAAATTTGTAAGTGTGGCATAACATTCTAGCAATGTGTTTTTATCTTTATGTGCCAATAACACATCATCCATATAGTGAAATATTTGTAGTTCAGGATTTTGATTTCTAAGTGGCTGGATTGCTTTGTTAACATAAATTTGACACATAGTTGGACTATTAGCCATCCCTTGAGGGAGTACTTTCCATTCATATCTCTGATCAGGACCTTCATGATTTAGTGCAGGGATAGTAAATGCAAAATGTGGACTATCCTCGGGATGAATTGGAATTGAAAAAAAACAATCTTTAATATCTATAGCTAAAACATACCAGGTTTTTGGTAAAGCAGACAATTGGGGAATCCCTGATTGAGCAGGTCCCATAATAACCATCTCATTATTAATGGCTCTTAAATCTTGTAATAATCTCCATTTACCAGATTTCTTTTTAATGACAAAAATGGGAGTATTATGGGGAGATACGGAAGGTTGTATATGTCCCTCCGCTAATTGTTGTTTGACCAGGTCATGGGCTATTTGTATCTTTTCTTTAGTCAGGGGCCACTGAGGAACCCACACTGGTCTTTCTGATTTCCAAGTAATTTTGATTGTCTCAGTGGCCCTTTCTGAAAACCCAATCCATGTCTATTTGTTTTTTGATCTATTTGAATTGGTGCTGTCATACCTTGTTCTTGTTCTCTTAATCTTTCTTCTTTCCTAAAGCCTTGTCTAGCCCTAGTAGTGGGCGCATTAGGATTGATGTTATTTGTTAATGTCAAACCTAATTGATCTAGGACATCTCGTCCCCATAAATTTATAGGAAGATGATCCAATACATAGGGCTGTATAGTTCCTTCACATCCTTCAGGATCCTTCCAATCTAATACCATTGCACTTCTATGGGGATTAGTTGCCACTCCTAGGCCTCGAAGCGTTTGAGTGGCTTGTTGTAATGGCCAGTGTTTTGGCCATTCTTGACGAGATATTATGCTAAGGTCTGCACCTGTATCAAGTAGCCCATTAAAGTCATGTCCTTGAATATTTAGTTTTAGCATTGGGCGAGAATCTAGATTTAAAGACAGCATAGCCCAATCTACACCTGTGGAGCCTAATCCCCTGGAACCTCTTTCTACAGTACGACTGGAAAATTTATCATGTAGGCTGGGTATTATTAATAACTGTGCTATTCTATCTCCTGGTGAAATTACTGATATACCTCTTGGAGAACTAGCTATAATTTTTATTTCACCTTCATAATCGGGATCAATTACCCCAGGACTTATCATAAGTCCTTTTAGTGTTGAAGAACTGCGTCCCAATAATAAGCCTACTGTTCCTTGGGGAAGAGGTCCTTTTACTCCTGTGGGAATGATTTGAACTCCCATCTCTGGAGTTAGTACTGCTCTGGCAGAGGCGCAGATGTCCAACCCTGCGCTCCCTCTAGTTTGTCTGATGAGGGATTTAATGGATAATGCGTCCTGGGCACTACCTTGATGGTGTTGCTGGGTTCCTCCACTGCCCCGTATATTTGTGGTTTTGGGCCCCGGAGCATTGGGCCCTCCAGTCCGTTTTTTGGCAATGGAGCCTGATGTCTTTCTCCACGATATCGTGGGTAAACACTTGGTCCTTGTCTGTTTTTTGATAACGGAATACCTTCTATGGTGGTTTGAGAACGGCATTCATTAGCCCAATGTTTCCCTCTACGGCATCGTGGGCAAATACCCGGTATTCTATTCCTTTGATACCTAGCCTTGTTAAACCCTCCTCCTATGGGGCAACTCCTTTTAAAATGTCCTGTTTGATCACAATTATAGCATGTTTTTGGCCTGGCATCTAAAGCCTGTTGTACTGCTGCTAAGACTTGCCCTTGTTCATTAATGTCTCTACATAATTTAATATATGTGTTTAAATCTTCATGTTTCCATGGTCTGATGACCTCTCTGCAGCAACGATTTGCTTGGTCATAAGCCAGTTGTTTTATAAATGGCATTGCCTGTTCTGTATCTCCAAATACTCTAGATGCTGTCTGAATAAGCCTATCTACAAATTCAGCGTAAGGTTCATTAGCTCCTTGTATTACCTTAGATAATTGTCCTTGTAAATCTCCATGCCCCTGTAAAGTTTTCCATGCCCTAACTGCGTCTGCAGCAATTTGTGCGTATACGCCAGGATCATATTCAATTTGTTGCCGTTGACCCTCATAAGGTCCTTTTCCTAATAACATCTCTAGATTTCTTTGAGGGTAACCGGCTGTTGCATTTCGCCTAGCTGTCTCCATGCAAAATTCCTCATTGGCAACCTTCCATAACAAATATTGTCCTCCATTTAGCACAGATCGACACATGTTAGCCCAATCTGCTGGCGTCATGTCTAAGTTGGTAATGGATTCGACCATGCTCACAGTGAAGGGTGCTTGCGGCCCGTAGGTTGTTACAGCCTCCTTTAATTGCTTCACTGTTTTGAAATCTAAAGCACGGTGAATTCGTTGCCCTCCTGCCTGCTCAAGTACAGGGCATGCTAATCTTTGGGGTCCTGCCTCAGGATTCCGTCCATCAACTACGGGAGTTGAGGGCCGCTCAGCTGTAGATGGAGCTGTTGGTTGAATTACGCCCTCTGGTGACAGAACGGGGTTAGTAGCAGCCTCCTGTTGTAATTCCCCGCCTGATGGTTGTTTTTCCTCTAAGCTTTCTTTCTTCAAATCTTCCTCTGTCTGACTAGCTTGAGAGACCTTCTCTTTCGCTTGACCTAACATGTTTTCTACCATAGTCTGGACCTCTAACAATTTACTTAACAGTCTTTCGGTTTGTTTTTTACTAGTTTCTAATCTACTATAAAGGTAACGCAACCCAATAAGATAGCATAAAACAAAACCGAAACAGAATGAAACAAAAACTGAACAAAGAATAGTTGTATCAATTTTCTCTTTCTCAGGGCCGAATAACTTCAAACCTTGAGCCAACCAATTTTCCCAGTTTGCCTGAGAAAATTCTAGGGATAGGCAGCTTGAAACAAAAACAAGATAAATCAAAACGAGAACACATTGTTTTTTGAAATGGTCACCCATTTTGTTGCCTTCCCTCAGGGGCGAGCAATTTTACTCACCTCCAAGCTTCAGGCGTTCCCCGTGCGGGCCGCCAGTTGCCGCAGTCTGGCTGGGCACAAAATCACGAGCCACTCAAGCAGGAACAAAGTTTATTTTTTGAAACTGCCGCCAATGTCCGGTACGCGCCCGGGAAGATTTTTTCCACCCACGCGGCCTGCTCCCGGACCACACAGAGAGCTCCTCCCCCGGAACTCCCTCCTACTGTACTTCCCCAACCAATGGGAACTCTCCAGGAGTCCCGTAGCCGGCCTAGGTGAACAGCAGGAGTCCAATATCCATATGAATGCAAATCTTAACATAATCATATCATCTCAATGGCTAGCTGGCGTCACCTTTAGACTAAAAATGCCATGCATCATATACTTGGCTCTTAGCAATAACCTTTCCCCTGCACTAACTTACTAAAATTTTTCCTACTTGAAATTTTACCTTTTCAAATAGAATGAAAAGTAGTTTCCAAAGCTCTCTTATCACATAAGTTACATTTATAGTTGCTATGCACCAAAGCTTTTGATCAATTGATTTTTTAATGGCAGGGTACTTTTGAAACTGAAGTTTTGAGATGAGACTGAATTTCCCACCTCACCAATTTCCTCTGGTTTCTTCTCTCAAATATTCTGAAGAATAAAGTCCTTAGAAAATCACAGAAGAGGAGAATAAACTGAGCAGAATTTATTTAAGTAAGAAGAGATAGAACTCCCTGTCGCGACCCCTCGCCAGCAAGGGAAAACACGACACAGGATTCTTCTTTCAGCAGTTTATTCAGGCCTTGATTCAAGTATCATCTTCTAGCGACCCCCCGCCGAGCGCCCAAGCACAGCCTAATAAAGCCTCCCGCATACCAATCCCAAGCTGCCACGTGGATCTTTCTCATAGGGTGGTAAGGGATTGCGCGCCAATTCTCCATAAAAGGAGTTGTTTATCACAGGCCATAGTGGAAGCCAGAGCCATCTTCTAATGGCGGCCACGGTCTATAGGAACGGCTCACCACAACTCCCACCATGCAGAAGGGGACTTTATAGCAGGGAAAAAAAAAATTGTGTGTCATCTTAGGAGTTTACATATGATTTTTGGAACAGCATGGAACAAAATCTATGTGAAATAGGTATCTTACTTATATCCTCCTTTCTGTGACCCATCCTCCTTCCTATAACTTCCATCTGGGTTCACCCTCACCTTCCATTTCCATTTCTGGGACAAAGGAATTGGTTGAAGGTGTTCCCACAGGTGAGCCTCAAGGATTTTCACACTTGATATAGGCCTTGATGGTGCTCTTTAATGTCTGCAGGTTAGCCTCCAGGTTTGGTTGCATGGGGCCAATTGCCCTGACTGCCTGGTCATTTTACTATCCTATTTTTTTTACTTTTTACCCTCACAGGCAAAAACATTTTTCTCCAAAAGTCTTTCCTCTCTCTTCTTTTCTCCTGGATATCATTTGTAGAATATCTTGAAGAACTTGAACTGTATTTCCATGTAAAGGCAAAGAATGCTAATCCATATGCATTCATAAAAATTGCACTGATACAATATAATCTCTGTATTAAATAATAATAATAATTATATCTGTATTAAACCATTACAACATATAATAATCTCTGTGTTAAACAATAACAACATATCAGTGCTTGTGCAAGAAATGTTATTATGTACTCTGTTCTTTTCTACTTTTAACACTGAAAAAATAATTACTTTCCATCTGCAAAACAGTTACACACATACATTCTCTCATTAATCTGTTGGGGGTGTGAAAGTTAAAATTCTGAAGATGCTTCAGAAACATTTATCATAACAACACCCTAAAATGCTAAACAATATCAAGTTTTTCAATACTTTTTTTAAACAGCAAAATTATTGCAAAGTAGACTCAGTTCCTTTTTTCTATAAGATAGTCATGCAAATTTAGTTAATTTCCAACTAAAATCCCTTTCTTAATTTTTTAGAAATTTTATTTCTAGAAGAAACTTTTTGCTCACCGAAACTGTCTTAAACAAAACAAAACAAACAAGAAAAAAATCAATGTATTCTGAGGAAATTTGTGGCATTGTTTGTTTTGTTTTGTTTTGCTTTTGTTTTTCCAATAAGGTTCAGTTTTTGTAAGTAACTCATTGGAAGGCCCCAAGCACTATCAATTATTTTAAAAAGTCATTAGTTTTTATCAGCAATATTATGTTAGATGCAATCTTACTAAGATTTAGAGAGAATGAGCACTTTGGGGCTGAAATATGACTGAGGGCTTCAAGTTCTATCAGTACTGAGCTTCTCAAGGGAGGCTGATGTTTCCTGAAATACATAAGTGTTCTGTGGAGCAAAGGTAAAAGATTTCAGTGCCCATAACAAGCAGGTATTCTTGACACTTGTTTTTGTGATTCAGACAACAGTTGAAGAACACGTGGCATACACACTCTTGGCATGTTAGCTTTCTCCAGCAACAAGACTCAGATGATAAACATAACAGCTGAAAAGATTCAGAGAAACAGTATTTGTTATAAATTTACTCTTATTATCTTTTATTACTATATCTATGGGGGGCTGTAAATTAAGTGTGAGGCTGTCTCTCCCTGTGGAGATCACATCCCTTTATGTCCAAAGGTCTGTTTCTCTTGAGATTTCCATTCTCCCTTGAATATGTATCCTCTTACCTATATAAACTTATGCCTACTTCTGGAAAAATATAAATCATTTAAATGTAATTATTTAAACAGAAAAATAATTTAAAAGCGATAATTGGCAATTTTCTGTATGCATGCACACTGTTTCTTGCGTTTCTTAAGCCTGTTTTCTGAGAGAAACAGAATATTCTCATCATATTTTATTTCTGTCCATTATTTTTTATTTTTATTTTTATTACAAATAACAATTTCTAGTATAAACTTTTGTATTATAGAAGAAGAATAACTCATGCATCCACACACACATGGATACAGAAGTTACAAAGTTCAACAATTGTGTTCTGAGAATTATAATTCCTCAATATTCAGTTTCAAAACTGAAAACCTTTACAATTTTAAGTCATATGATTGATTTTTGTACTGTAAGTACAGAAGTACCTGCCTCTTGTTACCTATGCTTTAAACATATACACACATAACTTTCATTAATTTTTGTACATCTGTGTAGGTGCCTAATCATATATTTTGTCTTTTCCAGTAAAGATGTCATCAAAACTATACTGTCCTTCACATCAAAGGTGGAATTTGATGCTGCAAGGTTAGAATGACTATGATCTGTATATACCTTCTAATGCAGTGATTGCTTTGAAACTATATTCCCTGAAACAGCAATTGATCCTGATACATATGCATTTTCCTGAGTCAAATGTATTTAATTATAATAGTAATAATTTTAACAACTTAAATTTAGAACATTTTTTTATATATTTGTTGACCATTCAACAAACATATTTATTCTTCTTCTAAGTGCCTGTTCAGTTCCTTTGCCCATTTATTGATTGGGTTATTTGCTTTTTTTGATGTTACGTTTTTTTTTTAGTTCCTTATATATCCTGGAAACTAATGCTCTAGCCGAGGTGCAGGTGGTATAGATTTTCTTCCATTCTTTAGGCTGTTTCTTCACACTCTTGATTGTTCCCTCTGCTGTGAAGAAGCTTTATAGGTTGATACTATCCCATTTATTGATTCTTGATTTTACTTCTTGTATTTAGAAGTCTTGTTGAGGATGTCGGTTCCTAAACCAACATGATGGAGAGTTGGGCCTAAATTTTATTCTAGTAGTAACAGGGTCTCTGGTCTAATGCCTAGGTCCTTGATCCTCTTTGAGCTGAGTTTTTTAAAGAATAAGAGATAGGGATTAAACTTTATTCTGCTACATATGGATTTCCAGTTTTCTAATCACCATTTGTTGAAAAAGCTATGTTTTCTCCAATGTTTGTTTATGGCAGCTTTGTCTAGTCTGAGATAATTGTATTTCTGTGGGTTTGTCTCCGTGACTTCTATTCTGTTTGGTATTGTGATACCCCTTGCTTCATTTTTCTTGCTAAGAATTTCTTTGGATATGCTGGGTCTCTTATTTTTCCAAATAAAATTCATGACTGCTTTTTGCTATTTCTGTGAAAAATATTTTAAAATGAGTTTTAATAGGAATTGCATTAAATCTGTATAGCACTTTTGATAGTGTACCATTTTGACAATATTAATTCTGCTTCTCCAAAAAGATGGGAAATCTGTTCATCTTCTAAGTTCAATTTCTTTCTTTAGTGTTCTGTAATTTTCAAATATTGTTCAATATATCTAGCACTTAGGGAAATGCAAATGAAAACTATACTGAGATTCCATCTTACTCCAGTCAGAATGGCAATCATACAAGTAACAATACATGTTGATGAGAATGTGGGGGGATAGGTACACTCATAGATTGCTGGCGAGATGGTAAATTAGAGCAACCACTCTGGAATGCAGAATGGAGATTCATCAGAAAACTTGGAATGTTTATTCCAAGCATTTAACCCAGTTATCCCACTCCTTTATGTATACCCAAAGGACTTAAAATCAGCATACTATAATGATGTGGTTACATCAATGTTTATAGCCACTCAATTCACAATGTCTAATCCTGGGCACCTAGCTTGGTGCTCTTCAACAGATGAATAGTTAATGAAATGTATTCTCTCTCTCTCTCTCTCTCTCTCTCTCTCTCTCTCTCTCTCTCACACACACACACACACACACACACACACACAATGGAGTATTAGGCATAAAAAGAATGACTTTATGACATTTGCCAATAAATGGATGTATCTGGATAGTATTATGCTAAATGAAATAAGCCAACCCCCAAGTACCAAAGATTGAATGTTCTATCTGGTGTACAGATGCTAAGCAAAGAGGGTAAGAATAGAAGTTCAGTTGATTAGACACAGGGGAATGAGGGTTAAGAGGAGGCATAGGAATATGAAAGATGATAACTTTTCCTATGTTTATATATGAATATACCACCAGTGAAACTCTACATCATGTACAATCACAAGAATGGGATCTTAATTAGTATAAGTTATACTCCAAGTGTGTATGTGTGTGTATATATATATATATATATATATATATATATATATATATATACACACACACACACATACACATACACACACACACACACACACACACACACACATATATATATATATATATATATATATATATATATATATATATATAATATGTACAAATAAACTCTACTGTCATGTTTATCTAAAAAGAAAAAAGAAAAAAAAAAAGAAAAAAATCAGAACTCTGAATAATGACTGAACTTGAACATATATTTGTTGTAACAGTATGCTAAAAATCTAAAATATCTCACCTGTGACCTTCTCAGTACATTTGTAATTATGTCTACTATTGTGATTAGATTTAAAATGCAAATAAAATATATACACCTCACAAAAGGAAGATATGCAGATGAAAAGTAAGCAACAAAAATACACTCCCTATTATATGTTGTAGACTAACGTAAATAAAAACAATGCTGAGTTTAGCCCACGACCTGCATGGGGTTCAAGTCATGAGAAACCATTAGGGAGTTTTGAATTAAAGAGACAAGACTCTAAATTACCTTTAAGCCAGCTCCAGGAAGGCTTCTCCAAGCTCTAGCCTCCAGCCACCTACTGTGTTAGCAAGGTTTACTGAAGAGGCCAGCAAGAGAGAGAGACCTAGCCAGGGAGTGGACTTTTATTGGAGAACAAAAAATTCTGGGGAAAATCCCATCCAATGAAGATTAAAGGGGGCAGCATCCCAAGGTCAGGGGTGATGATTGGGTCTTCATGGTAGTGGCCAGACATGCTTTGCACGGACAAGCCCTCGGACCTGGAAAAGGGTGGGGAAAGCTCTGACAAAGCTGTGCCTAAGCACCTTTCGTCCAGGGAGGTAACTCAAAACGCGTGCGAGTATGGCCTCCCACAGCTGATATACATCTATTCCCATGACTAAATCCAAAACAATGCCACCACTAAATGCTGTCCAGGTAGTAGAACAGCAGAACTCATTCTGTGTTGGTGAAGTGCAGCAGTACACACACTCATATTGGAAGATAGTACTAGTCTTGCTGATTGGAGCCTATCCTTATCATTGTGAGGTAACCACATATCCTCAGGGTTTTTCTATGCTTTACATGTTTTTTTGTTTGTTTGTTTATTTGTTTTTGTTTTAATCCCAGACTATCTTTCCCAGTTTAATGATCTTTACATATGAAAAAGCTTTGGTAACTTGACATAGTTCTCTCTCTCTCCAAATCAGAGGGAGTTTGTTTCCTGAGTAGCATCATAAAGAAAAAGGGATAAAGTAAGTCTGGGCAGGTTTGCTAGTAACACCCTTAAAAAATTGAGTATTTCTTAAATTCAGGCATTCTTAGCTCTGCGTAGAGCCTTCATATAAAGCTTTCTGCATCCTCTTCATGGAACTTGGAGAAAAATGGGAACTAACATAAACATAAAGTACATGTGTGCTGCTGTTACATGACTCCATGAATAATAATCTGCCTAAATTCATTTACCTCACCTGGGTAAATCTATTAAGGTGTGCAGAGTTGGTCTAGCTTTTGTTTATTGATTAAGGACTTCTTGGCTACTTAGCAAACATAACTTCAAATATACCTCTTATTCTCATTCGGTAGCATGCACACACATGCACACAAACACACACAACCAAAAGGGCTGCATTAAAATGCTAGCATTCTTTAAAAATAAAATCAATTACTTATATTTGCCTAGTGTTATATAAGAAATCAATTACTTGTATTTAATATACAATTATACAAAATTGAAAAATTCTGTACTAAAATGCTCTCATTTGTTTAATTCACTTCATGAAGTAGAGATGGAAATTTGTATTTTTATTTTATGGTTAAAAAACCATGAAAGAACAACTTTTGGAAGAAGGAAGATGACGGCGAGGGGAGTGCATTGTCCCCGTGTGCTGCTTCACTGTGTGGGAGTATGACAAGTCAGGACGGCTAAAGGATATTTTGTTAGGAATTTCCAGCAATAGTGGGGTGCTCCGGAACCTGGAGGAAGGATTTCCATCGCACGAGGATCGGCTACGGGGACTCAAACGCGAGAGGTTTGTCGCACGGAGGGTAACACTGCTTATTCAGCAAATCGCCCCACGGCTAAAGTCTGGGATAGAGACGCAGGGTTACAGCACTGCAGTTTCTGCCAGCCGCGCAAGCACCGTACTCAGGGCTGAATTCTGGGTTCGAGACGGGGGAAGGAAGAGGTCCATCTCGGTTCTCCACACCGGTCAGACCACAGAGGAGGCCAGCAGCCACCATGTTGGTAAACTGACGTCACCACCCCTGTTTTTGACTGACCGCAGCTCATTCAGCCATAGAACAGGTAATTTCAGGCTGCAATTCGCCTGCGGCTTGCAGACAGATTGCTAGGGCTCAGCGCCTGGGTGCTTCTTAGAACCTGATCTTATCAGAGTGAATACCGAGCGCGGGGCGGCCGAGTTCCGGCTCCCGGAACTGAGCCCGCGGGGACTGCTTCTTGGAGCTTACATTTATAGGAGCTTACACCGAGCACGGAGTGGCCGAGTTCCGGCTCCCGGAACTTCCCTGGCCCGGGGCTAGGAGCCCGCGGAAACTGCTTCTCGGTCCGGGTCCTGCTGAGGGCCGGTCAGGACTCACCCGGTGCTTTGGTTGCCCGGCAAGGGGAACGAAATGCTGCCATTCGCATAGGATACCAACATGGCAGAGATCTGACGTCTGCAGAAAGCGGCGGAGGAGGGAACTTCATCAATACCAGTGGTGACATAAGCAGTTGGTCTCCTGGTAGGGGGGGTGAGGCACAGTCACCCGAGTCTCCTCAATTTGTTGTCGAGCCAGAGGGAAGGAGCCGGGCCGCCGCCAGCGCCCGGAGCAGGCCCAGCGGTTCACCAGCGTGGTGACCGCGTGACCCCAATTGGAGAGGGGGTGGAGCGGAGCCGCCACCCGCAACCGCAAGGTGGGCAGACCCGCGACCCAGTGGTACATGGGCGTGGTAGGAGGGGCAGGGCAGAGCCGCGGTTCGCGCTTGCAAGGTAAACAGACCTGTGTCAGCCTGGCGGGTCAGGCCCAGTGGTCTGCCAGTGTGGTACACACGTCACCCCAACTGGAGTAGGGGCAGAGCAGATCCTTCTCCCACGCCCGGATCAGGCCCTGCCGGTGTGGTGGTCACGTGAACCCAATTGGAGTGGGGGCGGAGCGGAACTGCCACCCATGCCCGCAGGGTGAGCAGACCAGTGATCAACCTGCAGATCAGGCCCAGGGGTCCGCAGGCGTGGTAGGAGGGGCAGGGCAGATCCGCCGCCCGCGCCTCCAAGGTAGGCAGACCTACAACAGACCGGCGGATCAGGCCCAGGAGCCTGCCGGCGTGGTACAAACACCACCCTAATTGGAGTAGTGGCAGCGCAGAGTTGCCGCCCGTGCCAGGAACAGGCCCAGCGTCCTGCAGGCGGGGTAGCCATGACACCCTAATTGGAGTAGGGGCAGAGCAGAGCCTCCACCCGTGCCCGAAAGGTGGGCAGATCTGCGACCGACCAGTGGGACAGGCCCAGTGGCCTGCCGGTACGACAGACACGTCACCCCATTTGCAGTAGGGGCAGAGTAGAGCCGCCGCCCGCACCTGCAGGGTAGGCAAACCTGCAACCGACCGGCGGATCAGGCCCGGTGGCCTGCCGGCGTGGTACACTCGTCACCCCAATTGGAGTAGGGGCAGAACAGAGCCGCCGCCAGCTCCCAGAACAGGCCCAGTGACCTGCCGGCATGGTAGCCATGACACCCCAATTGGAATAAGGAGAGAGCAGAGCCGCCGCCTGCACCTGCAGGAAAGATACGCAAGCAGTATGAAAAGACAAGGAAAGAAAGGACAACAAGCAATGCAGGTCAACGCAACTTTAGAAGAGGTAACAGCTGCAGCAGATGGAATGTCAGATAAAGAATTCAGGATATACATGCTTCAGATGATCTGGAGTATCAAGGAAGACATTAACCAGCAAAATCAGACAATGAAAGATCACTTCGACGACGAATTACGCAAACAAATCCAGGAAGCAAAGGATCAACTATACAGGGAGATAGAGGTTATAAAAAACAAACAAACAGAAATCCTAGAAATGCAGGAAGCAATAAACCAACTTAAAAACTCAATGGAGAATACTACCAGCAGAGTAGAACACTTAGAAGATAGAACATCAGACAATGAAGACAAAGTATTTCAACTGGAAAAGAACATAGACAGCTCAGCAAGACTGTTAAGAAACCATGAGCAGAACATCCAAGAAATATGGGATAACATTAAGAGACCAAACTTAAGAGTCATTGGGATACAGGAAGGTACAGAGCTCCAAACCAAAGGAATGAGAAGTCTATTCAATGAAATAATACAAGAAAACTTCCCAGACTTGAAGAATGAGACAGAACCCCAAATCCTAGAAGCCTACAGGACGCCGAATGTGCAAAATCATAAGAGATCCACACCTAGACACATCATAATGAAGATGCCCAACATACAGAATAAGGAGAGAATTTTAAAAGCTACAAGAGAAAGGAAGCAGATTACATTTAGGGGTAAGCCAATCAGGATAACAGCTGATCTGTCAACACAGACTCTGAAAGCTAGAAGATCCTGGAATAACATATTTCAAACACTGAAAGAAAATGGGTTCCAACCAAGAATTGTGTATCCAGCGAAATTAAGCTTCAGGATGGAAGATGAAATTAAAACCTTCCACGATAAACAAAAGTTTAAAGAATTCGCAGCTAGAAAACCATCTCTTCAAAACATCCTCGCCAAAGCATTACAGGAAGAGGAAATAGAAAATAACAATGAAAACCAACAGTGGGAGGTAGGACAGTAAAGGGGGGGGGAATAATCAAAGAGGAAAACAAACCATGTTTAGTAACAGAAATAAACAAATATGGCTGGAAGAACAACCCATATCTCAATAATAACCCTAAATGTTAATGGCTTAAACTCACCAATTAAGAGACACAGGCTAGTAGAATGGATCACAAAACAAGACCCAACAATATGCTGCCTACAGGAGACGCATTTGATAGGAAAAGACATACATAGGCTGAAGGTGAAAGGTTGGGAAAAATCATATCACTCATATGGACTTCGGAAACAAGCAGGAGTGTCCATACTCATATCAAATAAAATAGATTTCAAGCCAAAGTTAATCAAAAGAGATAAAGAGGGACACTACATACTGCTTAAGGGAACCATTCACCAACAAGACATAACAATCATAAATATTTATGCCCCAAACAATGGTGCAGCTATGTTCGTCAAACAAACTCTTCTCAAGTTCAAGAGTCTAATAGATCACCATACCATAATCATGGGAGACTTCAACACACCTCTCTCGCCACTGGACAGATCTTCCAAACAAAAGTTGAATAAGGAAACTATAGAACTCAATAACACTATTAATAACCTAGACCTAATTGACATATATAGAATATACCACCCAACATCAAGCAGTTACACTTTTTTCTCAGCAGCACATGGATCCTTCTCAAAAATAGATCATATATTATGTCACAGGCAACTCTTAGACAATATAAAAGAGTAGAGATAATACCATGCATCTTACCTGATCATAATGGAATGAAACTGAAAATCAACGATAAAAGAAGGAAGGAAAAAGCATACATCACTTGGAGAATGAACAATAGGTTACTGAATGATCAATGGGTTATAGAAGACATCAAGAAGGAAATTAAAAAATTCTTAGAGATAAATGAAAACACAGACACAACGGAATCTATGGGACACATTGAAAGCAGTTCTAAGAGGAAAATTCATTGCTTGGAGTTCATTCCTTAAAAAAAGAAAAAAACCAACAAATAAATGATCTCATACTTCATCTCAAAATCCTTGAAAAAGAAGAGCAAAACAACAGCAAAAGAAGTAGAAGGCAAGAAATAATTAAAATCAGAGCTGAAATTAATGAAATCGAAACAAAAGAAACAATTGAAAAAATTGACAAAACTAAAAGTTGGTTCTTTGAAAAAATAAACAAAATCGACAGACCCTTAGCGATGCTAGCGAAGAGAAGAAGAGAGAGAACTCAAATTACTAGCATACGGGATGAAAAAGGCAATATCACAACAGACACTTCAGAAATACAGAAGATAATCAAAAACTATTTTGAATCCTTATACTCCAACGAATTAGAAGATAGTGAAGGCATAGATAAATTTCTTAAGTCATATGATCTGCCCAGATTGAGTCAGGAGGATATAGAAAACCTAAACAGACCAATATCAATTGAGGAAATAGAAGAAACCATAAAAAGACTTCCAACTAAGAAAAGCCCAGGTCCAGATGGGTATACAGCAGAATTTTACAAAACCTTTAAAGAAGAACTAATACCAATACTTTTCAAGCTACTTCAGGAAATAGAAAAGGAGGGAGAACTTCCAAATTCATTCTATGAGGCCAACATCACCCTGATACCTAAACCAGACAAAGACACTTCAAAGAAAGAAAACTACAGACCAATATCTCTAATGAACCTAGATGCAAAAATCCTCAATAAAATTCTGGCGAATCGGATACAAAAACATATCAAAAAAATTGTACACCATGATCAAGTAGGATTCATCCCAGGGTTGCAAGGCTGGTTCAATATACGGAAATCAATAAATGTTATTCACCACATCAATAGACTTAAAAATAAGAACCATATGATCATCTCGATAGATGCGGAAAAAGCATTTGACAAAGTACAGCATCCCTTTATGTTCAAAACTCTAGAAAAACTAGGGATAACAGGAACATACCTCAATATTGTAAAAGCAATCTATGCTAAGCCTCAGGCTAGCATCATTCTGAATGGAGAAAAACTGAAGGCATTCCCTCTAAAATCTGGAACTAGACAGGGATGCCCTCTCTCTCCACTTCTGTTCAACATAGTTCTCGAAACACTGGCCAGAGCAATTAGACAGACGAAAGAAATTAAAGGCATAAAAATAGGAAAAGAAGAACTTAAATTATCACTATTTGCAGATGATATGATTCTATACCTAGCAGACCCAAAAGGCTCTACAAAGAAACTATTAGAGCTAATAAATGAATTCAGCAAAGTGGCAGGATATAAAATCAACACGCATAAATCAAAGGCATTCCTGTATATCAGCGACAAATCCTCTGAAATGGAAATGAGGACAACCACTCCATTCAAAATATCTTCAAAAAAAATAAAATACTTGGGAATCAACCTAACAAAAGAGGTGAAAGACTTATACAATGAAAACTACAGAACCCTAAAGAGAGAAATAGAAGAAGATCTTAGAAGATGGAAAAATATACCCTGTTCATGGATAGGCAGAACTAACATCATCAAAATGGCGATATTACCAAAAGTTCTCTATAGGTTTAATGCAATGCCAATCAAAATCCCAACGGCATTTCTTGTAGAAATAGAGAAAGCAATCATGAAATTCATATGGAAAAATAAAAGACCCAGAATAGCAAAAACAATGCTAAGCAGGAAGTGTGAATCAGGCGGTATAGCGATACCAGACTTCAAACTATACTACAGAGCAATAGTAACAAAAACAGCATGGTACTGGTACCAAAACAGGCGGGTGGACCAATGGTACAGAATAGAGGACACAGAAACCAATCCACAAAACTACAACTATCTTATATTTGATAAAGGGGCTAAAAGCATGCAATGGAGGAAGGATAGCATCTTCAACAAATGGTGCTGGGAAAACTGGAAATCCATATGCAACAAAATGAAACTGAATCCCTTTCTCTCGCCATGCACAAAAGTGAATTCAAAATGGATCAAGGAGCTTGATATCAAATCAGAGACACGGCGTCTGATAGAAGAAAAAGTTGGCTACGATCTACATACTGTGGGGTCGGGCTCCAAATTCCTCAATAGGACACCCATAGCACAAAAGTTAATAACTAGAATCAACAAATGGGACTTACTCAAACTAAAAAGTTTTTTCTCAGCAAAAGAAACAATAAGAGAGGTAAATAGGGAGCCTACACCCTGGGAACAAATCTTTACTCCTCACACTTCAGATAGAGCCCTAATATCCAGAGTATACAAAGAACTCAAAAAATTAGACAATAAGAAAACAAACAACCCAATCAACAAATGGGCCAAGGACCTGAACAGACACTTCTCAGAGGAGGACATACAGTCAATCAACAAGTACATGAAAAAATGCTCAACATCTCTAGCTGTCAGAGAAATGCAAATCAAAACCACCCTAAGATACCATCTCACTCCAGTAAGATTGGCAGCCATTAGGAAGTCAAACAACAACAAGTGCTGGCGAGGATGTGGGGAAAAGGGTACACTTGTACATTGCTGGTGGGACTGCAGATTGGTGCAGCCAATTTGGAAAGCAGTATGGAGATTTCTTGGAAAGCTGGGAATGGAGCCACCATTTGACCCAGCTATTCCCCTTCTTGGTCTATTCCCTAAAGACCTAAAAAGAGCATGCTACAGGGACACTGCTACATCGATGTTCATAGCAGCACAGTTCACAATAGCAAGACTGTGGAACCAACCTAGATGCCCTTCAATAGACGAATGGATAAAAAAAATGTGGCATTTATACACAATGGAGTATTACTCTGCATTAAAAAATGACAATATCATAGAATTTACAGGGAAATGGATGGCATTAGAGCAGATTATTCTAAGTGAAGCTAGCCAATCCCTAAAAAACAAATGCCAAATGTCTTCTTTGATATAAGGAGAGTAACTAAGAACAGTGTAGGGACGAAGAACAGGAGAAGAAGATTAACATTTAACAGGGATGAGAGGTGGGAGGGAAAGGGAGAGAGAAGGGAAATTGCATGGTAATGGAAGGAGACCCTCAGGGTTATACAGTGGAGGAGGTAGAGAGAGAGGAGGGGAGGGGAGGGGAGAGGTGGGGAGGGGGGAGGGTGGAGGATGGGAAAGGCAGCGGAGCACAACAGACACTAGTATGGCAATTTGTAAATCAATGGATGTGTAACTGATGTGATTCTGCAATCTGTGTATGGGGTGAAGGTGGGAGTTCATAACCCACTTGAATCAAAGTGTGGAATAGGATATGTCAAGAAATTTGTAATGTTTTGAACAACCCACAATAAAAATTAAAAAAAAAAAGAACAACTTTTAAAATATAATCAATTTACACAAATTCTCTTATTTGTTAAATCATTCATTATTAAATTATCTATTTAAACTATTGATGCAAATATGACTAATTCATGCCTCTGGCTCTGAACTGACTTACAATTTAGAGTAAATTATTAAAACAAGAAAATACAGTTGGGAAAGCAACCACTCTACTGTACATTGCACATCATCAGTACAAACTAGTGCTGTTAATGCTGCTGACTTGGAAGATGATGATGATTACATTTTATGGGATACAATATGGAAACACAAGTATCATGATGGTATAATAGCTGGGATTTCTTGGAAATAGACTACTTTAACTTACTTTTGAAGCAAATTGTAGGAATTCTGACCATGGGAATGTACAGAGAAGCGTTCCCCTGATAAGCAAACTCCTTGGGGGTAACAGGCTCTCTGTTTCCTACCATTAGAATGCCCTGCAATCTCTCCTAGGGTCTTGAGAAATAACAATATATGTGTAATGTCTAGCTGGTATGGCAATGCCCTTCTTGAGAAATCTCTGTGCTAGAGCCTCATTCAGCCTCCAGATTGATTGCAGGCATGTACCTTCTTGGAGAAAAGTTGCTTGCTAGATAACTACAATTTTTTTTGTTTGTTTTGTTTTTTTTAAAGAGAGAGAGAGAGAGAGAGAGAGAGAGAGAGAGAGAGAGAGAGAGAGAGAATTTTTTTTAATATTTATTTTTTAGTTTTTGGCGGACACAACATCTTTGTTTGTATGTGGTGCTGAGGATCGAACCCGGGCCGCATGCATGCCAGGCGAGCATGCTACCACTTGAGCCACATCCCCAGCCAGATAACTACAATGTTTCACCAAGCTCTGGTGCTCCTGGATCTGCCCACCTAACAGTAACTTTAGACAATAGACTTTCTTGAGAGCTGCACAAAGCTCCTGACATTGAATTTCGTAACAGTGGAATGTAACTGCAGAATAAGCAATCTTACTGATACTCTAAACAACAATGTAGTTATGGAACTAATGACCTAATGTAAACTATTGGTATAAATAAATGTGGCCACTTGGACAAGGGACCACTTTCCTGCCTCTGCACCTTGTCTCTGTGTCTCTCTTTATTATTATTCCTTACAGCAAATGGCTATTACTTAAATGGTATAGCTTAAAAAAATCACAATGTTGTATAGTTTTGAAATATGTGAAATAGTAAATAAAATGTTTTGTTGTGTACTAGTCTTGATTTTATGGTTTGGCTAACTAAACAAAAGTTATCTTCTATTATTTATAAATAAAAATAATCTCAATACTCATACTCTTAAATGATTCTAAATGATCATGTGTGAAATATTCTCAAAATCAAGGAAATATTTTCCAGATTTTGATCAGTTTTATTGTTCATATTGATTATCAATAGATCCATATATTATATTTCTCTGTATCTTAGTACTGACAAAAATATTCCTAAGTAGATGCTGTAAATAAATCTTAGAGATGAAACGAAGAAAAATTAAAAGTGTCTCCATAATTTGAAGAAAGATGTTTGATCTATTTTCCTTATATATTAATTATCTAGCTAAAAAGGAAATTGTATGTACAAAAATCTGTTATTAATATTTAAGTGAAGTCATTTTGACATCAGTTGGCCAAAATGTCAAGTATCATTAAAATCATGTTCAATAATATGCACCTCCATCTATTTATCTGTGACTGTTGAACAGCTTCTCAATATGCTTTTCACAATGAAGAGATAAGAGCTATTTCCATTGAATTACCTACTTTACAGATAGTAAGGCTCATAGAATCAATTATCTCAATTTTAGCAATATAAATGACCATAAATTGAGTCATTAGAAAACTAATCACAAATAGAACTCTACATGTGTTTAATTTATGTATACTGGATTTGATTTGGGGGGCCATATGAATATGTTGAATGTAGTCAAAATACTATATCTGTGGCTTCCTTGAGATCTTGTGAAAGAAATTCGAGAAAACAAATATAGATAGACACAGATGGATAGATAGATTCTATATATAATGGTAGTTAACACTATATATATCTATTTATTGACTATTTACAATACTCATTTTATTATTTCATATTGTTCTATTTTCAAATACACTGGCTACACTATAATTGTAGGATAGAATTCACAAACGGCTTATGTTGGCATATAAGGCCTTTCAGAGCCAAGCACTGACATACTAACCCATCTTTTCTTTGTCCAGTTCATACGTAGGGAGCTATGCTTTGGACTAGTAATATTATTTCCCACATTGATTAGTTTTCCCAAATCTCCACTCACTCTGAACTGCTTCAAATGTTCTGTCTTTGTTTCAAAATAAATCCTACCAACTGCTCATCTACATATCAGGTTATCTTTGGACATAGTTGAAAAGAAATTCAACATTTTTGAGACTCAGAAGGGGTGAATGCAAGATCTTGATGTCACAGCTTCAACTCTTAACATTTTATTGCTTTTACAGAAACAAGTTCCACCTTGCTAGAGAGGATCACGTGGCAAGGCAATGAGTGCAGCCTCCAATTGATAGACAACATGAAACAGAGGTCATGAGGTGGCAACATGAAACAGAGGTCATGAGGTGATTCCAAAGACTCAGTATTTTGCATGTATACAGAAAGAAAAATTGCTATGAAAGGCCAGGGGTGAAGTACATGCAGTACTGCTACTTGGGCCATATGACTTGAAAAGATGCACTGATTCTAGACTAAACTAATAAATAAAAATGGTATAGGAGACATCTCCTTCCCCCCCCCCTCACAAAAAAAGAAAGGAGACCAAGAGAGTCAAGAAAGGGCATTGAGAAGGAGAAAGGTGGGAAGTACAAGGGAAGGAAATATACCAAATTATGCTATGTCCATGTACAATAAACACAATAAATCATACATCTATATCAATAATGCTAATGCATTCATTACAATAATAGCTGACGGGAGATCATTAAAGTAGAGCAAGTAGATCAGGAAGAGGGAACAGGGAAATGAAATAAATTGATCACATTACTTTATGTGCATGTATATGGTAGCATAATGAATCTCACCATTATGTATAATTATAATATGGCAATAAAAATAAATTTTAAAAAAATGTGATAGGGAGGCTTTAACAAACCTGGAGTTGAGGATTGTAGCAGAAACACTAGGAGTCCTCTAACAAATCCATACTTCCTACAGCTGAGAACTATTTATCATTAAATAATAAAATACAAATAATATCTAAATACCCAAATATCAGAAACACAAATAGAAACCAAAGTATGGATACATGAAAAAGTACTTACTAACATATATAGGTTAAATTTTATTGGACAGGTTTGCATTTCTCCCATGCGTGTTACAATAAACATTACAAAAGTTATTATTATTACCACACTTAGCTATGAGAAATGAGTAAACACTATTATTTCATTCATATATATTATTTTTGCATACTTTGTTTTTCCTGGAGACCAAATAATCATATTAGAACTAAAATAAATAGCCTTCAAATTTGCGGGCCCTGGCTTACCTTTCAAGACTAAATAGTGCCTTAAAGGGAGATGTTCATGAGTATTATACATTGGATTACACAGCTTATGTTTGAGAATTACTTGCTTTACTTAGAAAACTTTCAAACACATTTATTTTGCCACTTAGTGCCTTTTCTCTTCTCCTTTAATTCCAACTTCGTATAAGTCAGAGATCCATATGCCTTTCATTAAGTTTAATTTATAGTAGATTCTCATGCAAGAACATAATCATCCAAAACTTCTACAAAGACCAAGATCAAAAGACTCAGTGGAAACTTAAGTGGAGCTATTATACATTATATAACATCAGTAACTATTATCAAATAGTTCCTATCCCACTATCCATTTGTGACTTTTTTCAACCTCAGCCACATTTTAGCTGAAATAAATTGCTTACCAGGAAAAGTAACCAGAAATCTATGATAGTTACTGAGTCTTCGTTTTCTTCTCCAGACCGTACTAAAGAATGTGACTGCATAAACCAGAAAGCTTGATTTTTGAACACTTCACATATTATAATTTAAATATCAGAATAAAAATACTACTTCAACTGCTAAGGTATTTTTTTTTTCTGTGATGAACAACACCATAGGTTGCAGTGGGTGAATGCAATTAATAGCAATATTTAAACATGATGAATTTTATTTGTTGACCAGTTTGAGATAGCTTTTCTTCTCAACACAAGCTCAGTTTTGATGACATTAAAGAAAACAAAAGATGCTTTGATCAAATTAGGAATATGACACTTTTGCATTATATTAGAGATAAGGAGAAATTCCAAGGCTAATACAAATGACAACCTTCTATCAGCTAACAATTCTGAAGTTTAACCCACTAGTTATTTCAAAGTGTTTGAACCTAGTTGTACTTTGTAATATGACTTGAGAGCTGTCCTATACATTTGAGTTCAGCCTAAACCATTGTAGTATTTAGCTGACAGATACAGTAACAACTCTGGAAGTTTTCTCTTTATATTTAATGCTATTTGTACAGTAAATTTAAATGAAAGTTATATTCCGACTAATGAATTAAGAGTGTAACCTCACTTAATCCCTGTGGGTTTTGTTCTGACAGTATACTAAGGATGTGTTGCCCTCTTACCCACTTAACTAAGAAGAGATGAAAGTCCCTGCCTAAGACTATGGCTTGACCTAACCTAGAGAAAGACTCTGATGTAGAGTTGTTTTCTTAGGCACAGGTAAGCTTAGCTTAATTTCTACAGGCATCCCATTGCATGATGTCAGCCTTCTTAAAAGTCATCCCTTGGAAGAACAATATACATTCCGAATGCACCCAATAAAACACTTTTTCCTCCCATAATATATTGGAACAGATTATAATACCAGAAAGGCAGTTGTCTTAAGTTTAGAACCCACACAGTAAAAGAAATAATTATGTATTTAAATATTTTTGAAAAACCATTCTCAGTGTTCCAACAATCCCATCCCTTTAGGAGATGTCTATGGCAACTGAAGATGGCTAAAGGAACAGTACGTACACTCTTCCCATCTTGCACTGACTCAGGGGCATATGCTCATTTATTGGAATGAAAGGAAGAATGGCATTTGGTATTTAAAAATGTTCTCCATCTCTTTCTTTTGCATATTAATAAATGGTACATATGGATTTTTTCCAAAGTAATGTCAATATCTTTCTTGGATTTTATGTAGTTTTTATTTGGAAGATTTCTTCAGTGTCTAGGGACAAAATACAGACCAAGATTTTTCAATTCTCTGGATATGTGAGAGTGTTCATGGGAGCTGGAAGAATTTCCTGATCATTAGATAGCACTCTAGACACTCCAAACTATAGTAACCTACCCCATGTATCTTGGGGTGCCTTTCTGTTCTTGACATTTTTTGTCTGTTTGCAATTTGTTTATTCTGATGGACAGGAAGGAATGAGAAAGATGTGAATATTTAAAACTCTATGTAGGCAATTTAGGAGAGGAGTAGATTTGAGTTTGATCCTGCTTTACTTAGTAATGTATGTATATACTTGTTCATGGTCAGAGGACTATCAAATTGTGTTCATCTTAAATATATTTTACCTTTAATAATAATGTATCTAGGTTAAATTTTCTCTCAAAAAAGACTGTCATGTATAACTAATTAGAAAAAATTAAAAAAATAAGCATATGCTTAAACACACACACACATACACACAATAACAACAACAAAAAATAACAAACTAATGCCTTACCCTCCTTTAATACCTACACAATGGGTTACCAGAGGAAATATTCCCTCTGATTCTCATACTAGTGGGTACATGTTAGAAGAGACTTTGATCATTCCATGAACCACCTCAAACTTTCCTCATGAAGTTTTCCTCTTATGTCAGTTTAGACTTAATAACTCAATATTTCAAAGGAAATACATTACATAAATAATTTGTTAGGGTCAGAGATGAATTAATGGGTAAGAAAAAATATGATTGGAAGAAGATAGAATTCCCCTTAAAAAATAAAGTTCTTTGCACTTAATAGTTATAAAGCATGAACCACCTCCATATAGAAACTGATCCTGAGCAGAGATAAGTGAGAATATGTACTGTTTTTCAAACTGGCTTCTATAGAAATCTTAACATTTAGTATTTCTATGTTGGGTTATAAGGAGTAGCTAAAATTCAATTGTTCTGCCTTCCCTTAAAAGCACATTGGAATTCTTTTTGATAAGTCTTAAGTTCATATTAGAGTGCAGTATTGCCTTTCAAGCACAGAATAACAGTGTTGTGAATAAATGAATAATAAAATAAAAGTGCCCTGGATCACATTATTTTCACTGCCAAGGTTCTTGTAGTTTTATCCTTTCCAATGGGAAAATAGTTGCTAATTATTATGAGAAAAATGAAACATAACTGCTGAGGATGGAGTGCTTTAGTCAAGTTCTCATGAAAAGCATGTGTGTATACACACACACACACACACACATATATACAAACACATGTGTATACACACACACACATATATATATATATATATATATATATATATATATATATATATACACATAGACACGGAGAGAGACATTTATAGATATATATGATATATGTATCACATATGATATACATATATATATACATTTATATATATATATATATATATACACATACATATATATGTATATATATATAAAACATATGATATATATCTATGAGAGAAAGATTTATAATGAGGAATTGACTCACATTATTATGTGGTTAATGTGTCCCAAAATCTGCAGTTGACAAGCCACAGGGAAAAGTCAATGGTATAGTTTCTTTCTAAGTTCAAGGCCTGAGAATCGGGAGAGATGATTTCAGTCAAAGGCTAGCAAAGTTAACTTCAAAGGTTAGCTCCAGAATCAGAAAGAGCCAATATTTCAGTTCAAGTCAAAGGGCAGGAATAAATGATGTTCTTGCTCATTCAGATGAGCAAGAAAACTTGTCTCCTACTTGTGGAAGAGTCAGCCTTTTTATTCTAGCTGGGCTCTTGAGTGATTTGATAAGGCCCATCCACATTAATAAGGAAAATAGGTTTTACTCATTCTATCAATTTAATCTCAACCAGAAACATCCTTATAAACACAGGAAGAATAATGTTTGACCAAATGTCTCGGCATTCCATAGCCTAGATACCTTGACACATAAAATTAATCATCATGGGTATATCAGGAATAAATAGTCTATAGAGAATATTTGCCAAGTTTCAAATGTGGGACTGATAATATGTTCTAGGGTTCTCGGTGTAGACTGGCTCAAGGCTCATATTGACTAAGTATGTGTTCATATTTTATAGTATATATATAAATCTTTTTCAAACATAGGATGCTCAGTATTTTTTTAAAAGAGGAAAATCATATTTTGTGAGCAAATTTTAAATGGTAATAATTTAATGTAGCTTTTTAAAATTCTGCAAATGAATATTTCTTTGTAAATCTTTATTTTTATTGTCTTTATATGCAAATAAGAAAAAAATGTTTAGAACTCAAGTAACAATAATATTCCATCTTGAGTCTATTTTTGAGCCTTAGATTACTTGAATAATTCATTTAATTCTACTTCACACTATGTTGCTACATGTAAGAGCAGATAATCAATAGTAAAATATTCATATTATAATTTTTTTTATTTATCTATAAATGCTAATATAAAGGAAAAAATATATAGGGAATACAATATATATAAAAAATAACATATGGCCTTTATGTTTGTGTACAACCACTCACTCCATCATGACTAATAAAAACTATTTCAGTTGCTATGGAGTAATCTGATAAAATGATTAATCACGAATGCTATTTAATCCTAGTTTTAATCATCTTCATGAACCTGAATACAATTTCTAGCTCTAATGTACTTTTTTTACATTAATAATTTTTGTAAAATTAGAGTTCCTGGAGCTCTGACACAATATATAATAAATTCATGGGGCAAATAATATTAATATAATTGTAATTACATTTTAATAAGAAAAAAATAAATTATTTTAAAAGTTCTAAATAATTTTAAAATATGGAAGCTAAGTCTAGCTCTATCTTAAAACTTTGAGACTAATTTTCAATTTCTCTCAATTGGAAGAGGCATTTTGTGTCGTGTATAGACATTTCAGGCTATAATGGACATTTCTGCCTTGCTCCTTGGCTCACAATAATCAATACCAGTGAAAGGTGGCAGAGAGGATGGATGAGCTTCAATGTTAGAGTTAGTTCTTACTTGGACTTAAACCAAAGAGTGATTTTGTTGCTGGTCATCGAATTTCCAACGAAGTCTATTATCTGGCTTTACTTCTGCCTATTGCTTACCTCTAATGCAATATTCAACCTAAATCCCCAGATACAACATTTCTTATTTCATATATGTGATTTCAGCTAACTTAATTCCCCCTGGAACTGTACTTACTCCAAACAGTTTTCAGAATACACCTAACAAACCTCTCATTCCCTACATTCCAAAGTTGTCATGACTGTGTTGGTCAGCATAAGTTGGAGAGCTTTGGTTTGGAAATACTAGCTTGGTTCACACTCATTTTTTAACAACAACTCTTCTCTCCCTTTCAGGTAAACCCACATAATAATGTGCAATATTCAAAACTGAGTTGACTGATGTGCTATATGAACTTGCTTTATGATTTTTAAATGAGTTAGTAAAAGGGAAGCACTGAATTAAACTAATCACGTTTGTTACATGTGACTCCAATAACTTGATTTTGCTGGATAAAAGGTGGTCATTCATCCATTCACATGTTCATTCACAAATTTAATAAATATTTCTTAAAGCCATTCATTTCTTCAAGTATATTAATCTGAAGAAAAAAAATATAAGATATCTTTTTATTTTTTTACTCAAACAAACAAACAGACAAAAAAACACACACACCATTATATTCAGTTGAATAGTAAAGCAGGGGATTTCATCGTGAAATGATCATTAACACTTAATGTGCCAATTTTCAAATTCTTCTGAAAAGTAAGTAGGTATTGACTAAGAAAGTGGTGGATGATGTATTAAAAGTATTCCAGAAAGAAAAATGTATAGGTTCAAAGGATCTGAGTAGAAAAAGAGAATGATAATGTTAAAAAATGAAAAAGTTGCCAGGTAAAGTGGCAGGTGTTAATGTATTCATGTTTTGACAGGTCACATTAAAGACCCAAAAGAAAGTCACTGAAGGATGAAAATAAGGAATTAATCTGACTATATTTGTCTCAAGAAGATTACTTTAGTTCCAAATATGAAAAAAAAATATTAGTAGGAGCAAGATTAGATGTTGAGAAACAAATTAGGGACTATTATAATAGTTCAGGTAAGATACACAGGTATCTTGATTGGTGACAAGAATGGACATGCTAAAGAGGAAAAAAGTTGAATCAATAAAACCTGATGTTTGAGGGGAAAGACGATGCTAATTATGATTAAACATGGACAAAATTCCATTGGTATCTAAATGTTCTTCGTATATTTTACTCTTGCTCCATGCTCAGGCCGTCTTTAATGAGTAGACAGAAGATGTTCAATGCAAATCATGATAAGTCAGGTATGTCTAAGGCCCTTCAAATTCTTTTTATTTTAAAATTTTAAAATAAGACTAAATACTCAATTGACCCCTAGGTATCTCTTCTCTACCTCCAAGTCTTATTTTTTTTCTGTACAACACTATTTTGCATCCTTCTTTTTCTTTTTTTTCTTTTTTCTTTTCCGGCTTGTTTGCTTATGAATCTGTTAGTATTTGGTGCTTGCAGAATTCAAGTTCTTTCTTTTCTCCCCCATAACAGGGACAACTCCTCTATGACCATCACATTTGCACTGAAAGGTCACTTTCTCAGGATACACTGTTTTAAATCCTAGGTAGATATATTTTTTTCACACTTATAGCATCTTATACCTTCTCTTTCACACACACACACACACACACACACACACACGCATGCACACACACGTTATATTACTCAGCTTTTTCTCTTATGTGACTGAAATACTGGACAAGAACAATTAGAGGAGAGAAAGTTTATTTGGGGGCTCACAATTTCAGAGTTCTCAGTCCCTAGACAGCTGGCTCCATTTCTGTCTCTAGGTGAAGTAGAACATCATGGCAAAAGACTATAGTGGAGGAAAGCAGCTCATGACATGATCAGAAAGCATAAAGAAGGACTTCACTCACCAGATACAGAATATATACCTCAAAGCCATGACCCCAATGACCCGCCTCTCCCAACTTCACCCTACCTGCCTTCAGTTACCACTTATTTAATTCCTACCAGAGGATTAATTTCATGATTGAGTTAAGTCTTTCATAAAAGAACCCTTCCACCTCTAAACCTTCTTGCATTGTCTCACACGTGAGCTTTCGGGAGACATCTCACATCCAAATCATAACACACATAAAAGTGGTTTTTCTCATGAAACTGTAAACTGATTTCCCAAGTTTGTCTAAGCCTGGTTAGAAATGTTAAATCATGTGTATCACTTTTATGCTGTTTATTTTAATTCTGATTCTGTTGACCTCTAGAGCTTTACAGTGCTAGTTATCCCAAAAGCTGAATTAAGCATTTACATTTTTGCCAATACCTAATATGCTAAGTTCCAGATATATTTATTAAATAGTTTATGGTACAGGGAATGTTGAGAAATCTTATTAATGAGTTAAAATGAATGTTACTAATGATATGATTAGCCTGATGGTTAATATTTTCGCATAATTCATTTTCTGTCACCTTATTTTTGAGAATCTACATCTAGAACAATGTGGTCAGTATATTTATGGATATTTGATTTTGATGTATGTGGTAGGTCGAAGATTTAGGGTGAATTAGCAGGCACAGAAATGCATGAGGAAACTAAGAACAAAAGCAAAATAAAGGACTAAATATCTAGTATTAGAGTGCAATATGTGTACAAATGGCTGGTAGATTTTTTATGAATTATCATATTTAGTTTTCTATAATTTAACTGATATTCGCAATTATTTTACCTTTCCATCCTTGGCACAAATCTTTTGCTATTTACCAGGAAGTTTTTAAGTTGGAAGATAATTTTTGCTTTAAAACTTGGAATTGAAAAGAAATTCTTACAACATTGCATTATAAGAACATCCAAGAATTACACTTTCTATTAATTTTATATAAAATAAATGAGTCAAATTTGACTCTATATTCATCTACACAGAGAAAAGCTCAGAGAAAGTTAAAGTTTCCTTGAAATTTACATTTCAAAGCTATCAGAAGCATACCAATTGAATAAATGATTGTATTATTCTGCTAAAATCAGTCAAAACACATCTGACTTTGGTTAGGATGCAGAAAGATGTAAGAGATCATCGCTGTCAATGAAAGTGACTTGAATCACTTACAAAGTTATGATATTTAAACTAATCTAATTCCCAGGATGGATGAGATATCTGGTTATTTTCTTCCCTGGTGGAGTGATAAGGAAAGGAAGAAAGATCTTTCTTAGAAGGAGTGGGGGGTAAGCACATACCAAATACCTGTAGACTAGCAAGCTAAATAGAATCCCAAAGAAACAGCCCAAGCCACCTGGTAAATCATTACCCACCCATCAACTCTTTCTCAAAGGCATCACCAAATGCCTAGCAATTGTACACTGATGGTGGGCGCAGAGCAAAAGAAATGAGCAAAAGCCCTCCAGGCCTGCTTTAAATACACTGCAGTGACTCTCTGAAGGTGCATGGCAGGGTATGAGAGCTATGGGAAATCCCTGTGAAATATTTCCCAAGCTTTCAACATGAGGGCGAGATTGCTGTGAAAAATTCTTCTGAGGCACTGGGGCTTTCACCTAATTTCATACAGGAGCCCTCCTATCCAAACACTGCAAGCTCCTGGCTGTGTAACAGTAGGGGCAGGACTGGGAAACAGAGAAGTTTTGGTACAGTCTCCCAAGAGTCTGGCAAGTAGTATATAAAGACAAGTGATGCTTCCCATAATTAGGAAAGCTGACTCCTGGGTTGTAAAGCACAAAGGCAACCCTGGAGCTTCTGTGGGGCTAAGATCTCAAGTCCTACTGTAAAGAAAGCTCCAATTCTATACTCAAAACATCTAATGCCTGTGATGAAACTAATCTAACTTAATTGACAATAGAACCCAAACTAGTTATCATACAAATTGAAATGACTTAAACTTTTTCTCTACCACTAATGTGTCGTATTTTTAGGGGGAAAATAGATGATAGTGGGAACATAACGTTAAGACACTCAGGGTTGTTAACAATTAACCTCATTTCTGCTCCTAGTCATACGTATAGGGAAGAAAGAGAAGACAATGATTGAAGAGCGGGTTCTGGAGTCTAAAATAAAGCAAGTCACACCTTATCCAATGGGCTTTTAGCTTTGAGGCTCCCTCCTCTCCAGAGATTATGTCTTTTATTATTTAAATAAAACTTGCTTGCTACACTTGCCTTGGTGTTTGGGGGCGTTTATTCTTCAACACTGGGGAACAAGAGCCTGTTCCTAACCTGCATCAGACTAGTGTCAGTATGAAGGTATTATTATTGGATATGGAAAAAGAAAAACTCCCAAGATAGTGTAGCCTGGGAAAGGGAGTAAAAAATAAAGGCATACATTGAGAGCATTGATGCCTCCCTGTACATTCTTTTCCCTGATGATAAAGCAAACCCTGGGGAGGAGGTGTGTATAAAACCTAGAAAGGCAATCACTGGGAAGAAGCCAAAGCATTAATCTTTCTCTAAACAAATCCTTTCCAGATACAAACCACTGACCCAAAGCCTCCATCCTGTTTAATAAGATAAATCCCAGAGACTGAGGGGGGCTGACCTCAGACTCCCTCCCATTTTGGCCCGTAAAACAGACCCCAAATTCCTGAGTGCCCAAGCTGACATGCTCATTAATTAAGTCAGTATAACCTGCATAAGCCGAAGCCCCTCCTTTGTTCAGTGGCTCATTTTCCACCAGGAGAGTGGGTCCATTAGAACCATGACTTATTTCTGAATAAAGGCTTTTGGCTCACCTGTGAGGTTTGCATGCCCTGGTCCTTTTGTGCTAACAAAACGTTTGTGTCTCCCTAAAACTTATACACTCAAATATGAACTTTCAGAGTGACTGTATTTGGAGATGATGCCGCTGAGGAAGTAATCATCACTAAATGGAATCATAATGATTAGTGACTATAAAGGAAGAAATATCAAAGCTTGATCATTCTCTCTGTCTCCCCATCCCCTACCCTAAATAGTCTGGAACTTGATGTAGGACATATAGGCTCAAGAATGGTAAGAATGAATTCCATTCTTTAGGCCACCAGGTCTATGGTATTTTGTAATGGCAGTCAAAAAGAGCTTTACAGAAGGAATTATGCTTTTTTTCTTTTCTTTTCTTTTCTTTTGGTAATATTTATTTATTTATTTATTTTTGCATTACAATTCTTAATACACCATTATATCATAATTTATAATATCTCTTATTATATATAAGGTATGTTGACACCAAATTCACATCTTCATACATGTATTTTTGCATAGTGATGAGGGTCTCCTTTCACCATCCATGCTATTCCCCTTCTCCTTCCCTTTTCCTCCCACCCCTATTCCCTATCTAGAGGTAATCTTCCTCCCTTGCTCTCCCTCCCAACCCCATTTTGAGTCACCCCCCTTATATCAGAGAAGACATTTGGCATTAGTTTTTTGGGGATTGGCTAACTTCACTTGGCATAATCTTCTCTAATGCCATCCATTTCCCTGCAAATGCCATGATTTTATTCTTTTTTATTGCTGAGTAATATTCCATTGTGTATAAATGCCACATTTTTTTTATCCATTCATCCACTGATGGCTTTTTTCATGAGAAAATGTTTATAACTTTAACACTGTGTCATCCAAAGAACTTGAGAAGGCTTTGCACAGTAGAGTATAAAATCATACATGTAACATGGAATCAAGGAAAGAGAAAATAAGAGATGGGTTATAAAATAAAACCAAGTTTAAAGTTGCTGTACTATTATCTTTTTTAAAAATTTTTATTCTAATTTGTTATGCATACTGTCATCTTAATGACTTATACACCTTTCACAAATCTGATCGTAGACTTATTAGGCAGACTTGCAAAAGTCATAATCATCTTTAGTGTTTTCTTCAACTTGAAGACCCAGCTGACAAAAACCTTCACTCTCTTGAGTCAAATTACCCCTTCTATTTGATGTGCTCTCAGACTTATCCTGGCATGCCTGTTGATGCTGTCACATTACATTGTCTGGTGGCAAAGTTTAGAGCTAAATCATTTATTTCAACAAGCTTAATGTTGAATCAGCACAGTTGTTTGCAATTAATCCTTAAGTGACAAAAAATAAAAATACTAAACTAAAATAATATAAATCTTTGTACATATGAGAATCCCCTGCCTATAAAATACAAACTCTGCAACTTAGTTCTCCAATTTCTTCCTCTTAGATAGTGGATTAGTAGGAATGTTATGAATGAAGTTAATGTGTTCCAGAGGTATGAAACTGAAAAAAAAGAAAGGTCAGAATCTGTATTATACCAATATAAAATCACCAGCTGGGCACAGTGGCACATGCCTATAATCCTAGCATCTGGAGAGGCTGAGATAGGAGGATAGTGAGTTCAAAACCAGCCTCAGCAATGGCTTGGCGCTAAGCAACTCAGTGAGACTCTGTCTCTAAATAAAATACAAAAAAGGACTGGGGATGTGGACTCAGTGTTTGAGAGTCCCTGAGTTTAAGCAATCAAACAAAACAAACCAACCAACAAACAAATCACCATAAAGAGTGAACCATGCACAAAATGAGAATCTGAGGGAAATGGCAGAGAGGTGAGAAAGCAGTGGGTAGCAGACTGAAACAGAAAGATGTAAAAAAGAAAGAAAGACTGAGGAGCCTAGTGATATGGGAACTTTAACATACCTCCCACACTATTTTGCATAACCAAAGAACTTAATCTCATTCATTTTATGACCTCTAATTCTACTTGTTTGCTATTTGTGGTAGTTTTGCCAAGTGCTAAGTATATCTAGCCTAATTATACATTCTAGAACTGGGGGAAAAAACCACTGGACCCCCTGTGAATCAGACCTTGGCCAAAACTGATGTCTATGAGCCCTACTTTTACTGGAGGGCCACAAAGATGTTTTGGATCCTGCAGAATCAATGTTAATTCAGAGTCTATGTCTAGTAGTCCCCAAATGGTCTGATCATTGCTTTTTCCTCATTGCACAATACCCTGGTAAAAGGCCTTAGGTCCCTTTGGGGAAAGATGGGAGAAAGATTAACAGTGAGACATTTTGGAAGTATACTGGGATTCTTCCTCAAGGGGACCTGGCCTCCCCTTCATTCAAGGTGTTTCATATCTGCAAACTGACTCAAATCTGGGAATTGGTTGAGGGGCCATGATTCTCTGCTGTTATGATCTAAGGCAGACTTTTGTACATTTGCCCTAGAATTTTTCTGTTTATATAAATCAAATAAGAAATTTGGTGTCTTTCCCATCTATTTGGCTTCTAGAAACACCCTGATTGATTAGCCAACATCAGAGATCTACATGAGTCAGAATATTTCATTTATTTCTTATTTGCTGTCCATTATTGTAAGTACAACCACCTGTCTTTGGCTATTGAGTACAGCCTCTTGGCCCCTTCCTCCCTAGGATGCATGTATTCCCATTGCATTTAAGTCTCCCAAGTGAATGACTACAGTAAGATCTGATATACAGTAAAAGCAATGACAGAGCTTTTCAAGGATGCTAGTGCTCACCTCATAATTTTTTTCTCACATTTTTTTTTGTATAATATAAGGTGAAGGTCACACACATCTTCTGTATCCTCTCAGCATGAAGGAGAAGGTCACACAAAGAAGATCAACTCCAGCATTCTGATCTCTCTGAGCCACTGAATTCCTTCATCCAGGGTAAACCAAGGGGTGTCAGGAATTTCCAGCTAACCAATAGTAGGCCATCCTTTGATCCATACTTCATCTAAGCATTCAGACAAACTATTAGCACCTTTTTCTTTTCTTTTCTTTTCTTTTCTTTTCTTTCTTTCTTTCTTTTAACACTCTTAGCTGCTACATTAAATTTAGAATCTCTGCTTAATGGTCCCATATCAATAAATTCAGCCTGGTCTAAGTTTATGTTCTTTCCATCATTATTCCCATACCCATCAAATTCATTCCTACATATGTCCCCCAGAACATGGCTTGTATAAACTAGAAAACTCAAGAATTTCCTTTGGAGTGTAGCACACCTCCTCTTGGGTCACATGGCATACCACACCTTGAGGAACCTGTTTAGACTTGGATCTAGTTATAGGTCTAGAGGCAAACATGAGTGGTGATGGTGGGTCCTGAGGAATATCAGCATTTTCATGCTGAGCAACTGAATCCAAAGGTCCTTACTGTTTCCATAGACAAAGCAGGATTAGCTCCCTCCAGGGGAAGTGGGGAAGCCATTATCATAGAGGGTGGGGGTCAGTGTGTCTCAGTCAGGGCTAAGGGTCCAGAAGCAACACTTTGGTCAAAATAAACTCATCAGAATGTAGGAGTTCAATGACCTCAGCCCCTTCAGTGTCATCCCATACTTCTCTGTCCCAATTTACAGGATTCCATTCTTTTCTAAATAGCAACCTCACTTTAACTACAGACACATTTTGAGACTGAGAGTTAAACTTGTATCTTAATTCATTCAATTTCAGAATGAGGGTTTGTGTTTGTTTTTCAGCAATCTCAGCCCGATGAATACAAGAGAGAAGATTCTTCTTCAGAGCACACTGGGCATATTTTAGATCAGTTATGGACATCTGCCCCTGAAAAATTGAATTTCTTAGCTCATCCTTCTCCTTTGTTACTTTGTCCAATGAAGCAAGAAGCAACCAAACAACATCATCATATTTCTTAGTGTTCCAGAAATGTTCAAAAGTTTCATATATAGAGTCACTAAATTCCTTGCTTTTATAAGTAGTGAATTGAGAGGATCAAATGCATTTTCTTTATGAATCTCATTAAACCGTTGACACCATGGTCTATAAGTGTTCTTCATAGTAGCAGGAGGAGAGACTTTAGCAATTTTAGGCCTAATCAATTTAGACAGTCAACTCCAGAAATCACAAAACCAACTAAGGAAATTCAACCTTATACTTCTGTTTCTCAAGAACCATTCAGTTAATCCCATCAGGGGATTAATTCGTTGATTTAATTGAGGCTTTCATAAACCAATTATTTCTCATCTGAATTTTCTTGCACTGTCTCACACATGAGCTTTTAGGAGAAACCTCACATCCAAACCATAACGCTACTGTATTTCACTTTTAATTTATGATGTGAGCTGAATTTATTATGGTGCTTTTCCTACAGCCAAAAGATCCCTTGCTTAAAAACATCAAATTTTCAAATTATCACTTTTTTTTAAAGTCAGAGGTTTTATTCTCAATTCTTCATTATTGCTGCTAGAAGACTTTTGGTTTTGCTTTTTGCTAACATTTTCACTTTCATTTTTACAAAAGAAAATTAAGGAAATCATATAGACCAAGCTTTGTATTTCCTTGTAGTTTAAAAAATGCATATTTTTCTATCAGTAAATCAAAGCAATGTAACTCAATAAATTGTGTATCATTGACAGACTATGAGAACCATTTTCCTGAATTGGCAGTAACATTTAAATCACTTAAGAATGTCATTTAAAAGAAAAAAAGTGAACCATGATAAAATAATTTAATATTTAAATTAAATTTCTATATGTATGATATGCTGATTTTTAACAAATCCATCTAACAGATAATTTTACAAGCAGAATGTAGACATTCCCTTGTTTGTTCACTGTAATGCCTAATACATTTATTCTATTCTATTTAAAAAAAAATCTTAAGTTTCATCTCCAAACTACTGATTTATACATAATGGAGAGTGGACACAGCATTGATTCGAATTCTATTCTTCTATTAAGAGTAAAACAGAAAAGTAAAAATTTTAAATGTCCTTATTCTTTCAGTAAATAATTATGTGACATAAAGAATTTTTTCGACTTCTCAGAACTATACTTTCTGCACCTATAAGACAGACATGATTTGATATGTCCAAAGATCCTCAGGTTTCATCTTGAACATTTCCCCCATCTTCAAAACATATCTTTTAGTATTGTACCATTTCTCAGCTCCCGAAGGGGAAAAAAAAACAAAATCAAAATATTTACCACACTTTTACACGTATTTTATATAATAAATATTATATAATAAAAGGGATAGGGTTGATGTTAAAACCTATCAGTCTCATTCAATGTACAGCCACATAGGTAAAAAGTAAAATTTTCCTGCAAGATTGAGGTTCCTACATTTAACCTCAAAAGCCCTAGCTTTTTCTCCTCTGAAAAATCATGAGGTTTTAGGTACCAGAAGAAATAAATTGGGTGATCGATTACAGAGTTTTATGAGATATACAGTTCTTTTATTCTGAGATGAGATTTACCTTCATTTCCACACACATTCCCTTCATTTATTCATACAGAGAAAATATATGAGTTCAAATCAGGATGGCAGAGGGAAGATTACAGGAAAATTCAAGTTCAGTGGTTTATGGAACCTGACGTGTTGCTTTTACTTTGACATGTCATTCAGTGGTCATTTCCACTCTCTTATCCTGTACAGTCATATGCTTAGTACATCAAATAGAGTTTATAGTATCTTTTTTTTTTATTCTTCTACTTGACCTTTTAAATATCAGAATATATATTAAGCTTCTTTAAAACATTTTATATGCAAAAAAAATACACAGGATCACTTGACTAAGCTGGAAAGAATATCAATATACCATTGTAGTCTGAAAGAAACATAATATTTCATGAGAGTTTAGGATGAAAATAATATGAAAAAATACAGGAACTCAGGCAATAGCAATATTTTCACACTTACTCCTGTTATTTGAAATAAACTTTTTGTTAAATGATTTACTTGAAATTTGCACATTTTAAGTGGATATGCTGATGACTTTGAGAAATGTACATCCATATAACTACTAGCCCAATCAATAAAGGAACATTTCTATCTCTTGAGAAAGTTCCCTTGGGCCCTGGGAATCAATACCCCTTATTCACCCACACTAAACCCCAGGCAACAGGAGACCTTATCTCTATCATTATAGTTTTGCCATTTCTAGACTTTCAAGTAAATTAAGGCATACAGAATATATCATTCTGGGTCTGTTTTTTTCCCCCCTCAGCAAAAGTTTGTGACATTAATTTGTCTTGTTGATCTATGCCTTCAGTTTTTCCCTTTTTATTTCTGTGTTACTTTAGATTAACATGAAATAATGAGGTCTTTAAAATTTTCATGTTACAAGACATGTCCATTGTTCCCAGTTTTAGACCATAATATGGAAGCTAGAAACATTCCTTTTTAAGTCTCTACACCACATACAATTTTTTTTTTCTGGATAAATACTAAAGAGTAGATGTTTCATCACATGGTAAAGGACATTTTAATTTATAAGACTGTCAAACTGTTTCCCAAAGTGATTGCAAATTTGGTACTTCTGCCAATAACATGTGAGATGTGAGTTTTTTCTATATGCTGGTTACTAGCTACTATTTGGAATATTTTAAGTCTCAGCCACTTTAATATGTTTTGTTTTCATTTCCCAGAAGACCAATGATGATGAATATATATTTGAATCAACATGGATTTAAATCAACATTGATTTTTCTGTTTACAGAAAAATGCCAGGGTAGTATTGAATTTTCTTGAGACATCCCCACATTTTCTCCTTTAATTTTACCTTACTGTGGTATATCTGTCACAATTAGCACTGGTATTCAAATCCATGCATTATTTATACTTTCAGAGTTTTTACCTAGTATTTTTTTCTGTTCCAGGATTCCAACCAGTATAAAACACTGCATTGTGTTGTCACGTTTCATTAGGCATCCCTTGACTGGGACAGTTTTTCAGACTTTGTTTCTGTTGACCTTAATGGTTTTAAAGAGAGCTGGTCAGGAATTCATCCATTTTGTCAGTGTTGTCAAAATTGTAGGCCTGGAATTCTTCATAACAATTTTATTCTAGGCTGGGATTGTGGCTCAGGGTGGAGTACTTGCTTAGCTTGTGCAAAGCCTCAGATTCAATTTCCAGTACCAGGCATAGGAGGTTTCAAAAGTGAATCAGTGATGTTATTCAAGTCAACTATGTACTTATTGATTTTTTGCCTTCTGGATGTATCACATACTGAAAGAAGAGTGTTGAAATTTCTGCTATAATAGTAAATTCATCTATTTCTCTTTGCAAGTCTATAAGGTTTTGCCTCACATTTTGACACATTGTAATTAAGGGCATGCACATTATGGATCATGTCTTCTTTAAAATTGACCCCTTCTATCTATCAAATGTGCAAGCCCTGATTATCACTAACAGTCTTTGTTATTTTGAAGGCTGCTTTTTCTGAAATCATTGTGTCTACTTCCAGCTTTCTTTTGACTAGAACTAACATGGTGTATCCTCCTCCTGCCTGTTTCCAGATGGAAGTTTATTGACTTTGAATCTGACAAAGTTTCATATTAAAAATTAGACACAATGTATTGAGAAATAGGAACTGAGATAAGTGAGGTTTTAGTATGAATCATTATGTTAACCTGGCTAGGAAACTCCTGAAATGTGACCTGAAGCTTGGAGCTCTTTTATAGTGACCCACTATTAATTACCCCAGAGTGGCACTGATACAGTGGTAACACAAGGACAGGGAAAGGGTACTATAATCCTTTCAGTCTGGTCTGTGACCTTTAATAAGTGTCTCCCAGCTTTTATCTTTTTTTTTTTCTTTAGGTGAGACAGTGGAGGGGGTAGAGCTTAGTAATTTCCATTCCATCAGGTCAGATAAGCCTTTGGTAAAATTGTTTAATCTGCTTAGGAAACCCTTCCTGTGGAGAATGCTCTGGCGTATTTCAAAATGGTTAATTTTCTCCTCACCAAGACAGAAACATGAGAATATTTTTTTTTCATTTGTTTTCTTACTTTTCAAAAGGGAATCCCATTTTGATTCCTGAAATTGTACTTTATTAATAATAGCCCCATGTTAAGAATTCCTTACTCTCTGAGAATTCAAACTCTGCCTCCAGTAACTCATCAGGAACTTGAGCAATCCCTACCACCTTATGGTTCTTCCACCCTTTGCTGTGAAACAGATCTCAGCTATGACTTTCTGTATTCACTTATTTCTATAGATTTGGGATGGTGGTTACTCCACAGCTTGCTGAAAGCCAGAAATGTCAAAATTTGTAGTTTGTTAAGGTGAAAGTACTAGTTCCCAAGCTCATTAATTTCAAATATGTGTCTGGAACTTCATGTTGAACATACTCTCATGGACTCATTGACTATTCATGTATCTACTTTTGTCAGTGTCTATTCAAGTATTTTGCATTGATTAACAGTCTATCACTCTGATTTTCAGTTGTAATTATTTTTGCATAATTTGGATATGCTGTCTTTTCAGATGTATGTGTTGTGAATAATTTCTCTAAATATATAGCTTTCTTTATTAATTTTCTAAATAGTGTTTTACTGAAAAATTATTTTAATTGCAATGCTTTTGTGGTTATTGTATTTTTAATCCAAGTTTTGCCTATGTCAAATAGCCACCATTTTCCTTAATACTTTCTTCTAGAAATATTACAGTGTTTTACTCTTATCTATGATTCATTTGAAGTTAATTTTGCATGTAATATTAAGGAGTTATAGCTTATCTTTTCATATGTATTCAGTAGTTCCAACTCAATTTATTGAAAAAAATATCATTTCCTAACTTAAAAATATCAGTGACTCTGTTAAATATGTGTATTGCTCTTGTATGAATAGTGAATACTATCTATTTATCTATCTATTTATTTATTTATTGGTACTAGGGATTGAATTCTAAGGTGTTTACCAGTGAGTTATATTTCCAGACCTTTTTTTTTTTTAATTTTGATACAAAGTCTAACTAAGTCACTTAGGTTCTCTCTAATTGCTATGGCTGGCCTCAGTCTTGTGATCCTTTGGCCTTAGCCTCCCTAGTCACTGAAATTACAGGTCTGTACCACTATGCTCACTATTCACATTTATTTAAAAGTAAATAAATATATTAAATACTTTATAGCAAAATTTTACCAGATGAATACAGCACCAATAGGGTTGTATAATAGATATTCATTGTTTATGTAACAAATGATAATTAATTAATGGCTCATTTTTCATATCTTCTTGAACTAAAGCAAAAATATATTCCTCAAATTTGTTTTTCAAATAGAAGATTATTTAATTTTTGGCTTCTTTTTTAAAATGCAATAGTAAAACTATATGTTGACACAGAATCAAGTGAGAATATTCACATAGTAGAATAACATAGCAAAAGGAATCATTGCGAAAGTCAATGGCAGTCAAGGAAAAATCTTCTGAAGGAAACATGTATTTTCCTTTTCCAGACAAAAACTCGACTTCTTCGAGAAGATATTATATCTCTCCCCATTTGTTATTTAATTTAAAAATAAATCTTAAAAATATTTTAAACTGAAAAGGATTTTTAAAAAAATGTATCCACAATCCCCTACTACAAAATGTTCTCATTAATAAGAATAGGGGTTTTTCAATACCTACACAAAGTAACCCTAAAGATAAAATTAAACAGTAAGATCCTTTTTAAATATCAAAAGCATTACAAGAACATAAGTGACTAGTATTCAATTTCTTTTTTATAACCCAGAACCCCCAAGTTCTGTCAATAACAGCAAATGAGCCAGACTGTGAATTCTTGCAGTGGTAATTTCAACACAAACCAATCTTGCACATGACTCATAAATCATTTTTAAAATCCACTGCATACAGAAACACAGAAAACATGACACAAAATCTGAAACTCAAACTAATCCCACTGTCAATATCTCCTGCACATGCTGCTCCTGAACATACGGATGCAAGTACACGCCTCAGGAAGTACAACAAGAGCATTAAGTGCTTTAATGAAAACAGCAAGATATCATTTTTACTCTATCTTAGCTGAGCCCAAGTTTGGGGAGTAGCTTCTGTGATTTCATATGAGTTTGGAAAGTTGAAACCATATTCCATTAAGTGCATACAAAGTATATAGCTTGTTTTCCCAAGGAAGAGAAATATACTTTAGCATTACAGTTAAATTAAGAATAGAGAAGCATATGTTAACTAACATTTTTAATAAAACAGCTTTATCCATATGAAATTTGCTAATGCAGAACAACATCAATATCACAATTATAATTTGGAATGATAGATATTCAACTTGCAAAAACAGTTTTCTATGTGGTTGAAATGTAGATATACTGTGTCTTTTCTTCCCACATTTTTGTCATTTTGTCAGCTGAAACTAGGTCAGAAATGAAAATCTACTGTGCAATAAAAATCACAGTTATTGACATGGAGAGTAAAACAAAGGTGAAAAGGAAATCTTGCTATGCAATTAGAGCAATGTTTAATTTTTGCTTACTAGGTTGGGACGCTTCAGCATAATCTCACAAGTCCACATATTCAGAACTGACAGAATGGATTTTGCCTTCTCACTCAATATTCAACTCATGCAAAATGTGGAAGGTGATCTGTGTAATCAGAGAACTGGCTTTTGCCTGGAAAAAGGGCATGAGAAATAAAAATCACATTTTAAATTTAGAATCATTTCCTCATTGTACAGGGGACTTAAGTACCTCCTCTATTTTGACACAACGTTTGAAGACACAAACATTTTCTTTAAATTTCTGATATGTAATACCATTTTAGCTTGATTCCTAATAGTGTTATTAAGGTAATATGTACAATTCAATAAGCATTATTTTAATATCGCTGATGAAATAACTAACATTGGTTAATTTAATGCTATATTATATTTTTAATCATAAAAATTAAATAACATCATATTTCTAGTATCAATCAACTGAAAATCTTTGAATTGTCACTTGAATTTTTGATAAGCCTACCTGGTCATTTGAGGCTTACAATTAATAAATTATGTTTAGTATTTGGATCTCTAGATCTTGACCATGAGCAGATATAATATTACAAAGAACACACAACATTAAATCACTAACACTGTGATATACTGCAAAGATGAAAGATAAAAACAAAGAAGAAACTTAAGTAAAGAAGCTGTAAGTAATTAAAAGAACAAATTCATGACCAACAAAAGGAAAAATGAATAGGAATATGGGGGGCAGAGGGAGCAAGGTTTAGATTTTCTACACACACAATGTATGACAATGTATATGGGATAGGGTGGCGGCCAGTCAGGTGAGATGGCATGATGGAATGCTATATTTGAGTATGAAGAGTTTCTCTGAATACTGGTGGTCCTTTTGAATCAAGCCACCAGTTCAGCACCATTAGACAGTTGCAGTAATCAATTTATTTTAAAATAACACCTTTAAGATAACATTGATTTTTTTTTTACAATTTGTTTTGTACATTAACTGAATTAAGAAAGACTACTCAATGTATAATCATTCTGAGAGATTTCAGTCAGAAAACCCTGTCAGATCTGATAGTGAGAAAAATAATATAAGCATTAACGAATTTGGGAGAATTTATAATGGAAAGCCAGCTGCCCAGAAACACAATCAGAATTCAGTTTATATCTATACATAATGATAGAAAGATATTCATAAAATTTATAGATTTATAGATCTATTGTTGAATTAATCTAGATTGAACACTAGTAAATGAACATAATTTGAGGCAGAATTATGTCTGTAGGCAGACCCAACTTCTGAACTTCTGAATGAGTATGTCAGTATGGATATCTGCCAAAGAAACTGTTTTTTCCCCATATGGGACACTCCTCCCCATATTTATACATTTTATTGTTAAGTCATGTTTAAGTTTGATTGACCTGTAAAAAGCCACAGGTATTTAATATGTACAACCTGATGAGTTTGGGAACAAGCATATACCTATGAAATCATTAACACCATCGGGACCATAAAATTCAATTGAATTGAAGCTGGCATGGTTTTACACACATGTAATCCCATTAACTGGGGAGGCTGAGGCAGGAGGATTATAAATTCAAGGGCAGCCTCAGCAACTTAATGAGGCCCTATGCAACGTAGTGAGAACTTGCCTCAAAATAAAAAATAAAAAGGGCTGGGGATAGTGCTCAGTGCATAAGTACCCTTCCATTCAAATAATAATAATAAAAATCGTACTGAATTTCAGGAGACAATAACATGCTATGGTTAGTTAAAATAATAGAAAATTATTGGGCGGGGATGTGGCTCAAGTGGTAGCACGCTCGCCTGGCATGCGTGTGGCCCGGGGTTCAATCCTCAGCACCACATATAAAGCTGTTGTGTCCGCCAAAAACTAAAAAATAAATATTAAAATTCATTATCTCTCTCTCTCAAAAAAAAATTATAATCGACAGAAAACAAATCTGCCAAGATTTTTTACCTTATTAATTTGCAAAATTACTAATTTGATTCTGTGTATTAACTATAATTCATAAGAAGTGAAACTCTCCTAAATCCTAAGTGAGGGTTAAATAAAAAGTTATATTTTAATATTCTTATTGAGATAATTTCAAAAAATGTTAATTCATCATTTTAATTTTTATACTCTTATTCATTATTTTTTAGTATATGTTCAATGTTCTATGATCAACACCACTATAGATTTTTAGAAAATTTCCATTACTTAAAAAATAAACCTTATATGCTCAGCTCCTTGAAAGATATTAAAAATAACAAATTCCAAGAAAAAGGGGTATAACAATCCCCAGAAAGAAAGGAGGACAATGGGACCCATGGGGATAAGGCAAATGATGGTCTCTGGGCTCTGGACCTTCACATTTCCCAGCTACAATGAATTTTAAACTTTTCCAACAGTTTCCCCTGGTTTGAACTTTGAACTTGCACAGCTGTTCCCCTTGACAACCCAATGGACACATTTTTGCCATCATTCAAATAATCAATTGTTATGATTCCAATCTCACTTGAATCCTAAATCAGACCCCAGTTGTAAACAATTTCCATTTTCTCCCCTGAAAATGTGTCATTCTGCTGCTTAATAAAGAAAAGCTTGCCAATCCTTGAGCTCTATTCCCATTTCAGTTATTTTTGTTTCCCCATCCCTGAGCAAGTACTAATCTACTTTCTGGCTATGAATTTGTCTTTTTTTTTTTTTTTTTTTTTGTCAACACACATAAATGTAATAACTTAATATGTTACTTTGTGTCTGACTTCTTTAATTTATCATAATGTTTACAAGATTCATCCATGTGGTAGTAGATGCTTGTATAAACTCCATTTTGTCTACAAATGGTCATTTATATTTTTTACACCTCTAACTACCATGAATATGCTACTATGAATATATGTGTACTAGTTTTTGTGTGAACACCTGGCTTCAATTATTTTATGTATATGACCAGGAGTAGAAATGTGGCTTCATAGGTCACATATAAGTTTAAATCCTTGAGGAACCAACAGACTAGTTTTCCAAAGTGACAGTACCAGTTTACATTTCCCCCCAAAATGTTTGAGGATTATAATTTCTTCATATTCTTTCCACCACCATTTTTCATCATACTATGCTAGTATGTACGAAGTGGTGTCTCATTGTGGTTTTGATTTGAATATCTCTAATCATGAATAGTGTTGAACATCTTCCCATGCCATTATTTGCCTTTGACTTATCTGCTTTGGAGAAATATCCATTCAAATTCTTTGGATGATTTTAAATTGAATTTGTTGTCTTTTTTGTTCCTGAGTCTAATTATAATTCAAAGTATAATTTGTAGTAAATCAGATACTAGTTGATAAAATAAATATAACAGAATGAAAGATTGTAGAAATAAGCATCAGAATGGGTTATTCTTTATATTCTTCCTATGGTCTCACACTGATCACAAGACCTTATGTGAAAAATGTCCTGGAGGGTCCATAGTATTTTGTTTATTCAATTTGCTATATCATCAGGGCAATCCTAGCTCTTACATAAAATTAACATGGTAGAACTAACTTCTGTTACCAAGCAGAAATCTCTTAAAATTGTGTGTGCTTTATCAATGTCTGCCTCATAACAGGAAACGTTTTCTCTGATGCTAGATTTCATATACCTAGAACCATATTGCTTTTCTATTTTTAGTTTGAGATTAAGGAATCATTATATGGTTCATCAGAACAATGTAATACATATATTAGATTCTTTATAGCCTATACTTTTCCTTTATCATGACTATTTTTTATAATAAAAAAATTAATTATTTATAATATGATCTATTAAGTTCTCAAAAGAACTTGATATATTGGTCTTGATAGTAAAGACTCTATAATTCCTGACTCATGCCCTACACCCACAGTTATTTCACTTTTTTCTCTAAGACCTCACTTTATTTTCTGCTTTTCCACTGTGGACACTCATTCAGAATTAAAAGAGCATGAGCAATATCCATTTTTAAATAATAATCCTTTGATCTTATTTTTTTTCTCCAACTCTATTTTATTTCTCTGCTTCCTATAATAAGAAACTATCTGTGGAAAGTTAGCCAAAAAGTGTTACCTCTACTTTGTAGCTCGATATCCTCTCCTGCTTTTTACACACTTGTGTTCCCATCTCTCAAATGGTAATTCCCAAAGTCACCAACTATTTACCCCTTTGCAAATTCTACAGTCAATTACCCAACTTGATATTCTGTGAAAAGTATGACACAGTCATTTTCTTACACTGGAAACACTCCTTTTTATCTTTCTACGATAATCCATTCTCCAATTTTTTTAACTTCTTTTCTAGCGAGTCCTTTTTAATCTTTCATACTGTTTCCTCTCTTAAACTAACATTTTCTTTCCTCATATCACTTATTTTCATCTGAAATTATTTTATCTATACTAATTGTTTATTGTGTCTCCATGTCAGCTTTCACTGGTGATTTAAGAGAATACACATAAATATTAAAATTTATACAAGTACATATAAAAATAATTTGTTTTTATACTTGGGGTGCAGCATTGTGGAACCCATCATTCAAAATCCCTTCACATCATCATTCACAAGAGCAGGAGACCTAGATAAAGTCTCAAAATAATACTGAATCTAAATATCTAAGAATTAGCTCAGACATTGTGAAGCAAATGCATTTTCCCTACTTGCAAGCTAATGAGTTAGTTTGCCCGTTTTGTACATACACTGTTGGAAGAGATCACCCTCTGGATCAGGGCACTGGGCATTTTTTACAGGACAAAAGCAGCTAGAGTAGTATCTTAGCACTGCATTTCACATCCCAGACCTCTGAAAGCAGCTTGAATATGGGTGTTGTGTTTCCTAAGCTTATTATTCTGAATTTTACGAGTCTCTGAGCTTTTACAGACTTTTACTTTTATGCATCTTCTCATCCACTTTACCAGAGAGATAAAGAAATTATTTGCTAAGGATATTTCCTCTGGGGGAAAAGAGAAAGGCAGTGCTGTTTACTGTCATGGAACAGCACAAGTCTCCAGGAAGGGGAAGCAGAGGGATTTTATGTTTCTAAATCTTTCTGGAGCTGTCTATCTTTTGGGAGATGCTTTGTCAATCTAGGAAATTTTTGCTGTTTAAACATGTGTTTTGCTTCAAAGATCTCACCCATATAGAAAAGCGAAACTCTTCAAGGTGAGTTTTCTCCCAAAAGTTTCTCTTTTTGTTTCCACACAGTTAACATCGTTGGTGAAATTGCCCAGGCATACATCACTCCATCAACCTCTCAGATTAATCTAACACCAACCAATAAGATATGTTGCGATTCATTAAAGCTATTCTCAACAGGACATTGGGCATCAAACAGAGGCCACTTGCAGTATTGACCTCAACCATGCTCCCTAGAGTCCCAAATCTAACCAAACACATTCCATGATCATTAAAGTCAAGAGGCTTTTTCCTTGAGTTTCTGTATTGGTGATTTCACCTGTTCTTTGATTTTATTCCAGAGAGAGAAATGTGTACTAACATAAATTTGGACTTAAACTGCAAGAAAGAAATTTAGAAAAATTATCTCTATCCATGAAGGTGTTGGGTAATAATCTGAAGAAACCTGAATGCCTTCCAGTATTGACAGACCATCATGATCACTTCATATAAATTTAAGTACACTTTATATGACCTTTTCTAATTGAATGACAGCCATGGTGGGTAAAACTTTCCACATAGTATGCCTAATCAAAGAGATGGTCTTCTCTCTGGGGGAAAGTCATATGTATAACTAACGGAAGCCCCATTTTAGACAAAGATCTGCAGTCTTCTGAACAATATATTTAAGGTGCTCCCTTAAATACTCTTATAATAACTCCTAAGGTGAAAATCATCAATTGCCCAACAAGAGAGAAACCTTAAAATTTTGCACGTTAAACTTTTTCAGTTTCTTTTTACATATTGCCAGTGCATCTGCCCCTCTTGTAAGAGAAGAAAGAGAACCAGAATCTCTTCTCAGGAAGAGATGGAAGATGTGTTTTTGTTTATTAACCTGGAAACTATGCAAATGTCCCTAAGGAGAGAGGAGGAGAGAACACTTGTGTGTTTGATTCTGTCTCTGGAGGTCTCTAGAAGACCTGCCTCTAGGTTCCAATGAATGTTTGCTGTGAAAATGCTCCTTGTTCAGAAGTAAAGTAAAACTGTCCAATAATCATTGTCTTTCCAAACAAAACTAATGATAATTTTTACATTTATTCTTCAAAAAATATCCTGTTTATCATTCATTTAAAGTTATTGATTTATAGGAAGTCCAGAGATTGTCTACATGTTTACATATCCAGATCACTTATATATATACATTAACACATTCATTTACCAGAGTTAAGATACACTGTGTTTAAGGCATTGGGTTAATCTCTGGAAGAATATTAAAACAATGATTTTCAAATATTATTTAAATTTTATTCAAACAACATAAATATATAAATATGACTAAACTGAATTAAAACAAGCATAAGAGATAATGCATCTTAGATTCACTTATAAAAATCATGCATGAGGAGGACCTCTAAGGTTAGTTAGGATTATCAGTCACTAAGTAGGTAATTTAGAATTATGTTTTAAACAAAACTGACCTACCATACATAATGTGACTTTAAATGTCATACTGATGTGTTATAATATATTTGTACTCACTAGATTAATTTAAAACATTTTATAAATGGTATAAAGTTAATTTTATATGACTATGGATGTCTATATTTGATCATATCAACTAAATCTCTCAAGGATTACATTTTTATTGGTTGAAATAATATTACAGTTATTAAAATTATGATTATTATTTTTGGGGGATACTAGGGATTGAGCTCAAGGGCACTCTGCTACTGAGCCACATCCCCAGCCCTATTTTGTATTTTATTTAGAGACAAGATCTCATTGAGTTGCTTAGCACCTTGTGGTTGCTGAGGCTGGCTTGGAACTTGTGATTCTCCTGTCTCAGCCTCCCAAGCCTCTGGGATTACAGGCATGAATCACTATGCCTGGAGTGAAACTTATTATCATTAACAGTTCTCAATTAGAAAACTACTGGGAAATCATTAAAAAATAGGATCAATTCAGATTATTGGAATTGAAGAAGAGAAAGACCTTATTTAATTTCTTTTTAAAGAGGCTTCTGCCTTTGAATCTCATACCTTTTAAATATTTTTCTCAGAATAATTGATCCTTCTGTCCCCATCTTTGTTTCTTTCTCTTTGTTTCTGAGTATATTCACACTATTACCATTTCTAATTGCGTGAAACTTTTATTTCCCCATATTTTTATTCTCTCAGTATCAAATCTTTGAAAGTTATTTCTTCACTATTCATTGTCTAAAACTCTAGACAAGTTCAGGTCACTCTGGGAGATCCTATCCAAATCTAAATCAACATTTCTCTCGGAAATAATGATCAGAGACCTCTTTACCTTTTCACACTTTCATAAAGCATACCCTTTTCAGATAATGTATTCTTATTACTTTTTCTTATTTAACTCCTTCATGAAAAAGTTTTCATCTTTCTGCATCTTTGCATGCCTACCTTAGTGATTGACACACTGAGGGATTCAGTATGCATAACTAGAATTTCAGCATTTAAAAGAATTAGAAATTAGATAAATTCATACTAAGTAGTAAACATAGAAATACAAAGGATTTTAACAGTATCTGAGAAAATGAAACAGGATCCCAAATAAAATTCTATAATCAAATTATATAAATTTGATGAATCAAACATATATCCAATGACAAACAACTCTTGCACAAAAATTTGAACAGTATTTTAAATGTTATGTAATACATATTTTGGAATTAATATCAATAGAATAAATTGTTAACTGCATTTTATAAGTACTTACATTATGGTTGCTTGAAAGGCAGTCTTCCAAATGAATTATCTGTTTCTAGATGTTATATCATCGTGTTTGGATAACACATAATCTAAACAAATTAAAAGTCTGTTTAAATGTGAAATAACTATCATTACAGTTAACATTACATTTTAGAATGAATTTAAACAAATATGCTATCATGCAGAAGGAATAAAGTTCATGGAGTCACTTGCACTGCAATTCTATAAAGGATCTGTTTCAACATTTAATTTAAAAAGTCTTTACTTCTGTTTGATACAATTCTATAAGAACTTGTGACAAAATATGTTGTCAGTTTCTAGTTGAAACTATTGCTTTTGTTGTAAATAATGAAATTTATACCTCAATGTGAAACACTTGCATGTTTGGAACAGACATTAATCTTTGTTTTTTCTTTCCATTTGCTGCATATTGGTAGTCTTACTTAAACACAAATGAGACTCTCCTTTAAATTCTTGATTCTAAAAAGAAATCTTCAAGGTGATCACTCAGCTTCACAATGAGCTAGCCAACAGCCTACGTATTCCTTGTCATCTCCCTAAGATCATTTCTTCAGCTGTTGACATTAACAAACTACACTGAACTCGAGTACTATGATTGATATTGTTATAAATATGAATAACAAAGATGAATAAATGAGTACAAGTCACAAAAAATAAAAACTAAAAGAACACAGGAAGAACATAAAAAGGAAGTTCTTATAGATAAATTTTAGATGAAAGTAAACTTACTTAAAAGACACTTGTTATTAATTACTGAATTATATTTTGAAATGCAGATATGTCATATATCAATAGGGCTACATTCTGATACATTGGTAATTAAGCAATTTAGTCATTGTTCAAGAGTCATAGAGTGTACTTGTATAAACCTGGATGATAAAGACTAATCACTGGACATGGCTTCTTGATGTAATCAAGAGACATGGTAAACACGAGGCTGCAGTTAAGGTACCACAGTATACAGTATACTCTCTTGCATGCCTGTTATAAGTAAATGGAGTATTCTCGAAAGTGGAAGCTTCATAGGTTTGTTTACACCAGCATCACCACAAACATGTGAGTAACAATTGCCTTGTAGTAAAATGGTACACAGCTAAACTGCCATTAAGAATTTTTCAGCTCCTCTAAAATCTTATGCAATGACTATTATATGTCATCTTTTGTTGACCAAAACATTGATATACAGTGTGTGACTATCTTTAGTAAAGAATAGAGGAATATTATCAAAAAATATTTAAATTCTTATAACATGCAGATTTTGTTTTCTGTTGAGCACAAAATAAAGAGTGCCACTAATATTTTCAAAATGTAATCAATATTAGTAATGTTTTTAATTGAGTGCATTGTTTCATATATCAACCAATATATCAAGTCCAGGTACTATGGATGACAAACTATGATATTAACATAACCATGTCTAATGTTATCTTTGTTAAAATCTTTTCAAACTTTTTCTGAACATTGAAAATTTAGAATCATTACTTTCATTGCTTTGCCTTTTAAAAATATTATGTACATGCACTAATTAAATTATCTACTGTAGGGAAACTTATTATTCAACAGAGTACAAATATTTAATAACTTTAGAAAAAATCATATAGTAAGACCGTCTGTCTGACTAGAAATGAAGAATGGTACTATAACTAAAAACATTCCTCTAATGTTTCATTGCAGGTAATAGATCTTTATTTCATTAGTAGAAAATATACTACGAAAAATTCAAACTTTGCAAATATAAGCACAGGAATTAATATACTTCAGTGACAGTCCAGCTTCTAAACAGCCAAAAGTTTGAAGGCTTGAGAAGATGCTTTTTTCCAATTATAAATATACATGGCCTATATTCAGATAGTATTCCTAATGAATTCCATTTACATGCAATTGTAATTTATTCAATGTTATTATCTTGGATTAAGATAAAATTGTTATGTGAATATGGTATTTAGACACATTTTTAATTATAATGCATATTAAAGCTTTCTCTTCTAAATTATGAAAAGTAAAATTTTCAGTATCATTATTATAATTCAGCATTATTAGGAATAATCCAAGTAGTTTAACCTGTGCATAATAATATGAGGCAGAAATATTAAAACAAGAAACATTGTATGTACTATGTGTGATATGATTGCATACTATAAATATACAAGGAAAGCAAATTATAAAGTTCTAAATAATTTGTATTATAAACACAAAGATAAATTTAAATAGTATTTAAGAAAAAATAATTTGAATTTGTGCATTTGTATTACAATAGGGTCACAGTTCACAGCCCTTAAATCACCATTCCTTCTAATAACAATTTCTACTCCTCTGGCAATTGCAATAGGCCCATGATCCTCACTTGGCCAACATAGAATCACCCCTCCCTCTGCCCAAATACTATCCAAGAAAATCTGTCCTCTCCCAAGGCAAACCCCACAGGACTTTTTGCAGTATGCTGACTCCTGTGATGAAATAATAGTGGAATAATGTCAGCAACAAACCATCTGTAGTCACATGACCATCAAAAGTAGAATGTACTTCTGCAGAGAAATTCCATTATACAGTAACAAAGGCAAATAAAGTGAAAGAGTAGATATCTAGCAAGCTAGCAAGTGAAGTTCAAAATCCTAAGTATAAGCAAATGGTGTTGGATCTGGTCTGGTTCTAAACTAATTTATTTTATTTTTAGTTAGGCCAGCATATTCCAGTAAGTCATGCAGTTTTCATTGTCACTATTGTTGGTGTTGGTGGTGTTGCTCATTTATTTATTTACTTTTGGTTTAACTCCTGAATTTTTTCCCTATTATTACTGTCAGAGTCTCCTAACATTCTTCACACAATGAAAAAAGGCAGATACATAGAAACAGAGACAGAGAGACTATCAACATCATTTCAATGTATGTCTGTTTTGCCATTACAAATTAGAATACCCAAGTTTATTAATATAATATAGAAAAATATTTGTGAATAAAATATGAAATTGTCATGAGCATGATATAAAACAATTAATGGTAGAGTTTATAGTTTAGGTAGGAAGCAGGAAAATGATTTTGAGGGATAATGTGGAACTGCAGTGTTTTTTGTTTTTTTTTTTTCTGTTCTTAAACTACATGGTAAGAACATAAAAGTGTGATGCTATTCATTAAGGAAGAAAGGAAAAACTTAAGGAAAATAACACTATGCATGACTGAAATGTAGAGATGTGATTTAAGTTAGCTAAGCCATGATTCTCAATTTTTTGATATGAGATACTATGGAACAAAAAGAAAGAATGATTGAAACTCTTTCTATCCATAATAATTCAGTGATTTAAACTGCTTTTAAGTCCAAACCAACAGATACCAGAGAGGGGAAAACACAAAATGCATCATAGGATTATTTGTAAGTTGAGTTCCATTTTTTCTTTCCCAAATTTCTTGTTACTATTCACACTCTTCAGAAAGCTTCATACATATTTTTCCTGAATTCCACATTCATTAAATGGGAAATAGAAGTGGAATTTCTCTCATTGTAGGGATCTTAATATTTAATTCCTGAATGACTGAACCTCATAAATAAAAAAATTGTCTCCTTCATATACCTATTTGTAAATCAGGTCAAACACGCAATTCTGCTCAGCTTTTCTGTAACAGCTCTCAAACTGTTGCTACAGACTTGATATTTTAAACTGTAAGAAGGAAACTCCATTCCTCTACCTGCTGTTATTGATGGTGCCCAGCTTTCATGATGCAGAAATGTAATTCAATAGTTCAGTATTCATGTGGTTCAACGGATAACATTCTTTAAAATTTTAATGAAAATACAAAGGAAAAGTATAAAATAGGATTTTGAAAACCACTAACCAGAAATGTGCTTTTGATCGTCATATATGTGTTAATGCCATCAACTCCATTTGTTGGTCGCACTGATTAATTCCTTAGTTGAGTAACCACAGAATATATATCACTATGCTAAGTATAAAAATGGAGAAATAGATAAAATATCTCATAGTTTCTGCCTGAAACTGTTTTTGGAACACACAGTGTATGAGATCCACATATTGTGAATATTAATATTGTAAGAATATTATTATTCAAACTGTTCTTAGATCTTTTAGTTAATATTGAAGTAAACTATATTTAAACTTCTAGGACACATGATATACTAGGTCTTCTAGGTGTAAGCAGATACAAAATAGATTTTGGATATTTTTAATAACTAAACTCCATAAAATAACATGTTTCTGGATGCATAATGTGCAATAATATTTTAGATTATTATTAACTGCCTTGTGAAAAAATACAGTTTTTTTAATATTTATTTTTTAGTTATAGGTGGACACAATAACTTTATTTTATGTGGTGCTGAGGATCAAAACAAGTGCCTCACACATGCCAGGCAAGCGCTCTGCCTCTGAACTACAGCCCCCGCCCAAAATACAGATATTTTAAAGTAATATCTCCAACATCATAACAGGATATCAGCTAAGTGCAATAGTATATATAATTCACACTATAAATGTAAATATGGAAACGTAGTCATGCATCAGAGTTAGGTATAACATGTCATTTCCTTTTCTTTTCCTCAGTCTAAATAATGAATCAACAGGAATTGCTGATGCCTTTGAATATATCCAATCTGCTAGAACTTTTACCTTTGCATTGTGACTACTTTTTATTTTGTCCCTTAGTCACTGTTCTCATCTAGTAATGCTTTTCAGGGAGTCTTGAGAGTTGTGACTTATTTTGTGGCATGTGGCATTCATTTTCAATAATAACTTCATGTCAAGAAAGGAAGGGAGCAGAGTTACACCATGTATAAGTCAGTACTACCTCAGATCCCAATTCCTGAGCCTATCACCATGTCATAGTTGTCTTTCTATCTCTCAGAAAGCACAGCATTTTAATTTTCAACTCAGCTGCTCATTTCTCAATTTCTATATTCCAGCTCACCAACCAACTTATGACCTTGTCTGCTGTTGACAGCTGGGTTGCACTGTTGAGAATTTATTTCAGGGAGTTTGAATCTTTTCTCTTATCTGAGTTGCTGATTTCAATTAAACATGAAAAGATGTCCTGGAAATCTGATGTAAAATGCTCAGATATTAGTATTTAAATATTCACTTGATTATTATTGACAACATTGCTTACTACCACATAGTTTTTTTCATTGGTAGAAATTGAAAAAATCATTGAAAGCATTTATGCAACATGGAAACTGTATCATTTGGATTTAGGCATAGTAGGATAGTGAAATCAAATGAAAAATACAACAAAAATTTAAAATATTCACTTTCAAAATAAGTCAAATGTAACTCTAATGTATGATTCACATAATTATTAGTAATTGATAGAAATAAAATGCTTATATAATACACTTTAGAAAATGTAGAGTAATTTAGTATTCACAACTGGTCATTTTTACTCATTTTGAATTCATATATTTATCAACTGCTACTGGTCAATCATTCAATTTTAACAATAATTAATTCATATAATATTTTTAGAATACTAATTTCAGATATATTAAGCAGAAGTGAGATAAATTTCCTATTGTCTCCTATATACCAAAACTAGAACATGGTTCTTTGTGCATTTCATCATTTATACTGACTGTGTCTTATTTTACCTGTCCTATCTATAATTCTTATAGTTAGAAATTTATTTGATATTGATAGTGATTGTATCACTTATGGTATTCATCGTCCAGGGATAAGATTTGACTTTCTTTTATAGATTAGATAGAATTTCATTTCATTTCCATTGATGAGTTTGTAAGTATTTTATTTTTATTTTTTTAGGACTCAGATAATGTTTATTAAACTCCACATGACTAAGCACTTAGTTTGATGTTTGTTTTTTAAAATTTTTTTCTTTGTTCTTTTTAGTTATACATGACAATAGAGTTTATATTGACACATCATACATTCAGGGAGTATAACTTCTCATTATTGTGGTTGTACATGATGTGGAGTTACATGGATTGTATGTTCACATATGAACATAGGAAAGTTATGTCTAATTCATTCTACTGTCTTTCCCATTCCCCTCCCTTCCTCCATCCCCCCAACCCCCACTCCTCACCCCCATCCAATCTGATGAACCGCCACTCCTTCTTTCTCTCTCTGCCTATTGTGAATAGCAGAGAGAACATTCAGCTTTTGGTTTTGGGGGATTAGCTTATTTCACTTAGCATGACAGCCTCCAGTTTTATCCATTTACTGGCAAATGCCATAATTTCACTCTTCTTTATGGCTGACTAAATTCCATTGTGCATTTGTAACACAACTTCTTTATCCATTCAGCTGTTGAAGAGCAACTAGGTTGGTTCCACACTTTAGCTATTGTGAATTGAGCTGCTATAAACATTGATGTGGCTATGCACTGTAATATGCTGATTTTATATCCTTTGGGTTAGGGTGTATTTTCCCTCACATCCTTGCCAACATTTATTGTTACTTATATTCTTGACAGTTGCCAATCTGACTAGAGCAAAGTGAAATCTCAGTGTAATTTTAATATGCATTTCTCTAATTGCTCGTGATGTTGAACATTTTTTTTCATCTATTCGTTGACCACTCATATTTCGTCTTCTGTGAAGTGTCTGTCCAGTTCCTTAAACCATTTATTGATTGGGTTATTTGATTTTTTGGTGTTAAGTTTTTTGAGTTCTTTATATATCCTATAGATTAATGCTCTGAGGTACAGATGGCAATGATTTTCTCCCATTCTGTGAGCTCTCTCTCGTGTTCTTGATGTCTCCTTTGCTATGAAGAAGCTCTTTAGTTTAATACAATCCCATTTATTGAGTCTTGATTTTACTTCTTGCACTTAAGGAGTCTTGTTGAGGGATTTGGTTCCTAAGCCAACATGATAGAGATTTGTGCCTACTTTTTCTTCTAATAGGTACAGGGTCTCTGATCTAATGCCGAGGTCCTCCATCCACTTTAGTTGAGTTTCGTGTAGTGAGAGAGAGAGGGTTCTAATTTCATTTTGTTACATATGGATTTCCAGTTTTCCTGCACCATTTGTTGAAGAGGCTATCTTTTCTCCAAAGTATGTTTATGGCACTTTTGTCTAATATGAGATAACTGTATTTATGTGGGTTTATCTCTATGTCTTTTATTCTGTATCAGTGGTCTCTTTATCTGTTTTGGTGTCAATTGCATGTCATTTTTGTTAAGTTATACTACAGAGCTATTATTAAGGTCTGGTATTGTGATGCCTCCTGCTTTACTTTCTTGCTGAGGATTGCTTTGGCTACTCTGGGCTTCTTATTTTTCCAAATAAATTTCATGACTGCTTTTTCTATTTCTATGAAGAACATCATCAGAACCTTTATTTTATTGGTTGTTCAAAACATTACAAAGCTCTTGACATATCATATTTCATACATTAGATTCAAGTGGGTTATAAACTCCCATTTTTACCCCAAATACAGATTGCAGAATCACATCGGTTACACATCCACATTTTTACATAATGCCATATTAGTAACTGTTGTATTCTGCTACCTTTCCTATCCTCTACTATCCCCCCTCCCCTCCCCTCCCATCTTCTCTCTCTACCCCATCTACTGTAATTCATTTCTCTCCTTGTTTTTTTCCCATTCCCCTCACAACCTCTTATATGTAATTTTATATAACAATCCATTTCCATGCAATTTCCCTTTTCTCTCCCTTTCCCTCCCACCTCATGTCTCTGTTTAATGTTAATCTTTTCCTCCTGCTCTTCCTCCCTGCTCTGTTCTTAGTTGCTCTCATTATTGTAAGTATTTAAAATATTTTTTCCACAAATGTTAAAACATGATACTATAAATTTATAATTACAAGATAATATTTTTAACTATTTGGTTATGTAGACATTTCTGAAAAGAGAAATATTGTGCTGCCTTTGTCCAGTAAGAAATAAAACAAAAAGAGAAATTCTAGATTTAGCAAGTGCAAAATAAAAAAAAAAAGTTTGATGAAACAGATTTTTCCATAACTAACCTTGGTTTTTGTTCTGTTCCAAAAGTGTTAGCTGCACGAAAATTGAATGATTTGGTTTAATTTCCATAGTATTCCTAAGTGTCAGTGATACTACAAGGCAAGTATTCTATTCCCTGTTGTCAAGGAGTAGATGGGATGGAAATGAACTAGCAAATTTCTGTTATTATTCTACAAATGTGAGTGTTCAAGTTAATAAGAGAGAATGTATAAACCCAACAAATCTGACTGAAAGAGGGAGAAATCTGTAAGACACATAGAAGACTTGATATTTTAGTTGCAGAAATAGCAGTAAAATGACTGAACATGCCATCATCTGGACTCCAGGACATAACATTAATGGTTATTTTTAGTTCTTAATCTTGGGTACATGGGCTAATGGTGATTTTCAATGAGGTAATAAACTCAGAAAATAAGTAAGAATGCAATAAAAGGTAATTAATTCAGGTACATGTTACTTACCTCCAAATAGCCAAAACAGTATTTTGATATGTCAATGTGGAATTTAGGCAAGAAGACAAAAGTAAAACTAAGACTTATGTATCTTAATAATAAAGATGGTATATATATTGACTAAACTAGCATGTATTTTTTAAATATAAAATGGGTACAAAGAATCTATGAAGGTCACCAATATTAAAATTCTGACTGGGAAGAATTCCTTCAAAGGAAAGAAAAAATATAATATATGACAGCAGAATGCATTACAATTCTTATTAATATATAGAGCAGTTTTTCATATCTCTGGTTGTATTCAAAATATTCTCACCAATTTGTGTCTTCATACATTTACTTTGGATAACAATGATCCTCACATTCCACCATCATTTGTAACCCCATGCCCCCTCCTTTTCCCTCCAACCTATCTGCCCTATCTAGAGCTCATCTATTCCTCCCATACTCTTGCTCCTTATCCCACTATGAATCAACCTCCTTATATCAAAGAAAATATTCAGCATTTGTTTTTTGGGGGGATTGGCTAACTTAGCATTATCTTCTCTAACTCCATCCATTTACTTGCAAATGCCATGATTTTATTCTCTTTTATTGCTGAGTAATATTCCCTTGTGTATCTATGCCACATTTTTTTAATCCATCATCTTTTGAAGGGCATCTAGGTTAGTTCCATAGTTTAGCTATTGTGAATTGTGCAGCAATAACATTGTGGTGGCTGTGTCCTGTAGTATGCTGTTTTTAAGTAACCGAGCAGATAGATAGCTGGGTCAAAAAGTGGTTCGATTCCCAATTAAGAAAGAAAAATTTTCAGAAAAAATATAGATCAAAAATTAAAAGAAAATTACAAAAATTAAAAAGGCATTTAAGAACACTATAGTGATTAATATGAAATGCTGCAGAGAATACAATTAATATGACCACTGAATATATTAATAATCTTTGACAGGAGTCTAATAATAAATTTTGAGTCTCTGATTAATATGTAATGAGAGCAAAGGTCAGATTTTAGAACAAATGAATTAATTGTGGGATGGCAATTAAAATTACAAGTCTACACTAACCCAAAAATATATTTGGTTTTGAATGTAAACTAATATATTAGCTAAATGGAAATTCAGTGTAATGAAAGATATTTTTATGATCAAAATATCTGAATATATTTTAAGGATGCATAAAAGTTAAACTTGAAAGAATAAGTTCAGCCTTAGAGACATAAATAAATAACTTTTATGGAGGAAATTTTGTGGGGAGTTTTGGATGAGAGTATTGATTACCAAGGATCAGCACAGTGGTAGTTGTTATTCTATTTGCTTTAAACACAAAGAAAAAATACTTTTCTCTGATTGTAGAAAATAGTAATGCAGATAGTGAAAATTGTACATATAAAATAAAGGTGATGAAGGAATTCATCATTAATTTTCTCCTAATTCACTGGTAAATTTGAGTCTGTTTTCTTTAAAGGAAGGAAATAGTGTGAACAAATTAGTTGAAAACAGTGGTCAACATGTAAAAGTTATTACAGAAAATTAGAAAAGGATTTGAATAGGACCATGTAAAATATTCCCTGTATTAACATGAATACCCAGCAGTGTACGTAGAGTCTGAATTTTTATAAATAACTCTTTCTCATATTTATGTGCTTTTCTTTTACAGCTTTCAGCACCTATGAATGTTGGAACAGAAACAGCGGCACACAACTGGCACTTTTGTGGACAGGGGGAGAAAATATAATGAGATGATAATGTTACCAATGTCTTTAAAAGAATAGTTGAAAAGATTTTTTTTCTTTGTCATAGAGTTTGGGTAGATTTTGAAAAGTAATGAAAAAGTTGCTATATACTAGAATTAAACGATATGTGTGTGTGTGTGTGTATATATATATACACACACACATACATATATATATGTATATATATATATATATATGTATATATATATATATACATATACATATATATATATATATATATATATATATATATATATATATACTAGAATTAAACAAAAGCTAATAAATTGAGTGCATTATTAAAATGATAAAGACAAAAACGTTGAAAATAAGAAGAACATGATTCAGGGAAATTGTGGCGTTTCGATTTACTATTTCTTCATTTGTACACCTTCAATGATGCCAAGTTTCAAAATGAGATGTTGTAATAGAGTAGCTGAATTAAAATAGAAATTAACATTGGAAAGTCAAAGCTCCAAGGACTCTTGGTATTTTATATTTTACATTATATATGTATGGCATGATACTTGAAGTTGCCTTGGATTATGATGAAAGCACAAAGGTACTAATTATGAGGCCTATGCAAAATTTTGAATAAAAGGTAGTGTAGGAACATTGTTAACTTATAATAATGTCAAAAACAAAAGAAAAGTGCACCAAAAGGAGCTAATTGTACACCTGACCTTTACCTATGACTTGTTAAGAAACCTTAAAAAAAGGATGAACTTTGCTTCAACACTATGCCATATCCATAAAGAAAATTTCTACACAAAAAAAATTACATATTTTGCCTAAAATACACAATTTCTAGGTATATATCCATACCATATGATGATGAATACAACAAAACTCTCAAGTAATAATATTTTTATTTAAATAACTATTTTTAACACAGGAGTCTAAATGTGTGTGTGTGTGTGTGTGTGTGTGTGTGTGTGTGTATATATATATATATATATATATATATATATATTTAAAATGTGAAATCTGAAAAAGAAACAATATTCTTCCTTGTGGAACTACATACAACGTCATTCATATTTTTGGAATGACTAATAATAAAATTAAGAAATAATGAAATATACTAATAATAAAATTATAAACAAATAAAACATTTTGTTTGTTTTCATTCTTAAGACATTTATATAGTTCATAATACTTGAAACCTAAGTAATTCTATTACTTCAAGGTAGATAGTGTCTTGATTACCTCAAATGTTAAATATGAAGTTAAAGAGGGTTTCTGGTTTTTATGTTTAGTAAGAGCTTTTAAACAGAGAATTATACACTGAAAAAAAAGAAAACTAATGCAAGTAGAGGAAAGGAAGAAAAGAAGACAAGCACAAAACTGAGAATTTTTAAAAATGTCTATACAGACAATAATCAAAAGCACATGTTTGTTTATTAAGCTGATTAAAGAAAACAATAATTATATTTCTATACATCTAAAAAGCCAAAAAGTTTAATGTGCATGTAATATGGTATGGAAAAATATTTGATACAATTCAACATTAAATATTCAAATCAATAATTCAACAAATAATAATAGGATATAATTTCTCTGAATTGATAAAGTACATACAAAAATACTAGCAGGCATCATAGTTATTTGACAGTAAATTGTAAGATTTAATTTTGTGAATGGAAATAATTAAGTGAGAATGATCACTTCAACACTATATGGCTATCCTGGTGAGTACAAACATATATGAAACACTGGTGAAGCCTGGGAAGGAAGAAGCACAATTGTCATTAATTTACTAACTACATGGTCATGAATTTAGAATATCAAAATAAATCTTCAAAATACAACTATTGCTATTAATTTGTTAGTAAAAAATATTTACCAGATATAAGGAAATACAAAAATAACTAAATTTATCCATTTGCCCAAAAAACTATTATATATGCACATTTTGGACACAATATTTGAGGAGGTTGTCTAACTTTGCCAAGTTAGAGTGTAGCCTCACAGCATTTAAATGTCTAATAAATCCTTAGAATTAGTTTTTCCTAAGAAATCCTTTGTTTTAATTGCTATTTACCTTGCTTGTTTAACCATAATGGAATTTGCCCAACTAGTATTTTCCTGTTGTGACCTTTTGTGATAGAGTTACTGGCTTCACAGACAAAGAACAGAAAGAATTTCTGCTGATCACAAATCTTACCAGACATTTTTAAAAAATAAGTAAAGAAGAGAAGAAGAACTAAGCAATTTGCCTTATTTTGCAAATGATTTTCTCTGTCCTATATGTACCTCACTGTGCTTTGACAGGCAGATAGGCATATTTAATGGGGTCAATGAATAACACCCTGTTGTCCATTTCATTTACAGTAGTGAAAGATTGAAGGACTTAGTCATGATCTCATTATTTGTTATTGTAGTAATGTCCTAAAACTATTGTTTTAAAAGCTAAATTAAGAATAAAATAAAATATAAAACTCAGAGGTTTTGAGCACTGAAGTCTTTTCTGAGCTTCAGTTCTGATTCTGTTTTTCATCCCACAATCTCATCTCACTTGTGTGGACTTTTTCTCATCTGTGAGAGGGGCTCAAGGAATAATCAGTTCAACAAATAGTTCACTGAATTTATAATTTTTTGTAAAAGTGACTTGTTCAGTCACTAGTATATGGTGTAGGTTGAATAAACAAATTAGTCATTGTAGTAATATCAGAAAAATGCCTGATTATTATGAAGGCCCTTGATTTGTATGGCAAGACATACAGGATCAAATTCACTCTGTCTTGAGAACTTGGTTGAGTAAATTCAGGTGAAAACAAATTAGCATACATTTGGAATCAGGTGAATAGAATATTTGTGCTGCATTGTTTCCTTTTCGGTTTTCTTTAAATTTCTACTGTTTGTTTTTACATTATGAAGACGAAATGATAGTAAAACCAGGAAGGACAGCTCACTTCATTGTGTTGGCTTAAGCACTGATGGGCTACCTATGTGTCAACATGGTAAATAGAGCCATTGTTCAGTTTCTCACAAGGTACTTGCTCTTCTCCTTAAAGATATAGTCCAGACTGATTATTTCAGATGGAAGATTTAAAAAATTATGGTCTCCTAGCTCCATCTTTATCTGTAATTAAGTCTGTTTTGTACCAGAAAACATCTCACTATTATCTGATAATAATTTGAAGACCAAAAATACATTTTGAAAATAATATTAAAAAGAATCCAGGATAAAAAATAATTATGTTTGTTTCAGCTAATTTTTTTTTTTGCTATTGTAAGATAAAACAATGCTTGAAGTCTCTACATATCAATTAACTTTTTATACAAAACTTAAAACATTTTTCCCTCATTTTAAATTCATCTATCAGTCTCTCAATATAACATTCCACTTGGGAAATAAAAGTTTTTAATTATCCATTTAGAGTTGTATGGGGCTTTTGTGCTTGATGAAAATGTATACTTGAAAATCTTGGACTTTCCTCTATTTGTTTACATGGAAAAAGCATAGAATACTCAATTCATTCTAACATGAAGTAAATATATTTACTTTCTCAGAATTTTTTTGAACAAAATGAGTTTGTCTTTTTTTTTCTGTACAAGTCCTATCTGATCCCTTAATAATATACATTTTTTTCTCTGAATAAGAAGAGGAAAATACAGAAATAAACTGGTTTAACAAATTACTTGAGCCTAACATTTGATGTAAGGGAAACCATAAATGAAGTTTTGATAATTTCCTTATTCACATTTCTATATTTGGAGTACATAGGCTTGTTGGGGATGCAAATCAAGTCAAGATGGCACCTGGCACTTTGCTAGGAGGAGTGGTTTGTGAAGTAACCCCAGTGAGCCATTAAGATGATGAGGATTCCTTATTGGCTGACTGCTGTATCTAGATGATTTTAATTAAGTTAAGCTGTGTGTAATTAATTAAGTATATATACCTCTGTTGTCTGGCAGAGAAGCGGCTCCTGCTACCTCGGGTGCCTGCTAGTTTGAGTTCTTGCTCAGTTCCCGCAGAGTTCACTCACAATAAAGTCGTTCCCATTTCAACCTTCAAGTTGCTTGTCACCTCCTGGTTATTTTGCCCAGGTAGACTGCGGCAAATGGTGGCCCTTACAGGGGAACTCCCGGACGCTCGGGGGTAAATGACAAGGAAAGCTGCCTGTCCCTAGAAATAGATAGGACAGGAGGAGGGCTGCTTGCCCCTGGGGAAGCAGATAGGGAGAGGATGGATGGCAATTTCAAGAAAAAAGAAAGATTGATACAGTGTGTTTTTGTTTTGTGTTATCTTAGTGTGTTGTGTTATCTTTATTATGGAAATATGGGATCAAAAGTTAGTAAGGGTCAAACTGAAATGGTGTTGAGAGAATTGCTGAGGGAAGGAGGCACCCCAGTAAAACCAAGAACAGTTAGGGCATACATTGATAAAAGCCCAGGAACTCTAGTCAGAAAGAGGAAGAAGGGAAGAAGTTACAACAAAAGGCTGCTACTAAACACTTTTCCTTAAAGGAGGGTGCATGAAGCGGCTCATTGAGGCAGCTGCTGCCGATGCAAGCTGGTTGTGGTGCAGCAGGGGCTTTCCAGCTGACACTCCCCCCCCCCCCACAATGGGGCTGCCCGGGGACACTTCGGCCAGTGGCGGAGGATGCGCCAGGCGCCCCTGAAATTTGACCATTTCCAATGCTAATATCTAATGAGTCGTCAGTTTTTCCCTATTTGCTGCAGGTGCTGCCACGGGACATCCAGAACTCCAGTTTTCAATTATGGTGATAACATTTACCTTCAGATGTTTTGGTATTTTACAGCTTTTACCACAGCTGCATCAGCTTACAGTTATTATCATTAAAGTTCCTGACCCAGTGATTGTCTGGAGTCGGGGGTCTGTTTGTTTGTTTCCACAGGGAGAACAGCAGCCGATTTGGATTCCAGAGAGACTAACTAAAGCGATTTCTAAAGACCAAAAAGAAGATGATTTGGCTCAAATCCATAACAGCTGATATCCAGAACTCCAGTTTAGCTATCCTTATATCTGCAACAATGGTTCTCCCACACTTGGAGGCTAATGAATAATCAGCACCATTAAGACCTATTTCAAATATAAAAAAACCTTGATGCTCACTTGTGGGAATGCCTTCAAACCCATATGCAAGTTACAGGAAGAAGGAATTACAGCTACCATCATCACAGCTGTTGCTATTTCTGCTGCTGCTACTGCAGTTTCTGCGATAGCTATCACACAAACTGTACAAACTGTTGCATCAATATTTACTTCAAGAAGAAATAGACATATTAATGGATTCCTTTGCTTTAAGCTGCTTGCGGAACTTACCTGGACTGTGTATCACTTATATGCATTATGAACTGATACAACAAATTGTAATAGTACCAGGGTATCTTTGATGAAGGTGTCATCTGTGGTACAGTTTTTCCAGGGGTTTCTCACTTGGAGCAGTCAATGGCTTGGTATCCTGGCATTTTATATCCTCCTCCTTCTGCTTGTAGCAGGTTGTTTATGGTGTTTGTGTAAAAACCACTATGGTCATTATCCACAAGTATGGCTAAGTGTGTTGGGCCAGTAGTCAAAGACAGGTAAGATCCAATTACAATGGTACCAACCTAAGACAGGAGGCTGACGATTTGAGGTCAGACCATTCAATGACGGGTAAGGACCATATGTAGTATTGGACAACCTAAAACAGGCACGGTCCCTAAGCCACATACTTGTTGTTTAATAAAAGAAAAGGGAGGAGATGTTGGGCATGCAAATGAAGTCAAGATGGCGCCTGGCACTTTGCCAGGAGGAGTGGTTTGTGAAGCGAGCCATTAAGATGATGAGGATTCCTTATTGGCTGACTGCTGTATCTAGATGATGTTAATTAAGTTAAGCTGTGTGTAATTAGTTAAGTATATATACCTCTGCTGTCCAGCAGAGAAGCGGCTCCTGCTACCTCGGGTGCCTGCTAGTTTGAGTTCTTGCTCTGTTCCCGCTGAGTTCACTTGCAATAAAGTAGTTCCCGTTTCAACCTTCAAGTTGCTTGTCATCTCCTGGTTACTTTGCCCAGCTGGACTGTGGCATAGGCTGATGACTACTTTCTTGGCCTGACATGTGACAACATGTATGACAGTATTATAACACAACTTTTATTATCTGGAATTTTGAAGCAAGTTGAAGGAGAAACAAAAATAATTCACAACATTTTTATATTTTACTTTCAGGTTTTAGTTTTGCATTTAAGTATATTGCCCATGCTGGTGTCTCTAGAGAAGATGAGCATTTCAATTATGTTACACCATCTCCTTAAAAGGACCTAAGTAGTTTGCCAACATCTTTTTGTTTGTTTTATAACATGCTACAGCTGCTATATTTCTCATAAACAAGAAATAGAATTTGCTCATTATTATTTAAAACAATTTTACTTTGACATAATACAAATAAAATATGTGCTTTTTCAAAGCCTACAGCACTTTTTTAGAAGCTAACCATTCTGCATTATATATAACATACTGATGATTAATATTTACAACATAAACAAGATGTTTGGATTCGCTAATTATTTTCTATTCTCTGAATATGTATTGAATTTTTTTACTTGTTCTATTTTGTTATACATGATAGTAGAATTATCTTGACCTATTATACATACGTGGATTATAGCTTGCTACTCTTGTGGTTGTACATGATGTAGAGTTACAGTGGTTGTGTATTTATATAAAAGAAAATTATGTCCACTTCATTGTATTGTCTTTCCTGTTCCCATCCTTCCTCTCTTGTCTTTATTCCAATGAACTTCTATTCTTCTCTCCTTCCTCACCTTATTGTGAGTTAGCATCACATATTAGAAAAAATATTTGGCCTTTGGCTTTAAGGGGATTGGCTTATTTCACTTACCATGAGAGTCTCCAGTTCCATTCATTTACCAGCAACTGCCATAAATTCATTCTTCATTATGGCTCGGTAATATTTAATTGTGTATATACCACATTTACTTTATCCATTCATCTGTTGAAGGGCACTTATGTTGGTTACATAGTTTAGCTACTTTGAATTGAGCTTCTATAAGCATTCATGTGGCAGAATCACTATAATATGCTGGTTTTAAGTCCTTTGGGTATATACTGAGGAGTGGGATAAAAGGGTCAAATATGGTGGTTCCATTCCAAGTTTTCTGAGGAATCCCCTTACAGCTTTCCAGAGTGGTTTCACCAATTTGCACTCCTACAAGCAATGTATGAGTGTGCCTTTTTTCCCATGAGGATATATTGAATTTAAATGTAGAAATTTGTCATACTTACAGCTGTAAATTGTACATAGATCAAAAAGTCCTCCCATCACTATATGCATGAACTTACTTGACATGCCTTATAGGTTAGATATAAAGATTCTACAAACTCCTGTTTGAAAAAAAAATGCAAGCATTTTCAGAGAAGAAATTATTAGATTACAAGAGTTATAATCTTATTGATGGAATAATCTGCTGATGTGGATTAATAGAGTAGTAACTGTAGGCAGGTGAGTGTGACTAGAGGAAATAAGTTACTGGGGGCATGCCTTTTGTGGTTTATATTTTGTTCCTGGTAGTGGTGTTTTTGCTCTGTTTCCTGGATATTGTGTGCTCAACTCTTTTCTTCTGCCATGCTTTTATGCCTCACTTTGGGCCCAGAGCTATGGAGTCAGCTGACCGTGGACCAAACCTGTGAATCTGTGAACCAAAATAAATGTTTCTTCCTCTAAGTGTTACTCGTCAGTGTTTTGGTCACAGTGAGGCAAAGCTGACTAAAACAAAAACAAACACAAGAGGGTCCTACATTACTTGACCTAGCCTAGACCAGGCTCCAACCCATAGATTTACAGAACATATAACATGATTATATTGTTTAAAATGAAGCTTTATTACAAAATAAACACTAAGTGACTAAGTGATAAACTCACAAAAGTAAGTTGGATGAAAAAAGAGATTATGATCCTTTGAAGATGACTGACACAAAATAATTTATAAGTACAGAATATACAATTTGAAAGGTGGTACTTCTGCCAAGGTTAAAGAAAACGAAAGGGACTCAATATCAGGAAAAAAATATTGCCTACAGCCAGGCACAGTAGTGCACACCAGTAATCCCAGTGACTCAGGAGGTTGAGGCAGGAGGATCACAACAACTTTGTGAGGACCTAGGGAATTTAGTGAGACTCTGTCTCAAAAAAAGAATTAAAAATATTTAAATAGGCTAGGTATATGGCTCAGTGGTTAAGTGCCCTGGGTTCAAACTCTGGTACTAAAAGAAAGAAAAAGAAGAAAGAAAAAAATCCACCTACTGGTATAGAAAATTTCAAATAGTGGTGTGCATGATTAGAACATTAAAATTATTTTTTAACAAAATGGGTTTGCATAGTATTTTGTCATTTTCAAATAACTGAGAAGACTCACTATTAATGAAACTTAATGAACAAACTTAATGTCTTTGTACACAATAAGTTCATTATCTTGAATGACCATAAGGTATAAATTTAAACCAAGATAGCCATCTGGCAAATTCATATTTTGCTCACAGGAGAAAACATTAAAGACATAAGAAAACTATGTCTATAAAACAGTCACCTTTTAAACATTTGTCAGACTACATTTTGTATAATACATAATACATAAAATACCTTGCCCAATGTTTTCTCCTCTAAGCTTATTAAATTTATTTTAGAAAAGCACTTTATTCTGAAGCACAAACTAATATTTTAATTGAAAAACAAAAATATATTTACTAAAATTATTAAATTGTAATCAACTTAACTAATTTTATTTAATATCTTGCTTCTTCCACAATGCTGTATAATTTGGGATTCTTTTCCTCAACAAGCTTGCTGCAAGAAAATGCTATATCTGTGTAAGCTAAGGGTAAAATCTAACCAAGTTAGCATCTGTTAGAAAGGTCAATTTTATTTTTCAAATTTAACATTTTGTCCTATCACAAAATAGGTTAAGCTGAAATAGAATATTTGTTGATAATAACATGTGACTAATAATATTTTTTATCCTGGGCTTTAATTAAATTCTACTTTAGTCTATTCTTTAGGCAGGAAAACCATACAGGGATTTTATTTTCCCCCTAAATTTACAACCATAGAACATAATCAATTAACTCCATTCCCTGTGAAAAATGAAGGAAATAGTGATCCTATTTGCAAATTTATGCAACTCATAGACTAATTTGCCCACCATGTTTTATTCATGATTTAAATTATAGCCACTTTCAAAGACACCTATATATAGATTCCATACCCCACCCCCCTTATTTGTAAAGTTAAATAGTATGTTTTGTAAGAGTAACTCAAAAGCCAAATAGTTTGAGAAACCATCCTTCAAAAAATTGAAAATTAGGTGCCACCTAGATTTAATCTTTACTTTCTGAAATAGTGTTATAAATGAATCCCAGCTATTTTTTGGTTATTTACTTTTGATTTCAAAACTTTTCTAGGGAACATCCCTTTTGTCTTGCAATACCCTTAATATGCTTCTTCCTCCAACCATTCTGCCTCTTCTAACACCTTCAATACCAAGGGGCAGAGATAAAGGGAGTCAGATGAAAAAGTGAGTCTAAAATGTCAGGTGAGAATATAATTGAACCTTTAATGACTTTGGTGATGTTAATAATCATGAGCTCCTTTTTGCTGGACTTTTTATAACTTCTTCCAACATCACTGACCCCAGTGTATCCCCAACATTCCCCAGTGAGGTAGACCTCTCTCTCTAGCCTGTCTCTTTATGCCTACAGAACACTCTTTAACAGGACTCTTGGAACCATAAATTTCCTCTTGCTCAATTCATATAAACCTAGGTGCTTATACCATAAAGGAATTCTTCAAGAGAGGCAGGTGCCTGCTTCTAAGCTCTCCAAATTCCAAGGACATGTGCCAGTTTCCATTGATAATTCTCTTGAACTATAAATAATTTAATAAAATTTAAAGAAAAAAAATGCCACAGTTACAGGGAAGAAGAGTGATGCTAAAATCAGAGAAGCCACAACAATAACAGTGATATTAATACTGATAATAACAATAATAATAGAATTGAGATAAGCCACATTTATTTTTCTCTCATTTAAAATGAATGTTGCATACATTTGCTTCCAATACTTTATAAGCATTAAATTTACACAATAGTTAGAGTTCTGTATACATTGAAATCAGACATGAATCTGAAATCAAAAATTCATAAACTACACCTTTCTCATTTCTGAAAGCAGTAAAATTAGTGTTTACCTATTATGGCTGACCAAGTGGAACACATTGTGGAATTAATTAAACATGTGGAATTGAATCATACAGAGTCACATCTTTGCATTGGAGAAGGTGTCAGGATTTTTGTTTATGGATTTTAGTTTTTCATACCACCCAAAGCTTAAAACCCACATCTCCTTCAAGAAACTCACCAAGTCTCAAAAGGCCCATGCAATGTGACCTCTAAAAAAAGAGTCACTCTTGTTGAATATAAACTTAGGACATTACCAGGAAGCATGCTCAGATTTCCCTTAATGCAAAACGAAATCTTTTCCAAAAGTAGGACAGTAGTTCAAATAAATCACTAATAAAAAATTCATGTGTCCCCTTCTTGAAGAGATGTATAGCTCCACACACCATAAAAACATCTCTGATTATTTAAAATAATCTGTTCAAAGAGAACTGTGCTCAATTAAAATCTACAAGGAAGCATTAAAAATCTGACCTTTATTGTTAATGAAATTCTCTCAAAACAAAAGATACCATGAAATACACTTCTTAGTATGCAATATAAAATTCCAGACAAACCAGTTTCATTTTTATTCTAAATATCGTACAGTCATCATAAGAATTGAATTTGAGCCACAGTTTGAACATTAAAAATACTCCCAGCTCTCAAATGTCCTAACAGAAAAAGGAGGACCTTTGGGTGACCTCATTATTCAGCTTTAAATTTAGCAAAAGATGAGTTGACAGGGTAAGGAGGACGATGGCCAGAAGTGGCAGGAGTAGAAGGCAGAACCTTTTGGAAAGAAGAGACCCTGTCACCACAGTGAAGGGATCTAAATTGGAGGACTTCAACTGAAACGCAAGTACTCAAGGGTTTTGTAAATTTTTGTCCTGGAATGACAGATTCCCCAGTCTTTCTTCTATTTTTCTTAGAAAACCTTGATTTTATAATTGTATTCACGTTGGGCTTGCTGATTACAATGAACTAAGAATATTTTTTAAAGGAATAAAAGACACATTTTAAAAACACCAGATAAGTTTAAGTTAGTGCTATACTTCCTCTTAACTATTTTTATCAATCTACTATGTTTTTTTTAAAAGGCATGTAATGTTCTAAACATCTACAAGACAGGGAGAAATAAATATATAACCTCGGTCTGTTTATGACAATTCAAATTGATATACTGTCTTTATATTACATTAGCTCTTGGAAACAGCATAATGCATACCAATATCTGTTTTACCATTAAAACACCTAACATTCAAGGAAATTAAATAATTTTATCAAAAATGATTAGACAAAAAATTCAAAGAAGATATTTTTATATATCTTATTCAATTTAAAAGACATTATTTTCTTCTCATATGGGCTTATTCCTCATGAAATGAAAAGTAAGCACTTATAGGTTTACAAAATAATAGCTTATTGGGCTCTATTAAAATTTAGAAATTCTTTCAAAATTGCATTAAATTGAAGCTTCTAACAATCATATATAAGAATTTTAAGTTGCTGATGAATAATTAGAACTTCATAAAATACAACATACTATGTATATTTAATATGAAGTGTGGAAAAGTTCTGGAGATATCTTATACTTTGTATTATTTTGCTTCATTTGCATCTTATTAATATGTTTTATATTGCCTTTATTTTACTATCTTTTTACCACAGGCATATATGTAGGGATGATAATTATATGTCAGTATATCTCCTGTGCAGCAGCACTATGCTGGACATATAGATGTATGTATAGCAATATTTGTGAAATAAAAGTGTTCTCCAATAAATAAGCATCATAAAGTTTTCTTTCCCTACCATGCTATTAGGGATAATAAAGTAATGAGTAAATACAAATTTAAAAGATCATAACAATCCAAATGAACAGTCTCCAATATCTTGCCCTGAGTTAACATGATAGTTGTCATGAGATGATTAAATAGAAAAATTCTTAAATGCAGCAGCCAGTAATAACGTTTTTAGTATAGAAAAACAATGTTCCAATAAAGGTGGAATTCTGCTAAATGGGAAGGAATGAGGGGAGGTCATAGGTAACCTCAAAGCTAATTTTTTTCCTGATAATAAAATTTATCAACCACCCTGAAACAAACAAGAGACATTTTTCTCTGTATGCAGCTATTGATGGGACAATGCTATCCATTCTCTTGAAGTAGATACAGCTCTTGAGATTGTGTAAAATATTTGGAAAGTGAACTTTTATAATTTAGCATTTCCTAGATCTTTGAAAATTGGAACAGCAATATGGAGATATAAAAAAAAATCCTAGAGAATATGCTAGAATTTCTTGAAAATTGCATGAGTCCAAATACACAAGTTCTGACAATTTTCTCAAAAAGAATCACTGAAAATCATGGAAAAAATTAATCTGCTCAAGACTCATTCATTGCAAGTTGAAAAGGAATTTTTAAGTCTAACCAATACCAAAAGGGTATTAGTAGTACAATTAAAAGGGCAAAGTGATTTTCAGGATTTTACAGATGCTGAAAATTCACAAAAAGTCATACAACAAATATCTTAGCACTTATGAAATTGTGCTGAGCTGCAGTAAGATATATGCAAGTACAAAGTGTGTTTTGTTGTGAGTCTATTTTCATAAATAGTGTTTTGTTGTGAGTCTACTTTCATAAGTGTTCCCAGTACAGAAGTTCTACTAGGTTGGAAGAGAGTGAGGAGAGAACTTTTGTGGGATCAGAGAACAGAGAAAATTCCATCCCCAGAGAAGTCAATACCTTTAGCAATCCCAATGGCAAAGAATTGGAGAAGATTAATAATAGAGTTTATGGTTAAGTTTCTAAAACAGTTGGGGAAAATAAAGTAATTTCAGACAAATAAATATATAGAATGCAAATCAGGAAAAGAGAAACCAAAAGATTATCTAAATATTATATTTCTCCTTGAGTTCTACAAAACTGGTACATGAGCAAAACTGAACACATGATCAAGAGAGACCAGAAAGAACCGTAGTTACCTATTCATCCATGAATAAACAGGTAGGCTAATGAATAAAGAAAGTAATACCTGTGAAATACTTCTGAGCTCTCTAAATTTTTAATTTGTTTCTCAATCTACACATAGGTCCATTGACCAATAGTAAAGGCGATTGGTGTACAAGCATTGCTTAAACTCCACATGGTCTAAGCATAATTTTTGACTATTAAGTGGTTAACAAACAGATTATTCTGATCCTGAAGCAACACTAGAAAAACTCGCTAAAATATAATATAGATATAGATATAGATAAATATACATTAATGAAATAGCAGACATAAATTTAATATTATCAATAACATGTAATAATATTCTAGTCTAGAGATACACGTTGACTGACTGGATAAAAATCAAGAAACAACTCTATGTCATTCATGACAGCATAAACATAATTCATTCTGTATTTGATGATGAATATCTTGACTTATAAGAGAAAAATGTACCAGGCAAACAATAAACATAAAATATTTTACATTAATGGCTATATTAATTTCTAAAAAACATGATTTTAAAACCAAATGTTACTAATGATAAAAGATACTTTCAAATGTTAAATGCTTATTTTATATCATAAAGATATCAAAGTTATAAATATTTGCACACTTAAAACCAAAGACTCAAGAAAGAAAAATCTAATAAAATCACACGAGATATACTCAATTCAATAATAAGAACAATAATAAATTGCTCCCAAAGATGTACAAAATAGGTAGACAAAAAACCAATAGAAAATTTGCCAACACTATCAACCAGACGTTAATAACACCTATAGAAAATTGCACCAAATGTTAGAAAAATGGACATATTCTAAAGTTAATAAAATATATTCCCCAGTATAGACAAACGGAAAAGCCATAAAACAGTCCCCAATATATTTAAACTCATTGAAATCATACCAGCTCTGTTTTCTCTCCAAAATGGAGTTAAATTGGAAAACAAAGCAAACTGAAATTAGGGAAATCCACATGAAAAAGTGAAATTAAATAACATAATTAAAAATAACTTATGGATCTAATAATAGATTATAAGAAATTTAAAAAATGTTTTGAACTGAGTGAAAAGAAAACCACAGCGTATCACAATTTTCGTGACGCAGCTTAAAGGAAGCTTGCAGGAAAAATGTACAATTCTGAATTGGTTTGCTGTAACAAACTGCCAGATGATAGGTGGCTTAAGTAACAGCAACTTATTCTGTTTCAGTGCTGGAGGCTGGCAGGCCAGACCTGCCAAGTGTTGGCAGCCTGCTTTTCCACAGTCTTCATTCTTTGACTTGCAGTTGGCTCCCTTCTCACTTTGTCTTTGGGCAGCCTCACTTCTATATATGCCCATCTCAGGCTTCTCTTCCATTTAGTGAAGGGGCCAAACCAGACCTATTAGATTAGGGTTCCACACCTATAACCTCATTTTTTTCTTAAGTTTTTGCTTCTTTAAAGGCCCTATCTCCAATACATCTCTAAGTAAAGTCAATTCAGGAATCAGGGTTTCAACATATAAATTTTGAATGGCTCTAATTCAGTTCATAATAAGTGTTGAGATCCACAGCCAAAGGGGCCCCAGCAAAATTCCAGCTGCCAGCAAACTTCCAGCTGCCGGCTGATGATTGGCTCACAGCGGCCCCAGCAACATCTAGCTGATTGGCTCCTCTGCGGTGATGCTCATTGGGCTGTTTCCCTGCCCTTTCAGACCACGGAGCTGCTCATTGGGGGACTTTTTTGGCTCCGCCCACGTGACCCAGCCAATCGGCCTCAAGAGCAGGAGGATTATGGGAGGTAGAGAGAAGCTTGTGTGGGAGAGAGAGGCTTGTGGAAAGCCGGTGGTGGCAGTTGAGGCTCTGAGGGTTTTTCCTGAGAGGCTGTTTTGTTTGGGGTGTGTGGTTCTAAAAATAAAGTTAGTTTCTTTTGACAAGTGGCTCCTGATTGTGCCCAGCCAGACTGCGGCAAATAAGCTCTGAATACTTAATATAATTTGTAATATAAAAATATAAAAAATACCTTAATTTTAAAAAGGTCTCATAATCTTGAAAAACTAGTAAGAGAAAAAAAAAACAAATATGCCTATTTAAAGTAGAAAAATAAATAGTAGTGATTAGAATGGAAATAATTTTTTTAGTCCATTTGAGCAGCTATTAACAACAGTACCATTAATTGGATGGTTATTCACAGCCAAAACTTAGTTTTTAGAGTTTTGGAGGTCAGGAAGTCCAGGATCAGGGACTGACATACTTGATGTCTGATGAGGGCCTATTTCTCATAGACAGGGCTCTCTCCATCTCCCCACATGACAGAAAGAACAGACAAGCATTCTGATGTCATCTTTTGTTTTGTTTTGTTTTTAATTAGTTATACATGAGAGTAGAATGTATTTTGACATATTATACATACATAGAGCATAACTTCTCATTCTTCTGGTTGTACCTGATGTAGAGGTTGTACCTGATGTAGAATTACATTGGTTGTGTAATCATATATGCATGTAGGATTTTAAAGTCCAAGTCATTCAACTATCTTTCCTATTCCCATTCCCTTTCCCTTTCCTTCATTTCCCTATTTTTAATCCAGGGTATTCTATTCTTCCCTAAACCCCACCCTGTTATCCTGAATTAGCATCCACATATCAAGAAAACATTTGGCCTTTGGTTTTTTGAGGATTGACTTTTTTCACCTGGCATGATATTCTTCAGTTTCATCCATTTACTGGCCAATGCTGAAATTTCATCCTTTTTTATGTCTCATTCATATTCTTATATTTTCTTTACCCATTCATCTATTGAAGGCCATCTACATTGCTTCCATAGTTTAACTATTGTGAACTGAGCTGCTACCTAATCCCATTTGTGAGGACCTAGCCATAATCACCTAATCACTTCCCCTACCCCTTACTTTCTAATTCTATCATACTGTGGAATAAATTTTAATGAATGGATTTTGAGAGGACAAAAATGTTCAGATCATAGTGTTAGGAAGAAAACAGAGAAGAAATGCTGTTTGGAAATACAGTAAAGAGTGAGTTCTTTGCAGACATCTAAACAATAGGTTAAAAAATTTTAGCTTGACTGACACTATAAAAGAAGATAAAAACTAAAAAAGGAGGTATCACAATAATTCCTAATGAAATTAAAAGCATTATTAAAGGATATATGAGCATCTCTATGTCAAAACATTAAACAACTTAAGTGAACTGCCAACATGTTTTGAAAAAAATATGTAAGTTACTAAAAACTATTTGCTCAATATAAAAAAAGAATGATAATATACCTATAAAAAGTGAATTGATTTACTACTTTAAAATATTCCCACAAAATATCCTATAACCAGATGAATTCATTGTTGATATATATAGAACTTGTAAAGCACAAATAGTAACAATTCTTAAAAAAATCAGAGAAGGAAGCATCTCCCATGGTATGCTAATAAATCAATGTTACTCTACTACCAATGCCAAAGATATCACAAGAAAAATATTATTTTTTACAGACAAATAACCATGATAAATATAGACAAAATATTTCTATCGAATATTATCAAAATGAGGGGCTGGGGCTGTAGCTCCATGGTTGAGTGTTTGCCTAGCACGTGTAAGACACTGGATTGGATCTGTAGCACCACATAAAAATAAATAAATACAATAAATGTATTGTGTTCATCTACAACTAAAAAAACTAAAATATTAGCAAATTTAGGTGTAATAACATATAAAATAATTTTATATAATGACCAATGGAAATTTATCCCAAAGAGGCAAAATAGATACCATACAATGTATAGCTGTGATTATACCATATTGCTGACAAAGAATGACAAAATTATCACATGGTTCTCTCAGCAGACTCAAAAGTATCTGACCAAATACAACATCTATTTATGACAAACTTCCCAGTAAACTAGGGATAGGAAAAGAAAATTTGGCCAAAATAGGAAGACATTCAGAGAAAATCAAAAGACATCTAGATATAAACAAAAATAAAACTGTAGCTAACAGTATACTAACAAAACCATGATCTCTTAAGTCTACTTTTCCCATCATCTCTATTTAATTTTGTACTAAAGGTTCTAGGCAATGTAAAGAGGAAAAATTAAAAACCATGAAAATAGGGAGGAAAATGAACTGGCTGAATTCATGGACAGCATGATTTTACATACCGAAATTCCTAAGAAATGCACACACACTCACTTAACTGCAAGAACTGATGAACTTTCACATGATAAAAGATTAAAGTACAAAAAATTATCAGTTTCATTCCTATGTTATAGTCATGAACCATCTGCAAATGAAATTGGGGAAAGTATTCCATTACAATAGCACCAAGAAGTATAAGGACATAGAGGTATAGTTGACATAGTAAGTGAAAGGTTGTACACTGAAAACTACAGAATCATGATAAGCAGAAATTATATTTATAAATAAATTCAAATCTATCCTATTTAGGTCAGATTGGAATGACAAATATTATTAGAATTCTAATTCTCTATGAATTGATTTATGGACACAACATATTTCTTGGCAAATACAAGCAGACTATTTTCACAAATTGACAGGCTGATCCTAAAAAGGAAAAGTGAAGGGTCATAAGAGCCAAAACAATAAGGAAAAAGACACAAAATTGGAGGTCTTATTTTTTCCAGTTTCTGATCTTTTTATAAAGCTATATAGTCAACACAGTATAGCTTAGGATAAGATAAACATGTAGATCAATGAAATATAACTGAGAAGCAAGAAACAAACCATGATGTTTAGGGTCCACTCCTTTTTCAGGAAGACCCAAAGGCAATAGGAAGTCTTTCCAAGATATGAGGCTGGGACAATTATATGTCCACATGCAATAAGGGTACTATATACCATTACCTTATATTATATACAGAGGTTTCCTCAAACTACCACTGACCTACATATATAAATTACAATTATAAAACTTTTAGAAGAACACAGAACTAAATTCTGAAGCCCTTAAGTTAGGCAAAGATATCCTAGATAAAATACCAAAGGCATGATTCATAAAATCATAAAGCACTGAAAATTAAACACTCTTGTTTTTTAATTAAAAAGATCAGATAGACCAAGAGAAATTATTTGTGAATCCTGTATCTGATAAGGGTCAGGAAATCTGACAGGAAAAAAACAAAAACCAAACTAATATTTATATATATTTATATATAGTATAATAAGTAAGAATGGGTAATTTTTTTATAATTATTTTATCAACAAATTCATTAAATATGGAATCTTTAGAGAAAATAGGCTTGTTGGTTTGTTTCTATGCTATCATGACTTTCTAAACAGTTCTATTGAAACTTGAGACCTGAGATGAAAGCAAGACTTGGAAGGTAATTTAGACGCATGAGATAGTAAGGGACGCTGGAGAACTGTCTCCCAGAGGTATTATGTGTTTATGTTTTAAGAGACTATGAAGCTGCTGACCTTAGGAACTTTCTTAGGTTAGGAAACTGAAGACAAAGATCTAATTGTGTCTCTGGAGAGATTCATTTAATTCCAAAGTATTGCAGCAAGGAATCAGGACCCTTCCAATTATTTACAAGAAGAATCCAAAAGGAGAGAGAGGAAAGCTTCTTTCTGTGTTATATTAATAATTAAATCATTTTTATGTAGTTCCTTCTTTATAGTAGCTATCCTTCCATGTGTCAGACAAAACCTGGCTTTCATCATATCACTCAGAAATGAGAATTTGTGCACAGGAGAACCATGCCATTATTATTTGCTACATATAAAAATAAAAATGGCTTCTATTCCAGATATCTAACATGTGTATTCAAAACATTAGCAAATATAGATATTAAAAAGAGCGATATAAAACACTCAGTAAACACTTGAGAAAATGATTAACATCTTTACTCATTAGAGCAATAATTATTTACTCTAATGAGTAAAGATATTAAGCATCTTTACTCATAAGTAAATCTAAATCATAATGGGATACAATTTCACATTGACTAGAATGACTACAATCTAAAAATCTAAGAATAACAAATGTTATTAATGATTCAGAGAAACTGGTGTCCTCATACTAATAGGTAACAACTATGTAAAATAAAACCACTTGAAAATAAAAGAATATGAACATTAAAATCACTCTACCATATGACTCAGAATTCTCCACTCTGAAGAATCTACACAAGTAAAATGAAAACATATTCCTATACACAATGTTTCAAGAGACTCTGAAGTTTGGAGGTGAAATGATTGGGTTATGAGAGCCCCAACTTAATCAGTGCATTAATCCCCTGATAGGGATTAATTTTGTGGTAACTGTAGGAGGGAAGGCTGTGGCTGCTGGAGGTGATAACTTGGGGACTGCTTTTGGGGTAAATATATATTTAATCCCTGGGGAGCAGAGGTCTCTCTTCTTTCTGGTTTCCATGTCCTGAGCTGCTTTCCTTCTCTGAGTTTTCTTGTCATAATGTTCTTCCTCACCCTGGCTGCAGAGCTACAGTTGACTGTCTATTGATCAACACCCATGAAACTGGGAACCCTAAATACACTTTCACTTGTCTAAAGTTATTCTTGTTAGGTCTTTTGGTCATGACTAAAAAAATAAAAATAAAAAAATAAAAAATGAGTGAATAGGCATGCACGCACACAAGCAAAAAAAAAAAAAACAACAAAGAAATAGTATCTTATCACATGATTAGCAGCTAGCTAAAATTAACTTTCTATTCAATTTTCACAATTTTAAATGTTAGATTATAACATGAATTAGATCACTTCCCAAAGCCATGAAGAAATGTTCCTAAAATGCCTTTTCTTTTAATTGTCAAATAAATTACTACTACATTGAGTTGTAAACACAAGCTTGAAATGAGAAAGTATTTAAAAGTCCAAGAAGTACTCTTACAAATGACGTTAATTCATACTTACACATTTTTCCATGATCACACAAAAGGTTGCTAAGCAACAGTTTAAAACATAGGCAGCTACTGGCTAAAATTAAAATGTATATTCAGTTTATGCCTAAAAAAGAAAAGAAAAAAAAACACTGTCCTAAAACTCCCAGTAATTTTTCCCAGCCTGTTTCTTAACCAAATATTGGAAATCATGATATCACTTGTTCAAATCCTGGATTCATGTAAAATGTTTCTTTTACTCTAAAAAGTGTTTTGCATCATGAGCATATTTGAAAAAAGTCCAATTGTTTTTAATCATTCATTTTCCTTCTGAATCAACATTAGTATTCTGCAGGGCTTACAACTGCTATTGAATAGTAGTTTTGAAGATATTTCAAGGTCAACTCTGTTTTCTGAAGAGCATGCCTTTGTACACAGTCCACCTCCTGAGGGTGGTGATATTAGCAGACCAGCAGAAATGGAAATGACATTGAAGTAACAGAAAGCGATGAGTTACTTTCAGGAGAGAATGAAGGAAAAACCTGAGCTCAATGAAAATTGAGTCTGATGTAACTCTAAGAAACAAAAATGTTAGAATGGGTATTTGGTATTTATTTACTAGTTATTAAGAAATTTCCAATGAGTTTTCAACTATACTAAGTTAAAGCTTTTCATAAAATAAGAATAAATTAGAGTTGAAATAGATCTGCTAACAGCAAATTTTATAAAAAGAAAAAAATAATAATTTTTTAAAATTAGAATTCACATAATGATTTAATAAGAAATAAAAATACTTTATTGGAGGTGAATGTGGTAAAGATTTTTCTCCCAATCTGTAGGCTTTCTCTTGATATTATTGTTTCCTTTGCTGAAAAAAGCTTTTTAATTTGAATCTATACTATCTATTGATTCTTGAATTTACTTCTTCCACTTTAGGGGTTTTGTTAAGGAAGTCCTAGGCTGGCATGGTGAACATTTGTGCCCATCTTTCTTCTATTAGGCACAGGGTTTCTGTTCTAGTGCCTAAGTCTTTGATCCACTTTTAGTTGGTCTTTGTGCGGGGTGAGAGATAGACATTTAATTTCATTTTGCTACATATGGATTTTCAGTTTTGCCAGCACAATTTGTTGGATATGCTATCTTTTCTCCAGTGAATGTTTTTGGCACCTTTGTCTAGTCTGAGATAACTGTACTTATGTGGGTTTGTCTCTGTGTCCTCCATTGTGTACCATTGGTCAACAAGTCTATGTTGGTACCAATATCATGCCATTTTTGTTACTATAGCTCTGTAGTATTGTTTAAGTTCTGGTATTGTGATGCCTCCCTCTTCATTTTTCTTGCTAATGATTGCTTTGGCTATTCTGGGTCTCTTATTTTTCAAAAAAAAAAAAATATATACATGATTGCTTTTTATATTTCTATGGAGAATGTCATTGGGATTTTAATAGGAATTACATTAAATCTGTAGACTGCTTTTGGTAGTATGGTCATTTTGACAATATTAATTCTGTCTATCCAGGGGCATGGGAGATCTTTTCATCTTCTCAGGTTTTCTTCAGTTTCTTTCTTTAGTGATCTTAGTTTTCATTGTAGAGGTTTTTCACCTCTTTTGTTAGATTGATTCTCAGTTCTTTTTTTTTTTTTTTGAGTCATTGTGATTAGGGTAGTTTTACTAATGTCACTTTCAGTGGATTCATCACTGATGTATATAAATGTGTTTGATTTATGGGTGTTGATTTTACATCCTGCTAATTGCTTAATTCATTTCTTAGTTCTAGAAGTTTTCTGGTGGAATTTTTGGATGTTCTAGATATAGAATTATGGCATTAGCAAACAGTGATAGTTTGAGTTCTTCTCTATTTGTATCCTTTTAATTTATTTCTTCTGTCTAATTGCTCTGGCTAGAGTTTCAAGTTTGATGTTGAATAGAAGGGGTGAAAAAGGACATCCTTGTCTTGTTCCAGTTTTTAGAGGGAATGCTTTTAATTTTTCTCCATTTAAAATGATGCTGGTCTTGGGTTTAGCATATAGAGCTTTTATATTGTTGAGGTATGTTCCTACTATCCCTAGTTTTTCTAGTGTTTTGAACATGAAGGTGAGCGTGCTTTGTCAAATGCTTTTTCTGCATCTATTAAGATGATCATATGATTCTTGTTTTTAAGTCTATTAATATGATGAATTATGTTTATTGATTTCTATATGTTGAACCAACCCTGCATCCCTGGGATGAACCCATTTTATTGTGGTATACTATCTTTTTCATATGTTTTTGTATGCAATTTGCCAAAATCTTATTGAGAATTTTTGTTTCTATCTTCATCAGAAATATTGGTCTGAAGTTTTCTTTTCTTGATGTGTCTTTGTCTGGTTTTGGTATCACGGTGATATTAGCCTCATAGAATGAGAAGTGTTATTGTTAATTCTTCTTTGAAAATCTTGTATAAATAACTCAGCTGAACATCCATCTGCTCCTGAGATTTTCTTTGTTTGTATGTTTTTGATGGCATTTTCAATTTCATTACTTGAAATTGTTCTGTTTAAATCATGTATGACCTACTCATTCAGTTTGATAGATCATATGTCTATAAAAATTTGTTGATGTCTTCAATATTTTCTATTTGATTAAAGCATAAATTTTCAAAATAACTTCTAATTTTCTTCTGTATTTCAGACATGGTCATTGTGATATTTACTTCTACATTTCATGTTTAATAATTTGAGTTTCTCTCTTTTTGTCTTCATTAGCATGACTAGGGATTTATCTATTTTATTTAGTTTTTCAAAGAACCAACTTTTTTGTTTTGTCACATTTTTCAAATGTTTCTTTTGTTTTGATTTAAATGATTTCAGCTGTAATTTAATTATTTCCTGTCTTCTACTGTTTTTTGCTGTTGATTTGTTCTTCTTTTTCTAGGGCTTTGAGATGTAGCAATAGGACATTTAGTTTTTGACTTTTTATTCTTTTAATGAATGAGATCAATGTAATAAACTTTCCTCTTAGACAAAGCATTAATTTCTAGGACATATAAAGAATTTAAAAAACTTAACACCAAAAAAAACAAATAACCTGGGGCTGAGGTTGTTGCTCAAATGTGTAAGGCACTGGGCTCAATCCTCAGAATCATAGAAAAATAAATAAACAAAATAAAGTTTTAAAAAAAACTATTAAAAAAGCAAACAAACAAAAAACCCAGTCAATAAATGAGCTAAGGAAGAGATACTTCACAGAAGAAGAAATACAGTCAATTAACAAATATATGAAAAAGTGTTCAAAATCTCTAGTAACATGACAAATGCAAATCAAAACCACACTAAGATTTATCTCATGCTAGTCAAAATGGCAATCATCATGAATACAGGCAACAATAAATGTTGACCAGAATGTGTGGAAAAAATACACTTATACATTGCTGGTTGGACTGCAAATTGGTACAACCACCAAAGCAGTATGGAGATTCCTCAGAATACTTGGAATGGAGCCACCATTTGACCCAGCTATCCCACTCCTCAGTTTATGCCCAAAGGACTTAAAATTAGCATACTAAAATGATATTGATAATTTTACATACTAAATTGATATTCTCCAACTCCATTCATTTACCAGAAAATGCAATAATTTCATTCTTCTTGAAATCTGAGTAATATCCCACTGAATATATATACCACATTTTCTTATCCATTCTTCTATTGAAGGACACCTAGGTTGGTTCTACAGTTCAGCTATTTTGAATTGAGCTGCTATAAACATTGTTGTGTCTGCATCATTCCTCAGTATATGCCCAAAGGACTTAAAATTAGCATACTAAATTTAGTATGTAAAATAGTAGAACAAAACAGACATTATTACTTTATGTATGTATACAACCGCATGATCAATATGATCATACAGCATATACACACAGAAAAACGAGAAATTATAATCCAAATATGCATGATATATCAAAGTACATAAATGCATTTGGTTATGTATAACTAACTAAAGCAAGTAAAAAATCAAACTTAAAAAAAGAAATAAAAATATCCAAAAAACATGAAATATAAAAAAGTATTTTTAAAAACTATTTTATTATAAGGAAGTATTTTATTAAAAAAGTGCTGGATTGCAAATTCTATTGATGATGATTGGAGTCATCATATTACATTTCTACACCAATTGGAATGATACTGTGAAGTGCTCAAAAAGTAATATTAGAAGGCTTAAGTAAGAAACTAAAAAATTCATCCTGAAAAACACATAATTTTTGAAACTTTGAGAATTCACAAGCAAATGAAATTATATATTGAATGCCCTGTCAAAATCCTAGGGGAGAGGACAAAATGACATATGCATTATCAGGATTACAATAGGTTATGTGATAATAAATTCAGCTCCGAGATAATTTGTTTTCAGTATTTTCTCTTAATAAAAACCCTTAAGCCTATCATTTTTCCTATAAATATTATTTAAAAATTATAAATTTTATTTAATTTTAATTATACTACTACGTTTACTTTAATTACTATAATAATTTTTCCATTGATCCAAAAATTAATTGCAGAGATTTTACTTTAACTAAAATGTATTTGTTACATCTTTTTTTTTTTTTTTCTGTACATTAACTTGTCACAGTGTATTTGTTGTCAATATGTTGCTTTTCATCTTTGGGGAAATTAGCTTTATTGTAAGTGTTTTGGTCAAACCATAGATATTTTCTCTCTATCTGAATTACATTTAATGAACACTCCATCCCAAACTGGGTAATGAACTTGGCACACTGTAAAGAAGTTTTTAAGTTTATTGTTTTAATAAACTTCATGCTATTTATCTTCTTGTATTTAGAATTATTGATAATTTGGTATTAGATTCATACATGTTTAAAAATCTTATCTCTCCCCAGTCAGATAGATGCAATCATTACTCTTTTTGTCATTTTATTTAAATGTTATTTTGTTTTATATTAATATATTAACTTTCTTATGTTAACTTTTGCTTGATACATCTTTTTACTTATATTCATTCTTTTTTTATTTTCCTGAACTTTGTGTTTTAAATGTGACTAGTATATATCAGGATCTTTAAATAGTCAATCAATCATGGACAATTATCTTTATAGAAATATCTTTTCTAATATATATGAATTGTGTCTTAAATTTTAATTATCTTCAATGTTTTGCTTCATTTTTATTTCATGAAGTTGCTTTCCCAGATTTTTTACTATTGCGCAAGATTTTAGTTGTATCACATTTTTTTTCTTTTTCTTTTTGTTTTAAATATTTTTTAGTTGTAGTTTTTGCTCGTCCTTTATCTTATTATTTATTTTTATGTTGTGCTGAGGATAGAAACCAGTGATTAACACATGCCAGGCAAATGCTGTAGCATTTAGCTACATCCCCAGCCCCTATATCATATTTCTTGATTTTTATTATAAACCTACCAAAAATGTGAACCAAAAAGAAAACTGTCTTCAAAATTGAACAAATTTATTTCAGTTTATGTTTTTCCCCAAATGCTTTAGCTTTACCTTCATCTATGAAACACTTTCATGTATATAAATACTAATTGAATAACAATACCTTTATTATGTAACTATTCTTTTTTTTTTTTTTCCCTAAAGCTTTTTCAATCTCTCTCTTCATTTTTTTTTTTTTTTTTTTTTTTGGAGGTGTGTACCAGGAATTGAACTCAGGGGCACTCAACCACTGAGCCTGAGCCACATTCCTAGCCCTATTTAGTATTTGTATTTTATTTAGAGACATGGTCTCACTAAGTTACTTAGCACCTCGCTTTTTTTTTTTACTCTTAATATGTTTTATTATAATTAATATGTTTGTGAATAATTCTTTATTACTAATAACCAGGAGTAATTTAAGTTATTATGTCAGAAAATTGACTTTTTGCTTTTCTAGAAAATTCTAATCTCTAATCTCATAAATCTTTTCTTTACCTAATCATCATTAGTCATTTAACAGTAACAAAAACATCTAGACATATGGAAGGACTTTTCACTTAGTCCTCCACATCTTGTGACCTCTTTAACATTCATTCTTCTCTTTTTCTCTGGGTTATTTTTATGTATTGACATTTTTATATTCATATGAATCTTTATTTGATATTTTGGTATTTTATAATTTGACATTTTTATTTTGATTTTTCGGCATAATAATTTTTTTCTTCAGTTTTGTAAAATCTGATTGTGTGTGTCTGTGTGTGTGTGTGTGTGTGTGTGTGTGTGAGAGAGAGATTGTGTGTTACTTTTCTCATTTGGAAATTTGCAGAGGTTATCAGTAGTTTATCATTAGAGTTAAAAAGTCTTTTATCAACCTGTGTTGAGACTTGTCATCTCTAGTATTTAAAAAAAAAAAGATGAAGTTTCTATAAGAATATATCTAATTGTTTTCTTAACAGTTTTATAAGTTCATTCACTCTTGTCAGATTCAATTAAATCTAGGTGTCTCTTGATAACAGCTTCTATTAGTTTTTATGGTTGCTGTGACAGATTAGCATAGATTAGTTATTTATTGCATGAAGTTTATTCACTTGCACTTTTCAAGGCCAGAATTTAAATATGTAATCACATAATCACTAGGTTTTCATCCTAGAGATCTGTAAAATCAAGGTGCAAACCAACTCCATCTTTCTGTCAATCTAAGGGGAAAATCCATCTTTTCCAGCTATCTGAGGAGGTTTGCAGAAATAGTTTCTTTTTAAATGAGTGAAGACTAAAGAGTTACATAACATAAACACATTTTAATGTTTATTTTTTTCTTTTATGAAAAATGCACTTGCAATGTATTTCTTTTCTTTCTTTATCTTTTCTTTCTTCTTTTTTTTAGTTGTGCATGACAGTAAAATGTATTTTGTCACAGCATACATACATAAAATACAACTTTCCATTCTTGTGGTTTTACAAAGTGTGGAGTCACACTGGTCATGTATTCATATGTGAACATAGGAAAGTTATGTTTCACTCATTCTACTGTCTTTCACATTCCTATTCCAACCACCAACCACCCCCAATCCAATCTGATGAACCTGCACTCTTACCTACCCCCTACCTATTGTTAGTCAGCATCCACATATCAGAGAGAATATTTAGCCTTGTTTTTCTTCAGGATGGCTTATTTTATGTACCATGTTAGTCTCCAGTTTCATCCATTTACTGGCAAAAGCCATAATTTCATTCTACTTTATAGCTGAGTAATATTCTATTGTGTATATATACCACATTTTCTTTATTCATTCATTTATTGAAGGGCACTTAGATTGGTTCCATAGCTTAGCTATTGTGAATTGAGCTACTATAAACATTGAAATGGCTGTGTCACTACAGTATACTGATTTTAAGACCTCTGTGTATATGCTATGGAGTGATATAAGTGGGGCAAATAGTGGTTCCCTCCCAAGTTTTCTTATGAATCTCCATACTGCTTTCCAGAGTGGATGCACCAATTTACTGTTTCTTACATTCTTGATAATTGCCATTCTGAATGAGGTAAGATGAAAACTCAGTGTAGTTTTAATTTTCATTTCTCTAATTGCTAGAGATGTTAAATATTTTTGTTGAGTATTTGTATTTCTTCTTCTGTGACATATCTGTTCAGAACTTTATGGATATTTTGTTGAGATTATTGTGAATGGGACAATTTTCTTAATTTCTCTTTTAGTGGATTCATCACTGATATATAATAATGCATTTGATTTATGGGTACTAATTTTATATCCTGCTATTTTTCTGAATTGATTTATGAGTTCTAGAAGTTTTTTGATGAACAATTTTGGATCTTTCAAATATAGAATGATGTCACCAGCATCCTCCTTATTCAATTTGGGTGGATCATATATATCTAGAAATTCATATCTTCAAGATTTTCTATTTTATTAGTGTATACATTTTTAAGATAGGCTCTGATTGTTATCTGTATTTCAGTACTGTCCATTTGATATTTCCTTTTTCATCATGAATTTTAGTAATTTGAGTTTTCTCTCTCTCTTCATTAGCTTGGCTAAGGGTTTATCAATTTTATTGATGTTTTTAAAAGAAGCAACTTTTTATTTTGTAAATTTTTTAGATTGTTTCTTTTCTTTTAGTTTCATTGATATCAGATCTGATTTTAATTATTTTCTATCTTTACTCATTTTGGTGTTGATTTTTTTTCTTTGAGATGAAATGTTACATTATTTATTTGTTGGCTTTCTGTTCTTTTAATGAATGTGTTCAATTCAACAAACTTCTTCTTAGTGCTGACTTCATAGGTCACAGAGATTTTGATATGTTGTGTCACTATTCTATTTACCTCTCAGTATTTTTATATTTTATACCTGATTTCTTCTTTTATAAATCCATTATTCAATAGCATATTATTTAGTCTCCAGGTGTTTCAGTAATTTCTACTTTTTATTTTACCATTGAGATCTAATTTCATTCATTATGATCTGTTAGAATGATAGAATTCAAGGTATTCTCTCTCTCTCTCTCTCTCTCTCTCTCTCTCTCTCTCTCTCTCTTTGTATTTGCTAAAAGTTGCTCTGTCACCTAAGATTTGGACTGTTTTAGAGTAGGATACATGTGATGCTGGAAATAAAGTGTATTTGCTCATTGGTGGATGAAATATTCTTTATATATCTTTTAAGTCTAAATTATTGTTTATATTATTGAGTTCTATAGTTTCTTTGTTTAGTTTTTGTTTGGAGGTCCTATCCAGAAGAGAGAGAAGTATGTTACTCAGCTCCATGGTTATTGTGCTGTAATAAATGATTCTTGAAATCAAGAAGGGTTTGTTTTATGTACAGAGATGCTCCATTTTGAGGGGTATAAATATTTATGATTGCTGTGTCTTGTTGTATACTTCCCTTGAACCATATGAAATGTCCTTCTTTGTCCTTTCTTATTAACTTTCGCTTGAATTCCACTTTATCTGATATGAGGATAGAAAACCCTGCTTCTTTAGGAGAGCCATATGAATGATATGGTTTTTCCCATCCTTTTCTCTTCAGTCTGTGGATATCATTACCTGTGAGGTGAGTCAATAGAAGATAGTGTATTGTTGGGTCTTGTTTTTTAATCCAATATATCAGTCTATGTATTTTTATTAATTGCCGCAGTCTGGCTGGGCACAAAATCACGAGCCACTCAAGCAGGAACAAACTTTATTTTTTGAAACTGCCGCCAATGTCCGGTAGGTGCCCGGGAAGATTTTCAATCCACCCACGCGGCCTCCTGCCGGACCCACAGAGAAAGCTCCTCCCCTGGAACTCCCTCCTACTGTACTTCCCCAACCAATGGGAACTCTCCAGGAGTCCCATAGCCGGCCTAGGTGAACAGCAGGAGTACAATATCCATATGAATGCAAATCTTAACATAATCATATCATCTCAATGGCTAGCTGGCATCACCTTTCAACCAAAAATGCCATGCATCATATACTTGGCTCTTAGCAATTAATGAGTTCAGGCAATTTACATTCAATGTTATTATTGAGAAATTATTTTTATTCCCTGTCATTTTTATTTATTTCTGGTTTTTATTTTGAATTAGCCTTTTTCATTGATTCACTGTTATCTCAGTGTAATTACTCCCTTAGGTGATTTCCCTTTTATTTTTTATTTAATAAAATGTTTTTATTTTATTGTCAATTCTGAAGCTTAATTTTGCTGGGTATAGTACTTGGCTTGCATCCATTTATTTTCACAGTTTGGTATATATTATTCCAAGACCTCCTAGCTTTGAGGTTCTGGGTTGAGAGATCAGTGAAGATCTGGATTGACTTCCTTCTAAATGTTACCTGTCATCTTCTCTGGCTGCTCTTAAGATTCTATCCTTATTCTGTGTCAGGCATTTTCACAATAAGATGCCTTGGTGTGGGTCTGTGGTGATTTTGTATATTTGGGGTCCTAGGAGCCTCCAGCATTTGATTTTCCATTTAAAAATGTAGGTTTGGGAAATTTTCTGATATTATTTCATTGAAAAAATTGTACATTCCTTTTGTTTGTATCTCCAAGCCTTCATCTACTCCAACAAATCTTAAATTTAACCTTTTCAGGTTATTCTATATTTCTTGGAAGTTCTGTTCATGGTCTCTTAACATCTTTTCTCCACAGTGCATTTTGTTTTCAAGATTATATGTTTTGTTTTTATTGCCTGAAACTTTGTCTTCCAATTGATCTAGTCTATTCGTGATGCTTTCAATTGAATTTTTAATTTTGTTTATTGGTTTCTTTATTTTCAGGATTTATGCTTGTTTTTGTTTGTTTGTTTTTGTTTAGAATCTCTTTATTGAAGTGATCTTTCACTTCCTGTATTTTATGTCTGATTTCCCTACTTATTACCATTCTTTACTTTGCAAGTCATATTAACTATGTAAATTCTGAATACCTTCTCTGACATTTCTTCCACTGTGGTGTCAATGGATTTTATTATTTGAGTATCTTGGTTTGTTTGGGATGATTTTTTCTCTGCATTTCGTGTTGTTTGGATGTCTACTCATCTAACAGTATGTAACTGAGGCAGTAGATCCTCTACCCTGTGGACTTGTAATGTCCATGAGGGTTCTCAGTACCTCACTGTTTAGGGGGAGACAAATAATAATAACAACCAATGCAAAAATACAGCATTAAACCAATACTTCTTACTATGACACACAACATTAATTATCACAATAAAAATAAATGATATGTTAAATTACTGCCTACAATTAAAACAGCAAGCTTGCAGAGTGGTTTACAATTTCAAATGGTAGACAGGGAGACAACAGAAGTGAATAGGATTATGAAGGAGGAGGAGAAAAGATAGAATTAAATTCTTAAAAGAAGAATTAAAGAAAGAAGAATAGATATTGGCTGTTAGCAGAAGAAAAGAAGGAAAGATAATCAAAGGAAACAGGTAAAAGAAATATATAAACTAATTTTTTTTAAAAGTTAAAAATAAAAATAAAAAAATACAAATCAAAACTAAAATATAATAATCAAATATCCTAGTTTTTAAAAAACTGATCCATGAAAAATAATTGGCTTCTAAAATTCTAGAATGAGAAAAAAAACAAATATAAATATATAAGTGTTCATGAATCATTGAGGTCACAGTTGAAAAGAGAAAAGAAAGAGAGAGGGGCGGGGGGAGAGAAAAATCCCTTGAAGTTTAAAAGATTCTCAGTTTCTCTTCTCAGAAGTTTTAATTGGGGTGTTCTGGAGCATGGTGCTCCACTGTCTAGATTACTGGAGTGACAGAGGTAATCCCATAGGTGGAAATCCTAAGAGGCAGTGTTTAGGGTTATATGGGCTCTGGGCTCTTCACCAAATGCCAGTTGGTTTGGAGATTCCAAATTAGTACACCTCCAGTACCCAGTACTTGCTGGTCCACACTGGAATACTGTACCCCAGGTATCTCCCCTGGGTTCCACTCAGGTGTTTGAGGAGCCAGCTCTTAGTTCCCTACATCACTTGCAGACACCAATTTTCCAGATTTGGGATTCAGTCTCCAAACTCAATCTCTCCTCCTCACCCCCGTCTTCTTCTAAATTCCTTAATAGAAGCATCTCTTCCAGCTGGTCCTGCAAGGAAGAGTAGAGCTGGGTGCATTTCTATGACCAGTTGTCCCTGTATAAACCTCTCTACATGTATGATTTTTCTCCCTGTTAATTAAGCACCATCTGTTGTGGAGTATGTGTTTCCTGGGCCTGTATTTTGGGCCAAACTCAGGTTTGCCAGGAATCACTCCTTCAGCTGTCACAGGCATCATGGCTACAAAATGATTCCTTCCTTTGTCCTCCGCACAACACCTAGAGAGACAGCAACTTCCCCCCACCGCCAACCCCACCCCACACAAAGGATATTGTGCAGCATGCCTTTCAGTTTAATCAGGCAATGTCCTTAATCTCCAAATGCTCCATACCCAGACATGCCTCAGGCCTCCTAAAAATGCAGGTTCCTTTAGCTTCCTTATCCTTCCACTTTGCTCAGAGAGGGACCACTCTGACTGGTGCCTCTGGCTGCAGCCGCGGTTGTGCCACTGGGGATTTCTTCCTTATTGTATTATATTTAACCTTCTGAGTCCCCAATATGCTTTGAATGTCCAGTTTGAAATTCCAATTAAGCCCCCCCACCTTTGTTTTTTTTTTTGATCATCCACTTTGCTGAGAAGCTACCTGTCTGCTATTTTGGTTTCACTCCATGGAGCAGCCAGGAAAGTGACTTCTATGCCAGAATCTTGAAAATCTGCCACTAATATTTCTTCGTAAGTTCCCTTAAATTTTTATTTCATAAAAGGAGAAATGGTAAGTATGTACACTTTTTTCCCTATCACATACAGCATTTTAAAAATAAACTTATGCTTAAAATTATGATATTTAATATACTTTTGCCAGTTCTATTCTCTACCTTCAGCTCTTTGATACCCCTATCATGAAACATAAAACTATTTATATCTTACTCAAAGCCACATTCTCATTTCAATTGAATTTTTAATTCTCATACTAATTAATCTTTATTCAGTTTAGGTGTTGCATTTGATTTTTAGAAGTTATGTTACAAAACATTTCAATTACTTGTGAAGTCAGTGCAGAGAAGAACAAAGGGTAGTGGAAATAGGTTTTTCTGTTTGGTTTCACAGTAACAAATCCATAAACATTTAAAACTTTTGATCCTTGTAGGATTCAATCAAGGATATAGATAGGAGAAAAGAAAACCATTATATTTTATTTTCCTTGCCAAACCAAGTTAATGCTTATCTGTTGTTGAGGAAACACTTACCAAGAACTAGGCTCTAGGCTAAAATAACTCTAGTGTTCTATTCCTTGATGTACTTTTCATCACTGAAGTGAGCACAAATGTTCTGACAAGTGAAAATGCAGAATATTTATTTTAGACTTTCTGTAAGACTTCTTTGTGATTTTTCCAGGCTTAAAATCTTTTGGTCACAAAATGCACACCTACATAACTCTGATAGAATTGGCATTTTCTACAGAATGTAAAATGTGAGTTACTACAACTTGTAAGTATATTTGCCATACAGATTAATTGGCTAATATACAACTAAGCATATTTAATACAGAAAACTTTTTTAATGGCATAGATTTACCACTAATATCAGGTCATGATACTGGCCTATAACATACATTCTATATTGTATGTTATAGAATATAAATTATTCCATGAGAAGTGATTTACCTAATTGAATAAAGAAAACTGGAATGATGTACTATTCTTCAAAGGATATTGTGCAGCATGCCTTTCAGTTTACTCAGGCAATGTCCATAATTTTATCCTTAAATGTCGGATTACTATGGAAGATATAATTACTAATTAAAACTGAAGAATTAGCATAGAGACCTAATATTTGGTATAATTAATTCTGACTTTGACTTTGTGATTGATAATTTGGTGTGGAAAAGTACACAAGCTTTATAGTAATATATATTTTGTTAAATTTTAATAATATGAAAGCACATCAAAGCTTTCCACATGTTTTCCATATCTGCTTTGAATGTCCAGTTTAAAATTCCAATAAAGTCCACCCCCTCTTTTTATTGGTTCCACCACCTTACTAAGAAGTAAGTCACAGTAGGGTGCCTAATGAAAATATTAATAAGCTACATATTGCAAAAAGCTAGAAGAAAGCATATTGAAAGTTTTAAACATGAAGAAATGATAATTGAGGAGATAAATATATTTAAACTGATTTAAGCATTGCATTAAATATACATATATCAAAACATCATGATACTCTATTAACCTGTATAAATTTTATGATTTTTTGTATCAGTTAAGAGTAAATTTAACCTACAATATGATAAAATATAAACATAAAAAAGGATAATATAATGTTTCTCCATGCCAATCCTTCAACCTGTGATCATTCTGATCTCCGGTTTAGGACAATTCAAACTTATCTAGGTGCTCAGGCTAATGGTCACAATCAGAGTGGTCTTTCTGTGAGCAAAGTAGAGGGATAAAGGAATTAAAGGAATTTGCATTATTAGGAAGCCCGAGGCATGTCTAGGTACGGAATATTTGGAGATTGGAATACCTCTTTTTATACCACATACAGTCCATAAAATTATTATTTGTCAATCAAAAAATATATTTTAGAAAAATTCTACTCCCAAACTGTTCCCATCCAAGCATGTCTCACAATCTATCCTGCTTTTCAGTCCAATTTAAACCAACATATGTGCTTGAAATCTTGATTCTTCTATTTTTGTTTTCTTGTCTACTGCATATCAGTACAGTAATCATTTAAGTGACAGTTTGATTATCCACCCTCTATCTAAATGTCATAATAATTCTCATTTCTCACTAAAAATAAAGTACTTAAAGTGAGATAAAATTACTTACATATTCTGGCTTCCCCAAAATTCTGATATTGTGTCTAGATTGTTTTAGTTACGATCTTTTCCTAGATTGTTTTACTTACTCTCCCTGTTAAATGCACCGCTTCAATGCCATTGTCATCTATGGAGTGTGTCTAACCTGTCAAAAAGGGTCAGCTCTGTTCCTGTTGTCCTCTTTACTGGCATTGCACTTTTCCAAAATTTCAAATGGGTTTGTTATTTGGCAATTTTCAAGGAGGTGCACCCCGAACACTCTATAATTAAACTTGATTCCTGCTTCTGTCTTCTAATTGGACACTCCAAATTGCAGGAAGTAGCAGTACTCCATCTTTTTCTATGGTTTAACAATTTGCCCTACAGGTATATATTACAATCTGTTCTTCCATTGAGCAGTTGATGAGTATTTGCATTCTCTCCACCTCTTAGCTATTGTGAAGAGTGCTTCTGTGAACATGTGTGCCTATGTATTTGCTTGAGCATATTTTCAATTCTCTTGGATATATGTCTCAGAGTGAAATTGTTGGATCATATGTAATTATATGATTTCCTTTTTTGAAGAGACTCCAAAGTACATTTTGAAGTAATTATGCCACTTTACATTTGAAACAAAATGCATCAAGAGTTCCAAATCCTCCATTTCCTCCCAACTGCTTGTTAGATTCTCAGCATTTTTTGTTTGTTTTATTAATTATGATCATCTTACTTGCTTTATTTTTGTTTATTTATCATTTTGTTTGATTAATTAAGACCATCCTAGTTGTTTTATTAGTCATGACATCTTAGTTGTAATATGTTTTAAAATCAGGACGTTTAAGTTCCCGAATTTATTATTTTCCTAGATTGTTTTAGTTACTTAGGATCTCTTGAATTTCATATGAATTTGAGGATAGACATTTCAATTTATGCAACATAGAAAGTTGTTGATATATTAGTAGGGATGAATTGAATCTATAGATTGTTTGGAGTGTATTGCCCTTTTTTTGTGGGGTATCTTGGATATTGAACCCAATGGCAATTAACCACTGAGCCACACCTCCAGCCATATATATATATATATATATATATATATATATATATATATTTTAATTTTGGGGACAGGGTCTCTCTAAGTTACTTAAGGCAAAATAAATTGCTGAGGCTTGCTTTGATCTTATGATCCTCCTGCCTCAGCCTTCTGAACCATTGGGATTACCGGGATGTGCTACCAAGCCCAATTGTATTGCCTTTATAACAACATGAAATCTTTTAACCTATGACCACTGGTGGTCTTGCCATTTATTTAGGTCTTTAATTTCTTTCATTTATATTTTATAGTTTTCACTGTACCATTATTTTACCTTTATGGTTATATTTATCTCTAGAAATTTTCTTCTTTTATGTGGTGTTGTTAATGTAATTTCTTTCTGAATTTTTATGTTTAAATTTCTCATGCAAGTTTATAGAAACATCGCTAAATTTTGTGTATTAGTTTTACACCCTGCTACATTGCTGAATTTCTTCATTAGCTCTGGTGGTTTTGGGGTTTATTCATTGAAATTTTCCATATATAGGAATATGTCACATATGAATAGAATAGTTGAGCTTCTTTCTTTCCAGTTTACATACATTTTTTCCTCCCTCCCTTCATTACTTTCTTTCTTTCCTAAATGCTCTGGCTACAACCTCTATTACTATATTAAGTAGTACTGGCACAAAGGAGCATTTGTGTGTTGTTTCAAAAAATATTTTATTACATATTTTATTTTATAATTAATATATACTCATTTTAATTTGTTGAGTTTCATGTGTAATACAAGTAAATTATGAATATTAATTACATATTTAATTTTTAGTCTGAATTATGTTTTGTTAAAGTGGACAATACTTAGAATGACACATTAACACTATCCAATTTCTTAGTTATGTTTTTGATTTTCCATTCAAGCTATACATCATCTGATATTATTTGAAAGTTTGTATATCTCTACTCAAATATTTAATTTTAATTTAAACATTATACCGGCAACAAACATCCAAAGCCAGAGAGATTTAAGATAGACTCTCTTTATGCATTGAAAAATAAAAAAAGATATGATAATATTTTGTGCAAGCTCTCTTGAAATGAAGTAATCTGGGATACTTCTAAATTTCTGCATAAATCCATATTACTCTGGTACTATTCAGACAAAAGCATAATAACTAAGGCAATCTAGAGAACAACATACCTAAATATAAATAAGCAGATCCTTAACAATTCAGGAAATCAAATAATATTATATATAAAAGATGGCAATTTAACTAGAAGTCATTTAAAGGAAATATTCAATATCTTAATGAACCAGAAACAAGAAACCATAAAAACTATTAAAAACTTCTCAACAGATATAGAAAAGGCATGTCACAAAACCCAACATGCTTTTCTAATAAAAATTCTCCTCACTCTAGAAACAATTGGAAATCTCCTCATTCAGAGATATATTATCTAGAAGGAACTTAATACTGACATAATTCTTAATGACAGAGGTTGAGCCATACCTCTATGCATCCAACTAAGTTAGGGAACAAACAATAGTGTTCTCTCTCACCACCTCTACTCAATAGTGTGTAATATTGAATCAGCAATAAAATGTTTTACAAAAAAAAAAGTCCAAGAACAAAGGCTTCTGTTTGGAATTCTAGAAATTGAAAGAAGAATTATACCAAATATTTATTAAAAATTACAAAAAAATGCAGGGGAAGAAATTTTCCAAACTTATTCTGTTAGGCCAACACTAACCTAATACCAAACACAGGCTGTCTAACTAACACACACACACAACTTAGAGGTCAGTGTCTCTGGTGAACATTCTTGATAGCAAGACTTAATCTAACAGCACATTAAAAAAGAAATGATTAAGTGGGATTCATCCTAGGAATCAAGGATGGTTTAAATAAGTGTGATAAATCAACAGAAAGAAGAGAAAGCATATGATCATATCTACACATGCAAAAAAAAAAAAAAAAAAAAAAAACAAAAAAAAAAAAACAACTCTTTGATAAGATTTAACTGATGATTGAATAAAGACAATTTGAGATGTACCAGGGAATGCTATTCTGCATAAACTGATGAAATCTTGTCATTTGCAACAACATGGATGGAATAGGAGAATATCATATTATTTGAAATATTCCAGGCACAGAAAAGCAAATACCATATTTTCTCATTTACTTCTGGAATATAAAAAACTTGATCTCATAGAAGGTTAGAGTGAATTCATGGTTATCATAGAATAAGAAGAGTAGAGGGATGGGAAGGATGGTGAGAGGTTTATCAATAGATACTAAGTTACAGGTAGATAGGAGTAAGAAGTTCTTGTGTGCTGTTGCAAAGTAGCATGACTATATAGAATAGTAAGTGTCTGTATATTTCAAAACACTAGAAGAAACATGGCTATAATTTTACTACTGAATTACTTTTTAAAAATACTGTTCAAGAATATTACTAAACTTTTCATTTAGGGTATCCTATTTAATAATCCAGAGAAGAAAAAACTTTTTAGAAAGTCATCAAGATATAATACGTTCTGCCTTTTTCCACATAAATAATAGAAATGGGCATTTTCACCATTTGAATTTGGAAACTATAAAAGCACAGAGCCAAATTTTCAGCCCTATTTTATTTTATTGTTTTTTAATTTTTAAAAAAATTTTTATTGTTGGTTGTTCAAAACATTACATAGTTCTTGATATATCATATTTCACACTTTGATTCAAGTGGGTTATGAACTCCCATTTTTAACCCGTATACAGATTGCAGAATCACATCAGTTACACATCCATTGATTTACATATTGCCATACTAGTGTCTGTTGTGTTCTGCTGCCTTTCCTATCCTCTACTATCCCCCCTCCCCTCCCCTCCCCTCCCCTCTTCTCTCTCTACCCCCTCTACTGTCATTCATTTCTCCCCCTTGTATTATTTTTCCCTTTCCCCTCACTTCCTCTTGTATGTACTTTTGTATAACCCTGAGGGTCTCCTTCCATTTCCATGCAATTTCCCTTCTCTCTCCCTTTCCCTCCCACCTCTCATCTCTGTTTAATGTTAATCTTCTTCTCATGCTCTTCGTCCCTACTCTGTTCTTAGTTACTCTCCTTATATCAAAGAAGACATTTGGCATTTGTTTTTTAGGGATTGGCTAGCTTCACTTAGCATAATCTGCTCTAATGCCATCCATTTCCCTGCAAATTCTATGATTTTGTCATTTTTTAATGCAGAGTAATACTCCATTGTGTATAAATGCCACATTTTTTTATCCATTCGTCTATTGAAGGACATCTAGGTTGGTTCCACAGTCTTGCTATTGTGAATTGTGCTGCTATAAACATCGATGTAGCAGTGTCCCTGTAGCATGCTCTTTTTTAGGTCTTTAGGGAATAGACCGAGAAGGGGAATAGCTGGGTCAAATGGTGGTTCCATTCCCAGCTTTCCAAGAAATCTCCATACTGCTTTCCAAATTGGCTGTACCAATTTGCAGTCCCACCAGCAATGTACAAGTGTACCCTTTTCCCCACATCCTCACCAGCACTTGTTGTTGTTTGACTTCATAATGGCTGCCAATCTTACTGGAGTGAGATGGTATCTTAGGGTGGTTTTGATTTGCATTTCTCTGACTGCTAGAGATGGTGAGCATTTTTTCATGTACTTGTTGATTGATTGTATGTCCTCCTCTGTGAATTGTCTGTTCAGGTCCTTGACCCATTTGTTGATTGGGTTATTTGTTATCTTATTGTCTATTTTTTTTGAGTTCTTTGTATACTCTGGATATTAGGGCTCTATCTGAAGTGTGAGGAGTAAAGATTTGTTCCCAGGGTGTAGGCTCCCTATTTACCTCTCTTATTGTTTCTTTTGCCGATAAAAATACTTTTTAGTTTGAGTAAGTCCCATTTGTTGATTCTAGTTATTAACTCTTGTGCTATGGGTGTCCTATTGAGGAATTTGGAGCCCGACCCCACAGTATGTAGATCATAGCCAACTTTTTCTTCTATCAGACGCTGTGTCTCTGATTTGATATCAAGCTCCTTGATCCATTTTGAGTTAACTTTTGTGCATGGGAGAGAAAGGGATTCAGTTTCATTTTGTTACATATGGATTTCCAGTTTTCCCAGCACCATTTGTTGAAGATGCTATCCTTCCTCCATTGCATGCTTTTAGCCCCTTTATCAAATATAAGATCGTTGTAGTTTTGTGGATTGGTTTCTGTGTCCTCTATTCTGTACCATTGGTCCACCCGCCTGTTTTGGTACCAGTACCATGCTGTTTTTGTTACTATTGCTCTGTAGTATAGTTTGATACCAAAAGTTCTCTATAGGTTTAATGCAATGCCAATCAAAATCCCAACAGCATTTCTTGTAGAAATAGAGAAAGCAATCATGAAATTCATATGGAAAAATAAAAGACCCAGAATCGCAAAAACAATGCTAAGCAGGAAGTGTGAATCAGCCCTATTTTATGATACTGCATTGTCTATATCTACATGGTCTCCCTTTTCTATTTTCCAACTTAAGAACACTTCCTGGCCATGTCATATTTTCTGTTTTCCATTTTATCTTATAGATTATCTCTACACTTTTGTGTCTTAAGGGAGTCCATACATAAAAACAAAACTAAAGGACATATTAAATACAAGAAGATTTGAAAATAAAATTGTTTAGGGAGTTACCTAGGGTTTTGAAGGGATTTTATAGTTGAAGGTAGAATTTATCCTAATTTTACTAAGAATAAATTATTTTTGTTACCTAAAGACATAAATATCACAAATTATTTTATTAATTATGATTAAGCATATTTTGGCTTACAAGTATCACAGAGTGAATCATTGAGCAGAGTTTTTTATATCAATGTACAATGATTGATGAAAAGGAATTCACAGTGCTATAATATGTGAAAAATAAATTACCAGAAATTGAATTACCAATCTAACCAGTGAGTCAAGAAAAAGAGGAGCATATCTTTGTAAAAAAGCCCTTATAATATAAAAGAGAGTGTTTAGCAGGAATGGGATTGAACTTTTGTTTGATCAGATCATCTGGATTTAACTGAGAAGTATATGGTTTAGTCCAGACTAACTGCTGGTTGAAAGATACAGAGGAGATGTGTAAGACGTAGGAAATCTGAGCCTCTCAATAGTAAAGTATGCTTCCATCTGATAATAAAAATCTGGGATGTGTAAAAAAAATGGATGTGTAAAACAACTGGCAAAATGCATCAATTTCTTAAAAGTTATTAGTTATCAAATGATTTTGAGATGATAAATACATTACTCATTGTTCTTTGTTTTTGCCATTATATCAGAAAATCCAAATTACTAGGTTGCTTTCACTATAAATTCATAATAAATGTAAAGTTATTTTCACTGCCTTAAATTCAAAACTATATGAATAAGTAAAACTAAGTATAAAACATTTGAATCTTTTCTGATGCATCTGAAACATTGGAAGTAAATATTAACTTTGGGTTCTGTATAGATTATTATGATTTTTAATTTAAAATGAATTGGAGAAATTATTTTGATGTTAGTCTACTTTTTCTGCCTGGATTTTGCTATGAACATGCCACAGTATAGCTTCCAGACAATTCTTGAAACAGGTCATATGATTTTCTTGCGAGAGGGATAAGTTCATACTTTAAAATTAGTAATTGAAGAGGGTAAAATAAAATTGTGTGAGATGAATAAAAATTAATAAATGTGATGTCTTCAAATTTACTTAGCTAAAATTTCATACTAATCTAAACCATGAGGGGACAACACTGTGTACAATTTTATAGTACAGAAGCATCTGTTTATCCAGTATAAACATATGGAAATCTATGAAGAGGTGGAGATGACTTGGAAGAGAGAAGGTAACTTTGGCAGGCATTTTACTGTAGTGGATCTGATATGTTGGTTAATTTGGCTCTACTTTATTTTTTAAATTACTTTTTACTTAAAATATCTAATGATAGCTATCAAATATCTGAGTTTACTTTGTGATTATTTTACTTATTTCACAAAACAATCCTAATAAGCTAGTACTTCCATATTAATGATAGGCATACTTGAATATAATACAACCCATTGAATACTTTAAGTCCCAAACTTTTAAAGTATGTATTTTTAATCCTAAAACTTCTAGATAGCACATGCATTTTTTTCAAGTGACAATATAACCATAGATAACAAATAGTTGCCCTATAAGCAAGGCTTTTTCTTGTTGATTCAGTTTTACATAGCAGTCTTTTATGCTCCTTCATACCACAGTAATATGTGGTCCAACTCATGATTCCATGGCTGCTCCTACCCCAGGAAATTTGATGTTCACCCTTAAGGAAAGGAGATACTGTCACACCATGAGTTCAATTTTCAAAGCTTAAGTAATCAGTCTTAGCTATATAGATAGAACTGAATAGAATTCACCAGACTAAGACACACCCTAGATCTACTCAATCAGAAACTCTTGAGGCAAAAATACACCATGTGCATGTTGAAAAGAAGTTATTTATATTTAGAGTGATTAAGAAACCCCTGCAGTCAATAACATGCTCAGCAGAGGAAATAAGATCTAAAAGCTCAATAGGCATGGAGTTTGGGATAGCTGATTAAACAGAGCAAGCACATAAATAAGTTGTAAATCAAAGAATATATATTTTTTAAATAGAAAAAAATTAAAAATCACATGAAAATGAACATAACAGGCCATAACAGGTAATCCAGTAACTGGATTACCAGACCAGAAGTAAATCTTATGAGAGAAAAATCTGATATTTGACAGCATTTTTTAAGGATAATAGCACTCACACACTTTTATTTGCTCTATTTTTTTGGTAATAATACAAAATACATATCTAAACAATAGTAGTGTTAAATATATTCCAATAGGATTTTAAGTAATTGCCCAAAGTTTTATCTCCCTGTCAGAATGATTTTTTTCTTTACTGTCTTACATTCATTGTCCATGGTATACATTAATGAATATTTTCTACCTATTTATAATCTAATGTCCTACTTTTCTCTTTTAATAGCACATCACAATCGATATCTTACCTTATTCATATTGTCTATAATATAATGGGAAAGTAAATTTTAATTAAGTTTTATTTGTTGACTTTACTGAACCACTTCCCTATTATTGAAGATGATTCTACAGTTTCTGGCTTAGAAGAAGTTTCTTGAGATCAGCACTCATTTCTGTATATAAATCTTTAATCCCCAAAGTCTTCCCCATATTAGATACTCAACAAATATTTCCAGGATAAGAAAGTTTTCTCTGACTAGCAAAGCAGAGCCAAATCCATGCAGAAGAGGAAAGTGCACTGTTTAAACTAGTGTCCCTATTCCAGGTATGCAGCAGAGCCCATCAGCCAAACCACATGATTCATCAAACAAAGAATATGTGAGAGGCAAAAGACATCCCTTTGCCAGAAGACTATCAAAAAAGAAGTCAAATCAAGGCAACTGTGCCAGGACTACCCCAATCTCTATCAAAACTTCACAATTATATTGAGTCTCCTAATTTTACCAAAAAGCTTTTTGCAAATATGTGGAGAGATGATTGGAGGGCAGTGTGTGGCTTAAAATAAACAACTCTGGAATGTTTTTGATAAAAGTTAATTTGCATGATATCCTTTATGCAAACACTCTGTGCCTGCAGTGCTTTCACTTAAAGACACTACAAATCAATAGTTTCTGGAAACAATTCAGCATGCAGTACTTTTGACTTAAGTCTTAACTTTTCACATAACTCATGTGAAATATATATATATATATATATATATATATATATATATATATATATATCTCCAAACTTTATTTCACTTAGCTATAAATATAAAGATATAGGATTGTAAAATAAAAACCTACCGAATTAATTTTCTCATTCAACTACCAATCTCTCATTTACATTAGTAAATTAATTTTATATATTTATAATATGTATTATATAATATATATATTTTATATAATATGTATTATATATTTTTATATAACTTTCCCCAGATTCTGGGGAAAAAGTAAAAAAAAAAATTATTAAATTTAGCTTTATTTTTTTCCCAGGAGTTTTTAAATCAATGTAATTATAGCAAAATATTTTTCTTTAAATAATTAGACAAATGTCCTTTATCTAATTCTATATTGAAAAAAAATAGACATGAGTTATTAAATTTAGCTTTATGTTTTTCTAGTTTTTAAATCAATGTACTTATAGAAAAATATTTTTTCTTAAAATAATTAGACAAATTTTCTTTATCTAATTCTATATACTCACAGTTCAAATTATGATTTTTTTACTTTTCATTTATATAAAAACAATATGCATTCAGTAGAAATCATATTCTGTATTTTGATCTTTTCCTGGGATAATTATATGCATATGAAACTCTTTCTCAAGGCTGGGCAGGTGCACTGAGCCTTAATTTCCAGTCAGTACCTGATGAGGAAGAGAAACACCTAAAATTCTACTGTGTGCTACATTGCTAAGCTATGATGGCTGGGGTATTAGGTGTGTAAATGCATTTTAGATGTTAATCTTTTCAATTTATGATGGGTTTATAAGAATGTGACCCCCATGGTAAGTGGAGGATCATTTCTACATAGTTTCCTTCCTAAAACTTTCTTTCTTCTTTTCTTTCTATATCTTGTATCATCACTCATCTCTTTTTATCTCTCTATATATCCATTCACCTATATCTCTATCTGACTTATGCATGTACACATACATATACACAGTCACATATTCCCAAGCACAAAAAAGAAACTATCCTTCTTCTTCTAGTCAGTGAATAGAGTATATAGTGATTGTTTCAGTCATCTTTTTTCTTGCTGTGACCTAAGGACAAGGTAGAGAAGTAAAAGTATATTTTGGTTCATGGTTTCAGAGGGTCAGTCCATGGCAGGCTGAATCCATTGCTCCAGGCTCAAGATGAGAAAGAATATCATGGTAGAAGGGTATGGTGAAGGGACACTGCTCTATTCATAGCATCCAGGAAGCAGAGAGAAAAGGGAAGAGACCACAGGGAAGATTGACTCTTTCACAGCACATCCCTATCTTCTCCAGCTACAACTTTTCCTGCCTACAAGTACCATCTGTTTAAACTAGGATGAACTGATCAAGTTATTCAAACTAATTAGGTCACCATTCTCTTAATTTTAGTATTTCACATCTGATGTATTCCTGAATTAACACAGTGGCTTTGGGGGGACACCTGATATTCAAATCATAACTAGGGTACTACAATTTTTTTAGTAAAATAAGCAAAAAGAAAACTTAAGCATATAAATATCTTACCCAACAGATAGTAGGCATAAGCAGAAAGAGTGATATTATAGATATGGTATCTGCTAGATAACTATACAGTGTTTATATGTTGGGTAATCTGCATATTGCTAGAGGCTGTCTTCTAAGAATACTGTATTCCTTAACCACAGTCCTCCAAGTCACCTCTACATGCAACTGTGCACTGCAGCCATTTACTTCTGCTTGGTGTCAGCATATCAGCAGAACCATCTGCAAGCCAGGTCTGAGGTTTTCACTCCTCAGTCATCTCATATGTTCCTTCAACATTCCTGACACCCAACTTCTGACACTACATGTTTATTCAGTGATGAGATGGAAGTTACACTATTGCTACTCCAGGTAATTTAATATAAGTAATATTAACTGGAAATCGAATAAATAATAAGACGAAATTGGATCACTAATATACCATGATTTTAGGAACTACAGGACTCCACTAAAAATACTAGGGCTGGGCAAACAAGAGAACGACATCAAAATTAGTAAAGCAAAATGGCCTGGAGATGGGGTATGTGTAGCCCTGAACCTAAGACAATGATGTAGTGGAATTTTATTTTCAGTAAGAAGGAGATCCATTTATGAATAAATAGGGATGGATCAATGAGTCTTACCTTTATTATATTATCTGTGAAATTTACATTATAAAATATAGTTTACAGCAATATAAATTAGTTTTAGGATATAAGTTGCTAACTTAAAATAGTTAATATTACAAATTATAGAAGATAATGTAAGATTGGATCTATATTTAAGGCCATGTTTAAACAGGTTAAAGTTACTTGTTTATGCAACTATAGGTGAAGATCACATTACACTTCGTAAGAACATTTTTCTTATGCAAATATCAAGGTGAAACAAATTCTTTCTTTATAAAAAGTGCCTTGAAGTGTACTCTCCTGTTCACTAAATAGATCATTCAAGTGTATTCCTTCTGTCTAATTGAACCTTGATACATCCTGACCAATATCTTCTCTTTCTTCTTCTCCCTCTACCCTGTCTGCTCCTTGTCCCTGATAACTCCCATTCCACTCTCTACTTCTATGAGTTCCACTAATTTAGGTTCCACATTAATGAGATCATGTAGCATTAGGTCTGTCTATACTTGGCATATTTCCCTTAATATTATATGCACTCTTTTAATCAGTTTTGTTTCCAAAAACAAAATATCTTCATTTTTAAGTCTCTAAATTCTATTTCTTTGCATTCTTACCTAATTGCTAGTAGGTGGCATCTAAATGCAGCAGAAAAAATGACCTCTATTCAATAATATAATTTTTAAAATTTTGAAACATAGAATTGGATGCAATTTAATTCTTCTTTTGAAGTGTCAAGACTCAAGCTATAACTTTTAGAACTAAAATATAGCCCTCCTAACATTGGGTCTCTAATAACGTGGAAAGCAAGATAATTTATTTCCAAAAAGTTATATAGAATTTACATATAAACTCAAGGGTATCTTTTGTTTATACATTTTTAGCATGCACCCTTGCCAAGGACTAGGACAAATGATTTAAATGAATAATCTCATTTTATCTTCATCACAACCCCAGGAGGTGATACCCATTTTGCTAAGTCAAAATATAAGAATTTACTCATACATAATTCTCCTTTCTGCAATTAAATATAATAAATGAGACTTCAGAAGTATTTTATTGAAAAACAAACAAACAAAAAAGGTCTAGTATGCTAAGAGTCTTTCTTTTTTGTAGGGGTGCAGAGTACCAAGGACTGAACTTAGAGGCATTCGACCAATGAGCCATGTCCCCAGCCCCATTGTGTGTGTGTGTGTGTTTGTGTGTGTGTGTGTTTGTGGTTTGTGTTTTATTAGAAACAGGGTTGCAATGAGTTCCTTAGTGCCTCCCTCTTGCTGAGGCTGGCTTTGAACTCTTGATCCTCCTGCTTCAGTCTCCTGAGCTGCTGAGTTTTTCTTTATGAAAACAAGCTACTGCAGTCTAAAATTTTTCAGTCATCTGCAGGTAGTTGCACAGAGACAGAAACTGAATGCCTGACTGGCATGTTCTTCATATCATTTTCAGTGGTGTTCTCTTCCTCCTCCAACTTTTCCTGAAAAGTCACTTTCTCCAAAATGAAAAGGATAGAGATTGAAAACCCAAACTGAGGACTTATTATTTTTTTCCACTACACAAAATGCTTTGTATGCTCTTCTATTGGGTAAACTTCATGCTTCTAGTCTCATTTCAACTCCTTCCCAAACAGACAAAATACTTTGCATTTGAGAGTTATCTTAAAATGTACCCTTTAAAATAACCTTGAAAACCCATATGTCTTTTTAGATTTAGTCTGATTTCCCTGACATTTTCCATTACTAATTTTAAAAGTTTAAGATGTTAGAATTCTAGGCATATTGGAATTAATGACACATAAATATAAAATTGCCCCATTTCTCACCAGAGCACAAGGTAAGGAAGTGAAGAAAGTGAGGCAAGGTAGGGAAGGAAAAAACAAGGGAGAGGGGTTTGTGAGTGAGTGGGTCATATTCTGGGAAATGGTTGATCAATTCTGCTGAACCAGCTTTGTGAAACAGAGTAGTACTTATGTCTTCATCAACTCATTGAAAAGCTAGAAATATGACTTAAATGTCCATCTGTTTTTTCACTGATTTCTCCTGGAGGCAATAACTCTGAAGTGTTTCCTTTCCTGACTTCCTAGGTTTGTATCCAGCTAGCTGCTGTATCTAGATGTAAGTCCAAGGCAGGAAAGAGATGAAACAGGTGTGGTGGAGCACACTTGTCATCACAGCCACTCAGAAACCTGAGACATGAAGATCCCAAATTCAATCCCCACCTGGCAAATTACCAGGAATCCATTGCAAAATAAAACATAAAAGGAGCTGGATTTGTAAATCACTAACAGAGCTCTTGCCTAACATTTGTGAGACAGTGGATTCAATCTCCAATTCCGCAAAAAAAAAAAAAAAAAAAAAAAAAGGTAGAGAGAGAGAGAAAGAGAGTGGGAGGGAGGGAGGGAGGGAGAGAGAGAGAGAGAGAGAGAGAGAGAGGGAGAGAGAGAGAGAGGAGAGAGAGAGAGAGAGAGAGAGAGAGAGAGAGAGAGAGAGAGAGAGAGAGAGAGAGAGGTAAATCCTGAGGAAAGATATTGTCACTCAGCACAGAGCGGGGTCTCCAAACTCTACCCTGTGGTAGGCCAAGGGCCAAAGGCTGGACACTGATACAGTCTGAAGTAGCATCTAATTCCCACAAAAATTGATTGAGAAAGTTTTCTGATTATAAAAACCTACTTTCTGAGGCAAAATTTTAAGATTCAGGTATAATTGTCACCAGTATAGAAAGAATATAACCTTTTAATTGAATACAAAGTAGCTTGTTCATTAAAAAGTTTATAAATAATCACTGAGCATAATATTTTTGATAGAAGGAATCGGGTTCAGCATCACTTTTATTTCTAAGTTTCATAAACATAACCAATAATAATAAGCTTTTTAGTTAAAAAACAAATGTGCACTGAAGGAGACAATTATATAAACTTCTTAGTTATAGAATAAAACCCACATGTTGGTGATTTCACTAAGTTATCTTTTAATTTTGTGGACATCAAATTATTGCAAATTACTCAAATTATAACATATTTATTGTATCATCCTTAGTCATTCACTATCTTAATTATTTACAATTCTACCAAAAATATTTTAGCAATACTTGTCAATCCTAGATGTGTAACTGAATAAATACCTTAAAATACCTTTAAATAACTTAGAGATTAATAAATAATAAATACTGAAAATACAAATATTTTACTCACTAGTAAACTGTCTTTGGAATTCTTATCTTCTTTTTCAAATTTATTTCCTGATCTGGTAGTCTATTTATTTTTATGATTCCTCTTCCAAAGCCCCAAATAAAAGGCCTAAAATAGTTTCAAGAGAATGAGGTATATGGGAGCAGTTTTTAACTCCAGTTATGGCACCAAATGTATAATGATGAAGTAGCTATAGAGGATACCTTCGTATATTTTCCAACTAAATAAACTGTAGAAACTTCTACTAATTTGTTTTCTTAGAATAATGTGGCATTATATTTAACTACAAGTTAGTTACTTGAAGATAAGTTTACATATGCATCAAAGACTAATAAACCAGGCACAGAAAGAAAAGTATGCTGATTTCACTCATACGTGGAATATTTTTTTTAAGTTGATATCATAGATGATGAAAGTAGAATGGTGGTTGTCAGAGGCTGGGGAGGGTAGGAGGAAGGGAATGGGAAAAGTTGGTAATGTTTGCTAAGTTACAGGTAGATAAGAAGTTCGGGTGTGCTATTGCACAGGGAAGTGACTACAGGGTACTACATATTTCAAAAAGCTAAAAGATTCTCAATGTTTTTGCCATAAAGAAATCGTAAATGAGGAAAGAGATGTTTAAACTAACATTATACAAAATATACATATACTGAACATCACATGGCACCCCATTAATATGTACAATTTTTATGTTTCAGTGAAAACCAAATTAATTTTAAGTTAACAGACTAAAATATACTCCTCATTTTTCAAAGATTGAAACGTGTTTCATAATCACATACATATTCCCTCAAAATTCCTTAAATTTATGATAAATCGCCTAATTTTTATTTAGAACTTTCTGTAATTAAACACCTTGCCTCAGACATAAGTTAAAACAAAAAAAAAAATAATGTTAGACCTAGAAGTTGTGTATTTTGTGATAACAAATCATAAATGTGATATTTGGTAACAAAATACTCTTTGAGAATACTTATTACTTACTCAGCATGAAAATATGGAGTGATACAGAATAGTGGTCATAGCTCCAGGGTCTAATTGTTCGAGTTTTATTTGTAAGCCATAACCTCCCAGCAGCATACTCTTTGACACATTATCATCTGTGCTTCCATTTCTTCTGGTATAATGGGAACATAGTGGTACTTACTTCATACTGTCCTTGTGAAGATTGAAATGAATTATAACATCAATTACTTAAAACAGAGACTGACACATGGCCATCATTTAACAAAAGTTTACTAATTAAAATAAAAAACTCTAGAGTGGTTTAAAAGTTTTAGTTTAAAGGAGTTATGCCATTCCGTGTATTTTTAAATCTTTGTGGGTAAAAACCAATTGTGATTTCATAAAGCAGCACTGTAGTAGCACAATTTCTCTATGACATATGAAGGAACATAAGAAATAGCCTGTCAATTTTTTTTAGGTACTGAATATGTACATTATTGTTTTACACTTCTTGGGCAGGAATACCATTCTCAGTTTAATTAAATGATTCCATTCTAATGTTCTTTCTTCATTCACTTCATATTGCCTTTGATTTTAAATGGTAAGGAACCTAACCAAATAGCTACAGGAAGAAACAAAAGTAGAGGTCACAATAGAGGGGAAAAAGAGTGCATCTACCCTGACCCAAAGACTCTGTCTGGAAGATAACCAGCAGCTGGGCTGGCGGGTGGTGGTAGCACAGGGCATTCTGTGCCCTGAGCCACCTGACTAGGTGGTGGACAGTGGACACTGCTGTTCACCACTTGCAGTTCAGCTGTCCATGTGACTGCTGATTTGGCTTACTCTGGATTTAACTTCAAACCCATGAAGTTCACAGGACTGCTATCATTACATTAGTTTGAGCACAGGGTGGTTCAATTTTGTTTTTTTATTATTCATAAGATAAAACCCTTGAGGCTGAAGGCAGCAGCCAGGACCTTTGATGTAACTATTTATAAACAATTGCAGTCCCTTTTTTAAGAGATGTTGTGCAATGAGTGTAAATGGGAGAGGGGATGGTGTGTATTAAATATGGATCACCTTCTCTTTCTGTCCTGGAATAAATGCACTTTCTTCATGTCATAAAAACAAGGTACCAAAATGTCAAAACTCTTATGCAGCAGCAAGGTTTTTTTTTTTTTTGACATTTTAATTAGAAATAATTTTAGATTTATAAAAAAGAGTTGCAAAAGTAAAACAAAAGATTCCATTTTACCCCCCAACTAGCTATACTTCAGATCCATATCTTGCATAACTAGATCACATCTATCAGAACTAAGACAATATTGGCACCAAACTATAATTACACTACACATTTTATTTAAATTCAACTCTTTTTTTCCGTTATCCTTTTACTTTTACAGGATCCAATAGCTAATTTTTATACCACTTTGCAATAATCATAATGCCATGTAAAGTCTTAGTGCAGGTAAACTTGCCTACACTTCTGGGACATTGGTCTGATGGCCTCAAATCCAGAGCTCTCTTCTCTTGATCACATTGTCTTTCAGCACACAAGGCAGGCTCACTGGAAATAAGAGTCATACCTTTTTCACTAAAAGAGAATTTCTTTTTTGGACATCTAGTGCACAGTATATAATCACCTTGAACAGCAACTTTGAATTTGAATTGCTAAACTCATTTGACAATTAGTTGATATTGTATTTGAAGTGATTAATATTGGCTAATATTATTGAATTAATATCATATAAATACATTAATTAATTCCCATAAGTGGCTTATTTTCAAAGGTTCATTTATGGACTTTTACTTTGAATGACTTGGTATTTTTAAGTAAGATTTGATATTATGATATTAAAATAACAGAATATAGTCCAAAGTAATTTCTTTTTTTAAATTTTTTTATTAGTTGCTCATGACAATACAATGATATTGACATATCATACATTTGAATCAAATGGGGTATAATTTCTCATTTTTCCAATATTCAAGTTGCAGAATCCCATTGGTTATACAGCCACGTATATACATACAGCAATACTAGTGTCTATTTTATTCTGCTGCCCCCCATATCCCCCCTTCCCCTCCTCTACCCTCCCATCACTTCTCTCTACCCAATCTAATGTGACATATTTCTTTTTTTCCCCTCACATCATCATACATATATTTTGTATAACGATGAGGGTCTCCTTCTATCTTCCGTGCAATTCCCTTTCTCCATCCATTCCCTCCCACCTCTCTTCCCTATTTTGTGGTAATCTTCTTCTCTTCCTTTAAGAGCATGTTGCTTTAACTCCTTTTTAAAAGTAATGAAAAAAATTTCTTTAAGGATAAATTATTCATAGTATGAGTTACATAAGGACAGATAACTGTTTGCTTGCTTTTCCTAAGCCTGACTCACCCTAAATTAAATCATTGTTAATAGTTTCTAATGAATGTTTCTACAGTCATTAACAGGGAACATTTAGAATATTCCTTTCTCCTCTTACTTTTCCATCAATACAATAACATTAACAATGTATACATACATAATTATGTATTATAAGCCCTATTGACTGTTGAGTGTTCCATTTATAAACATAGTATAATTTATTTTAAAAATTATAAACTGATAACTTGTTTATCATTTTTGTTTTTGTTAAAGGAATTAATTCTATCATTAATGACAAGGCAGGGGAACCTTTGAGAAGTTCTATGAAGTGAATTCCTAGGAGAGAAGAGCTGGAAAATGGTAAGTCCATTTCATTTCAATAGCTATTGGAAAATTGACTTTCCAATAGTGATTGGTTCAATTAAAATTGATTACAAAAAAACTGTGATATGACTAACAGTAAATGAGGATAACTATTTCCCACATCTTTCAGTCAAAATATATTGATAAACTTTTTAAATTTTTATTTATAATTAGGTTGCAATAAAAGGTATCATGGGTGTGGTTTGATTTATATTTCCTTAATTATGAAGGGAAACATTTTTTTCTGATTCTTATTGGCTATTTTCATGTTATTTCTGTAATTTTGTTTTACATTAGTATTTTTGGTTTTCTATTTCCTATTGATTATACTTGTTAAATTAATGATATTAGCCTTTTATCTCATAGGTACTGCAGTTCTACCAACAAAAATTTGTTATTTTTGTTTGGTTTTATTTATCATTGTTTTCATTCAAAAGATTTTGTTTTTATTTCTGTTTCTGTTATTTTAGGCTGTCGAAATTCCCATTTTTCTGTTTTTTTTTTTTTTTTTTTTTTTTTTTGAGTCACACTTTGAAAAATTTTACCCACTTCAAATTTTAAAAAGCAAACTTGACAGATGTTTTGTTCATGTCTCTGTGTGGATAGAGTGGTATTTAGAGGCTTTATTTAAGTATAGGTCACAGATTATTAAATTCATTGTATTTAAACTGTACAACTCCATAACACAGTCCAGATGAGGATATGTTTATCACCACTAAAAAATATCTTGTACCCTTTGGTAGTCACTCCCCATTCTCATCCATTCTGTCTAAATATATGTGTCTTTGCTGAATATTACCATATAAATGGAATCTCACAATATATGGTCTTTTGTGTCTGCTTTAGTTCATGCAGTATAATGTTTCTGAGATTCATCTCTGTGCCAACAGGTATTATGTCTTCAAATCCATGAATATAGATGTACTTTTATTTATATTTTAAAATTTTTCACAGCAATACTTTGTAGTTGTCAATATACAAATTTTGAACACCTTTCATTGGATTTATTCCAAAATAAATTTTACTTTTTTATAAAATGGAAATATTTTCTAAACTTAACTTTTATATTATTCATTGCTATTTTAAATAAGCACATTTTAAAAATATATTCATCTTCTCTGCAACCATGCTGTTTCCCATTTAATACACTGTCACATAAAGATGATTTATAGTTGAAAGTATTCTGAACAATAATCCCATTCATATATACACACAAATATGCATACATAATGTGATTTAAATTAAAAATATAAATTAACATATAGATAATTTTATCTTATCTACATATTTTTGATGCTTTTCAAGATCTTGCAGATATCAAAGCTATATAAGTTGCAGGCCATTCTACAACCAGGTTTTGTAGGATATCTAGAGTCCATGGTTTTGCTACACTGAATTGCAGCATTGCTACACTAATCTTTACAAAAACAATAAATTTATGTCATTTTACCAGGTATTCCCAGAAGACATCATCATGCTTTTGCTGTGAGCTACTCTGTAAAACTCACAGATGTCTGAGATTGTGTGTTACCAGGAAGGAAGCATGTCTGTTTCCTTCCAGTGTCTCACACTGTACCTGACATGAGAGCATGCAATATGCCTGTTAAATTCCTTGTTTTAGATTGAAAGTTTGACAATTTCCAGTGTTAAATTTGCTATCTAGTAGAGATGAACACAAGGACGGAGACTTAGTCATACTTAGTGTGACTCAGGTGTTGCACATTGTTGCTTATTGTTTTTCCTCTTACAGATTGAAGTAATGAAGGCCCAGAGGTTATAGTGACATTTTTTTTTTAAATGAAGGGAAATCTGTTTGACTTCAAATATCTTTGACTTGGAGGAGATTACTGAGATCATGTGGTTGAACTGAGCAGTTAGAAAATCATGTCATCTCTGGCATCACTCTCATGGTCAGCTGAGGCTCTGTGAAAACTTCCACTGGAGGATATTATCAACTTAGTGAAGATGCTACTTGCAAACAATCATTTTTCTTTTGGTAAAGTACACATTTAAAAAGTGAATGAGGATGTATGTCTCCTCATATCTAATCTTGGTCATATGTGTGCCTCTGGAAAACTATAATTTTGTTCCAAATTGAAATAGTAGCTTTATGCATAGAAAAAACAATAGCTATGTTTAGTTTGATAATCAACTTCTACAGGCAAAATAAAACAGTTCTTCAACTTTCTCAATTTAATCTCACTTTAGATTAACTCCTACCAGCATGATTACCTCTTTTTAACTACTTAATCATTAGAAATCTTCTTAAAAAGTGCTGCTAATAATTAAATATAATACTCTAAATGACCTATTATTGGACTCCTGCAGTCCTTTTGGGAAACAATAATTGCACTGCTTTGTTTGTGTTTAATTATATATTTCTTTTTTTTTTTTTTTTTTACTATTCTTGAAGCTTGGTGTCAAATACTTTAACTTGGTTACCTCTGCATGTTTAGTTAAACGTGGAGATTTGTTAACATCTTTATATAACATTAGATCATGCCTGCCTACATATTTATGCATTGATATCTATTTGTGAAAGATTGAGATGTTGATACTTTTTACCAAAAGGCATAATATAATTATTCTTGTCATTTTTTATTTGATTGGTTATTTATCTTTGTGATACAATGGTGCATGCACTAGCTTGTTTCTGCATGTAAAAGTTACTGGTGTCTCAAGCTTTTCAAAAGTGAAATGCATGAGTGGAGAAGACAAATTTTCCTAGAAGACACAATCCTTACAAATCTTAGATATAGTTGTTTCCTCATAAATTTCTCTTTTCTAAACATCCCTAAAAAAATCCATTGAAGTTGACTAGAACATTTGTTTCTGCATATTAAGCTGTTAAAATATCCATACATTTAATAGATATAATGCTTCTGGATATGTCAAATTTTGTACTGCCAATATTTTAGTCATTAAAATTTATTGATTGGTGTTCCAGTCAGCCTTTTCACTGCTGTGACAGAAAGACTGACCAAAGCAATTTTAGAGGAGAAAAAATTTATTTGGGGGCTCACAGTTTCAGAACTCTGGGTCCATAGGCTCTATTTCTTGGGGCTCGAGGTAAGGCTGAACATCATGGCAGAAGAGTGTGGTGTAGGAAAGCTGCTCACATAATGGTCAAGAAGAAGAGAGAGACGAGAGGGGGGGGAGAGAGAGAGAGAGAGAGAGAGAGAGAGAGAGAGAGAGAGACAGAGAGAGACAGAGAGAGACAGAGAGAGAAGAGGAGAGGAGAGGAGAGAGAGAGAGAGAGGGAGAGAGAGAGAGAGAGAGAGGAGTCTCCACTTGGCAAAAACAAATGTATGCCCCAAAGCCATGCTCCCCAATGCCCCACCTCCTGTAGCCACCCTGTACCTGCCTTCACTTACCACCCAGTTAATCACTTCAGGTGATTAATTCACTGAATGAGTTAAGGATTTCATAAACCAATAATCTCCTCTAAACCATCTTGCATTGTCTCACACATGAGACACCTGGGGGACACCTCACATCCAAACTGTAACAGTTTCATTTCTTGTCAAAACCTCTCCTGTTTTACTTCTTCTACTCTACTGAAATTTATTCCATTTATTTTATTTTTTAATTGGAGTTTAATAAAAATACACAAAGGTTGAGTTTATTGTGGTATATTCTTATGTGAACATAGCATCATTTGGTCAATATTATGCTGTAGTTCCTCAAATTACCATCCTTCCTCCCATCCGCTCTGTCCCCTTCCATGAATTCACTAATGTCTTTCTATTTTCACATTTCACGGTTTTTGCTCCATTAATCTGCTTTAACTTAGACTTATGAAAGCAAGTATTTGACCCTTGAATTTCTGAGTCCAGCTAATTTCACTTAGTATGTTGTTCTCTAATTTGATCCATTTACCAGCAAATGCCATAATTTCATTCTTTATGGCTGAGAACAACTCTGCTGTGTATAAATAACACATTTTCATAATACACTCACTATTGACAAACATTTGGGATAAGTCAATAATTTAGCTAGTTTTAACTGTGCTGTGATTAACATTGAAGTGGATGTGATTTAGTTCTTTTGGATAAATACCAAGGAGTGTTATAGCTCAGTCATATATTGGCTCCATTCCTACTCTTTTACACAAATTACACTAATTTAAAGTCCCACCAACATTATATGAGCATACCTTTTCTCTCACATCCTTGCAAGAATTTAGTATTATTTGTATTCATGATGATTGATGAAATCTCAGTGTGGTTTTTTGGTTTGTATTTCCTCAATTGCTGGGAATGTTGAACATATTTTCATATATTTGTTGGCCATTTTATTTCTTTTCATGAGAAATGACTGTTAAGCTCTTTCCAATTTGTTGATTGGGTTATTTTTATATTTTTTAATTAAAAATATTTTTTGGTGTTAAGTTTTTGAGTTCTTTATATATTCTGGGTATTAATCCCCTGTCATTGAGCAGCTGACCAAAAATTTTATCTATTCTATAGGCTCTCTTTTCATGATATTAATTGCTTCATTTGCTGTTCCAAATCTTTTTAATTTGATGTCATCCAATTTATTAATTCTCAATTTTATTTCTTGAGCTTTGGAGGTCTTAGTAATGAATTCAATTCCTGTACCCTATGTTTCTGATCTAATTCCTAAGTCTTAGTTCTGCTTTAATTTGATTTTTATGCAGTCTAAGAGATAGGGATCTAGTTTCATTGTTCTTCAGGTTGCTACAGTTTTTCTACAGGTGCTGCACTTTTCTCAGCATCATTTGGTAAAAAGGCTTTCTTTTTGCTAACATGTTTGCAGTATAATTGTTGAGTGTCAGATGATTATATCTATGGGTTTGTATCTGTGTCTTCTGTTCTAGTCCATTGGTATTCATGTCTACTTTGATACAAATGCCCCACTGTTTTTGTTACTACAGCTCTGTAGTATAATATGAGATTTTGATATCGTGATGCCCCCAGCATTGGTATTCTTACTCAATATTGTTTTGGCTCTTCTGGGTCTCTTATTATTCCAAATGGATTGTAAGACTTTTTTCTACTTCTATGAAGAATATCATTGATATTTTGATTGGAGTTGCATTGAGTCTAAACAATAATTTTGGGAATATGGCCATTTGGGGAATATTAATTCTGCCTACCAAAAGCATGAGAAGTCTTTTCATCTTCTGAGGGCTTCTTCATTTCTTTTTCTTCAGTGATCTATAATTTTAAAGAAGCTAGGGATAGAAGAAACTTACATTAACATTGTAAAGGTTATACATAATAGACCTAAAACCAATGTCATACTGAACACAGAAAAATAAAGCATATCTTCTGAAATCCAAAACAAGTGCACTCTCACCACTCTTATTCAAAATGGTTTATCAAGCTCTATCCAGAGCAATCAGACAGGAGAAGATAATTAAAGGAAAAGAAGAAGTCTTATTATCTCTGTGTGCTAATGACTTGATCCTATATCTAAAAGTCAAAAAAAAAAAAAGAAAGAAAGAAAGAAAAAGAAAAAAACAAAACTCCACCATAAAACTTCTAGAAATTTTAAGCAGATAGCAAATTCTGCAAAGTAGCAGGATCCATAATCAACATACAGCAATAACTTTCCTGCACTCCAATAATGAATCTGCTAAGAAACACATCAAGAAAACTATCTTGTTCATAATAAACTGATGCAGCCTTGGCCTTTTATTCAAAAAGAGACTCTCATGTTATATGTCTATCACTCAAGCCTTGTTTATTTGAAAACATATCCTTTATTCTCAAAGCACCTCTACTTTTTCTGAAGAAACTGCCCTTTTTATTTCTTTTGTGTTTCTACATCCAAATCAGTTCTTGATTCAGAATTTATCATTTTATTATTCATGGTTGTATGTTTTCCCATATTTTCTTCCCATTGTTTTCTTTCTACTCAGTTTTTCCTTTTATTCTCCTGAAAACCCCCATAGCATCAGTCAAACCAGCTAGTATAGGCAGGCATTTCATATTATTCAATGTGAATTGTCATGATTGGGAGAATGCTACTGCATTTGTATACAGGAATCATGAATCCTAATGTCCTATAATATCCATCAAACTCCAAATCCAATCAATGATTTTTCTATGGAACTCTAGAACTTATCACTTCTATCTCATTGTGTTTGGGTACACATTATCTCCCACTATCTCCCTGCCCACTGCCCTACCCTTTCCTATACTCTAGTAATCACTATTATATGTCCCAATCCATCTTATTTGTATTTATTTAACCCACGGGAGAGATAACATGTGGAATTTGTCCTTATGCTTCTGACCTACATGGTGGAAGATTATAGTTCACAATAACCTCTTGTATTTATGAATAACTAGAAATGAGGAGCTCAAAAGCTACAAACACAAAGTAAATATAAGAAGATGGAAATATTTATTACCCTGATTTTATCAGTAAATATTTTATATGTGTATTGTAATGTTACACAGTACCCCATAAATATGTACATTTATGACTGTTTGGATGTTTAAGGAGATAGAAAATGGTTACTGATTTGACCATTACATACAATATATTCAATATATTTGTACAATTAAAATAATAGTTAAAAAGTAAACTACAAATTATTCTGTGAAAAGTCTATGAGGATCTGATTATTTTACATAATTTCACATATAATTTAGATATGCAACATTTTTAAGTTAATCAAGTGTTGATACTTTCTTTTTTGGATTCTTGATGGTTAAAAACAAATGTTATAGCAAAATACTGTGTAACTGAAAGGTGCAACTTATTCTTTTTGTTTGCTGGAAGTAAACTTAGTTCTGCTATGAAAATTTCCTTCCTAAAGACTCAGCCACACTCAGCCTCCTGTCCCAGCAGATTTTTACAAGGTATTTTACTACTATTCCTGTTGCTACTATTCCAACTTGGGAAAAAGAAATTAATTTTTTTTTCTTTTTAATTATCCCAATTATACTCAAACTAGTCCTTTACCTATAAAAATCATTTAATAAATCACCGAAGTGAATATTTTGTTTGTTTTTTTATGTGAATGGAGGTTATTTCTTGAACAAAATTACTCATTTATTTTCATATAATCTATTACTAGGAAAAATAAGTTTTTCATTGTGAAAAAAACTTTAACTCACTTTGGTCCACAAATTGCAAGTGCTAAACACTAACTTAAAATGCAAAGATTTTAATTAAATTAAATTTTATAAATTTAATGGGTTAAAATGTGATTTGACAATAACCATAAAGACTGTCCAAAAATCTAGAAGAGAGATTAAGTATCCAGGAATTAAATATGAAGTGGAATATATATATATATATATATATATATATATATATATATATGTAATAAACATGCCAATTGGTATACAAAAAAGTAACAAATAAAGGCCAACATAGACTAAATAAAATAAGAATTCTAACATTGTTATAAAAGTTGCATCTAATTACACACTTCTATAAATATTTTATGAAACTTTTGGCTCCCACCAGTTATGGAGCTGACAGTAGCATACCTTTCCTGCAATTGAAAATCTTTGAATGTCTAATTGAAAATGAGAAAATAGGATTCTAAGAAGTTATATTTGTTTTAATTTGGAATACATTAGTTGGAATGTGTTGCTTTTTAAAAATCAGATTAGCTCCACAGCAATCAGAAATTCCTTTCTGTCTTCTGGCCTTTTACCTTCTGAGTATCCATGTATACTCAAAGGGTTCTTTGAGTATACATGGATATTGTTTTGTTTTGTTTTTATTTTCCTTCTTTTTATCAGTAAATACCAGGCTTGAGTAATATTCTGTTACTGAGGCCCATGATGAAAATAGGGGGACATGTAAAAATGGACCCAGGAAACGAGAAAATGTGACTACATAAAAGGTAAGAAGCAAGTGAGATTTATTAGGTTACACATTAAATCAATTTTAACACCAGGGAAGTATAGTGACACTTTCAGTAGGGACAAAGCTCTTCCCTGAGAAAAAACTTTGATTATATGCATCTTATCATTTTTACTAATGCCCCCCAGCATAATTTACAGGAGCCAAAGTCTGTATTAACTAAAATTAGAACAGTGAGGATTAGTGTGTGTCCCAGATGTTCAAGAAAAGAAGCCTGATCTGAGTATTAAAATTGATGTGATAAAATGGGCATCATCCTTTTCCATAGATATTCGAAATGCTAACCAATAATTGGGTTACCCCTTTATTAGAGCCTATTCATCCAGCTTGTTATTAGTGTTAAGAATAAGCAATACTTGAGAAAAAGGAAAATCTAGTATTTATGTATTGTCAGGGTTCACAGGAGTGAGAACAAACAGAGTTTGGGATATTATTTTAAAAGATTTTTTAGTGTCTTCACAGAGGTAGGTAAATCTGCTGAATAGAACAGAAGATGTACAGTGTATGCGGGAAATCAATCCAGTCCTAAAAGGAGCATTTGACGGTGCATTAGATGAAAATGACTATCTTTTTCTTTAAATATTTGTTTGGCTCTTAAATTTACTCCCATTTCTATGTGAAGCACTGATATTAAAAATAGTCACCAATTGAGATAATTAATGTTAATACATATAAGGACCTATGTATTTTTCAAAACTATTCTTCCTTTTAAGCAGATTAGAGTTATCATTTGCAAACATTTTTGAATTATTACATTTATTTGTATGCATTGTAAAATTAACAAGATCAATGTGATTTGCTCATATAGACATCTTTAAACAACTATGCATGAAATAACTATATATGTATTTAAATATGTATTTAAATAAATTTGATAAAAGTTTAGAAATACGATGTATCTCCTAGGCTTAACTTGGCAAAAATAAAAATAAGTAAAAAATATAGCTATGGTTCTGTGCTATTTGCTTTTGTGCTCTTTTTGTATTGTTTTCATGTTGTTCAAGATATTAGTATTATTTTATCCCCAGAAGTGAATCTCTAAGGGTGTTTCTGAAAAGACCAAGCATGGTTTTCATCAAAGACAGCATCCAAACCTCTGAGTGGAAAATTCCATCTAGTCAATTTCTCGCATGATTTGTATTTAGCTTACTCAGGAGGTTTTAAGGGGTGCAAGAAACCATTGAAACAATAATTCCTGAAAAAATACATTATGTATTATTTGTTCTGCCCTCGATAAGTGACTTTACTCGCTACAATACTTGGGAAGCCACTTTTTCCTTATGGCTTGTCTGACTCTGCAATACCTTGGAGTATAGACTTTTCTTTAAAACATAGGCTCAAATCTAAAGCCAACCACATAAAAATGAACAAAAGTGTTTATATATTCAAGGGACTATGGAACTGGAAACGCATTTTAGCAGTGTTATTGACCAAAATTAAATAAAGTGGAAAGCATTTTCTTAGATTCTATTCAAGTGAGTTTAATTACATTATATTTAGTGGACAATGGATGATATGACATTTTAAATAAGACTTTTATTAGTTTATACAAATATATTCAAAATAGTCATTACATATGTAATCAGTATGAAACATTTTGATAAAATGATTATTATACTAATTCTTTAAAATCCTGCATGCATTTTAAGCTTAGAACATTTCTCAATTCTGATAAGCCACTTGGAGCTGAACAGAGAAAGATTTGAATGCTTTTAAAATTAAATAATTTAACCCTTACTAATTAAAAATTTCTAACATGGGGATTATTTTCACAGTGATAGTAAATGGAAGAATTCTCTGGAAGTGTGGAACAAGAAGCATATCAAAACTACGTCTGAAAATTTTGAAAGGAAATGTTATCTTAAATCCCAAGGTGTTAGGAGTAAACACTATTAACTTCCACATTCCCCCAAATCTCACTTTTCGGAAACTGGTAGCATACAATGTTGCATTTATGAATGGAAGTGTAAAATATTTTCTCTTAATTCTACAATGATATTGAGAACATATAATCAGAACAAATCTAAGAGGAAATTGAACCAAAAAATATATAAAGCACGTAAGCCAAGAAACCCATAGGATTCAATTGGACAGCACTATCATAGGAAAGAAAACTGGGAATAAGAAATTTTGATACAAATTGGATATTTGATTTGCATTTCTTGACAGGTGCAAATGCATAATACAATACACAGAAAATCTTATTAAACACATATTTCACTATTCCCCACCTATCTAGCTACCCCAGTTTTCCTTTTCTTGGAGATTTTCACTTCCCAAATCTGGAAACAGGAGGAACTGTGCTTACCCATGAGCTCAAAACCCATAATTTCTTCCTTTTTTTCTTCTTACCTCTCTGAACCTGGCTCCACCCAACCACTACCTTACCCATCCTGCTGACCAGTCTTGGTAGTTTGATAAGTCCTACCTAAAAAAATGACCAGTATTTAATGTCCTAAATTTTTGCTCCCTCTTTTCATTTTTTCAACTTTGTTCTTCAGTTCTAACACTCTCTTTTCTTTTTCTTCAGGTGAAAATGTGAGTAATTCACTTTTGCCTGGAGGCATTTACACATGGAGTACAACTTTCTGCAAATCTTGGGTGAGAAAATGAGCAACTTATGAAGGACAAAGCACATCACAATTTAATCCTGTCCTCCTTCTGTGCATGGAGTCATGCCTTACCACCACTGTCATCTCTGAAACATTTATTGAAAGCCATAATGACAAGAACACTTTCGCTGAATGGCCATGTTATTATATAGGAGGCACATTAGAGACTTCTGTCTCCAATCTGCCTGCTCTCTGGGCAATCCTAACCAAGATCAGAGTTTCTTCATTGCAGTTGCTTGCATCATTCCTACTGTAGACATTAGTCCAAGCAAGGAGTCATCTCAGCACCACTATGACTTAGTTTTCTTCCATGTTTAAATCAGTGTTTTATTAACTCATTTGGTCCCCCAGTCATAAATGAGGTCTTCACTCCCTCTCCTAAATCACATTCAGCAACATTCAGCAATAATTCTCAATTCACATGGAGAATTATTCAGACCTGCATTTATATTAACCATATTCAAGTTCAGGTGATGTAGTTCGTGGTTTTCCAATCCTGTTCTAAAACCCCAGTGGCATGCTGTGATAGTTTTATTCAATAACAATACAAAAGCAGAGGGCTTTTCTTTGTTGCTGATGCTGTTTATAAATTGGTCACATAACTCTTAGTCCCTGATCATGCTGTCACAGGTTTTCTCTAGAATAATCATGGAAACTGCTGGGAGAGCAGATTTTATGCCTCAGATTGCAAAGCAGCCCCTAATGTAGAATCTTATAAATTTGTACATAGTAGAGTTTCTCATGTCTTGATCTAGTGTGCTGGTCTGTAAGTGGCCTTTACCTTGAGCTTAAAACTGCTCTAAAAATAATGATAAAAGTTTGAAGCTTTTTCTCTTTTCCTTCTTACCATGCCCCATATATGCTTAGACTCCACATTGTCCACACCCCCACTAGAGTGGTGCATTGTTATTTGTTCAACCTACATTCACACATCATTAATAACCAAAGTCAATAATTTACATCAGGACTCACCCATGGTGTCCTACATTCTGTGGGTTCATATAAAAATACAGTGACATGTATCCACCATTATAGTATCACGCTATGGTATCATAATTTCACTATCTTAGAATCCTTTGAGTTCTACATATTTATCCCTACGCCTAATCTCAGTCTCTGAAAACCACTAAAGTTTTTACTGTTTTCATAGTTTTTCCATAACATGATAAAAAAATAAGGAGTGTATCAGAAACAAAATTATTCTATATGACATAATTTTGTTATGGTTTGTGTATGAGGTGTCCCCAAATCTGATATGTGTTCCAAGTAAGATGATTGGATTATGAAAGCTATAGACTAAATTAGTGGGTTAATCCATCTGATTGATTAATAATTTGAAAGAACTACTGGATGGTCATAGGGGTAAGGGTGTCTGAAAGGAAGGTTACTGGGGATGTGCCTTTGAAATATGTATTTTGTCCCTGGTGAGCTGAGCTTTCTTTGTTTCCTGGTTTCCATGTCCTGAGCTTCTTTCCTCTACCTTACATTTCCACCATGATGTTCTTCCTCACCTCAGGTCCAAAGCTATAGAGTTGGATGATCTGGAATAAACCTTTGAAACTCTGATCTAAAATAAACTTTTCTTCCTCTAACTTGTTCTTGTAGGGTATTTTGGTCACAACAATGCAAATTTGACTCAAACACATTTCCTAGATATGGTTTCCTTCCATTTTTTCACTAAAAATATCATTTATAAATAAAATAATATATTTTCTTATCATTACTTCCTGCAAAACAGTAATATATTCATAAAAATAAGAAAAAAAGATTAAGTCAAAATGTATTTCTCACTATCCTTCTTTCCTCCAAACATTTTCTCTTTTCCTTCTTACCATGCCTCAAGAATACCACACTTCTTTAAAGAGACAAAATGGAAGACTTCTTCCAGTTGTTCTCATATTTCACACTATGCAGGAGTGTTATCTTGTTTCTTCTTCTTCTACTATTGACCACAAAGAAGTAATGGTAGGGTAAAGTCTGTGGGAACAAAACTCAGATATTTTCTCTCATCTTTATACACAAAATTTTGCTATCAGGTGCTCTTCAAATCCAGAAGAGTAGAATGGATAAAATCTCAAATTCATCTCTCCAATAAAGATGAGAAAGGCTGTTGTAAAACGAAGGGACAGATGGGTTTGAAGAAGTTGAACTGCTTTATAAATAAGGACCTATTATGGTTTGTATTATGTACTTCAAAAGTACATATTTTAGAGGTTTCTTGAAAAAAAATCAATGGTCAAATATGTTAAGGTGATCTTAGAAGTTACACAAAGGAAAAAAAAGGTAAATTTGAAAGACAGGTGTCAAATTAGCATTGCTATATTTGTTCTTCACAATTATCTCTGCTCCTTTACAATATTTCCAGGTTAAAAAAAATAAAAGAGAGTTTTCACAATTTCAAATATGACATATTTATTTGGAACATTAGATTTCATTTTTTATTTTAGTTTAGAATTAATTAAAATATTTGAATGCTTTATTAATGATTTAAATGAAAAATGTAATAATTAATAGAGTAATGACACGATTTGGAATAGTATATATGGAGGAATTATAATGAAGGAGGGAATGTAGATGAAATGAAGAAAGCAGAGTAATATAGGGTATATAAAGATAAGAGTCATTAAAATATTTGATGCTTGAAATTAGATACATTGCAAAAAGGAAGACAAGATAAGAAATAGTAAGACAAGTTGTTTTTTTTTTTTTTTTTTTTTTTTTTAAAGGAGAGTCAAAATTAAGCAGTATGAATTTCAGAGTGACTACCACATCAGGGAATCTGCCTACCATAATTACAACCTTCATATCCTCCTTCCCAGAAACATTGTTCCGCTCAGGTACAGCTGTCAGAATGGTCCATATTTATAAAGCAGTTCAACTTCTTCAAACCCATCAATGTTGCCAGACTCATTGGCCATAGAGGCCAACCCAGAATATTTTAGGGATAGTTCTGAAAACATAGCAAATTACCCCCTAAAAATAGAAGCAAAGTTATGTTTTTCCCTGAAGATTTCCTAAGTGAGTTTTACAAAAGTTTTCAGTTCTGTGAAATGTACTGAAGTATGTTCTGTTCTGTTTCTCAACTGTGTGAACCCCTTGGGATTTGTTGGAACTGCTAACAAGCTCTTTGCTGTCTCCACTGCACCATATCATTTTTAAAAAGACAAATTTGTCATATCTATTTGCAATGTAATATATACAATATATTTATTTTGTGTTTCTTTTTTCTAATTTGTCCTAGCATATCCTGTGAACTATTGAAATTCTCTGGGCTCTTTCTGGCAGCAGTAAGAAAGCCAAGAAGTTCTATTTCCAACACACACTACATGAATTTCAAGTTGTTTCATACTGATTTTTGAAGTTTTCTAATGAAAGTAAAGGCCATTTATAACTATTTACTGTATAATAGTTGTAGATGTTTATGGTTAATCTAAAGATTTAAAAGAGTAACTTTTATAATGTATAATGTGCTGTATTTATATATAAATAATCTTATTATGTCAATAATTTTTCTATTTTTAAATTAAATTCTCACATTAAAGTTAAAATAAAATAAAAAATAATTATTTTTATAAAAATTAGTGATAACAGAGGTATTCTAAATTATGGAATGTGGAATATTATATAAGAATGTTGCTAAGGAAAAAAAAAACTAAATTTTTTATCACTCAATATTGAACTTGTGAATTAATGAAATTTCCAGGCCAAAAAGAAAAGGGGGAAAAATGTCAAATGAAATTGCAAGAAAAGAAAGAATTAAAATAAACCAAAAAAAAAAAAACAATAATGTGATTGAGAAACTTCATATATTTAAAAATGATATTTTCATAAATTAATAACAAACAGAATAATTGCTTACTAATTTAATCAAGGAAAAAGAAAACACAAATATCAAAAATAAGAAAGGATAATGGGGAAATAACATTTAAAGAAGATTATTAAATTTTGAAATATCCAAAATTCTCTCTAAATTAGAAAGATATAATTTCTGAAGGAAATGTGATGTTCTGAAATTGACCAAATCAAAAGACTAATATTATGGTTTGTATTTGAGGTGTTCCCCAAAGGCTCAGATGTTAGACGATGCAAGAAGGTTCAGAGGAGAAATGATTGGGTTGTGAGAGTCTTAACCCAGTTACTGAATTAATTCCCTGATAGAGATTAACTAAATTGTAACTGAAGTGGTAGGGTTTGGCTGGGGGAGGTGGGAATTAGGGAGCTGGTTTGGAGGTATATATATGTGTCTGGCAAGTGGAGACCTCTCTCCTTGCTTCCTGTTCATCATGCTTTCCTCTGCCACACTCTTATCCCATGTTGTTCAGCTTCACCTTGAGCCCCAAGAATGGAGCCTACTGTCTGTGGATTGAGATCTGGAAACCATTAGCCCACAAAAATAAACTATTACTCCTCTACAATTGTTCTAGTGAGGTCTTTTAGTCCCACCATTGAAAGAGCTGACTGAAACAACTAAATAGGCTAATTTTTATAAAAAATAAATAAATGTATCAAGAAATTAACAAACCCAGTTGATTTCAAAGATTCTATCAAAATTTTGAAGGCTGGACAATCTCAATGCATTTTACATATTTTTTACAAATAAAAGAAAAAAAAAATAAAGCCTAAGGAAAGCCTAAGACATTTTGTGAAGTCAGTAGTATTACATTTATGCCTAAATCCAATAAAAACATTTGAAAATGAAAATTACAAATATAATTGTTGATATTGATTTAAATGTTCTTATATAGTAGGAAACAGAATACAAGACTCATTAAGAAACTTATACAACATGATCTAGTGGTATTTATTCTAGGTCCATGATGCTGATTAGGAAATCCATAAAAGTGAAACACCATATGTATCTGAGGTCCTCACCATCAATCCTCATGTAATTATTGACTAGGAGGACTCAAAGAACTCAGCACACATACATAATCATGATTATGACTTATTGTTCTATGAGGATGCAAAGCTAAATCAGCAAATGAAAAAAAAAAAAAAAGGCAGAGGAGGAAAATCCAGGCCAAACTAAGTCCAAAAAGTTTCTAATGTTCTCCCGGGGGACTCACATAGGCCATACTGAATTCCCTCACGAACAACTTTGGACAATTCATGTGAAATGGTGATTTCTAAGGTAGCTCATTAGAGGTTAGTGTTTTGATTCCTGTTCAGGATTGGTCATGTATGCATAGATAAAGTTAAATGAAAGAACCTATCAAAATTCTAGACCAGTATAAATCACATCACTTGTGGGAACATTTTAGGACCAATGAGATACTTGTACCCATTAAAGTGATGATAATACTCCCAAAATGTCAGTTCTCCTTTCATTATATGATAATGCCTACAAGGAAAAAAATCACATATCACCAAAACTGATAGACCTTACCAAATTTATAACCCATTCCTGGTTGAGGGTCTAAAGGAAATAATAATTGATGTCTTAACATGACATAAGGAATTATATAAATTCTTAGTCTTAAAACTGGTATTTCACTTTACTTAGTGCAGGAGGAGTGTGGTATTCCCAAGAAGATTTGAGAAAAGGGGTTTTCACTGTCACCATAATATTCAACTTATTAGTGGAGGTTAGAAAATTCAATTAGACAAAATGTATAAACATAAGAATCAGAAAGCAAATGTAAAAACTATATTTTCAGATGGCAAGGTTTTATAAGCAGAATATCCTATATATTCAATAATAAAACTAAATGAATAAAAAACATTTTGATGCAGAGTAACATACAAAAATAGCACACTAACAAAAAACAATAGATCATCATGATGATACTGTTACTGTTTGGATGTGAGGTGTCCCCCAAATGCTCACATGTGAGACAACATAGGAAGGTTCAGAAGTGAAATCAGTTAATCAATCCCCTGTTGGGATTAACTGAGTGATAGCTGAGGGCAGCAGGTGTGGCTGAAGGAGGTGGGTCACTGTGGACATGAATTTGGGGTATATATTTTGTATTTGGCAAGTGAAGGCACTCTCTGCTTACATCATGTGAGCCACTTCCCTCTACCATAAAGAGTATGCCATGATGTTCTGCCTCGCCTCATGCCATGAGGCATGAATGGAACTAGCTGTCTATGGACTGAGACATATGAGACTGTGAGACCTCAAATAAACTTTTCCTCCCCTATACTTGTTCTGGTCAGGACTTTTAGTCACAGCAGTGAAAAAAACAAACTAAAACAAACACAAAAACATCAATATTCAGCCACGATTGCAACAAAATGATAAGGGAATAAATATAACAACAAATTTGTGAAATCTGTGTGAAAAATTTGAGAGTTCTGGAGTAAATGTAATTAGGACAGATATATTGGGAAAAGGCCTTTTACTTTTATGTCAGACTACTCCTATTTAAAAAAAATAGAACTTAATTCTCTAAGTTAATTTACAATTTTGATGCAATCTATAAAATTGTGAACAAGTTTCTTTAAGTAGTCACGTAAGTTGATACAGTACTTGAAATCATGTGGTGAACAAAACATACAAAAGTAACTTGGAAAACACTAAAAAGAAAACTGTTGTAGGGCTGGGGACGTGGCTCAAGCGGTAGCGTGCTCACCTGGCATGTGTGGCCCAGGTTCGATCCTCAGCACCACATACAAATAAAGATGTTGTGTCCACTGAAAACTAAAATATAAAAATATTAAAATTCTCTCTCTCTCTCTCTCAAAAAAAAAAAAAGAAAACTGTTGTATAGGGGAAGAACTATTCCAACCAAATATTAAATATACTGCAATGTACACTGTTTTTATTAAAACACTAGATATTGGTGCATGAATAAATAGAAGTGATATAAGGTGATAAATAATAGAAATACAAGTATTAATAAACTTCAATTTATGATAAAGGTAGAATCTCAAAACATTGGTATAGAAACATATTTTATGATAATTAGTATAAGGACAATCATTTCACCAATTTGAAAAAAATAGAATTAACTCTACCCTCGAACAACATAAAATAATAATCTTAAATTCAGGAGTTATATTTATTTATCAAAGCATTCTAGTATGAAAAAAAATGGATGACAAAATCCTATAGTTTTAATCATCTTTCTTGTGGCTTATGTGACCAAAATACCCAACAAGAACAATTAGAGTAGAAAAAGTTTATTTGGGGGCTCACAGTTTCAGCGGTCTCAGTCCATAGATGGTGAACTCCATTCCGCAGGACCTAAAATGAGGCAGAACATCGTGGATTAAGTGTTCTTAATCTGGAGGAAAGCAGCAGAAAGAGAGTTCTCCTTTCCTGGACAAAATATAAACCCCAAAGACACTCCCCCAGGGACCCACCTTCTCCAGCCAAACCTATGTGCCTATAGTTACCACAGAGTTAATCCCTATCAAAGGATTAATGCAATGACTAGTTAAACCCCTTATAATGCTATCATGGCATCTATAAACTTTATTGCATAGTCTCACACATGAAGTTTTTGGGAAAGATCTAATATCTAAGCCATAACATTTATAGAACCTGTACATAGGAAAATATTATTCTAAGACCAAGTAAAATTTCAGATGCAGTGGAAAATTTAATGACATATTAGGGAAAAAGAAAAAAAAAGTGCTTAGTGAAAGCACCATACAGAGACTCAAAATAGAACTGAAAAACTGGGAGAGAATTTTTGTATCACAATTTAGTAATATAAAACTTTGTAACTAATTAAAAATTGTTGAGAAAAGAAAGATTAAAAACTATATAGGAAAATATGGACAAAGATAAACAGATTCACAAAAAAAATAATCTCTTAAACATGAACATTGGTTTTACTATATTTAAAATAAGGGAAATGTAAGTATAATCTACATTAAAACATCATTTCTCACATTTTGGTAAAATCAGGTAGGGAAGGAGCTAGCTAGTATGTAGCTACCTACATACACAAAGATGGATGAAGATATTGAAGCACTCTTTGGTAAGGCTGTGCGGGAAACCACTCGAATGACATATGAGGGAAAAAGAAAAAAAAGTGCTTAGTGAAAGCACCATACAGAGACTCAAAATAGAAATAAATGACATGGGAATGTCATTTGGCACAATCATAAGGAAAGGAATTTAGTTATGTCTAACAAGTCTACACAGTAACTTTTGACCAAGCAATATCACTCCCACAAATTTAACTGGAAGATATATCCTAAAAAATGTGTGTGTATCTACACACACACAAAAAAAAAAAAAAAAAAAAAAAAAAAACATATTCATGTCAGTACTATTTAATTATTTATAATTGAAAAAATATTATATCATTCTCTATTCTGTGTTTTGTAAAATGGAGATAAGAAAAATATATATTTGAAAGAATCCTTTCAAAAGAAACAATAAATAGCATACTAAACAAGTTGCCTATAGGGAGATGGAAGGGAACTTGTGGAAAATATAGAATGAATGAATGAGGTAATGTGGTGTTAGTTTTCTGAATATCACAGTATGATTCAGATTGTTGGAATTTTGTGAATATTTTACAATTGAGAAAAACAGAGTAAGAGAGATAACAAACGACTGATAATTTTGATAAAGATGACATACAATGGAATTAAAGCAGATATAGCTATATCAAGTTAAATTCAAATTAATAACATAACTGTCCTTACATAAAAAAGAAAACAAACTCAACTCAATCTTCAGAATTAAATCTTAATTATATTCCCTAAAGCTAATAACAAGCATTTAAATAAATATTAAACTTCAATTAGCAGGTTTCTGTTAGCAGAATTTAGTTTAATATTTTTTCATTCCAACATGGAGCAAGATGCATGTTGTGAATATTGGGATCATCCAAATTAATTCACATTCCCTCCCCATATTATCTGTTCTACTCTTTACTTTATTCTTACTTTTGGAATATGTTCTTTTTTATTTCAGTACATATTATCAGTTAAATATTTACATTGTTTTTAATATTTCCTGCTGAATAATATTTGTATTTCCTTTTCTATGTTTTATCTTTAATTACATAATTACATTTTTTAAATTTAGAAATTAATAATTTTTGATTTTATCTGTTTTATTAGCATAGTATTTATATGATTATCTGTATTAATTTAAATTTTTGTTTTCATCAACAAATGATATATTTTGGGAGCATAATGTATTGTTTTGGTATATTTATACATTTTGGGATGTGTATATCAGGCTAAATAGCACATTCATCACCTCACATTATTATTTTTGTGAAAGTATTTTAAATCTACTTTTTAAAAACAATTCTGAAACATGCAGTATTTTAACTATGGTCATCATGCTGTCCAATAGATCTGGAAACTTATTCCTCCACTCTAAGTGAAACTTAGTACACTTCTTGCCCTCAGCTCTCATAAGCACTATTCTACTCACTGTGTGTATAAATTCAGCATTTTAAGATTTCATATAGAAGTGAGATCATAGGATTTGTCTTTCTTTTAAACCATTCCTGCCCCTAAGTCAGCTTGTGAGTGTTTATGGACTTTGTAACAAAACTTGTGGTATAGTTTTTCTTGCTTTGCTTTGTTTTGTTTTGTTTTAGAGTGTAAGATGGCTAAGAAGATATACAAAAGAGTCAATGTAAGAGGGTTCATTTAGCAAGGGTGTGTTGATTGGGAGGAGGTAAATGGAGAATATGAAGTAAAAAATGGAGTCTGTCCCAATTTATTTGTCAGATAATAGGGGCATTGGCTATGAAAGCATTCAGTGGAACATTTTCAAAATTAAGCGGTATAAACTTTCATCAGACCAGCACTGCCAACCCTCTTTTACACTTGAAATCAATGAAAGATTTTTATTGTTCTAGTACTATGAGCTAATTGTTATTAGCTTAAGGCAGACTGTCTCCCTGGTTATTGAACTGGCTACCATCTATGGGAAATCAGAGAGCTTGAAGTCTTCACTATAGATTCAGTGCAGAGTAAAAACTAAGTTCTCATTTAATTTCGTCCCCCAACCTTCTCCAAGCACCACATGCTAGAGTATTCTACACAGCATTTCCCATAGGGTTTCTTTCGCAGATTCTCACAATCACAATTTATAATGCTAATAATTTTTTTTTTTTGCTAGAAGAATAAAAGATGTAAGTACAATTTGCCCGATAATACAAAACACAAAGTGAAGGAAAATACAATTAATTAAACTAAAACATAAAATTAACAGATTTTTAAATGCTGAAATTAAAAGTGTTTCCCAGAGATAAATAAAATTAACAAATGCCTAGTAAGAGTAAAGAAAAATAATTAAACAAAAGTAAAGTCTGAGAGATAAAGGGATATGTATACAAAACAGAATAAAGACTAATAGAGCAGCCCTAACACTTACAAATGTAGAAAAAGACAATGTTAAAGAAAGGACTAAATGTTCATTACAAATATGAAACATATACAATAACAACCACATTCCCAGCAGAAAACCTTTTTAAAATATCCACTAGTATATAAAACACAAATTCCATGTGATTTTGGGGGGGTACTAGTTAAGTTTCAAAGAACAATATTAAGTGCTATACAAATATTTATAATCCACAAAAATATCAATTATTAAGTTGACATTACAGCTAGACAGATACAATATATAAAATATAAAAGGAAATTTTAATTATGAGTTTAAGTTTAAAATTTGAATAGTGTAACAGCAAATTTAAACCAAGTAGAAAAATAATAAACTAAGGTTAACTTTTATAGTTTTGAATTCCAGATCTTATTAATATAAATTAGAGTTATGTTATAAACACATATTTAAACACTGGAAATATTTTTGATGAAATTCAGTTAATTTTTTCAAATAAAAATTGAACTTCATGTATGTCTATAAAGCACCAATTAAAAATTAATAAATAAATAAAAGGTAAACCAGTAAAGTAGAGAGGGAGGGGAAAAAGTCGGGAAGGAGGAGAGGAGGGAAAAAAAAAAAACATACTAAAGGCTGAAATGGAACAATTTCTATTCCACACAATATGTAATTATGTCAAAATGAACTCTACTATTGTATATAACTATAATGCACTAATAAAAACATTTACAAAGGAAGTAAAACAAATGTCTGGCAAATATATAAAAACAGTTCAACCTCCCTGGCAATCAGGGAAACGCAAACCAAAACTTTACTCAGATTTCATCTTACTCCATTTAGAATTGCAATCATCAAGAATGCAAATAATAATAAATGCTGGCAACAATGTGCAGGCAGATGTATACCCATAAGGTGTTGGAGGGTGCAAATTGCTTTGGAAAGTAGTATGGAGATTCCTCAAAAGACTAGGAATTGAACCACCATAAGACACAACTATCACACTCCTCAATATTTATCAAAAAGAATTAAAATTATTATTGCATAATGATACAGGCACATCAATGTTTACAGCAGCACAATTCAGTACCCAAGATATGGAATTTCTCCAACTGTCTGTCAACAGAAAAATGGACAAAGAAAATATGGTATGTATGCACAAGACTTTAACTCAGACAAAAAGAGGAATGAAATTATGACATTTACTGCTTAATGAATGGAAATGGAGATCCTCATGCTAAATGAAACAAATAAAGAAAGTCAAGGGTCAAATGTTTTCTCACACATGCAGAAGCTAGACCAAATGAGGAAAAGGGTAATGAGGAGGAATCCCATGAAAATAGAAGAGAAATATGTGGAGCAGAGAAAGGGGATGGAAGAGGAGGGAATCGGGATATGAAGAAGAAAAAAGGTGGAATGAAATTGATCAGATTATGCTATGTACACATATGAACATACCACAGTGAATTTCACCTTTATATATATCTAAAGCCCTAATTTTTAAAAAGAAAAACTGAATAAATTGAAGGAAGGGAAGTAGAAGAAAAAGAACTTTGGAAGGGAGGAAGAGAAGAAAAGAGGCTGTACTAGAGACTGAAGTGGAGCAAATTATATTCTATGCATGTATAATTATATAAAAATAAACCCCAATATTATATATAATTGCAATGAACTATTAGAGACATGAATTTTTAAAAATATGCTTTTCTTACTTTCTGAATATATAGAAAATATTTTATTATGATTTTGTGATTTACTTTCAGCCTAGTTACATTTTGGTCAGAGAATATGCTGTCTATATAATTTTAGTTCTTGGTTATTAAAAAATTGTCATACAGCACCTATGTTCAACCACAGAAAGTGTTTCTTTATTGCTGAATAAAAGATGTATATAATACAGTAATTGAAAGTATTGTTCTTTGTGTGTTAAATCAGTAAAATTTGTAAATTATGTTTAAATCTTGTTGATTTTTACAGATTTTGTTGATCATTTGTTGTATATATTTAAATCACACAGTGTAATCATGGACATAAAAATTAGACAAGGAAAAAACCCTAAAGATGATTATAGACCTTTACCAAAAGGAATTTTTTTACATCATAATAAAAGAGTAATGAATATCAAAGCTAGTAAAAAGATATTGGTGTCTCGTATCAGCCTGATATGTCTAGCATATTTCAGTAAAAACAAAACATGGTATAACGAGCATAAATGTCATAGAAAAAGAGAACCTATTACTATGAATAGCTAATGCTTAGAAAATCAGAGTGGCTGAATGCAGATTAAACCTTCTTAGATCACACAGGTTTCTCTGGGTCCACAGCCACTGTGTCAGCTATACTGGGGATAACAAAAATCTTTCAAGGGGATTTATAATAGACTTCAACCGTATGAATGAAATACCCAGGATTAATAGAAAGAAGGAGAAATCTTCCTTGGATTTCAGCAAAGCAGGTTATAGTATTAGCATAACACCATGCTGAAAATCAAAGTACTCATTTATTTATACAAAAATATTTCAAGATTTTATTTCATTATAGCAACTCCTAAATTTAAGGCTAAGTCTAAGAAGTTTTTAGATAATGAAATATGAAAATTTAGTCTCAGTTTTCCGGATATTTTAATAAGTATTATTTAGTTTTTTAAACCAGAGTTTTCAAAATAAAACTCAAATCACATTAAAAAGATAATTATTAATTTGTTTTTTATTAACACATACTAATTATATATTAATGTGATTCAGTGTGAGATTCATATAGTGGTTTTGATCATATCCAAACACACTTCTCGTATTCTTGCTTCCAGCTGCCCCCAACTGACCCCTCCAAGGGCAACCTTTTCAGTCTCTACTAATCACAATTCTACTCTCAGGTTGACTTTTTAAAATTTTAGTTTCTATATATGAAAGAGAACACATGCTAGTGACATTTTTGTGCACAGTTTCTTTCTTAATACGATGCACTCCAATTCCATCCATTTTGCTGCAAATGACATACTTCTAATTTTCTTCATGGTTCAAAAATATATACAGTGTCTATATGGCATATTTTTATCCATTCATCTATTTACGGATATCCAGGGTTATTCTTCATCTTTGTTATTGTGCATAGTGCTGTAATAAAAATGAGCATGTAGTTGTATTTTTGTATGCTGACTTCATATCCTTTGGATATATACCTGGTTGGCATGGGGATAGATGGACCTCATACTATTCCCCATAGGGGCTGTACTAATTTACATGTCTATTAACAGCATGCAAGGGTTCCTTTATCTCTACATGCTTCCTAGCACTTATTTTTTTTTTTTATTTTGTAATTGACAACTTTTCTGAGATCAGGTGGTTTCTCACCATAGCTTTGATTGCATGTCCCTGCTAATGATATAAACTTAATTAAGTTTAAAATTTTCCCTAAATTTAAAAAAATAAAAAGTACTTATTTCATCATGTCTTTGCTTTAGTTTAAAATTCTAGTGTCTATCTATAAATACAGGTATAATCATAGTGTTCATTTATTCTGATAATTCCATTTCACCTACATTAAGCTACTCTCATTTTTCTATATGTCCTCCATACTTTAGTGAATGTGTAATGGTTTATATGTTACTACATTATAACACTCAAAATTAATTATCTCAAATTTTAAAATTTTATTAAATATATAACATCAATGTATTAGTGACATACTTTTTGTATTGTAGAATTATTTGTTTAGAAAAAATATAACATGAATGATTGTTTTATCATATTACTAACATGACAATGAATAATTTATTATCAATAAGAATTAATAAAAGTCTTATAAGGCTTATTACATAATGTCATTTTGTTCTGCAAAAATTTGTGCAGTTTATAGATTCTTCCTAATGTAAATATTTATACTAATTTTATTGCAGTATTTCTTAAATTAGGTACTTTTTAAAACATTTACTTGGAGTAAAAATACCTCAAATTTGTGTTAACTTCCATTTCTTTGGTTATTAATGTTTATGAGCATCAATTCTATTTATCTTGTGTCCTTCAAGAATTGGAGAAATGTTTTTGTTTTCTACTATTATGGGTAGGCAAATTAAATCCCAAATTGTATTCATTTATAATCAGCTATAGCTTTCCATATGAATGATTAAAACAAAGATTGAGTGAGCTAAACCTCTCTGGAATACTATTTTAAAATGTATTTCTTTCTTTGAGCACTTTTGAATTTTTACTTTTTGGTTGTAGAGCATAAAAGTGTTTCTTATTTTATCAAAAGAAGGTATGTGTCTTTGGGATTGGATTCTTTAAAGACTATGACACTTTAATGAGTATGACATATGAGTACTTACAAGTCTGATATTTAGCAGATCAAGTTAAATTAAATAAGAGACAGGTACCATATGGTAAGCTCCCTAGGAGAAATTACAGTACATTGCTACTCTTATTATAGTGATTTCTTATGCTCATTTTTATATAAAAGAAGAGGAAATGAGAAATCATTATGAGCAAAGAAGAAAGCATAGTACAGAATACTATTAGAGTTAACTAAACCTATCCTCTTGTAGTCATCTAATATAAGCATTTGTTGAAGGCCTATTATGGCTGGATTATAGTAAAATTATATTGAATATAAAAATCTTCTTGGTCTTATACTTTCAGTGTTTCCAACTCATTACTGTTAGAATTATTGTCTATAATAGAAATCTGCTATTTAAATGCACATAAAATGGTTTGTCTGGCTTTAAGTAACCTCACTGGTCCTGATTTATACAAATCTCCACCCAGTACTTTTTTTTTTTTTTTTTTTTTGCTAGTTCATGGACTCAATACAATCCAAGCTTCCTTCATATTCTGAATAGGCCATCATCAAGTGTTCATTTTACACTTTCCTCTTAGGAAATCCTTGACTTCCTAAATTAATTTCTATTGTTCTTTGTACCAAACTCTCACAAACGTAGTGGCTTAAAACAACACATATCATTATTTTACAATTCTGCTGAATTCCAATATGTGTCAGCAAGGTCGTGTTTCCTTTGGAGGTTCAAAAGGGAAGATTTCATCTCCTGACCTTCTCCAGACTCCAGAGATGTTTTCGGTACTTGGCTAGTAGCCCTGCAACAATTTTCTTTCTTCTGTTTTTGTCATATGCGCCTCTCTGATAATCTTTCTGATTCTCTCTGTATTTCCTGTTATGTGGAGTCCATCTGAATAATATAGGATGATCTCCAGCACAGATCTTTAACATAATCATATTTGCAAAGTCCCTCTTGCAATTTAAGATGGCATATACACAGGTTCCTAGCATGGATAGATTTTTGTTGTTGTTATTGTTGTTGTTTTTACAGGGAGACATCCTGCAGCCCATATGAACAATAATGTCTCCACCAAAAAAAAAAAAAAAAGAAAGAAAGAAAAAGAAAAAGAGAAAGCCTCTACTGCTTCCTGAGCAAGTTCAAATGTTGCTATTCTATGCGACTTTTCCTCACATATAGATGGAGTTGACTGTTTCTTTCTCTAACTCTCAGGACATAGCTGATAGATATGCCCTGTTTTCTTTTATCTTATTTGTTTGTTTTTTTCTTCATCAAAGCTTGTTTTTCCTGATCTGATTTTGATGAATTTTTCCAACTTCTTTATCTCATAAAGACAATTTTCCTTTTTCAAAGTCTTAACTTCATCAATGCTTGCTTTCTGGAAAATAACAGCTTTCCTGTATAAAAATTACATTTTCTATTTCACTGTAAAAGATTGATGCAAACCAATAATATTACAATTACTGACTGGTAAGATAAAACAGAAATCTTTTAATTTTTAAACTAGACAGTAGCTGAAGATTTTTTTCCAAAGTGTATTAAAGGCCAAAGTAACTCTTATATTTAATATTTGATTTTAAAAGGTTGTACTCTTATAAGCAAATATGTAGCTTATTAATTATTAAACAATAAGTGCATTTTATAAAATTTATATCCAAATTATTGGCTATGTACCCAAACTAAGCCCACTGCTGAGTTATAATTCTCAGAACTGGATTCTGAGGTCATGTAATTAAAAACACCAGGAGAACAAAATGAACTTCAGCTCAAGTACCTTATAATTTAAATAAAAACATTTTTTTAGAATCACATAGAAATATAATCTTTTGTACTAATGTCCAGTATCTATAAATTTACCATATATAATATTAAATATTTTTCTCTTTTGTTTAACTATTGAAGTATTTGGTAATAAATGTATGCTCAACTGAAATAAGTAAATGAAGTATTTTTCATTCTTAATGTTTGATACCTGTTACATCTATGTATCTACTCATGGAATCAATAAATATCTTACTCATTATTCAATACTGTACTTTGAGGTGTTTTTGGATTAAATATTTATAATATGTATTTATTTAAAAATGATATATAAATAGCAAAGAAACACATGAAAACCTGTACAATATTGTTAGTCTGTACACAAATTTAAGTTAAAACCATGACGATATCACTTTGTACCTAAGTAAATGGATAAAATAAATGCTACAGCCAATACAAAGTGCTGAGGAGGTTGCATATACTGTTGGTGGGAATCTGAAAAATTTCTAAGGTAAATCTTTGGCAATTTCATATGAAGTTAAACATACCCTTACATCTGAGAAGTCTCTCTTATGCATTTATTATAGAGAAATAAAAATTTATACTTACATTGAAAAACTCCAAATGAACTCCATAGAGATACTTGAGTTGAAGTTCATTTTGTTCTCCTGGTGTTTTTAATTACATATATACATACACATACACACACATATATGAATAAATCTCAAACCCATTATTCTGAGAAGACAATGCTTACTTCTAAAGTTTGCATACTGCATTATATTTACATAACATTGTCAAAGAGGCAAAATTTTGATGATGGAGATTAGATATTTGGTTGGTAGGGATACAACTGAAAGGAGAGTGGGACCACATACCTAGGAACAACTGAAAGGAGAGTGGGACCACATAACCTGGGACAGAGAACATCCCTCAGTAGATTGAGATATTTTGTATCCCCTTTGTACTCATGGATACATGCATTTACACATATGATAAAATTACATAGAACTATACAGAAAAAATACAGAAAGATAAAAGGGAGAAGGGAGAGTGAAAAGAAAAAGAATGAAGAAAGAGTGTACTACTGGCAATACTGGTGAAATGTGAGTAATGCTTGCAATTTAGGTGATAGTATTTTACTAATTTTTATGTACTATTGACAGTATTTTATTCATTTTTATTTTTTTTTTTGTTTTGTTTTGACAATTTTATTCTGGTTATATAAGTTTTATCATCAGGGAAAACCATATAAAAAGGTTCGTAAAAGTTCTGTACTTTTATGTGAGTGAAATTATTTGAAAATAACTTTTTTTAGTATAACACATGTAGAAAATTAACTTAAAAAGAGCATAAAAGTGATGAAATGTTGAACCTACATCTAACAATGGGACCTTTCTGCAATCCTTGTAAACTTCATTAATTGTTCTTGCTGTTTGCCATCACTACCTCAAAAGCAAGTATCTCAAACAAAAATCACATTTTATAGAAAATGAAGTGCCATAGTTTTCTATGTTGTATATATTATTATTATTAATTTACTATGCAATCTAGTTTTCTTAGTATAGACAAAACACTGAACAAAATGGCAAAGCCTGAATTTTCATCTATTGCCCTCTTGTCTAAGTAACAAGGGCACATTGACATTATCAGTGATTGTCATCATCTTAAACTTAAGCGGATGCTCCTAGTGTAACTTCCCCAACATAGGACTCAGTACTTTAAGAGCATAAAGGGACAAAGTTTAAGGGGAAAATGAATAAAATGGTGGCTGAAATCATGACAGAATAAGCATCAGCCCCTGGAAAGAAGCCAAAGAGATGAGATCACATTCTGGAAATGAATCAATCTGATCCAGTCCTAAGTTAGTATTGAGAATAGTATGTATGTATATGCTAGACAAGGAGGGTTACAGTCTCTGGGATGAAAAAGAAGCTCATGGGATTTCAGATTCCTAAGAATTTCTAAAATAGTTTTGCCTGTGGTCATTTTCCCCATCCCAACCTTTATAATTATAGTAGAATTATTATTCAAGGAAGAAGGTGAGGCAGGCTAGAGATGATTCCATGCTTTGTAGTCAATGATCCAGAATAGCAATTGACCAAAGTACAAAAAATAAAACTCTCTGGAATAAAATGTTTTACTTGTTTGCAAAGTAATTGGGGTGTTTGGCTTTTCTGTTCAAGCACAAATAGACTTTGGGATCAGAAAGAGAAACCAGTTGTAGAGGACCCTGGGTTCAATTCAACAAATAATAACAATAATGATACTATTACTACTGATAGTAATGTGTTTTAAAATAAAAGAAAATTTTTCAACATCAATAATCAATAGGGATTTCAAATTTTCAGTCTCCTACCCCTCAATTTAAGTATGATGGCCAAACAGAATTAATATTTGGTGTTATAATTCATCTATTTTATGTGCTATTAACAGAGACCTATAAGTAATATAAATAAACTTACTAATGAGTCAATTGAGTAAAATGAGTATAAAAAATCACTAGCGTTTCTATACATGAATAATTCAATATTTGAAGAAGAAAGTAGTTCTTTAAAATACTATCATAACCTACAACAGAAACAAAACCTCAAAAGAAATTTATCCAAAGAGATAAAGCTGTAATGAAAACTGTAAAAGACAAATGAAAGAAAATGAAAGAAAAAGAAAAAAATGGTATGCTATCACATGTTCGTGGATTGTAAGAATTAACAATGTCAAAATGCCAACACTATCCAAAGTAATCTATAGGTTAAATAAAATTCCCATCAGAATTCCAGTGACATTCTTCACAGAACTAGAAAAAAATAATCCTAACTTGTGTGTAACCACAAAAGACCCCAAATGCCCCAAACAGTCCTGAACAAAAAGAACTCTACCTGACGTCAAAGTACACTACAAAGATGCAGTAACCACAGTAGTGTGGTCTCACTTTTGTGTTTCTTTCAATGAACCTGATTTAGTTTCATTGATAATCTTTATGGTATGCATATTGTCTCATTGCCTTGTTTTGAATGATTTCCTCACTGACCTTCTGCTAGATATTTGGTGTGTGTATGTAATGCATATATATGGGGGAGGGGTGCTTGAATCAGTCTGGCGAAGGGCTTGTGTTTCTTGTGCTATGGTTAAAAATCAGCTTCAAATATTTCCAGCATTATATAGCATTTATTTGGAAACTGAAATGCTGCAGGCTTTACTTCCATATTCAAGTTCCTCATTCAGGTGTTGCCTTTCCTATATACCTACATTTCAGTGAATACCAGTCACCAGGCTCTCATATCTTCTTAAGTAGTCAAATTCTTGCTGTTGCTGGTTGATTCTCACTATTCTGATGTTGGAAATAGGTTTTTGGATCTCTGTTAACCTGGTACCACTTCTGCTTATGTGTGTGCATGTATTTTTTGTGGGTAAAACTATTTTAATGATCTTGCCTACCCTCGCCCTAGTACCAACAAGTTGTTTTTATTTTTTATTTTGTTTTGTTTTGTTTATCTCTGAGGGTCTTCTGTAACAAAAGACCTGCTGGCACACCCCTGGCTGCAGAATATAGAATGTTAGTGGAAGGGGTAATCATTCATTATGTGATTTCTTTTCTTTTCTTTTTTTTTTTTTAAAGAGAAAGAGAGAGAGAGAGAGAGAGAGAGAGAGAGAGAGAGAGAGAGAGAGAGAGAGAGATAGTTTTTTTTAATATTTATTTTTCAGTTTTTGGCGAACACAACAACTTTGTTTGTATGTGGTGCTGAGGATCAAACCCGGGCCACACGCATGCCAGGCAAGCACGCTACTGCTTGAGCCACATCCCCGCCCCCATTATGTGATTTCAAGTTTTGTTTCCATGAGAGAAAATAGTGGAAGTGGGGCTTTGTTTTATGGTTTCCCTACAGGCAGAGAGCTCAGAGGATTTAACTATCTCTTGGATATGAAAGCAACAGTCAGGATGGGTAACCTGACTCAAGCTTGAAGGCTGTGTACCAGTCACTTAAAGGAGCTCATGCAAGGATATTCATCAGTACACACCTAGGTGCTGAAGGGAGTGCAATATTAAGTAGCTAATAAGAAACACTATTGCAGGTTGGAAAGAGATTATGAAAGAAAGTTTAAAAGTTTTAATATTTATACCAGGATATCTTTCTTGATTTTTGAATAATAAGTATCACATTTTCAATTTTCACTTGGTTCCTAAGTATATTGCTAGCTTTATAAACATACACTATGAAGTGGAATATTATGTGAACCACATGTGATTTTTGTTTAACTAAAGACACACTTAAAAGTAGTAAAAAAAAATAGGCAAAATTAATTTTAATGCCAAAATGTATTTAACTCAATATATCCAAACTATTCATAAATCAATGGATAATCCAAATTAAAAATATTGATTTTTTTCATACTTTGGTCATCACTAAATCTTTGAAATATGGTGTATATTTTACATTTATTGGTTATGCTCTTTGGAACCAGCCTCACTTAACATGCTAAATAACCACATGTGATTTGTCATTATCATAGTGGCTGCTGTGACTCTAAAAATTGGAGAGCCCTAGAGGAGTTTAACATAATTTTTTCATAGGTTAATTTGACTTCTAACAAGATATCTCTCTTAGCAGAGAATGGAATTAGATTTTGAGATTGAAGGTTGAGGGGATAAAGGAAAGGATTATTTTACTAGTTCAGGCAAAAAAAAACTGTGGGTGTATGACCTTGGCATTAACTTTGTGGATTGGGGGTTGGACAGATTTCTAAGGTAAGTGGGTTTAATTTTCAGAACTTGGTCACTGCTTACATTTAAGTGTTTAGTGGTGATATTGGCTGAGGAAAGAGAGAAAGGAAAGGGGTTGGGATGAGTGCCAGGCTTCTGTATTTACGGAGAGTACTGATGCTAGTGCCAGGCATTTGAGTAAGGTATCCAGGACGTGTGCCCTAGTGCACTTTCATTTTTTTGAAGTCAGTTTATCATATTATTTTGTTATCCAGGTGTCTTGAGTACTCCTTGATGAAGAAATGTGTAAATTGAACTCATCCTGGGCAACACACTGGTATTTTACAATTGGAAGCAACCTTTGGAGATGTTTGATCTAGGTCCTCTTTAAGCGAACTCTGGGGGCTTGATTCAGGGAGGGTCCTACAACCAGAACTGATGTGGCCTAGTCTATGATATTTGTGTAAACAACTGAGACCCAGTGGGAGGACTGGGTGTTTTGCAAGTCCTCTCTGTTGACAGACAAACCCAATTTAACACTTTTCCCACCACCCCTGATGCTTTTCCTCAAAACTTTGTTCTTTGCTTTGTTACTTTGGAAGTAAGATTATTTAGTTAATATCTTGATTTCACCTTAAAATGTTTCTGCACTTTCATTTTTGCAACCTTGGTACAAACATCTCTCTAAGATGTGCCCTATTTCTTTGTGATGACTGATATGTCTCTGTTTTCTTGTTCTCTAACTTTACTTCTTAATCAATCAATGTGTTGTTCCATTTGTGTTTTGAGATGGATATTTTGGGATGCTTCACCAGCATGTGCTCTGGAAAAACTCCCCTTGGTTATTTCTGCTGTTTCACATCTTTATTTAAAAGCTACATTTCTGCCCTGAGTTGATAAAGGTAGAAAAAAAAAAAAGAATGGTGTTTAGTTTGGGGTAAGATAGGTATGAATATGTTCTGAAAATTCAGCTTTTCTACTTTGATGATACATTTGTCAAATGAATTTGTCAATATTAAACTTGTAGTGCATGACAACTGAAAGTAATCAAGAAGAGTAATACAGTTACATTTGTAAGAGAGAAAGCTCTGTGTCTGTGTGTGTGTGTGTGTGTGTGCGCATGTGAGAGTTTGTGTTTGATTGTAATTTCTCTGTGTTATTTAACTCTACTTAATTCAGTAGCGAAAATATAGACTTAAATATTCATAAGGCTATCACTAATAGAGACATAATAGCATGTCTACATGATGCATATTATTGCATTAAATGAATTTAAGTTTTGAACAAAGACTACCATAAACACAATTTAAAAATCAATCTGTGATAACTCAATTTTCATAGGAGCAATGGGAAAGCAATGGTGATAGAAGATAAGAGGAAAAATTGAGAATGGAAAAGAAAAATGAAACTGCCCACTTTGATACTCTTATTTCAGGAAAATAACTCCACTGAAGACCACAACCATGTCAAAAACTCACAATCAAGGATTTTCTATTTTATACACTGTTTGTATTGAATGACTGGAGGTTGAGAGGAGAAAAGCCAAGATATCCATCATGACAAGCAGGACCTTAAAGCAGACATCTTGTTTACCTTAATTTCATGTGTTAAAAAGACTTAATACTAATTATTTACAATGGTACCCTCAACTCTTTTATTCTTTGTGTCTGTATCTTATGTCTTTATAAAGTTAAAATCTCTTAATATGTATAAAACTCATAGGGGAAGATTTATAAGAGAGAGAGAGAGAGATTGAATCTTTGTTTTCCATTAACTACTCATAAGAGTGGGCACAGCAAATTACCTGTCAAGACCTTTCATATTTTGGTCTATGAAAAAGAAGAAGAAAGGATTATTTTTTACACAGTGCTTATAAATATTTCTACTATCCATTTAAAATGTTCGGAATCATGTTAGTCATATATTGGGTACTACAAAATGGTGTTTTTTTAAAATGACTTTTGGCCAGAGTTGAACTTATACCTTAAAATCTCAAAACATATCAGTGCATATTATTGGAAATATTGCTACAAAAAGATTGTGTTTTATGTCCTCTGTGAATGAAGTAATAAAATATATAAATGCTCCTCACTGAAAAAAGACCCTGGATTCATTGGAGTTGTCTCAGAGAGCATCAAAACGGTGCAGAGAAAAGGTCGCATGGACATCCCTGCTTTCAATCATAAATGTATATAATTATCTGTTTATTCATCACTGTTTTTTTTTTGTTTTGTCTGTTTTTGCTGATGTTGGGGTTCACATCCAAGGCTGCATGCATGCTAGTAAGCATTCTACTACTGAGCTATGCCCCTAGCAATATACATGATGGTTTCTATAAGATTTCTGAGAAAATTGTGTTTTCAATTTAAAACAAGGGGAAAGGGAACAGGGGGAGGGAGAAGAGGTAAAAAGGAAGTACTGAGGACTGAAGTTGAGTAAATTATATTTCATGAATGTATGATTATGTCAAAATGAACTACAAAGTTATATATAACTACAATGCACCAATAAGAACTTAAAAATAAAACAACCAGAAAAATATCATTATTTGCTTACATTTCAAAATAAATATAAGGTTAAGCAAAGTATCTCTATTGAAGGAAAAATAAAGTTTCATTTTAATGTATCTTTAACTGAGAAAGTTCATGTAACATTAAACCTTTTGTAAAGATTCCCAGAATTGGTTTGGCAATGCAAACCTGTTTACTGAGAGAAGTTGGATTCAGATATCTTTTCCATTTAAAGGATTAGCAGTCTCACTAATGACTAGTCAATTGTTGAGGTGACTGCAAATTTTAACCAAGAATGATTGCTTAGGTGCATGGTTCAATTACTGGTTTACATTTCCAGTTAGAGAATGCATTATGCATTATTCCAATATTCTTCTAAGCAACACAGAAGTGTTATATTCTTATCTAGCATATATCAGCACTTGAGAAAAATAGTAACCCAGAAATCCTAATATACATATTTATTACAATTTGTACTATTGCTTGTGCCAAATGGCAAGAGAATATTTATCTGTCATGTAAATAATCACATTTAATTAGGCATTCAAACATTACAATTTCAAACATTTACCCTTAAATTATAAAACTGAATAAATTAAATTTAAGAGAGCACTAAACTGTCCAGTTTAATTTGTGACTTAATCTAACCTGACTATTTAAAATGTTAGAACTTGATTAAACCTCTTGAGACTTCAAAATATAATTTTAATGAGTTCAAATTCAAACTTAATTTATCATTATTTTTATCCTATTCTTATCTACCTTCCCTTCCCATGATTCCTCTTTGTTTAATCTTTATATGTTCAGAAACTAGATCAGACCTAGGCTGAGCAGCTGGTTAAACAACTTCTTTATTACTGTCAACATTTGATCTGAAAACCCCAACCATTATCCTAGTTGAATCCTACTGGAGAGCTGTTGAAATTGTATTCAGTTTTCAGGAAAGAAAAAAGTCAAAGTTTCCCTACATAGTGCTTCATAAGAACCTTTCATAAAATGAAGAAGCTTTGTGTTGGGTAAAAGTAAGGCTGATGGTTTGCTTATGAGTGGGTAAACATAGTTATGAACAAAGGAATCAAACAAAATAAAAGTATAATAAATTATTTTCCACTTTAGTGAGACAACATGTCTATGAAATTTTAAAAAACTTACTCAAAGTTAGATCAAGTTTAAATTCTACCTTAAGCATTTTATATCCTCCAAAATGTCAGGAACATTCAATCATTGTGGGACAAACTCAATCTATATGTCAGATCAAGGAAAGGAAATTTTTTGAGATGTGAAATATTCTGGCAATGCTGTAGAATCCCAGATTCCAGCTAATAGCTTCAACTTCCACTGTTCTTATATTTTATATTATGAGAAAAATGACCCCAAATTTGTCAGTTTCCAAACACTTTTCTGATTGGATAAGTGAAGACATTTTTCAAACATAATTATTCAAAAATCTTAAATACAAATTTTTATTTTAAAAAAATAAAACACTTTTGTAGTTTATGTTACATTCTTGAATTCTTGTAAGCTTGAATATTCTAATCCAACCAGTAGATCATTACTTAAACATACTGACAACTACTAATCATCCCAGTTTTATTAAAGGCCATTATATGAAATCATAGGCCTTTTATTCTTTCATACATAGTGTTCTGTTCTACCATTACAAATTGCAAGTACAGGTTTTTCAGGACAATATTGATTAGAAGGACCAGTGGTTATCAACTATGGCTATTCCACACCTAATCACTATTATGCTTCCAGTCTGATAGAGATGTCATAACTAGAATGACATTAAACTAGCTTATTCTATGAAACACAACTGGTTACAAATTACATGGCTTTCAATGTTGGATAACATGAATTTAATATTGATATCTAGTTAGAGATATGAATAACAGATCATTAATTTTCGAACTACAAGAGTCAATGTTGTTATGAAACACATATGAGAAAAAGGAATGCATCAATTAACATAAAATAGAAATGTGCTTTCTTAATATTGTAGTCTGTGTTTAATCATGGTATTTGAGCTAGATTCTTAGATAATTTGATGTGAGATAAAGTAAATGCACATATCAAATCTACTGAGAGTAGAAATATAAGTAATTTGTTCTTGCTACTGATGCTATTATTTTTTGTTCATTATTATTAAACATTTTAGATGACCAAACCAGATCAGATAGCCAACACTATAATTAGTTATTTTGAGAGTCTGACATAGCCTGAATTACTCTAAAACCATAAACATTAACTTTTGATATGCCTTCATACCTGGTTGAGTAAATCCAAACATTTAATATAATATACCAAAGAATTTGCTTCCTTAGAATTTGCAGTTGTATATAGACCTAGAAGAGGGATAGCTGGGTCAAATGGTGGTCCCATTCTTAATTTTCCAAGAAGTCTCCATACTGTTTTCCATATTGGCTATACCAATTTGCAGTCCCACCATCAATATATCAGTGTACGTTTTTCCCCACATCCTCACCAACACTTATTGTTTGTCGTCATAATAGCTGTCATTCTGACTGGTGTGAGATGAAATCTTTGGTTTTCATTTGCATTTCTCTAATTGCTAGTGATGAAGAACATTTTTTCATAAATTTGTTGATTGATTATATATCATCTTCTGTCATCTTCTGAGAAGTGTCTGTTCAGATCCTTGGCCCATTTATTGAGATATTTATGGGTGGTTTTTTTTTGGGGGGGGGCTAGCTTTTTGAATTCTTTATATACACTAGAGATTAGTGTAGTGCTCTATCAAATGTGTGAGGAGTAAAGATTTGCTCCCAAGATGTAGACCCTCTATTTACCTTACAGATTGTTCCTTTTGGTGAGAAGAAACCTTTTTAGTTTGATTCCACCCCATTTATTTATTCTTGATTTTAATTCTTTCACAAAAGGAGTCTTATTGTGCTCTATATGTGTAATAAGACTTATAATGCATTACATTGTCATATATAAATAAAAATAAATGAATAAATAGATAAAAGAATTTGTCATTGGAAACTATCTGATCTTTGAAACTTCATAAAGAAAATTTATTATTTAAAGAGTTGTATAATAACTGTATTTAAATGGCTTTAAGAGTCAATTGATAGTATTTTCTTTGTAAATATTGACTCTAAAAACCATTATATCTTGTCATGGATTCTACTGTGAAATACCTCCTTCAGGACCAAGGCACTCATATTTGCTATGAATGTTATTACTGAAGGCTCAAACCTTAGCTGTTTCCAAGAATTACACTGCCTTGACCTTGCCTGATGGAAAGTTCCTCACCCAGGTAGTCCTTCTTTCTGATAGCAGCATATGTTAGTCAGTTTTTCGTCATTGTGACCAAGATACCCAACAAGAAGATTTAGTGCATGAAAAGTTTATTTGGAGCTCATGGTTTAAGACGTTCAGTCCATGGTCATCCATTCCAGAGTTCTGGGCCTGAGGTGAGACAGAACATCATGGTGGAAGAGCATGAGAAAAGCTGCTCAGCTCATCACAGCCAAGAAACACAGAGTGAGGGGTAGGGGGAGTGCAGCCTAACCAACCAGCCCAGAACCAAAGGTAAAATCCTCAAAGCAGACCCTTAGTGACCTATTTTCTGGTCCAGTCACAAACTACCTGCCTACAATTATTATCCAGTACAGTTGTTTCATATTATTAACTATTCAAATCAATTAACCTACTAATTAGATTACAGTTCTCTCTAAATAAAATACAAAATAGGGCTGGGCGTGTGGCTCAGTGGTTTAAGGCCCCTGAGTTCTCAGTACTCCCCACCAAAATAATTAATTAACTAATTAATTAATTTAAAAATATATCTACCTACATATGTATATTCCGCAATTGCATTAGACATAGTATCTTTGTTTTTTCAAAATAAAATAATAATTTATTTACTTATTACTGAAATTTGAAGAGATTTATTAGAAATACAGCTATAGTTATAAAATATGTTCATGGTAAACTACTCATAGTTCTTGATCAATATATTGACCTCCCTAGAGTTCGTAATATTGATCATTCATTTTTAAATTTGATAGGTTTCTTCTTAGAACACACCATTACAATGTTGGTTCTGCTATTTAGAAATCAAGCAAACCTGTTATCATAGAGATATAAGCTTTTGATCTCATAACTATTGATCAGAGTATGGAATATGTTTTATGACAAATTTAAAATTATTAATTTTATCTTTGTATGTTTTTTTCACCAATGGATTCTACTTTCATCCTATGTTGAATCTATATATTAATAATAAATCAAAACTTAATACTACTTTTTTTCCTCTAAGGACAAGTTTTGTTTAGGGCTAAAGGTGTAGCTTAGTAATAGAGTACTTGCCTAGAATGCATGAGGTTGTGGGTAAATGCCTAAGAATACAAAAAAAATAAAATAAAATATACTTTTTTAGTTGTATTTTATGAGGGTAATCTTGCTTTCCTGGCTCATTCTCTAGTATTACAATAGTACTTAAGTTTCAAAGTTGCTTACATATGAAAATTTCTACTCCTCTTTTAATCATTGGATCTAATAATTGATTTGGGATAGTCTCCCTCCTTCTCCAGCTTGAATCAGTTACAGGATGGAAGACTCAAGTAATAAGAAAGGGCTGATTGTTCTGCTTTCTTCTCTCCTGTAGCACAACCCTAACATGCTTGCTAGATATCCTTATGTTTTCCTAAAGAAAGTAAGACAAAGTAATGGGAAGACTGAGGGAGAAAAGGCCTAACTTGGCTGAAGATTATTCTGAAGTTCGCCTGGTGTGACTTTTCTCTCCTCAGATCTGGTGATGCTCATAAAGGACTATTTGATATATCTCTCAATATCTAGTAGACTCTTCTGTTTCTTAAGAAACCCATCCTTAGGCAGAACAATTAGGCAGGACAAGAAATGCTTAAACTGGATCTCTCCCGCATTGCCATACTTTGTTCATGGTAAAGTCACTCCATGTTTTCACATTTCCATCATGGCAAGCTATTACCAAAACAACATGAAATTTTGCTTCTTTGCCCTCAAGTACATAATAAGCTTAGCTTTTGACTTCCAAGTTTTCATGGATGTTAGACCACATAGTTGCCCTTTAGCTTTATCAGGGATGTGTCAGATACCAATTTGCTGTCTCCACAGTGGAGATGTCCAAGTGGAAATGTCAAATAAGTGTCAAAGTTATCGCCTTGAAACATCTCAGAAAGTTAGTGCTGAAAGGTAGCTGCATCCCCATTTTTTCCTCCTGTAAATATATGATACAGAACAAATCCACCAAGGAAATCTCTAGAACAGTATTCTCTTATTTCTCTATAAATGCTTGATATCTATTTTAGGAACATGTTTTTTCCCCCCAAGAATTTTTTGGTAAATTTTTCATATTTCATTTAGGAGATGTGTCTTTCACACATTGACTTTGATACATTGTAGTAATATAGGAATTTTCCCATCATAATATTATTTCATATTGCTATGTATTATATTTCCAAATACTTTATATTAAAAAAATAACAGAAAAGCATGCACACTACATGAATAAGCAAGTAACTGGAGCTACAAAGCCCATTAAAACATGATTAATCTCTGTCCTTGAGGTCTGGAAAGTAGGAGCAGGACAAAGACCCATGAACACTATAAAAGAAGCATGTATACTATGTTGTCGCAGCAGAAAAGAAATAGCAAATTCTTAAATGAAAGTAGTTAGAGGAAATTTCAGAAGCTGGAGGTACAAAGCCCATTAAGGAGCTGGAGCTAGAAAACCTGTTCAGACATGATTAATTTCTGTCCTTGAAGTCAGGCAGATAGGTATATGAAAAAGAGCTATTAGTGCTATAAAAAAGGCATGTACAGTGTGTTATGGAAATAGAGAGGAAGAAACAGCAAAATTTTGAAAAGAGGCAGTTAGAGAAAATTTCCAAGTGTCTGTAATGTCTGAATTGAACATTAAAGTGTAGATAGAATTTCATTGGTTCATTTTATCTACCTAATTATTGGGAGCACACTCTTTCAACAGATCTTAACCACTCATTTCTGCTTGCAACCTGCTTTAAAAAATAATTCTACATAGGTCAATACAAGATTTTAATTACAAAGTCATTTTAAGATAGCCACAAAAAATTTTGTGACTAATCATTTTCAACTATTTTCTTTTTAAAATTTATTTTCATGTTTTATAATGAAAATTTAATTTTGGTAGTCAAAAAATAAGAAAGTGTTTCTATATGTCACCGATACAGAAATAAATCCTTACATCACAACAACTTGACAATAATGTTCCCTTAAAAATATTTAACCAACCATTTATTACTACATAAAAATCTATCTGGCCCTGCTAAAATAATTGTCTTTTTTCTGATGCTTTGAGATGCTGATATTAAATATCTATTTTCTAAAAATAGCTAAAAATAATTCTAAAAATTATTTTGAAGATAACTAGTTTATTTATTACTATGTTACACATATACTAATAATATTAAATAGTAGAATAATAGCTAACATATGCTGTGGATTTATTCTAGACCAGTCACTATAAAAGATTTACGTACTTTATATACATAATCTCATTCAATCACATAATACTTTGAAGCTAACTATTGTGATTATTTTCATTATATAGATTAGCAGATGGAGGCTCAGAAATATTAACTCATTCCCTAAGATCATATCAAATAAATAAAGACACAGTTTCTAGCCCAGGCAGGCTGAGTCCAGTGTCATGTTCTTAACCATGGCAACTTAATAGCTTCCTGTATTTTCCAACTTTAGCACAACAATCTTTATTCAAATCTTTAGAATAGTATGGATATTCTATGTATTTCTAGCCTATATAATAACCAGTTCCATCCAAAAGTTACTTATGGAATTACACTGGGAAAAAATATCAATTTATAAATATCCTCACAGTACCTTAATTTTGGAGAAAACTAAAATTAAGCTAGGCATGGTAAAACTACATGACTTCCTATCTATTACATTCAGTCTATAATGATATTCCATCTGACCCTCAGATCAAAAACATAGAAATTTACTTATGAGAAGAGCAACTATTCAACATAGATTAAAAACACTTCTAGTACCATGAGTCACGTAGTGTAAATGCTTCATAAATGCTAAATGGAGCAGTGACTGAGTGGAAAAAGGAATTTATGAGTTAGTAAGGAAACTTGATATATGAAGATTAATTCATATAGTTAACATGTTTCTGTTTGTATATAATTATATTTTATATAACCATGTACACATATATAGATATCCACACATACATAGCAGTGTGAATGACTGTATAGCTGTTATTTCTTTGTTTTCACTATTTTTATAAATATAATTACTTATGAGTATGCATAATTTCATAAAGATATATGCTTTCCTATATTTTCCTCAATTTTTCCCATATATCTCTAAGTAAAGTGTGTGGTTAAGGAAGAAACATGACGATGATTAATCTCTCTCTTCTTTCTCTTTCTCCTTCCCCCTTCTGTCTTTGTCTATCTCTATCTCTGGGTCTCTCTCTTCTCATATGTGTAGCCTTGGTGATAAACTGAGTCTTTTCCCACTTGTCTTTTTGAAGTAAGAATTTAGTAAATATTTAAAGACAACAATTTGAAATCAAACAAAAATTCTCAGACTGCCCAAGTCAGGTATATATTAGGTTCAGCCTTTTGGAGGAAGCCATTTTACACATGCTAGTTAAAAAGAGAAGCTGTATCTAATTAAAGAATTACTATCAGACATGAAGAATTCATGGTGCTTTACTTACTGAAGAATGTTAAAAAAAAAAAGTCGCAGAAACTATTTTTCAGGAGAGAATAGATTTTTTTTTTTTTTTTTACTGAAAGAACAGTAGTTGAAGAGTGCTTCAGAGAAATCATGTGTGTGTATGTACCTGTGTAAATGAATTTGTACATATTTGCTCAGATGATCCCATCATTATGTATCCATTAATCACTTCTGCAGTGGAACGCTGGCTCATATTGTTTTCACAGAAATGAACCAGTCTTTCTTTCATCAGTACTCACAAAATAATTTTATGCAGATTATCACAAAAGAGGAACTGATCCTGTCACAATAAAACAAGAATGTTGTGTACTAAGATAAATATAGGTGAAAAACAAAATCAATAGACAAAAGGAGCCAAGAAATGCCAATGTCAGCTACTACGCTTTGCTGCAGTGGTTAAAGGTTGTCCAACTTATATGAAATCTGTGATTGATTCTCATTTACTTGGAAGAATTTTATTATACCCAAAGGGAAAGTTAAAGGATTACTGCTCTTATCACAATCAAAACACCAGAAATGAAAATCCCACTGGAGGAAAAATATTTTAATAATCTATTATATATCTACGGCAGTAACAGTGCAGTAAAATGTCATGGATAACCAAGCTATTTCAACCTTTAATTTTCACACTGCTTAGGCTAGCATTCTAAATCAGACAACCCAGGGATCCCTAGAGCTTTGTGCTATTAAAACCAAATTTATTTCTAGAAAGTGCATTGCTATAGTTCTACCATTCAAAAAACACTTTAGACAGTTTGACACTATTGAAATGGGTTTTATAGTTTGCTCTTTCTACTACATGTTCTGTAGGAAGGATATAATTTTCGGATTACATAGAATGGTTTGGCATAAATTGTAAATCCCTAAAAAAGGAGTCCTTGTGTATTGACTAGTTGGTTGTATTAGCATATCCAAAATTATATGCCAATGTAATTTAAAATAAAATAATAAATTCACTTATTTTCTTGGAATAACATAAAAAATGACTATAAAAATCAGATGGAATATGTCAGTATTTGTGTCTACTGGAGATTTGGAAAGCCCCAAATAAATGAGTGGCATAAAATATTCATCAATAATTCCCTGAAGGCCCCATTTAACATCAGCAAATGAATCTGAGAACTCTACTCTGGAGATCTTAAGAAATAAATTTGATATTGTATTAAGACTTTTATTGTCCTCTCAAAGCAACTGCAAATGCTATTTAAATAGGACAGATCAAAGTTCACCAGCTCCTTTTGATGCTATTATTGCAAAATAGTTAAACTCTACCTTGTGAACGAAAGTAAAACCACTGTAGCAAAGATAAGGGATCCTGGCCAAGCAATTAGATTAGGCTGACATAGGCCAATAGCTGACTACAGTATTTTGGAAATGCTGTTCTGGATAGTGAAACTACAAATTTAAGCCAGAGTGTAAAACTGTGAAACCTTTAACCAGGTAATTTTAAGAGCAAAAATACTGATATTTAAGAGCAAAAATGCATATCCTTCGGCTAGTGTTGATATTGTTGAGCATTCAACAGCAAACTAGTTTGTCACCTAAGTATATGTTGACTCCTTCTTGAGTAAGGGCATTTTAATTTGAACATGAAATAAGTAATTGATTATAAATCAGAATACTTAAATATAAATTATAAATCAAAATACTTAAATTTTAATAGCAACTTTACAACCACAGAGATTGAGTTGCAACCACCACTCAACTGTGGAACAGAACAGAATGGGGCACAGTTCTTCCACCCAGACTTCTCAGCAAGGAAATAAAACACACTATACTGGACAATAGAGGAAATCAAATAACAGGCTTAAACTCTTACCACCAAGAAATTTATATCTTTATATCTACGGTTGGGATCAACAATCATATGACAGATGCTGAAAAATGACATCTCAAGATACATAAATTGAGATATCATAAATGTTTCAAATTCTCCATAGCAGGGAAAAATAAGAAAAAAAAAGGTAATTTGGAAATATGAAAACTCCCTTGAGGAGAAATTCTTTTCAAATAATGATTCAGAAACCTTGTCTCAGATCCTTTTCAGCTCCAAATAGTAAATGGGTATGTGTTAGTACTGACACAGTCTAATGGGTTCACTTGTCCTTTGAAAATTGTATTTTGCAAACTTGCTTTTTGTTTTCTTTCCCTCTGCCTGGCATTCAAAATTCTAAAAAAAGTCACACTTAACTGATTAGTATATTAACTGCTAAAGTCAGCTATTCAAGAAAAAAAGAAACAAGGAATGCATAGGTCATAGGACTTCCCAATCAGTAATCTTTCATAAAATTTGCAGAACATAGAACATCTGGTCACCATCAGATAACACCAGAATGTGATCAGAGAAATGAGCCGCTGCAGAATGAATGATTATTCTGGTGCCCCTCCATCTGTGGCTAAATGTGCACTTCCTTAAACTTCCTGTATGAGCTCTTTGCTGGCAAGTGTAAGGTGGCCCTTTAGGAAGATACTTTCAGGATCTGCCAAGTTCCTCCCAGCTAGCTCATTGTAATAAATTTATTTTCCTACCAGCACTTTGCCTCTTAACTAATTTGCTCCTGTCCTGCTGTGAGCATTTGCACAGTAAGGGTATATTGTATAGTGAAATCAACACTGACACATCAAAATTCAACCATGTCCAGTCTGTCCTAAAAGCTAACATTCTGATATCTATAGGCATTGCCTAAGATCATTAGGAAATATGCAAACATACAATATTCAATAGAGCTGAAACCAAAATTCATTAGTTTAACATTTTAACTTAACTCAGTTATACAAATATCTATTCCTGGTCATTTGTGGTCAATACTTCACAGAAAGCACAAAAGTGATCTAATCCATGCTATTTAAAGGATAAAACTAGCTTTATCAACTCATGGAGTCATACAGGACAAGGAGTAAATAGCAGATCAATGTGAATAATATCAATATTAGCACTAATGCTCATTCTCTGACCACACAAAATTCTCTGAATGAAGAATACATGAAATACTTAACTAAAAATTCTATTGCTAAAAATGGAAACTTCCTAACTAAACTGTCATTTATTGGCCAATATCAACTTACCAGAGCTTATTTGAAATAGGAAAATAACTTAAGTGATCTGTAAACAACTGAATTAACATCATTATATCTGTTTCTTTCGGAGCATTTTAATTCTTTCTATAAAAGATTGATTTCCTGATTTGAAAATGCAGAATAAATCAGAGAGAGGAAAATTTACTTTTAAAATAAAATCTTCTGAAAATAGTTAAAAAGAATGATGACTAACCTACTGTATAAAGAGAAAAATAAAATAAAAACTTTTTTTTTAAAAAAAAGTAGCCATAAATACTATTATCATGTGCAGATAGATCCACACGGTACCTCTTACTTCTGTAGACTTTGTGAATATTATTATCACTAGCAAATATATCAGAGTTATAGACAAAAAATGTTAAATCATTGATATATTTTTTTTTCTTATTTTCACATTTATTATTGAAAACCTATGGAGAAATGGCCAGGGAAATGTAATAACTAAGCTACAACCTGTATAGTACAGAACTTTGAGGAAATCTTTTGATGAAGTATAATATATTACCAACTTTCCAAAAAAGTATAATTTAAACTTCAATGAATTGAAATAAAACTAAGGGTAGAAAAGTCTGGTCAGTGGCCCAATACTGTCTCTTTAGATTTCATCTCACCTTTCAGACTTTATAGTATATAGTCCTGTCTCACATCAGAAAAAAAAATGTTACCTTTTGTTCCTCTTCTTTTAGATTATTAAAAACTATAATATTTTAAAAGTCCTCCTAACTAAAATGAACCTTTGGGACATAAACATTGTAAATAATTCAAATACTTTTACATTTTTCAAAATTACATATGTCTCATAACTAATATGCCTCAGGATTTGAGGATCCTGTGCTAAAACAAGTACTGTCTATCTGTGTTCTCTGACCCCACAGACTTTTTATATCCTTTAAAATACTTGGGTGCTTTGCTTCCAAGCTCCTACCTATTACTCATATTAGAAGGTACCACTTCAAAAGTTCTCCTAAGCAAAAGTCATCTTCTAGACATTTTTCTCTCTAATGTCATGATCCAAATGTTAAGTCTCATTTTTTAGTTTGCATAGGAGTCCCTGTCTCGGTTTGGTTTCCACGCACCTTTTCCACACATGAAGGTTCTTCAAATAATTAATTACACCCCCTGATGGAATCTTGACTCCAAAAAATGATACAAATGGCTTTGCTATCAATAAAATAAAGGTCTACTATACTAAATAAGGTTCCAATTTGTAGCAAAAGAGTCATTCCCTTCTCACATGAAGATTAAAGTGTGAATAAGAAATCATGCCAAAGGACTTAAAATCAGCATACTACAGTGATGCAGCCATATCACTGTTTATATCAGCTCAATTCATAATAGCTAAGCTATGGAACCAAACTAAGAGCCCTTCAACACATGAATGGCTAAAGAAAATGCAGTACATATACACACTGGAATATTACTCAGCCATAAAGAAGAATGAAATTATGACATTTGCTAGTAAATGGATGAAACTGGAGAAGAGCATGCTAAGTGAATTAAGCCAGTCCCAAAAGACTAAAGGTAAAATGTTCTCTTTGAAAAGTGGATGATAATCCATAACAAGGGTGGGTAGGGAGGTAAAGTATAGAAGTTCATTGGATTTGACAAAGGGGAATTAAGGGAAGAAAGGGGGCATGGGAATAGGAAAGACAGTAGAATGAATCGAACATAACTTCCCTATACTCATATATGAATATTTGACCAGTGTAACTCCACATCATGTTAAACCAAAAGAATGGCATCAAAATGGTAATAGGTTGCAACCCATGTATGTATAAAATGTCAAAATACACCCTATTGTCCTGTGTATCTAAAAAACATTAAAAAAAAAAAAGAAATCATGAGGCACATAATCAGAAAAACATGACAGGGAACCAAAGGCGGGGACAAACTAGTTCATGAGGAACTTTGGGGGGAGGAACATCAGTGAGTAGCAGCAAAGAGAAAATAGGGGGGTAAATAGGATATAGAAAATAATTGAGATATGCCTAACTCTGAAAAACCCAGGTGTTCAATGATCATTTTTATAACAAAAAGCACTTGGATAATGGTTGTGTTTAATGTACCTAGAATGTGGGACCATTGAGAAATCAAGTTTCATGGATTGTCTTTGGATTGCAAAGGCTTTTGAATATCTAGGTAGTGTAGACTTATTTTTTTCAGGGAACATGTAAAATATATGGATATTTTAGGTTCTTGTGTGTTTATCTGTGTGGTTTGTAGATTTATAAAATTTGTAGCAGGTGTGGACTTTTTTGTATTTTTGTACTTAATTTTATGTTATAAAATAATCACTTCAAGAGATGTAATGTACTGATGTAAGGAATTGCTTATGGTAGATTAGAGTGTTTGGGCACATTAGCTATAATCCAGACTATTATGGCCTGAATCAAAAATAATAAAAGGAAGACAAAAATTACTCATTATACACACAGGTATATACACACATACATACACACACACACACACACACACATACACACACACTAAGCTCAGAATATATTATTTAAATAAACAAGAGTGAGTATAACATTTTAGGAGATTTCTACACTATTTAGATAATATTTTCACATTGAAGGAATGTTTTCCTTGTTTTATCACAAGTTCATACTTATTGTGCAAACTACTAGAAAAATCAAGTGTAAACATTACATTTCTAATAAATTTTATGAGATCCCACTACGTTTACTAATTCAAAGTACGGAATTATACATGCTTTCTTATGCACATCCACATTTATATAGACAAACACAAAAGTTGCAAATGTAGGAAGAGGAGCAACAATGAAAACCATCAGGTAAATAAAGAACATCTTTAAATGGATGATATATGCAAAACATAAACATTGTTTTATGGAATATGATTCTAATTAGTACTTGATGATTATATTCTGACCTGATATGAAGTGTTAGAGATCCACATCTATCTCTGATAAAATGACTTGCCTTAGAATATCTGTACAGAATAAGAAAATAGATAATACTGTTTATATAGAATGTGAGCAGGTTTCTAACAATGCATTCTTCTGCCTAAGGCATCTTACAGTCTGCTATCAGACACACTTTATCATGTGCCTCCATTCCACTGTAGGCACTGTACACATGTTTTCAGTACTTAATTAATTAATGGAGAAGACATAGTGTATGTTATTTAGGGTCTTTCCAAATAGTGCATAGAGCCTTACTGGGAAAGGGGAATTATAGTATGAAACACAGAGCCAGCACTACTTCCCAACTCTCAGACTGTTGCAAATGATTTTAATGTTCAGTAGATTCCCAGCATGACCAAGGACAGGAATCAGAATTTTTAATGACTGATATTGCTCAAATTTAAATAGTGACAGCAAGAAAATCTGTATGATTGGACTTGTGCCTTCTGCAAGTTCAGCCAATTTCAAACTTCCATGTAAAAGGGACCTCTTTTGTGGCTCTGTATGGAATATGTCCTAAAGCCAATTATGTCAAAGTGGAGTGCAGAGATACATTGCACATTCAAAAGCAGTTCTCTTTTAAATGACAGACTATATCCTCCCTGGCTCTTTCACCGTTTTGGTGTAAGTATCCTAGCCAGAGGTTTGGCAGAGATACAGCATTGGTGGCACTGGCAAATGTCCAGAGAAGACAGATGATTCAATGCATCCATTTGTTTCACATTACTGGAAAATATTCAGACCACATAATTCTAACCCCTGTGCTCTTTGAGGCAGGAGTCATGTCTTTTTATTCTTTCCATGTTGCAATATCTGTGTGGCTTTTAGAAGACCATTCTTGAAGAAAAGAATAAAGATAATAGTACTATATTATCTACAGATGTCAATATGACATACCTTTCATACAACCTGACTAGATTCCATGTACTAATTTAATATGATTACTATAAACATTTAAATGCAGCTTTGTAGTACCACCTATGGCCAAAACCTATCAATTTGGCTCTAATGGTGCTTTTCCTTTACGACTGGCAAAATTTGAGAAGTCAGGTGACCTGCACATTTACTTAGACCTCAACTTTGGTTATTTTCTTAATACCTAAAAGAGATATCTATGCCATGAAAAGTGCACACAATATGAAACTCCTCTTTATGAGACTTCTGAGCCCACAGAGAGACCTACAGTTTCCGTAAATCCTCTGAGACTTCTGGACTGTGAACACAGAAGTCAGAGTACTTAAATAATTAACATGCAAATGTAATTAACGGTTTCAAGAGTCTCATGAAATATGTGTGCTTATGTTCAACTCCATTGATTTCTTTCCTATTTTCACCATTATTAATGTCTTTGCTCACATATAGAATTTTTGTCAGAAATACTATTTGAGAAAGCCTAAGCCAAAGCTGACTTCTGTACATAAAATATAAGCAAACAAATTGTTCCCTTTAGCTTCTTGTAAGGAAGTCATGTGGCAGTGCTACTCAGAACAAGAATATGACTATCCTAATGTGACTTTGTTATTTACAGAATATTTTATTATGTATGAGGACCTGTTCTAACTTTGCTAACCAGTCTGCTTCCTTTTGCTAAATTTCACATTCTTAAAAGGTCTTAGGAATTGGAAACAACTGAACACTCTGTTGAAATTTGTGACTGTCATCCGTCTGGGTAGAATTACTCATAGATCTTGCAAGAGTAGCAGAGATGCATCCATTATAACCGTCAGTCAGGACAGTCATTAAGCATTTTCTACAGTTGAGATTGCTGTGCCAGATGGTACTTCAGGAACAATAGACAGTGCACTCCAAACTGCCATGCATTTGTTCTGTGCCATTTTAACTTAGAAAAATTTAAAAAAGCAAAAGTACCTGGGAGATTAAAATTCCTAGTGGTAATTTTCTACCCTTAGGCTCTCTTTTTTTTCATGAGGACAAATCAGTCTTTGTATTTGAAATGTATAGTTTCTAACAATATATATGAATTTATAGAACCCTTTGGTAGTTTACTAAGTATGCTTCTCTTTGTCCTTCTTTAGTACAAGATTTTTCTTAAAGTGACTTTTTATAATTTAAAAGGCTTTCCTCTTGGAACAAAATGAGCGTGATTCGCATTGTAATAGCAAAATCCCTGTGAAACTTCTCCCCATATTGGGTGATATTTATATAATGATGCATAATTTTTGAAAAGTGTTATTTGCCTTTTAAAACTTTAATTGTCTTATAACCATCCCTATTTTCCTCAATACAGAGTCTCTCCATGTGTTCAAAATAGTGAAGTGGATCTTTTAAGGTCAAGTTCTGTTTCTCCCCTGGCAATAGAAGTCTTTAGTACTGTCATTCTAAATACACAGACATGACCATAATTTCCTACATTCCCCAGTTTACTCAATCTGCTCAATGGTATGGTTCAGTCAGTAACTTCATTGTTATGCAAAATGCTCCCTCTAGGCTGTCACCTCTGGTCTTCTCCAGGCTGGTCTATTTTAAGTTAATATCCCACACCTTGATTAAATTCCACATGAAGCCCCATCTTTACTGAGAGCTTCTGAATCCCCAAACCAACTGATCTTTCTTTTACAAGATTGGTTTATCTCTTTCATAACACTTTTGAGGCAACATACAGAAACAGAATGACGTGGAAAATGATTACCAAAGGAAAATAAAAGGTAAAAGCCAAAAATGTAAGAGAATAAAGCGAATAAAAGTGTAATTTAGTGGATTCAATGGCTCTCTGCTGGCATGATGTCTCCCAATGGACTTTCCAGAACGCACCTCACCCTAACCCCAGTGTTGACCATACGCACCACATGGGAAGTGCTGTCCTCTTTGACATGCCCCACCCTGGCTCAGATGTTGATATAAAAATAAACATACCAAGAAAGCTGAGCAAAAGTTCTTCTCTAGGATTTTGGTGGGTGTTTTTTTTTTTTTTTTTTCTCCTCCTCTCTCTTAAATTGGAGTTTAGGGGAGAAAATTCCCCCTTCTCTCATGTTAAATATGTTAGGGACATGAAACTGTAACATATAATGGTCAGGTTCTTACCTCATAGAGAAGAAAGTCAGGAAAATAAAATCAGTGCACATGAGAGAATTTGGCTATTCTAACTCTGGTTCATTGGACCCAGAGTCCAAAGGATAATCACATTCTTCCCTACCCATAGCCCTGTTGAGCTGTGTTGAATTTGATTCCGACCTTTAAATTTAAAAATTCTTGTGCAATACCCACCAGAAAGGTCAGCATGATTTCTCTAAACTGTACTTGGAAAACTTTACTGCATTACGGCAAATGAGTTTTGGAAATAAGAAAATATGCTTTATCTTCATTGGAAACAAATCTTCTTGATATAAAGGGAGAAAAAGTCACCTTTGAGTAAATATGGGACACATTGTATACTATCAAAGACAACAGAATCAATATTAGGAAGTAAAGCCAATAATCCAATTCAAGTGTTCTTAGTTTTAATAAAGTTAAATAATCACTGAGTTAAGAAAATGAAAATGTATCTTAGGAGAATTCAGCATTTTTCTCACGTAATATGTTATATGGTATAAAGTATAGCTAGATAGAGATGATATGGAGATATGGATTAGAAAAACCAGAAATTTGGTGTAAATTTTTATAATATATAGCCTTTTAACAGAGGTTTGGAGAAAAAAAAATATATTTGTCATTTCTTAATTTTTGTTGTTTCCAACATCTGTGATTTCATTCTTACTTAATGTGATACATTAAAGTGTATTTCTACTGTATATTAAAATTATAAAATCAAGACAAAATTTAAAAATCACAAATAATTCCATTGAGAGGTAATTATTGTAAATTTTGTTATCATGTTTAGCATTTTGAGGGGACTCAGAAATAACCCACTGTTGTTATTACCCATCTGTGTTCTCCATGATAATTCCAAATTATCAATACATAGAAGGAAACACAAAATGTGGGAAACCGTTTTTTTTTTGTTTTTAAATATTTATTTTTTAGCTCTAGGTGGAAACAATATCTTTATTTTTATGTGGTCCTGAGGATCAAACCAAGTGTCTCACGCCAGGCGAGCGTGCTACCCCTTGAGCCACATCCCCAGCCCCCGGTTTTTGGTTTTATCATTACTTATATTTTTACCTAAGTCACATATTTCTAATTAAATGTATTGAGCACAGAACTAAAATCTAAGTAAAGTCTCTCCAACTCCTCTGAACAAATATTGCCAGAAAGAACACATATTGAAACACTGACATACAAGTACCTTATATATAATTTGCAAATATTTTCCCTCATTTGTGTATTCTCTCCTGTCTTTCCTGAAAGAGTACCGAGATGATGATGGCTCACAAAGGAACACATTTAGGGGAAGAGAGTGGAAATGGGGAGTTTGATTTAGACAAGTTAGGTCTGAGATAGCCATTAGCATCCGAGTAAAATTTTCAATTAGGCAATTGAATATTAAGCCTGATGTTCAAAACATTCTAGATACAGACATACCTCTGCTAGTTATCCTATAAGTGGTATTTCACAACATAAGATAGGATAAATTACCAAAGAGACATAGAGACAAAAGTCAAATACTGAATCTAAAGGTCAAATAGTGAGCAAAGAAAGCAGAGAAGTGGCCGGAAACTAGGGGGAGAAAGAAATTCTAGAAATTGAGTGAAACAGCAAAGGAGAGAATAACACCTGTGGTAAGTGCCGCTGATAGAAGGACTTAGGATGAGGACTCTAATTTACCATGGGCTCATTGGTGTCTTTGCTAAGCCATATAAGGGGAGCAACTAGTTTCCTGCTAGGATCATTTTTAGTAGAATGGTGAGTTCCAGAGACAATAAGGGCAGAACAACTGGAAATCCCATTGTTTTTGAGGAATTTTGCTATAAAGTGTACCGACAGGGAAATGGGATGGTATGTGGAGGGAGATATGATAATAGAGAGAGAGAGATTTTAGTTTGTTCATTTATTATGTTGTTTTTATGATAAGAGAACTAAAACATGCCTATATTTGAGATGGAAATAATCATAATAAAATAGATAATGCTGAAGGTTGAAAGAGAATAGGATTGCTCGTGCAACTGTCCTAGCATATCCAAGTAAAGACAGGATGTATTTCCAAAGTGAGGGGAATTTAGTGAATAATAGAAACTATACATGCATGTGCCTGGCTTTTACTTGGCCAGTAGAATAAAATATAGGAAAATACAGACGTAGGTAATATGTTATTTAAGAAAGTTGCATTGCTAATCTTTAGAAACATTTCACTGTTATTTCATTTACTGTGTTATTTTTTATCAGATTTGTTTCAGGACTATCATTAGTTCATAGAAGCAATTAAAAATCTTGCAGTGTTTTTTGTCCTTCATGCTATTGAGGACTATGTACATTTTTATATTTTGGTTAGGTAAGCAAAATTTTTTTTCCTAACTCTATGCCCAGTGCCAATCACATGGTTATATTATGTAACATGACAAAAGAAACTTTGAATATATAACAAGCAGATGAATTTAAAATTGGAGATTATCTTGGTTTATATAAGAGACCTTAATATAATTACGAAAGCCCTTAAAGGAAAATGAGCAAGAAAGGGAAAAAAATATATATATATCAGAAAGATGTGTCAGAAGGAGAATTTGGAGATTGTAAGTGTAAAAAAGGACACACTACTGCTAGTTTGAAGAAGCCATGTGGAAAAATGTGAGGAAGGAATGGATTTTGCAAAGAACCAGTGATTGTGGAATTGCAGCCAGAGGCCCAAATGAGAACTACTGTTCCAGGCAACAACTTGATTTCAGCCTTCTCAGACACTGAACAGAGAATCCAGTAACATTGTTCTTGGCTTCTATCCTGTGGACATGGAGCTACTAAAAAATGAATATTATTTCAAGTTGCTAGATTAGTGGTAACAATTTTCACATAAGATTAATAACAATAAAATAACTAATAACAATAAAATAATTAAATAATTTTAAGTAATAAAGAATTGACACAAATTGCAATAATTAGCTGTGAGTTTTTAATTCTAGTGAAGAGAGTTTTTTGTTTGTTTGTTTGTTTGTTTTTTGTTAGAACAACTCAGCAAACTAAAATTCTGGTTTATTGTTGGACAACGTTATTTCACACATACATCAAACAGGTCAAAAAAATAAACAGCAACTTCAAAGACAAAAAAAGGAAAAAAAACACTTTTTATCTTTGGCCTTTTTAACCATCTCATACAAACCAACTATTTATAGTACAGCTAAAGTACATACACAAAAAAAGTTACTGGAATGCTCGGAATACGGATTTTTTTATTGTTGTTGTTTTTGGTTTTTTTACAAGGTTATTTTTTTTTCTCCTTTGAGATTATAATGAACATGGTCACACCACAAGTAAAGTCAGAAGTAGGACAGAGAACGCTCCAAAGGTTGGTTTGGTCATCGGAGATCATTAAAAATGGCTGACCCCTAACAATATGTACAAAAATATAAAATGTAAATAAAAATACAAACAAATTTTCCTTTTACAAAGTACTTTTAAGAAAAAAAAAAAAAGCAGGGCCTTGGAAGTTTTGGTTCTTTTTTCCTCCCCTGTTGCAAATTCACGTTGTGGTTTTGGTTGGGTGGTGAAGACCCAGCATCATCTGCGGGTGGGTGGCACTGCACGTGGTGGGAGGAGGACCGACCTCTCTACTGGAAGGTGATCACGCTTAGATTCTGAGATGGGAAGTGGAGGGTGAATAGCTCACGGTGGCCTTTTATTTTTAGTTTAGCTTTTCCTTTTTTGCTGTCTAGTCATCCTCCTTGGTCTTCTGCTTCTTGGTATCAACATCATCATCCTCGTCATCTTCAGCTGCCCATTTGCCCTTAGCTGCCTCAGCCTCCTCATCTTCATCTCCATCCTCTTCCTCACATCACCTTCCTCCTCCTCTTCCTCACCACCCTCTTCCTCTCCTTCATCTACCTCTTTGCCAGCTTCCCATTTTCCTCATTAGCATTCCCATTAGGAGGGGCGTCTCTTCCATTCTCTGCCTCCTCCACAACTTCCTTCTTCCCCTTTAAGTCCTTGGTGTCCAAGGCGGCGTCTGGCATGGTGGGGCATGCCGGTGATCCCGATGCAGTGGGTTAAAAAGGAAACTGGAGTTCAGGGACTCTGGCGATAAAGCTGCCGGAGTCCACAGCGGAGCAGGAGGAGGGCGGCGAAGGTGGTTGCAGTGAGTGGGGAGCTGGACCCAGAAACAATGCAAAGATGGCTTTTCAGAGCAGCCAGTGGGGGCTGAAGAGAGTCTTTTGACAAATTTCGCCTAATGGTATATAATCTTCAGTGATACAGAAGAGAGATCTTTCTCTGGAAATTCTCAAGAATACGTATAAGAATGAGATCAAAGTCTGATAATTGGTCTGTGCTCAAGTGATAAGCATCTAGTAAGGTATCTGTTCAGCCACAAAAAGATTGTCTTATTACTACATCAGAGCTGTGTAATTCCAGATGACTGTATTTGGACAATGGTAATCCATTAGCCTGGCCACATTAATGAGAATAAATAGAACATTTACCCAGTCTGGCCCAAAGTGCCCTCATTAAATTGGAAAAATAACATTTATCTCAGTTTTAAAATGAAGGAAATATAAACTCCAAGAACTGTCATAAACCCTATTTTATTATTTGTGGATTAATAACCAGAACATTTTGGCCCATAAGGGTACTGAAAAAATATTATTCTAGTTATGGAAGTGAAGCTGATGAAGAGAAAATTGCTTGCACACCCTATGACTATTCAAACTTGTGCTCAAATATATTTCTAAAGATCAATGTGATGTTTCACAAGATATCCTGTATCCTGATGGGACTTAAAAATATAGGAATACTGTGGCTGATGATACAATGCATGTATGTACAGGAATATATTACCATAGAGATGATGCCATAATACTAATAAAGGAAGTTAAGGTGCATAGATGGAAATCAAATATTAATTATGCCCAAGAGTAGGAAGGACTTCAGTTATGTAGAGGGCTCCAGAAAGCACAGGTGGGAGAATCTAGTAGGAAGGAAGGAAGGAAGGAAGGAAGGAAGGAAGGAAGGAAGGAAGGAAGGAAGGAAGGAAGGAAAGAAGGAAGGAAGGAAGGAAGGGTTTCATCTGGGAAAGTTCTCAGGGAAGCATTGGGGTTAGGTGCTGGATTAGACTAATGAAGAGAGAAGTCAGATTTTGTGATATAGTGAATGGCTAGATGATGGCAGTCTAGTAAGACATATATTGCCAACTGGTCTTCATAGCATGTGGAAAATTCTGATGTGAGGGTTTGACCACACCAGCACAGGCAACGATGTGTTAGAGGGGAGTAAGCAAATCTTTGTTCAGAGCACAGGACCAAGCAAAACACATCACAGCTTAAATGAAGATTGTGCCATTCAGTAGCTGCACATCTTTGGGAAAGCTACTTACATTTTCTTATCTACAATTATAAACCTGTGAAATGAAGAATATGATAAAAAATGCTTTCCTTAGGTGTATGTGAGAGAGGTCAAGATGTACAGGATGCAAGCAACGGCAAGCTAAGAATCAAAACTAACAGATATATTTGTAAAAACACCTTCACTTTGTGATGTTTATAAAAATGGAAAGGCATTAAGAACTATAGTAAAAGTATTTTGAATATATACATTTTAAATGTTGTTTACAACATGTGCTATATACTGATAAATCCAAGTTGTGAGTCATATACCAAAGTTTTGTTGAAAATATAACTGGTGTTGTTATAGAATCTTTAAAGAGAAATACACTCAGGATGCTTTTGCCAAAGATTAATTGTAAAGAAAATCAGTATCTACTACCATAATTATTTATTCATACACTTCAATTGTTAAAAAGCAACAAAAAATTATCTTTATTTGAAGTGGCAATCAATTTATCATTCAAACAACAGCACTTAAAAATAACAAATGTTCTAAAAACAATTAGCAGGCACTAATTTGCCTATTCAGGGATAAAATGGGAATATTTAGGCAAATAGTTATCCTATCTACAGAATCTTAAATGTCTGCTCATAATTACTTAATGGAGACAAGGAAAAGAAAATTAGTGCAACTCTGAATTTGGGCTTCAAGAAGTTTCAGTATCACCCCCATTCTCTAGTACATTCCACTTTCATTAAAAAATTTATAGGCCGGGGCTGGGGATGTAGCTCAAGTGGTAACGTGCTCACCTGGCATGTGCAGGGCACTGGGTTCAATCCTCAGCACCACCTAAAAATAAAATAAAGATGTTGTGTCCACCAAAAACTGAAAAATAAATATTAAAAAATATACCCCCCATCTCTCTCTCTCTCAAAAAAAAAAAAAATATATATATATATATATGCCATGATTATCACTTCACAAGCAGAGCAAATATTTTATTTTTAAAGTAAATGGAAGGCCAAGGGAAGAGAAGAGGATTTTGTGTGTGTGAAGACAGCAACTTGAGGACTTCTTCTCTAATTTTAAGCCTAGCCCTTCTACATCTCTCAAGATAAGCAACTTCTTCCTCCAGCAGTTCAGTACACTAGACCTACACTGTGTGTGAAAAGCCTCATTCTTGCTGGAATCTAACAAGAACAAGTGCAGGCATCCTCCACTCTTTCTATTATGAATGAAAATAAAATACTAAAGCCCCAGAATATAAAAAAGGAACTAATAACTGGTTAGTTGTGCCTTCAGATACCAAATTTCCTTAGTGCTCCAGGTCTCCTGGTGTCCTGTTATATTGGAGTGGTGGCTGTCTCTCCTCTTTGGCACTACCGAGAGGAAGGCATGAAGACTAACTAGGAGAGCCCACCTGGTATCAGGATAGGCAATAGTAACATCCATATTAGTACAGTTAACAGTAGATCACTGTCCTCTGTGGATGCAAGCTACTACAAAACACAGTGTAAGACACCCAAACCAGGACCTAATTTCTAAGCAGTAGGCTAACTAAAATAATACATTTAAAAATAAATAAATATGAATCAAAAATTTTCTCCAGTTTGCAGCTGTAGTTTAAAGGAATCACAATGATTCCTTCCCTGTAGCTCCCCAACCTAGATTTAAAAACAATGGAGGTTACAAAGGAGTGTAAATGGGGATCAAACTATCACTAAGATGATATCAGAAGTCAAAATTTAGTTGTACACCATTCTACTGCTGAACTCCCATATTAGAACAACTTTCCTGAACACACATAGACAACACAGGTCAATGACTAGATTCTGCCTGTGAAGGTCTGTCTCTTAAAACTTGTGGTTAACCAAAGTATAAAAACTCCCCAAAGAAAAGAGGGTTTTTTTTAGGGAGAGCTGAATTATGCATGCACAGTTATTTCCATTATTCAACAGTCAGGTACTCATTTCACCTGTATAATGAAAGAATAATAGATGGGGCAGTGGGTTAAGAATGCTTAGGGAAAATTCATCATAAGAATGTAGAACATACATTCTCCCAGCCTCCCACTGCTGCTCCTACCCTAACATTTTGCAATTAGCAACCTAGAAATTGAAGCAATAAAATGTTCCATTCATAAAAGCCTAAAATAAGAAAGAATAAATTTAATAATAAATTCACAGTACTTGTAAGCTCTAATGAAAGATAAATAGTTAATTTGAAAAAAATATAGAACGTGATAATTGGAATCAAATGTAAGTTTCTACTTCATCATAAAAAGTTCCACTGTAACAGTTTAAAATATTCATTTGATATCTCACAGTCTCCCTGGTAGTCCTTCTTGCCTCCTACTCTGGTTCATGACAGTTTTCTGATTTCTGAGTAGGTAAGGGTCCAGAGAGACTTCACTTTGCTTTTAAGTGATAGGACATTGAACTCTGGTCAGGGATTACAGCCTTGCAGTGCATATATATTCAGAACCAAATCTTTCCAGAAGATTTCTCCAGTAAGATCAAGTCAGAAAACTGAGAATAAAAGCCCAGTTTTGGTCAAACCATTAAAGAGGATATTAACATCAATTATATCTGTAGCGCAGTAATACTGATATAAAGCATCCACATACTGAATATCTTTCATCAGGACCCCAGCAGATAGTAGAAGAAGGAACAATTGGTAACATCTCTGGTTGCTTCTACAATTAAAAGATCCAATGATTAGTTTTAAAATATATTTCCTATTCCTCAGTAAAGGAGAAACGAACGTAATTAGGTTGAACCATGAAGGTGAGATAGAAACAAATGAAATATACCTTCTGATAATTTGTTATCTCACTTAAACCATGACAAAAAAGTACACTTTGACCATTCTGTATGCCACAAATCATAAGATATTTTTATTAAGACTTGGATTTGTACAATTTAAATTTGAAATAGATTTATTCCAAATCTTCTTTTTAAAATGTTGTGTTATATAAATTATTGGAGACTTAGAAATTCTATTTTAAATAAGCCTTTTATTATAAAACCTTAGATTTATCAAACAGTTGTGCAAATAGGATAGCTTCCATATAAGCTTCACCTAGTTGTCCCTATTGGTAACTTTTATGCTATATACTATATTTGTCACAACTAATCAATCAGTACCAATAGATTATTAACTAAAGCCTGAACACTATTCAGATCTTCCAAATGACTTCTAAAATGTATGCTACATAGTTTATTTTGACAAATATGTAGTGGTCACTACCCATCATTAAATTATCACCCAAAAGGGTTTAACTACCTGAATAATCTTCTGTACCTTTTCTAAAAGTCAAATAAATGGTATCAAATCAGCCTTTTCAGACTGATTTATGTATTTGTCAATATACAAACAAAATTCACACGTAATTTTGAGGCTTCACGGATGATTGTTTTTATTACTGAAAAGTAGTCATTTACTTTAATATCCCACATTGTTGATTCATCTATAGAAAGTCATTACTTAATTTTTCCAATTTTGGGTGATTACGAATATGGCTGCTATGGCCACAATAATTATACACCAATAATCCCAGTTTCTCAGGAGGCTGAGGCAGGAGGGTGACAAGTTCAAAGCCAGCTTCTCAAAAAAAAAAAAAATCACTTTAATAAAATGGACTGGGGATGTGGCTGAGCAGTTAAGCAACCCTGGGTTCAAGCCTCCATGCCAAAAAGAAAAAAAAAAGGAAGAATATGGTTTGCTAGAAGAAATTCCTGTGTAGGTTTTCATGTGAACATGTCTTCATACTACTGTATGTACACTGTATATATATGGAGGGTAATGATTGCAGTAAATTAGAGCAGGACTATGTTCACCTATTGTTTTATATCCTTGACATCAGCATTTATTCAAAGGTCTATTTTTGTATTTTAGCAGTTCTAATAAGTGTTTAATGATAAGATGTTTGTTACAAATTATGTTGAATATCTTTTAATATGTTCATTTTCCACCACCTGTGTATCTTCTTTGCTAATATCTGCTTAGGCCTTTTGTGCATTAAGACAATGAACTATATAATGATTTTTTGTATATTTTGGACACAAGTCTTTTAGTTGATATGTGATTTTCAATCATCTCTCTTAAGTGATTTCTCATTTAATTCTTTTAAGTGTTATTTAGGAAAGAAAGAATTTTAATTTTAATAAAATCCAACTTACAAATTAGTAATGTTTTCTTTCATGATTTGTGTTGTTATTATATGTATTATCTTATTCACAAACCCCAAAAAAAATCTTCTTGAATTTCTTTGATATCTTTATTTTATTTTTTTTATTTTTATGTGGTGCTGAAGATTGAACCCAGGGCCTCACACGTGCTAGGCAAGTGCTCTACCATTGAGTCACAATCCCAGCCCCTCTTCTTTATATTATTTTAGAAGTTTTATAGTTTTGCATTTTATTAAGTCCATACTCTATAATGAGAATTTTACATAAGATGTGAAGTGTATGCCAATGTAATTCTTTTCATAAGGTTATTGAAGTATTCTAGCCTCGTTTCCTGAAGAAATGTGCATGGACACACTTACATGTATAACTACATAACACATATGAGTAGACACACACATATTTTCCTGCTTTGCTCTCTGAGGGCTTGTAAGTAATGAAACTCCACCAGTAAGAGTTTTCTGTGTGACTTTTTGGCAAAAATCAAATGACTACATTGTCCTGGATGTATTTCTGTGTTCTCCATTCTGCTCTGCTTATTTATTTATGTATAATTTCCTCAATAAAATGATATATTGATTAATGTAGCTTTATACTAAATTTTATAATAAAATAATTTCAGTCTTGAAACTTTCTTCTTCCCCTATATTATGTGACTATTCTAGATTCTTTTTTCTTTCCATAAATATTTCAGAGTCAGCTAACCAATATCCACAAAAGGATTTTTATTGGGATTGCTCTGAATCTGTGGATTGGTTTAAAAAGAGTTAATATTTTAAGAATGTCAAGTCATTTGATTCATAGACAAGGGATTTATCCATTTATGTAGTTATTGGATTTTTTAAAAGTCAATGTTTTGTAGTTTTTCATGTGTGTATTTCCAATGGACTTTGGTAGATTTATATGCAAGTAGTAATCATCAATAAGGTATTTTATTTATTCGCTTGTTGTGGTACTGGGGATTGAATCCAGTGGTAGTCTACACCTGAGATATATCACTAGACCCTCTTATTTTATTTGAGACCAAGTCTCATTAAGTTGCTGAGTCTTGCCTGGGACTTGCAAAACTCCTGCTTCAGCTTCTAAATCGCTGGGATTACAAGCATGTGTCACTGTCACCCTGCCTGGACTTAAAAAGAGGTTTTTGTTTGTTTGTTTGTTGTTTGTTTTAAAGGCAGTTTCTACCTCTGACATTTTCTTTGAAAATGATTGTTTATTATATCTTATCTGTTATATCTAATCACCTGATAATATGTACAAACCACAATAATTTATTTTAAATATATGGTTCTTTTTAAGCAGCAGTTAGTTGATATATCACCATAGTTACTTCATTCTGGAGAAAGCTGTTTATTGATATGCCCTTTTCTCTTAATAATGGTCGATTTTATTAACCCTAATGTTTAAGACACAGAAGATACTGAAGTTTTTAAAAAATAACAAAGTTCTCTTTTCATTATGCAATGTTTCTTCCCTTATAATGGCTTGTAAAACTGCAGCATTTCCCTTCCCTCTTTCACTTGCTATGTAAATTAAATAATAAGAATAATATAAACTTAAAGCTTAGCAAAGGGTCATATATTCTCTGGGGAAAGCTGAAAGCTTTTATTTTATTAAGTTTTCTTTTTTTTTTTTTTTTCATAGCTCTGCAATTCACAGAGCTGGAATGCAGCAATGCAGATGGAATTTAAGCAATGTGGGTGGGAGATGGTCAGTAGAAAGCAGTCAAAAGCCCTTCCACTTATCACTTAATGTGACTTTCTGTGGGTTTTATTTTTAGGCTCCAGGCTTCTTCCTAACACTTTTGTCCAAGTCTTCTTTGAGCTTCAAATCTGCTTTATGAACTTTCTACTTCATCTTTGTAACTCCTAATCTATTCTTATTTCCTTCATGAAAACTGCTGTTGAATGAAATTAAACTGTCCATGAACCAGTAACTCTCACTATGATTTTACTTTTGGTCTCCAGGTTGCATTGGACTGTTTCATTTCCTCAGCCTAGGTTGGATAGATGAATATAAAGTTATTTATTATGACAATGATGGCTGAAATTGAGTTCCAAAACCAAAACCATATCATTTATTTCTGAAGACTCATGTCTCAAAAACCTGTTGTGAAAACTCTGAAATTTGTAAAAGCTCACAATTAATGAATGGATCTTTTCAGTATAATGGAAATTGAATGAGCCATGAGTCTAAAAATGACATCTTTCCTTATACCTCACAATTGGCATCAAAACCAAAATTCTAAATGTGTAAAGACTGCAGTCAGAGAATCTAAAAGCTTTGAGAAATTAATATATAAGGAGTTAGGTGTTCCACAGTAAGAGTTAATTTGAAATTTGCCTTTAGCAAGTGTATGTACTAGTGACTAGGTCTCTGAAACTGTTTGCTGATTATAAGATATTAGGAATTCATACTTTTTTTTTCCTAATACTGTCTTGTTACTGCAACAACACTCAGATGTCTATAGCTATTAATTTAATAAACTATTGGTCAACCACTAGTTTAATGAAAAACTTACAAAAATGTGGTAACTCCATGATTCCTATATGAGTATTTAGAATGGATGGAACACTATCAAAAATAAATCCATTTTACAGGACTGTAATTGTGTGGTAAAGAACCTATGGAGCTGCCGCAGTCCGGCTGCAGCAAAATAACCTGGGGGTGACGACTTGTGCAGATTGATACAGCAGGTGTAGGAGCCTTTTATTGCAGGACAGGAGCGGTATTTATACATTCCACACAGCTTATCTAATTAGCATAAACTAGATACATCAGTCAACCAATAAGGAATCTCCACACTTAATGGCTCACTGGTGTTACTTCACAAACCACTCCCTCTGGCATTTTGCTGGGCACAATCCAGACTTGTTTACAGACTCCAACATTTCTCTGGCAAAATGCCAGGCGCCATCCAGACTTGTTTACAGACTCTAACATGGAGCCTTAAAGCCCAAGAAAAAGACCCTAGTGGTAATGGTGGTAATGTTTTTAATGACTTCAGCTGAGTGGCTTTTATAGAAGATAAACATCTTGGGTAATGGATTTTTAAAAATATACCAAGAGACATTTGATTTACTGAACAGAGAACTTAATTCTATAGGATTTCTGAAATAAGCGTTTATGAAGATAAAATGAACAGTTATGACTAGTCCTTCCTTAGAACAGGTTTTCCAAGGGGGCAATGTTCATTGCTAATAGATTGTAATTCCCTGTATTTCCAAAGCTATTACATACAAGGTTGCCTAACAAAGAAAATGTGGACCCAAAGCCTTTTTGATATTCATTTTAATGTTGATGCTAATTGTAATTAGCATCAAGTAATCATGGCCAATGTCTTAAAGTCTAAACTAAAAAATAAGAAATTAGATTGAATTTAAGTTTTCAACTAGAGGGAAAAGGTGTTTCCCAAGAGGAACATTCTACAAACTGAAATCAAGCATCATAAGAGAAGTCACTAGTTTTATCTTCTCATAACACCAAAACGAATGACTGTATTTTTTTCAATCAAATTAGATGTCATACCTCATTCTTTACCTAAATGCTTACATTTCTATAAATTAACTTAAGAAGACATAATATTCTATTTTCATTCTCAATTGCAGAGTAAGAATGGTTAATATGATTGTTACTAAACATATCTCATTTTGAAAAAGAAATTCTAGTTCAAAGAGACCACTAAGTACATATTTCTTTCTCCACACTCTTCCAAATTCCATTTGAAATAAGTATGTTACTACAGTACAATAAAAAAAAAAATGGAACCATAAGATTGTTAGAAACTAAGAAATAGAATGAGAAACAGGACAAAATCTGGAGATTATTTTGTAAAATGGAAGATAACTGAATTATAAAATATAACATATTCATGGCAGGAAGAGGAAGAGAAGGATTGGGTAGAGGAAGAGTTGATCTGGGAGGCAGTTCCAACAGATGCCCATTAACTTGGTGGGTCACTTGAGTAAACACAAATGCAGCCCACCAGATTCTTTCCTGGATAGGCCAAAATAATCAGGTTTTTATACCCACAGCACAGTAAGTCCCTGAACATATGATGTCCTGTGTAAGGCATTACTTTAGGCAGAGTAGCTCCAAAGCTGAGAGTGCCTCTGAGGGAAAGAGCAGAACAGCTCTGTTCTGCTGACAGCAGCACTAATGGATGAACAAGTTCTTTCCTGAAGGAAATTTAGATTGTGTATCTGTATGTCTCTCAAGCTGACATTGCCTGTAAGACAGGCCTTGAGGCAAGAACTGAAAGCAGCTAAAGATGGCATTATGCTAAGTGAAATAAGCCAGGCACAGAAATGTAAATATTACATGATCTCACTTACATGTAGAAACTAGAACAATGGAAGTCACAGAAGCAGAGAGGAGAAGAGTGGCTCCCAGAGGCAAAGAGGTGACAGGGATGGAGAGATTGGGCAGAAGATAGAAATTTCACTTAGACAGGAGGAGTAAGTTTTTCCAAATCTATTGCATGATATTGTGACCACAGTATTATATATTTCAGAATTGTTACAAGTAAATTTCAAAAGATTTTAATACAAAAATATAATTTTTAAAAGAAGCAGCTAAACAGAGGGGATAAAGAAAGTCATTGAAGAGGTTAGGTTGGCACCATGATATCCATCACACCTCCAACCACTTCTTCATCATGAGATGACTACTGTGCCTTAGGAATCAGATACTCCTTACAACATAAAGATAAAAATAATCTTATTATCACTCCTAGCTACAAAGGAAAGAGTAATATAAGTATTTTAGTATCCAGCATTCCTGGGAAAATAAAATGAGGGGCAAGTGAGTCAAGTTATAGTCATTAACATGGAATGAGACCACAGGAGATTCTACGTAGTGTGATCTTGCTATTTGAATGCACATAATGACTTAGGTATGTAATATGAAAACCCGCGGACTAGAAAAAGCTCCCCACATAATTTTTCTAAATTCATTAGTCCCTGGGGGTAAAATTATCAAGATTCATCAAGACAAATATCAGGCCGTTAAAAATAAATACATAGTTCAACATAGATTTAAGTGACAAGCAAAATATTTGTGTATTTCCTTCAACTTTGGCAAAAGTATAACATATACTTCTGGACATTCTTAAAGATACCAGATAATTGAAAATAACATGATTGTGCTTTTTATCTGTGATGAACATATATTTATGAGATTAGCTAAAAGTCAGTTCCCATGTTTTAATTCATTTAATAATTGCTAAAGGATTTGTTTTCGCATAAAATTTTGTGTGTATCTTACAAAGAAATAAAACTATCAGAAAACGACCAAAAATGTGAAGTGTTACCAAGAATCATTTCCTGAAAGTGATGCATGCCACATATATTTGTAATAGCATACACTGAAATTGAATGTGAATATTAATTTCCAACTGATTAACTAATTAACTAATTAATTCAAATATTAACTTGAATGTGCTAGTTATGGAAACAGACAATATTGTAAAGATACGGATTTGTAAAATTGCTCAATTTGAAACTTTTGGATCAAGTTTTAACTCTTTAGAGAATTCCTTTGCTGGTATTAGCTCACATCCTTAACTGAGTTTGATATTGTGGTTGAATATAATAGTGATAGTCAGGTGTGGTGGTACAAGCCAGAAATCACAGTGACTAGGGTGTGGGGGGTGGTGTGCTTCAGAGGATTTTCAGTACAAAGCCAGCCTTGGCAATTAAACAAGATTCTAAGCAACTTAGCAAGATCCTGTCTTAAAATAAAATAATAAGGGTTGAGAATGTGATTAAATGTTTAAAAGTCCTGAGTGTTCAATCTCCAAATCTCCAGTACACACACACACACACACACACACACACATATATATTATAGTGAGATAACAATATATTCACTTACCTGAAGTATTTTTTAAATATGAATTTCAGCTCCAAAAAAGCTGTCATTAAACACACTAACTGATGCTAAAGAAAATAAAGAGCTAATTGAGAATTTTAGTCAAAACTTCAAATGATTTATTTTATAAATAATGCCTTTCATTTCTATTATTTTCTAAATTTATTAGATTATTTTCATTTTAACATATTTTATAATTTAATCTTTTATGAGAAGATTAAAATTGCTACTCATTATATCATAAATATATACTCTTCATTAACATACAGGTTCTACATATTCAAACTTATTCTATATTTGCATTTAAACTCAGAAATGAAGCTACATCCTCATTATCATCTCATATGTATTATACTTATGTGATCCCCCCCCCCCAATTTGGAACTAAATAAGCACTTTTTTCAGTGTACAATCATTCCTTCTCTCTTCACATCACCTTTCAATTGTAGGAGCAGTTAAGAAACATGCTTTTAGAAATTTATATATGTCTTGTCCTGAATCAGTGTCGAAGACACATCATTCAGGAAAATGGCTCCTATAGAAAATTTGCTTCATGAGGGGAAAAGTAATCACTCAGGAATCACATAAGTGAAGGAAAAGGAAATCTCAAAATGAAGTGTCGAGTCATAAAAGAAGGTAACGGGTGAAAATGATGAGAAAACCTTTTAAAGAACCAGAAAATGTGTAACAAAACAAGATTTGTTTGTCGATTCAGAGTCACATGAATTAGAGATCTTAATGAGCACAAGCCTTACTACAAATTTTAAGAACAGAATATTTAAGAGTTTTGCTGAGGCAGAGGTCGATGCAGGACATGAAGTGACTCCCCAGGTTGCCTCTTCAAACCTGAGAGATGTACCCATGATCCAGAATGGATGAGGTTGCTAGAGTGAGATCACTGACACTATAAACCATCACCATCTTACACTACCTAGAAGTGCTGGTCTCAGGTAATATTATCCAGGAGCTACACCTCCTAGACTGTCAGGCCATGAGTCTCACTTACTAGGTATCATCTGGTAGCAAGAGATGTCATCCTAAGAGCATTTTAGAGATGGGGGAGCTTTATCTTAGCAAATATTGCTAATTTATTTACTTGTAAGTAAAATTGACAGGAAGATTAGACCAGGTCCTGTTACTTCTTATTTTATTTCCCTAGGTACATTCCTATCTTGGAGTAAATAGATCGCAGGTCAGATGTTTTAATCGCTTTTTCTTAGAACATAAAAGAAAATATACTATGAATCAAGAGTTAAAGGATTCTTCTTCAGATAAAAATGTAGTGACATGGAATACCAATTCTAGAAATTCATCTACACTAGGTTTAATTGAGAATAATATCCATCAAACATAACATTATCATATGGAATTCTTTTTCTTTTTTTTTAAATTTTTTATTGTTGGCTGTTCAAAACATTACATAGTTCTTGATATATCATATTTCACACTTTGATTCAAGTGGGTTATGAGCTCCCATTTTTACCCCATATACAGATTGCAGAATCACATCAGTTACACATCCATTGATTTACATATTGCCATACTAGTGTCTGTTGTGTTCTGCTGCCTTTCCTATCCTCTACTATCCCCCCTCCCCTCCCCTCCCCTCCCCTCTTCTATCTCTACCCCCTCTACTGACATTCATTTGTCCCCCTTGTATTATTTTTCCCTTTCCCCTCACTTCCTCTTGTATGTACTTTTGTATAACTCTGAGGGTCTCCTTCCATTTCCATGCAACTTCCCTTCTCTCTCCCTTTCCCTCCCACCTCTCATCCCTGTTTAATGTTAATCTTCTTCTCATGCTCTTCGACCCTACTCTGTTCTTAGTTACTCTCCTTATATCAAAGAAGACATTTGGCATTTGTTTTTTAGGGATTGGCTAGCTTCACTTAGCATAATCTGCTCTAATGCCATCCATTTCCCTGTAAATTCTATGATTTTGTCATTTTTTAATGCAGAGTAATACTCCATTGTGTATAAATGCCACATTTTTTTTATCCATTCGTCTATTGAAGGGCATCTAGGTTGGTTCCACAGTCTTGCTATTGTGAATTGTGCTGCTATGAACATCGATGTAGCAGTGTCCCTGTAGCATGCTCTTTTTAGGTCTTTAGGGAATAGACCAAGAAGGGGAATAGCTGGGTCAAATGGTGGCTCCATTCCCAGCTTTCCAAGAAATCTCCATACTGCTTTCCAAATTGGCTGCACCAATTTGCAGTCCCACCAGCAATGTACAAGTGTACCCTTTTCCCCACATCCTCGCCAGCACTTGTTGTGGTTTGACTTCATAATGGCTGCCAATCTAACTAGAGTGAGATGGTATCTTAGGGTGGTTTTGATTTGCATTTCTCTGACTGCTAGAGATGGTGAGCATTTTTTCATGTACTTGTTGATAGATTGTATGTCCTCCTCTGAGAAGTGTCTGTTCAGGTCCTTGGCCCATTTGTTGATTGGGTTGTTTGTTCTCTTATTGTCTAATTTTTTGAGTTCTTTGTATACTCTGGATATTAGGGCTCTATCTGAAGTGTGAGGAGTAAAGATTTATTCCCAGGATGTAGGCTCTCTATTTACCTCTCTTATTGTTTCTTTTGCTGAGAAAAAAACTTTTTAGTTTGAGTAAGTCCCATTTGTTGATTCTAGTTATTAACTTTTGTGCTATGGGTGTCCTATTGAGGAATTTGGAGCCCGACCCCACAGTATGTAGATCATAGCCAACTTTTTCTTCTATCAGACGGCGTGTCTCTGATTTGATATCAAGCTCCTTGATCCATTTTGAATTCACTTTTGTGCATGGCGAGAGAAAGGGATTCAGTTTCATTTTGTTGCATATGGATTTCCAGTTTTCCCAGCACCATTTGTTGAAGATGCTATCCTTCCTCCATTGCATGCTTTTAGCTCCTTTATCAAATATAAGGTAGTTGTAGTTTTGTGGATTGGTTTCTGTGTCCTCCATTCTGTACCATTGGTCCACCCGCCTGTTTTGGTACCAGTACCATGCTGTTTTTGTTACTATTGCTCTGTAGTATAGTTTGAAGTCTGGTATTGCTATACCGCCTGATTCACACTTCCTGCTTAGCATTGTTTTTGCTATTCTGGGTCGTTTATTTTTCCATATGAATTTCATGATTGCTTTCTCTATTTCTACAAGAAATGCCGTTGGGATTTTGATTGGCATTGCATTAAACCTATAGAGAACTTTTGGTAATATCGCCATTTTGATGATGTTAGTTCTGCCTATCCATGAACAGGGTATATTTTTCCATCTTCTAAGATCTTCTTCTATTTCTCTCTTTAGGGTTCTGTAGTTTTCATTGTATAAGTCTTTCACCTCTTTTGTTAGGTTGATTCCCAAGTATTTTATTTTTTTTGAAGATATTGTGAATGGAGTGGTTGTCCTCATTTCCAATTCAGAGGATTTGTCGCTGATATACAGGAATGCCTTTGATTTATGCGTGTTGATTTTATATCCTGCCACTTTGCTGAATTCATTTATTAGCTCTAATAGTTTCTTTGTAGACCCTTTTGGGTCTGCTAGGTATAGAATCATGTCATCTGCAAATAGTGATAATTTAAGTTCTTCTTTTCCTATTTTGATGCCTTTAATTTCTTTCGTCTGTCTAATTGCTCTGGCCAGTATTTCGAGAACTATGTTGAACAGAAGTGGTGAGAGAGGGCATCCCTGTCTTGTTCCAGATTTTAGAGGGAATGCCTTCAATTTTTCTCCATTCAGAATGATGCTAGCCTGAGGCTTAGCATAGATTGCTTTTACAATATTGAGGTATGTTCCTGTTATCCCTAGTTTTTCTAGAGTTTTGAACATAAAGGGATGCTGTACTTTGTCAAATGCTTTTTCCGCATCTATCGAGATGATCATATGGTTCTTATTTTTAAGTCTATTGATATGGTGAATAACATTTATTGATTTCCGTATATTGAACCAGCCTTGCATCCCAGGGATGAATCCTACTTGATCATGGTGCACAATTTTTTTGATATGTTTTTGTATCCGATTCGCCAGAATTTTATTGAGGATTTTTGCATCTAGGTTCATTAGAGATATTGGTCTGTAGTTTTCTTTCTTTGAAGTGTCTTTGTCTGGTTTAGGTATCAGGGTGATGTTGGCCTCATAGAATGAATTTGGAAGTTCTCCCTCTTTTTCTATTTCCTGAAGTAGCTTGAAAAGTATTGGTATTAGTTCCTCTTTAAAGGTTTTGTAAAACTCTGCTGCATACCCATCCTGTCCTGGGCTTTTCTTAGTTGGTAGTCTTTTTATGGTTTCTTCTATTTCCTCAATTGATATTGGTCTGTTTAGGTTGTCTATATCCTCCTGACTCAATCTGGGCAGATCATATGACTTAAGAAATTTATCGATGCCTTCACTATCTTCTAATTTATTGGACTATAAGGATTCAAAATAATTTCTAATTATCTTCTGTATATCTGAAGTGTCTGTTGTGATATTGCCTTTTTCATCCCGTATGCTAGTAATTTGAGTTCTCTCTCTTCTTCTCTTCGCTAGCATGGCTAAGGGTCTGTCGATTTTGTTTATTTTTTCAAAGAATCAACTTTTAGTTTTGTCAATTTTTTCAATTGTTTCTTTTGTTTCAATTTCATTAATTTCAGCTCTGATTTTAATTATTTCTTGCCTTCTACTTCTTTTGCTGTTGTTTTGCTCTTCTTGAATTCTTTTTCATAGCAATAACCTTTAAACAAAACAGAGTTATTGAACAGCGTGTGATTCAAATTTTTAAAACGTAAAATCAGTGTTCCAGGTCCAAGTAAAATAAACATACCTTTCAATATCTCCATTGAATTCAAGTATAAAACCTGGACAGAATGCAGAAATGCTTTGGGGACTCTGAAACTTAAATATAAAGCATATATATATTGGGGGGGGGGAATCCCTGAGTTTGAATGACCACCAAACCAATTAATGAGTTTCCATTTTTCTCCCTTTGGCACCCTCTGACCTGAACTAAATGCCACCTAATACCCATAAGTGAGCACTTTGGAGTGAATGAGTAAAATCTAGAAAATAGTATTAGTTGGAACAGCAATAAAGAAAGCTACAATTCTGGTTCATCAGAATCAAATTAATTTGCCACGTAATTTGATTGACACCAGAGACAACACAATGCTGTCTTTAACAGCAAAAGCAAGAGCAACCAAACCAAACAAGCAAAAACAAAAGCAAATTTGAGGAAGCCATTCCAGCAGCAATTTATGCTGAATACAAAATATTACAAAATATTCCTGATAAATATCTAAAATGGCACTTACTTTCCCTATTAAATATGGAACTATAAGAAAAATCAAAACATGCATGCAATGTGGGACTCTCCCTATAGCTTTTGACCTGGGTTCTGAGAAACAAAGCATAGGAAAGACGAAGGGCATGTGTGTGTTGCTGCACCTGTGCTCATATATTGGGTCAATGAGAAAGAAAATAGGAAAACATCAAGTGGGGGATAAAAAAATAATAATAATTCTTTAGGTCTGTAAAGAAAGTACATATATCACGCATCAATAATCAAAATCATCCTCCGTCACAGGACAGTGTTCTGGGTAGCTTGGACCAACCTAGCACTTGCCCAGTTTGTTCTTATAGTCCTCAAGAATAACTATAGTATGTGCCATAAATACCACACTTCAGGACAAGGGGAATCTGGTCCAAAGATCTGGGTTCCACTCTGGTCCTCCCAGGACTGGATGTCCTCTAGAACCTTAGCCCATGATTCTTGTGACCTTGGGGTGAACTGTTTTCAGGGTCTATCCTCTGAGATGCAGGTGAGGCAGATGAAGCTTTCTGAGCCTTAGGAGGTCAGTTTGCAAAAAAATCCTAGGAGACTACTCTTGTTCCTTTCTATCTATAACTAATAGGTTCATGTAACTTGCTGCTCAAGAGTGTTTTCTGTCTCACCAGACCTAGATAAGCTGGTAATCAGTGTCCAGTGAACTTGATTCACACCTACATCTTTCTTTAAAAGTAGAAAAAAAGAAAGTATTTCAGTAAGGTATGGTGGTGCACACTTATAGTTCTAGCAACTTGGGAGGCTGAAGAAAGGAAGACTACAAGTTTAGAAGCAAGCTGGGCAACTTAGTGTTTCAGAATAAAAAAATAAAGTAGGTTGGGATATATTTCAAAAGTAGAACACTTCTGGGTTCAATCTCTAGAAACAAACACACACATACACATAGACACACATACACACACACACACACTCACAAAGTATTTCAAAGGGAAAAGAAAGAAAACCAGGGTGAGCAAGATATTTTAGCCTAGAAATTTAAAGTAATTTAAAATGAAAGATACATGATATCAAATGTCAATATGCATTTCCTCCCAATCTCAACTTAGGATACAAAAATCTGGCAAGAACTCCATCCAAACAATATAAAAGAAAAAAATGTTATTCAATCTATGTAACCATAGCTTTTCTTGATCCCTTCAAGCACCCAAGGCCATAGAGCTATCAACTAGCATGAAATCTAAGAAAAGAAAAGCATTACCAAGGAGACACATGAATGTAAACTCTTGTTACCTGAGGCAAACACTGAGTTTCATGCAAACTGGTAAGAGCAATTCACCTAAAAATTTCAATCAGTTAAATTGTGTGGGAGATAACCTGAGAGAATAAAGACCCTGGAGCAAAGCCACAAATAATTGACATATATATATGACAGATATACTGGCATACTGATTAACCTGGTTTGATAATTCCAAAATGTGTACAGGTACTAAAACATCATGCTATACTCCATACACATATACAATTGTTATTTATCACTTAAAAATCTTTAAAAAAATTAAACTAAAAAAAAGGGAAAAAAAAGAAACAAGGGAAATATATACCCATTATCAGGCTTTCAACAATATGACTCACAGAAAATCATTGGAAAGACTGGTCCCAGTACAGAAAACTATACAAAGCCTCCTATACATGACATACTTAGGATAGCCAGGGAATGGCCAGTCTGGGATAACTAGAAAGCCATCTACATCATTCTTCTCTAATTTTTCTGTAAACAAAAACCTTAAGCTCCTGGGGACAGGATGGTAAACCCTGACATAACTATGGCATTGATGATACCCATTGCAACTGAAGGAAAGAAATAGAAAAAATTTCTACCTAGAGGGCCCAGACCATGACAGACCCTTAACTACTGACAGGGAAGAATCACTTTAGTGCCCTCATTCCCAACATCTAGGGACGAAGTTCTGTAATAGTCAGTTCTTCAGAAAACAGAACCAATAGAATATATGCAGTTATAATAGGGGATTTATTATATTGATTGACAAGAACAGAGGCCTGGAAATGGAACAATGACCATTTCCTAGTTGAAGAACCAGTAAAATCAGTAGCTGCTCAGTTCCAATTGCTCTGTTAGCAATTATGTAGACATGTCTCAATCTCAAACACATACCTAAAACTAAGTCTGCATTGGAAAGACAGAATGGCAAGTAAGAAAAAAATTGCAGTCTGCTCTCAGGGAAGGGTCAAAAGTGTGAGGAGAGAATAATACCTCTACGTTGCAGGGTTACAAGGAAAACAGAGCTGTGATAGAAGAGAAACATAAGAAATGGTTCAGCCACCATACAAAACACATTGTAACCCTGAAAGAACTTGATGTATGTGGTGGCCAAAAACAGAACAAAAGCAAAAACAAGGCCCACTCCTCAGTCAGACCCTCTCCTTGAAATCTTACCAAGCAAGGAACTCTTTTACACACACACACACAAAAAAAAAAAAAAAAAAAAAAAAAAATGAAGCTGTGCTTCAAACGTTGAAATGCTAAAGTTTCTTAGATGATACGCATGAACATGTGGAGAATTCCAATACTTGTATTTAAAAACTATTGAGGTGGATGGAATGGAAGAGAAGTTCACTTTCACTTCCCTATAGAACTTCATGCATAGATGAAAATGTCCCATTAATTTTTCCTATCCCAGTACCATATATGACTGTTGAACACTCGAAATATATCTAGTACTACACAGTAACTGAATTTCTAACTTTATTGAATTATGCATAATTTTAATTTTAACAGGTTTATAAGGTTAATTGTGGAGAGTGGTGTCTTGGATCATGGTCTCTGACTGCCTCCTGGCTGTGGCTGAGCTTGCACTGGGAACTTTCTCTGGAAAGGTGTAGGTCAAGATTGCCCAGTTTCTATGGTAATGCCCTGCCTGAGGAGGTTCTATGAAAGCAGAGGGACTACTTGTCTTGACTGTGAGTTCAGACACCAGCAGCTGTGGATAGAGAATTATGGGCATAGTAAGATAATTATAATTGCTTGCAAGGGCTCCAGCCTTCAAGACTACCTACCTGCTTTGAAGAAAATTTTTTAAAGAAGCTTTCTGATGATAAAAACCTGTTTAGTAAATGTGCTGAACTAGCTCTGGGTCATTATACAATGTCCCGCAAGGTCCCAGCTTTCTCTCTAGAAGTGTTTGTTTTTCTTTCTTAATCTCCCATCACCTTTTGCTGGTTTCTAAGATTTGGCTGTGCAGTTTGTGGCAGTTAATGGCTATTACAATGGACAACTCAAGATACTACTTTCTTTTAACAAAATCAGAAAAATAGAATTTGTCTAAAAATTTCTATTTTTGATATTTTTATTGAAAATCATTCACCCTTTCCTTTGTTTAAAAATAAAGAAATTATTAATGTGTTCATGAAAAATGGGATTTTTCCTACCAAGAAAAAAAAATTGTTTCTTATAAGTAGTTTACTACATTTCTATGTGCATTTCTCTATTACTTATGTAAAATTTCTTCAGTAATTAAAGAAAAACACAAATAATGTTTTTAATATATTTTTAAATACTATATATCTCCTATTTAAGGTCCTAGGAATTAATTTGCCTGATTACATTGTTCACAAAAGTTGAAGGAAGACTAAAAATTGATTCTTACTAAAAGATGCGTATTTATTCTTTTCACTTCTATTTCACATCAATTTAAGTAGTGGCTTACAGAATATTTTACAATTTTAAATACAAGTTCTTAAAAACAGCAGAAACACAATTTACTACCAAACATGACTTTTTGCTTTTTTTTCCTATGGAATAAAAATATCCAGAGCTCAGGACACACAGACATATCTGTTTTATATTTCAAGCATTTCCCAAACTAAAATACTTTATTTATTATCTTAGAATAATATTTTAAAAAATATTTTAGGAGTTATTATCATCTTACTCTTTTGTTGTTCTGTTACAATTTATTATAACAATGTAGGTAATGACTAAATGTTTTTATATTTTAAAATTGTGTGGGTGTTTCTTTAATCTTTAAAGAAATTTTACATAAGTAATATTCAAAGAAATGCAAAAAAGGAAACAACATAAACCTTTCTCATAAGAAATTATTTCTATTTTATTGAAATTATATCTTTCATCATTTATCTTTAAATCATGTATGTTTCTTAAGTATCTAGAATACTATTAAACTTTCTCAGTCTAGTTATACCTGTAGAATGGCCAATGTTGAGTAATATATTCATAAAACTTAAGTCTTGGAAAAGACTTAAGAGACATTCTTGTTCATATGCTTGACTTCAATATAAACCACACTTTTTTTTTTTTCACAGACGAGTAGTTTAGCTTATGTACACAATAACCTAAACAAGTAACAGGAGACTTAGTATTATCCTATTATTGGTTAAGAAAGGCTGTCCAGATCTGTAAGGTTAGTCATGGCTTTGTTAGTCCCCATCACTTATTTCCCCCATTTTTTCTCATTTCACCTCTTTTCTCATTCCTGAATAACTTTTTACCTGTCATGAATCAATTAAATAAAAGTAAAGAGTGATGTTCAATATATTTAATCACAATTATGGTACTGACATCATCTTGTAAAAGTAGAGCAGTAAATCCAAATAATTCCAGCCACCTATATATTCTGCCAGGTGGATACCAACCCTTAAAACACACAAATTAATGGGGGGGGGGAAGAAAAAAAATAGAAGAATTGTGTGTCAAATGTTTTCATAATCATGAGACTGAATATTCACAATACATCAATAAATTATTACCATCAATATTAGGACACTGCAGCAATAAAATATTACCATCAATATTAGGACACTAAAGCTTGGTGAAATAAGTTAATTTCATGAGAGCAACTATAGAAGGTACAACTAGAACATAAATCTATCTACAGTTCAGTCTTTATTTATTATGTTAAGCATAGAAGCTGAATAAGAATTAAAATAACTCGACTAATCCCAAATTATGTATAAAGTAAACATCATAGTTTTCTTCTTCCCTTGTGGTTTCTTTCAAAGGCATTTGGAACTGATTGTAGAATAAGAAAATTTATCACAAGCATATGTCTGTTTTCCCCTTGGAATACAGAGTTATGCAGAAAAGCCTTGTCATTCAGGAAAAAAAAATTGCCAATGATCACACCTGAAAATGGAGATTAGGCCTTTGCTGAAGTATTATGTAGTGGAATGGTCCTGAAAATCTGGAGCTCTTCCACTGAACCTGTACTGCTCTGAGATCACACTCCTCTTCATTCCCTTCAAGTAACCTTTGTATTGATTGCCCTCCCCAGTGAGGAGTCTTGTTCCAGCTTCCTTTTCCATAACTCATTGAATCATATCCTCACTGAACCATAATCTTCATGATGTTGATGGCCACCATTCTTATTATCCCCAATCCCATCTTACCATATATTTTATAAATATGTCTCTGTATTAAATTTGTTCAACATAGTTGAGTTGTTGCCTCAGTACCCATTTTTAGACCTGAAATGTTTGTTTGAAATCCAGTTATAATCTGTCACCCTTGTTCTGGTTTAAACTTCTCCTTTCCATGTAGTTCTTTGCAACAGAACCTACTCAATCCTTATCCCACTGAAGCAACAAAACACACTCCAGAGTTGCTAGCCTCCATACAACCTAAGGATCAACACTAGAGCCATGTATATAAATGTCCATTTGGGCATGTTTTCCTTAAACACAATCCACAACTCCAGAAGCACAGCCTAAGAGATAAGGCTCATGGTAATGGCATAGTCCCAGAGGCCTCTCTCAGTTCCCGCCCCACCCTCTGGTTGAGCAGCCTTCTGTTTCTAGATTTTTTCTTGGCCCTACTGGATACCCCTATTCCCCCAGGATCTGTAGTTAATAATGCTTTTCTGTTATTCCAGGTGTGTTTTGTGGTTCTGCTCCTCTGTGTCACACCCAAACCTAACTCTTCTCCTAGTCAAGGATCCCCTAGGAGAGCTATCTACGTCAGGTAAGAACCACGAAGGCATCTGCCTTTATAAGTGAGTTTCCTGTAGGAGGGACACATGACCACAGGTTGGACACCTAAGCATTAGATTGTCCACCAGCATGAAAAGTTATCCTTTGAAGGACATATTGTGAATATCCATGATCACCTCTGATGGAGTCCCTTCTGGACAGCACTGGAAATCCTAGTTACTCTCCAGAGAGAGATTGAGATAAATCAGAGAAAAATGCATGTCTCACTAAAATTAGTTTTATTGTCTTTCTCACTGAATTCTGGTTATTCAGAAATTTAATCAAAATATATTTATTTGTATATGTATATATAATTGAACTTCAAGCTTTAAAATTCAAGCATTTTACTAAATATGAATGGTCTAATGTTAAGACATACACATTAATTTTAAAATATAAAACCAAACTGTGATTTCATAGACATAAGCAATATTTAAAGAAGTCTTTGAATTTGGGTTACACATGCTAAAATCATAATTTTTTGTTATACTAGGTATGACATTAATAGTTTTCCAAATACTGATTTAATTCATCTGTAGAAATCATGTTTACTATATAAAGACAACTGCAAAAATCCCTCTAATTTTAGTAGGTTGGAGTTTTCTAAATCTTGTTAAGTTAGCTGTGTGGTGGAAAAAATATGAGCACACATGATGCTGATAAAAACATTCTCAAGAAAACCTATACATGTTTAAATTCAGGACATTTTACAAGAGTCTGTAGTTTAGTGCAGTTCCTTCAGTGAAACACATTTTTTTTCTGTCGTATAGTAATCACGTTAGGAACATTTTATCAGATGTGCTCCTGTGTTTCTGTGGAGGCATTCAACTTTTGCAGCCCAAAAGACAATGAGTTAGAGAACTTCTGCAAGACCCACTGAATTTAGTGGTGATGGCAAGATGATAGGCTCGAGTTTCCAAGCCTCACAAAGCAAATTTATATATGTTTACATGTTACACAAGATGCTTTTATACCTTAGAGTTCTGGATAAAATAATTGTAATGAAATATTTTAAGGGAAACAAGGCATAACTTATTTTGTTCAGCCTGAGAAATAGCCAAATATGCTCCATCTTTTCCAACTACAGCTGATAATCACTCTCTAGTCCCTCATGTTTGTGGGGATCATATGCATGAAACTGAAACAATATTCCCACAAGCCGGATATTTAATACTAATTCTGGATAGTTATCATTATAATAATTATCTCCACACAATCCTGTATCTCAACTTCTTTAAGCTAGTTCACAGGGGAACATGAACACACACACACACACACACACACAAACACACACTCTCCCCCAACTCCTGGGAAGTGATGGAGGTTAAGATTTCAGCCACTATGACCATGAGACCTACAATACCATTTTTTAATGATACTAAATCATATAGAAAAAAAGAAAACAGATGTATGAGAATTTTCAGTAAATGTTGCAGATATAAATAACTGAAATGTTAACCTCTTAAAATATTCTCTGGAAATTATGGTTTTCTCTGAATGCAAAGTTTGCAGTAAGATTTACAAATTTCTTATAAAAACAAATTAGTATATTAAAATTGATTAAAATATCTATGTTTAGGCAAATATGCATTTCACTTAATACATGTTACTTTTATTAAATACTAAAACAATAATTATTACATGATAAAATATTCAGTTATTGTATATTTTATGAAAGACTTAGGCTTGAAGAATATAAAAAAAAAATCAAAATTCACCTCTATATTAATATTACATGGCAGTTGCAAATGAGCTATCTTCCACAAATAGCTCAAAATCTAAATGACTTAATTTTAGAAATTATTTGATAAGTGTCATTATGGAAAAGTAGATTTTTAAAAATCATGCAAAGTAGACATTTTGGGATGAAAAGTAAAATTCTTTGGTACTAAGGGACCATTCATTGAAGTAGTTAAATTAAACTACTACTGTTAATTTGGTAACAAAAATGGGGCTGGCTGAAGATACTTGGAGCTATTTTCCAGGCACTATGATTACATTTTTATGACACAAACCTAACCTTTGAAAACTGGAGCAAGTTGTTTTAGAACCATTATATTCAACAGAACAAAATCTAAATGAATCAGTGTTTAGTAAGATGAGCCAACTCAAGATCTTTCATGGCTGAAATGCTGCCTAGAAAATATATATATATTTTTTTCCTAGCAGAGTCAGTCAGAGTGAAACAATGCATCAGGTGGGAGACATCCCAATGCAATTACTGCAAAATCTCCACCTGGCTAATGGAGTAATCATTTTAGAGATAATCAAGACTGCTGATATTACCCCTCATTGCTTAGTGATTCTTTTATAGCTAGAAGGACAGAATAAATGAAAAGAGATCGAGTTTATATTTCAAACAATTAATGCATACAAATCCTTTCATTAGTATCATAACATCTAAATAATATATTTAGACACAAATTTGGCATAGACGAGGTGAATCTGGGGACTGTGTATTAACTGCCTTTTATTCCTTTAGCTGGCAATGACCCTTTTCCCCTAGGACTGAAAAAATATATACATTTGTTTCTGGCTAAGTTAAAGCCCTTATTTCTATGCATACCAAGTTTATATACTCACTTTAGAGATGGTGACCATAGCACAAATAAACATTATCACTTTAAACAAAGTACACTGCAAAATATAAGAGTAATTCTTATTAAAAGAACAAAAGTAAAAATAACAGGTAGACAAACAATTTAATTTCAATTTTTATCTTTCTGTTTTTATTGGTATAATTATACATTAGTGGGATTAATTGTGGCACATTCATACATGCACATGACATAATTTGTTTTATTTCATTTCTGGTACCTTTCCTTCCTTCCCCTCTTATACCCCCTTGGTTCCATCCTCTACTGTACTGTTCTCCCTCCTATTTCTGTGAGACCTGTTTTATTCTTTTTTCCTCTTTATCATTCTGAACCTGAGAAGGAACATTTGGCCCTTGACTTTCTGACTCTTGCTCATTTCAATTAACATGATGTTATCCATTTCCATTTACTATCACTGATATCAATTCATTCTTCTTTACAACTAATAAAACTCCATTGTGTATATATACTACATTTTCTTTATTCATTTATCAATTGACAGTAACCTAGGGCAAAAAAAATCAATAATAATCTATCAATAAAGAATCAATCAATAAATGGGCAAATGAACTAAACAAACATTTCTACAAAAAAAAAAAGAAAGAAAGAAAGAAAGAAATACAAGGGCTGGAGTTGTGGCTCACTGGCAGAGTGCTTGCTGCACACATGTGAGGCCTTGGGTTGGATCCTCAGCACCACATAAAAATAAATAAATAAAGTAAAGGTTTTGTGTCCATCTATAACTAAAAAAAAAAAGCATGTTTAAAAAGTTTTTTTTAAAGAAATACAAATGGCTAACAAATTTATGAAAAATATTGAGCATCCTTAGCAACAGAGCAATGTAAATCAAAGCCATGCTGAGATTTTTATCTCACCCCAGTTAGAATGGTAATCATCAAGAATACAAATAATAATAAATGCTGGCAACAATGTGAGGGAAAATATACTCATACATTGTTGCTGGGACTGAAAATGAATACCACTGCTGTGGAAACCAGTATGGAGATTCTTCCAAGTTGCAAAGGAAACTCCATATGACCCAGATATTTCCTTCCTTGATATTTATTCAAAAGAATAAATTCAACATAGCATAGCGATACAGGCATACCAACGTTTATAGCAATGCAATTCACAAGTCAATTTTTTAAAAAGTCTATCAATATCCTCCTATAGGAAAGGTATCATTCTAAATTAGATTCACTCTTAATATATTCATTTGTTGTCTGTATTTATTTTGCAAAAAAAAACAGAGCTTGGATTATCCAATATTGCATAATAAAAAAGATAAATGTATACAATTCCCAGGACACCAGCTATTATACCTTAAAAAAATGAGAACAAAAGCAATATCAAGACTTATTAGAGCTTGCTAAAAAAAAAAAAGTGAATAAATATGCAGTTTGACCTTGTGAAATGTAACAACTGAGAAGACTTCCATATCCTGTCAGACGAAGGAATTTGCTTCATTTTCACACATTTCTACATCATCTTTTGTCAATTAAATGTTTTTGAAGTGCTTTCCTGATATATTGGTAGGAAGAAGAAATGAATTCTGTTTATTACATCCTCCTCAACAGACTGTGTAACAGTGATTTGCCAGGTCTTTTATTTAAACTATGTTTAAATGAGTTGACCATTCAAATAGCAAATATTTAATGCCATCTGTCAAATGTTCACTAAATTCACTGTTTCCTCTCTTTCCACTCGTTCTTGCTGAAGATGTCAGCAAAAGGACAGTAAGTGAGAAACACTTGTAAATGTAGATAACTCACTCAGATATAGGTGACAGTGAAATACTAAATATGAATATTTAAGTTTCCCAAAGGCTAATAGAGAAGAAACTAAATGAAAAATAAAAAGGAAAGGAATAAAAGAGTAAGGTGGATGCTAAAACATTTGAGTATATTGATAAGATGTTCTGTCACTACAGCCAGAACAGCTGGCCTCTGAGATTGAAATACCTGTAAACAAAATAGTAAATAAGTTCTCATTATTCCAGTGCCTTGTTTTCCTGATGTTTGAGAGAAGGGGGTTTAATTCATTAATATTCACATTAGCCTTTTATATTCAATGCAGAAAAATATCTGGAATTGCAGCTGTCAATTGATCTTAAGGTTCATTAACATCAATTAATTATGTAATTATAAAGTATTTTGTGTTTTTAAAATTTTAAGGAAGCATTATTTTATATTTAAATATCCTATGAGGCATGCTAATTTAAACAATGAAATATATAAAGTTTATTACAATTTTAGCCTTTAAAATAGATTATCTGATTTTATGATATTTGGGGATTAAATGTGTACATATCATACAGAATGCTTTCACATACTCAAATGTGAAGGAAAAAAAAAAGGAAGATGGATAGATATGATTGTCAATTTTTTTTATATGCAACCCACAAAGCCAGATGTGACACCAAAATGTTATGACTCAAAAAGCGCATTAGACCTTTCCTGACAAGATAATTCACTTCCAAAGGCATAGACAGCAATCCTTTGAAAAAAATCAGCTCCTCAGCCAGCTCAGGAAGGCTTACCTCACTCTGATGATTTCCTGCAGACTAAATGCTGTCATTGCAGGCTGTTCTGAACATAGCCTTAGGTACCAAAATGAGGCGAGACATTTTCTAGGCCTCCTGCTATGCTTGGAGAAAAGGAAGTTAATATTTTCCCTCAGCAGTGAGGATCTGCAGTCCAATGTCTTTGATACAGAGATTGCCAGGGGAATGGGAGGTGATGCTGGAAATTATTTTATCCCTTTCCCTCTGTGAACAGTATGAAGAATATATCTAAAAGGCTAAGATGATTTAGCTTGGAAATAGGGTAAAAGATTGCATTTCTTCCTCTTTTTCTTCTTTTTGCTGATTAAAACCCATCTTCTACCTCCAAGGCAACAACTTGTCTCGGAGATTAAATTCTCCATTTTCTCTGGGGAAATACAAACACCAACTTGATCTTTATTTAGCAGTAATCTCTAAAGTGTAGCACGTGTACACAATTACAATGACTTTGTAGCAGCTCTCAAAGTTTCTTTGGTACCTACAGAGAATACCTTAAGTGCCGATATTGGAAGAGGCAGCTTACTATTATTTATATTCGGTAGTTGAGTGAGGCCTAAGAATTTTCATTCAGCAAGCACCAACTACTAGCCAGACAAGTTTGGGGGAAGAAAGCATGATGGCATAAGGTCATATCTTCTGAGAGCCTAGTTTCACGAAAAGGCTAAGATGGGAATGAATAATCATAATACAGCTTATGAGTGGAATGTTCAGTATGTGAAAAACAAAATAGAGCTTGAAGCACAGACTTCTCAGGTTTATTTGTCTTTGAGTTCTATTTTTCATAGTCCGCACACACATATACAAGTACATGTTTGTAAACACAATTACACACACACACACACATACACACACACACACATAGAACACAAGGTCAAGAAAATTAGTTTCTACTTGAGCTTTTTGACTAGATCTCAAGGTAAAATCAGTCCTGGTGATTGACAGAAGAACATGCAAAGAATAATCTCTTTTAGGATAGTGTTCAGATTAGCATTAAGAAATATAAAATTTGATTTAGCACTTAATATTTCAACACAGGAATGATAAGGAAAAAAAAAACCTGCCTGGGGGTGGGTATGGGGAAATGTCAAGGAAAAAAAAAATAAAAAAAAGCAAGAAGTTTTGCCCTGGACCATTAGATCAAAAAGAGGGAACACCAGCCCCAGCCTCCTGGGTCCAGAGAAACCTCTAGACTTTCAGGAGACCATCTGAAAGGCTAACCTTGATATTTGCATAAATCAGAGAATCACTCATACCAACTTTTGCATAGAATGAGGTAGTAATAGGGAAAGGGAGAAATATGAGTCCCCCAAATGACCACAAGTTGTGACAAAAATATCTGTAAAGTGTTTTGTTGGTTTTGGTTGGAAGAAATTACAAATTAACTTTGGGTGGGGAGATTCAAAAAGCTTAAAAGACAGGTAGTTGTATTTCATGATAAGCATGCCTACTACTCCCTCAGACATTCTGGAACAGCTCCAATTATCTCAGCAATCAGACCCCTTTGGCTAGAAACAATTGTTTAGTGGTATATTTGCCTTGTATTGTATAATAACGTTTACCTTGCTTTTCAATATGCCTTGTTGAAAATGTTTACTAAATAATAATAAAGGCCATAGCAACTTGATGCAGAAAGCAGTGAATTGGGATACACAAATGGACTGTACTGTCTATTCCTAAGATCAATTTGCATTTGTTTGCATTTTTATAAAATCTCCCACCTCAGCTTGAAATAGTTCTCTGTAGTACAAATGGAGCCCAAAAAGCTACTCAAAACTGCTTTGATAATATGCTGGATGGTATGACAGGAGCACAAATTACACCTGCCCTTGCTCTGCCTTCCAGTGCTGTCATCTGGACACTTCTGCTTATGATGAAATAGAGCATAGACAAAGGCTAGAGATACAACCAGAAAATCTCACTTCAAACCTAGCCTCCGCCCTTTCAGGTTTGGAAATAGTGTAAGTAATGTGATTTCTCTGGGCTCACTTCTTACACAATGCTTTTATCATCAAATCAAAGAAAACAAGATACTATTTCATGTACTTTAAGCCACTGATATTAAAAGAAATGATTTTAGAAATTCACATTTCATTATCAATTTCAAACTATGGGAAATTACAGAATGTTAAAAAGATAAGTGAAAGTCAATATTAAGCAGAGATAGTTGAAAATAATGAGATTATAAATATATACAAGTTTCAAGTCTATCTTTGTATATTCCTACAATGTCTACTGACATTTTTTTTAAATAAGTATAATCCTACATTCTAGTTCTAAGTAATGAAAAAGAAGAAGATAAAAAGAAGAGTCATGCTAATTACAACTTTTACAAACAAATTTGAATGAAATACACACTCTGACATTGAGTCTGATTATATTTTGTCTTACAATTTAGACTACTTTGTTTACATATTTTAAGTATAATAATTATTTTTAAAGGGAAGGAAACTGTTTTAAAACTAAGAGCCTCTCATAGAAAGGAGCAAAAACTGATAAAGAAGAAATAATTATAAAACTATGACAGTTCTATGATATTGTTTATAATGATTATTCAGGAAAAAGCACTTCAAAAAAGATTTGTAATATATTTTATGTAACTGAAGCATATTCCAGAAATAAGGGTTATAAGGCTAAATATTCATTTTTGTGAAGTTTTTACAATTCCTAATATTCAAAATAAAACAGGCTCTTTCATTTCATAAGCTATTTAGAAGTGCTTAAAAATTAAACCCATCCTGTTATGTTTAGAGGGACTAGAAATTGAAGGAATTATGAAAATGCCAACTCTCAGGGCCAATAAACTAAACTTTAGAACCTAAATAAATAAATAAAATAAAAACCAAATATTTATTAGTTCAAGCTTATCTAGTAATTTTCTAAGTTCCTCTTATTAGTAAATATTTTTTTTTTCCATTTTAAATTGATTCAGCAAACACTTATGAGTACCTGCCATAATCCAGGAACTCACAGCAGAGAGGAAATAGACCAAAACCCCACACTATGGTATTCACATTTTAGTGATAGGAAGGACAGACTCTACATAAACAAACAAAAGTGTAAATTGTATGGAATGTCCAAAGACAATGAGTATTTGATAAAGGGAGAAAAAGAAAAGTAGAAGAGATAAAGAAAAGTACTAAGTTTGAAGAGCAGAAAGGGCAAAGAAAGTAGAGTGGTAAAGTCAGTAAACACATCAGCTTACAGCATGCACACCTGTAGTTGCATTTTGTTTTTCATTTCCTACTACCTTTTTCCTACTATCTTTCTGAGAAACACGTGCTTGCAGATTGTTGTGCACCTCACACAGTTGCATGCATGTTGTTCAAGCTACCTATACCCTACTATCCTTGAGTTAATACCTTACTGAATAATTGATTTGGAGCACAGCTAAAATATCCATCAACCATTTTGAATACGTGTAAAAAACAGCAGTGGTATATTGTCAGGACTTTCCTTAGCTCGGGCTGCTGTAACAAGTGACTGTTTACAAAGTTGTTAACTTCAATATTAGGAGTTCATTTTCCCATGTTCCCATATTAGAAGTGTGAGAACAAGGTATCCACACTGCTATACCACAAAAATCTAGTTCATCCTTCTCTCTTAGCTTCTGGTGGTTTGTTATCAATCTTTGTTGTTCCTGGCATGTAGAAAGCATTTTCCCTGTGTCTTCACAGGTCTTCTCTGAGTACCTATCTGCTTCCTGCACATGGTATTTCTTCTATGAGGACATCAATTGAACTGCTTTAGGGACTCACTCTACTCCATATGACCTCAACAAATTATGCCTACAATGACCTCATTTTCAAATAAAGTCTTATTCTAAGGTACCCAGGGTGAGGACTTCAACATATGAATTCAGAGGGCCACAATTCAAGTCATGATAGTCACCTTTATCATCTACAGGTCAATCCACATCTATTAAATTTATCAGAATGTAATTTAATTTACTTAGATATTTGAAGCCTAAATTTCTATGTAAGAGATTGCTTTGCCTCACTCTCACTGGTGAGAGTGAGTGTATACATATATATTATGAATAATTATATGATGCATCTACAACAGAATACATTAAAATTACTGTGAGTCAGTTTCTCTTTTTAATAATATTATTGCAATACATAACCATTACTTTATTTACTAGGGGAAACAATTATTCTTGTGTAAATAATAGAAAAATGAAACACTTTTTAAATGAATATATTTACTCAGGTCCAATCCACTACTTACTCCCTACAAATAAACATATATATATATATCAACATATATGTAACTCTCAGAATTTCACAGGATGTGTATAGTTTTTATGTTAATATCTAAACACTATTTGCTGTGTAATTACAATAAACTATCATTTTCCACCTAAAATAGGTGATTCATTGGCATTCACCCTCGCTACTCCTTTGCCAGGTATGTTCACTCCAGAACTAAAGCAAAGTTCACTCCTATTTTCCTTAGGTAGGAAATTAGAATATTTTAAGCTACTAATTTACCTCTGGGCTCATAATGTCCTTTGTTGACTTACCCATCCAGAACATATGTGTTAAAAATGAGGAATATACATAAATATCAACTCCTGCTGATCTAGGATATCAAAGTTAAATATTAATAGATAACACTATTCAAATACTTCATCTATCTATAGGAAAAAAAAAGTGATAAATTGTTTCATTCACATATACAAATATTTAAGTAAAATGGAGAAAAATGCAAGTTTTTTAAAGTCCAAAATTGTCTTTCCCTATTAAAATAGCCTAAATGACCTACAGAATTCAGTTCAAGGTTCTCAATCTATTGCCTGAGGGAGTGTTGAAAGAGAAAATTTATTTGAGAAGAAAATTAGATAATCATTGGGGGGAGTTGATTGAATGCTGACAAAGTGTCAGCAAGTTGCTTCTTTAATTTATGGTTTTAATCACACCAGAGCCGGGAAGTATGCACATACTTTAACCAACATGCCAAGTTTCACATAGCTTAACATTAAAATTTGCTCAATTGAAATATTAATGCTATATTCAATGTTTCATTCATTCATTCAATAATTATTAAGCATCTGCTATGTGCAATGTTTTGGAAAACTATGATTGACCTGTGGGTTAGTAAGATAGTAGGGTGCACTAGAGAATTTTATATTCTGAAGAACTTCAGGGAAGGCTTTTCAGAGGAAATTACATCTTTGCTAATTCTGAAAAGATGATTAGAGATTAACTATGTAGTCAGCTAGGATGGGTGGAAATGTTAGATGACACAGTGAAGTGGATTTCAGAGAATTTTCAAAGAAAATAGCATAAGTAACCTAAATAATGATTTGAAGCCAATAAGCAGGTAGCATCTTCTGATTTAAGCATGGCTGCATACAGGCAAGATGTGAGGTAGCACGTGAGGTAAGCAGCATACACAGCCTTGTAGCCATGTTAAGAAAATTGGAATGGGTGCTATTCTCAATGGGCAGCCACTGAGAAAGTTTTACTTGTGAAGTGTATGTACAGTTTACTATTTTGCAAATCTCATTCTAACCATAAAGAAGAAAATGTACTGAATGAAAAAAAAAACTGAAATGCCAGAAGACCATAATATTGTTGCTATAAAACCCAAGGGAACTGCTGTGTGCCTGGACAACTAGGCTAATATTAACAGAAACAGAGGAGTCAACACTGGTAAAAACACACAGTGGGGTGTTACATTGTTGTGCCTCTGGTGTGGCTGAAAAAGAGAATTGAAAAAGAGTCAGAAAAAAAGAAAGAATGCAGCTCTTAAAAGAAGTGAAAATTCTATCCACATCAAAAAGGACAAATTATTGCTGATCAGTAGGTAATTACAACCTATAGATTTAGGTGAGAAGGACTTTTTGCTCACCTGTTGGCCTATTTGGGAAATATCTATGATTTTGAGATATATATGATATCAATATTGGGTTCAGGAGATGATACTAGTGGTAAGAATGTTTCAATCTTGTCTACTGATTCCCTACTCCACCAGTAGTTTAATTGGTCATATCACAAATATACTATCTTTAATCTTTATTATTCTAGAGTTCCCCAACAACTTATATTTAACAAACATCTTCATAATTTGCATGCCTTATAATTCACCTCCTTTAAGTTGTATAATCAGTATTTTATTAATACATTAATAATTGTGCAGTTATTACCATCATCCAGCCTAATAACATTTGTCACTTCAAGAAGTTGTCTTGAATCAATTTTTAGTCCCCTCTCCCATGCTCCACTCTAAAGAACAAATGATCTATTCTACCTCTATAATTTTTTCTTTAATAAACATTTAATATAAATATAATGTTATGATTTAGCTATGAGGTACCCCTCAAAGCTCATGTGTGAGACAATGCAAGAATTTTCAAAGGTGAAATGTCTAGACTCTGGAAGGTATAACCATTGTGGGTTAATGCACTGATCTGTATTAACTGGGTGGTAACTCTAGGCGGGTAGTGTGTGGCTGGCTGGAGGAAGTTCATCACTGAGAGTGTGCCTTTGGGGTTATATTTTGTCCTTGGTGAATAATGCTCTCTCTGTCTCTCTCTGAAGCTCTCAGCTTCCTGGCTGCATGTTCTGAACTGTTTTTTCTCCTTTACAACCTTCTACCATGATGTTCTGCCTCAATTTGGACCCAGAACTGTGGAGTTGACTGACCATAGACTGAACCTCTAAAACCATGAACCAAAAATAAACTTTCCTTTCATGTGTTCTTGTCAGGTATCCTGCTTAAAGTGATGAGGAAAATGACTAGAACAGAAGTTGATATTATGTAATATTTTTCTCTTTTCACAATTTGGATTTATAAATATTGTGCCATATATCTGCATATGTGCTTTCTATTGTTATATAAGATTCCGTGGTCAGGCTATGCCACATTTTGCTTATTATTTACCAGTTGACATCTATTTCTTTTGCTATTTTGAAAAATGCTGCTGTGAATGCCTTTGTATCTTTGTTTCTAAATATTCTTTTGTTTTGTTTTTGATCCTAAAAGTAGAATTGTTAAGTTTTATGTTAAATTTATATTTGACTCATTTTTCCAATTTTTCTCAAGATAGCTGCACCATTTTACCGTCCTTCCAGAAATGTATGAAGATACTAATTTTTCCATATGCTTGCTTATACTCAATATTATCTGTGACTTTATTAAAGTCATTCTAGTGGGACTGAAATAGTATTTCCCAGAGGTCTGAATATGTATTTTTATAATGATTAGTAGTAATGTTGACCATCATTCTTGTATTAGGGATTTATACATCTCTTTAGTAAAATTTCTAACAAATTACTTTATCCATTTTGTTTGTATTTATTTATTTTTTTTGTTTAAGTACTGGGAATTGAACCCAATGGCACTTCACCAATGACCTACAACTTCTAGAATATAGGTTATTAGCTTCTATGTTTTGTACCAGAAGTTCTATTTGATTAACACTTACTCCCATTTGATAATCCATTTTGTGTTAATTTATTATATGAAATAGTTAAAAACTTTAGGTTTCTATTTTCTTTTGTTCTCTCTCACTTTTTTTGTCTACCTGTCCATCTTCTTTCCCTTTTCCCACCCCCCTTTTTCTCTTTCCTCTCTTTTCTTATTATTTTTTTTCTTTTTTGCTTGTGGACACCCAGTTATTCCAAATAGCATTTACAGAAAAATCTTTTCTTTTCCCATAGAATTATCTTGTCACATTTCAGTTTATTTAAATATAAAGGCTTATTTGGGGGATTGTAAGTTCTATTTTATTACTCATATACCAATATCAAACATTCTGATTACTCTGGCTTTATAATGATTTTGAAATAAGACAGTTATTTGAAATCAGTTCTTTTTCCAAAATTGATCTGGCTCTTTCACATCCTTTGAATTTCTTTCAGTCTTTAAGATCAGTTTATCAATTTCTACCAAAATCAAAAGCCTACCAATGTTTGGTAACTGATGCATTGAATTTTAGATTGATTTGTAAGAAGATTACTATCATGATAGTACCATATTTTTCAGCCTATGTGTTTTTATTTAGATGTTAGGTAATGCTTTATTTTTTTTTTCACTTCATAATCTTGTCTGTCTTTTGTTAAATTTATTCTATGCTTTCTAAAAAATTCTATTGTGAATGGAAATGTTTTCTGTAACTGAATTATATTCTGTACTTTTCTTACTAATACATAGAAATACATTTGATTTTGCAAATTCATCTTATATTTTATGATTGTGCTGGTTTTTCTTCTTTATTTGGTATTTTGTACATAAAAGATTCTTTCATTTGCAAATGAGAAATTTTTATTAAAAGATTCTTTCATTTGCAAATGAGAAATTTTTATTTCTTTTTCAATCTGTATATTATCTCTTTCTTTCTTTTGCTTTGTTTCACTTACTGGCTAACAACTGGAGTAAAACCTTATATCACAGCTGTGAGAGAAGCTCCTGGTCTCTGATCTGGTGCAGCAATCAGCACTTTCAACACTGAGTATAATGCTAGAGGTGAGTGTCTCATAAATGACCTTTACGACCTGGGAGCTGTTCTCTCCACTCCAACTTGCTAGGAGTCCTTTGTTATTGTTGCTGTTTAAGTCAATATTGTCAAATGTTCTATCTAGATGTGATTTTTTTTCTTTCTTTTATTAAAGTGACATTACATAAATGATTTCCAGACATTAAACCATTTTCGCATTATATTTGGTGCACAATCCCTTTCGGATGTTACTGAAGGAATTACGATGATAATTTATTAGGATTTTTGAGGTGATATTCATGAGGAGCTTCAGACAGTAGTTTTATAGTCTTATAATAAATTTACCTAGTTGTGTCAGACTAGTATTGACCTACAATTAATTAGTATTCATTTCTTCATTTGCTGAAAATGTTTAGTGATTTGATGGTGTTTATTCTTTCAATATTTGACAGAATTCACCAAGTAAGCTATCTGTGCTTTTTTTTTTTTATGGGAAGGCTTTTGAATGAGTTGTATAGTCCATTTTTGTTTTCTGTATTTTCTTGAATTGGACTAGTAAATTTGTTTCATTCTAAGAATTTTCCAAATTTATTGAAGTTATATAAATATTTTATTTAATTTTCACAATATCCCCATAGAGTTGTTTCATTTATTTATTTTTTCTAGTTATTGATGGACTTTTATTTTATTCGTTTATTTATATGTGGTGCTGAGAATCGAACCTAGTGCCTCACATATGCCAGGCAAGTGCACTACCGCTGAGCCAAAACCCCAGCCCCTCCATGGAGTTGTTTTAATTTCTGCATGGCTAATAGTAACGTCTTCCCTTTAATTATAATAATGTGAATTTTTTTGACACTTTTCTACTTCAGTCTAGCTACAAGTTTGTCAGTTTTGTTAATATTCTCAGATAAACAAACATGGGGATTTTCTCAGTATTTCTATTATTTTTCTCCATTATATTTGATTTCTATTATACTCATTGTTGTTGTTGTTTTTGTTGTTGTTATTTGCTTGCTTTGGGTTAAATTTTGAATCTAATTTCATCAACTATAAGCTTAAATTATTTGCCTTGAGATACTTGTTCTTTTAAAGAGAAGACTCACTTTTCATGAAGTGGACTTTAAATATTAAAGCTTTAATCATCCCCCAAATTTTTCTGTACTATATTTCTTTTCTTTTCATTCTGTTAAAGATATTTTCTAATTTCCCTTGTGATTTTTTTTTCTTTTCCACAGGTTATTCAGAAGTATTTTGCTTAATTTCCAATATTTTGTGATTTCCCTGCTGCAGTCTGGCTGCAGCAAAATAACCTGGGGGTGACAAACAACTTGTGTACGTTGATACAGCAGGAGTGGAAGCCGTTTATTATAGGACAGGAGCAGTATTTATACATTCCACACAGCTTATCTAATTAACATAAACTAGATACATCAGTCAACCAATCAGGAATCTCCACACTTAATGGCTCGCTTTTGTTACTTCTCAAACGACTCCCAATGGCATTTTGCCAGGCACCATCCAGGCTTGTTTCGGAACTCTAACATTCCCCTGGCAAAATGCCAGGTATTATTTTGACTTGTTTACAGACGCTAACATTATTTCCCAGTCTCCTTTCTGTTATTAAATTCTAATTCAATATCCTTTCCATCAAAAAGCACACTCTGTATGATTTAAATCATTTCAAATGTATTGAGATTTGTTTTATAGCTAGTACATAATCTAAAGAATGTTCTATGAGTACTTGAAAAGAATGCATATTCTATTGGGTGATTCGTTAAGTTTCAATTAGGCCAAGTCATTTGTAGTGTTTTTCTAGTCTTTCTGATGCTTATACTCCTATTATTTTGTGAATTATTGAGAGTGTCGTATTAAATTTTCCAGCCATTATTGTTCAATTGTGACTTTCTCCTTTCAATTCCATCAATTATGCTTTAAATAGTTTGAGATTTTGCATGCTTTTATAATTATGGTATTATCTTACAAAATTGGCTATTTAATCTTAAAAAATGTGTCACTACTTTTCCCAGATTTATTCAGGTGTTATATATAGTACATATTGTCTCTGTATAGTAATCCTATATAATTCTATTTTTATTGATATTAAAAAGTCACTATAGTCTGCTTATTCCTCCGTTGCTTGGTTTATCTTTTTCTACCTTTTCACTTTCTGCCTATCTGTGGTTTTGAAAATAATGGATGTATTTTGTGCACAACATGTAGGTGAACCTTGCTTTTTTAAAATATTTTTTATAATCTCTAACCACTGAATGTAATGCTTAAAACTTGTGCATTTCAGGTAATTATCAATATGAGTGGCTATGTAACTTTCATTTTGCTGTTGATTTTGTAGATATTTTCTTACTTTTCTGGATTCCTTTTTTCTTCTTTATATAATTTAATCCTTTTTTGTATTCTTTGTTTTTTCTTTACTACCTTCATTTATGTTCCATAATTATTTTAGCAAACCTTGTAAATTTCTCTGTTGATGTTTTGTACTTTTTATTTTCATTGTCTTTTGATAATTTCTTTAGAAGTCAAAATACATATATAATTCTCTTCCTTGTACATATGCACAGGCTTAGCCATAAACATGATTTGTCTAATGATGATGGCATCCTCAGGCTTTCCCTGTTACCAAGATTATTATAATTTCCAATAGTAATACCACTGGGTGAGAGTATCATTTACTGATGCAAATTCATCGAGTCCTTTTTTGAATATGGCAAAGAACCCTGCCAGTCCTCACTATTTTCTCTGTCCTGGTAGGACATATGTTCAGACAGAATTAGAGGTAGGATAACTAGGGAACCATAGACCCCAAAATAATGTCACAGACTCCCACTGCTTTTACTTGAAGTTCAGCAATTTTCAAGGGTAATGTTTCTCAATTTATTCTTAAGTCTTTATTTGATAGCCAGTGTACTGAGATTATTATTTTTGTAAAATTTGCTCATCTTGATAATTGTGTTTGTGAAAAGGATTTGGTGATCTCCTGATTTGAACAAAGCAGAAAATCCCTCACCAGAACTTTTGGATTATAACTTATAAGACATTAAATAATTCATAGTGACCAGGTTACAGGGTTGAACTATAAAAAGAATAAGGATCAAACAGGACTTTTCCATGGGTACTATATATAAGACAGCTCAATAAGCCTGAGTCCCTTTTCTTGCTTCAAGCATCTTAATGTGGAAACATCAAGTCTACCTTAGGATGCATCAGGTGTTATAGATATTCTAATGCACAGTATCCTATGCTTCCAGAGCTCTGTCACTCATGGTATCATTACAAAGTCATCATAAATATCTAGACATAATAGACTACATTCAACTACAACATGAACTTGGATATTATACTTGCTTAGCAATGCATTGCTAATTTGGTGCTAGATAGTGGCTAAAAGAAACTAACAGTTAATGTCTCCAAATATACATTTGAGATTCAGTGTTATTTTTTTCTGAACAGAATTATATCGAGAAAAATTAAAGAGGAAAATAAAACAATCTTAGTAGGTAGTAATCTACTTATGCAGGTTGCATTTTTCCAGATTAAAAATAATACATATGATACATCTATAGTTAAAGGACAAATTTATTTCCAGAACCATCATGTTTAATTTAGTCCCGAAAGTTATGAAGAATATCATCTGGGTATATAGATTTAATTCATATATTGAACTAGAAATTTACATATCAGACATTGTGCAAGTTATGAAAGTCTGAAAAGCATTAGGAAAGGGTTCTACTTTTCATAGGTTCTGTAGAAAATTAAGGAATGGGCAAACTGTCACTGCAATCATTTTGTGAATGATGTTGTGGTAGAGATTGATCAGTCCTACTAGGTAATAAGAGGAGAGAGTACTGGAGCAAGGGTAGATGGTCAGGGTGGACATAAAATCCTGCACAGCTAGATTTGCTGTACTCATTGGAGACAGGGAGTAAGGTTTTCCTCACACAGTGAGGAAATCATAGACAACAAGGACAATCTGGACATCATCCACAATGTGTGTATCCAAAGTCATTGTGTGCTTAATACAGTTAAAATGCAATATGATTTTTAATAGCTATTATTTCAATTATAAAGTCAAAACTTATAGCTCATAGTGTTCCCATTGCCTAGAATCTTCAACTAGAAAGTAATTTAGGAAATACCATATCCCTATTAATTTTTAAAGAAAAGTTTTGCTTTATTTGTTTACAAATATCCATTATTAAAGATAGATAAACTATCTTGGGGCTCCACATCCTTCACCTTTTAAAAGTAGTCTGTAATGCCTTCAAAAGAAAGGAAATTTTGCTATCACTTGTACCAAGAACGATGATAATCATTTTACTATAAGCATAGTATTCGGTGGTACAAAGCATTTAAAACTTTCAAATGCATTTTCTTTTAATAATTCTTGTATGTTTCAAATTTGAAGCAACCATATACCTCCAGATTTACTGTGCTTTATTTGATTCTAATCAATCATGGTCAGGAAAGCTGACTTGACCCAGAAAAATTATAAATGTGTTAAAATTGCAAGAAAAGACATAGTAAGACTGAAATATGTGTGCCTCAAATAAAAATTACAATTAACACTATCATAAACTATATTTCAGGAGGCAACATAGACCATTCAAGTGCAAATAATTACTGAATAAATAAGGTGACATTTAGAAATTTAATATAACCCAAAGAGCTGTGAAAATCAATTAATCAAAAATAGCCTGTTCGAAAATAAATGCAACAGGTACAAATGAAATCATATTTTAACCTCTAATTTATGTTTGTCCTGAATCATATCTGCTAGACAATATTCAAAAAATGTTAGACCTTTCCCCAAGGACAATATCTTCTGGATTAAGTGTGCTAGGATAATTTCTCTTGCTACTCACACACAACTCAGACAGATCTAATAATATATATTGATATTTAACTTTCTTCATTGTCCAGTAACTTAAAAATGTCTTCATCCATGAGATTTTATTTCCATTTGTACAAAACTGTGCTCAAAACTCTACTTATCATAGGTACATTTAATACTTTTCAATTTGAAATTTAATTCAGTAAATACTTATTAGTAAACTATTCTGTTTTACCGGTTTGGATAAGAAGAGTCCCCCAGTAACCTCATGTGATAGACAATGCAGGAATGTTCAGAGGTGAAATGATTAGATTATGAGAGATATAACCTAAGCAGTGGATTAATCCATTAGACATATTAATAATTTAAAATGACTACTGTGCTGGATGGTAACTGTAGGCAAGTGGGGTGTGGCTGGAGGAGGTGGGTTACTGAGGGCATGCCTTAGATATTTTGCATTTTGTCTCTGTCTCCCCTCACCCTCTTTCTGCTTCCTGGCTGCCATGCCCTTATTCCATGTTGTCCTACCTCAGGCCCAGAGCAGTGAGGTGACTGACAGTGGACTGCACCTCTAAAACCATGAGCCAATAGGACCTTTGTCTTCTCTAAGTTGTCTTTCTCAGTGACAAAAATCAGACTAACACATCTGTTTTATGCCATATGCCTGGTTTGGTAGAAATTATAAAACAAATAATAGAACAATGCTCTGAATCACTGTATTTTCTCCCTCCCTTCCTCTTCTTTTTTCTGCCTTTTCTACAGTTCTTTCCTCCTTTATCTTTTCCCACTTTGTTTTTTCTTCATTCCTTCCATCTAAGAATAAAATTATTACATGAGATATGTTCTTCCTCAGGGAGGTATATGTAAGAAAATTGTATTGGTAGTTATTATCTATTTAAGACAATATCTACAAAAATATTGTGTCCAAAACAAAATAGGCAATTTAAGTCAAACTTTTAAAAAGAATGTGATCTTATATATTAGCAATATTACTCAGTTAAGTGAAAATAGAAAAGGAAGTTTAGAACTACATGCAATAACCATTAAAGGATTGCTTTTCATTTATTTATTACATCTGTATGTCCCCTCAATTACATTTATTTTTAATTGACAAAAATTATGTCTTTATGATATGTAACATGATGTTTTAAATAAAATGTGCTTATTTTGGAATGGTCAAATCCACCTAATTAATGCACGATTGCCTCACATTTTTATTTTTTGTGGTGAGAACACTTAAAATTTAGTATCATTAGTTTTTCAAATAGACATTTAAAATATTGTTATTAACTATCACATATTGTACAATTAATTGCTTGCTACCTCCACCCCCAACGCCAGGGAATTTTCTTTCTACTCTGTGTCTGTAAGTTCTTCTTTATTAGATTTCACACATAAGAGAGATCATGCAATAATTGTTTTCTGTGCTAGGCTGTTCTGTAAATGTTCAGAACAGAAGCAATATTTTCCTGAATATTTTAAAGAGGAACATATATATGTATTTATATATATGAAGGGACTCACTGTACATTTTTAAAAATTAATACACATATCACATCATATATATATATATATATATATATATATATATATATATATATAGAGAGAGAGAGAGAGAGAGAGAGAGAGAGACTCACTATATATAACATTTTTAAAAATTAATTCATCCATTGATAGATTGAGTTCACACTTTGGGCATTTTAAATGTTAGAATGAACACAAGGGTGCATATATTTGAAATCTTTTCAATATACCAATTTCATTTCCTTTGCAGATGGACTTAAGAGTTGGATGCTGGACCATAAGATTGTTTTCATTTTTTGAAGTATGTAAAGGCTGTTTTCCACAATGGCTGCACTAATTTACATTTTTACAAATAGTATGTGGGAAAAAGGGCATCCCTCTTCTCCACATATGTACTAACATCTGTTGTATTATTTCGTCTGTATAATAGTCATTCTAACAGTTGTTAGGTGATATTGTGATTTTAGTTTGCATTTCCTTGATGATTAATAATGCTGTGATTTGTTTCTCATATACTTTTGGCCATTTCTGTATCTTCTTTTGAAAAATACATATTCATATCTTTGGCCATTTCTTTTTTTCCTTCTGCTTTCTTTTTTCTTTTTCTTTCTTTCTTTTTTCTGGGTAACATCTTTATTTGGTACCCAAAGCTTTTTATTCTAGCCAAATAATCTCAGTGTCAAATCGCCAAAACAGAACAAAATACAAAAGAAATTTAAAGGTAAACACATACAAATACACTCACACATACATTCTCTGCTCATACCACTGCTATTACCACCAACAACATAAAAACTGCTACAATCATTAAACTAAAAATAAGTGCAAAATGTCCACAAAAACATTAATGCTTTAAGAATTATTGAATTAAAGTTATTTTAACCAAACATTACATTTCTAAGGAAGCATTCTATTTTCATATAAAATTTTAGGGGCCAGTGTCAATTGAGTCACAGTGTTTAATCAAGCATCAGCAAGATTGTTTTGTAAAAGTCCAGATACTTTATATTTTTTTCTGTTCCTCTTATTTCTTTTTTTAATTGATTTTTTAAAAAAAACAAGTGACAGCAGAATGCATTCCAATTCTTATTACACGTATACAGCACAATTTTTCATATCTCTGGTTGTATATAAACTATGTTGACACCTAGTGTCTTCATACATGTACTTTGGATAATGATGTCTATCACATTCCACCATCCTTGCTAATCCCCTGCCTCCTCCCTTTCCCTCTCTTCCCTCTTAATCAGGTTATTTTATTGCTTTTAAGTCATTTAAATTTCATCTGTATCTTGGATGTTAACATATGATGAGATGTATGGCTTGCAAATATTTTCTCCTATTCAAGAAAAAGTTGTCCATTCATTCTCTTGATTATTTCCTTTATTGATCTTACATCCTACAATTTTATTCAATTAAATTTCATGCCAATAAGTTTTTTATTATATTAATATATATGTATATATGTGTGTGTATATATGTGTCTTTCTCTTGCCTCATTGACATATCTGTCTTATTACTGATGTTATAGGAAAAGTTTTTATAATTTCATCATTGAATATAACGTGATAGCTTTTATTATTTACCTTCCTTCTTTACCTATGTTGTTGAGAGTTTTCATAATGAAAGGTTGTTGAATATGATCAAATGATTTTTCTGTATCTATTGAGATGAACACATAGATTTTGGCCATCATTCTGTTCATGTGATGTATATCATATTTATAGATATATTTAAAGATGTGTGCATGCTTAGCTGTTCTTTCATCCCTCTGATAAAGCTCATTTGATCCTTAACAACAGCATTTTAATGTGCTGTTGCTGTATTTTACTGACATTTTGTTGAAGATTTTGCATATATTTCTTTGGGGATATTGGCCTATAATTTCATTTATCTCTCCTTTTTTTCTTCCTTCCTTTCTTTCTTTCTTTCTTCCTTCCTTGCGTTCTTCCTTCCTTCCTTCATTTCCTTCCTTCCTTCCTTCCTTCCTTCCTTCCTTTCCTTCCTTCCTTCCTTCCTTCCTTCCTTCCTTCCTTCCTTCCTTCCTTCTTCCTTCCTTCCTTCCTTCCTTCCTTCCTTCCTTCCTTCCTTCCTTCCTTCCTTCCTTCCTTCCTTCCTTTCTTTCTTTCTTTCACACCCAGAGCTTGAATCTAGGGGCTCCTAACCATTGAACCACATCCTCAGCCCTTTTTGTAGAGACAGGGTCTCACTAAGTTGCCTAGGGCCTCATTACAGTGCTGAGCCTTGCTTTGAACTCATGATCCTTGTGCCTCAGCCTTAAGAGCCACTGGGATTACAGGTGTGTGTCAACCATGCCTGGCTGTAATTTAATTTTCTTACAGTGTCCTTGTCTGGGTTTGGCATCAGGACAATTTTGTCCTCATAAAATGAATTTAGAAGTACTCCCCTCCTTTCAATTTTTGTGTTTGACCAAAATAGGTTTTAATGTTCCTTTGTTTTGTTTGTTTGTTTTTTATGTCTAGTAGAAGTCAGCAATATGGCTCTTAAGTCTTGGGTTTTTCTTTGACTAGGAGAATTTTTTTTTTAATTTGTTCTAATTAGTTACACATGACAGTAGAATGCATTTTGACACATTGTACACAAATGGAACACAGATTCTCATTCCTCTGGCTGTACGTGGTGCAGAGTCATACCAGTAGTGCAATCATACATGAAAGTTGGAGAATTCTTGTTATTGATTGGATTTTCTTGGTGTTTATTAAGTTGTGAGATTTTCCTCTATTTTTATGATTCAGTCTTGGTAAGCTATATGTGTCTAGGAATTTATCCATTTCATCTGTGATATGTAATTTGTTGCTACATTATTGTTAATAGTATTATCTTATTTTCTTTGGCTTTTCTCTGAGCTCAGTTTCAATATCCCCTGTTTGTTTATGATCTTATTTATTTGAGTCTTCTATGTTTTTTCCTTAATATATGTAAAGGATTTTAAAATTTTTATCTTTAGAAAAAAATAACTCATTGTTGATATTTTATATTATTGACCTAGTATCCATTTCATTTATTTATTCTGTGTTCTTCATTATTTCCTCCTTGTACTAATTTTAGGCTTATTTTCTTTTTGATTTTCTTGTTGTTTTGTTGTTGTTATTGTTTAGTTTGGGGTTTTTTTGGTGTGTTTGTGTGCTGGGGATTGAACCCAGGGGAGCTTAGCCACTGAGCCACATCCCCAGACTTATTCTATATTTTTTCTATTTAGAGACCAGTTCTCGCTGAGTTGCTTAGGGATTTGCTAAATTGCTGAGTCTGGCTTTGATCACAATACTCCTGCCTTAGCCTCTGGAGCCACTGGGATTATAGGAGTGTACCCTGTGCCTGGCAGTAAATTGTCTACTTGAAATCCTTCTATATTTACTGCTACAAATTCTCTTCATTTTAGTTGCAGCATCCCATAATTTTTCAAAATTTACATCCATTTATGGCATTGTTTATATCAATTGTAAATTTTTCAAAAGTTTTAAATTTTAAGATCAAAGAATGATTTTAAAAATAATCATTAAACTATACAAGCTAAAATTAAATTATAGAGTAGTCTTCAAGGAAACACAATCTTATAATTCCTAGGCTAATCAAGAATCAATACTTCACTTAGTAATCACCTAAAACATCTTATTAGAAGCTATGCAACCAGGGAGCTGGGGATATAGTTCAGTTGGTAGAGTGCTTGCCTCATATGCATAAGGCCCTGGGTTCAATCCCCAGCACCATCAAAAATTTAAAACAAAACAAAACAAAACAAAAAAAAACTATGTGACCAAACTACCATTCAGAATAGTTAATTTCTCTTGAGATATTTTACTTATTGTCTCTTTATTATAAACATCAGTTTCATTTAGATACCATTAATTTCAAGGAAGAGGATATACATACACTGGGTTACTATCAAGGTTCTTTCTTCACATCATACTAGAAATTGGCTGTTGAGGATTGATCATTTCATAGTGTCAAAGATGCCACATAAGGTCTATCTTTCACCATTCTTGCTAAAATGACCTCATTTCTCGGGCTGGAGCTTCTGATTACGAAAGGTCTGCTGTAGCTCCCTAAGTGACATTTTCTTAAAAATGCACACAGAGACTTTGTCATTGCTTGTCATTTCTATCATGTTTTTCTTCTTTTTTCCTGCTACATCATCATTAATTAGGAAGATAATTTTTTTCTAAGATGGCTCACAGCACATGTGGCTTTATTTATTTTTTGTTTTGTTTTGTTTTTTTGATAGAGTATGGCACAGTGCTTCCTCAAATGTAAAAAAAAAAAAACTAAGAATAGCAGGATATAAGAGAGAAATGAAAGCTGACTTGGTAAAAAAAAAAAAAAAAAAACAAAACAAAAACTGTGGCAACCATTACATTCTACATGTACAAAAATAGTAAATGAATTTAAATCATTTCATCATGATAAAGAGCAACTTATATTTAAATAACTGTAAAATAACAGTGCTTATCTCATCAAGTATGAGAAACAATGTAAATTAGCAAAATGAGAATTGAGACAAAAACATACAGAATAAATGAGCACATGGGTTATTTAATATCAATTTTTTAAAATCTATAATTGGCTAAAATTGAATTACACAGAGGTTCTCAAGGATATACACACCTATAATTACCGGACTAAACCAGGAGCCAGGGTACACTCACAGTGCTTAATATAACGCTGCGATATAATAACACTTACATGGTCTTTAATGATATACAAATTTGCCGAGGTCAATAACCTATACAATTCAGCTTTGTGATTAAGTCTTCTATTATTTTTCTTCTAGAAAAAAAATTAGTTTTATATGCCAAGGAATCGATTGATTACAACTGAATGCTCAAGGACTCTATGAGGTCTCTCTACTGTAGCTGAATCAAGCTTGCAGTATTTCTAAGCATATGGATTAACTGTTACTTATCTTCACCCTCCATCCAAATAACAGATGATATCTGCTCTGTCTTACAGAGTTTCTTTTTATGAATGTTTATCACAGCCTTTTACCAAAAACCTATAAGTAATTTCTACACAGATTTCTGGAGCCTCAATGTTCTTTGTTTAGATTCTTTCTTATAAACCACTCTACAAATTCTGCTTCAGTAGCTCCAAATATCATTCTGCTTCCACAGCAAAATATAAGTTTTTGTTCATGTTTGTCTTTTCTTCTCTTTGCTAGTGTCAATAAGGTTGGTCTGGACAAAACACCAGCTGGAACCTGAGTTTTACTGGGTGGATTGCCTTTTCTTAGGGACTACGCCAATGTCTGGCCAATACCTAAAAATCATTTGCTTCACATATTTTGTGCAGTTTTTCATCTGTTCATGCTGAATGGGAATGTATAACAGAAACGGCAATGCATTATAACACACAAAACACTTTTAAACATATTGTCTATAATATGCTTAGTCCCTTGGGCTTGATTTTCCCAATTTTGTTAGTGAGACAGGGAGTTTACTCATAGAATAATAAGAATGATAAGGAACATTTATGAAACAACTGGCATTTACCCATTATGTAGGACTTTGTTGAGATGGAAATATAGCAACAGGTTAAAATGACAGAATATATTCAACTGAACAAGGCAAATCACTACTGTTACATTAAAGGTAATTACAAATATAGGAAGTGTAATTAACCCCAGAATGAGTACTAAGCTTGGTTCTACATTGAAGCATGTAATTAAAATCCATTCTGGGAATATTGTATGAGAAGCATACAACAGTCTTCAATACAATACAAAGAATAATGTAGAAGCCCAGTGGGCTAAATAAGAAAGTTAAATCCTGGGAGTTAATCAATAAATGACTAGTTCCTTTAAAAGACTTTTTTTCTTAAGTCCTGTCTTTAGGAAAAATAGATTAGTTTGAGAATTGAAATTTGGCTGAGGGCATGAGGTGCTTAGTACCTGTGCATGAACTGTGAAAGAAAGCTTCTGGGGTGACGACAGGATGAGCCCCTCATAGGGCATTTTGAATGTATTTTCCTTTAACAATCGGGTTAAAAATTCTCCACAACTCTAAAACAGAAAGGGTGGATATTTACCTGAAAAATTCATCAACTTCACTCTATTCTGATCCTCGTTACTGCTAACCTCTCCATTTGGCATTAGCTCTATAACTAGGGACTCTGCAAAAACCAAGCCCAGACACATGTACCTGTGTAGTTATGAATACATTATGTAAATTCTTCATCAATCTTAGTTTCCAGATGTGCTAATAGCACCTACATATATGGGGTCTTGATAAACATGAATGTAAAGTGCATGATTCATTGTGTTCTATAAATATCAACTAGTCATAGTTGATATTTATAGAACACAATGAATCAATGATATTTATAGAACACAATGAATTTTGGCATGCCAAAGGTGGAAAAAAAAAACCTTTTTCCTATTATCTTTTTATATAATAATTCTATTACTGGAGTACTTCTTTCAATTTGAATCAATCTTAAAGAACATTTGGATGTCAATCTATTGGCTAATCATAATATCACTAAGTTATTATGTTAATATAGTGATGAGTTGGTGGGAGAGACAATCAGTGTATTTTAATTGCATTAATACATAAGTGAATTTCTATATCCTACACATTTACATGAATGTGTTATTATAACAGGAGAGAATGGTATTCAAGTATCACAGTTCTGTTACAAAGAAATTTGCCAAAAGATCTGCTCCAATAAATTTTTATATGATTTTTATTAATTTCTATTTAGAAGGATAAAGTACAAATATGACCTGTTAAAATTGAGATGAAGTATTAATCCATATAAACTGGAAAACTGAGAGAACACTTCTAAACTTTCTAATAATTTACCATTATAATATAAGCAGGAGATAACTCTCAGTATAAAGATGTATTAAAGTGAGAATAAATTAAATTATTGTAGGGTATGGAATAATTACCATAGAAAGTGAACTACATGAAGAAATTGTTTCTTTCCAATTTCAGTTTTACTACAAATCTAAACCCACAATTCATACTATAAGCTAGATATTTTCAATCTCAAAATATAGATGAATAAATACTAATTGAGAAATTTTTCTAAACTCTGCAATTTCTTCAATAGAACTGATAATATTATTGTATAGGAAATATTATAATAAAACCAAGCCATTTACTAAATTACCCATGAGTTTAATTTTATTTCTAAGAGGCTAAGAGTATAATTGTTGACTCAATTATTCCAAAAAAATATATATCTAGGTTAGTACCTATTTATTAGGTAATTACACCCACACTCACACATATTGCTTTGCAAATTATTCCAAAAAGAGTTCAACAATTATCTTTTATTTTTTATTAGCTGTTCTAATTATTTTTTAACTAAACCCATGGATTTTCCCAAAACAGTGAGCCACAGATATTACACACACACACACACATATATATATATATATATATATATATATATATATATATATATATACAAATATGTACATATATATGGGCACACACCTACACAAACACACACACACACACACATATTCCTGAATTACACAGTGTGTCATGGGATACTTTTAGGGAAGCCATCAATGGGCAGGGAAGACCTAAAACATATCTGAGAAGCCTATGATTAGAAATATTCTCTTCAATCCATTTTGTTATAATAAATGCTTACATGAAGGGTTTGTTTTATAAAATTGAAAAATCTATTTTTATAGTAAGTATACACAATTGCAAATGATTCTTTCTCCCTTATAATATCAGGAAAATTTATTACTCTGTAAAATCAACCTAGCCTACATTTCCCTTCTGAATTTTAAATTCCTAGAAGTCAGGGATTTTTTTTTTTTTTTTTTTTTTTGGTCAGGACTGCCAACCATACTTCTCTCTTCTCTGTCCTATTTTGAGTACTCAGGGAACATTATTCTAATAATATTAATCCTCCTTCTTTGGGAATTATTATTTCTTGTTTTTACTGAAACTTCCTTTTGTTTGATCTTCATCACTGACTAATTCATCCATTTGCTATACAACGTCTACTTTTTATTGAGCAAAACTCTGTGTTGCTTTTCTCCATCTCCCTCTCCTCTCCTTCCTCCTCTCACTCTCTCCTACTCCTATTTTCTCTCAGGTGATCAGTTCCTGAGGATTTTCATATATAATCTTCATTGTTGATATCTCACCTGTTCAGTTCCTATAGGGCGATGTGAGTAAGGTCAACTTGTGTAGAAAATGTTATTGTGATATATCAAGGAATTGCTGAAATTAACAAAAGTCTGTAGACTGGGTAAAAATCTGTGTTCCTGTTCAGATTTACTCTATCGTCTATTAAAATAATATCTAATTATATGATAAAACATAAGGTTTGCATTTAAGTTTTATATTTGCATATGTCAACTTAATAAACTAAGAATAAACTGGTCAAGGATTTGACTTCTTTTTGTCTTTGTAATACAAGTAATTTATGTATACCTGATTTGGAGTGTATTACCTGGATAGCTATGACTAGATATATTCTTTTTTTATTGGTTGCTCAAAACATTACAATGATCTTGACATATCATATTTCATACATTTGATTCAAGTGGGGTATGAATTCTTATTTTTCCACGTGTACAGATTGCAGGATCAAATTGGTTATACATCCACGTTTATGCATACTGCCATACTAGTGTCTGTTGTATTCTTCTGCCTTTCCTATCCCTTTCCTATCCCCCTTCCCCTCCCTTCCCCTCCCCCTATCATCTCTCTCTACCCCATCTACTGTAATTCATTTCTCTCTCTTTTTCCCCCCTTTCCCCCTCACATCCTCTTATATGTAATTTTTAGATATATTCTTGAAGGGAGAAATGGCCAGATGAGACAATAGCATTTGATATAAGGACTGAGACAAATGAGTGTAAATTGAAGGTATGAGGTTAAGAGAGAATTTTTCATTGAGGAAGGACAATTATAGAAAAGGTTTAGATATGGAAGACTATAGGACATGTTAGGGACCATGGTGGCCCCTGCAAATAGATGAACATGGGATAAAGAAATAATGGCTTAAATTAAAATAGGACAAATTATAAAGGCCAAATCATCATATTTTAAAAAATTAGTGCTATTGTGTATAATTAATGTATATAGCATGCATGATGTTGTGTGTACATATAGAAAGTAAAAAAGTTACTATAGTGTAGCAAATTAATATATCTATTATCTTATATAATTACTCTTTTTTTGTCTGACTGGCAAGAGCAGCTAAAACCTGCTCATTCTGCATCAATTCCCTATATATCACAGTTTTATTACCTATAGTCCTCATACTATGCTTAAGATCTAAAACTTGTTCACACTATTTTCCCTACCATTGGCCCTGCCAAACACTTTATTTTACACTACTTGATTTTTTTTAAGATTCTAAGTGTAAGTTTGATCATGCAATTTTTTTTTCTTTCTGGGATTTGAATTATTTAATTTATCCTAGTGCCCTTTATGTTCATTCACTCATATAGCAACTGGTGGCATCTCATAACTTTTATGGCTGCATAATAGTCCACTGTTTGTATATATCACATCTTTCTTTACCAATTAGTCCATTAGTGAACATATAATTTTGTTTCTATGTCTTGACTTTTGTGCATAGTACTTTGATTGACATTAAAGTATAGATAGCTTTATAAGGTAGTAATCTCATTTTGGGGTGCGTATACTCAGAAGAAGAATTTCTGGATTAAATAGTAGCTCTGCTTCTAATTTATCTAGAAACTTCTCTATTGTTTTCTATACTGTTTCTATTAATCTACATCTTTACCAACAGTGTACAAGACTTTGCTTTTCTCTCCTAATCAACATCTTAATGAAGCCTGGAAACTTTAGTTTTAAAGGGAATAACTTAAGCAGTATTGGGAAACACAGAGTTGGGGCCATAATCGAAGGTGTATACAGTGCCTAGAGATTTAACACTAGTCAGACTGAAGAATTCAGCATAGTTGAAGAAAAAAATACTGTGTTTCAGTTGGTATAATTCCAAGTTTGAGATTAACCTGGGACATTCATGTAATTTCTATTAGCAATTATGGTATATGAACATGTACTTTGAAAATATTGTGGTGAGGAGGCCATTTAACTGAGAAAGTCAGCATAGTAGTCCTGAGCATTCTAGATATTGGTGTCATGAGACATCCAAGGGCTGTGTGTGTGAGCTATGCACATTTGAGCATATGAGTGAACTGGTTTGGCCTTGTGCGATGATTGGACTATGTGACACAAAAATGCCTTTCCTCTCACTCTGCCTGTGATCTCACACAGCACCTGAGATGTGACTTGCCAAAATGTCAATCAATCTGCTGACCACAAGACATCACCAAGCAAGACTCCACCTTTTGAAACCCTACCTTTTGCCTTATTTGAGTGGAACATTCTTTCGAATGTCCTCTCCCCAATAAATAGCCGGGGGATTAGATGTGCTCGCTCTCTTGCCTCTTGCCTCCCTTGCTCCTCTTGCCTGCCAGAATGGGAGATGACCCTTGAGGTTGCAAAAACTTCTCTGACCCCTCCAAAAAGGTATTTTGTATTTGTGCCATCATGTAGAGTGACCCTAACTCTGTTGCCCACATAGGATGTTGGCGACAAATTGGTACACATGAAAAACTTTTTACTTGTTATTTATGTATATATTTGACTGATTAATATGTTAATATATTTATTTGATTTATAGTTATATTAATATATGCATTTGAAAATACTCCCTAAGTGTTCATCCTTGTAGTAAACACAGGAAGTATAAGTAGTAGTATGACTAGAAACCTGTTAATGAGGAACATAAAGACAGAGAATCATTAATCTTAAAAACACATACATTCCCTGCACTAATATACCTATTTCAAATCTTACACATTAAAGTGAAAATTTTAGAGGATACTTCTATTTATAGAACTGAATAAAATTATAAAATGAAATACATAAAGAATAATATGGAGAGAACAACTATTAAAAGACAAAGAAAATTTAGGAATATCCCAAGAGTAGTTACAGAGTTGAAATTTGTGACTAGTACTTGTGTGTTTTTTTTTTTTTTTTTTTTAAGAACTTGTTGTTCTGTCTTTGGGAGACTAGACTCAGCCAGCATTATAATTGCCACATATTTTTTATTGGATTTAGCACACTTTTCTAACAGAGCTTCCTGGGTCTGGATGAAGGCCTTTGCATATAAACTAGATCAACAAATTGCCCCCATCCTTGGATAAGTGTTGCTCTTTAATCATATTAAGTGATTGAAAGCATATCTGAATGTCATTTGCAATGTTGTGAACATAACATGCTCCTTTAAGAGGTCAAAGAACATTTAATTTTTAAAATAAATTAATCTTTTAAATGTTCAACATTAATAGAGCTAAAACTATCATAACCAATGTAACCACACAAATTGAGATGAGCTAAAAAGAAAAAGAACTTTGACTTAGGTCTAATGTTTTGAGATTAGTATTGCCGATTTGTTTTCTGAATTAATGATGGGGCAATTCAATTAACCTTTTGCACGTGATGTGTGTTGGTATAAGCAATTTATTACTGCCTGCTTTTTCACTTTCCAGATTGAATCCAATGATGATGTTACTTTATAATGGAGAAGAAACTCAAACATGCTAGATAGATGATTCATTTCCTTAGTTTTAATATATAAAAATGTTTTCACAAGAATGCATGTATGTACAATCTTTGTTAGGTACATCAATGCATGGGAATGGTTTCAACTTATGTATGGAAATACATTTTTTAGGTTATTACAAAGTTACTTCACTTTTATTTTTAGATAATACATAAAAATATAAAAAAGTGTACGTATTGAATGAAGTACTGTTTTAGTCATCTTAGAATTGCTGTGACCAGAAATCCTAATGAGAACAACTTAGAGGAAGAAAAATTTCTTTGGGCTCGTGGTTTCTGAGGTTAAGCCCATGGTCTGCTGACTCTATAGCTCTGGGAAGGGTGTTAAACAGAGGGAGGCAGTTCAGGACATGGCAACCAGGAAGCAGAGAGGGAACTCCACTTGCCATGTACAAAATATAAAACCCAAAGACACACTCACAGTAATCTACTTCCTCCAGCCAAACCCAAACAGCCTAGAGTTACCACCCAGTTAACCCACATCAGTGAATTAATCCACTGATTATGTTACAATTCTTATGCTATAAGAATGCCATCCCTGAGCATTCCTGCATCTCTCACATGTGCTTTTGTGGAACACCTCATATGTAACTTCTAACAGTACATGAAATGTTCCAACATATATTAATAAAGTTTAAATCTCATTCAAACATTTCACTTTTTCGTATGAGGAAAACTTAAAAATATTTCTTCTAGCGTTTGAAATGTACAGTACATTATTGTTATGTATAGTCACCCTGTTGTGCAATAGCACACCAAAATTTCTTAGTCCCATTCTAACTAGGGCTCAGTACTCATTTATTAACTTTTACTTTTCCCACCCCCCCATGTATATAATACATATTTTAAATACCCAAGATATTTTAAATATTGTAAGATAAATTTTCCCTTAATATATATATTACTACTCTTCATTTTCACTTGAAAGTAATTTGTAATTAGGAATTAACCACATAGTTGGAGCATAAAAATCTGTATAAGATATTTGTGTTGTGTGTGTGTGTGTGTTTTGAAGGGAATCATGAGCTATAACAGACACTGCAAACTAAATACACTCTACAAGTATATTGATGATCCAAACTTGTCACTTTTGCCATATTATTAGTATGTTGTTTTGCTATCACTCTTACTTCAAATTTGAATTTAAAACTTTTTCTAAAACTTAGAATACAATGGGGGCTCTGGAAAGAGTTAACATAATAATGTTTATATTGTGATACCTAGATCTTTCTGGCAAGCTTCTGAGTATCATGTTTGAGAAGCTCATTCTTTTTTTTAAGCAAATTTTTTGAGATATAATTGACATGCCAGACAATTATCATTTAAAATGTAAGATGTAATGTCTTTAAGTGTACTCAGAGTGTGCAACCATCACCAATTTAAATATTTTTATTGGAAATTTCAAGTAAACAATGAAGTAATATTAACTATAGTCACTATGCTATACATTAGATCCCAAGACATCATTCATCATACAACTGAAAATTTGTACCTTTTGACAACCATCTCCCTATTTCTCCCAACTTCTAGTCCCTGGCAAACACCATTATTTGCTGAAAGACCGTTAATGTTCTCAACTTCACAAACACTCTCCCTTCAAAAGTCCCAAAACTAAAGAAATTATGTGAGGGGAGGGATGTATCAACCAAGCAGGTTTTAATAATGTCTCACAACAACAATAACAAGAAAACAAACTTTTTTATTGCCCCCAAAGAAACTCAATACTACATAGCCAACCCATCCCTTAGAGCCCTAGAAAATCACTAATCAACTTTCTCTCTGTTAATTTCCCTTTTCTGGAAATTTGTATAAAGGGAATCATAGAATATGTGGCTTCAAGGTTCATCCATGTTGCAGAATGTATCAATACTTCATTTCCTTTTTTATTAATTGTGATTTTATTTTTAAGAGAAGTGTTAAATTCATAGTAAAATTGAAAGATACATAGATTTCCCATCTGCTCTTCTTCATTTATTTTTACTGTCAAATAATATTTTATCTTCAAATAAACTGAAGCTCAGTGATCTCATGTGATTGGTGAATTAACATATGGAGCTATGTGGAAAATCTTTTTGTTTGTTTGTTTCTGGCTTACATGACAGATTTTTTTTAATGTATCACATTTTTTTAAATTAGAAGCCAAATATTGAAATGTTTGCAGTTTTGGTTTCTTCTGTGATTACTGAAATAACTTGATCTTTGACTTGTAGATAGCTCTATTCTTCTCTCTCTTCACATAGTTTTCCTTCTATGATTATCTCTGTGCCCAAATTTCTTATTTCATAAGGATGCATATTGCTAGATTAGGACACATGCTAATGACATCATTTTAACTGGATTATTTCTATAAAGACCATCTATTTTTTTTTTTTAAAAAAAGGTTTTTTGAGGTACTGAGATTTGTAACATTTATATATGAATGCATCAGTGGAGTACAGTTCAAAAACTGGCATGTGGCATTCATGATTTTTAATTTTATTTTAATTCATTTATTTATTTTTTGAATTTGTATTTGTTCTTTTTAGTTACACAAGACAGTGGAATCTATTCTGATATATTTATAGAAGCATGGAATATATCTTACTCTAATTAGAATTCCAGTCTTGTGGATGTACATAACGGTGAGATTCACTGTGGTATATTCATATATGTATATAGGAAAATTATGTCAGATGCATTCCACTGTCTTCCCTCTCCCTTCCCTTCAATCCCCTTTGTCTAATCCACTGAAGTTCTATTCTTCCCCATTCCCTTGTTGTATGTTAGCATTACCATACCAGAGAGAACAATCTTTGTTGGCGGGGATTGGCTTATTTCACCTAGTATCATAGTCTCCGGATCCATCCATTTTATGGTAAATGTCATAAAATCATTCTTAAATGGTCAGAACACAGCATTGCTTAAAAAGACCCCAAGACTAACGCTTACTACAATGCCTAGCTTATATTGCACATGGAATAAATGTTATTTTTCTGTGTTGGTGAATATCACTTTCTTAAAATCCCATTTATTATTCTAGTGAAAACTAAAAAAGACCACTGTGGGCATAGTGATCAAAAGAAATATTTTGTAACCCTCTGTCATTTTTAGGGAAAGCTGACTTTACTATCCTCTTACCTTTCCAAATCTCTGTACAATATAGGTTGTATCTCCCACATTCTTGAGAGTTTTAAGGAGTTATAATTGCAGCTTTCTCTTAGGCTTTAAAACTCAATATTTTATTTACTAATTTTTTATTGGTATTGTTAGTGAGTATTCCAAGTGTTGGTGTAGATATTGAAGATATGTAAATTTTTCAGTGAAGCTCAAATTATACCACCCATTTCTTCTATATCTATATTCAGAACACTTAATTTCACCAACAATCCTCACAAATATGTTTACCTGATGGAGTAATCAACTTGAGCATTCTTAAAAAAAAAATATATATATATATATATATATATTAAATTTTTTTTGGCAAGCAATTATAGTACTTATTGAGTGCAACATAATATTCAATACATATTCAATACATGTAAGTAATGTATATGATCAAATTAACATTATTAATTATATCTTTAAACATTTAACATTTCATTATGTTGCAAATCTTCAATTTTTTCTAGTTATTTATAAGATATAATAAATGATCACAAACTGTATTCACTTTACAATTCCGTAGCTATAGAAAATAAATCTTATTCCTCCTATCTAACTGTGTGTTAATAATTGGTGTTATCTAATAGTTCTTTATCTCATCTCTTCATATTTCCTCACCTCTAGTAACCAATATTCTACTCACTACTTCTATGAAATCTTTTTTTTTTTAATTTGCTTTTACATATGATTGAGAAAACATGATATTTGTCTTTCAGTGTTTTGTTTATTTCACTTAAAATGCTGTCCTAGTTCCATCCATTTTGCCACAAATCACATGATTTTATTCTTGTTCATGGATAAATTATATATATATATATATATATATATATATATATATATATATATATATATGGCATATATATATACATATATCACATTTTCTTTATTAATTAATCAGTGAATTTATTAGATGATTTCAATGACATTCTTCAGAGAAATAGAAAAAAAAAAAACCCTTAATATCTGTATGGAACCACCAAAGAACCCAGTCAGTAAAAAAAAAATAAAAAATAAAAATAAATGAGATTAAAAAATCAGGTATTAGAAGGACAGATTTATAGGCAACATAATACCTGACCTTGAAACATACATCAAAGCTGTAATAACCAAAACAATATGGTATTTGCATATAAACTATTATAGGCCAATGACACATGATAGAAAACTCAGAAATAAATTTACAATTCTATAGCCAATTGCTCTTCAACTAAGACCTCAAAGACATACATTGAAGAGTCTTTTCTATAAATAGTTCTTTTTATGGCTACAGCTTGATAATTTTAAGCAGAAAAAAAGCTTCAGTTAGTAAATAATTGAAATTTTAAATTAATTTAAATTTGCCAGGTTTTATTAAGAAATATTGTATCTGATAGTTCTATTAAGAAAAATCATCATTAAAATGTCTTTAATATTTTTGAAAATGTAGACATCTAAGTTTTCATTTGATCATTCAACTTTGGCAAGAGTAGACTTATTAACAACATATGAATCATTCATTTTCTCTTGACCTGATATCAATTGGCTTTCAACTTGGTTCTCATTATTTTCACTTTCCTTTTCTGGTTGATGTGGATCAGTTCAGTAGTCTGCTAGAATGCATAGGAAGATTTTTTGGAAATATTGATAATGATCACACTATTAAATGTTCTCTAACCCTGAAATGCTAGACAACTTTCAGTAATTTTGTCCTTAATCTAGTTTATTTTTATTTATAAATATTTTGTATGAAGAAATATATATTATCCTATAAAACAGTATAAAAGTTCTCTTACACAGAGGAAATAAAATGTTTTAAATTTCAGTGACGCATTCAAACAGACCAAAGCTTTATTTCTTATATTACCTATATTAAGCCAGGATAAAACTTTATTAGTAATCAAGAAAATGCATGTTAAAATAATTGTAATTAGTCTATACCATAAATTTGGAAACTCTTCTGTAAGTTTCTCATAAATCTAAATGTAAATATACCATATGACCCCCAGATTATATTCTCTTTATTTACACAAGAGTTATGAAAATTTATGATTATAAAAATTTTGCATAAGAACAGCTTCTCAACTCCTGTGCCCACTGCCTTTGGAATAGAGAAAATCTTCAAATACTTTTCATGTTCCTTCAAAGGAGAATGGATTAAAAATAGTGCTATATCCATAAACTGGAATATATTTAAGTAATAAAAATTAATGATTTGGTAAAATACACAAAAATGAATCATCTAAAACACAATTCTAAGTGAATGTCTTGATATATTCTTTCTGATCCAATTTGTTTGAAATTATAGAATGTAATAATCCATTACAGATAATATTAGAACAGTGTTTCCCCTGGAGAGATAATAAAAGACATTGATTGGGAAAGGGAATAAACTCTCTAAGGTAGGGGTAACCATAAGTATTTTGGTTGTGGTTGGTTGACTCACATGCAAGATTTTTTTTTTTTGTACTGGGGATCTAACTCAGGGGAACTTTAAGACTGAGCCACATCTCCAGCCCTGTCCCCCCCCCCCCGCCTTTGTTTTTTCCAGAACAAGTGGAAGTTTATTAAGAAACAGGTGAAATTATTACCAATCACACTTCTCCATGACTATTTACTCCTCATCAAACTTAAGGTTAAAAATACAGAGTTTTCTCTGACTCTCAATTTCTATTTCTTTATTTTTTTAATTTTTTATTAATTTATTTATTTTAATTAAGTTTATATGACAGCAAAATGCATTTTGATTCATCGTACACAATTGCAGCACAACTTTTCATTTCTCTGGTTGTACATGATGTAGCGTCATACATGTACCTAGGGTAATGATGTCCATCTCATTCCACCATCTTTCCTGCCCCCATGCCCCCACCCACCTCACCCTCACCTAGGCCCAATCAAAGTTCCTCTGTTTTTCCCATGTCCCCCCTATTATGGATCAGCATCCACTTATTGATAAGAGAATATTAGGCCTTTGGTTTTTGGGGATTGGCTTACTTCACTTAGCATGATGTTCTCCAACTCCATCAATTTACCTGCATATGCCATAATTTTATTCTCTTTTAATGCTAAGTAATATCCCATTTGTATATATACCACAGTTTTTTGTCCATTCATCTGGTGGAGGGCATCTAAGCTACTTCCACAGTTTAGCTATTGTGAATTGAGCTTCTATAAACATTTGATGTGACTGTGTTACTATATTATGCTGATTTTTAAGTTTTTTTGAATATTGACCAAGGAATGAGATAGCCGGGTCAAACAGTGGTTCCATTCCAAGATTTCTAAGGAATCTCCATACTGCTTTCTAGAGTGGCAGCACCATTGCAGTCCCACCAGTAATGTATGAGTGTTTTTTCACTCACATCCTCACAAACATTTATTGTTGTCTGTATTCTTGATAACTGCCATTTGGACTGGTGTGAGATGAAATCTTAGAGTTGTTTTGATTTGCATTTCTCTAATTACTAGAGATGTTAAACATTTTTTTATATACTTGTTGATCAAATGTATATCTTCTTCTGAGAAGTGTTTGTTGAGCTCATTAGCCCATTTATTGATTGGGTTGCTTGGTTTATTTGTGTGTGTGTGTTTCTTTTCTTTTCTTTTTTATTTCTTTTTAAGGTATCCTGGAGATTAGTGCTCTATCTGACGTGCCTGTGCCAAAAATTTGCTCCCAAAATGTAGGCTTTCTTTTCACCTCATTGATTTTTTCTTTTGCTGAGAAGAAGCTTTTTAGTTTGGTTCTGTCCCATTTATTAATTCTTGATTTTATTTCTTGTGCTTTAGGAGTCTTGTAAAGGAAGTCAGGGCCCAATCCAACATGATGAAGATTTGGGCCTACTCTTTCTCTTATTAGGCACAGGGTCTCTGGTCTAATTCCTACGTCCTTGATCCACTTTGAGTTGAGTTTTCTGCATGGTGAGAGATAAGGGTTTAGTTTCATTTTGCCGCATATGGATTTCCAATACTCCCAGGACCATTTTTTGAAGAGGCTATCTTTTCTACAATGTATGTTTTTAGCACCTTTAACTAGTATTAAATAACTGTATTTATGTGCCTTTTATCTTTGTGTCTTCTATTCTGTACCATTGGTGGTCTACATGCCTATTTTGGTGTCAATACCATGCTGTTTTTTTTTTTTCTGTTTGTTTGTTTTACCATAGCTTTGTAATATAGTTTAAGGTCTGGTATTGTGATGCCTCCTGCTTCAGTCTTCTTTCTAAGGATGGCTTTGGCTATTCTGGCTTTCTTATTTTTCCAAGTGAATTGCATTAACTTATTCATTAAAAGAAGAAAAAGTCAACAAATAAACAACCTGACATTACATCTCAAAGCCCTAGAAAAGCAAACAAAATCAGGGTGGAAATCAATGAAATTTAAACAAAAGAAACAATTTTAAAAATTGACAAAATGAAAGCTGGTTCTTTGAAAAAAATAAATTGACAAACCCTTATCCATCCCAATGAAAAGAAGGAAGGAGAAAACTCAAATCACTAAAATTTGTGATGAACAAGAAAATATCATGGCAGACACTATTAAAATACAGAAGAAAATTAGAAACTATTTTGAAAACTTATACTTCAGTAAAATAGAAAAACTCAAAGACACTGAAAAATTTTTAGAGGCATATAATCCACCCAAACAGAGTCAAGAGAACATGCACAATTTAAACAGATCTATTTTAAGCAAGAAAATAGAAGACTCCATCAAACGCCTACCAACCAAGAAAAGCCCAGGACCAGAGAGATTCACAGCTGAATTCTACAAGATCTGTAAAGAAGAATTTGTATCTATACTTCTCAAGTTATTCCATGAAATAGAAAAGGAAGGAACCCTTCCAAACTAATTCTATGAAGCTAATATCATCCTTATACCAAAACCAGGCAGAAAAACATCAAGGAAAGAAAATTTGAGACCAATATCCCTGATGAACATTGATGCAAAAGTTCTCAATAAAATTCTGGCAAATTGCATATGAATACATAGTGATTAAGTGGGATTCATTCCAGGGATACAAGTCTGGTTCAACATAGAGAAATCAACAAATATAATCCATCACATCAATAGACTGAAAGATAAGAATTATATGATTGTATCAATTGATGAAGAGAAAGTATTTGACAAAATATAGCACCCTTTCATGTTCAAAACTTTAGAAAACTAGGGATAGTAGGAACATACCTCAACATTGTAAAAGCTATCTATGCTAAATCCAAGGCCAACATCATTCTAAGTGGCAAAAACTTGGAAGCATTCCCTCTAAAAACTAAACAGGACAGGGATGCCCTCTCTCACCACTTCTATTAAACATAGTCCTTGAAACTCTATCTAGAGCAATAGACAAATGAAAGAAATTAAAGGAATACAAATAGAAAAAGAAAAACTTAAACTACCATTATTTGCTGAGAATAATATTCCATACTTTGGGCTGGGGATATGGCTCAAGTGGTAGCACGCTTGCCTGGCATGCGTGCGGCTCTGGGTTCGATCCTCAGCACCACATACAAATAAAATAAAGATGTTGTGTCCATCGAAAACTAAAAAAAATAAATATTAAAAAATCCTCTCTCTCTCTCTTAAAAAAAAAAAAAAGATTCCATACTTAGAGGATCGAAAAAACTCCACCAGAAAACTTCTAGAATTAATAAATTAATTCAGCAAAGTAGCAGAATACAAATTCAACACCCATAAATTAAATGCATTTATATACATCAGTGATAAATCCTTTTAAAGAGAAATTAGGAAAACTATGCCATTCACAATAACTTCAAATAAAATAAAATACTTGGGGAACAAAAAAAAAAAAGGTGAAAGACCTCTATAATGAAACCTACAGAACACTAAAAAAAGAATTTGAAAAAGACTTTAGAACATGAAAAAAATCTCCCATGATCTTGGATAGGCAAAATTAATATTGCCAAAATGGCCATACTACCCAAGGCGATATACAGATTCAATGCGATTCCAATTAAAATCCCATTGTCATTCCTCATAGAAACAGGAAAAAGAAATCATGAAATTCATTTGGAAAAATAAGAGACCCAAGACCTTTTTATGTATTTATTCATTTAAAAATAGGTTCTCACTAAATTGCCAAGCATCTCACTAAGTTGCTGAGGCTGGTTTTCAACTTCTAAATTCTATTGTCTCAGCCTCACAAGTCACTGGGATTATAAGTGTGTGCCACCACGCCTGGCATGTGCAAGAATTTTTGAAAATATGGGAAAAATACAATGTAACTGCTACATTTTATTGTATGCAAACATCACATCAGAAGAAAAACTACAAATATTTAATTCTAGTTAAAATTATTCAAACAGAAATAGTCAGTGGATACATAACATTTTCAATTCTCATTTTTATTAACTAGCTTTCATGCATTATTTTCCTAAATGATTAATTTTTCTTTCTAACCCACATCCACTTTAGAGTTCAGTTTTTAAAATTTGCACTGATGCAGACAGTTTTTCATCCTCAACCCTTTCAGAATACAGAACCATTGAAACATCATGATGAATAATTTTATTTCCTTAAAGATATTCAGTGCTGTTATTCATCTCTTCTTTCCCCTTATTATTTCTATATGTTCCATTTCTAGAAAACTACATACTTAGAAACATATACTATCTAGTCATTTCAGACTGGCTTTTTTCACTTTATCATGTGAGTTTCCTCCTTGTTTCTTCATGGCCTTACAGCACAGTTAGGAGGATACTTTTTTGCCTAAATAATGTTTCATTCCATGGATATTCTACAATGGGTCATCCATTAACTGATGTATCCCCAAGGCTCATGTTCTGAAGGTTTGGGTCCCAATGCATTTTAGAGGTGTGGTTGTGGAAAGAGATTAAAATAGGAGGACTCTCACATCTTCAGTGAGCTAACCCATTGATGTGTTCATAATTTATGGACTATGGGAGCTGTTGGAATGTACAGGAGGTAGAACCTTATTGGAGGAAATAGGTTACTAGAGGGACAGTCATATCTTATCTTGGCCCCTTCCTTACTCTCTTGTCTCTGCTTCCTGACCATGACATAAGCAGCTTTTGTCCACCACACCCTTCTGCCATAATATTCTGCCTCATCATAGGCCTTAAAGCAATGGAGTCAACTGACCATGGACTGAAATCTCTAAAACTGTGAAATAAGGAAGTTTCCTCCTTTCTGTGTGTTTTCTCAATCATTTTCCCACAATAGCAAAAAGCTGAGTAACACAAGGTTTCAGAAGGTAAAATTTCCTCTACTATCCTTGTTTTTGTCTCAACTTAAAAAAAAAAATTCCTATAGATTTTTTTTTAATTTGTTCTTTTCAGATATACATGACAGTAGAGTTGATTGTGACATATTATACATACATGGATCTAAACAGAATCCTGTTTATCTGGTTTTACTTGATGTAGTATTGTACTGGTGGTATATTCATCTATGAACATAGGAACATTATGTCTGATTCAATCTACTGTCGTTCCTATTCCTATCACCACTCCCCTCCCTTCATTCCCCTTTGTCTAATCCAGTGAACTTCTAATCTTCACCTCCCACTTGTTGTATGTTGGCACCTACATATCAGAGCAAATACTCAATCTTTGGTTTTGGAGGATTGGATTATTTCACTTAGCACAATAGTTTCCAGTTCCATCCATTCTTCAAATACCATTATTTCATTTTTCTGTATAGCTGAGTAATATTCCATTGTGCATATATACTACATTTTCTTTATCCATTCATCTCTGTTGAAGGGCACCTAGGCTGGTTCCATAGCTTAGCTATTGTGAATTGAGCTGCTACAAACAATGATGTGGCTGTATCACTGTAGTGTGCTGATTTTAAATCCTTTGGTTAGGGTCTGAGGCCTTCAGTTTTTCTTAGCTGTAACCCCATTATTGTACCATACCTCTAACGATGTGATGGTATGTGTGGTGTGGAGTGAGTGAAATGTTTTGTAATCTTATGATTAGGCCTTAGTCTTTTAGTGAGCTTGAATTGAGTATATTCTTTACCTGAAATCAGTTAGGCTTTGAGAATCCCTGTTTGGTTGGTTCTGACAAAAATAATTTTAGTCAAAGTATGCCTTGCTAAGAAGAACAGAGAGCTCTTGGTTTATTTCAAGTGGCTAACTTTGCCCTTTACCTTACAGATGCACAAGAGAATATTTCTCAGATTTTCTCTTTGAGAACCTGGTAAAGTTTCTAGAAATACAATAAATGAAGCTTTCATTTACCTGCCCCCAAGCCTAGAACCCCTGAGTCTTTCTAACTAATCTGTACTGTCTCTAGCCTTTTGTCAATTATAAAGTTACCTTGCGAGCATGGCCTCCAACTGTGGCATTTCCTTTAGCTCCTGGCAAGTTGTGATTCTCTTTCAGTATTTTGTCTATCTGTATTTTTGCAGTGTAAATGTGACTGTGTGGTCTCAATTATCTAATAATCTAAGAATTTTTGATTGCCAAATTGTTTATGTTCTTCTTGCCATGAGACTATGTATATCTTCTTGTCATGAGACTTCCAAGTCAGAAAACCCTAAATATTCTCTTTTAACATTTAACAATTTGAAACAAATTATAAAATCCACAGAATCATTTACCAGATACTACCCCAATAATTATATTGGTATGAGCTGCTTCAGTGTGCTAGAAATTAAAAGCCAACTGGGCTATGACATCTGAGACAATATCAAATACTTTTTTTTATCTTGAACCATTTATTCCTTCACTGTAATTCATCATCCTTAGAGAACAAATTTGTGAATATTCTGTGCTTGTTATCAAAGAAATTAATGGACTATTTATCTTGATTCATATTTTAACATTAACATTTAGCATTCATAAAATTTTGGAATGTCTTAACCGACTTTCTAAAAGACTTTGGTTGCTTCTTGTCAGCTATAGATACTTACTTAATAAAAAACTGAAGTGAGATCCTCTGGAACCCAGGAGAATTAGGGAGGTTATAAGAAATGACCAACTTATTTTTAATACTGTCGTGATTCAGCTGGTAGTTTCCTTGTACACTGCAATGTGCACTTTTACAAATGCTCTATGGATGTGATAACTGTAGCAGTAAGCAATTTAACCATCAGCTTGGAATTTACTTGGAGGTTAATTCTCCTCAGTGTTCTCCAAAATGAACAAACAGTAATTGATTTTAATAGCACTCACAAACTACCTTAACCTATTGAATAATGAAGTAGCACTCACAGAGACATCCCCTGGATAGAGAAACAATTAAATGGATATCAATGAGATGTCATCAAGAGTTTATGCTTACACACGTAATCTATCTTCACCTAACTTTAATAGTATGTTGCATTAGGGAAACTATAAATTGTAAAATGTCAAAATGTTTTATATGTTGTAGTAAATATTCATTTGTCAATTAAACAACATGACCTGAATAGGTCTTGGAATTCTTAAAAGTACTCAAAAATACATGTCATGATTAGGTGAATAAAATAATAAACTTATTATATCTAATCATCACTTATATGGATGTAGAGTTTTGAATCCATTATGAGCACTGTGGTAGACAGAATAATCATCTCTCTCCCACTCCCTTAAGATATCCACCTTTAATATCCTGAAATTTACTTGCTTGACAAAGGTATTTTGTAGATGTGATATGTTAGAAATCTTGAAATGGGAAGGTTATCTAGCATTATCAAAGCAAGCCCAATATAATCACAAGGGTCCTTGTTAAATGATATAGGCAATCAGATTCAGTTTGAAAGAGATTTGGGAATGCTGTGCTTAGCTTTGAAAATGGAGGAAGGAACCATAAACCAAAGAATTCAGGTGGTTTTCAAAAGCTGGAAAAGCAAGAGAACTTATTCTCCCTTAGAGTCTACAGATGGAACACAGCTTCATCAATAGCCTCCAGAGCTATAAGATATATTTACATTTTCTAAGTCATTAACTTAATGGTAATTTGTCAAAAGAACAACAAGAGGCAGTGGTGGCAGCTTCAAGACTAGGCAGCTGTTTCCTGGGCTAAGTGCAGGCCCAGTGCCCATAGTCTTCAGTGACCACTGCTCTACTTTGACTTGTACCTTGACCACCTCTGCTGTCTCCTTGGAGCATTTTGAGAATCTACCCAAGCTCTCTGTAACCATCATGAAAACCAGTGAGGGACCCTGGAGCAACTGCTCAGGTTGAGTCAAGACCATAGAGAAGAAGCTTAACAGAGATTTTGATTAAAAAGTACCAGAAAGCAAATGAAGTACTGGCAGAAATGGAGGAAGAGCTGCAGTATTCACCCCTATCTTTCTGTAATCCCATGGTGTTTAATCTGCAAAACTAACAGAAGGATCTTGGCAAATTGCATCAGAAGATGAGCAGCACACCTCTGACTGCCACACCTGGAGACCAAGGAGATGTGAAGTATTAGCACATACAACTTAGAGAACGGGCACAGGAATCTGCTATCATCACAATGACATTGATTCTGCAAGGCACACACAGGCTGAGGAATGAGCACTCTGATTGGATTGCCACAAAAATTAATCAGATTGGCTCAGGAATCATAGAATAGCTGGGAGAACAAGGAGGCTGGTTGGAATACACCAAGAACAGACTAAGAAGCACATGTGAAAACTTGAGGAAAAGTAGAAAGATTCTCTATCCAATGTCCAGAAAGTAACAATCAACCAGCTGCTTCTTTCCATTATCATCTTATTTGAGCTAGCCATCCTGGGAGATCTGGGTTATTCACAAATTCTTTTTCAAGCATTGAAGTCACTATAGCAAAAGGTTTATGGACCAGAACCTTGATACTGTAAATCAATGTTGTTAGGTCATGCCATGATAATGTTGCTGCTGTGGGCTAATGGTTCAAGCATTGGCCATATAGCCAGACTGGGAGGAGGAAGGTTAGCCAGAAAGACCACATAAATGTGAAGGTACAGTAACAAGACCAGTATGATGTACCAAGGTAATAAATGCTGTTAGTGACTTCTGCCAATTTACATAGTACTATAACATAATAATCTTACTTCATGAACCACATGCACCAAAATATATTTACGGTAATATTACTGGTTACCAAAATGGAGATAAGAAACTACAATTATAAAAATGTGTAGATGTTCTCATTAAGGTAATAGTGGTCCATACAATGATTTAATATCTGTCCCTTGAAATGTCCTCTGCAATGCCCATTTTGAAAGATGCCAGTTGACAATTTTTCCTATATTTTCACATGTTCCTCATTTTCTTTTTTTTTGTCATTTATAATTTATTTTATTTTATTTTTTTTTAATTTTTTATTGTTGGCTGTTCAAAACATTACATAGTTCTTGATATATCATATTTCATAATTTGATTCAAGTGGGTTATGAGCTCCCATTTTTACCCCATATACAGATTGCAGAATCACATCAGTTTCACATCCATTGATTTACATATTGCCATACTAGTGTCTGTTGTATTCTGCTGTCTTTCCTATCCTCTACTATCCCCCCTCCCCTCCCCTCCCCTCCCCTCTTCTCTCTCTGCCCCCTCTACTGACATTCGTTGTCCCCCTTGTATTATTTTTCCCCTTCCCCTCACTTCCTCTTGTATGTACTTTTGTATAACTCTGAGGGTCTCCTTCCATTTCCATGCATTTTCCCTTCTCTCTCCCTTTCCCTCCCACCTCTCATCCCTGTTTAATGTTAATCTTCTTCTCATGCTCTTCGACCGTACTCTGTTCTTAGTTACTCTCCTTATATCAAAGAAGACATTTGGCATTTGTTTTTTAGGGATTGGCTAGCTTCACTTAGCATAATCTGCTCTAATGCCATCCATTTCCCTGTAAATTCTATGATTTTGTCATTTTTTAATGCAGAGTAATACTCCATTGTGTATAAATGCCACATTTTTTTTATCCATTCATCCATTGAAGGGCATCTAGGTTGGTTCCACAGTCTAGCTATTGTGAATTGTGCTGCTATGAACATCGATGTAGCAGTGTCCCTGTAGCATGCTCTTTTTAGGTCTTTAGGGAATAGACCGAGAAGGGGAATAGCTGGGTCAAATGGTGGTTCCATTCCCAGCTTTCCAAGAAATCTCCATACTGCTTTCCAAATTGGCTGCACCAATTTGCAGTCCCACCAGCAATGTACAAGTGTACCCTTTTCCCCACATCCTCGCCAGCACTTGTTGTTTGACTTCATAATGGCTGCCAATCTAACTGGAGTGAGATGGTATCTTAGGGTGGTTTTGATTTGCATTTCTCTGACAGCTAGAGATGGTGAGCATTTTTTCATGTACTTGTTGATTGATTGTATGTCCTCCTCTGAGAAGTGTCTGTTCAGGTCCTTGGCCCATTTGTTGATTGGGTTGTTTGTTCTCTTATTGTCTAATTTTTTGAGCTCTTTGTATACTCTGGATATTAGGGCTCTATCTGAAGTGTGAGGAGTAAAGATTTGTTCCCAGGATGTAGGCAATCTATTTACCTCTCTTATTGTATCTTTTGCTGAGAAAAAACTTTTTAGTTTGAGTAAGTCCCATTTGTTGATTCTAGTTATTAACTTTTGTGCTATGGGTGTCCTATTGAGGAATTTGGAGCCCGACCCCACAGTATGTAGATCGTAGCCAACTTTTTCTTCTATCAGACGGCGTGTCTCTGATTTGATATCAAGCTCCTTGATCCATTTTGAATTAACTTTTGTGCATGGCGAGAGAAAGGGATTCAGTTTCATTTTGTTGCATATGGATTTCCAGTTTTCCCAGCACCATTTGTTGAAGATGCTATCCTTCCTCCATTGCATGCTTTTAGACCCTTTATCAAATATAAGATAGTTGTAGTTTTGTGGATTGGTTTCTGTGTCCTCTATTCTGTACCATTGGTCCACCCGCCTGTTTTGGTACCAGTACCATGCTGTTTTTGTTACTATTGCTCTGTAGTATAGTTTGAAGTCTGGTATCGCTATACCGCCTGATTCACACTTCCTGCTTAGCATTGTTTTTGCTATTCTGGGTCTTTTATTTTTCCATATGAATTTCATGATTGCTTTCTCTATTTCTACAAGAAATGCCGTTGGGATTTTGATTGGCATTGCATTAAACCTATAGAGAACTTTTGGTAATATCGCCATTTTGATGATGTTAGTTCTGCCTATCCATGAACAGGGTATATTTTTCCATCTTCTAAGATCTTCTTCTATTTCTCTCTTTAGGGTTCTGTAGTTTTCATTGTATAAGTCTTTCACCTCTTTTGATAGGTTGATTCCCAAGTATTTTATTTTTTTTGAAGATATTGTGAATGGAGTGGTTGTCCTCATTTCCATTTCAGAGGATTTGTCGCTGATATACAGGAATGCCTTTGATTTATGCATGTTGATTTTATATCCTGCCAATTTGATGAATTCATTTATCAGCTCTAATCGTTTCTTTGTAGACCCTTTTGGGTCTGCTAGGTATAGATTCATGTCATCTGCAAATAGTGATAATTTAAGTTCTTCTTTTCCTATTTTGATGCCTTTAATTTCTTTCATCTGTCTAATTGCTCTGGCCAGTGTTTCGAGAACTATGTTGAACAGAAGTGGTGAGAGAGGGCATCCCTGTCTTGTTCCAGATTTTAGAGGGAATGCCTTCAATTTTTCTCCATTCAGAATGATGCTAGCCTGAGGCTTAGCATAGATTGCTTTTACAATATTGAGGTATGTTCCTGTTATCCCTAGTTTTTCTAGAGTTTTGAACATAAAGGGATGCTGTACTTTGTCGAATGCTTTTTCCGCATCTATCGAGATGATCATATGGTTCTTATTTTTAAGTCTATTGATGTGGTGAATAACATTTATTGATTTCCGTATATTGAACCAGCCTTGCATCCCAGGGATGAATCCTACTTGATCATGGTGCACAATTTTTTTGATACGTTTTTGTATCCGAGTGGCCAGAATTTTATTGAGGATTTTTGCATCTAGGTTCATTAGAGATATTGGTCTGTAGTTTTCTTTCTTTGAAGTGTCTTTGTCTGGTTTAGGTATCAGGGTGATGTTGGCCTCGTAGAATGAATTTGGAAGTTCTCCCTCTTTTTCTATTTCCCGAAGTAGCTTGAAAAGTATTGGTATTAGTTCCTCTTTAAAGGTTTTGTAAAACTCTGCTGTATACCCATCCGGTCCTGGGCTTTTCTTAGTTGGTAGTCTTTTGATGGTTTCTTCTATTTCCTCAATTGATATTGGTCTGTTTAGGTTGTCTATATCCTCCTGACTCAATCTGGGCAGATCATATGACTTAAGAAATTTATCGATGCCTTCACTATCTTCTAATTTATTGGAGTATAAGGATTCAAAATAATTTTTGATTATCTTCTGTATTTCTGAAGTGTCTGTTGTGATATTGCCTCTTTCATCCCGTATGTTAGTGATTTGAGTTCTCTCTCTTCTTCTCTTCGCTAGCATGGCTAAGGGTCTGTCGATTTTGTTTATTTTTTCAAAGAACCAACTTTTAGTTTTGTCAATTTTTTCAATTGTTTCTTTTGTTTCGATTTCATTAATTTCAGCTCTGATTTTCATTATTTCTTGCCTTCTACTTCTTTTGCTGTTGTTTTGCTCTTCTTTTTCTAGGATTTTGAGATGAAGTATGAGATCATTTATTTGTTGGTTTTTTCTTTTTTTAAGGAATGAACTCCAAGCAATGAATTTTCCTCTTAGAACTGCTTTCAGTGTGTCCCATAGATTCCGATATGTTGTGTCTGTGTTTTCATTAATCTCTAAGAATTTTTTAATTTCCTCCTTGATGTCTTCTATAACCCATTGATCATTCAGTAACCTATTGTTCATTCTCCAAGTGATGTATTCTTTTTCCTTCCTTCTTTTATCGTTGATTTTCAGTTCCATTCCATTATGATCAGATAGGATGCATGGTATTATCTCTACTCCTTTGTATTGTCTAAGAGTTTCCCTGTGACATAATATATGATCTATTTTTGAGAAGGATCCATGTGCTGCTGAGAAAAAAGTGTAACTGCTTGATGTTGGGTGGTATATTCTATATATGTCAATTAAGTCTAGGTTATTAATTGTGTTATTGAGTTCTATAGTTTCCTTATTCAACTTTTGTTTGGAAGATCTGTCCAGTGGCGAGAGAGGTGTGTTGAAGTCTCCCATGATTATTGTATGGTGGTCTATTAGACTCTTGAACTTGAGAAGAGTTTGTTTGATGAACATAGCTGCACCATTGTTTGGGGCATATATATTTATGATTGTTATGTCTTGTTGGTGTATGGTTCCCTTAAGCAGTATGTGGTGTCCCTCTTTATCCCTTTTCATTAACTTTGGCTTGAAATCTATTTTATTTGATATGAGTATGGACACTCCTGCTTGTTTCCGCAGTCCATATGAGTGATATGATTTTTCCCAACCTTTCACCTTCAGCCTATGTATGTCTTTTCCTATCAAATGCGTCTCCTGTAGGCAGCATATTGTTGGGTCTTGTTTTGTGATCCATTCTACTAGCCTGTGTCTCTTGATTGGTGAGTTTAAGCCATTAACATTTAGGGTTATTATTGAGATATGGGTTGTTCTTCCAGCCATATTTGTTTATTTATGTTACTAAACATGGTTTGTTTTCCACTTTGATTATTTTCCCCCCTTTAGTGTCCTACCTCCCACTGTTGGTTTTCATTGTTATTTTCCATTTCCTCTTCCTGTAATGTTTTGCCAAGGATGTTTTGAAGAGATGGTTTTCTAGCTGCAAATTCTTTTAACTTTTGTTTATCGTGGAAGGTTTTAATTTCATCCTCCATCCTGAAGCTTAATTTCGCTGGAAACACAATTCTTGGTTGGAACCCATTTTCTTTCAGTGTTTGAAATATGTGATTCCAGGATCTTCTAGCTTTCAGAGTCTGTGTTGAAAGATCAGCTGTTATCCTGATTGGCTTACCCCTAAATGTGATCTGCTTCCTTTCTCTTTTAGCTTTTAAAATTCTCTCCTTATTCTGTATGTTGGGCATCTTCATTATAATGTGTCTAGGTGTGGGTCTCTTATGATTTTGCACATTCGGCGTCCTGTAGGCTTCTAGGATTTGGGGTTCTGTCTCATTCTTCAAGTCTGGGAAGTTTTCTCGTATTTTTTCATTGAATAGATTGCTCATTCCTTTTGTTTGAAACTCTGTTCCTTCCTGTATCCCAATGACTCTTAAATTTGGTCTCTTGATGTTATCCCATATTTCTTGGATGTTCTGCTCATGGTTTCTTAACAGTCTTGCTGAGCTGTCTATGTTCTTTTCAAGTTGAAATACTTTATCTTCATTGTCTGATGTTCTATCTTCTAAGTGTTCTACTCTGCTGGTAGTATTCTCAATTGAGTTTTTAAGTTGGCTTATTGCTTCCTGCATTTCTAGGATTTCTGTTTGTTTGTTTTTTATAACCTCTATTTCCCTGTATAGTTGATCTTTTGCTTCTTGGATTTGTTTATGTAATTCATTGTTGAAGTGATCTTTCATTGTCTGATTTTGCTGTCTGATGTCTTCCTTGAGACTCCAGATCATCTGAAGCATTTATATCCTGAATTCTTTATCTGACATTCCATCAGCTGCAGCTATTACCTCTTCTAACGTTGAGTTGACCTGCAATGCTTGTGGTCCTTTCTTTCCTTGTCTCTTCATACTGTTCGCGTTCCTTTCTACTTGGTGAAACTGTTGTGCTATTGAATTTTCCCCCTATATATTTATATTGGTCTTGTATAGTTGCAAATTCTCCCTCGCAGGCGCGGGCGGCGGCTCTGCCCCTCCTCCAATTGGGGCAATGTGCCTACCACGCCGGCAGGCCGCTGGGCCTGCTCTGCCAGTCGGTAGCAGGTCCGCCGACCTTGCAGGCGCGGGCGGCGGCTCTGTCCCTCTGCGGGCCGCTAGGCTTGTTCTGTCGGTGGTGGCAGTTCTGCCTACTTTGCAGGCGCAGGCAGCGGCACTGCCCCTCTGCAGGCCTCTGGGGCTGTACTGCCAGTGGGTCGCAGGTCCGCCTACTTTGCAGGCGTGGGGGGGGCGGCTCTACCCTTCCTCAGGCCACTGGGCCTGTTCTGTCTCTCGGTTGCAGGTCTGACCTGTTCTGATGGTGGTCACCGTTCCGACTACCTTGCAGGCGCGGGGGGGAGGGGGCGGCTCTGCCTCTCAGCAGGCCGCTGCTCCTCTTCTGCCGGTGGGTCGCAGGCCCGCCTACCTTGCAGGAGTGATTGGAAGCTCTGTCCCGCCGCGGGCCACTGGGCCTTTTCTGTCGGTGGTCACAGTTCCCCTACCTGGCAGGCGCGGGGGGTGGGGGGCGGCTCTGCCCCTCAGCAGGCCGCTGGGCCTGCTCTGTGTTTGGTCACAGTTCCCTCTACTATGCCGGCGCAGGGGGAGGGGGCTGCTCAGCCTCTCAGCAGGCGGCTGCTCCTCTTCTGCCGGTGGGTCGCAGGCCCGCCTACCTTGCAGGAGTGATTGGAAGCTCTGTCCCGCCGCGGGCCACTGGGCCTTTTCTGTCGGTGGTCACAGTTCCCCTACCTGGCAGGCGCGGGGGGTGGGGGGCGGCTCTGCCCCTCAGCAGGCCGCTGGGCCTGCTCTGTGTTTGGTCACAGTTCCCTCTACTATGCCGGCGCAGGGGGAGGGGGCGGCTCAGCCTCTCAGCAGGCGGCTGCTCCTCTTCTGCCGGTGGGTCGCAGGCCCGCCTACCTTGCAGGAGTGATTGGAAGCTCTGTCCCGCCGCGGGCCACTGGGCCTTTTCTGTCGGTGGTCACAGTTCCCCTACCTGGCAGGCGCGGGGGGTGGGGGGCGGCTCTGCCCCTCAGCAGGCCGCTGGGCCTGCTCTGTGTTTGGTCACAGTTCCCTCTACTATGCCGGCGCAGGGGGAGGGGGCTGCTCAGCCTCTCAGCAGGCGGCTGCTCCTCTTCTGCCGGTGGGTCGCAGGCCCGCCTACCTTGCAGGAGTGATTGGAAGCTCTGTCCCGCCGCGGGCCACTGGGCCTTTCTGTCGGTGGTCACAGTTCCCCTACCTGGCAGGCGCGGGGGGTGTGGGGCGGCTCTGCCCCTCAGCAGGCCGCTGGGCCTGCTCTGTGTTTGGTCACAGTTCCCTCTACTATGCCGGCGCAGGGGGAGGGGGCGGCTCAGCCTCTCAGCAGGCGGCTGCTCCTCTTCTGCCGGTGGGTCGCAGGCCCGCCTACCTTGCAGGAGTCTCATGTTCTGATTCATCTGATGAACAGAGAGTAGAGAATTGTTCCTAGAAGACATGCCCTCCTTCCCTTGTCTGACCAAACCTGAAGCAATGGTGTCCACTGCCAGGATAGCCATACTATCACATTTCATCTGAAGTGGCCAAATGCAGATTGACTTCAACAAGATCCAGAGTAGACAGCAACCCTGGAAGAACATTATATGGCAATACCACAGAAAAATCTCTAGCTGCTAATTTCAATGATGGTTTCTTACCAGGACAGAAAGAATAGGCCAAGGTCAAAACAGGAACACTTTCCACCATAAAATCATCTACTGAGGGAAAACCCCTTGCACTTCATTCTCTTGGCCATGAAGTTAAGTTAAAACACAGTGTACTGAAGGACTGAAAGAAATTTTAAGGTAATAAAATTAATACATCCCTGTTCAACTAACATAATAGACCTAGCTGTCAGGCTTTCTGATGCTATATCTGTTTTTTTTTTTTTTTTGTTCATTATTTTTGTTGTTGTTTTGTGGGTACTGGGGGTTGAACCCAGAGCCTTCTGCTTGTTTAGCATGTGCTGTAACAATGAGCTACATGCCCAGCCCCATCTGTCTGTATCTATTAAAGCACCACACATATGTCCTAAAATGTGCTTATATTCTTGCCCCTTCATGCTTGAGTTCTGAGAAAAGTTCCACATGAACACATTTTTTTATGTCTCTCAGCAGACTCGCCCAACATCTTGCACTTGGCCAAAGGAATCTGCAATCATATGTATACTCCAGTGGCCTTCTGTGAAGATTTGAGAACTTATGCCAATGTCCTCAGCATTGTTCCTTTGGCCTGGAGGCAAAGTAAGAACCTATAAAGAGATGCCCCCATACCATCTCTACTTGGCCCACTTCTCTAGAACTAGATTCTTAATTGGTTATTCTGGCTAAGGTTAATCTACCTCTTCAAGAATCATCTGAATAAACTGGTATTTGAGAAAAGAATGAAAGAAAAAAAAAAAAGAAAGAAAGAAACTACACACTGAACTGAAAATTCTAAGATGTTTTTTATGATGAGGGCAAGATAATTAAGAGTCATTGCTGAGTTATTGTTATGTGTTAACCAGCAGGTCTAATAAATTGGGTGCATAAATTAACAGCCATATCAAATCTTTATATGTAGATTTGGTGGTTATCTCCATGTTACAGATGTCAACATAGTGACTTTGAGAATCTACATCACTTGCCTGGACAGATGTGGGAAGCCTAGAGCCATAATTCTAACAGCATCCATGTATATGGAAGACAGTGTTCTAAACCACTAAATACACTTTCTTCCTGTATAAAATTCTTTAACAGAAAGCAGGACAGTGAGCTAATATTGTCTTGCTCTCTCAAAGGTACTTGTTAGGATTAAATCCAACTTCATTTTTATTAAGACTGCTACAACAGTTAAAAAAAAAAAAAAAAAAAAAAAAAGACAATCTTAAGTCTTCTGTTCCCAAGACACTAGAATAGGAATTATGAGGGCCATAAATGCAAAAGATAGAGACTATTCCTTCTTGGGGAATTTTATAACCTACTTGAAAATAATACAATTTGGAATATTTAGATGAACTTTTCTATCTTTAATTAAACTCATTTCTTAAGTACTAGCCAAATTCAACTTTATATTTGGAAGAAAAAATGATATTATTTTGCAAAGTATCCAAACAATTAGGGGGAAATGTTAATTAAATCTATGGTAAACTCTCCAAGCTCTCATGTCTCAGCTGCTTAAGGAGTTTACGGCCATGTCTCCTCATTCATTTTAATTTCATTAAACTCTTTGCCTTCCCAAGTTTTCACATGATGAAAGTTTGTATCTGTGAAGTAGGAAAACTCTAGGATTCAAATATACCTGGAAATAATTCAAAGCATGTAGTGTTTCAGAACAATATTTACTTCATTGGTAAAAATGGATATAAGAATGTTTACTTTATGACTATTATCTGGTATAAATGATGTAATGGGCATAATGCACCTAGAACAGTGCCAGAAACTTAGTAAGTAGAGATACTAATATTTTGTATTTCATATTTTTAAAGCTAGTCCTTCGTATAAGTTCCAGTTTTATATCAGACTATAGGATTTTTGTGATACAATTTTTATCACATTTTTGCATCTCACCTAGTATTTGTCTAATTAAATCCTACCTTCTTCTAAGATTTTGAAAATTTTTGTAGGGAAATAGGAGTCTTCCCTTTCTTTATTCTCATAATTCTCTGAACTATGCTTGATATAATCATAGGTTAAGGACATGGTTGTCAGAGGCTAGAGAGAGTTGTCAATAAACAGGTCTAATAACTGGAGTATTGCTTTACTGGGAGGCTATAATGGTTCTCTCCAAACTATTTTAGAGCAGTCTGTTGATATAATAAAATTTTGTCAAAACAAGTTTTTACTAAAAATTTGTCTTTCAATAATTGGGGCTTCTGCATGAACTCTGCTTAATTTTCTTCTGTCACATGTCTCATGGTTGTTGGAGGTATTTCAGAGATGCTTCACAGACCTGACAACTGCTTCACAATTTTCCTCCCTCCTTGGACAGTCTCTTAATATGAGTTGTTGGTTTTCAAATGTAAAATATACCAAGAAAACTTTTCTCAAATAGCAGATGCTAATATAATTCTTAATACTATTCTCACTTTCATATTTTCTTCCTGAGATGCTTGGAAAGGTATTTTTATCATATGTTGTCTTTTTGTACAATTTTAGCAAAACTGCTGCCTCTTGCGTTTCATTTCAACTTTGCAACTTTATGTATATTGAAGTTGGTTTTTCCTATGGTTCACAGTCTTGTGCTTAATAACAATTTAATATTTTATTGAGTAAATAATAAATCAAAACATAGCAAGAATATCTAAAATAAAATAGCCCTAGAAATTGTTCCCAAATTTGGTCCACTTTGTATTTCCTCTGATTACTGTAAGATTCTAATTTATATTTTCCCATCAGCAGAAACAATTCATCTCTTATATTTGACTTAACTGCATTTACTGAAAGACCTTTTCTGTATTTCTGGATCTCAAAAACCAGAAAGTATTATCTGATTAACATTTTTAGTACTTCAAGGATGGGGTAATGGGAAGGTAGATGGTATTATCAGAAGGCAAAGTGTTATTGTATATTTATTATTTATTTATTATTAAATAGCATATACCATAAATAGTGATGATTTCTTAGTAATGATTTTCATGAGATACAGTTGATGTTTTTCATGATGTACAGTTGCCAAAATTTTAAAAAGTATTAATTAATTAATAGTGAATATTTAAGTTGTGAAGAGATACAAATAAAGTAGAATACAAGAATTTAATTAATATGGGCTAGAGGCATAGCTCAGCAGTAGAGCGCTTGCCTAGCATGTGCAAAGCCCTGACTTAAATTCCCATTACAGAAAAAAAAAAAAAAAGTAATATATTCACAAAAGAACCTTTAACCAGTGTGTTCAGAAGCGATATTACTATATCATTCGGTATATTATGTTAGTGATATTGCTGATGTAAATTAAGGTCAATACAATCTTGTTTGCTTTATAGATGTGAGAAAAGATAAGGATACAATAATATCTTAGGATGTCAGGTGGTAAAAGTGGAGTGATTCCTATTATTGTGAATGCATTCAATATCTTATCCAAGTTAAGTGTGATTTAGGAAGAAAGTACTTGGATATAATGTTTTGTAATGAGCATTTCTTTTAATTATTGGCATAACCTGTTCCCCACATATAAGCATAAATTAGATAACTTTCAGAGTAACAAGGAAAATTTCCCTGAACCATTTATTTCCCTGTTTGTATAAGATAGAATATTAGATTCCTTCAAAATTCTCACTTTAAATTACTTCTTAATCTCTCAGGAGTATATTACACACCTAATATTCTCTTATTCCTTTTCTCTTGTCTTCCTTATTGACTTCTACCTCAGAAACCTCTTGAGATGGTATTTTGCGCCTACTACCAGTGTCCTCCACTGTAACAAAGCCAGGCTTTGATAAAAATCCTTCTGTTCTTTGCTGTCAAAGTTCCCACCATGGTCTGATCCCCATAGAAGTGGCAAGACTCCTTTCTTTACTGTCTTGTACTTTATTACCTAGACACCAAGAAAGTTCTGTTTGTGTTTCTCTGAGATCTTCAAGAAAATGATTGCTTTCTTTCCTTTATATTGACTTTACCTTTATATTCTCTCCAGGTGATGTAGCCATAAAGTTATAGTGACCAGTGAGTTTTGACTACATAAGACAAGATACACACTGGCTTCCAGGACTTCAAATAAGCTTTCTCCTTGCAAAATCTTCTTTATTTCAACAGTAAACCCTCACATCACATTGGAGTCAGAGATGAGAGACAATTTAGGCTATATTTGCACTGAGACATCATTGAAAGAAAAAAATCATAAATAATTTTTAAAGTTATCCTGTTTGGATCATGTGCAAAGGAAATTAATAAAATAATTCTTAAACAGGATTTTTGTATCTTGTGCTTAGAATTTTAATATTTTTTGAAATAAGCTTTTAAATGAAAGAGAAGTCAGTGGTCCTCATCTCTACTGCCATAAGGAGCAGACTTAAATTAATTTACTCATATACGCAGTCTTTTTAATAAGAAGATAATTTTATTTCCCTTAGCAAAAATAAATTTTTAAAAGTATGTTCTAAATCAGCACTATTATTGTTTCTTTATTCATTACATTTTTATATAAGTGGAATTAGACTCTATTTCAAATAAAATGACATTTTCTTTAATAATTCAAGGTATGCCAGTAAACTCAATGAATTTGTGAAAACTATTACTTTTCATTTAAAGAGTATGGTGTGACATCTCTAAAACACTGATTTATTCTTATTAGAGTTTTTGAACTAATGGTATAAAAGAGTCAATATTTGTCTATTGACACAAAAATTGGATGATGTCTTTAAAGGTTTTGTTAAAAAAAAATGTTAACCAACTTTTTTCAGTATTGTGTGGCCTATAGGATCATCTAGGAGGTGATTTTAAACAGATAGATAGATATATCTATCTCAATATTAACATAATATAGGTCTTTTATTCTTCTCATTACTATAGTGGCCACTCAGACTACCAACTTCCTACAATTATGGAAATACTTCCTTATTAAACTAAAGAAAAACAGTCATTTTTATAAATAATACAAAGATTGATGAGTTTAACTTGGTCTAAGTGGTTGATACACTGCAAGACAATTTACTGTAATTTCACCTGAATTCTTTTTAGATCTGCAGGCAAAGACTTTTTCAGCAAAACCTATTTCAGGAAAACCCAGGACTTTCATACGTTTTGACATCTAATGTTTTTAGGAATTGCTCGTGGAAACAAATCTTAGTAATGAGGCTGCATTGTATCATATGTTTCCAGAATCTTTCTTTTTTAATTTTAATTTTTTTTATACAAATGGAGCCCAACTTCTCATTTATCTGGTTGTACATGATATGGAATTACACCATTCGTGCAATCATACCCATACATAGGAATATTAATGTGCACATCATTTTACCATCTTCCCCTCCACACCTTCCTCCTTCCCCTTCCCTCCTCTCCCCTCTCCCCTCTGCTCAATCCAAAGTTCCTTCCTTCTTCCCTTACACCCCACCTCCCCGACTCATTATGGAACAGCATCCACTTATCAGAGAAATCATTTGGTCTTTAGTTTTATGGGATTGGCTTACTTTGCTTAGCATGATATTCTCCAATTCTGTCCATTAATCCATAAATGCCATAATTGCATTCTTTTTAGAAGGCTGAGTAGTATTCCATTGTATACATATATCACAGTTTCTTTATTCATTCATCCATTGAAGGGCATCTAGGCTGATTCCACAGTTTAGCTATTGCGAATTGAGCTGCTATAAACATTGAGGTGGTTGCATCACTGTAGTATGCTGCTATTAAGTCTTTGTGGTACAGACTGAGGAGTGTGATAGTTAAGTCAAATGGTGGCTCCATTCAAAGTTTTCTAAGGTATCTCCATACTGCATTCCAAAGTGGTTTTACCATTTTGCAGTCCCACCAGAAATGAATCAGAGTACCCTTTTCCCCACATCCTTACCAACATTTATTGTTGCTTGAGTTTTTGATAAATGCCATTCTAACTGGAGTGAGATGAAATCTTAGGGTAGTTTTAATTTGCATTTCTCTAATGGCTAGAGATGTTGAACATTTTTCATAAATTATATATCTTCTTTTGTGAAGGATCTGCTCATTTCTTTAGTCTATTTATTGTTTTTTTAAGTTTTTTTAATTCTTTGTATATCCTCGAGATTAGTGCTCTATGTGATGTATGTGTGAAAAAAATTTGCTCCCATTCTGTAAGCTCTCCCCTCATTTCATTAATTGTATCTTTTGCTGAGAAGAAGATTTTTAGCTTGAATTCACCCCATTTATTGATTCTTGATTTTGCTTCTTTTGCTTTAGGAGTCTTTTTACAGAAGTCAGGTCCTGGGACGACATGACGTAGATTTGGGCCTGCTTTTTTTTTTTTCTATTAGATGCAGAGTCTCTGGCCTAATTTTTAGGTCTTTGATCCACTTTGAGTTGAGTTTTGTGTAGGGTGAGAGATAGAGGTTTAATTCCATTTTGCTACATATGGATTTCCAGTTCTCTCACCACCATTTGTTGAATAAGCTATCTTCTCTAATGTATATTTTTGGCACCTTTGTCTACTATGAGATAACTGATTTGTCTCCATGTCCTCTATTCTGTACCATTGGACTACATGTCTGTTTTTGTTCCAATACCATTCCATTTTTGTTACTATAGCTCTGTAGTATAGTTTAAGGTCTGGTATTGTGATGATTCCTACATTACTCTTATTGCTCAGAATTGCTTTGGCTATTCTGGATCTCTTATTTTTCAACATGAATTTCATGATTGCTTTTCTATTTCTATGAGGAATATCATTATGATTTTGATTGGAATTGCATTGAATCTGTATAGTGCTTTTGGTAGTATGGACATTTTGACAATATTAATTCTGCCTATCCAAGAACAAGGGAGAACTTTCCATCTTCTAAGGTCCTCTTCAATTTCTTTCTTTAGTTTTCTGTAGTTTCCATTGTGTAGGGTTTTTTTTTTTTACCTGTTTTGTTAGGTTGATTTCCAAGTATTTTATTTTATCTCATTTTATTTTATTGGCTATTATAAATGGGGTAGACTTCCTAATCTCTCTTTCAGATGATTCGTCACTGATGTACACAAATGCATTTGATCTATGGGTGTTGATTTTGTCTTCTGCTACTTTGCTGAATTCATTTATTTGTCCTAAAAGTTTTCTGATGAAGTTTTTTGGAGGCTCTAGGCATAGAATCATGTCATCAGCAAATAGTCATAGTTTTCAGTCTTTCTTTCCTATTTGTATCCCTTTAATTTCTTTCATCTATCTAATTGCACTGGCTAGCATTTCCAGGACTATGTTGAATAGAAGTGGTGAAAGAGGGTATCCCTGTCTTGTTCTAGTTTTTAGGGGGAATGTTTTCAATTTTCCTCCATTAAGAATGATGTTTGTGTTGGGCTTAGCATAGATAGCTTTTACAATGTTGAGGTATGTTCCTGTTATCCCTAGTTTTTCTAATGTTTTAAAGATGAAGCAGTGCTGTATTTTGTGAATGTTTATTCTGTATCCATTGAGATGATAATGTGATTCTTGTCTTTAAGTCTATTGATGAATTATATTTACTGATTTCTATATGTTGAACCCATCTTACATTCCTGGGATGAACCCCACTTGATTGTGATGCACCATATTTTTAATATGTTTTTGTATTTGATCTGCCAGATTTCATTGAGAATTTTTGCATCTATGTTCATTATAGATATTGTTATGAAGATTTCTTTCCTTGATGTGTCTTTGTCTGGTTATATATGGAAATGATAGTGGCCTCAAAGAATGAGTTTGGAAGGGTTCCCTCCATGGAATAATTTGAGGAGTATTGGTGTTAGTTATTCTTTGAAGATCTTGTAGAACTTGGTTATGAATCCATCTGGTCCTGGACTTATTGGTAGGCTTTTGATGGCATTTTCTATTTCATTGGTTGAAATTTCTCTGTTGAAATTGTATATATTTACCTGATTCAGTCTGAGTAGATCATATGACTCTAGAAATTTGTGGATGTCTTCAGGATTTTCTATTTTTTAGTATATATTTTCAAAATATTTTCTAATTATCTTCTCTATTTCAATAGTTTTTGTTCTGATTTTCCTTTGTCATCATGAATCTTAATAATTTGAGTTTTATACCTCCTTCTCTTCATTAGCATGGTCAAGGGTTCATCACTTTTATTTATTTTTTCAAAGAACTAACTTTTCATTTTGTCAATATTTTTATTTCTTTTGTTTCAATGTCATTGATTTCAGCTCTGGTTTTAATTATTCCCTGTCTTCTACTACTTTTGGTGTTGATTTGTTCTTTTTCTAGGGCTTTGAAGTGTAATGTTAAGTTATTTATTTGTTGACTTTATTCTTTTAAGGAATAAACTCACTGCTGGTGGGACTGCAAATTGTATAACCACTTTGGAAAGCAGTATGGAGATTCCTTGAAAAACGTGGAATGAAACCATCATTTGACCCAGCTATCCCACTCCTTGGTTTATACCCAAATGACTTAAAATCAGCATTCTATAGTGATGCAGCCACCTCAATGTTTATAGCAGCTCAATTCACAATAGCTAGACTATGCAAATAAAATAAGTGGCCCTCAATAAATGAATGGATAAAGAAAATGTGCTATATAAACTCAATGGAATATTACTCACCTTTAAAGAAGAGTGAAATTATGGCATTTGCCAGTAAATGGTTGGAGTTGGAGAATATCATGCTAAGAGAAATAAGCCAATCCCACAAAATCAAAGGTGAAATGTTTTCTTTAATATGTGGATTCTAATTCACAATAAGGTGGGGTGGGGAACTATCTAAGGAAGAATAGTGTTACCTTAGATTCGTTAGAGGGAATGATGAGAGGGGATGGGAGGGGATGTGGGAATACGAAAGATAGTAAAATGAAACAGACATAATTACTGTATGTATATATGTGACTACATGACCAATATGATTCTGCAACATGTACTTTCAGAAAAATAAGAAATTGTATCCCATCTATGTATATCAAAGTACACAATTGCATTCTACTATCATGTATAATTAATTAAAACAAATAAAACAATTTAAAACAAAAACTATAATGTACTGTTCACACATCCCAGTCCTCAGTAGCTGAATGCATGGAAAATACTTTGTTTTACAAATGTTGTGGATTTGAGGGCAAGAAAAGAGAGATGAACAAAAAAAAATCTTGAAGGAATATTGAATGATTGTTTCTGTTGGAGTTCAGCATTTTCCTGCTTCTTTTCTCATCCAGTAGGTGGGGTTGTCTGTTGTTTGCTGGTATCTCCACCCACAGGGTGGTGAAGGTTATTAGTGTGGGAGGGTTGGTCCTGGAAGCAGAACTCCTGGAAGTGGGGTATACTGATTGCTGGTTCCCATTGGAAGGCTGTACCCCAAGAATCTCCTTTGGGGCCCATTCGTGTGATATGGACACCTGGTCTTAGCCCCTAAGATTCCTGTAGAGCCCACAATTTCTGGCCTCTAATTTAGTGTCTAAACTGTATCTCATGCCCCCCTCCCTTTCTACTAACCAATCAAGAGATTCTCTCTCTGGGGGTTATAAGGGCTGAGCTTGGGGACCTGCACACCTGTTGTGGAGAGCTGTTCTGTATCAGGCAGATCAGGTACTGACTTGGAGAGCTATCGGCTGGCTATATAGCTGCAGGTGCTGTGCAGGGTTAATGGCTGGAGGTGGGGGTTGGGAGTATAGGTAAATTATTATTGCTTCTAGGCACCAGCCAGTGTCCCAAGATAGGAGTTGCCCCATCAAAAGATGGCAATGATGGCAGAGGAGGTAACCTAAAATGGCAAGGAAGGTATTCCGAGATGGAGCAACCACTTTAGAGATAGGGCCTCAAATTGGCCCATGTGGTAATGTTGTGTAGCACATTAGTTGGTACTGCACTGAGGTATACAGTGGATGACAGTCTCCAGATCCTGTCCAGTGCCCCCAGGTTCAGGCTACCACATGAAGGGGAATAGGGCAATAGTAGCAGTGTCCCAAGATGGTCACAGCCAGGGGAGCACCATGTTGGTTGGTGGGGTGCCAGCATACACTGGATATCCAAGTGGGTGCAATGGGGGAAGGGTGGGTCCAGAGTGGTGTCCATGTCAGGTGGGGGTTCAGAGAGGCATCCCATATCTTTTTTTTTTTTTTTTTTTGGTGGTCTTGCTGGGATTGAACCCAGTGTCTTGTGTATGCAAGGCAAGCACTCTACCCATTGAGCTATATCCCCAGCTATATCTTGATTCTAATAAATCTGTCCTCATTCTCATTGTACTTTTTTAGGATGAAAGGAATTTGAGGAAAACCAACTAAATATCTGTGTCTTCTAGTTGACAGTTTGACATGATACTTTAAAAGACTATTCATAATGACTTGAATATCTAAAATGTCACCTGTTGTGAATCTTTATGTTTTGCCTTTTAGTTCAAGTGTGAAAGGAAAGGTTTAGAAAAAAATACTATTCCCTTTGATTTTAAATACATAAACCAATTTGTTTGTGCAGCTCATTGTATTTATAAAGGACCATGATTTGTTAAGAAAAATAGTACAGCTATTTTGTGCTGAGATTATTTCTCAAGTTATGTTGTAGAAATCCCAAGCTTTTCTAAAAAGTAAAATTGTCTTTCCTTTTTTTATTTACCCAATTATCAATGAATAATTAATTGATTTTTGTTTTATTTAGGCCTATTTGGAAAACTCCCTAAGCTCAAAATGACCAATTAGTTCTTACAGAGTGAGGTCACTCCAGGTATCTTGTTTTTAAAGGAACCCAATCCACACTTTTACATACAGCTCGTAATAGCCTGATAAATGTATTTCTTTCTGTTTTTAGTCTTAATGGTGGGGAAAAAAAGCACTGCAGATTTATCAGCATACTTCTTATTTTGTTAACTTCTAAATTCAATTCTCTGTTCTGCCTCTTTATTGTTATAATATGAAACTTTTTCATGGATATTGCTGTTGTGTAGAGTTATGTTTAAATGATTGAAATGCAGTTTTACCTTGTCAAAATAACTTTCAAATATGTTTTAGAAGCACAAAAGAGTTTGATGAATATTAATTTCAAATCAGTGAAAACTATCCTAAATCAAAATAAAATTGAATGTCTTAGTTACCTATTCCTTTATTTCTTGATTTACTCAGAGGCAATCAATGAGTCAATGGGCAAACAGAACCTCCACCTGCAGCCAGAAATTACATGATGTAAAAAGGTGCTGAGAGTCCAGCCTAGTCACCCCCAAGATTACCCTGGGCCCTGCAGAACTAGTAGGTGCTCATTCTACACACCCGCCTAGCTAGCATCAATAGGCAGAGATTGTTGGAAGTGGGCTACTTGATTTTCTGCTTCTATCCCTGATCTCCCCTTCTTCTGCAATATCCACTGGGAGCTTAGGTCACACTCCACTCACAGGTAACTATAAGTTGATGTCCTACTGTTGCAGGGGAGGTATTAGCAGGGCTGTGAGTCTCAACTCCAAACCTGCATATCTCCAATGATGCAGTGTGAATCTGTATGAGTAAAGATGAGCTTACAGTAAGATACTGACCATCTCTACCCCATCTTGGTACACACTACACTTTCAAAAGGTTCTTCTCAACAAAGAGAAGTTTTACAATATAATATTCAAACATCCATAATACATTAGAGAATCGTGGCTAAAACAAAAAAAAAATCAGAGAAATCAAAATTTGCATGAGCAAAGAGAAGAAAGTGTGTCTATATATATATATATATATATATCAGATATTGGAATTAACCACCATGATTTCAAAGTAGATAATCATAAAAAGTATCAAAAGTAATGACATATTTGCTTAAAGAACAAAAATATTAAAAAAATAGAAATCATAAAAAGAGTCAAATGGAAATTATGTAATTAAAAATAAATAATTCAATTAAAAATGCAATGAATTTTTCCAATAGTAGAAGAAGTATAAAAGATGATATAATCAGTGAACTTGAGGACTAATGCAATTTACCCTCAGAGAATACAGGCTTAAAAACAGCAGAATAAAATAGACATTATTATTGCTGTATGTATATAGGTGACTGTATGATGAATGTGATTCTGCAACCTGTACAATCAGAAAAATGAGAAATTATACCCCATTTGATTCAAATGTATGAATTGTCAAGATCATTGTATTGTCATTTATATCTAATAAAAAAAAATGAGTCTCAGGAAACTGGGATAGTACCAAAAAATTAAAAAAAAAAAACGCTTAACATTGACACGAAGGAAGATTATATAAATCTTTAGTTATGAATTTTATATCTAAAAGAATGAGAGACTGAAAATTATAGTAAATAAGAGCTAGCACTTACAAATTTATAGAAAGACATATATTAATAAAGAAGCTGAGTAAATTACTTAAGGGACAAATCAAAAGAAACCCACCCCCACAAAAGCATAATAATTAAACTTCTGAAAATTTAATATAGGGAAAAAATATTGAAAGCAGCCAGAAATAAACAGAGTATTTAATCTATGGAGGACCACGTACTGACATAGATTTCTATCTAGTGTGAAAGCCAGAAGAGGTGGTTATAGTATCAACTACCTAAGGAAAAACGCTCTCTCCAGTGAATTCGATTGCTGATGAAACACCGGAAATAGGGACATTTACAAGTAAACAAGAAATAAAGAAAAAGTTGTCAGCAATCATAAGGAAAAACTAAAGACTTTTTAAAGAATTATTTTTTTAAAGAATTTAAGAAGTGGTTAAACAATGTTTCAAATCAGAAGAAAAAGGATACCAGAAAAAGGCTTAGAAAATCAGAAATGAAAGGCATGTACATGGGTAAAAATATGGATATTATTAATATGTTTTCTTCTCCTGGGTTTCTTAAATCATATTGACAGATTAAATCATACCTACAGATAACACTATATGATATAGTTCTTAAATCATACTTACAAATTAAATCATACTTACAGTTAGTACCATATGATATAGTTCTCTTGAATATAGAGGAAATTCTTGTCAGTCATAATTCAAAATAAGGGTAAAATTGATTAAGTAGAAGTAAGGTTTCTATACTATACTCAAGGTAGTAAATGCCATTATTATCACACAATGCTATAAAATATTATATATTATTGCTGGGAGCCATTAGCCAAGTAGGTATGACAATTTCCTTGCCAGCGTACCCCATGTTGCTTAGTGGAAGGACTCGTGGAAATAGGACATTTTGCAGTGACATTGCATGTAGGTGACCTTGCTCAAGTACCAGGGCGGATTAGGGTGTTCCTGGTTTAGGATAATGGGGTTTAGGGCGTTCCAGGTTTAAGATTATTCCTGCTGGGAATAGGGCTTATCCTGCTGCCTGAGTTCCCCTTGAGTTCTCAAGGGATTCAGACAGTATATTTTGGGAGATAGAAGCCCAGTGGAGGTGGATTTGGGCAGAGAACGTGGATTTCTCCAGAACGTGATTGTAGACGGCTGGTGTGAGTTCGGGAATAAAGAGTTGCTGTTTGAATCTACAAGCTGTGTGGTGGCTCGTGATTGTGTGCCCAGCCAGACTGCGGCATTTGTGCCCAGCCAGACTGCGGCATATTATATATGTTATATACACTGTATATTTCATATCAAGCTTATAACTCTATTTTCAACTATATGTAAAGCTAAATAATGACATAAAATTAGAGACATAAATAGCCACAATCAGTAGGAATATAGTACATCTACACCATCACAAGAAGAAAAACGACATCAAGTATTAAGAAGTAGCTTTACCTAGTGAATATAAAAAAGACACACAACAAACAACAGAAATCACATTCTTTTCAAAAACAGATATAACATTTTCTGAAATCAAGTGTGTATGGGGCCATAAAATTGCCAACTTCCAATTGTGAAAGACTTTACTCATTCATCTGTGTGTTCTGACCACAATGAGACTAAACTGAAAATCAATACCAAAATGAAAACTAGAAAAGCCATGGCGTTCTTAGAAAGTTAGATATTTTTTGAATAATTCATGATAATGTAAATTTGAGCCAACTAAAATTATCATATGAATTCCAATAGATTTCTTAACTTGCATATCAACATGATCTGTTATTTATTTGGAACATCAGCAATAGATAACTAATAAAATAACGTAATGACTATGCAAAACTTATGTGTTGTGTCCTTAAGCAATTTAAGATGATCATTTCATGGCCTTCTTGTGTAGTTATATTTTACTAAGTCCCATTGGTTATACTTTTCTTTATTCCTTAAATGTAAGTATATCAGCCACATTCCCAGGACATTTGTTTTGTTTTGTTTTGAAGACAGGTCTTTCAAAGGTGCTAAAAGCCTTGCTAATTTGCTAAGCCTAACTTTGAACTCATGATCCTCCTACCTCAGCCTCCTGAGCAGCTGGGATTACATGTGTTTGCCACTGAGCCTACTTTATTGTACCCCAGATATCATCAGCAGAAGGATTTTAGAAATGGTTTCATGCAAACAAATTTAATATGCTAAGAATATTCTTAAAAATAATTTTAAGAAAAAAATGTATATTACATATGCCCAAGAGATAGTAAAGAAAATGTAATATTTTTAATAGACGATTTTTCAATAGACTATATTGAAGAAAAATTAAAATCATATTTTAAATCATATGTTAGGATTTTCCTTATGTTTCAACAAAATATATTGAAAATATGAAATGACGTAAATAATAAGGCTAAATCATTATAAATGTCTAGTTTTCAAATTTATTTATTTTTATTTTTATTTTATTAGACCATTCTGGTTATACATAGTAGCTGGGTTCAACCCGATATACATGCATGGAATCTGAGCCACTCCAAATTAATTTCCATTCTTTCCCTACCTCCCCCACCTCCACTCTAGTGATCCTCTCCTTAACCAGCCTTGATTGGTTCTTTCCACACACAAATAAGGTAAAATTCCCTGTGGTACATTCATATATGCATATAATGTGATTTTGTTAAATCCATTCTGGATTTTCTCCCCATTTTCTTTCCTTCCTCCTCCCTCTCCATCTCCTCATACTCCACTTTATGATATATGACACTCCCTATTCTTTTCCTTATTTTGTTCTAGCTTCCAGATATGAAAGAAAACAATTGAGCCTTGATTTTCAGAGTCTAGATTATTTCACTTTGCTTGGTATTCTCTAGTTCCATCCATTCTCCAGCAAATGTCATAATTTCATTATTTTTTTCATGGTTGAGTAATACTTCTTATGTGTATATACACCATTTTCTTGATCCATTCATCTACTGATAGGCCTTTGTGCAGATTCCATAATTTGGTTATTGAGAATAAACACTGAAGTGACTGTATCATTACAATATGCAGATTTTAGGGTTTTTTGTTTGTTTTTTATAAAGTCCAAGGAGTGGGATAGCTGACTCATATGGTGGTTCCATTCATAGATTTTTGATGACTTTCCATACTGTTTTCCAGAGTAATTTTACTAATTTGCAGTTCCATCAACAAAATATAAATGTACCTTGTTCCTCACATCTTATCAGTAGTTATTATTATTTGTATTGCTGATAATTGTCATTCTGACTGGAGTAAGATGAAATCTTAATGTAATTTTGATTTGCATTGCCCTGAAAGCTAGTGATATTAAATATTTGGCAGGGTGGGTACACTGAGCTATGCCACCAGCCCTTTTCATTTTTATTTTAAGGCAGAGTTTCACGAGGTTGCTAGGACCTCACTAAGTGGTTGAATATGGCCTTAAACTTGTGATCTTCCTCTCTGCCTCCAGAGCTACTGGGATTGCAGATGTATGCCACAGTGCCCAAATATCAAGGAGACAGAACCAATTCTAATTTGGGCAGTTCCAGTAGTTGGGGTTTAATCTTAGTTGACCTTTGGAACTCTGTAGGTAGGCATTTGAGATTTGATCCACAACCCCTGTTGCTAGGGCAATGACAATCTCTGTTGATGTCTGGATTTCAGAGGCCTTTGCTGAAACCCACTTTTAGGGTGTAAGAACTAAATCTACAGAGATTTCACATTCAGCTCTATGAGTATCAATTCCCAGGTATCTTCCCTGAGTGCAGACGATCCTGTCTGACCACTATAGACATCTTTCCAAATAGCAAAATATAAATACATATGTGTATAGTATACGTGTGTGTGTGTGTGTGTGTGTGTGTGTGTGTGTGTGTGTTTGGCCATTGATATTTCTTCTTTTGAGAAATCTTTCTGTATTTATTTTGTTTTTTTATGGATTGTATTATTTCATTTTGGGAGTGTTAATTTTTTTGAATTTTTTATATATTCTGATATTAATCCCTGTCAGAGCAGCAACTGGTAAAGATATTTTTCCCATTTTGTAAACTATCTCTTCATGCTCTTCATCATTTCTTTTGCTGTGCAGAAGCTTTTTAATTTGATGGCATTCTACTTATTGATTCTCAGTTTTATTTCTTGAGCTTCAAGGTTATTGTTAAGGAAGTAAATGTCTGTGCCAATATGATAGAATGCTGACCCTGGGTTTTCTTCTAGCAGTTTTAAAGTTTCTGGTCTAATTCCTAGGGTTTTGATAATTTTTATTTGACTTTTATGCACAGTGAGAGATAAGGTTCTAGTTTAATTCTTCTACATATGGAAATCCAGTTTTCCCAGCATCATTCATTGAAAAGGCTATCTTTAATTCAACATATCTATGTAAGAATACTGGTGTCAGCATTTAACATCAGTACCATAAATTAAAAAAAATAAAACAAACTTGTGAACTAGATCAAGCATTAAAGAGCAGATATCTACTATGTTATTCACTATGTTAATAATCACAACAACATGAATGGGGAAGGAATTACATATGCTCTATAATTCTATTAGATGGCATGATGACAGTTTCTTTAAGAGAAAATAGGGTAGAAAGGCAAGAAAGCTTGAAATATTTTTAAAAAGTGAGCTGAGGAGAGGTAGGAGAGAAGTAATGGATGTTGGCTGAAAGCAGGAGGAATACAAAATTAGAAGTAATTAAAGAAGAAGGAGGAGAGGAGGAGGAGGAGGAAGAGGAAGAGATGGAGGAGGAGGAGGAGAAAAAAAAAAACAGGGAAATCTGTCTATTACTGGGGGGGAAGAAAGTGAAAATGGAGAAATTAAAGGACAAAAACCAAGGCATGAAAAACAACTGCAAGACAAAAACAACTAATACAGTTACCCACCGCTTAGACCAAGGCTAAATAGTAACTAGGAGCAAAGAAAACAGTTAAAATGAAAGCAACATTATATGAATATGTACATATGTATTTATTTATTTTGAGTGTCTCCATGCAGTGAAAACACACACACACACATACACACACATACATACACACACACACACACACACACACACATAGAGTCTTGCAGAATGGAAAAAAATTAAAAAATTAAATAAAATAAAATATTTTAAAAATCATATTTCAAAAACAAATGTTCAAATTTTAAAAAATGGGGGAAAGGGAATGAGATAAGAAAAATCTTAATGAAAAATAACATTTTAAATGTTAAAACTTTTAAAAAGTTTTAAAAAGGTGGGGGGAAGAAAGATAAGGAAAAAAGAAAAAAAAATGAGAAATACACTTTAAATAAATAAAATTTAATTTTTCTGTTGAAGTGTTCAAAAAATGTTGGCAGGGATGAATTTTCATTCTTTTATATTTATTTTTGGGCTCTGCGACCCTTGGGTCAAGGGCTTGGGGTTGTTAAGCACAAAGTGTTTGTGTTCATCACCTAGCTGCCTGTGACTAGGAGACAAAACTAATTGTAGCAACTCTCAGATTTAAGTTTCCCAGTTTAAGGTGGGTTAGACTGACACTGTGTGGTCCTGCAGCAAGCTTGGAGCAAAATTCCAATTTGGGCAGTTCCAGTAGTTGGGGTTTAATCTTAGTTGACCTTTGGAACTCTGTAGCTGGGCATTTGAGATGTGATCCACATCCCTTGTTGCTAGGCCAATCTCTGCTGGATATCTGGATTTCAGGGGCCTTTGGTGAAACCAACTTTTAGGGCGTAGGAACTAAATCTGCACAGATTTCACATTCACTTCTATGAATATCAATTACCGGGAATCTTCCCTGAGTGCAGATGTCCCTGCCTGGCCACTATAGGCATCTTCCAAATAGCTCTTACGGGATGCCAGCAACAAATGGAGTTCTGCATCCTTGGTATCTGATATCTGGAGCCTGAATGTTCCAGGCACAGTTTTCTTTGTGTCTATTTTAGTCACTCTGGTTCAGGCACACTCTGGGCATCATAATAGGCAATTGCTGGGTTCACTGCCAACTACCTTTATGAATTTTGATTTCCTGTTTCTGTTCTCTGTTGCACAGTACTTACAAATGGTTCTCCCTCCACAACCCAAGTTCCCATCAAACTCTGCCTGTGGGCTGACTAATTTTGGTTGCTTTTCACCCAACAACTTTCCCCACTGACTCTGGGTTCATCAAGATCAGCCTCCCTTTGTATTCCACAGGTTCCCTCAAACCATTTTATTTATTTTTTTAATCTGTAGTTCTTTGCCTCTCTTTGCCTGAGCTCCTCACTCCCCTTAGTAACTGTGGTAACCACAGCTGCCAGCCAAGCTGGTGTTTCTCTAAAATTATTTCTCAAGTATGTTTAAAGTTTCTGACTTTCTGTGTTTCTGTGGTTTCTTTCATTGCCCAGTATTAATTTCCAGTGAGTTCCCTTAGTTATCCACCCCTTTTTTTTTAAGTCGGATGCTAAGAAACTTCAGGGAAGTGTATCCTTCCTCTAATCCACCATCTACTCTCCAACTCAAATTTGGTTTATTGCAAGTCTGATGGAGCATGAACATGCAGCTGGCTATTCAGTGCAGAGGAGATAATATTAATGAAAAAAATTGATTTACTTTTTATGTATTGCCTTTATATTCAGTGACTCTCCAACAATGAATGAAATATTGACTTTTACCTGCAGCACAGGACAATGAATTTCTGTAGGGAAATATTAATAAGCCATTATTAAATCAATAGGTTGTTCACCAATTTGTCCATTACTTGAGCATGAAATAAATAGTAGACTTGTTTATTTTTAAAAGTCAGTTGGATAATCTCATCAGTCATTATAGCTAGCGTTTCTTTAATGCATTGTTATGATTAATGTGTTTTACCATGTTATTCAATTTGAATTTCTTCCTAACTTTATGAAGAATATTAATATAAGTCAAACTTTTCTTCTAATTCTGTGTTCTCCAATCAAATGGCCACTATCTGGATTTATCTATTTAAATAAAAAAAATAAACAAAATTAAAAGTTCTACTCCTAAGTTTTCCATACTATATTTAAAATGCTCAATGGCCTTATATGAAGACAGTATAACCAGCAAATGAAATAGATGTAAGGAAGATAATCTCAGGACCTCTGTGAAAGCTTAAGGATGATGTTTTGGTCAGATATGTGAAGGTAAATGATTGTAGGATAGAGAATGGAGGGTAAAAGAGATATCATGTTACAAACAGAAAGATCACATATGTTAAAGTGTGGCAGCATGGAAAAGCACATATTATTCATGGTTATTAAAATATAGGGCATATGCATTTGTAGGAGGACAATTATGAGGTCAGAAGGGTATACAGAAGTCAAGTCATGAGTAACTTTTCATCAAAACTAAAGATTTAGATTTTTCTCCTAAAAGTCATTTTAAATACTAAAAATAAGGATTTCAGAGAATTTTTTGGATACTTTAAAATGACTATTCGGGCAAGAATGGATGATGTATTATTGGCAGACAACACTGTAAGAGATGACCTAACGAGTACATTGCTGAAACAATCTAGACATCTTGTCTTGTGCTAAAGTAGAAGCAGTGAAGGATACCAGATGACAATTTCCAAAAATATGCATAAAGGATAAATCAATCAGTATAAGTGCTGTTAACAGAGTACTTTTTCTTAATATTTACCATGTAGATGTATATACATAACAAGGTCTTAAATACATTGATACACATCACACTACACATTAATGCAAACTATGTGATTAATAGGATTTCAAATATACAGTGTATTATTTTATATGATTTTTAGCTTTATTACCTCATCTTTAATGTATTCTCCGATACAAATAATTCTTCATTTCACTAGAAGAGCAACAAGATTTATCAAGTAAGGTTAGTATGAAAATATGTGACATTATCACATATTGTAAATATGATAAAAAGAAAGATATTCAGGAGATTACACACTACCTCAGTTGACCCAGTTATTAGAATATCCAAACTGACTGTCTATAATCTAAAATATGTTTAATTAACCAATCATACTTTAGAATTGACTGCACAAGAACTAAACACAAATTTTCCAAATTGAGGACTGAATTTGAACGACTGTGTTATTCAACTTACAGATATTTATATAGAATTATCAATGTATACTATTTGTTCCAAACCTGAGATAAATAATGCAGATGTCATGTCTATCTTCTTCTTATTATTATTGGAATATTGTCGAGGGCCACAGCCGAGTCGGGATGACGCATGGCATTTTTGCCAGAAGTAGTGGTTGAGAGGCAACGCTAGCAAGCCATTAAGATGATGACTTTTGAGTTCAGGCGGAGTTCCTGTTGAGTTCCGCTTGAGCTCTGGAGGGGATTCCTGGAGAGTTCCCACTGGTTGGGGAAGTGCAGGAGGAGGGATATTTCCGGTTGCTGGTTCCTGGAGGAGCCGCATGGCATTCCGGGGAGTTCCCGGGAGCGTGTGTGGAGTGTGCTGGTTGAGTTCAGAAATAAAGTTTGTTCCTGCTTCAATGGCTCCTGATTTGTGCCCAGCCAGACTGCAGCAGAATATTAAAATTAAAAATGCATAATCAATTTTACCAAAAGGAGTTCAGCATTTAATTCAGAGAAATGAATCTAAGTATTTTCTATATTTAAATTTTACTTTGCAAGTTTGCACTTTTTTATTTATTGCACAAATATTAATGTTTCTCCCACTATGTATACTATGCACCTATAGAGTTAGTGATAAAAATGAGGATATGTTCCCTACCCACCTTGAGTTTTCAGGCTGGGATATAACTGTTTGACCCAACTGGCTGGTAAAGAGGTCTTTGAGGATAACTTCAGACTGTGTTAGGAGATTCAAATGCATCATCTTACAACTCCTCATAAGATTGATATGATTTATATATGTGGAAACTGAAGTGAAAGAAAAGGGAGGAAATTACTTTCAATGTCATGGTTTTTATAAGTAGCTGAGCCTACATTCATTTCCAGGATTAATTTTCATATTTCCTCTGCTCTATGTATTTTAAATATCTTAATTTCCTTTTCATTATAGTCAGAATGAAATACTTTTTTACAAGTCATTGAGTCACCTTCAACTTCTGTAAATGAAAAGGAAATATGAAATTGATAAAGAAAGAAAGGCAGACTGAGAGCCTTATTACACAAGGACTCTGACAACGGTGTGATAATCTTATCTCTGAAGGTTTGCTAGCAATATCACTTCCTTTTTACCAGAAAAATAAATTTTTTTCTGACCAAAAAAAGGCTGACATCTGATGAGCCAGATGGCCCTAGGGTGGTAGCATTTTAAGGTCCAAAGCTCATTTCTTACTGCTCTCAAAGTTTACTCGCATAAATAGAGAAACTGCAGGTTATTAATTTACTGAATATCATACTTTATCAAATAGACATGTTTATTTACCTAAAATTAGTCATGAAAATGCCACATCACCTTTTCATAGGCTTTTTTAGAGTAGTAATTACCAGATTAAAGTCAAGGGAAAGTAGAATGATCATCAGTGGCCTATATTTTAATTTCACAAGGCAACATTTTGTGAGCAGAAACAGTTGGTGTAAAGGAATCTCCTCAGTGGCACAAAACATCAACAGGCTAAAATTACTTTCTAGAACGTCACCTTCAAACTGGTGCCGAGTTCCCGTCTTCTTACCTTATGCTTGCTTCTCACTCCCATATTGTGCCTGCTGCCTTCAATTACATCAGCTAATTGAAGTAAAAAAATTTTTCCACCCTTTTATAATCTCCCCAAAACAATTCCTGGGAGAACAATTTTAATTGAGAAAGCTTTTTTCCCTTATATTTCTCTATTACTATTTCAAATTCCATGGTAAGTATTTTAAATATTAATGATGTGTAACATTCTTCCTCATAGGAGCATTCTCTCTAAAATTCTTGCTGTCCAAATCTTGGCACATATTGAGGTCTATCAAGCCACTTGCTTCATCAACCATTTTTTTATTCTGTCCTTAGAATATCCACATCTCTTTGCTTCTCCAAAATATAGCTTATTATATATTGCTGTGCTCCAATAAATTATCCAAAACATTTTTGAGGGCAGTTATCATATTTTGAATTTATTTTCACCAATTTTAATCTCCTAGAGACATTTTAATAATAGTATATCCAAAAAAACTGTTGAGCTTAATGGATAGATTTAAAATATATGTTTGATTATCTTCATGTAAAATGATTTTTTTATTTACAAATAATCCAAAATAAACAATAGATTTTCTCATTAGATTATAATGTATTGAAAGATAGCTCTTTATTTGATTCTGCCTCAAAAAATGTTGAAGAAAGGATGATTGCACTTAAAACAACAGTTATAAATCATTTTGGAAGTCATGTTTGGATTAATAATGAATAAAAGTAATAGTTTCTGCATTGTTCTACCTTAAATATAACCATGTAAGTCATTAAATATATTTCCACACAAATAGAACTTTCAGCATTTTCTAAAGTACTATCTATTTATTCACTTGATATTTCTTAGTTTAATATCTTGAGTTTAAGTATGTAAAAAGTCTTGAGAGGTTTATGTGTTTAAATCTAAATTTTCAATTAATTCATGATTATGCGTTTTCTCTGTTTAATAAATGCTGAATGAAAATTCAGTATTTCTACATAACCTCACCTTTTCTCCTTTTTATAAAAGTGAATGAAGGGCTAGGCACAGTGGTGCTCACCTATAATCCTAGCAGCTCCAGAGGCTGAGGTAGGAGGATTGTGAGTTCAAAGCCAGCCTCAGCAAAAGTGAGGCACTAAGCAACTCAATGAGACCTTGTCTCTAAATAACTGCTGAGGAGGTTGCTCAGTGGTTGAATACTCCTGAGTTAAATCCCCAGTACCAAAAAAATAAAATAAAGATACTTGTTTCCTCTATAGCTGATGATAATGAATAGTGTTAAAAATCCATATTAACTAACAAATTTAGAATTCATCCACTTATTAGATTAAAATTTATTTATATCCTAACATTTTTTAATCTCGAAGTATATTCTTTTTTAATAAAATATTTATTTCTTAGGTGTAGATGGACTCAAAACAATGCCTTTATTTTTATGTGGTGCTGAGGATCGAACCCAGGTCTCGCCGGTGCTAGGCAAGCACTCTACCGCTGAGCCACAATCCCAGCCCCTCGCAGTATATTCTTAATGTTAATGAAAACTAAATTCTAACTTGTAGTACATTTGAAACCAAAATATCCAGATGAAAGTAGGGAAAAACTACATTGTATTGTGTCACACAGAAGCTGCCAGCTATTCAGGATTTCAAAATAGCCCATGAAATACAGAAGGGAAACGTCTAAGATGATATCATTTTGTTACTTCCAGGAAATATGATAGTGACAAAGCATTTTTGGTTGATGTTTGGAGCACAGAAAAATTAGTAGATGATCAGGCAAAGGGACATCGCTATACTAGACATCCTTTTCTCAGTATGCAACTACAGTATTGAATTTCAATGTGACTCCTGAGAATCAGAAGATTTTAAATCAAAATGAATTTCATAGCCACCTTTGAGCATCCATTTGAATTTTTTTTTAATTGGTTGTTCAAAACATTACAAAGCTCATGACATATCATCTTCCATACATTTGATTCAAGTGGGTTATGAACTCCCATTTTTTACCCCAAATACAATTTGCAGAATCACATCGGTTACACATCCACATTTTTACATAATACCATATTAGTGACTGTTGTATTCTGCTACCTTTCCTATCCCCTACTATCCCCCCTCCCCTTCCCTCTCATCTTCCCTCTCTACCCCATCTGCTGTTGTTTAATTCTCTCCCTTTTTTTTTTTCCCCTTTCCCCTCACAAACTCTTATATGTAATTTTGTGTAACAATGAGGGTCTCCTTCCATTTCCATAGTTTCCCTTCTCTCTCTCTTTCTCTCCCCCCACTCGTCTCTGTTTAATGCTAATCTTTTCCTCATGCTCTTCTTCCCTGTTCTGATAACCAAACCAACTCTTGAGAAATTTATTGGTTATGCTCCCTAGGAATAGAGAAGCTTTTGCCAGTGAACATCAACTCCATCAATATTACATGAGAATTGAATGAGGTGAGGTCTGCTCTAAGAAGAAGCTGAGTAATTGAACTGATGAATGACATGAAGAGTCCTTTGGCGTGCCACTTGCATATTAAACCAAATGCAACTTTGTTATGAAAAGTAAATTAATCTTATAAAATTTGTTTTATAAAATGTGGCTTAAAATAATTTTCAATATAGAGGAAGGCAAAATAAAATTCATATTCTACTCTAAACTTTCCAAGGTAAAATACAGTCACTGACCTCTGCACATATTTCAACACAACGTTTGTAAATCATTTCTATAAAGTGTTCTAAGATCAAGAGATAGTGAATTTTCCTTTAAATATTGTAGTTGAATATATGAAGTTAATGTCAAAAATTGTGAAATGTTATTGAAAATTTGTAGAAGCTGTAATCTAACTCGTTAGACAGCTGAAATTTCCTCTATGTTGGCAGAAGATACAAGAATCCTGGTACAGAAACAATGGACTTCATTACTCAAAAGAGCAGCACACATGATCTTGACATTCATGCCAGTTTCTCTGCCCCTGAGAACCCAAGGTGGTAATGTAGAGAGACCTAGAGAGATGTTGTCTTTTAAAATATTTTAATTTCTTTTCTTTTTCTCTGGGGCATAAGTACACTTACTTGACCTTGACCCAGAGAAAATTAGATCAGAAACCTTTCAACTGCTAGAAGAAAATTTAGACCCAACACTGCAACATGTCAACACAGGAACAGATTTCCTTAACAAGACTCCCAAAGTACAAGAATTAAAATTAAAAATCAATAAGTGTCGTGACATCAAATTAAAAGCTTCTATATAGCAAAGGAAACAATAAAGAACATGAAGTGAGAGCCTGAAGAATGGGAGAAAATCATTGCCACCTGGTTCTTCAATAAGGCATTAATATCCAGAATACACAAAGAACTCAAAAACTTAATGTCATAAAAACAAATAACCCAGTCAAAATGTGGGCAAAAGAACTATGCACATGTTTACATTTTTTCAAATGAAGAATACAATTGTCCAACATATATATGAAAAAATGTTCTACATCTCTAGCAATCTGGGGGATGCAAATTAAAACTAAAATGATATTTCATCTCACTCCATTCAGAATGACAATTATCAAAAATACAAATAACAGGATGTGGGGGGAATGGTACACTCATACATTGTTGGTGAGACTGAAAATCAGTGCAAACTCTCTAGAAAGCAGTATGGACATTTCTCAAAAACTAGAAATGAAATCACCATGTGACCCAGCTATTCTACTCCTTGGTATATGTTCAAAGGATTGAGAAAAGCATACTACAGTGATGCAGCCACATCAATGTTTATAGGCAGCACAATTTGCAATAGCCAAGCTATAGAGCCAAACTATGTGCCTTCAACGGACAAATGAATAAAGAACATGTGGTATATATACACAATGAAGTATTACTTAGCCATAAAGAAGAATGATGTTATGGCATTTTCTGGTAAATGAATGGAACTGGAGTCTATGAAGCTCAGTAAAATAAGCCAGTTCCAAAAAGTCAAAAGATGGATGTTTTCTCAGATATGCAGACTAGTCCAAAAAAAAAAAATGGTAGCAGGAATTTTTCAAAAAAGCGAGAAAGAAAAAGAGACAGATAGGGAAAAATAACAGGGAGAGAGAATTTCATCAAAATACATCAATGATCAATAGAGTCAATTAAGAAGATTAAGGACAAACAAGAAGGTATAAGAATAGAGAACAGTGGAATGAGTCTGAGTCTGAGCAAACTTTCATATGTGCATGCATGGATGTGGCAAGGTGGGTCCCAGTATCAGTTTAACCACAGAAAGCTATTAAAAAAAAAAAAGGTAAACTGAAAATAGATTGTAGAGAAATCTATGGAGTGGAGGGAGGGGAGTGGGGCCCTGGGAGAAAGTGTTGAAGTCAGATTCAGAGTGGGTCAGCTTCCATAATTTTGCGAATATGTCAAGGAGTATCCTGATGTTGCATTATAACTAAAATAATTTTTTAAATAAAATAAAGAAATGAGGAAACTGATATTCTTAGAGCTAAGTGTGCTGCTTTTCATTACTAATTACTTATCAGATAAGTCTGTAGACTAAATGAACAACATTAAGCTTGAATTCTTCTTCCCCTGGGGAATTTGGCTTCAGCTGTAGAGGTCATTTTCTGACTGAATGTTATATGAGAATTGAAGTAAAAATACCTAACAAACCATGAAAACAAATAATTTTAGTTATAGCAGAAATAGTAGTAAAATGTCAAAAGAAAAAAAAAAAAACATTTGAAATATAACAGAGAACTTTCTGCGATCTCCAATATAAGATTGACCTCAGAATTAAATTCTCACATGGGTCCTCTGCAAATATATTATAATAAGTAAGTCACTTCCAGAACAGCATGATTAAAGCTTGCAATAAGACTTAAGGAATTTATTTGAAAAGCAAATATGAATTACTCAAATAGAAATGTTTCTCAGGAGAAAATATCACATTGCCCATCCCAACACATTTCCAAGGAGAAGATGGAAAACTTGAGATTTCAGCATCAAGAACGGTGACTGGTTTAGCTGAAAGAGGCAACAACTGATTCTCAAATAAACTGTCTTCTAAGTAAATAATTTTTAAATTACTGGGAGCTATCAATTCTGTGGACTTTGATGAATTTATGTACAATTGAATAGAATATAAGATAATACGTCAAAGAGCATCAGATTTTAAAAAGTTTTTTCCAACATTTTTGTGTGTGTGTTTAATTTGTGTTTCAATTTTTCAATCTGTTTAGGTCTATAATACAGAATATATTAACTACTACTAGATAAATTCCCAAAATAAGTGTTTTAATAGACAAGGAACAAAGTGTGCATGTGTAAGTTGTAATGTGTTACTATTTCATTTCACTAAAGCATAATATTTTAAAGTAGGATTTTTATCATCTCTTCTTTCATTAAAAATGATCACTAGGGAAAAAAACAATAATTTATTACAATTTGTGTGGGGGGGTTAACATTTTACCTAGGTTGAATTTTAGAGCTTACATTTTTAAGATAACTTTTTAAATCAAGGTTGTAAAATATGCTAATGTAACAAAAATTATCAAATATCACTGAAATATTTATATATTGACTTTTTCCCATGAAAAAGTAGGACATAATTTGATTTGTAAAAGAAGGGAATTTGCTTCCTAAAGAACAGGAAACAAAAAAGAGGTACATTTCAACTTAAATCTATATATTAATAATCATAGAAAGTCACATGGTTTTATCCTGTGTTGATATTTGCATTTAGATTTTAAAAGACCATGGACAATGTTTTCATACATTTTAGGTAGACATTTAAGAAAATTTAATTGTTTTAGAAATAATTCATTTGCAGGGCCAACAAGGTTTCAGCTCCCAGAACTAAATATCTAATTTTCCAAGAAATACGTATGGATGGAATTATACTATAGAGTGAGTACATTTTTTAAAATTATAAAATATATCCAAATTAAAGTTGCAATATAAACTTTAAACAAGACATACAAAAAGAAGTAAAATAAAATAAATTGTAGAGGACAAAGGAGAAAGGAAGAAGATAAATGATCAATCCAGTTAATAATTTAGTCATTAATAAGCTAGAAAGTGGGCTGGGGTTTTGGTTCAGCAGTAAAATACTCACCTAGCACATGTGATCCGTGGGTTTGATTCTCAGCACCATATAAAAATAAAGAAATAAAAATGAAGGTATTGTGTCCAACTACAACTAAAAAATAAACATTTTTTAAAAGAAGCTGGAAAGTTCTTTGTAAGGGTATAAAATCTATGATGTAAGATGGTCTTTATGAGCAGAATACTGGGGACTGTCATCACTTACTGAAAACTATTCTATTTCCCCTAGTGAATTGCAGTGGCTCCTTTGCATAATTCAAGTAACCAAATATTTGTCAATTCATTTCTGGATCATTCTTCTGCTCCATCAACCATAAGGATTTGTCTATCCTCGTGGGAATAACACATGACTAATTCTGTTAGAATGTGACCATAAAATTCTCCAAATTTACTTTCCTTAAAATAATCATGGCCGAAGGAGATGTAGCTCTGTGATGGAGCATTTATCTAGCATGTGCAAGAACATGGGTTCAATTGGTTGTCTTTGCATTACTTCCATATGTTATTTTGATTCAACATCTTAATTTACACAAACATACAACAGAATTTCTGGGATGTTAATAGGGATTGCTTGGAACCAATAGATAAACTGGGGAAATTTTATGTAAAAATGTTGAGTGACTTTCTGATGACTGATAATTTCATCACTGTTTGGTAATTTTCAATATCTCATAAATCTGTTATTAGATTATTTCCTAAGGTTTTATTATGTAATATGTAATAACATAACAAAAGCAACCTATTTGTTTTTGTTATGTCTATATTCTGTTGATTATTTTATGTTACAACCAATCTTAAATAGAGGAATTTTTGTTTCATTCTTTCTAATATTCATATACTTTTTATGTGTTTATTGAATATACATATATAATTATGAATGAATACTTTTTTCTACTTATGTTTTAATTAAGTTTATACCATGTAATTAGTTTAATCACTTAAGTTTTCAAATATATTAACCCAGAGTTCTTTAGAATATCATTTGACACTCTTCTGGCATCTTTAAGATTTGTACTGAAGTCCTTTTTTTATCTTAATATTGTTAATGTTTCTTTTTATTTTTCTCAATATGTTTTTCTTAATTTTATAAGCTACAAAGCATTAATTCCTTAAATTAATTCCAAAATTCCTTAAAGAACCTGCTTTTGACAGATTTTTCTCTATCGTGTATTTGTTGTTTTGCTTTCTTTAATCTTGATATTTTATGTATTTCATTTATGTAAAACTGCTCACTCCAGAAATAGAGAAAAACTAAAAAATCCCATCATGATTCATCATCTTTTGTGCATTTTGTTGCATTTGACGTACTAAAATTTTGTCAGGGATTTTGAATCCCATATTTGGGAATTATTGCTCTTTATTTCTTTGGTCTGATGATATCTCCTGGTTTTGATATCAGCATCACACTTTCCTTACAAAATGAGTTAGGAAATGTTCTCTTCTCTAGTATTTCCTGAAAGAGTATATATAGTCCTAGTATTAATATTTCCTTAAGTAATAAAATTCATCAGGAAGAATCTGGTCATTGAGTCTCTTTGTAAAAATATTTTAAGTTTATAATGAATTTATTTAATTAAAATTACACTGTTCAAATTTTTTTTTTTACCAGTTTTGGCCTTTCTAGAATTTTTCCATTTAATCTGCATCTATTGGCTACTGTTACTATAATGAAGCATCACAAATCCAGTGGTTTAGGTAACAAAAAGGTGCTGTCTTACAGTTCTTGGACCAAGAGGTACAAGATCAAGGTGCTGGCCATGTTGATTATTCAGGGAAAATCTTGTTTCAAGGCTTTCTTCTTCACTTTTAGATGACTAAAGCAAGTACCTGACCCTTTCCCCACCCTGTACCTGCCTCTTTCTCCTCACGTGAAGTTGTTTCCATTGTAGCCTTACCTTAGCTAATTAATTATATCAATAATGTCTCTGTTTCCAAATGAATTCACATTTTCAGATACTGAAGGTGTGGACTTCAAAATATAAACTTTGGAAGGACACGGTTCAACCCATAACATCATCTAAACTGCTGAATCTCTGACATAAAATTATTCCTCATGTCATTATTCTATTAAATTCTACAGAATCTATGAAGATGACTGCTTTAGTCTCCAAACTTGTAATTTGTCTCTCTTCTCTCTGGCCTGTGTCCCATTCCTCTCAGGTGGGGAAGCTGGATTCTCCTGCATGGATCTGGCTGGCTGGGAGATAAAGAGAAAAATCATATATCACAGAAAGTAGTATCCAAAAAGCGTGGAGAGAACATTTTTCTTCAACCTCACGGGTGGAGCTTCCACACTGGAAAGAGAGGGTAAGAATCCATGTTTCCTTTATTTATACAAAAGCTGCCTTCTAAATAATTTCCATGGAATGTTCTTCTGCCAAATAAGGAAGTGGGTGGGCTGTCTAAGCCCAGTGGGTGATGTCCAGGTCCAGAGCTATAGGACAGCCGACATCTTTGGCCAGTGAAGGTAGAGGCCAAATGCATTGTGCAATCCATCATGTGGGAGGGGCCATAAAAAAAACCTTGCAATGCCAGACCAAAATCTCTGTGCTCAAAGCTGAGAGAAGATGCTTAGTAACTCAGGGGTGGCCCACACACTTTCTCTCTCTCTCTCTCTCTCTCTCTCTCTCTCTCTCTCTCTCTCTCCACTACATTGTGAAGTTTAACTTTTATTTATTCATAGTCTCTTTGGAAATCATTTTTCATAAGTTTTAGCTCCTTAAACCATTCCTTTTATTTTCCACATCAGTAAAGAAAATAAGTGATTAAAAATGCATCATTTCTTTATTATTTAAATATTTTTGCTAAGAGACCTGTGCTGAGCATGTACTAAGTGCTGAAAATAGTTTTCCTAAGCAGTATAAAAAAAAAAATCTCTCTACCAAGTTTTTAGCCTCTCTTTTTTTTTCTTTTAATCTAAAGTTTTTAACATATCTGTATCTATCTATCTCTGTGTATTTATCTATATCTATCTCTATATATGCATATATAGATATATATGACTACATCTCTAGCAGACTGTTGTGGCTGCTACAACAAAGGAACCATAGACTGGAAAATTTATTTCCTACAGTTCTGGGGTTTGGAAATCTGAGATCTGTTGTACCAAGAATGTCAGGTGCTGGTGAGGGCCCCATTCTGGGTCTGATTATATTCTCCCATGAAAAAGGGAGGAAAAGTGGGAAGGGGAGTGGAGAACACTAACTCCTTGGCCTGTGATTAAGAGGCACCTACTCCATTTGTGCAGGGTCTGTCCTCTTTCAGGGTCTGCCCTCATAACCTAGTTAAATTTCAGAAGATACAACTCCAATTGACATCATATTTGGGACTAAATTCTAATATATGAATTTTGGTGACACAAACATTCAATCAATAATGATTTATGTTGCAAATGTAATTTTCATTTATAATAACTAAATGTAGGCTCAAATAGCACATTGTAAAGACACAAATTTTTAATGAAAGTATTTTAAATTATTCACTCACCAGGTGTTATTTTGCTTTTCAAGAGATTTTTCAACCAACTCTGTGAAATGAGCATATACCCAGGATGCTCTGAAATGGGCCTATGTAACTATGAGTTAGATTAGATTATGTTCTTCAAATTTTTGTTCATGCCAGTTATGGTTATAAAACTTCACTTAAATTTTCGGCTTCTTTTGATATTTAAATTTTAAATGCATTGAAATAAAAACTGACAAAAACTTCATCAAGATCTGTCAAAATTGTTTTACTTGATTTCAATCAATTTAATTTTTTCTATTTATAAATGGTTTAGAGTGAATATCACACATTGAAATAGACTCAGCTTAGAGATCTGCTACTGAATTTAATTAAAGAGAGTTAATTTGAGTGTCTAAAAATACCATACTGTAGTTAACTGGTCATTAACCATAATATATTCTCCTTCATTTTATATTTTTATGAATTTATTTATAAAACAATGAGAAATTTACCTATTTTCTTCCTCTGTCCCATATTTGGAACACCTATAAAAATCTTAAACTGAGCTACCAAAAATCACTTATGATAACTTGGAGATAGGAATTATGTCTCCAGAAACGTAAAAGGAGAATGATTAGAACATTTGAAAATACTTACACCTGAAAATATATATCCGGATATATAAGCTCTAGATTATTCTCTATACTATTTTAATGCACCTGTGTGAATTCATTTAAATATTTGAAATTGAAACCTTGCAACTTAATGGGCTTTAATAAAGTTAGTGAAATTGTGTTACTATTCTCTGAGCTTTCTATTAGGACTAGTTTGAGATATTAGGGCTTTGGGGAAAAACTCACAATTGAATTATTTTCATTACATCATAACAAGGGTGCCTATTAGCCACATATTTTAAGACTATCAATGTCTACATAGATCATGTGGCTGAAATACGTTTTATTATCAAGTTTCTCCATAGTGCTGTTACACTTTTTTCTCCCAAACCACACTCTTTGAAAGACTCCACATATAGAGTAAGGAGGTGTGCCCCTCCTCTTGTAGGGCAGATCTACATTATTTATTAGGAATACTTCTTCATATAAGTTTGGTTTCCCTCTTCTACTAGTAGAATGAGTATGGATACATTCATCCTGCTTCTGTTTTCTGGAAGATATTTTAGAGAACTGACATAATTTTAAACATTAAGTTAACCAGGGTAACCTGAGCGTGGTACATTTTTCTTTTGGAAAGTTATTAATCATTGATTCACTTTTGTGTGTGTGTGTGTGTGTGTGTGTGTGTGTGTGTGTGTGTGTGTGGTGCTGGGGATTGAACCCAGGGCCTTGTGCATGCAAGGCAAGTACTCTACCAACTGAGATATATCCCCAGCCCCTCATTGATTTTCTTTTTTAATGCATACAGGTCAATTCAGAACATCTAATTCTTCTCATTCAAGTTGGTAGATTAGTTTCTTCAACTACTCAGTCCATTTCATATAAGTTGTACAATTCATGAGCAGAGAAGAGAGCCATTCAAAATATTCATTTGGTATCCTGTTAATGTCCATGAGGTAGATATGGATGACCCTGAAATTAGTAATTTCTAATGTTTTCTTTTTGTTTTTAATATGGTTAGTGTTAATTTCCCCCCCCCCCTTTATCCTGAGAATTACCTTTTGGTTTTGTTGACTTTTTCTGTTGTTTTTGCTATTTTCAATCACATGCTTTAATTTTGGTGGGTCCTAGATTTGTATTCTTTTTATTTTAAATTTTTTCTAGTTTATAAGCTTAGATTATAAATTTTGGGTGCTTCTCCTTTTTGAAAGGGGTTATTAAAAGTTCTCTATTTGCAATGATTTTATAAATTGTTTTTACTTTTTTTCTTCTAGTACTTTTTCACATTCTTCATTGTTTATGTAAATTTAGCATTTAATGATTATACTATATTTATATAATACATGGCTAATATTATTTTGATGTTCTATATTAGATCAACAGAAAATAAAACGTTTTGACCTTCATTTGTTCTTTGTCTTGTACTTTTTCTTTCTTTATGTAGATGTATGCTTTTGATCTACATATTTGTATTCTTTTTGAATACTTTCATTTTTTATATTTATTATAAGACAGATCTAGTGCAACAAACCCCTTGTTCTCATATGCTAGAGCATGTGTGTATTAGTCCTTTTGGCTACCATAGCAAAATACCTGGACTGAATGATTTTAACATCACGAATCAATTTCTCAGTTTTGGAAACTGAAAGTCTAAAATCAAAGTGTCCAAAAGGTCAGTGTTTATTGAAAATGGTCTCCTTGATTGGATTTGCAGATGACCACTTTCTCACTATATCCACACCTGGTCTTTTCTAGATGTGTTCAGGCAGAGGGAGGAAGGGAGTGACAAAGGAAAAGAAAGATAACCATCTGTCTTGTATTCCTTCTTATAAAAGTGCTAGGTCCCTTATAGGGGCTGCATCCTCATGATCTCATCTTTACATAATTACTTTCCAATGATCCTATCTCAAAACCCCAACACATTTTGTATTAGGGCTACAACATATGAATTTTGGTGGAGGCATTTCAGTCTTTGGTAAAGTCTATCTTTCTCACTTTTGAAAGATAATTTCACTGGATTCAGTACAATTAGACCTCTGCCCCTGTGGGTTTTGCATCCATGAGCTCAATCAATTGCAGATGAAAAATATTTTAGGAAAAATTTTCACTGTATTAAACATGTACAGAGTCTGTCTCTCCTGTTTTTTCTCCTACAACATACAGTATAACAAGTGTTTACATAACATGTAAATTCTAGTAGTTATTATCTAGAGATGATTTGCATTATGTGGAACAATTGTGCAAGTAACACACAAATATAGCATTTTATATAAGGGACTTGAACATCTGAAGATTTTGGTAACTGTGCAGGGTCCTGGAATAAGTTGCCCATGCATACCCAGGGACAAGTATATTCTATTATTGTGGGTTCATTTTCTTTCTTCCTTCCTTTCTTTCTTTGAAATATTTCACTCTACTTTCCTCTTCCTTGCAATATTTCTGATGAGAATTCAATGTAATTATTATTTTTGTTTCTTTATAGGTTACTATTCTTCCCTCTCCCTGCCATTTTCAAGGTTTGCTTTTAGTATGTTTTTCTCCAGATTGAATATGCTATGTCTAAGTGTCAATATTGTTCAACATTATCCTGTTTGAATTTCTCTGGACTTGTATTTGTCGTTAACTTTAGGAAAATCTCTACCATTGTTACTTTAAATATTTCTTTTTGTTCTCTTTTTTTTCCTTCTCTTTTGGTTTCATGTCATGCATATATTTATTCCATTTGTAAATATCATCCACTTCTTGATATGTTCCTTTATCTATTTTGTTTTCACTGTGAGTTCCAGTTTGGAAAGTTTCTTTTAATACATCTTCAGCTTAAAGGATTTTTTTCCTCACAAAAATCTTGTCCATTGTTGAGCCCATCAAAGACGTTCTCCCTTACATTGTATTTTATTTTTAGTATCATCTTTTGATTCTTTCTTAGTGCTGCAATCTGTTGGTTTATAGTCCATCTGTTCTTGTATGTCACATACATTTTCCATTAGATTCCTTAGCATATTATATATAGTTATTTTAAATTGCTGCTGTGGTGCATCATATCTGAATGTGATATTGCTTACTTTGTCTCTTGGGAGATTTTGTTTTATGTTTGGTTTCATGCCATGTAATTTCTAGTTGTGTTCTAGACATAATGCATTGGTTCATTGGAACTAAGGTAAATAGGACTTTAGTGTGAGAGATCATGGAATTCTTCTAAGTTGTACTGAAAGATTTCTATAGCTGCAGCTGTCTGAATCTTCAATGTCCTTTGGCATTCTTTTCTGTTTCCACTATTATTTTAACGTTATACTAGAAATAACTTCTCTAGTCTAAGACTTTCAATTATTTTGGGTGTAATTCTCCATTATTTTATAGAAGACCTGTTGGTGATGTGGTGAGAAGTATGGGAAAGATAACCATTTTCTACTCCTGTAATAAAATCCCAGCATTTTAGTGGCCCTGTGTGCCTATACTCTGACTTTCATTGAACCCCCTTTTCTACAATTTAGGTGATGTATTAAAACTAGAGGTCCCTAGGTATGTTTCCCTTTCCCAGCATCAAGCATTGGTAGTTTACCTGGAGGGAATTGTAGAACAGAAATCTCTATGTATATTTCAGAATAACTACCTTTCCCCCCTCCCTGATGGAAGCATGAGGGGATCCCCCCCCAATATTCTAAGCATGAGAACTCAGTTGGGTTCCTGCCAGTAAACTTTATGAAAGTCTGGGGTTTCTCCTAAGACTCTCATGCTACTTCACACTAAGTACCCTGCCATTTATCACTTAAAAATTATTTGATCCTATCAGTGTTAACTCAAGGGATGGACTTCTGTGCCTTGGTCTCCACTTTCATTAAGCTTTCATTCTCTGTAGCAGCCTTTTTCTCCAGCTTTCAGTACAGTAAACTTAGATCACCTTAATTCTCTAGCAGATCTACAAAAGAATTGTGATTTTCAGTGTGTTTAATTTTTATCTTGTTATAAAGACAAAATGACAACTTCCCATCTCTTTTTATGTCAAAGTGGAAACTGCAAGTCTGATATTTGAATTAAATACCTTATAGAATTTTTATGCTATCCCACTTTGCAATAACATGATTCTGTCATCCAAAGTTCTTCAATCAAGAATGTGCCTATAGTGGACATCCATTTTGCCTTGATTAAATTGTTTTAAAAATTTATAAAAATCAGTAAATGTATCAGATACTTCATGTATCAGCTTACCAATGCCAACCAGCTCAGCTGTCATTGTTGACTCCATCTGTGTGAGTCATATCCATCCTAACTTTGTGCAGCTGAATAGCATCTCATCTTAAGTCCTAGTCCTCCTTTCTGACCTCCCTGTGGTAAAGGCTTAGCACCTATATGTGCACAATGAAAAAGTTAGGGGAAGTATCATTATGGGGAAAAACTAAACAATAAAAGAAATAGGCAGATTAATAAAATCCTCCCCATTTGTCTCCTTGCAGGACTTTTTAAATAAAGAATTTCTGTTGGTTCCACATAATAAACCATCAGATAAACACTTAGGTGGGAACAGATTGACAAGTCACATTGGACTCTCCCTTGTTCCATAAGTCACACCTCTTGTCTTTCACTGATGTCCACAATGATATATTAGAGGAATACAAACGATGCTTCAACATCTTTTTCCAGGGGATTTCAGGACAAGAAAGTAAATAAAAAAAAGATTTTTAGAATGTTTTCATTTCTAAATGAAATCTAGTGATTCGATGTTTGCATTTCTAAATGTATGGTGATAACTGTACTCCCTGAAATTAGATTTCTGCAATTAGCACCTTAATTTGCCTTGCTTTGAAATGTGGATCTGGGAATTATCACCTACCAGATGCAGAATTTCTGGATTATATTAAAGAACAAAGACACAAACATATGGGAAAATGTTAATGTGAGACAACTCTGTGTGATATATTTTTAAGAGAGTTTTTTTTACCAGTTTTTTTCTACTCTTTTATTTTGGGAAAATAAAATATACTTATATAAGATATAAAGGATTTAATGATGAAAATAAACAGTATCTTCAAGTATGTATGAGAAAATATTAAAATCATTTCAAAAGGACATTTTAGATGTAATGGAAATTAATATGAGATTTTATGAACAAAAATTCTCTCATATTTTTAATTATTTAATATTTCATTATTTTATTTTCACATGTATTAGCTATTTTTAAAAAATAGAATTATAAATGTGGCTGAGGTACATAGTTCTACTGAAATCCTTAGTTTGTTAGAGCATTTATCTACTCATCATTTTTTCTATCTGTCTGTCTTTTCTATTTCTGCTCTATTCACTTGTAATTGTTTTATAATACTTAAGCTCAAAAATATATTGAGAAGCCATCTGAATTGTAATATATTAAAACATGTTTATGCAATTATATTCTAAAAGTGATCCAAAGAGTTTCAGAAAAAGCTGAATTTTTCTTATCAATTTTATAATTATAATTGACCTTAGTAATATGTTTATATAGACTATGATTTACATGTATGTGAACTTCCACAGTACCAAGTTTTTTTAACTGCTTTAAAGATATTTATCTATAAATTATAGTTTTCAATTTTACCAGGTAGTTATACTATTTCTTCTCAAAGTTTTATAAAACAGAACTTAATTCCATTAGTAAGTCATGCATAAGAAATTCATAGTTTTTTTCATCTCAAATCTTTTTCTGCCTTAAATCCAATCTTAAATTCTACAGTTTTCTACACTTAAAAAACAAACAAAAAATATTTCTAAACAAAAATAAAGACTATATCTATAAAGTTGTATATTTTTCTGAAAGGACTCTTTCAGCCACACCATGCCTCATACTTTTCAAAGAGTGTCAAGTTCCTCAGTGATTGATGATCTCAAAATCAATATCATAGAAAGTGGATGATAACAATAATCTTAGAATGCTAAAACTTCAAATAGAATTTTGTTGTTCAAAAGATACTGAGTTCTATGTTATTATTTTATAGATCTAAGATTTTGATATCAGATGATTAAATGATGGTCTACATTTGTTCAGGAAGTCTGTGGCAGAGGAACAAACTACTAACATACAACAAAATCAAGGAATCTGAAATATACTATTTTAAGCAAAAAGAGGAAGAAAAGAAAATCCAGGCAAGAGGAAGTACAAACTGTAGGATTTCACTCATGTGGTACTTGAGTGTACATGATAAAACTGATTTATGGTGACAGAAACTGAATCTATTAGAGCTGTGCTACTCTGTGGATCTGCAAAGGCCTCCAAAGGCACAAGTGTCATAGGCCTATTTTCCAGCTTAGGACTATTAAGAAGCAGTAGGACCTTTAAGATGGGACCTAGTGGGAGTTATTATATTTTGGGGGGTGTGCACTGGAGAGGCATAGGGTGAATCCAGCCCCATCCTCTTTCTTTCTTTCAATCTCAGCCATGAGTTGAGCAGCTTTGATCTACCCTGTGTTTCTCGCCATGATGCAATGCCTCACACACAGGCCAAAAATAACAGGGCCAATCTATCATGGACTGAAACCTCTAAAACCATGAGCCAAAATAAACCTTTTCTCTGTATAAGTTGCTTTATCTCAGATATTTATTATAGTGATGAAAAGCTGGCTAACACAAACTGCCATAACAAAGTACCACAGACTGAGTATTTGAACAACAGAAATTGATTTTCTGACACTTCTGGAGGCTACAAGTCCCAGATCAAGTTGCTGTCAAGTTTAGTTTCTCCTTGGCTTTCAGATGGCCACCTTCTTGCTATTTCCTCACATGGCTTTTCTGTTTATGCATAAGTACTCTGTCTTCTCTTCCTCTTCTTATAAAGACCCTTTCTATTAGATTAAATCCTTATGATCTCAGTTAATTTTAGTTAGCTCCTTAAAGGACTCATCTCCAAATATGTCACATCAGAGCTTTATTCTACTGAGAAGGAACAAAGCTCAGTCTGTAATAAGTGTGAAGTTGGATTGCAAAAACTCATAGAATGGATCATTTAGGATTCGTGATTTTTTTTTTCTTTTTTTCTTATTGCACCTATATTTCTTTTTAGGTTGTATAAGGTCATAGTGAGGACAGTAAATGTTGGCTTTGGTCATGGGGATATACTACTCATCTGAATATATTTTGTATTTGCATTGTTTCCAGCAAATTTATAAGCCTAATCATATGCAAGCACGGACAAATAGTATTGGATATATAAATGATACTTTCTTCTTTAGGGTAATTTTATAAAGGAAACTGGAAGCTTTTTGGATTCAACATGATTACTTGCAGCATTTTCCAGAGAGAACTCACGTAGTATAATCTAAAATTGGGACTTTAAAATATAAATTAGACCCAATTTGGGTAGAACCCAGACAAGAGTAGCCTATATAATACGTGAGCTGTTAGATTGTATATATGTGTGTAAAATCTATTGCCCAAGAAGAAAAGGAATGCTTAAAGTAGTGATAGTTTGATTTGTGAAATTTATTTGCTCCCATTGACAATCTATATACAACAGATTCAAGAACAACACATTTTCTATATTATTGCCAATCTCAATAGACTGTATGCAAGGATTCTTTTCAAGGTAACCAGGAAACTCTAAGAAATGAATGTCACTGAAAAACAGAATCTTGGCACACCAGGCTCTACCTGTCATTCACACAGCTATAAATAATATCTAATGTCCATTATTCACATATAAGGCAGCCACCCTAGATAGCCAACACCTTCTTACATTCATGCCTCTGTGATGCACACAGAGCAAATCAGAAACAAGTTGTAGCATGTCTCTTTTTGTCCACACATTGCCTCTAGGTGTTTCCATTGATGTTCTCACAAATAAAGTCGGTTCCCCAGTAACTTTCCGAAAAACACTACAGCATATAATAGTTTATATATAAAATAGTAAAATAGTTTCAATGTCAAAAGGCAAATTTATTTTAATAAATCTTTGGCAAGAAAGATTGCTATCTATATTAAAAAAGGGTGAATTCAGCAGGTTATTTTCATTGTTGTCTATGTTATACAAATGCTATACTCCATAGAGCAGCTCAGAAAAGCACGGATTATTTTGCTGTAAAATAGCAAAGGCCACAAGTCAGGATTGTCTGTGCAGGAACAGGTTAAGGCTGTAGACTTAGATTATTCAAACACTGCAAGTTCCTAAGAAAAGTTTATCTTCAGCAGTGGCTCCTAGATGGGTCCTGGGAGATGAAATCTAAGTTTTTAGACCATTTTACCTGGTAAGTGTGTATTGTCCTAACAGCTCAAGAGGCTAAGGCAAGAAGATTGTAAGTTCAAAACCAGCCTCAGCAACTTAGTGAGTCCCTAAGCAACTCGTAGAGACCTGTTACTTGAAAAAAAAAAAAAAAAGGTCTGGGGATGTAGTTTAGTGGTTAAGTGTCCCTGGGTTCAATCCCTGGTACAAAAATAAAATAGAATAAAAAAGTATTTGTATGTCTAAAGCTTTGGGTTGTGCTATACCAATTTTACCAGATAGTTTATGTTAGCAATATGATAGTGGTGAACACGTTTTTCTAAGCCTGTAGTTGTGTATAACCAGTACAATCAGATAGTTTAGGTTAACAATTGTGATTTATAGAAAATACTTGATTTTATTCTGAGGGAAGTTTCTAAAAACTTAGGAGCTAAACTGTAATCAATAAAAACCTTGAACATCAAGACTTTGGTGAGATTCCATTATTGGCAATATTTTGCATATGTGGTTACATCATTCCTAGAAAAATTAATCATATCCTCAAGTGACTTCCCAGGGAGAAAAATCTTAAAAAATTGTGCTGATTTTACCTGAAATTACCCCCATAGCTGTTTTTCTTTGCTTATCCTTAATTTGTACCCTTTTGATGTAATAAATGGAAACCATAATTTTGAAACAGTATTTGATTTCTGTGTGTCTTAGTGAATCACAAAACCTAAAGACAGTCTAGGAACCCCTGTAATATTATCTTTTCCCATAGATAAATATGAACTTGCTAAGACTTATTCAATAGGTTGAAAGCATCCTGAATTTCTAGAAAATTTTCATCATACAGAAAATTATTTAGTAGCAACTACAATTGAATCATAATGGGGTAAGAGAGGCTCACTGTTCTTACTTATAATTATTATTAACCATTCTTCCTATACACTCAGTTTTAGTTATTAGGCATCACCACTTAAGAAGTTTTCATTTCATGGTAAAGAAGATTTTCCATAAGTTGTTGTTCATTAAAATGATTCCTATCCATTTTCAAAATATTTAAATGTTCCTAAATGCTAATTATGATGTTTTGTTCATCACATACCTAGAGATGGTATCTCCACAATACTTTTGAATTTTTTACTATATTTAGATATATGATTAGTATAGTATAGTACATTTAGTATATTATGCTAGGGTAGAAACTAGTTTCATTGAGTATTTTGAGAAAGCACCTAGTCCAAACTTATAAAAATGATATTTCTATACCTTATTTTAATGGGAAAGCTTTGAAGTCCCTTTTTAATCTTAATTAGCTTTGAATCCCTTGTGCTTAGAATTTTGTTATGATTGTAATTGTTCTGTATTAGCAGAAATGTCCATTTCTAACTTGATTATGTTTAAAAAGGTCATTAAAATTAAGTAGCTCTATATGTTTGGGACAATCAATGTAAGGATGAGCATGAATCATGAAAAGGTCATTTATTTTATTAGTGGAACAAGTGCTTACCCCTAACTATGAAGGGTATAATTGATCTTGAATTAAATGGGCTTCACAATCCAAAACATTTACTATCTATCAAACATGCTAAAAGGTATCATGGGTGATCTCTATTTCAAAGTTAATGTCAAAGAAATATTGGTGTTATTTTCTAATATATGGTATTTTCAATCTAATAATTTTGGATATTTAGAAAATATTCTAGAATAAATTAACAGAGACATCATTATTATATATTTATAAATATCCACATATTTTTGAAAGTTGAATGACTTTGAGTTTTATTTTCAATTGTGAAGGACACATTAATTTCTTTTTTGGAGAAGAATGCAACCTTTAAATTATATCATGTATGGGGAAAACAGTCTTTTATTTGTCTGAAAATGTTAGAAAGAAAACTGCAAAATTCCGTAAGACTACAAGTTGAAAACAGTAGTCGTATTCTGGTAGATCACTATGAAGACTAAGAATAAAATATACATTATTTGGAATAATGATTTGCTTCTACATGGCCATAATGTTGAAATGACAGAGCTTTAGCTATGTGTCAAACAGCTTATTTCACAAGCTAACCATCATTAGGCAGAGTATGTCTATAGAAATTTGAGTAATCAGGATATAAGAATGTCAAGAAAACCATGCTGAAATGGAATAGATACGTCAAAATATAATTAGAAAACCTAAAATGAAAACAAAAGGAAATTCTGGGGCTGAATTGACCAATAATCAATATGAAACATGCTCTAGAGAGATTCAAAGAGAGTTGAGCAGGGAGAAAAATTAATCAGTGAATTTAACAGCATAATGGAAATTATTGAGTCCAAGGACCACAAAGAAGAAAGATGGAATAAAAGTGGTAAGAGCAGACCAACATTCACCATCAAGTAGACCAACATACACAAGCTTCTCAAAAAAAAGTGAAATTTCATATAAAACATAAGCATAAACTCTAAGTACTTATATTATTGTATTGTTTGTATCTCCTCTTTTGTTTCATATGAGATTTTAAATATTAATACTGTTTTCTAAAATATTATTTGTCTAAAAGCTAGAATTTCTATACTTTTTCTTTTTAATTCCTTTCTATATAATTTTATAGACTAATATATTTAAAATGATTATTATCTTGTCTTCTAGAGCACATACAAAAAAAAACAAAAAAACAAAAACAAAACTGTAACTTTGTGATACCAACAGTTGAAAGTGTTGGTAGCATATCCTTTAAAAATCTTTTAAAGGAAGAAGTTTTGTATGTTAATGGAACTCACCAGGTATAAATTCAATCAGAAAGTTATGAAATTAGTTTGCCAGGTACAGATTATGCCAGTAATCCCAACAACTAAGGAGGCTGAGGCAGGAGTACTGCAAGCTCAAAGCTAACCTGTGCAAACTTAGTAAAATAAAAAATAAAAAGAACTAGGGATGTAGCCAGTGATTGAATGCCCCTGTGTTCAATCCACAGTACTATTTTTTTAAAATGCTATAACTTTAGAAAGTTACATGTAATGCACATGGTATCCACAAAGGCAAATAGGTATAGATTATACCCAAAATGAAATTTTAAGGGAATTAAATTGTTTCTCTATTTAAAAAAATCAACTATCCAGGTGCAATGGTACATGACAATAATCCCAGCAGGCTGGGAATCTGAGACAGGAGGATCATGAGTTAAAGCCAGCCTCAGCAACTTAGTGAGGCCCTAAGAAATTTAGCAAGATCTTGTCTCTAAATAAAATATAAAAAAGGTCTGGAGATCTCGTTCAGTGGTTAAGTGCCCCTGAGTTCAATCCCCAGTACTGCCCCACCTGCCACAAATCAATTAAACACAAATAAAGAAATTAGTATGGAAATTGTGGGATGAACAAAAGATGACTATAAAACTTATAGAAGAAAAATAGCAAACTGAGAAAAGTAATTCCTTATTAGTAATAAATTTTATTTATTTATTTTAAATTTTATTGATTTTATTTTTTTAAATACAAGACAGCAGAATGCATTACAATTCTTATTATACATATAGAGTACAATTTTTCATATCTTTGTATATACAGTATGTTCATGCCAATTCATGCCTTTGTACATGTACTTTATTTTGTTGTTTTGTTTTGTTTTGTTTTTTGAATTCTAATTCTTATTACATATATATACCACAATTTTTCTTATCTCTGTTTGTATATAAAGTATGTTGACACCAATTCATGTTTTCATACATGTACTTTGGATAATGATGCCCATCAAATTCCACCATCCTTACTAATCCCCTGCTACCTTCCTTTTCTCCCACCCCTCTGCCCTATCTAGAATTTATTTATTCCTCCCATGCTTCCCCTCCTTACCCCACTATGAGTCAGCCTCCTTATATTAGAGAAAACATTTGGTATTTGTTTTTTTGGGATTGGATAACTTCACTTAGCATTATCTTCTCCAATGCCATCCATTTATCTCAAATGCCATGATTTTATTCTCTTTTAATGCTGAGAAAAATTCCATTGTGTATATATGCCACATTTTTTTTATCTATTCACCCACTGAAGGATATCAAGTTTGACTCCACAGTTTAGCTACTGTGAATTGTACTACTATAAACATTGATGTGGCTGTGTCCCTGTAGTATGCTGTTTTTAAGTGTGGGTATAGTCCAAGGAGAGGGATAGCTGGGTCAAATGGTGGTTCCATTTTAGACAAAGGTGCCAAAAACATGCATTGGAGAAAAGATAGCATCTTTAACAATGGTACTGGGAAAACTGGAAATCCACATGCAACAAAATGAAATTAAACTCCTATCTCTATCAATGCACAAAACTTAACTCAAAATGGATCAAGGACCTAGGAATTAAACCAGAGACTCTGCATCTAATAGAAGAAAAAGTAGGCGCTAATCTTCATCATGAGGGATTAGGCCCCAACTTCCTTAATAAGACTTGTATAGTGCAAGAATTAAAACCAAGAATCAATAAATGGGATGGAATCAAACTAAACAAAAAATCTGTGAGGTGAACAGAGAACCTACATCCTAGGAGCAAATTTTTACCCCTCACATATCACATAGAGTACTAATCTCTAGGGTATATAAAGAACTCAAAAAGCTAAGCACCAAAAATACAAATAACCCAATCAACAAATGGGCCAAGGACCTGAACAGACACTTCTCAGAAGAGGATATACAATTAACCAACAAATATCTAAAAAAATGCTCATTATTTCTAGCAGTCAGATAAATGCAAATCAAAACTACTTAAGATACCATCTCACTTGAGTCAGAATGGCAGCTTTTATGAAGACAAACAACAATAAGTGTTGGTGAGGATGTGGGGAAAAAGGTACACTCAGACATTGCTAGTGGGACTGCAAATTAGTATGGCCAACATGGAAAGAAGTATGGAGATTTATTAATAATTATTTTAAATATAAATAATTTAAACTCTCCAGTCGTAAGACAGAGACTGGTAGAATGGATAAAATATTTTTTAAATCCAACTATTAACTACAAAAATTCATTTTAGATTCAAAGATGACAACTGATTAATAATGAAGGAAGAGAAAAAATATTACAAGCAAACAGTAACCAAAAGACAATGGGGTAGTAGTTATAATAATATCAGACAAAATAGATTTAAATTTAAAAAAAATGTATACACTATAAAATTTTACAAAATAAATAATAAAAATTTTAATACAATAAAATGTCCTAATGTTATAAACATTTACAAACTTAATAAGACTGAAATACATAAGACAAAAATTAACAGAAGTGAAGGAAGAAATAGTTTTTAAATAACACCCAGAGACTTCAATATCCCATGTTAGATAATAGATAGAACATCTAAACAGAAAAATGGGAAAGAAATAGTTGACTTAAAGAACATAATAAACACCTAGTATGTTGGTGCACACCTTTAATCCCAGCGACTTAGGAAGCTGAGACAGGAGGATTGCAAGTTCAAAACCAAACTCAGCAGAAGTGAGAAGCTAAGCAACTCAGTGAGACCCTGTCTCTAAATAAAATACAAAATAGGGCTGGGGATGTGGCTCAGTGATTGAATGCTCCTGAGTTCAATCCCTAGTATCCCCCCTCCACCCCCCCCAAAAAAAAAACCACAATAAATCAACCAGATACAACAGGCATACACAGAATCCTCTAGTCAACAATAACAGCATACAGATTTTTCTCAAGTGCACATTTACCTAGATGCATAAGTTAGAACACAAACTAAGAATCAATATATTTAAAAAGGTATATATCATAAAAAGCATCTTTCTGTCCACAAAAGGATAAACCTGAAAATTAATATCAGAACAAAAAGTTGAAAATTGCAAATTGTGGAAATTAAACAATTTAGTCAGAAAAACGAAAAGATCAAAGAAAGTGAAATTAGGTCATACATAAAAAGATGGATGAAAATGAAAAAAAGAGCATATCAGAACTTATGTGACATGACAAAAATAATACTGTGGGCAGGATTTAAGCTCTAAATGTTAACACTGAGAAGCAAGAGAGATCACACACAAAAATCTAATCTTACAATTTAAGAAACTAGAAAAGGAAGAAAAAATAAATGTGTATCAAGAAGAAGGGAGGATCATAATATATATTAGAATACATATAAATAAAATAAAGAAAAGACAAACAATGAAGAATATTGAAGACACCTAGAGTAGATTCTTTGAAAAGATTAACAAAATTGACAAGTCTTTAACTTGATGAAGAGAAGACACAATTAATAAAAATCGTAAGTGTATGTGAGGAAATTATTACCAATTTTACAAAAATGCAAAGGAGCATAAATATGAATAACTATACACCAACAAATTGGACAACTTAGATGAAATACACAAATTCTTGGAATACGAAACCTAGCAGGACTGTATCATGAAAAATAGAATGTTCAAACATATCTATAATTAGTAACAAAATTAAATCAGTAGTTAAAAAATTTCCTGACCAAAAAAAGATTCCTGTATCTGACGGCATAACATCAAACTCTATGAAACATTTAAAAGAAGCTTATATTAGCACTCTTCAAAAACTTTCAAAAAATTGAACACAAAGTAATACTTCTTAGACCATTCTATGAGACTAGCACTACTTCTATACCAAAGCCAGACAAAAGAAAACTAAAAACTAATGTTCCTTGTAAGTATAGATTTTAAAATAAAAATCCTCAAAGAAATACTAACAAACTGAATTGAGCACCATATTAAAAGACTGCACACTAAGAACACATGAAAATTTATTCTTAGAGTGCCAGGGTGACTCAAAATATAATAATCACTCCATGTAATGCACCACATTAACAGAATTAGGAGAAAAATTCATGTAGAAAAAATATTTAGTAAAATTAGTTAAACTTATATAACTAAAAACAATAAACTAGGAATATAAGGAAACTACCTCAACATAATAAAAGTCAACTAGAAAAATCATTAGTGAGTGTTACTCAATAGTGAAATTATGAAATTTTTCTTTTAAGATCAGAAAAAAGGCAAATACACCCACTTTTTGCTAATTATTCAGTGTAGTAATAGATGTTTTAGCCATATCATTTAGACATGTAAAAGAAATAATTATCATGCAAATTAGAAAGGATACAATATTATCTTTATTAATAGATGATATGAACTTATATATAGAAAATTCTAAAGATTCTACACACAGATACACACACAGACACACACATGCATCAAACTAATAAAGGAATTCAGTGAGGTAGCAAGATGCAAAGTCAACACACACACACACACACACACACAAATTGCTTCTTTATACATTAGCAATATACCTTCTGAAAAGGAAATGAAGAAAACAACTCCATTTACAATATAATAAAAATTAGAATACTTAAAAATACTGAGGTGAAAGACTTCTACATTGAAAACTATGAAATGTTGCTGAAAAATTTAAAGACACAAATAAATGGAAATATCCCATGTTCATGCATTAGAACACTTAATGTTGTTAACGCATCAATACTAACAAAATATTCCACAAATTCAATGAATTTCTTATCAGAATCCCAGTGGCATATTTTGCAGAAATAGAAAATTCCATCATAAAATCTATATAGAAGTTCTGGAGGACTCCCCACCCTGAGAAGCCAAGTCAGTCTTAGAAAAGAAAACAGATGAAGAACTCATGCTTCTCAATTTCAAAACTTAATACAGTGTTCAAAATAGTGTGAGATTGCATAAAGACAGATATTAATACCAATGGAATAGAATATATTAGCCAGGAACTCAACCTTTAATTAATTGTCAAGTGATTTTTTTTTTCTTTAACAAGGATCCCAAAGCCATTAAATGGGAAAAGGACAGTCTTCTCAACAAATGTTCGTGGAAAAAAAAAAGATATTCACATCAAAACAATAAAATTGGTCCCTTATTTAATATCATATACATAAATTAACTTAAAATTGATCAAAGACCTGATGTAAGATCTAAAACTACATAACTTCTAGAAGAAAGCAGGGCAAAAGACTCATGACATTTGATTTGTCAATAAACTTTTGAATATGACACCCAAAACATATGTTAACAATAGAAAAATTAGAGAAACCAATTTGGACTTCAAATTTTTTGGTGGGGGTACCAGGGATTGAAATCAGGAGTACTTGGCCAATGAGACATTTGTGGTCAAAGATGGGGTACTGGAGGTGGCAGAGAGAAGTGCAAGGTGATTCTTGGTAATAAGTATTGAATTTGAGTTTCACAAGATGAAAAGAGATTGTGATGGTTGCACAAAATTATGAATTTATTTAAATATCACTGTTTCACACTTTAAATGGTTAAGATAGTTAAGTTTATATCTGTTTTAACACATAAAAGCATTGGAATAAAAGGAAATTGTAGGCAAAACTTTTTACACTGAGAGAAAGCAATTCCTGTGAAAATCACATTCCTATTCTATTTTATTCAAATGCTGTTTTGTAAAAGTTTCTGTAAATGCATTTTTTTAATAAGGAAGCTGGCTTTATAACCTGCTAAAATTTTGCTAGCTACTTAATCATGTAAAGGTTAATATTTCAAGTGAGGTTAAGTATATTCTTTGTTGTTTATCCTGTTTTATATATTTTTGTGTGTTTATTTTATAAATCATTTAAAGAAAGAATGATTGCCTTATTTTCAAATTGTTATAGAATTGAAGCACCCTCTATATATCTGGATCTTTACCATACTATCTTGTATATATTTTTTAATTCTACAAAATGAGAAAGTTGGATATATTCATAAACCATTTCATTTAATTTTATTAATGTGAGTTATTTTATTCAATGATTTGCATAACACCAATAGAAAACTGGTGCTTTCAGATACAGTAGCCATTAGGACAATCTAAAGAATCTGAAATATGACTTTTTTAATGCTTTTTTTCATTTAATCTTTAATGAAGGTTCTTTTTTATAACAATGATATGGCATACTTTTCCAACTTTTAACAAGAGAAATAAAAAGATTGATATCAATTTAGAAAGAAAAATATGGCTTCACTAAGAATATGGTCACATTTATTCTGTAGTGAAAGTATAACTACTTCAACAGTTATACTTATTAGAGTAGCAGGGATTCTGGGAGAACTCAGTTTGGAGCTAAAGGCCTTATTGTGGGTCTTAATGAATGCCAAATCTCTATTATTATAACAAGACCAAGAGCAAGATATATAGAGAATTCAGGAGTTAGAGAAGTCAGGGACTCATCAACTCATAAGAAACTTCTATTATTAACCAAAAACAATATACTTGGAGACCTGATATTCTACTCTAGAAAACATAATTTTTTATGCTATCTATATCTCTGTGCAGATATTAAAGCTGTACCTCTCACCTCGGCTTTCTATGTAAAATAATTACTAGTGTAACCTGTCCATTGAATATTTTTGTCTTTCCAAATTGTTTAAGCTGAATTCTTAATCTCTGAGATAATGCTGTTAGAAGGTGGGGTGTGGGTCATGAGAGTGGAGTCCTAATGAATGGTATTCACAATTCAGTGCCCTCACAAAAGGCCCAATGGTATTTTCTTATAGCAGCACTATCAGAGTAATATGCACATTTTTATGTTGACCAAATAATTACATTTTAAAATGAAGAGTGGTTTATAAAAATAGGAATGGAAGTATTACAGTGTGGGCCAACTTCATATAATACATAAAAATGCTACTTCTCAAGAACTTTGAAATGAGCCATAATAGTGTTTAATCTTAAAATGACAAGGCAAGTTCTGTTGATGAGTCAATGGTATTCTCTGAAAAGAAATTTTGTGGTAATAGTGGCAAATTGAAAATGTTTACATACAATGGACTTTGAAAAAGGGATTAGTTCCTGCCTTTTCTGATTCATTTTTAAAGGCTGTTTTAATACATAATGAGCTATTGAGTATACCATGATATTCAGATATCATGCCATTGGCTCTGTCCTCCCAATCAATAGAACAATATTGCTCAGTACATCTTCTGTGCAGATCAATGAACTAAGCAGTAATTAAGTTGAATGTATTAACTAGAAAGAAGACTTCTCTTGCTCTGCATCTTTGCTTTAAATCTCAATATTGGGTAATTTCAAAATGAGGGAATCAAGAATAGAAAGATTTCCACTAGAAAATCTAAATCCAGCTGAATAAAGAAGAACCCTGTATGCCCCTCAACATATTTCTGCTTATACTTAACACATAGGCTAACTTCACAACACACACAAACATGGTGATTAAGAATCCTTTGCTACATGTACCCTCTCAAATAATTTGAGTAAAACGATGAGTAGTTCTCAAAGGCCCTATAACTGTTTATTCCTCAGCTTCTTTATGGCCATATGGGTCACCCAACCATATGATCTAGGAAAAACTGAAAGCAATCTAGAATCATCCAGAGACAGGTCCCTTTCTACCATATTCCAGCTATGTGACCTCTGCTTTGTATCTCCTCACCAGAGACAAATCACTGGATTGATTTAAACTGCAATACCTTAAATGACATGACAACTATATGACATAAAATGGAAATATTTTAATGCTTTATGAAATGTTGGACTAAGAAAACAATACTAAATTATTGGAAGATAGAGTATAATGGGATGGATTAACAACCAAACAGAGATAAGGAATTGAGATTAGATTCTGCAGCTTCTCTGACTGTTGGAGCAAGTCAATTATTTAGCTACATGCTCTCTTGTTTTGTTTTTGTTTTTTTCCATAGGCATCAGGGGTGGGAGTGTGTAAGGAGAAACAGTATACCTTAGAGATGCATTACTCTAGTGTAGCCTGCACTAATGATGGCTACTCTTCTGGTGCCCTTGTCCTTCATGTAAAATATGATACAATGAATCCGTAGTGATTTAAATCACTGTCTACATACTAGCCTCTACTAAATATGTATTCAAAACTCATATTTGTAAGTGAATTATGATTTATAGGATACACCCCTCTAAAAATGATTTTTTTAAAACCAGTTAAGCTATTTGCAATACCATATACTTCTTCCCCCCAGAGAATTGGACTGAAGACTGTGTTATGTAAACAGAAATTTTAAAGGTTTAGAATTTTCCATTCCTAAAGGCAAAGTATAATTACTTAGCCAATGTGAAGACAAAGCCAAAATGCTAGCACTTTTTACAGAGACATAAATACAATGATGATGGTAGTAACATTTTGCAAATTTCTGCAAAATTTAAATGACATTTGTATTGTTTCCTCTCACTAAAAGTTAGTCCTTTTAGAATTTTATTAGACATGGTCTATTAAGCCACACAGAAAAAAAAAAAAAAAATCCACAGAATCACTGTCACCTTCCTGCAAAATTAATTAGCTCTTTCACAACTCTGGAGCTCAAAAGAAGCTAATTTTTTTAAAGCCTTGAGTTCATTTCTTTGAGAGATATATAAGCATATGGGTGATTAAAAATGATTTAAAAAGTAATAATGACTAAAATAATTACCATAAATAGTGGACTCATTAATCTATGTAATAGTTAAATGCAGAGCCTCAGAGAGGATGTCATAGGAAATTGACCATTTGGGGAATAAGTGAAGTGCTTTTTTCCCCCAACTCTTGTGTGGTTTTCTTTCCTTTGATCTATGGCAAAGCACTTGAAGCATTCATAAACAATGGGTTTGTGCTCAAAGAAATGGTGAGTGTAGGGATTGAGCAGAAATTAATAGTTTATATACAAGTGACTGTGTATTTAGAAGCAGAGAATATACTATTTGGATTTTCAGCAGATGCAATTTTCTTCTTTTTTTAAACAGCTAAAGATTTTAAGAATTATTTATTTTATAATGCTTTGGAATCATAAAGAGATGTGGTGTGGTTTGTCACCTATATATTGAAGATACTTTTAAAATAACAATATATTTGTTCCATTCCCAGAATGTCCTTTGTGTCTAATGGAAAATTAATAAATTGTATATTTCTTCCTTGATTTGTTGGCAGGTACCTGAATGCCATACAGCTGTATTCAGAATTTGCATTAATTTTTTTTTTAATTTGTGATTGCACATGGTAATGCAGATTTCATCAAATACAAGTGAGGCAGGAAAATAGACCACCCATAGGCAGAAAGAATAATGGTTTCATTATCTCTTTCCCTTCTTCAAGGCCCTTATCTTATGGAGATCAGGCCTGGATAGCATCCTGTTGCTACCCTGACAGCTTCAACTGCAACAGCTCTTCCTTAGTTACTCCTCTTCCTACTCCTAGCAAAATCTTCTCAAAAAGCACTGTCTCAGGCTGGGGTTGTGGCTCAGTGGTAGCGTACTTGCCTAGCATTTGTGAGGCACTGGGTTCGATTCTCAGTACCACATACAAATAAATAAAATAAAGGTCCATCAACAATTTTATATATATATATATATATATATATATATATATATATATATATATATATATATATATATTTTTTTTTTTTTTTTTTTTTTAAAAGCACTTTCTCTTGTGCCAACAAACCCTCATCCCCAACCTTATGTTAATAAAGATTTGAAAACTATTCTCCCCCAATTTGTTGAAGAGGACAAAACAGATTGATTGGCTGTTTTATGAATCCTATACCCTGCCCATCACCTATACAGATGGATCAAGCCCTTAAAACCCCTAGTCAGTAGACACCTGTTGGCATCCCTCTCTTGGAACCCCTTCCTCTTTGGGCACTCTGCTTTCTTTCTGCTAATAAATCCTGTTGCTTTTCTTTCATCCTTAGTCTGTGGCTTTCATTCTTTGAATTTGAGAGACAATCCACCTCACAGCTATTCTTGGTGTTATACAAGCAAAAGTACTTTCATTGAAACTCCTTCAGGTTGAATCAGGAAAATTCAGTGTTTGAATTCAGGAATTTCAGAGAGAGAAAGCACCCAAATAGTTCACCAGCTTGGGGTAATTTATTGCCAAAGCAAAACATCATAATGGAAAAATAACTTGGAGTATCTGAATTTTACTTCTGATTAATCCAAATTTATTGCCTATATTCCCTAAGATTGAAGCTGCTTAAAAAAATGGAAAAAGGAGTACATTAAGAATGGATTTATTATCATTTTGGGGACAATTATGTAACTAACTAGCTCTTTGACATTGAGAAAGATACCCAAACCTATTGTTTGTTTTTCTTTCCCAAATGTAAGGTGTTATGTGTATTAGCCTTTTTTCACAGGAAAATTATCAAAGTTGTATCTATAATGTTTTGAAATTTTTGAAGGACTTTCTTAACACTATATTATTGAGGGGAAGTGAACTCTGTCCTGAGGATTCTGCACTGTGTTTTATGAGGTTTTGTAACAATTAGCGATCAATACTAACTGATATCTCCAATCAAATGAAAATATATTTATTCAAATAACATTGAGATGTCTATAACTACTAATAAAGTCACAGGTGTCTTTTCCAACCCTAATTAGCATGCATAAAATATTAACTCCATTTTCCTGTAGTCATATTTTTTAAAAACTGATGTTAAATACCAAGGAATCCAGTCATTCATTCTCTTAACAAATGTTATTACATCTTTAATTCACATGAAGAACTAATGAATAAATATGCAAGAGTCAGGTAAAGTTCTTTAATGTTCTATACTGTTTCTAAAATAGGTATTATGGTCTACATCATGAAAAAAACTTCAGTTCTAAAAAATATTATATAAAGTAAACAAGCATACTATTCTTAAAAATATGACAAGAGGATCTATTTTCAACACTTCTGAGACAAAATTAAAAGAGCCTACTTCTTATTGGACATATGTAGATATTCATTTGTAGAGCTGATAAATCAAATTACTACAGACTGGATGTTTTAAAATACAGAAATTTCCCTCTCCCAATTCTGGAGTCTGTGAGTTCAAGATCAGGGTGCCAGAGGTTTGGTTTCTCTGTAAGCTCTCTCCTTGGCTTGGAGATTTCCACCTTCTCTTTTTGGTTCAGATGACTTTTCACCCATGTGTACACATCTCCAGTGTCTCAGTGTATGTAAAATTATTCTGTTCTTACAAGGACTCTAGTCAGATTGGATTAAGGGCCATACATATGACCTCTTTTAACCTTAATTGCTTCTTTAAATGTCCCTTCTCCAAATGCAATTTAATCACAATCTGAAGTACTGGGTATCAGGACCTCAACATGCACAGTTTAGAGAAACATAGTTTGGTCCATAATAATACAAGAAAGAATTCCTATGGCTGAGATTTGTAAGAAAAATAAAATCTCATAAAACTCCATATATAAAAAATCAGAGTTGCTTTTAAAATTAGAGAATTTATTTTTACATACAATGTAATTACTGAAGTATGAAAGTTTAAATTGAATTTGGTACTATTTATTTTTATTGTGATTTTTTTTCTTTTTTTCCCCTCTCATTTCTTATCTGCTTTTGGGTTAGTTATTATTGTATCTATTATTTAGAACTTCTTCCTCTATTAGGTTATTAAAGATTCTTCATATTTCAGAACTGTTATCCTAAAGAATAAAATATACATCACTGAAATTGAAACCACATAGTAAGAATTGTTTCCTTTACAACTTTCCAGATTTTGCTGGGGTCTGTATTTCTTACTAACACTTTCCCTCCATTCAGCTATCCTTTTGTTCCACATATAATTTAAGTGCTAAAACTAAAATTAGTGCTTTTTTTCAGTTAATATTAATGATATTTATCTATATTGTTAACATTGTCATTGTCCTTTTTCCTTCAATTCACACTTTTCTACTGTGATATTTTTATATAAATAATTCCCTTTTGTACATATTTTGCTATAGTAAAGGAAAATCATGACCAATTATTCAATGTTGAACATCTTACATTCAAAGGACATTTTTGAAGGTATATAATTGAACACCAGCAGTTGTTTCTTTGCATTTTTTAAGATATCATGATAGTTTTCTGTGACTATCTTTTTTTAAGTCAGTTTTCAGTATTGTTGTTACTTCTAAGGTGTTATGTTCTTTATTCTCAGCCTGTTTTCAATTCACTTTGTTTTAGATTTTCAGCAGTTTTATTATGAAACACTGAGATGCATGCATTAATCCAGCCTCAGTTGAAAGCAAGATAGACTTACTGCATCCACAGAGATGATCCTGTGTGTCATTTATTAGAACATTCTTAGATGCTTCTCTAAATATAGTTTACTTTCTCTTTTGTTTCTGATGCACTCTTGGCAATTCAATGCACAAACCACCTAAGTTTCTTATAGTTTGCCAAGTTTCCGATCCTCTTAGCTCTTCATATCTGTGCTTTTCTTCTCCTGGTGTCTTCCAATTCACCGTATCATTTTCTGTATCTCATTTGTTGTTAAAAGTCTGTGTTTATATGCCACATTTTTTAAAAAACCATTCATCCACTGAAGGACATCTAGGTTGGCTCCACAGTTTAGCTATTGTGAATTTTGCTGCTATAAACATTGATGTGGCTGTGTCACTGTAGTATGCTGTTTTTAAGTCCTTTGGGTATAGTTGGAGGCGAGGAATAGCTGGTATTTATATAGATAAATATCATGGCATTTTCAGGTAAATAGATGGCATTGGAGAAGATAAAGCTAAGTGAAGTCAGCCAATCCCCCCGCAAAAAAAATAAACACAAATACTGAATATTTTCTCTGATATAAGGATGTTGACTCATAGTGGGATTGGGAGGGAGAGCATGGGAGGAATAGATGAATTCTAGATAGGGAAGAGGGGTGGTGGGGGGGAGATAAGGGGGCAAGGAATTAGCAAGGATGGTGGAATATGATGGACATCATTATACAAAGTACATGTATGAAGACTTGAATTGGGTGTCAACATACTTTATATACAAATAGAGATACAAAAATTGTGGTATATATGTTTTTTAAGAATTGTAATGCAAAAAAAAAGAGCATTACCTTAGATTAGGTAGAGGGAAGTGAAAGGAGGGGAAACCAGGGAATGTGGGGATAGGAAAGATAGTAAAATGAAAGAGACATTTTTACTCTATGTATGTATGTGACTGTATGACCAATGTGATTCTACAATATGTATAATCAGAAAAATGAGAAATTATATCCCATTATGTATGATATATCAAGGTATATAAGTCATTCTACGGTCATGTGTAACTAAATAAAACAAATAAAAAATTTTTAAAAAATAGTCTGTGTTGAAGATTTTATTTAAATTTCTCCAAATTCCAAATTTAAAATTTCTGCCTTTTAATAGATTACAGTTCTGTTTTCTTAAAAATAACACCCTTGATTATTTAAAAAGTGATCTCCAATAACTTCAATAACTGTCAGACCCAAGTGTTCAGTTGACTCTTATCATCTTCATTACTTGATGTAAGACTATCCAGTAATTTTTTCCTGACTGCAGATTTGGGGGATGATAAATTAGAGGCTGTCGCTGACACTTTTCCTCCGGAGAGGTTTTGCCCAGTCCTCCAGAAAGCAGATAAAATAGTGGTAGTTCAGCATAACTTATTCTGAATCTGACCTAACTTAATGTTTGGGTGCAATTTATTTTAAAACTCATGCATCTTCTGACTCTCTTTTGATCTTAGATGTAACCCCTAAGAGTTTTAAATGAAATCCTAAAATATTCCCTGACTTCTTCATCATTGGCACTTCCTGAAACTCAGTTTTTATTTCCTTAGCAATGAGACAGCTCTGCTGAGACTTTCAGTGGCTTTCTAGCTATGCTATCTTGTTAGACTCCTGTCCCCTACCATTCATAAATTTCTCATAGGGGTTTATTTAGAATAATTTTAGGTTCCATTACCTATGGCTATCTCCTCACCTCTAGTCTCAGTCCATTTTCTGTTGCTAATTACTCAATATCATGACCGAGTATGTTATAAAGAAAGGAGGTTTATTTTGACTCACAGTTATGGTCCAGAGTTGAGGCTTCACATGTGGTGATGGCCTTCTGGCTGGCAGAGTCTCAAGGTAGCATAGAATACAATTGCTAAGAGACAGGGAGACTAGGCAAACTGGCCTTTATAGCTGATCCTCTATTGAGATAAAACATTAAAATCCCATGAATGTATTCACCCATTCCTGAGAGCAAAGACCTAATCACCTCTTTAAGGTCCCACATGGTCCCATCTCTAATATCTCATAATGGGGATACAATTTCAACATGAGTTTTAGACAGGACAAACAATATTCAAACTGTAGCACCAAGATAATGTTTTCTCTGTGTGTTGTCTTTGTTATCAGCACCAAAGTTCAATTTTTATCTATCCAGACAAAGGAAATTACTAGAATTTTTTTTTTTTTGTGTGTGTGTATGTGTGTGTCTGTGTGTCTGTGTGGTTACTCTGGCTCTTATCAGTGGCCTTTGACCTATGTCTTCTGCATGTATTCAGATAAAACATCAGAAAATTCCCTGAGGGATGCAGTAATTCATCTCACCCTTCTCAGGTACCTTAATCTCACAAACCCAATTTGCTCTATCAAATGCATATTTTTAATAATATCATCTTTTCCTGTTCTTAGACAAAGTATTTATCCATGCAAATTGCTATATTATAACCAGATATAGAAATCTGCAATTTTCTCTTCCAAAATCCATTTAATACATATTTAGGGAAGCAGATTAAGTATCTTTTTATTTGGACAGATTAATGCAGATATACAGAACTTTCACTAGATCTCAGTTTTGTGTGAAAGTATTCATTATGACAATCTATAATCCACAAAAAGACTAGTTATAAAAATACCAATCTGGGATGAAGCAAGAGTATTATTTGCAGTAGGATTACAAAATAACTTTCTGTGTTCATTTTTAATATGCTTCCTTAAGTACAACTCAAAACCAACAAGTTGATTTAGTTTACTGAATAACTGAAAATCATAATGCTATAAAAATACAAAAAAGTTAAATTAATGTGAATTAAGATGTCATCTTTCTATATAATTTGCCAAAGTCATATGATTCCTAATTAGCACACTAAAATGTCATTCCTATAAAGCTATTTAAAAATAATTTTCTTCAAAAATAAATTGTATTGGCTAAGTCTCCAAAGGTTCCATTGGACTGAGTACAAAAAGCTTGTAGAATACAAAGCTAAATTGTGGAGTGTGATAAGTTTTAAGTATAGTAAGATTTTCTTAAAAGAAAAAATATTCTTTGCTTTCTTGAATAGAATTTCAATTCAATTCAGACTCACTTTCTAAAGAAAAATAAATTCATAAAATTCCAATTGACATTAGGACATGTGGTTTTAAAATTCCCTTTAAATCACATATATATGCTATGATATTGTTGCAGTTGATTAAAGCCTTTTATGAAACAATGCTTTTTATTATATACAGAAGACAAAAAAATATGAAGAATGATTTGTACTCAAGAGGTACATTACTGTGTAAAAGAATCCATCCTTATTCAGTCAAAAATTTGCAGGAATGTAAATATTAGAAAATTTATATAAAAATAGTAGAAGAGGACTGGGGTTGTGGCTCAGCGATAGAGCTCTTGCCTCGCACACACGAGGCCCTGGGCTTGATCCTCAGCACCACATAAAAATAAATAAGTGAAATAAAGGTATTGTGTCCAACTATAACTAAAAAATAAATATTAAAAAAAAGAATATTGGGCTGGGGATGTGGCTCAAGCGGTAGCGCGCTCGCCTGGCATGCATGCGGCCCGGGTTCGATCCTCAGCACCACATACAAAGATGTTGTGTTCGCCGAAAACTGAAAAATAAATATTAAAAAAATTCTCTCTCTCTCTCTCTCTCTCTCTCTCTCTCTCTCTCTCTTAAAAAAAAAAAGAATAGTACAAGAGCCACTATAGAGAGTTCTGAGAGACTCAAACTTTTATTTAAAAGTAGTAGGTTATTTATTATGTTATATTTATATAAAACCACAACAATACTTAGTTGATTTTGTTCTCCAGTACCTTCCTGTTCCCACTCCTCAATCCCTTTTCTCTACTCCATTGGTCTCCCTTCTATTTTTGTGAGATCCTTTTTTTATTCCTTTTTTTAAATTTTCTAGCTTCCACATATGAAAGAAAACATTCAACCCTTGATATTCTGAGTCATTTAGCATTGTTCTTCAGTTATAGTGCATGAATTAAATAATAATGATGATAATATAATAATAATAATAATAATAATAATAATAATAATAATAATAATAATAATAATAGAAAGGAGACCAGCAGAGTACAGTAAGCAGATAGAGGGAGAGATAAATGGAAGCAATTCAATAGGAAAGTCCTGGAGAACAAGAGTGATCAAATTATGTTTTGTGCATGTACAGATGTGTAACAACCACAGTATTATGTATAACTGTAATGCACTGATAAACATAAAAAGGTTATAACAAAAAAGGTAATGGATGAATCATTAGTTCAAAATATGGTATAGACAATTGATCATTATCAGTATTTTTCCATTTTTCTGTGTTTATAGATTCCCTCTTTGACTCAATTCCACAGTGTGCAAAGAGATAAATGAAGATTTAGCTAATATAGTCATGATGTTTCACTCCCTTTTCTAAGGAATTTGGGAAAGAGACTTGGCTTAACTTTTCTCTTCTTTTTGTTATATAATACCAATGTGAAGTGGTAAAAATGAGTTCTAGACAATTGGGTCATAATTTAGGTTTTAATTTCAGTTGTTGCCAAGAGAGTGCCTGTCCATAAGAAGATATTTAAGTTTTTTCAACCTCTCTTTATTCATTTGTAAAATGAAATGGCAATACCAGCCTAAGAAACTATTCCCCAAGGTCCTAAATTCTACTTAAACATAATAGGAATTACTAGTATATTAATTAAATTTATATTTAATTTTGCCCCAAATTAAATGAGCTATTTTAAACACCCTATTGAAACAACATACACTAAATAATTTGTGAAGAAATAAATTTGAAGAAAAATATGACTGAAGTACATAATTAAAAAATAGTTATGAAATAAAAAATTAAAATGTAGCCAAATAAAACAAATGATGACAAAATAGATGTACCACCAGCCAGTGTTAGTTTCTCCAAGCTGATGGAGTCAAAACTAGAATCTATTTTACTATCCTTCAAATTTTAAAAATAAGTATATGTATAAATAAACAAGTTAATGAACAAATTCATATATATATATATATATGCATACACACATATAAATGAAAACAGTATGCATTAAGAATTTCTTTGGCATAGTTAGCAATGGATTTGACAGTTCTGTTGTCTAGTAATAAAACTCAATTTTCTCTAAGGCACTAAAACCATTTGAAGATAAATAAATAACAGCTTCAAACATGCGATGTCAAAACACCAAATGCCTCCCTCTTGGGCCAGTAACTAATTTAACTGCGATGATGCTAAGTAGGGGCAATTTATACATCTTGACATTAAATAGACATCCGGAGCTGAATGTTAAGCTTTGCATTATCACACGAAGATGGAATGTATTAGTGAACTTCTCTTGTGGTTACTTATTTTTACACATGAACTGTTACAGCCTGGAAGTATTAAATAGTACAATAAGTTAGGTCTGCTGCATACTTGCATCTGCCAGTTTTTATGGCAATAATGAGGAAACTGTCTTTGGCTTTATTGATAACAGCAGAGGCATTACATACAGTTACCTTATTAGTTAAAATGATGTAAGAATTTTTAATTAGCCCCAAGCTATTTTTCAATAGTAACAAAGGAATAATAAATTAATGAAATTATTCAAATCATATTTGATTTGCCACTCTAGCTATTAATTTTACCCTCACACATTAGAAAAATCTTTATTCAATGCATATGAAAACTGAGACACTGATTTGTTCAACCATTGCCTGAACTCCAAATATCAGGATTAGTATTTTTTCTTTTCTTTTTTTGTTCTTATACATAACATTAGAATTCAATGTGACATTAAAAAGCATGGAATATAATTTTCTATAACTTAGTCCCCAGTACTTCACCTTTCCTTCTTCTGTCTCTTCCTATTCCCTTCCCTCTATTCTACCAATCTCTGTGCTATCTACTTGTAGTTCCTTTTTTTTAATTAGTGTGTAATTAAACATAAAGGGACTGTGCTATATTCATTTAAGTACATAAGAAAATTAGGTCAGATTCATTCCACTATTCCTCCTTTATCCCATCCCTCCTCCAACCCCATTAATCCCCTTCCTGGACTCTGCTGCTCTTTCTTCTATTTCTTCTTTCTTTCTCTCTATTTTTTAAGAATATAGTATTTGTAAATTTGTTTTATTCTTATTCACATTTATTGGTACATAACCATTATAAACTGTAATCAACTTTCTTCTTTTTTGACAAAAATAATTTTTAAAATGATTTTAAAAAATCATCAATGACTTTCCTTGAGATACAGTTTCATTTTATTTAAGATATTCTGAAGATATTTTGTTCCTCCACACTTGCTAAATGTGGTCCATTTGATCAGCAGGGTACATAATACAGCTTGCTTCTCTCTGCCTGTTTGGAATTTATATGGGAGTAAAAATGTAAGTGCTGTCTGCCAAGTAGATGAAGTTATATATGAACAAAGAAGGCAAAGAATCACTCAACAACATATTTAGGCATGCACATACATGCCTAATTCTTAACTTTCACTTAAGCTGCTACTGTATATACTCACTAATCTCCCGTAGCCTGCATATACTTAAAACAAAAATTTACTTACAGTTGTAATAAATTAAGTAGCACACTCTAGAATGAAGCTGTTTGATTTAAATGTCAAAATCTGGATACTATCCAAAACAGTCAACCATATTAGAAAAATCTCACTATGACTTTGTTTTATCCTTCTGTTCTTAAGCATATATTTATTTTTCATCAAAAATCTTGCATGAGTTTTAAAGAACCTGCATGTATTAAACTCTAAAATTTTCAAATGAAGCGTTTGATTTTCAGTAACAAACTCTTAGAAAAGTCTCATTACTATAAATTTGATAAAGAGGGCATTTTCCTAAAATGAAAAGCAAAATTAAACAAACCTTCATAGATTGTATGTAAAATTACAAATTCTTATTGTCTTGATCACTAAACAATGAGGAATTATTTGAATTTTAAGAGCATACATAACTCTTGTAGAGTACAAACTCCTATTAACTCAGAGAAGGGATTTGCAGCCTCATACATGCCCAGGTGAACTCCTGTCAGCATAAATTAATAGGCCAAAGCAAAGATAGAGGTTGCTCCCAGCAGGCAGAAGAATGATTAAAAAGCCAACAGAATTTCATATTCAAACATGACACTCTAAGTAAAAATAGGGTTCTCTCTTGGCAGTTATCAAACATACAAGTAACAATAAATGTTGGCAAGAATGTGGGGAAAAGATACATTCATATATTGCTGGTGGGACTGCACATTGATGCAACCACTCTGGAAAGGGAGATTCCTCAGAAAACTTGGAATGGAAACACCATTTGACCCAGCTATCCAATTCCTCAGTATATACCCAAAGGATTTTAAATCAGCATATTACAGTGACGCAGCCACATTAATGTTTATAGCAGCTCAACTCTCAATAAACAAACTGTGGAGCCAACTAAGTACCCTTCAACAAATAGATGGATAAAGAAAATGCCAGAATATATTACAATTCTTATTACACATATAAAGCACAATTTTTCATATCTCTGGTTGTCCAACTACAAGTAAAAAAATATTTAAAAAAACAAAAAAGAGAATAAGATATATATATATATACATATATATATATGTATATATATACATATATATACATGTATGTATATATTATATATATATACATGTATATATATGTATATATATACATATACACACACACACACACACACATGCGCACACACACACACAAACACACACAATGGAGTATTAGCCATAAAGAAGAATGACAATATGCCATTTGCCAGAAAATGAATGGCTCTCAAGTCTATCATGCAAAATGAAGTAAGCCAGTTTGGAAAAAAAAAAGTGATATGTGAAAGCTAACCCACAAAAAGGGGTATGGATGGGGGGAAAGACTAGAAATGCATGTTACAAAATGAAGAATGCAGGGGCTAGGGGAAGGGAAAGGCTAAGGACAGACAGTGGAATGAATCTGACATAATTTTCCAGGTATAAATATGAAAGCAATACAGTTAATCCCAATATCATTTACATCCATAAGAATGAGACTCTAACTAGAATAAGATATATTCCATGCTTATATGACTACATCAAAATTAGTGGTCATGTATAACTAAAAAGAACGAATCAATTTAAAAAAAAGTAGCAGGCATCTGCCTTGATTAGGATCCTTTTGTTTGTTTGTTTGTTTGTTTGTTTTTTCTTATTGAGATATGTTGAAAAATATTGAAAATAATTGATCAGTGAAGATTGTCAAGAGTATTTTAGGGACATTGTGAGTATTGTACAGTAGACTAATAAGATTCAAGTAAAACAATTACATTTTCATAAAGTATGTTTATATTTTTATTTTCAATCCCTTGTATGGGTCTTTTTATGAGTAGTTTTAGTTTACTTAAACACAATTATTTCTCTCTGCTGATCCTTCCTTCATATTTCTTTAGAACCTAAGCACTTTGATCTCCCAGCCCCCTCACTTAAAAATTAAGATTTATGTCCCTGTTGAATAAATTTCTCTAACCTATGTGTATGATTTTGAGTGTAGTGTAAACTTTCACTGATATTATTCTGCTATTAAAATGAACCTTCTCTTTGTCCCTTTATAATTTTAGATAAGCTTAAGCTTTCTCGTTTCATTCATCTGTGTGAGTAAAGACCATGTTTTCTTGAGGAATTCTTTCCTCTCCAAATTACTTTGGCATATGCTATACTGAAAAGAAATGCAGATTTCACAAAGATGGTTAAACTACTTAATGTAATAGGCACCAGTATTGACCCCGTCTAATGCCATGTTCTAATTCCTGGAACCTGTGAAAATATGTTACTTCATATGGGAAAAGTGCCTGCCAATGTGATAAAATTAAGAATCTCAAGATGGGGAGATCATCCTGAATTATTCACATATGCACAATATAATCAAAAGCATTCTTATATTTTAATCTACTAATAATATTCTTAAAATGGATATATTAAAAAATCACTTTATATTCTATTCAAATGATCATGACCATACACATTTTTAGACTTAATTCCCATAATATTTATTAATAATTATCTTAAAATTATTTCTTGGCAGTTCATGTTTAAAAGATCTCTTTGATTGCTAGCTACTAAATTTTCTTTCCCTCCATGCAGTAGATAAATTGTGCTAAAAATTAGAACATGTCCTCAAAACAACCAAAAAGAACTAAATGCAAGATTAGTTAAGTCAAAAGTACATCCTATTTTAAACAACTGTAAGTAAAAATTATATTAAAATTATGTTATTTACAAAAAAGAAAAAAAAATTAAGAACACAACTCTTTCTGTTTTCTATACTAGCTCCAATAGTGCATATTTAGTTTAGAACTCACTTTTTTTTATTATGAACATGTGTGCCAGTAATGAGGGTTAGAATCATGGCCACACTACTGGCTGTGAAATGGCCCAAGCTTAAATATAGTACCTTCAAAGCAAATTTGTATTTAAACGATTTCTATGTATGGTTCCAATTGAAAGAACGGGTGAGTTAATTTTATTGATAGCTAACTCTAAACCACATAAAAAAAGAACTGCAAAATTATTTTGTCAGTGTATTAGTTAGCTAGGGTGGCCATAACAAATAACACAAACCCAGTGTATAAAAAAGTAGGTTTCACTCTACAGCACCAGAGGTCAGGAGCCCAAAAGCCATGTGTTGGCAAAACTATTTTCATGTTGCGGGTATAGGGCAGATTTCATTTTTTTTCTCTTCCAAACTCTGCATCACTCTTTTCTTTGTCTTTGTCTTCACATCATGTATTTTGTTCTTTCCTTTGTCTTTCCTCTTTCTCCTTTAAGAATTTTTGTCATTGAGTTCAGTGCCCAATCAGGATAATACAGGAAGGTCTCATGTCCATATCCTCAACTCAATGCCATCTGCAAAGACGTTTCTACTAAGTTAAGTCATTTTCAGCTTCATGATATTAGTTTACAGAACTATTTTTTATGAAGGTGGGGGGAAGGGGCAACATTCAACCCACTATGGTCAGTTAACCAGTAGTTACTTACTTCTAAATTTTAAGGTTATGCTTGTCAAAATATTCAAGCTCAATGTAACTTACTATCATCTTTGCAAAACAGGCAAATATATTTAATTTTTGAGTCAAATGATCTTAGCATTTCCCACTGGACTAAGTTTTCAGAGGGGTTCTCTTGATTATAGCGCCCTTTTTCACTTTCTTGGAACATTTACTTTAGAAAGCTTATAAAGAAAGCTTTACACATCTTTAGGATATAAATCTTCTTTCAACAACCTGGAAGCCAACTCAGTGAAATGTAACTATAAAGAAAGCTACAGGTTAAAATGTTTGATATAAATCATATTTCTATTAAAAAATGGAAAGAAAGAAGTTAGAGCTCTTATTTCCCACTCACTGCCTTTTGCTACAGAGCAGTTGATTTTGATCTCTCTCTCTCTCTCTCTCTCTCTCTCTCTCTCTCTCTCTCTCTCATTTTTCCTGACTATGATTGTCTTGAAAAAATATTTCCTTACCTGTTTAACATGTCTGGTGCAATTATTATTTGACACTTCTTACCATGTTTGCAAACACCCAAGCTAAATGTCATGCAGGTTTCATCTGACCTCCCTTCCCTTATCTCCTGTAAGGAATGACACTTGTCCTGTCTATTTAGATTCTAACAAGTCTCAATCTGCCTTCTCCTTCCCACACCTATTGTCATTGCCTCAGAGCAGAATTGTTCTACCCCTTTTCAGGAGAACTAAAACCATCTTTAAAAATTTTCTCTATTTTCAGTTTATCCTCTATTAAAACTGATTCTATGCATTCTGCCCTAAATTTCTTTCCTAAAAAAACAATTGTCATCTTGTCACTCCCCATTCTCAATATTCCTGCTGGGTCTCTGCCGCTTATTGTATAAAATCAGAAGGCATGAGAAAGGTATGGCAGTGTATATGCTGTCATTTGTTCTCACCCAGCTGCATTTCCTGGGCTCCCCATTCTCTGTACAAGTCTCTTCTGTAGTTGATCAAAAGTTAATTTTGAGCAAAATTGGAGAAACCAGACCAAAACAGCAGCCAGGAACTGAAGAAAACAGGCACAGTTCTCTAAAGGTCAGTATGGTTAGGTGTGTTGACATGCAGACACAGAAGTTCAGTACTCGTTCTTGCTCTTACTTTGCAGTCTGTGACAGCTCTGTGTCCTGATGCCCATCCAGCTGAGTGACCGCAGCCAGTGGTTACCCAGATGTGACAGCTTTCTATACCCTCTCCACCAGCCTTCTATCATGGGCCTAGTCTAGCAACAGGATATGGCTGACTCCAGTAGGCCTCCCAGAAGTTCTGACATGTCCCCATGTGCCAATGTTGATGGAGAGTCCCGTTAGTAGCTTTAGAATGATTCTCCTTGATCCTTACCTCCTCAATTTTCCTCTGCCCTTCTGGGCAATGCCTATCACTGTAATACTCATATTGTTTCTGTACGGAGCCTTGATTGACAAAGACAGATTCAAGCCTTTACAAGCTCTTCCCTACTATTCCAATTTCAAACATGTTACAATTACCTTTCTGTTTCTGTTTGTATGCTCAGACTGCTTGAAATGCTTCTTTAACTCCTATCTGCCTGATAGACTTCCACAAATCATTGAAGGCATAGATTCAAATGTCATGTCAATGAAGATTTCCAACTGTCTCAAACAGAGACAGCATTATTTGCTCTACTGTCTAAATAGTCCCACGTACAGTATGTATTTGTAGTTTGCTTGTGTACTAATTATATCTATTAACATTATGGCTAGATTAAATATTTTATTTTACAACTCTCTATTTTGGTGAACAATCTTAGTTATATTTATTCTGTTAGTATTTAACATTGTGTTTGCATTTATTCATACCTAAAACCTACTTTTTAGAGGTCAGTTTTTCAGAATTACTCATAAATTCCTTATGCAACTTTTCCTTATTTCAATACAATAATTTATAAGTGTATACTTTTGTGATTAATGGTTTTAAAAAAATATTATGTTTAGTTCTGTGGTCTACACTACTAGATTATAATCAAATCATATTATACACTCAAAGACCTTTTGAAATTACTTAAATGTCCACCATGTATATTGACATGTCTTACATAGCTTAATTTAGTCATCACATTAAAAGTATAAAACTAAATTTCAAACTACAAATACAGGAAACCTTCAGCTGATTAAAACTTTTTAAATGTTTTACTCTGTTTTCCCTAAGGTACCAACTTCTCAGAAATTAAAATTATCCAGCTGTCAAGTTCTGAGCTCATTTATGGCTAGCACATATTCATCTTAGGAGAAAAGCTTTTCTATTGAGGATTTTTGTTTTCACACATTACTGGTAAACATTTATGGTGCTTTATCTTCTACGCCTTCTTTAGTTAACAGATGTTGTCAATTGACCTTTGCTAACTGCTTTACCAGGTGTGATTTTGTGGGTGGGCTGCTCAGATTTTGTGTTTTGGCTCAGTGGCTTCATAAATTAATATTAAACCTGTTCTGACAAAAATGCTCTTGATTCTAGGTATATTGAATTAAGGCTAAAACAGATTTATCTGTAATTAAGTTGAAGTAGAAAAAGAAGCATTTGAGAATGATAAAAGACAGACATCAATGGGGAAAAACAATCTCCTGTGTCAGTCATCTACTACCTGTGGGTTCTTGGTGCATAGGGAGTTGTAGACTTATTGCAAGTGACCTGTAAATCCAGTCCTCAAGTACTTTAAAAAACGTTTCACTTACATCTACAGTTTTTCAAAGTAGATGAGTGCTTTTACCAACAATATGCATATACACGCTAATTAAAATAAGGATGGCTGTTTTACTAAGCTTTCTTAAAATGCATTTCTTTTTATTTATTTATTTATTAGTTCTAATCAGTTATACATGACAGTAGAAAGCTCTTTGATTCATTGTACACAAAGGAGCAGATTTTTTCACTTCTCTGGTTGTGCATGAAGTAGAGTCACGGCATTCATGCAATCATACATGTACCTAGGGTAATGATGTCCACCTCATTCCACCATCTTTCCTACCTCTTTGCCCCATCCCTCCCTCTCCTTTGCCCCATTCAAAATTCCTCCACTTATCCCACGCACCCCCCCATATGAATTAGTATCCACTTATCAGAGAAAACATTTGACCCCTATTTTTTGAGATTGGCTTAACACCAAAAAAAAAGACAAACAATCCAGTCAATAAATGGGGTAAGGAGCTGAACAGACACTTCTCAGATGAATAAATACAGTTGATAAACAAATATATGAAAAAAATGTTCCACATCTCTATTAATTAGAGAAATACAAATCAAAACCACTCTAGGATTTCATCTGACTCCAGTCAGAATGGCAGTTATCAAGAATGCAAGCAACAATAAGTGTTGGCAAAGATGTAGGGGGAAAGGCACACTCATACATTGCTGGTTGGTGCAACCAATACATTGGTGCAACCAATCTTCAATAGGCAGATTCCTTAGAAAACTTGGAATGGAACCACCATTTGACCCAGCTATCCCACTCCTTGTTCTATACCCTAAAGACTTAAAAACAGAATACTACAGTAATTCAGCCACTTCAGTGTTTATAGCAGCACAATTCTTAATTGCTAAACTGTGGAAGCAACCTAGATGTCCTTCAATAGATGAATGGATAAAGAAACTGTGGTACATATACACATGAAATATTACTCAGCATTAAAATGAGTAAAATTATGTCATTTGCAGGTAAATGGAGTTGGATAATATCATGCTAAATGAAATAAGCTAATCTCAAAAAAACAGGGGCTGAATGTTTTCTCTGATAAATGTATTTCTTAACAAAAAATTACTGTAAGCAAAATTCTCATCTTATGCAAGTCTTGCCTAAATTGTGTTCTTGCTGTCAGATATTTGGAAACCCCTGTTCTACATAGCTGAAGTAAACACTGTATCTTTTTTTTTTTTTTTTTTTTTTTTTTTTTGGTGGATCCCCTTGGTAATGTCTGCAAGATGAGGATTATAAATACCAAATTCTATGTATTTATTAACTTCCTTACAATGATTAAAAACAACATCAATGTCAAAATATCTTCATCATTTCCACTGTTAATATGAATATCAAAATCCAATAATTTTGTATTATTTGTAATTTAGAGTAGACATTAACCAACAAGACTAAGATAGAGATTTGAGGTATGGGAAACACAAAAAGAATGAAGGCAAGCATTCAATAGCACATTTTAAAGTCTGGATTGCCTCTTTTTCCTTTAAAAAAAAAAAAACAACATTCATTTCAGCCTTCAATATCAAAGTTAAGGTCAAACTTTGCCTATTTATCAAAAATTCAGACCAATTATGCTAGAATTTCTGCAATATTTTACTAGCTTTCTTTTATCCTTAGAGATTCTAAAACTCTGGATTGACAGACTGACAAAGAGAATCCAATGGGGTTCATGGTGAATTTTGAATTCTATGCATTATGGTTTTAAAATACTTCTGAAGGTGAGTACAGTACACGCAGTTATAATAAACTGGATTATGCCTCGGTGACTGTGTTAGTTTATCATCTCTATGACCAAAGTACCCAACAACAACAACAAAAAAAAACTCAGAGGAAAAGTTTGTTTGGCTCATGGTTCTAGTAATTTCAGTCCCCAGGGCTAACTCCATTGTTCTGGTCCAGAGGTAGGACAGAACACCAGGTCAGAAGGGCTTGGTAGAGGGAAGCTGCTTAGCTCTTGACAGCAAGGAAGCAGAGGTATGGCAATGAGAGTGTATTCCCTTCCAGGGCACATCCCCAGTGACTACACTCCTCCAACTATGCCCCACTTGCCCACAGTTACCCCCCAGTCAGTCCATTCAAATTAGGATGGACTGATAAGGTTAAACTCTCACAATCCTATCATGTCAACTCCAAACATTCCTGCTTTAACTCAGGAGATTTTGGAGGATACCTCATATCCAAGTCACAACAGTGAACTTCAATAATATCATCCACTAAAATAGTGTTTTTAACATTATATTATTTATGGGGGCTGGGATTGTGGCTCAGAGACAGAGCACTCACCTAGCATGTGTGAGGCCCTTGGTTGGATACTCAGCACCACATAAAAAAATAAAATAAAGACGTGTCCACCTGTAAGTAAAAAATAAATATTTAAAAAATATATTATTTATGAAAGCAAAGCTGTCATGTTTATGAGACAGGAATATGTCCTTATTCTAACAGTAGACAGAAGGTGCTCAGGATATTACCAAAAGAGGAATCTTGACATCCTCTCAGCAAATGACTAAAGCACTGTCACTAAAGGTGAATCAAACATCCATTGAATGACCATCTCCTTCCATGTTGAATTTTCCAATGCCTTCACTCCTTGAAATTCTCTCCCCAGCTATGTCTGATATCAAGACTCCCAAGATAAATATAGATTATTCCATTTCTTTCCTAAAAGCAATTATAAAAGTGATTTTTAAACTATGTTCCAAAAGTTCTCTATGGATCACTTATATATTTTAGCCTTTCAATTAATTAGCCTCCCTTGAACAAATTAACACTTGCAATTTCTATACTATTAGACTCATCACTTACTTAAATTTAAGTGAGGCAACAGACAAATTTAACCCAAGAATAAATCTTTCTATATGTGTAAACAATATGTCAGTGGCCAAAATTTATGTAAAGAAAACATCAAGTGAGAGAGATAAAATTCTAAGATATAATAAAGATAGAAAGAAAAAGTGCATACAAGAGGCTGATAAACATGTGATAAGATGATTCACCTCCTTACTAAACAATTAAACCAATAATAAAGGGCAATGTTTTACCCATTAATATTGAACATGTATGATAAATATCTTTTCAATTTCTGTATCTTTAAATTGCTTCCCTCTAGATACACAACTTTTACTAAGGTTTCATAGAAGGATACTTACTTTCCAACCACTAGAATGTCCCACTAAACAAACCTTTCTTCATGCTGCTGCTATGGCTGCTGTTCACCCTTCACCATTCAGACTCAGAGAGGGCCCAGTGATGCTCCTTCCTAAGTGGCCACCAAAGGACCACCACATTATGCAAACTGTGTTACCAGGAATTCTCTCTTGATGGGGTGAACCATAACAGAGAGAGAACTGAAGAGTGGAAGGGAAATAAGAGATGAAAAAGAATATACAGATAAATTCATTCCCCTTTCTCTCCTCTGAACACTGCACAAGGTAAACATCTTTTTTTGCAAACCTTCCAGTTGAGTAATGATTACATCAGCTGTGAACCCTGTCTTTTCCTTTAGGCTGGTTGCATGAGGGACTAGGGTGGCAATGATTGGCATTCTGTGCCTTTTTCTGTTTTCTTTCTTGGGTTCCCTATAACATCTATTCCTTTCTCGAGGGACTTTTATTTTAACTTCCCAGAGTTTGCCCCTACCAAATAAAATGTCGGCATTTTAACTTTTGCCTTAGGCTCTACGTTTTGAGGACTCAAACTAAGGCAGATAATATCAGGTTTTCCTGAGAAGATAAGGAAACAATTCATTGAGACTGCTATAAATCTACCTTTTCTACCATCTTTTATTCTTAGACAAGCTGAAAGGAATATAAATCAGTCAGACATCTTTGGCAAGGCCTATTAAAATTAAAAAGTTCATCTACATTGCAGTCCTTCTTTTAAATATATAACATAAAAAAACAACCATATAACAGTGACCACATTTGAAAATACTTGTTGATTATATGTAACAGATAAAATTGGAAATAGTTTAACTGTCCCTCTGAAAGAAGGCAGAAATATACCCATAATTTTATTTGTATCAGATTCTGGAAAGTTGACAATATAGAACCAAAAAGCAAATTACTATTTATTGGGAGTAAGGAGTCAAAAGTGGGTTAAGAAAGAAAGAAACACAGGAAAATTGGAGGATTAAGGGAAAGGTTCTGCATCACAATTGTCTTCATGTTTCCACTATTGTGAACAATTATCACAATTCACCAAATTGAACGCTTAAAATTATAAGAGTTTATTGTTTGTGAATTATATCTTTAAAGCTGATTTAAAATGAAAGAATAATGACAATAAATATGTATCATCTTATTAACACAGGTCTTTGGCTTTAATATCATTAAGAGTAATGTGGCCAACTCCTCTGTATGATGATTAGAATCAATACCAACATTGCTTAGTGGATAACATATTAACTGTTTCACAGATTAAGCAACCATGATTATCACACAGTTACGCTAACTCAGTAGTAATTCATGGCATTCTGTAAGGAACACTGTACCTTTCATGCACTTCACCTTTTGATTAATTTTGAGGTCAACTAAAACACATAATCCCCATGATCCTTTCATGTCAGTTCCCACAATATAATGCATAATGGTCCTATATTGTATTTGTGGGTATAATAAATCCTTTTCTAGAGTGCATATTTGAATAAGTTACTCTTTGAGTTTCAAGAGCTTTCCAGACAAAGGTATATTTTGTGTGTGTAGAACAATTTTTCTTCCTTCTATCCAGATGAGATAGTTTTCAAGTTATTTGTATCTGGATTGAACTTTTCAGAAGCCTTTTTGCATTTTATTGAGAAAGTAATTATAATACACTGCCTTTCCTGGGATGGAATATTCATATGTATATTTATATTTATATATATATATATATATATATATATATATATATATATATATATACACACACACACACACACATATATATATATATATATATGAATGTGTGAATATAGATTTGAATTAATACATTTATGTGATACACACACACACACACATACATGCACACATGCACACATACATTCACTTAGCTTTTAAGCAGCTAAGTAGCTTTTCAAGTCTTGGAAAAAAATTATCTTGAATTTGAATAAAGGCAAGCAAAAGAAAGAAAGCTTCATCTGAAAAAGAAATTTTCACCAGATAGAGAATTATAAAAATAAATGTTCTATAATGGCATTTGCTATCACTAATACACATTAATATACATCTGTATTGAACATAGAAAGCTACATCAAAACATGAATAAATTTCATGTATCTGCCTATGCTGTCATGCGTGCAGCATGCGCAAACTACTTGCATTGAATTTCCAATTCCACATGAACTTAAAATTCTACCCAGGAAAAAGTTCCAAAGCAATATTGAATAGTCTATCTAGATGAAGAAAGGCTTGATGTGGTCATTGAACTGACATTACTGAAAATTTGCATCTAAACTCTAGTTTGTGACAGTGTGTGTATATGGAGACACTTATCATATAAGGAGCTAAGGTTTCAGCATGCTGTGATCAACCTGCCTTGTACATAGCAGTCATGCTCTGGTCTGCAAATGGCATGAATCATCAGTGGCCTGGAAATACCCACAGGGAATTCAGGTTCTCAAGTAAGTATCACAAATTACAGTAATTCTCTATATGCTAAGGCCACATGTTGAAGTCAGCCCTCCTTTTGTTGTGTCCCATATTTATACATTTGTTTGTATTTTTTTATTTTTTATTTATTTATTTTTTTGCTTCAGGTAATATTTTTATTCATTCTACTCATTCGAGAAAACTGCACATCATAGTATTCTTTGCAGTTTAACTGAGTGCCAATCACATTGTAAAAATATAAGGCACAAAGAAATTTAAAAGAATTCAAAGGGAGAGAGGGAAGGACAACACAGGGTCATGGGGAGAGGTACGATCAGTGTACAATTATGCAAGAATGAAATTGTTACACTGAAACCTGCTGACTTGTACAACTGAATAATTGTACTACATAAACGAATAATAATAATAATAAACCCTCATGGAACCTAGGCAGTTGTCATGAAGATGACCCATCTACTAAATGTCTCTGCATGTGGCTCTATACTGCTGGGACACAGCCCTGAAGATGGGGATCCCTAATAGGGAGCAGTCACATATTAAACAACTAATTAGCATGGCGTATTTCATCCACTCACATCTGCCTATCATTCAATTTATAAATCCCATTCTCTTTTTCACAAATTATGAGTAATCTAATTTTTATGAGTTTAATACCCAGATAGTCCCAAGACTTAGAATGCTAAGAACTGATCTGCTGAAGACACTGAGCACCTGACTGCCTTTCTCCACAGCTGTTGTCACAAGAACAATTCACCTTGTATGCTCCAGTCATGGCCTCAGTCCACAGAAGTTCCTCAGGGTGAGGACAGGAAAACATCTCAGCACTCATTAAAGACTCTCATAGAGAGCTTGACCTAACGTTTGCCTTCAGTTTCCACATAATCCTTTTTCTTAATAGCACAAATTCACAGCTAGGATAAGCACCATGCCCAGATCAAAGAATAAATAGTGCACAGAACATTTCTCAAATAACCCCCTCATTACAAAAGCAATTTTTTCTCAATCTCCTTCTGGGAAAAATCATTTCTTTTTCTTGCATATCTCAGACAGAGTAAAAATAGAGCCTAATAACAATATAAAAGAACACTTTTAAAATCACTCTGTATGCAATGATGTTCAAATTTAAAGCAACCCTCCCATTTTCTTCAAGAAACAATGAGTAATGTCTCATGTGTAAAATGAAAGCATATCACTGTGAATTTCCCCAAATTTATGAGGGGCTGAAAGTTATCACCTAACCCATGATCTGAAACATATAAATGAATGAACAAATAATGAAATGCTAGCAAATAGTAGTCATCCATCCAGAGGTGTGGAATATCTATATATTTACAGTATTATCTGTATTATTTCTTTGAATTATAAATTTGAGTGTGTACATTAATAAATGTATATGTGTGTAAATATATAATATTACATACATTATTTATAGTATACATATAGTAAATAAGATATTTCATACATATATCAATATATATTGAGTTATAATTAGCAATGTGTGCTAAAAAGAAGAAAAAATAGCATATCATGGGAACTTAAGATCTGGCAACTTCTTGAGAGTATAGCATTTAAACCGAGAATCAAGACATGAATAGCAAACAAAACAGGGAAAAGGGAAAGGGTTCTGTTAAAACCTAACCTGAAACATTTGTACAATTATCAATCTGGTTTATACCAGGTGTCACATATGTGAATATATATACCCACATATGTATATATGTACATATATATATATTTGTTTCTCTATGCAACTGTAGTGACTTTCATGTCTTTATTCTTTCCTAATTCAGCAAATATTTTTCTAGTCCCTACATTGTCAAACAATGTGCTATATGAGAGGAATAAAAATCATGACAAATAAGATGGTTATAATTTAATAAAACTCATAGGCTTGAGGGAGAGGGAACTCAAAGGTAAAATAACTTTGACAGTGCTGGGAAGGAAATATTCATGGATCTTTGAATATGTCTAAGAGGCAACCTGGCCTCATCAGAGGGGTTAGAAAGGCTTCACAGTGACATTTGTGTTAAAATTGGAAGACTCAGTAGCAGTTAAGCAGGAAAAGAGATGGAAAGTTCTTAATCCTGAGAGAATATCAAGTGAAGGAGCCCTGAGGTCTAAATTTTATGGCACTTTTGAAACTCAGTGTGGTTAAAATGCAAGTACAAGGAACAAACAGAGGTGAAGTGAAATTAGAAGACCAGGAAGAGGCCAAACTATTCTGTCACAGCAGAACCTCCCTAGGAAAACAACAGATCCTATCAGCTCTCAGTAACTAGTTCCCACTCCATTCTCTTAAATCCATGCCAAACTTGCCACTGTGTTTACTGTGTATTATTTTGTTCATAGATATTCTTATCAAATAGGTAGGTATTTATGGCTTATGCACTTGATATCATCATGCAGATTACTTGATGTTTTTTTCCATTTTGTTTTTCACTCAGCACTGTTTTAAATACCCATCAATACTGTTATGTGTGTATCCCATCTTCGACTTCTAGCTGATGCATGGTAAGCATCCCTTCGTGACATGCATTCCAAATATTCGAAGTGTCTAACACTGTCTTAAACACAAATTATCTAAATCCATTCAACTTCTTATTTCCGTAATTATGAGTCACTTAATATCCACATATACATTTGTTATGATTAATATCTGAGGTATCCTCCAAAAGATCATGTGTGAGACAATGCAAGAATTATCAGAGAGGAAATGATTTAGAGTATGAAATCTTTAACATAATCAGTGGATTTATCCACTGACATGGATTAAATGGGTGGTAATTCTAGAGAGATAGTGTGTGACAGGAGGAAGGAGGCCTGTGGTGGTTCATCTTTGGGTTTTATATTTTATCCTTCATAAGAAAAGTTCTTTATGTTTCCTGCTGCCATGTCCTGAGCTGCTTCCCCCCACCATGCCCTTCTGCAATGGTGCTCTGCCTCACATTGGGCCCAGAACTGTGGAATCAGCCAACAATGGACTGCAACTCTGAAACAATGAGACCCCCCAAATTTTTCTTCCTCTATGTTGTTCATGTCTGTTTGGTAATAGCAGTGAAAAAGCTGACTAAAACTGAAATGGGTGTTGAGAAGTGGGGTTGTTTCTGTGATTAATCCAACTAAGTGGTTCAGAAGCATTTGGGGGTGGTTTGTTGAGGGAGAACTTTTGTAAAGCTTAGAAATACAAGATGGAAAGCTATAGAATGTTGTAATCAGAGCTTAATGGTCAATTCTTGTGGGAATGTTAGGGTCTGTAAACAAGTCAAGATGGCACCTGGCATTTTGCCAGAGGGAGTGGTTTGTGAAGTAACGCCAGCAAGCCATTAAGTGTGGAGATTCCTTATTAAGTGTTGACTGCTGTATCTAGTTTATGTTAATTAAGATAAGCTGTGTGTAATGTATATACACCCCTCCTGTCCTACAATAAAGGTCTCCCACTCCTGCTGTATCAATGTACACAAGTTGCTCGTCACCGCCCACCCCCCACCCCCACCCCCCGGCTATTTTGCCCAGCCAGCCGGGCTGTGGCATGGGGACTTCTGAAGACCAGAATGAGGATAGTACTATGAACAGTAAAGTCTGGGATCATGAGGTTTTAGAGGAGGAGCATTCTATTGTAATTGGACTAGAGGCTGTTCATATTATATCTGAAAGTAGTCTACATTTTGCCCATATCCTGAGACTTTCTGTGATGGACTAATTAACCTGAAGGAAGAAATTCTAAGTCAACATAGCATTCAGATGATGACATAGATCCTGCTGGAAGTTTGAGCCAAGTTTACTGTGATAATCAGGAACAGAAATTGGAGCAAAAAGATTTTTGAAACTTACAGTTTGGCCAGAAAAGTAAAAGCAAATCTGGGTGGGACTAAGAAAGATGTGGTTGTTAAAACTATTACAGCCATTAAAGATATGCTCAATAATTAGCAAGGAGAAAGTAGGATATATGGCTTGAGGTCATCTCAGGAATTGGAAGGACCTTACCCATCTCAGGATCAAGAGCGTACATATAAAAGTTGCTTTAATAAGAGATCATTGGAGTGCCCTGCTTGCACATGATGGGGTGCTTAGGAAGTTGTTTTTCTGGGCTGAGCCATTCAAGCACTCAGAGGCTGCTACAGCCTTGGTCCCAAGAGACTTTACTTAAGCTCTAATGGCAGTAAACTTTGATATCAACCCTGTGATGCTGTTTCTATGGGATAGCAAGATATTAGAATTAGGGTGTCTGGAAAATTACACTGAGATTCCAAAGGAAGTCCTGGGATGACAGACAAAGTATAGCAGAGTCAGATTCCCTGTATGTGAGGGTTTTGTGTTTGGGACTAGGGTCTCTGACAAACTGCATGATTGTGACATACTTGATAACTAGGAAGTTTCTGTGCAAAGACACAGAAAGCCTGGCTGCCATAGCAATGTTCTTCACAAGTTTACGCTGTTTCCCAGGTTTGGAATGCCCAGCAGTTTCCCCTCTTTGAAGCTACTAAGATAACTATGCAGGTGCACAATCTGATTTCCTTAGCAGTGTCCCTAAGAGAAGGGGCTTTATTGTTTGTACTCACCTGGACCTTATCTCAGTTAGGTAGCACTTGGGGTTAAAGAAATACTAATTAAAATGTAGTCATGGTAATGGTGGCATGTAACTTTTTTTTGAGGTAATAAACTCAGCAGGAGGGAGGGGGGACATTTCACATCTACTCTTCTTCACTTCTCTCTAGTTCGCTCTGCCTTGTCTGTCTGCTTCTACCTGGTCTATGTCTGTTCTTTTGTTCATCTCTTCACAGCTTTTCTTCACAGGTAGTCTTTACAGTTGGCATTCAACATTGGGACACAAGACCCCATACATCCTCCCAGTCAATGGAGAGTTTGGGGCAACAAAATCAGCCCTGGCAGAGATCCTCTGGATGTTCTGACAGGTAAAGGGGGAAGGCAGTGGCTCATACCCTCCAGAAGAGGGTTTTTATTTTTTTTTTTATTTTATTTTTTTTTTAATTTTTTTTTTATTGGTTGTTAAAAACATTATAAAGCTCTTGACATATCATATTTCATACATTAGATTCAAGTTGGTTATGAACTCCCAATTTTACCCCAAATACAGATTGCAGAATCACATCAGTTACACACCCACGTTTTTACATATTGCCATACTAGTGACTGTTGCATTCTGCTACCTTTCCTATCCTCTACCATCCCCCCTCCCTCCCCTCCCATCTTCTCTCTCTACCCCATCCACTGTAATTCGTATCTCTCCTTGTTTATTTTCCCATTCCCCTCACAACCTCTTATATGTAATTTTGTATAACAATGAGGGTCTCCCTCCATTACCATGCAATTTCCCTTTTCTCTCCCTTTCCATCCCACCTCATCTATCTGTTTAATGTTAATCTTTTCTTCCTGCTCTTCCTCCCTGCTCTGTTCTTAGTTGCTCTCATTATATCAAAGAAGACATTTGGTATTTGTTTTTTAGGGATTGGCTAGCTTCACTAAGCATAATCTGCTCTAGTGCCATCCATTTCCCTGCAAATTCTATGATTTTGTCATTTTTTAGTGCTGCGTAATACTCCATGGTGTATAAATGCCACATTTTTTTTATCCATTCATCTATTGAAGGGCATCTGGGTTGGTTCCACAGTCTAGCAATTGTGAATTGTGCTGCTATGAACATCGATGTAGCAGTATCCCTGTAGTACGCTCTTTTAAGGTCTTCGGGGAAAAGTCCAAGAAGGGCAATAGCTGGGTCAAATGGTGGTTCCATTCCCAGCTTTCCCAGGAATCTCCATACTGATTGCCAGATTGGCCGCACCAGTTTGCAGTCCCACCAGCAATGTACAAGAGTACCCTTTTCCCCACATCCTCTCCAGCACTTGTTGTTGTTTGACTTCATAGTGGCTGCCAATCTTACTGGAGTGAGATGGTATCTTAGGGTGGTTTTGATTTGCATTTCTCTGACTGCTAGAGATGGTAAGCATTTTTTCATGTACTTGTTGATTGATTGTATGTCCTCCTCTGAGAAGTGTCTGTTCAGGTCTTTGGCCCATTTGTTGATTGGGTTATTTGTTTTCTTATTGTTTAATTTTTTGAGTTCTTTGTATACTCTGGATATTAGGGCTCTATCTGAAGTGTGAGGAGTAAAAATTTGTTCCCATGATGTAGGCTCCCTATTTACCTCTTTTATTGTTTCTCTTGCTGAGAGAAAACTTTTCAGTTTAAGTAAGTCCCATTTGTTGATTTTTGTTATCAACTTTTGTGCTATGGGTGTCCTATTAAGGAATTTGGAGCCCGACCCTACAATATGTAGATCGTAGCCAACTTTTTCTTCTATCAGACGCAGAGTCTCTGATTTGATATCTAGCTCCTTGATCCACTTTGAGTTAACTTTTGTGCATGGCGAGAGGAGGGGATTCAGTTTCATTTTGTTGCATATGGATTTCCAGTTTTCCCAGCACCATTTGTTGAAGATGCTATCCTCCCTCCATTGCATGCTTTTAGCTCCTTTATCAAATATAAGATAGTTGTAGCTTTGTGGATTAGTCTTTGTGTCCTCTATTCTGTACCATTGGTCCACCCTCCTGTTTTGGTACCAGTACCATGCTGTTTTTGTTACTATTGCTCTGTAATATAGTTTTAAGTCTGGTATCGCTATACCGCCTGATTCGCACTTCCTACTTAGAATTGGGAGGCGGGGGTGAGACCCTGGCTGGCCTCCAGAAGAGGGTTTTTAGATGCTTCTTTTTAGATGCTGATCCCTAATCAGTGAAGCCATGGGAAATTCTCTAACACACCAGGGCGCCATGGGGCAGAACTTTCTTTCCTATTTAGCAAGGCTGGGCATACTGTAAATAGATCTAAATTAACTTTTTGTTTTAATGAGCAGTCAATTACAGGATTATCGGACACAAATACTAATGTCATGGTAATAAATACTTTTATGGTATGGCCTTATCCATGGCCTCAAGAGGCACCCCAGTTTGGTGTGGGGGGGAAACAAGTATTCAAAACCTCCCTGTGGCTACCATGCTCTGCCCCTTACAATCACAATAAATCATTACTTATATTCAACCATATGTGGAAACTGTTAAAAGATTTGCAAGGTTTAAAACAAAAAGAATAAAGGAAAAAATAACTCTCTAGAAAAAAATATAAACTGCAACACCATGCTTTAAGAAAATAATATTATAAAAGAAAAATGGCTACAACAGTTTTCCTTGCTTTTTAACTTCTGCTTGATTTCTAACTTTCCTAGCCTTATATTTAAAATGTAAATTACAGTCCCTATATGATTTATTAGGGTTATAAAAAACAGTTTAGACAAAAGAAGAAAACAAAGTGTCTCTTAAATCCAAGCTGCTTGGCTAGCTATGTTATCTGTTTTCAGTCAGCTTTCTTAACCAGCTTCTCCACCTCCCTAATGTTACAATACAAAAAGTGAAAAAAAGTAAAAAGCTTCCAAATATGCAAGTTTTCTTTTTCAAAAAAGTTTTCTTTTTAAGAATTTTGAAGGCTCCCAACTGACTCTTCTCTGAGTTCAAGGTAATCTCTGACCTGATTTAAAAAAAAAAGGGTAATATTACTGTGATTTAGTTTTTTGATTAGTCTTGTTTTATCTAACTATAAAGGCTTTTACATTCTGTCTTTATCCAAAGGCCAATTTCTCTGGAGTTAACTCTCAAACACATTCAAAACTTTCTTTTAATAAATCCTAGAAAGATATAAACATGGTTATGTTGGGAATGAGTCTGATAAGTATCAAGGACAAAAACACTGCCTAAACTGAAATTTTTGATTTCAGTATGCATGACACCTGTTGGGTTTTATACCTGACATTTCCATTTATACAGGCCTGTCATATCTATATATTGTATACTTGGTATTAAATTGGCACTTAAACAAATCTCTAATACTTACAGTTCTTCCTCTACTATCAAATTGTATTAACAGATTTTTTTAAAACCAATCATTTTTTACATGTCTCCTGATTATTTTCTACTATATGATGCTATGATTATTTTCTACTATTTTAAACGTTATTACAGATTCTCAATATATAGCTAAACTTGTGCTTCATATTTCTAGGGCACTGTTATCCCCTCATTTGGATTCTAATTTACTGTCTTTATTTTTTTTGAGGGGGGGACACTTCAAACTCTTTTACAGTGTTGTACGTCTCCTATCTTCTTTGCTCATGTGCACAGCCACACCAAGATTACTACACCTTTGCTGGAGGTGGCAGTCACACTGATGAAGCTATGAAATCCCATTATCCTTTGTTTTCAGATACTGTGAAATCCCATGGATTTTTTTTTTTTCATCAAAATGCTTGATCACTAATGAAAATGTTTTCCATCTCTTCTCAACAGGCTCATGCTATAGTTAACAACTGTTCTCACTGTACACCTTTTTAGGTTCCCTATGTGGAAATTTATAAATCTATGGGGACTACATTCTAATGCTCTTTGGCAAATGGATGTTACCCATTTCCCTCCTTTTCATCCTTACTCTTTACTCCTTTCTTCATGTGTCCATCGGTACACACTCTGTGTTTATTTAAGCTAGTGCCCACAGGTATAAAAAAGTATCTGATTGAATTTCTCATGTATTGCTTTGTTTTGCCACAAGGGGCAAGCCTATTCCTTTGAAGATGGATAATGCCTCTGTGTATACATCTTGTGCTTTTGCACAATTTTGTAATCAATAAAATATAATTTTAAATCATGAAATTCCTCATAATCCTACTGAACAAACTTTGGTTAAATGAGTGCCTTGTACTCTTAAAACTTGCCTTTTAAAACTAAAAAAAAATGGGGGAATCGAGCTTCTCTCATATTAATAATGACTTTTATATTGTTTTATTTACAGTTAATGCACTCAGTATGCAATGCAAAGTTAATACAATTGGTTGTCTGCTTTGGATACATAACATATTCCCAAATAGCCATTACCAACAATTTATGTAAAATATAGAGTTCCACCTGGCCTAGGATTACAAGACCCTATGCTTCTGATCACATGAAGAAAAGGATCAAACTGCTATGCTTACACCAACAGGTCCTGTTTGGATTCCAGCTCAGCATGCTAGACCTGCCATTGATGCACTGAAGTCAAAACCTGATCCTCAAGTTTCGTTTGATCCTGGATGAGGAGAGTCCCACCAAATAAGAGGACAATGATCACTCTCCTCAAAAAAGAAGAAACATTAAAAGAGGATCCCAAACTACTAGACGTCCAGTGACTTAGGGGGATATAAAATCAAAACAGCCTTAGCTCAACAGCTGCTGGCTCAAATGGGGTTAAAATGTACTCTGGAAAACTTAGTTACTGCTTTGTTTGCTAAATTCACACAAAACTCTATAAATATTGTAATCCTTATGATAATGTTATTCTATTGTTGTACCCCAGCTGTGGGAAATTTAATACAGTCAGACTCCTGGATTTCCAGAATCCATTATAATATTTGTGTTCACTTGGCTGAAATTGTTATATACCTGCAAGAATGTCTCATAGTACTCATTGTTGTCTTAACAGATTGTGTTCTTACCATCCTCACAGGATTTAACAGCCACCATCCTACACAACATATTCATAAAAGGTCTATCTATTCTGCTTGATGAAAACTGTGATGATTCAGTAAACCTTCTCTCTAAGGCAAAATTTGATGCTTTGACATTCTCCTTAGTGGATATCCTTGCACTAACCGTCAGGGCTTACAAAACAACTATGAAACTGACCTATGCTAAGGTAAAAAGTATTAATCATATGTCTATGGCCATTAATATGCCTGCCCTATTTTTTGCTCCCTCCAGCCTTAAGAAGAAAACTGATATTATTCATTTAAAAGGCCATAAAAAAGGGTAGTGCTGTGAGAATTTTGTATTTGGGATTAGGTCTCTGACAAAATTTGTGATTGTGCAATACTTGATAACTAGAAAGTTTCTGTGCAAAGACACAGAATGCCTGGCTGCTAGGATATACCTGGCTACTGGGAAACTCCTGTGCAAAAGCACAGATGGCCCAGCTACCAGAGCAATGTTCTTCACAAGTTTACCTGTTTCCCAGGCTTGGAATGCCCAGCAGTTTCCCCTCTTTGAAGCTACTGAGATAACTATGCAGGTGCACTATCTGGTTTCCTTAGCAATGTCCTTAGAGACAAGGGGCTCTGTGTTTGTACTCACCTAGACCTTATCTCAGTTAGCTAGAACTTGGGGTTAAAGATAGTAGAGGAGAGGAAAGGCAGCAGAATACAACAGACACTAGTATGGCAATATGTAAATCAATGGATGTGTAACTGATGTGATTCTGCAATCTGTATACGGGGTAAAAATGGGAGTTCATAACCCACTTGAATCAAAGTGTGAAATATATCAAGAACTATGTAATGTTTTGAACAACCAACAATAAAAATTAAAAAAAAAAGAAATACTAATGAGAATGTAGTCATGGTAATGGTGGTATGTAACTTTTTTTGAGTTAGTAAACTCAGCAGGATGGAGCATTTCACTTCTACTCTTCTTCTTCACTTCTTCTCTCCACTCTGCTCCACCTTGTCTGTATTTTTAAAGGTTTTCTTCACAGGTATTCTTTACCCTTGTAAGCTGCCCTTGGGAAGATGATACATGTAGTGAGAAGGAAGGTGAGGCTGGAGTGAAGATTCCCTAGATAAAGAAGTGCTGATAGCATGGGATGTCAGCTTAGCATTTCCATGACGGTAGAGTGTATTTTGACATATTAGACATACATGGAGTATAACTTATCTTAATGAGGATCTCATTCTTGTGGTTGTACATGATGTGTAATCCCATTGCTGCCTTCCCTTCATTCCCCTTCATCTAATCCAATGAATTTCTATTTTCCACCCCCTCCACCCCCTTATTGTGTATTAGCATACACATATCAGAACATTCAGCCTCTATGTGTTTTTTTTATTATTTTTAATTCTAATTTGTTATATATGAAATCAGAATGTATTCAAATTCATATTACATATATAGAGCACAATTTTTCATATTCTGTGTTGTTTTTGTTGTGTCTTTTGGTCATAGCGATGAAGTGCTTACTAAACCAACATTGTTTCATGGATATGTGTGAGATAATTTAACATACATATGGATAAAATAAAATCCTCTATACTAATGTTGTGAAATTTAATATGGCGGTGAATTCTTTGCTTTTATTTTATACATACCTTGAAAATAGTTGGCATCCATGCTGGCCTTATGAATTGCTTTGGTCAATGGGACAACAGCAAATATGTTGGGAGCTGAGACTGTAAAATCACTTGCACATCTGGCTTGCTCTATCATTGTTTTTGATACTCTCCCCCATAATCCAGACTCCACTAGCTTTCTGAATTACGACTGATTCAAGGTCTACTCACCAAGATCACCCCAGCTGCCAGCAACCCAACAATTGAAGCAGAGAAATTTTAAGTACCAACAAGTGAGATTACCAAAAAAGAAAGAAAGAAAGAAACATGGAACTGAATCCAACAACAAAGTTTTGAATTAAATAAGAATTGCGGGGCTGGGGATGTGGCTCAAGCAGTAACATGCTCGCCTGGCATGTGCAGGGTGTATTTGTTAATACAATGACAGAAAAGGGATACAGAAATAGGTATCCAACTGTGAAGTACTACTCTAAGAAAACCATAAAACAGGGCAGAAGCAAAACATGTGGTAAGGAAAGTGTTAAGCCATGTGTCAAATGTAGCAATCTTTGGTAGAAGTAACAGTCAAATTGAATCTCATGTCTGCGATTAACTTGGAAATTGGAAAAGTCCCCTAATGTACTTATAGACATATACAACGTGACTCATAGGCAGAAGATCGAAATGTCAGTTGGATTCTTTCTGCTGCCAATGTTAAAATACAGGAAGAGAAAGATCAATTAAAGTTAGGATTTCTAGAACTCATTGGATTTGGGGCTGGAAAAATTCTGCATGGAGTTGGTTGATCTGTCCATGTTTAATCCCTCATCTCTGATCAGTAGATGTGCCTAAGGTCATACTACCAAAAGTATCTCCAGACAGTAATAAATGTCCTCTAAATGGGAAAATCACTCCTGTTTGAGAAATATTGAACTGTTTAAGGAACTTTTCAGTTAGTTTGTAAAAAGATTTTAGGGAGAATACTAAAGTTCTACAATTGCTGGCCTAAAGGGAAAAAAATGTTTGTTTCTCTTTTTTAATCAACAGTCACCAGTAAAAGATTCTCAAAATGAAACAAGGGCTGAGACCAAGACTCATATTAAGCATAACTCTAAAGACCCTATGATAAAACTTTGAAATACTTAAAGTGGAGCCTTATATATCCTCTAGCTAAAGTAAGAGGATTTCTAGGAATCTTAATATTCTTATTGTAAAGAAGGCTAAATATAGGTGATTTTATGTTTAAAAAATGTGGGTATGGTTTTGTTATATCCTGCAAGCTACAATGTGGGATACAGAGCTTTTTTTCCATGTGAATTTTAGAAATAGATTTTTTACTTATGTACAAAATACAGAATTTTATTATTTAATAAATTAATTTGAAGGAGACTTGCACACATCTAATCCAATCAAGAGGATGGTCTATATACCTATTTATCATATTTTCTATACTATTTTATTGAGTTGTAAATTTTTTCCTTAAACAACTGCAATGATACTGATTAAGTTATTTCCACTTTTGATGTGATTATGAATGGATTTTTTTTATGTTTCATATTGACTAGCTTCAGCATGATACTCATCACTCCAGGAATTACATTTATTTTTAGAGAAATGTTATTGCATTTTATAATTTGTTCTGGTATCTGTCAAACTTAGTAAGTTGTCTTATTTGTTCAATAATTTACAAATTCTATTAGCTTTTCAAATTACAGGATGGTGTCATCTAGCTAGTAAAAAAATGAGTTTTATCTCTCTGTAATTTATAGAAGTTTTATGTGTTTAATTAGTTATTCATTTTTGTTGTTGTTTGTTTTTGTTTGTTTGTTTGTTTTTGACTTATTGCTTTAGCAGAGATTTCTCATTCTGTGTTTCATCAGTAGTATTGATAGTGACTATTTATAGTGACTGTTTCCTACACTTAAAATATTACATTATTTTTCTTCACTAAGAATACCTCTGCCAGAAGTTTCTGGCATGTAACTCTTGGCATATAAGGAAATATCTTTTATTCAGGCCTGCCCAATATTTATAGTCATAAATAAGTTATGAATTCTTAGAAGATTTGTGTTCTTCGTTGATTTATCATAATGTTCATTTCTCTGTTTATTTAAAGTGGCTGTTTATTTGTATATAGCTTCTAACACTGAGCCATTCTGTCTTCCTTGCTGTATTAGTCTGTTTGGGCTCATAACAAAATATCACAGACTGCATAACTTAAACACAAAGTTTATTTTCTCATGGTTCTGGAGTCTGAAAGTCCATGACTGACATGCTACTGAGGAAATTCCTGGTGAAGACTCTCTTCCTACTTACAGATGCCCTCCTTCTGGTTTTGACCCCACATGGCTTTTCTTCTGTGCATGGGAGTGGGGGTTACTCTTTGGTAATTCTTTTCATAAAGACAACCATCCCATCAAGTTTAACCCCACTTACCCTTTGGACTTCCTGTAGCTGTAATTACTTCTCTTAAATTCCCATCTCTAAATACTAGCACAAGGCCTGCTAAGACTTCAAACTAAGAATTTTGGAGGAGGATATTTCCATCATTATATTAGCTAAACCACTTCATGATGCATATTTAAGATTGGATGGTGAATATTGCATTAATAATTTAACAATTATATTTATAATTTATAAGTAAATGAGCTTATAGGATTCTCTTCTTTTAGAGACCTCTCTTGACTTTAGAGTCAAGATTATCCTTCCCTTTTCAAATACCCAGAGCAATTTTGTTTCTTTTTTTCTTTTTTTTTTAAACTGAGATAAATTTTTATGACGTAGGAATTAGATGTTATTTGAAAGTTTATAGAATTCCCCACAAAGCATCTATAGGACTGGTGTTTCAGAGAGGAACTCCTGAGTTTCATTCATTTACTTAATATTTTTTCCTCTACTTAGTTATTGTATTTTCTTTATAAACTTTTGGCAACTTACATATTTCTAATAAAATGTCCAATTTCTTTATTTTTATATTTATTAATTTTAAAGTATATGTTCAAATTTGTAAATCTATTTTTATTTTAGTGCCTTTATATAAATATTTATGGATTTGCTCTTTCTCATCTCCTTTTCCTCTCTCTGTCCCTATAATGTTGAGAAGTTAGAAATATGCCCAATTTTACACTATCTGATAAAGAATATATACAAAACAGTTGAGCACAGTGGTAGTATACACCTATAATCCCAGTGGCTCTGGAGGCTGAGGCAGGAAGATCACAAGTTCAAAGCCAGCCTCAGCAATTTAGCAAGGCCCTAAAGAACTTAGTAAAACTTTGTCTCTACATAAAATATAACAAAGGGCTGAGGATGTGACTCAGTGATTAGGCCCTCCTGGGTTCAATCCCTGGTACCAAAACAAAAGCAAAAACAAAACAAAACAAAAACTTAAAAATCAAGAGCAAGAAAACAAAAACCTGGTTTAAAAAATGGACAAGTATTCTAAATATTTAACATCATTTGTCATCAAAGACTTTCATATTAAAATAACAATGAGACAACATTGTATGCCAAATAGAAGGGCTAAAATCTGAAAAACATAACAATATTAAGCTCTGGTCAGAAAGTTGATAAACAGGAACTCTAAATGCTCCTAAGAATGCAAAAAAGTAAGCCAGCCAGGTGGCACAGATCTATAATCCTTGCTACTCCAGAGGCTGAGGCAAGTTTGCCCTCAGTTTAGACAAGTTAGTGAGACTGTATCAAAATGAAAAGAAAAAAGGGCTGGGGATGTGGCTCAATGGTTCAGTGGTAGAGCATTGTCTCACATTCAGCGGGCCTCGGGTTCAATTCCAGGTACTGAAGGGAAAAAAAAGTAAAGAGTAAAGTTTCTTTGAAAGATTGTCAGATTCTTTAGTCTTATGATCCAACAGTCGTTCTTCTAAATATTTCCTCCATTTATTTGCAATCCTATGGCCATAAAAAGCACCATATGTTAATTTCATAGCAGCTGTATTCTAAATTGTCCAAAATGAAAGCAACCAAGATGCTCTTCTAATCTCCTTCTAAAATAAATGCATAAGAAAACAATTTTTTGTGTGTGACTAAACACAAGTATATCTCTTACTCTTGAAAAAAATCTAATAAAATTGGCAATAATTTTTTATCTGTTTTCTTAGAAATCTGTGATTTCTCCATTCTGTGATGCCATAATTTTACCACCTTGTCTCCCCCATTTGGGAGAACAAGAAATGAAGAAGTTACAGTGCCTTCTAATTGTCCTGATTGAAAACTTTTACATGAAACTTTTTGATCTCTATCGTAGAGACCTAGCTTCATGGCCTTGCATGTTACAAAAGATGATGGAAACTTATAGGAGAAACCCATAGGTGTTGACAGGCAAAAAGTTAGACTAGAAAGTTGAAAAAGTGAAGGGATGAAAGGAACACATAATGTTGTGGGATTGAAAAACAAGTGGGCTGAAATGCAATAACATGGTAGAGACAGATATGAGGTCAAGTAGGTATAGAGGGACCACTCTATAAGTGGAATTGCATTAAATCAATAGGATAATATGAGGGGACTTTTTAATCGTAAAAACAATGAATAGGGCTGGGGTTGTGGCTCAGTGGTAGAGTGCTCACCTCACAAGTGTAAAGCATTGGGTTCAATCCTCAGCACCACATAAAAGTGAATAAAATAAAGGTATTGTGTCCATCTACAACTTAAAAAAAATACGAGTCTAATCTACAATTATTGATGTCTTCATTAATCTTGTTTTTAGCACATTTATTTCAAAGATATTTTGTCAGATTTAGCCCTAAGAATTTTACCTGTTTTGCAATTATCAATGATATTTTTTTGTTTCAATAGTATTATTAATATAAATACATAAAAAAAAACATTACATGTACATATTATATCTGGCAACCTTGCTAGATTTGTTCATTACTTCTTGTTAGAATATTTGGTAGAATCTGTTCCTATTAGGATAAACATAACATCTGTGAATAAAAATGTTTTGGCACTTCCTTTCAATCTGCACATCTTTTATGTACTTTTCCTAATGGCATTAGCAAGGTAATGGTATATGTCCAGAAAATTTGTGCCCAAATTATGGATAAAAATTTAAATAGTGAATTTTCAATAAGAAAGGTGAGAATGGAAATTTTAATTTTGTTCCAAACATGAGAGGAAAAGATTTACTATTTCACTATTAAATGTGATTAGTACTCATGTACTTAATATATTTGATAGTTTTATTCTGAGTTTGTATTGAACTTGACACATTTAATAATTTTTTAGAATTATTAGTATCTTAGATTAAGGGATGACAAGTAACAGCTCAAAGATGAAATCTACCCCATAGTTTGGTTTTTAATTTTGTTAAATTAAAAACTATTACACTATTATTTTTGAATTTTGGACCAACTTGGCCATGCTGCGTAATCATTTTGTCTAGGTTTCTGACTTCAATCTGACAATATTTTGTAAAAAGAAAACTCTCATGTGATGTTTATGAAAGGTATTGACCTGATAGTATTCTTTATTTTATTATTATTTTCTTCAATGCCTTTTCTCTGATTTGGTTACATATAAGGAGTTAGGATGGATTTCAACCACTTTGTCTTTCCCAGGGTAGTTTGTATAGAATTGTACAGATTGCTAATATTTATTTCTTAAATATTTGGCAAAAGTTGATAGGACCGAAATCTGATCCTGTGGTTCTCTGTGTTGCAAGATTTACCCAGGTACTTAGTTCCTGTAATAGATATATATGGGACTATTCAGGACATCTATCTCACTTTCTATGAACTGTCAGAGATTTTGTCAAATTTCACTCGTGTTTTCAAATACATTGGTATAAAATTGCCTAAAATATTCCCTCATTATCACTTAATGCGTGTAGGATATGAATAGATTTCTTCTTCATACCTGATTTGCCAAATTTGTATCCTTTCTTGTGCAGTTTGCTTAGAGGTGTATCACATTTACTTATTTCAAATTTCCTTTTATTTTATCATTTTTGTTGTTTTTTTTCCTTTTTAATCAGTTTTTGGTGTTGCTTTGACATCTTGTGTTTCCTAAAGATTTCATTTCCTAATCTCTTTCCATTTGCATCAAAAAGGGCTTAGATTATTAACTTGAGATATTTCTTCTAATGACTAATTTATATGCATCTCACAAAATTTAAGCTTGTTGAGGTGCTTTCATGACTTAGAATATACTTTATTCCCTATGATTTGAAAAAGCTCTATTTTCTGTTATCAGATGAAGCATTTAATGAAATCCAGGGAGATAAATATGATTGATATGTTGTTCAGGTCTAGATCTGATTTTCTTCTTACATGTTTATTAATAATTGAGAGTGATATTTAATTTTGGAATAAACTTACTATTTTTTTCAGTACATTCTGTCTCTTATGTGTGAATTTTGAGAATCAAAATTGTTGTGTAGATACATATTTTGGATTGTTAAATATTGTTGATTACTGTCTTGGTAATGTATATATCTCCATCCAGTGTCTTTTTAGTCTACAAATTAATTTATATTTAAAGTAACTTAATTTAGAAAAAAAGTAGGCTCTTACTTTATCCATTTAATGTCACCTTTTAACATGGTATTTTTATATTGCAAACAATTTATATTTAATCATGTATACTTACATATTATTTATATATCATATGTATACTTTGTTACATATATATTATATATCATTATGATTGAGTTTAAATCTACATGTTAATATAAATCTTATCTAATATGTTGTTGATATTGTAGAATTTAAATGTATTCTTACCAGTTGTTTTTCACTCATCCCTTCTGTCCTTTAGTTTTTCCCCTCTATTTCTGAATTCTCACAGATTCCCTTTTTAAATTTTATTTTTATTTTAAACTTCTAAACTTACATCATTTTTATTTTTTAGCATTTGCTATAGATACTACATTTTGTATTTATAAGTTTCTCTTTATAAGATAATATTATACCAAATATGATAATTTCAACTATATATTTCATGTTTCTTCACACTTATTCTTTTTACTATTTTAATTCTACTAGTGATAAAACCTTACAATACATTATTACTATTTGCTTTAGCCAATTTTAAAGTATACTTTTACCAAGATATTATTAATATACAATAAACTTTACACATTTGCTCTTTATGAAATTTTAAGTTTGAACCATGTACTTCCCTGAAACCATCATTATGATAAAGATAATGAATAAATTTTCCTTGTGTCACTATCCCTCTTAGTCCTACTTCTACCAAAGCAATGCATCAGTATTTTGGCAATTTAGACTTTTTAGTATTTTTTTTTAGAATTTTACATTAAAGAATTAAGAGTGTATTCTATTTGACCAGTTTACTTTTCTCAACATAATGATTTGGAAGTGGCAGGGGTTAGTTAAGTCCAGTCTCTGTTAAGTCCAGAAACTTCAGATGCTGAGATAGGAGGATTTCAACTTCATGGCCAGGCTCAGCACTTTAGCAAGACCATCAGAATCTTAGCAAGACCTAGTCTCAAATTAAAAAAAAAAAAAAACCAAAGAACTGTGAATGTAGCTAAGTGATAAACTACCTTTGGGTTTGATTCTCACTACCAAACAAAATAATTATTATTTGGGAATGTATACATGTTGTAATAGTCATCAGTAGCCCATTCATTTTAATTTCTGGGTACTATTTTTTTTTTATTTTATCAATTTATTTCTTAATAGTTGGATTATCTCCAATTTGGGGTAAAAAATGAATGAATCTACTATAATGTTAATGTGCATATCATCCTGTTAACATAATTTTGAGTTATTCAAATGACATTGAAAAGATATGTTAAGCAGAAGCATAATAATTATAAAGAAAGATGTGATTATTTTTATATTCTTTTTATCTTTGCAGCTGAGTTGACAGGAAAACTGAAACATTAATCTGAGGGGGCGTCACAAACAAAAAGTGATATTATTAGTGTCTAGCAGCACATAATATCAAAATGAATAGCTGTTTAGAAATAAACACAATTAATTTAAAATATAAGAAGACATTACTCTAAAACATAAATATGTTTTAAAATATCTATCTCTAAATTTGACAAATAATGTGAAAGTTCAAAATATATTTATGTCGAAAAAATTTCAACAAATGTAATAGAGCAAAAATTTTGGATAGTAATATTAAACAGATGTCAATTTTATTATGAGAATTAATGATTCTAATTATATCAAAATAAAAATACTAAAGAATTTTTTAATACTCATAAAGCAGATTCTAACATTTAACTAAAAGCCACTGTGGTAAATATGAGGAAGGCAAACTCCGTCCATGTGTGGACAGGTAGAAAAGTAGAACAAGTAGAAAAACTTAGAAATAAATTTTGTTTCTGTACAATAAATGAAACATTATTAATGATGAATAGAGGTTAACTTTTTAAAAAATATATAATGTAGATAAAACTAAAGACAATATTGTTTAGTAAATATATTCAGAGAAGGTGAATATTTAAAGAAAAGCAAATAAATTATTAATTTAAATTCCAAATAGTGAACTGAGAAGAAGTGGATTAGGACTATCTAAGCTGCAAAAGAAGTAATTTTGTTTCTTAAATTTGTAGACATATACCCATTCGTCAAATACTGGACTACTTCTTACTCAGTAATTAGTTTGATTCTTTCAGACATTGGTATATCAAATGCCTTGTAAACACAATGTCATATTATATATAATATATAATTTCTTCTAATAAATAGTCATTTAGAATAAAATTAAATAATCATTTCAATTTGTAAAGAGTAATGAATATTGCTTATTTTTTTAAATTGTCTATTCTTGGTTTTGCCATGTTTTTATTCTAATGTTAATGATTTGTTATACAATTAACATAGTTGCAGACTCTCCACTATCAGAACATCTCGTTTACTGCCCTTGGGCAAGAAGCCTAGAAATCCAGTCTCCCAGCTGAGGTAGGTCTGTATTCCCTGGCAAGTGTCCTTGTAAGTAACAGCTGGTCCCGGATTTTAATTAGTGTGCTTATTTAGGATCTCCAACCTTCTTTTTCCAAATACAAACTAAGCAGAGAACTGAGCATTTATTTACATATTTATTATAATGCAAATAGCACTGGAAAAAATCTCATATTCTACTAAAAATTTAAAAAATACCTAAGCATATCTCACAAAAAAAAAACTCTGAATTGACTTTCTTTTTAACTTTTTATATTGCTTTGTAGCTTGAAGTTTTAAAATGCACTGGTATTTTCATTTGTTACAGAAACTTAATAATGACATAAAGTCTGCTTCAGAGAGAAAACAATTTTTTAAAAGTAAAATGGTTATTATTCTTCAATAACATTATGAACATATACATATGCAGCTAATAAGTTGAATGTAATTATTTATTGTGAAACTTAAGGCTTATTATAGACAAAAATCTAGGGTTTTTTTTAAGATTACAATGTGATTCATGCAAGATTTCTTATGAACTTAACTGAGAATAATGGAATTGTTCATCATATAGCACTGAAAGTTAAGGGTTCTTTTTAAACTCAAGATGCACATGAAACCTATTATTTTACTTTGTCATTGCTATTATTTAAAGCTTAATTACAGCAGATCTTGTTGGCAGCATTCTATTATAAGTGTTGTTTTTCAGGGAATTATGACTCAATGGTTTTAATTCACATAAGAACAAAACAGTACACAAAATTGCCAGCCTGTATTTATTTTGTTTCTTAAAATATTAAATGAGTTATTTTAACACAATGACACAGAAAATAAATAAATGAATATATAAAATAAGACACATTTATCAAATCCCACATTTTATTGTTATCGAAAACAAAGTAGGTTAATTTTAAACTATGAATATTTTCTCACTTATATTCAGTACTAATTTATAATATACAATAGATTGCAAATGATCATAATTACTATTACTATTATGCGTTTTTCTAAAAATTCTACCTTGTACATAAATATACCCCTAATATTGTGTTTTATAGGACATTAGGTACAATAGAACTACTGTTAATGAGAAATGCTTGAAATCTTTACAAAAAGGATAGTAGAGAATTGAAGTTAGCTTGTAATTTTTAAAATTAAAACATTTGTTAAATATAAGAGAGAATTAAACATAAATTAATTTTTAAATTCATATATTCTGCTATTCATAAAGTCTCACTTATGAATATAATAGTCTTTTTCACTGAGACTTAAAAATGTGCCCAGGTACAGTGGTGCACGCCTGTTATATTGGTGATTCCAGAGACTGAGGCAGGAGGATTGCAAGTTTCAGATTAACCTTGACAACTTAACAAGACCCTGTTTCAAAGCAAAAAATAAGAAGATCTGGGGATGTCACTCAATGATAGACCCTGGGTTCAACCCCCAGACCAGCTAAATAAATAAATAAGTAACAAAAATGCAGGCCTTCACTAATATTACTTTGGATGTGATATTATGCGTCTGGATGGCATACATTATGTAGGACAATAATTGCTTATGATATTAGAAGTTAACCTGTCTCACAAAATGTTATGTCTTAGATGGCATTAAATATATATAGTATACATATATGTGTAATTTTTATGTAAATGGAAAGCTCTGTAAATAAACACAAATTAATTTAAGATGAAGAAAAAATAGTTGAAAAATCAATAAAATTATTAAACCTTAGGAACTCTGACCAAAAAATAACAGAGAGATGGAAGGCATAAATTACTTATGTAAGAAATACAATAAGTTCTATCAATACAGACCTCAAAAGGATGATAAAGGAATAATATGAATACATCTCATTTATCTTAATTAGATAATTTTAATACAATGAACCAATTCCTTGAAAAGTAAAAACTTATATAATTTTTCCAATATAAAATAGATGTTTTGCTAGCCTATCAAGTCATTGAATTGATAATTTCAAAAACTCTTCAAAAAGAAATCAACTGGTTCTGACAATTCATTGGAAAGTTGTACTAAATAATTATACAGGAATTAAAAACCAATAACGTACTATTTATTCCACATAATTGAAAAAAAAAGTTCCTCTGCTAATTCTATAAAGCTAGTATTACCCTGACTTCAAAATGAAAGGTAGTACAAAAGACACACACACACACACACACACACACACACAAACTAAAAGCTACAGAATGATATTTCTTATGAATATAGATGCTAAACCTTTATACAAAATCTTAGCAAAAGTACTTCACTAATACATAAAAACTATTATATACCACCAACTGGAGTTCATTTTAGAGATGCAAGATTGACTGTATATTTGAAAAGTGGTCAATTTTATCCATCAATTATTAGGCAAAATCAAAAAAAGACATGATCATATAAATATATAACAGAAAAATCATTTGACAAAATTCAACACTCATTCATTAAAAAGAAGAAATAGAAGAAACCCTCAGAAAACAAGAGAAGGAAATGCCATTAAGTTGCTATAGAACTTCTACCAAAACCTTATGTGTCACATCATATTTAATGGTGAAAGACTGAATGTTTTCCCCCAAATGTGTAAAACAAAGCCAGAAAAGGAAGTAAAAAACATTTCGTCTTGAAAGAAAGAAACAAGATTGTTCTTCTTTTCCAGATGTCATGATTGTGAATGAAGAAACTCCCAAGAAATTAAAAAATGATTCTTACAACTAGTAGGTGAATTTAGCATGGTTGTAAAATTCAGAATTAATATACAACAATCACTTGGTTTTTTTCTGTACCATCAGTTACCACATAGAAATCAAAACCAACAATATAATACCATTCACATTTGCTCAAGAAATGAAATACTTAGGTGTAAATCCTTTTTAAAAAAAATATACAAAATTTCTTTGCTGACAATTGTAAAACACTAATGAAAGAATTTTTTTAAAACCTAAATTAATGAAAGGCATATCTTGTTCATGAACTAAAAGACACAACATAAAGATAGCAATTTTTCTCACAGTCAGGTTTAAGAAAATACCTCACAATATTCCAGAAAAAGAGATTATAGGTATAAACAAAATTACTCTAAAAGAATGTAAATTACTCTAAAAGAATGTATAGAGGGCTGGGGCTATGGATTAGTAGTAGAGTGCTTGCCTATCATGTGTGAGACATGGGATTTAATTCTCAGCACCACATATAAATAACTAAAATAAAGGTCCATTAACAACTAAATTTTTTAATCACTCCTTTAAGAAAAATACATAGATAAAGAAACTAATCACTCAAATATTTTTATTTTTTAATTATTGTTGAATGAGCCATCCTGTCTAATTAGTAGACTTATATAACAACAGAACCAAGACTATGATTATTTGAGGAATACACATCAGTGAACTTAATAGATTAGATATCCCAAAATTGGACCTGGAGATATATGGTAACCTGATTTTTTAAATACAAACTTGCAAAATAACTCAATAGAGAAATGAATTTTCAGCAACAAATGGTGTTAGAACAATTGGATACCATAGATCAAAAAAATTAAAAAATAAAGAATAATGTTAGAGTCTGTAAACAAGTTAGGATGGCTCCTGGCATTTTGCCAGGGAAATGTTAGAGTCTGTAAACAAGTCTGGATGGTGCCTGGCAAAATGCCAGAGGGAGTGGTTTGTGAAGTAACACCAGTGAGCCATTAAGTGTGGAGGTTCCTTATTGGTTGACTGATGTATCTAGTTTATGCTAATTAGATAAGCTGTGTGGAATGTGTAAATACTGCTCCTGTCCTACAATAAACGGCTCCCACTCCTGCTATATCACGGTTATTTTGCCCAGCCAGCCGGGCTGCGGCAGAATAAGACTTGCCTTATCATACTGTGTGAAAAATTAACACCAAGTGGGGTTACATACTATAAAATGTAAAACAAACTATTTTATAAAATAAAAAAATGTAGGAAGTCTTCAAGATCTAGGGTTTGGTAAAGATATGAGACCAAAATCATGATCAAAAGACACAATTGCTAGATAGGACCAACTCAAAACCTTTTTTTTTTTTTTTCCCTGCAGAAACAGTGCTAATAGAATGAAAATACAAGCCACAGAATGGGAGAGAGTTTTAGAAAATCACATCTGTAACAGTAGATATCATACCTAGAATATATAAAGAATTCCCAAAACTCAGCAGTCTGAGGATCAAACAAATCCTACTAGGAAATTGTCAAAAGATAGGAAGAGATATTTCACTGAAATGTAGACATGGATTGCTAAGTTTTTTAATATCACTATCAAGAAAATTAAAATTTATAATAATCTGATATTATTTCTTATCTATTAGACACCTAATTTTATAAAAGTAACAATATTAAATGTTGTTTAACATGCAGAGAAGTTAGGTTTCATGCATTGCTCATGAGATTCAAGAAAAATAGGGCAGCTACCCTAGATAGGATTTTGGAATTTCTTGAAAGTCTAAACATACCTTTAGACATTTTATAACATTGTCCTCTTAAACTTTTATATCAGAGACATGGAAATCTACCCACACAAATACCTATATGTAATTGTTCATAACATTTTTATTTTCAATAGAAAAAAATGTATAAACCAACAAAATGTCTCTCATTAGGTAAAAGAAACTGGGATATATCTATATCATGCAATATGCTCATCAATTAAAAAAGGAATGGACTATTGATACATACAATTTGGACAGATCCTAGGTATATGTGCCCAGTGGGGAACAAAAAAAAAAAGAAATGTCTCAAAAGGCATCCTAGTGTATTATTCCATTATATCATATTTTTGAAATGACAAAATTATGGAGATAAAAATACATTAGGACTTGTCAACCATTAGGAATGATCAACTAGGAAAGCAGGTAGATTTGATCATTAAAAAAACAATAGTAGGAGGGCAATGTTTGTGGTATGGGTTACTTCTACATATGGATTGTGAAGTTGGTTATACAAGTAAACATATGATAAAAATAACATAGACTTATACACAGATATTATACTCATATTTCTAGTTTTGATACTATAATGATGTAAAATGCAACTATTTCAGGAAACTGGATGAATAGTACAAGGGCCTTTTATATATTGTCTTTTTTTTAAAGAGAGAGTGAGAGAGAAAGTGTGAGAGAGAGAGGGAATTTTAATATTTATTTTTTAGTTCTCAGTGGACACAACATCTTTGTTTGTATGTGGTGCTGAGGATCCAACCCGGGCCGCACGCATGCCAGGTGAGCACGCTACCTCTTGAGCCACATCCCAGCCCTTATATATTATCTTTGCATCTTCCTTTAATATATAATTGTTTATAATGAAGCAGTTAAAAAGCAAATAAAAAATTCAAGAAGAAAGAAAAAATTAATAAACTTACAAAATTTCCTGCAGTTGTAAATGTTAGTTCAGGGCTCTTTCAGAGGTTTTTCTCCACTTGATACTTTTTTAATTAAATAAGAATTAGTGCATTTGAAAACTTTAAAAGGATCATTATCCTAGCATTTGTTAGGAATTTATGTAACTATAGAGCCTGATTTTTATATTCTACATAAAATACTACTAGTATTAAAAAGTTATCTCTTCATCTTTAATTATGGCAATCACAAATTGATATTTACCAGTATTGTTGAAATAGTGTCGATTTTTTGTTTTCCAATTTAATCTGATAATAATTTCAGGTGCATATATTTTCCACTGGAAAATCAAATCACATTTAAAACCATTTAATCAAATATTTAAAGTAAATATTAATACTAAATTTAAATGATCCATAAACTAACAACAGAACAACACCTCTACAAACATATGGATTAAAAGTCATAGTACACTCAAGACAACACAGATGTTGCACTAAATTGCAACAAGCATCTTAAAAAGTGGAAGAATTCCTAATATCTGTGAATGTGCATGCAAATTGGGACTTTGCAGCATTGCCAGGCATTATATGACAGCTGGCCTTAGCAGAATGCTAAATAAAATCTTCATTTAAATTTAACTATATGCTATTTTTTTTTTAGGAAATGAATGTCAAATGTCTGTAATGCTAATAATTCTCTTAGGAGACTAATAGTAACACTTTGCTTTAACTAATGTAAAAATTGGTGGGATTTCACATCAATCTTTGTGACAACTAAAGCATTTATTTGCATTTTTGCATCAGGTCAACATTATTCTAATTTCTCAGGAGTGACCTCACATAAGATACTTTACTGGTGATCAACTTTTATATCATATTTTGGCAGCTTAGATACTCAAAAGTTCACACAAGTGAAAAGTAGTCAGAGGACTCTTGTTTTTGCAGAGGACTTGATTGGTTACTCTGTGTAAGACAGGTTCTGCCTTCATTTCACATCCTTTTGTACTTTTCATCTTCTAAATACTGACTGAGGAAACACAATGAGTAATAATAATAATAATAATAATAATAATAATAATAATATCACAGTGATATTCCCTTCACCCCACCAGCATTGAACTACACCTTTTATATATATAAATTTATTTAATGTTCATAACAGATTTATGAAATAATAATTTAAATGATTTAAAACAATTATGAGGAAATTAAAGGACAGAAATTTTGACTTTCATATTTTTATAAATATATATATATTTTTTTTTTCTTTAAATAGCATTGGCCAAATAGTGAGGAATTACAGATTCATTCTTTGTTTCTTCAAGATTTTTATCAATGAGTCTGAAATGTTTGGCTCAACTCCAGAAATTTGAAGTGTCTTTTCCATAGCAGGGATTTGTCTCAGAGAAATCTCATAGAATCAGAAATGTGTTCACAAATCCAATATAGTTGATCCCATCACTACTTTTTGAATGGGTAAAATGACAACAAATATCATCCATAAAATATGGGCACAATTGACCTAAGGGACATTCCAGCAAATATCATCAAGCAGACTTACTTTTGTATTATTCTGTATCTGCTGGTTGTATAAGGAGGACTTTATGGTCTGAAAGCAAAGTAGGAATACAGGATGGAAGGAATTAATTCTATTCTTTAATGTGTCCATGTGTTATGTGTGGCCCTCCAATATGGTTTTCCAACTTTCCTGGGCTCCAGCTTACAGTCATACCCCTTGTTGAAATTAAAATCTCTTAACATTAGAACTTCATACTACTCTGTATTTTAGAATTCTGCTACTTAATTCACTTTTTCACAAGCTCATTTAATGTCTAAAAAAATATATTTGTACTATATACAATATTATATAATGACATATATCAAATCATTTAATAGTAAATCATTTGGTATATAATTTGTATATATGATAATATAATGTACTTTCTTATTTATGTTTACATGAACTGCTTTTGCCATTTAAAATATTAGTTCACTGTTGCACCACAGCACATTTTATGTAATAAGTAATTTACTCAACATGCATCATAAAGTATTTATTCTTAGTAGGCCTGTGAGTGGCTGGGGCATTTAGGTGGTTTTTCTTTTTAAATATAAACAACTTATGCATGATAGCTTCAATAAAACTTACATGAATATTTAAATCTATTTTGCATAGAAATACAGAATTAAATTAAATAGAAATTATATATGGTCTAGTACATATGTGACATAAGCATTATCTCCACTCTGATTATTTCCCATTACTATTAGTGCCCTTTGAGTATTGTCTCAGTTTATAGTACTATCATCCTAAGAACTAGAGCATAAATTTATTTTCATTGACAATGCCAGAACATTACCCATATTTATAATTTGTTCTTAAGATTTATTTAATCTTTATTTTAAAGCAACCAAAAGAAATAAAACTACTTTCAGATGAATCTATCATGGAGTCTAATCTGTGCTCACATTGTCAAATTTTTGTTTAACAATAATGACTAAACATCTGATTTTATGAAGGGTTACATAATTTCAGATAATTATATACCTTTACATATATAACTATGCTACATGAGAGAATGTTTTGATTATGTAGTCAGTAATTTATTAAGCAATGACTTTCAAATGCACATATTAAACTTCAGCATGATAAAATATAATTAAATAAGATTATTAACCAAAAATGGAAAAAGACAACTACAACTTAATGTTAAACTTGATTTTTCCTTTGAGAAAAAAAAGGTTAACTTATAAATAATAAAATAAAATTTTAGCACTCTAATAGATAATTTAGCACATTTTATAATTATTTTTGTTAGTATTTTCACAATTTATACAAAATACATTCATTTTATAGGGAAAAAATCACATTTTTTATTAACATTTATAAAGAAATCTATACCTCAATGATGAAATAACAAGATCACATTTATTAGAATAATCCTGGCAGTGATTTTGGAAATAATTTTTGTTTATGAGATACTGGTTTATTTTTAGTGTGATATTTAACCTATTAACATCATTAGGAATAAATTTCCAGAAACCCTAGAGCTGCTTGGTATGCTCTTTCGCAGTTACTTAAGAGGAAAGACATTGATGCTGGCCAATTATCTTCAAAGGAAATACAGAACACTAATGTATTCAGACTCTTTCGATTAAGTTAAAAGAACCAAGGAATTGTATGAGTCTTGTTTTGTCTGGAAAATTCAACTTGATTAATTCTACAAGAAAATATACTTTTAAATGGAGAAATTGATATATTATTTATAGTGCACAATAAAAAGTACATTGTTAAAGGGGACCAATAAATGATACTTCTCATTGAATGTGTCAGTGATTTATATATGTTAAAATTTAGAAAATCATGTTGAAAGAGCTGGAAATTAGATGATCTAAGCAAAGATGCCGAATTTTTCCCTGAAATTTAATAATAAGCAGAAATAAAATGTAAAATTACCTATGATTATATTAAGCTTCTTTGATCATTTATCATTTCAGTTCCTTGCTCCTTTCCTACCTCTTTCTCATGCATGGATAAATACACAACGTGCTCACAAACTTACCAAATATTCTTCCAGGTCTGGGGGGAGTACATAAAATGTACTCAAAATCTAAAAGCCAGAATTATTTCCCCATTAAATTATTTGTATTTCAACTTCCACTTCCAGGTATTCTGGATTAATATTGATTAGTTTCTCCTAAATGATTGATCCAAGGGTCAGGGAGAAATTAACAACTTTTAGATAATGGACAATAAGCATTGCAGAGCTCTTATCTGAGAGGGAAAATGAATGTTGTGATAACCATAATTTCCCCTGATTTTTGCCCAACAGGAGTTTCCAAACTGCGAAGCAGTGAGAAGGAATTTTGCCAAGCGAGGTTTCTTGTGACTTTGACTGAGTTTGAATCTGTGACTGAATGAGAATAAACTACATGAACTCAAGTTAAGAAAAAAAAAAAAAAAAGAGAGAGAGAGAGAGACAGAGAAAAAAAACAGAATGCATACCAATCTCTCCAACTAACATAGATCCACAAAAAGTAGGCATTCTCATCACTCAGAATAGAAGAGTGGATTATAAGTAAATCACTGCTGGGTGGATTGATTAAAACCATTTTAAAGTTTCCTTGATTCCTTATCTTTCCTAAATATCTCTACTGAAGATAGAGAGACAGGAAAGTACAAAGTCTTGAAATTTCATAATTGAATTAGGCATAATACACCATGGAACCAATCACAAGGGGCTCTTATTCCAGCCTGGTTACCTGGATTTCATTACCATCCTTCAGAATATTTTTCCTATAAGTTTCATTCTTTCAAGACTTGGTTAGAATGGCATAATTAGTAAGTCAGACTTTAACCTCACTATATTTGGCTATGTTTTTTGAATAATCTACCAAAGGCCTGTATATAACAATTTTGTTCATGTAGTAAACCATCTCTCCCCCTCACAAACTTTTTATATATTAACTGTCTACCATCTTTGTATATGTGAATATTTGTGTGTAAATGTACACACAGATGCCTATAATGTACATCCCAGTAGTTCTGTTTTGCTTACTGGGGACTCACTCATACACTCTTTCACCAAGTAAATAAAGAGAGACCTGGGCCAACTCTAGTCATGTGCAAAAATTTCAACTTGTGTTTGGTAGAGAAAGTAAGGTAATATCAGATTGATGACTTTAGGAGAAAGTTTCATGAGAAGCTGAAAAGGAAGTGCATTCAGCTGTTGTTGGATAAAACATTCTGTGGGCATTGGTTAAGCCCATTTGATTAATAGCATGGTTTAAATCTGATGTGTCTTTTTTGATTTTCTGTCTGCATGACCTATGTGTTAGTGAAAATGGGACATTAAAGTCCCTACTATTATTGTTTTAAGGCCAAATATTCCCTTAGTGTTGAATAATGTTTCTTTTATAAATTGGGTACACTGTTATTTGGTGCATAAATATTTACAATCATTATATTTTCTTGTAGAGGTGTTTCCTTTACCAGTATGTAATGACCTTCTTTCTCTCTTCAAAACAATTTTGGCTCGAAATCTGCTTTGTCAGATATGAGAGTACTTACTCCTTCTTGTTTTCAGATTTTATATGGAATATTTTTTCCATCCTTTCAGTCTGTGAATGTGTTTGTCTCTGATGTGTGTATCTTGGAGACAACATGCAGTTGGGTCTAATTTTTTAGTCTAACCTGCCAGTATGCCTTTGAATTGGAAAATTAAAACCATTTACATTCAATTTTATTGTAGAGAGGTATGTGCTACTTCCTGTTATACTGTTTTATTTCTTATGTTTGAATCACTCCTAATTGTCATTTGCTTATTTATTTTCCCAATGTGATTTAGTTTTTCCCATCCTTTCTTTATTATTTGTATCTCCCTCTTCTTTGTACAGGATTCTTTTAAGTACTTTCTACATTGCTGGCTTGGTGGTCATGACTTCTTTATGTAGAAGAAAGAAACTAGATCTTTATCTCTCATGCTGTCAAAAGTCAATCAAAAATAGATCAGAAATCTAGATATAAGACCATAAACTTTGCAACTATTAAAAGAATACATAAGGGAAACACTTTAGCATATACGGACAGGTAACAACTTCCTGAATATGACACTAGTAGCTAAATAAATAATAGCAAGAATAGAAAAATGAGATTGTATCCAATTAAAAAGATTCTGCATCTCAAAGAAAACAACGATGTGAAGTGACAATTTACAGAATGGGAGAAAATCTCGGCCAGCTACTCTTCTGATAGAGGATTTATATCCAGACTATACAAAGAACTAAAATAGCTTAAGATCAAAAATCAAATAACCCATTCAATAAATAGTCAACTGAATAGACACTTCTAAAAAGAAAAAGTACAAATGGCCAATGATTATATGAAAAAATGTTCAGCATTTTTAGCCACCAGGGAAATTTAAATCAAAACTACAATGATATTCCATCTCACTCCAATCAGAAGGAAAATCATCAAGAAAACAATAACAATAAAATACTGGTGAGAAGGTGGGGGAAAAATCGTATATGATGTTGGTAAGAATGAAAATCAGAATGGCTTCTATGAAAATAAGTACAGAGCTTCCTTAACAAACTGAAAATAGAACTATCATATGATACAGCTATACCTTTCCTTGGTATTTACCCAGAAGAACTGAAATGAGCATACATGCTTACCTATGTTTATCAGAACAGAATTCAAAATGAATAGATCATGCAATCAGTCAAGGAGTTTATAAATAGATAATTGGATAGAGAAAATATGCTGTTAGTCAGTTTTTTGTTGCTGTGACTAAAATACATGACAACAATAACGTAGAGGAGGAAAACTTTATTTGGGAAGGGGTCACCACTTTAGAGGTTCAGTCCAATAGCCAGCCAATTCCATTAGTATATGGGCCCATGGGGAGGCAGTACATCATGGCAGAAGGGCATGGCAGGGAAAACTGCTCACTTAGGGGCAGTCAGGAAACAGAGACACACATGAAGACAGACAGAGACAGAGAGATACGGAAAGAAAAAGTCACCAGGGAAATAGAAACCACCAGTCATTCCCCCAGTTACCTTTTTCCTACAGTTTTGCCCCAACTGCTATATTACTACCCAGTCCATTCAAATTAGAATGGACTGCTTAGTTTATGGGTCTCATAATCTAATCATCTCATTTTCTGCATTAACAGAAGATTTGAAGTCCCACTTCATATATAACCATAATATGGTGTGTGTGTCTGTGTGTGTGTGTGTGTGTGTGTGTATATATATATATATGAATAGAGTTTCACTCAGCCATAAAAAGAATAAAATTATGTCATTTGAAGAAAAATAAGTGGAGCTAGAAAGCATTGTATTAAACAAAGTAAGCCAGAAAGAGAAGTGTCATGTTTTCTTTCATATGTGGAAATTATATGGGAGAACATCACGGAAATAGACAGGAGACCAATAGAGTAAAAGAAGGACGGTAGGGTGAGGTGGAAGAGGGAGTAAGAGGAGGTACTGAGGAATTAAATTGATTGAATTATGTTATATACATGTACTGGTTTGCCCCAATGAAACCCACTGCCAATCAATCTGATAATTAATATGCAGCATTTTTAAATTTGTAGTGATGAATTTTTGAATAAATGGTGAATTATACTGAAGTATTCCAAATATCAAAATTATGTAAATAGAAAAAATAAAACGAAAATATATAAGAATATATAAGAATTAGTAGCCAGAATGTGGAGTGTTTCAAATCAATATTTTGGTGGTAGAGTGAATTCTAGCTTTACAACTTTTTAATGTGACTGTATAAAGAAGTAAATGAGATTTTTTAAAAGTTCAATGGAAATATGATGAAGAAAGGTCACAGCGTTAGATATATATTTAGGAATGAATTTAGGGAATGGAGATTTATTAGAAAGCTCAAGAAAAAGGCTATTTGGAATTGGAATTTGAAGTAGACACCAAATTTCCAAAAATGTAGCACTTCTAGTGAAAAAAGTAATTCCAAATGTAAAGACATCAAAGTTTGCTATTGTTGAAACCTTTCCTGGTAGTATGAGTATGTGGTTGCTCCCAGCTCTTATAAGGCATGACAACATTTTTTCTTGAAATAGTCTAATAAGCAAATCATGAAATATGATTCTGCATCTGTTAACCAGCATGAAGAAAAATTCTTTTATAATTTTGACTTTGTGCATGGCCAACATTCATTGATCTTTTAAAAGAAAACAATGCTGATGAGAATTTTGTTAATATTTATTTTTGTTAAAATTCTATACTTTTTAAATTACCTTCAGTGGTCAGAAAAGTCTGAAGATATCTACATTAACCCTACTTCAGGTTTTGAAATATCATTGTGTCCACTCAGAAATATGCATTTATTAGCTTCCAAAATAACAGATGGTCTTATTTGTGCTTTTTTCCCCCACTGTACTAAAGTCAGAAAGATAACAGTTTCATCACTAGAATTTAAAGTAAAAGTAAACAATCAAAAAAAAAAAGAGGAATATGGATAGGTGATTATGGAAAAGTTAGTGGGACCAATTGCCTAAATTGATAGTTTCTAAGCACAAAGATGATCTCACGTTGTGTAAAGAATAGGGATTAATATATGTATCCAGTTTATACAGTTGTGCACTAATTTAGTCAGATTATGCTGTTTCATTTTCTAAGGAGTCACTCAAGCCCTTCTCCACTGTGGGAATTCTTTTGCTACCTATCAAAATCAGACAACATTCTAGACACCGGTTAAGGTTAGCCAGTTTCCCATAGGGTTCGAAGATAGTTTTTCTTTGTCAATTTTCCTCAGAGCAATAATGAATTAAATAAACATTTCCATAGCTCTAAAAATCCAAAATCATCAGGATTTTTCTTCCAAGTAGAATATGTTCTTCAAGAACAAATATCTTCATAGGAAACATTTATTTGTACAAAACGATTAGAAGCTAGTATTTTCTGATTAATTTATAGGTAACCAACTTTTAGAGAATTGGAAAAAATCAGGTTTTATATAACATTATCCTAAAAATAACTTGGATTTCCACAGACTACTCATAAATATATAACTTATGATGTTTTAAATAAATAGTGGCATCAATAACCTTTTTTTTTTTTTACTAAGGGAGAAAATAAGTCTATTAGAGGTCCCCCCCCCTTTTTTTTTTTGCATTAGGTTCAGAGTTAATTAAATTCAAGTAAACTCATGCTTCTCTAAAAATTTAAATATAAGATTGTTTTACAATATGAAAAAGAGAAGCCCTAACAGTTTCGATGTGTTTAACATGATATATTTTAGAAACACAGTTACTTTGAAATTAATTTCAGTGCCAGTAACAGAATGGAAGATGCTTTATGAAGGTGTATCAGTGTCAATGTGAATGTAATTTACTGTTCACAACTCATCACGGGAGTCCACAGATGGCATGAAGAAATAGGCTAACCCCCTACTAGTCTCACAAAGCTTCCTGAGATTAGTAGGAAATGCATTAGTCTTCTCAATCAATTCCTTTAGTTAAAAACCTATCATTTCCTATTTTCACTTTAATGCAAGACATTTTATATTTAGTAGCCACCATTTATTCAATATAAATGAGATGAACTTTACTCCTGGAAATATGTTTTAAATGGTATATTTAAAAGGGAAGATTTTTCAAATCTTTCTCATAAAATATGTGTATGCTAAATGTTAAGAGAGGTTTGAAAACAAGTGTTCTTTTAATCTGAAAAGTGTCTTACATCATTATTAGAGAAGATAGCCCTACACAGCCTTATACTCAAGTAAGTATCTTTGAAATGTTCTTAGGTTATGGATCAGGAACTAGAAATACAGTATGTGCATGCAACACACACACACACACACACACACACACACACACACACACACGTTTGCTCTAGTCACTAGAGAGCCTACCTATGCTCCATCTGCTATAATGCTTTCCTATCCAAATATGAGAAAAATTCTGGGTGGTGGTTTTCAGCTTAAAAAGAAAAAAAAAAAAATCAAGGTTTGGATTCTCCAGAGTAAACTCGCTCACTCTTTGTGCCAGATTTTGATAAGTTCTAAATCATTAGTGGTGACAGTCACTAAATTTGCCCTTTTCAGGTCTAGGGTTTGCTGTCTTCTCTTAAATGTTATCAATTTTTTGATGGTCCTATTTCAATTTTCCAGGGACTGATGGTTTGTAACTATTCCTTATAGAAGAGATTGATGCTGTAGGAAGTTTACAATCGTGTTGGAGTTGGTTTAAAATATATAATACTGTATTATCTGCTATTCAAACTTTCAATACTGGAAGTTTGTAAAGAAGAGTTTCTTTATTATACTTTAAAAATCAATTTTTTTAGCATTTTTCTATCATAGGATATTATGCAAAATTAATTTCATAAGTTGAAATAGAAATAAACATCAATATGAACTCAAGGATTGAGTCATTTTAGACAATTGAAAGTTGCTGTGATCATAGACTTGAGAGATATGGTTAATTTTATTTTTATTTTTAGAGCTCAGCTATCACTTTTGACAAGGAAACAAAACTGAGCATACAATTTTAGGTAATATATTAATCAAGAGTCATGTTTGGTTAGCTGGGAATACAATAAAAGGAATAACTTTTACACATAACTTGTGACAGTGGTTCCAAGCTTTTTATTTTTACCATCAAGAGCTTTGGGAATCTAACTTCACATAGAACAAGTTTCAAATTTTGGGTATAAGAATGGACTAGCCATGTGGTATGTGAGGAAGTTTCTTAATTTCTTCAAGAACAATTTATTTTTCCATGAAAAGATGATAAAGCTGAAATACACTTGGGCATTTAGAAATTTAAATTGCACATTGCTAGTGAAATTTTGATACAGTAGAGAACATCTTTTTTAACTTTAAAATTCACCTTGTGATATCATCAACATTACTATTACTGATTATGATATGTACATTGTTTTCTTCACTATAAAATCACAAATACTGAATTGACCAGATAACTTAATTTTCTTCATATTTGATAGTCATTTTATAGGTATAATCCTTTTGCATTATTGTAGGACCAAGTTACCTCTTTCCTTTCCTCCTCTAAATATTCAATATATTTATAAGAATCCAACCTATTTGGGATTGATGTTCAGAACTGACTGAAATTACACTGCATATGTGCTACACCTGGTGTCCTTGGTAATGACCTCATTCATAAGGAAATTTCAAGGGGCAAAGAATATGCAAAATACTTATTATAAGCCACAGGATTATGATTTAATTGAAAAAAAAACTTTCATTTTTTTTAAAGGAGGGTAGGAAAAGGACATATCTTAGTTCTGATGCAATGATATCTGGAAATGGGAAAAGTCCACCATCTTTGAAAGAAGATTAAAATTCTCTTTTGAGAGTTAAATGGGCTGAATATGACCCATGGTGTAGAACACCTAATGTGAACTAATTATTTGAGGTACTGTACAGAGTGTAATTAGTTCCATCATTAGGGTTTATTAGATGTGTAATACTAAGTAGCATTTTAAAACTCTCAGAGCCTTAGTATTTTTAGCTATATGGTGAGGGCAATCATATCTGAACTTTCCAGCTCACTAGAATCAAATAAAAACTGCAAAAATCAAACATGCAAAAATACACAAAGTACCATACCTATGACTTACTCTAAATATAGTTGGTATGACAGAATTTTAAGAGTTTAAAAATCTCAGGGTTTTTGTAGAAATACGCGCACATACACACACAGACAAACACACACACAAACACACACACACACACACGGACTTGTGTATATGTATATCCCAACTCCAAAAATCAAATTCTGTATTTGATTAAGCCTCTTCTGAATTTCTTTTTGTTCATAGGGAAATTTAGTTTTCTATCTCTTACTTTTTTTTCCATCTTCCTAGAGACAAGACTATCAACAGGGGTGAGAAGTCTGACTCTTTCATGTTAGCATCTGTCCAGCCAGGCTTCTGCTGAAATGAATAATGTTGAAGGGGCTTTAGCACTCACATCTTATTCTAGCCTGTTCTTCAATAACCCTACATCCGAGTTATTCCTAAGCATCTTCATTTTCCTTGCCTCAAATCCAAGGTTTTTATAGATTTTCTCATTCTCTTTTGCTTTTCTTCTAACTTTTGTGAGAGGATTTTGGCTGTTCTCCTGGTAACCTGTGGTGAGTGCAGCATGCTGTGAAGCTTCCTGCAGACTCTTACTTAGATGCCTTATCCAATGATTGCGAGCCAGGGATTCTGGTATGTGGCTTGATGGGTACGGGTGTGCCCAAGAAATTCACTTCCTTAGTCTACCCTGTTATAATATCACTGTAGCTATCTTTGCTTTGGGAAGCTAAATTTTCTAGTGAAGAAGAATATAGTCCTCTTAAGATACCCACATAAAGAAGAGAGATCATACTAAGCGACTGTCCTAATCCCCAGCTATCCTGCGCACATGCCAACTGTTCCTATGAAAACACTCTCTCGCACATTTGTGTGCCTTTCTATGAACCTTATTGTTGCAGAATCAACCAAAAAATCTCTTTGTTTAAGTGTTAAGTTTTCTTGGTCAACACCAGATTTGGAAGTTGAAATAATGAAGTTGAAAGCCATATTTCAAAGTTGAAAGATAATGTATGATATGTCAAGATCATTGTATTGTCTTGAGCAAGTAATAAAAAAAATAGTGAAATTGAGCTTTTATTTTTAAAAACCCCAGTTCTTTCAAAATCATCATAGCTTGGCTTTCAAAGTTCTAGTTTATGTTATGATTTGAACATTTGATTACAAAATAAACTGATTGATTTTTTTCTTTCTTGGTCCTTTTATCTCCTGTTTCCTGAGGTGCAGGCAGTGAAGAATGTCACTGACTTATAAAAATGGCACAGGATAATGCATAGATCAGAGCAACTAGGGCTGAAATAATAGAAACATGCTTTGTCACTGTTTGGGAATTATCAATTTGAGCTCAAGTTACTGGCAAGATTGGTTCCTCCTGAGAGCTTAGAGGGAAAATGTTTGCGTTTCTCTCTGCTTTGTAGAGGCTGGCTAGTGATCTTTGGAACTTCTAGATATGTCATCCAATCTATCTTCAGGTTCATATAGCTTTATTTCTCTGTATGAGTCAATGTCCAAACTTTCCCTCTGATAAAGATAAAAGTCTTACTGCCTTGGGGGCTCATCCTACTCCAGTATGACCCCATGTTAGCTAATTAGGACATTTAGAGAAACTTAGAACCTCAACATAGGAATTTGAGGCAGACATAAAAAACAAAACCTTTCTTAGTTAACATATCTATAATCTATCCTGCCCTGAATTATCCTTGCTAGTTTACCCACTACAACTCTTTCTTTCCACCACAAGCCATACATGACCTTACAGTTTATTTATAACTAAAATGCTGGTTCCTACTTACCAAGGGCATACTCATAGCTACATATGATGAAACTATGCTTTTCCACATATATCTGCACAAACAATTAGGAAGAAAAGATACAATACTGATGTACATCATTAACAATTAATGATTTCTCCTCTCACACTTTAGATAAGAACTGACTTTTGATTTGTTTGACTATTAAAAATATCATTTTTATATCTTCAGTATTTATCATATAGTGGACACGAGCAACTTTTAGAAAAACAACTTATGCCTACACAAATCATTATACTTTTTCCTCAAAATGTAAAGATTTTAAATAAACAGCAGTTTGAAAAGTGAAGAGTTTATTAAGCCGGTTAAAACATAAAGTAACATAACTTTTTGAGCAATGTGTGAATGTATTATTCATTCTTCTTTAATCCATGCATGGTCTCTTTCTTAAACCATAATATTCGTGTATCATATCTGCATATCATATTACCAAAACCAGTAAGTGTATGTTCCAATCTACTTAATATAAAAACATTTTTATAATGTAAAACTTTTAGAACTATATAAATTGTATCTATGTAATATAAGAAGTATGTGTTACACTTACCTTTTGCTGCCAATTCTAGGGAAAAGTTAATTAATATCATAAGCTAGAAAAACAAGTCCTATATTCATAATAATCACTACATCTTGTGTTTCTGGAGTGTACATTTTGAGGTCAAAGGACATTTTAATGTATTTGTAATCTTCTCATTCTTTACAACGTGTATGAGAACTTGAATGTGTACAGGATTCTAGGGTCATGACATTTCCCCTAAGATTTATTATAAAATCATTATTAATTTATTTTCTTTGTAATGATATTTTGAAGGAAAAAATATATGCCAACTTTGACAGTAACCTATTTTTACTTCCTTACAGGTAAAGTATCTCTTTTGGAAAGTGTAAACAAAGCCAATTCACCAGGAAAGGAATTATGTAGATATTTGTTGCAGCTGCCAAGAAACAATACTCTATAAATATTTTCATGTTTCTTCACGTTCAGGGCTTACTGAGAAAAGATTGCTGACAACCCATGTTAAAGAATGATTGAAGGGAAAACAAGCCTTGGAAGTTAAACATAGAGACCTTCTGAGAGATTTATAGACAATCTTCCCTGGAGCCATTTGTTTACATTCCAGAGGTTAAAAACCTAAGACCTTTTCCTCTCTCTAGAGAGTATTTATGTACCAAGGCAAACATCAATTTATTTCCAACTTTAGAGTGGTGAATGTGCCAGATACCTTCCCAGTTTCAGGGTTACCCTACTCTGACATGTACCTCCAACATGTACAGTTGCCCACCTGTTCTCATCCCTTCACATTGTGGTGATTTGGAACATGGGGAGCTGGCACAAGATTTTTCTTCAAGTAGCTGAAAGTTTCTCTATGGGAGAACCTTAGTGCACACACATATAATTAGGTAAACAGAGTAACATCTTGAGCCCTTGTTTTTTTTTTTTTTTTTTGTTTGTTTTTTTGTTTTTTGTTTCAGACTTAATAGAAATACTATCCAGAAGGAAAGAAGAAAAGAAAGGAATAAAGAAGTTAATAAGTTGTATCGAAATGTCATATATAGCAAAAAGTTAACTGTGATTGATGCAAAATGAAAAAATATATAAACTTTTTAAAGGAATTTTTTGAGATTTACAGGCACCAGTTGATCTTGATAGTTCTCAAATGACATGCAGTGAAAGAAAAACCTACCAATACCTTTTATGTTAAGTGTAGTTTGTGTTTGAATGTAGTATTATTTAAGAATATTTAAATAGTTTTACAGGACAACCAAAACAAAAATTTGATACAACACATAAGAAGTGTAGAAATTAGCTGGTAACTTATAGGACCAAAGCAAGATCTCTCATAAGATGTGCTAAAATATTTAATGACTACACAAGTAGCTTATAAAATATAAGGAATTAATAAAATATGGTTCTTGTGGCATTCATAAGATATAAATTACAGTTAGTAAGTCTTCATACCTATTAAAGATAAATGAAATAGTTGGAACAAAGAAGAGTGAAATTTTAAAATATGAATCAATAAAAGACTAAATCATAATCTTTGATTATGGCACTATTGGGCTGACAGTTGTTATCCCTAAATTGGCCATCTGTTTGTGACTCCTGTTATGGCCCCTCGTGGGCTCTGTCCAAGAAATAGCTAAAAGCGGTAGCCTCCTCATTAGACTAATTAGTGAGCTATGGCTGCAACCAAGAATTTGTGCCCTGGCATCTCTTTGACAGGAGAAGTATATTTGTGTGAGCTCCTTCACACTTTTGAGCTTCTTACTTAAAACTTAAATATGATCCACATTAAACCACCCTCAACTGGAAAGACTGATAAAACAGAGTGAGACACAGAAAAACATGTTACATTATCAAAGAAAGGGGTTACCAAGAAGCATGCTAAATGGATTAAAATAGTTATCATGAGGCAAAGGTTAGTAATATCTGTATCTTGTTTTAATGAAGGGAGATATATTATTTAATTAATGATAGCAAAATGATCATTTCTAATAATCACATTAAAGTCCCTGACCAGGAATGTGTCCTTCCATTGCATCTGACGTGGTTTTCATTACATTTATTCTAACCTATTCTGCACTCTTCCTTCTACAGCTATGTTGATCTTTTAGGTTTAGGACTTCACCATGCCTTCCAACTCCCTGACCATTGCAGCTTTTCTATTTAGAAAATTCTTCCTTTTGCTCCTTGTCCTAATTCTCTTTAAGAGAGCCACTCATAGAAGGTTACTGATCTTTATTTTATATTCATGATGTAATTGTAAATTTCCTGGAATGCACTTAATAACTGTGATTGTTTGGTAAATATATGGGTGTTCTTCTAGACTTTGAACTTCATAAGGGTAAGATTTTTTATGAGTTTAATCACCACTGTATTCCAATGATGAAATTGAATAACAAAACAGAAAATGATTAAATAATATAATAATAATGTCACAAGAGATCAAGAAATGTGAGAATGGTAAAGCATGTCCACTGAATTTAGAGACAGAGATGTTCTGTGAGTTTCAAGTAGTTAAAGCTATGCTGGACAGATAGAATCCTGATTCTAGTGTTTCTGTAAGTTGGTACTAAGAACATCAGAAGAGAAAATCTAGAAATTTTTTTTCAGAGGTTTGGTTTTGAAGGGAAGGAAATATAGTGGGGAGTGTCTAAAAGGTAGAGTGGGATTTATAGGTTTGTTTTATTATTTATCTCTTTAGCCTTATATCTGAGAGAATATATACAAATTGTTGTTTGCAAGAACACAGTAAAAAGATAAATTGAATATATAGCAGCAGGAAGGATGAATTTAAAGCACAAGGCTCCAGATGAGATTAAACAGTAAAGAGCACAGAATAACAGCAACAACAGAAAAGAGTTGAGGTGGGGAGGATTTGTGATATGTACTTAATACCATTATAATAAGACTGAAAGAAAAAAAGATAAGGACTTTGTGATTGAATGCTAAAGTAGTTTGACTCTGGATTTCTATGAATTAAGCAACAGGACAATTGCCTTTAAGAAAGCTGAAAAGATAGGGAGGTGGTAGTAGTTGAAAAACAAAAGTGAAGATTTTCACTGGTACTCATTTTACAGAATTATTTATTTGTAAATGATTACAACACTTAGAGTCTCATTAAAGTTGAAGGTCATGACTTCAAAAGGTATAGAAATATTCCTAGAGAGAAATTCACTCAAAAAGTTTTTAACATCTTGGACTCAGTCGTGGAGATACAAGAGAGAGATTTTGTTACTTTAATATAACAAAAATTAAACATGGATAAAAATATTGGGATATTGAAAAGACAGCTGGAATAACACATTAATTTTAAGCAAAACTATGATGGATGAGGAAGAGTAAATTGGGAAAATCCACTTGGGCTAACTATTATTACATTATAATTAATCTTATTACAATCCAAGGAAAATCTTTTCCTCTTCAAATTTTTTGTCCTTTCTTGGGCCACTATTCATTATAAAAAAAATAGTGTCATTCTACATTCTTCATGTATTCTTTCAAGAAATTATATGGGGAGTATTCTAAATTTTAAAATTATTTTGGAAATATTTGTCATCATTGAACTTACTCATCCATGAATGCAATATATCATTTTGTTTGGTCAAATCTACTTTTATTCTCTCAAAAAATGATTTCTAGTCTTCTCAGCAATGTTTGTATATTTCCTGTTATTTTATTTGTATATATAACTTGCAATTTTAGTTGCTAGGATAAATAGTAACTTTTATGAATTATATTTCTTATATTTTTAAGTTTTGTGGCTGATCTATATAAATCACATTGATTTATATGTATTGATTTTCTGTGTAATTCTAGCAATTTTAATATTTTGGGATTTATGTGAAACAAATAATATCACTCTTGAAAAAGGAAATTTTATTTCTTTGTTCCTAATCCTTATATTTAACTTTTTATTTTAATAATACTGAAGAAGACATCCTTACAATATGAATACAGATAATGTTAATAGATGTTGCTTTTGTTGAAACCTTAGTGCAGTTTTACTTACAATCTAGCCATGATATGCTGAATTATCTTTACTTTGTGGTTTTGAATATAATTTATTTTCATTATTATTTATACTGTGACTTAAAAACTACTTAGAATTTGCATGCAATCACACATGTGCACACTGACTAAGAAATTCATTTCGTTGTCTTTGAATTTATAAATACACTTGAGGAGAATTGGTATCATTATAATGATGAGTTTTTGGATGTATTTCATGTTGTATTCAAGTAGGTTGTAGATAAACTAACTTCTCAGTTTTCTATATGCATAATAATGTCACCTGTGAATAATGACAGGATTCTTATTTTCCAGTTCTTATGTTTTTAAAATCTCCCATCCTGATTTGCTGCTACAGTAAACATCACATAGAAAAGTGGATAGTCTATCTTTCACTACTTCCAAAATTCAATGGAAAATTTTTCAGTTGCTGTAAGATTTTTGTGAAACCTGAAAATCACTGCCTCACAAGAGTAGTTCTTCTTTGCTCAGAAAGCAAATAAATCATCATTTTTGTGTGCTTATTTTCAACATTCGGCAGTATTCTTTACCTTTGATGCAAGCTACCTGACATGTCATCCAAATATATTTCTTTCAAAGTAAAACAACTGGCTTGTTACTGGACTTCGGGGGAAAACAGCTCCCAGTACTGAACTATCACAAAATTCAGGGAGTCAAAATAACTATTATGTCATGAGTAATGTCAGAGAGAAATTCTAATCTGGATGGAATAGTTCAGCAACACTCACTGATAATATGGAATTGGTATGTATTAGAGCAGAACAACCTGGCAACAAAGAACAGAAGCTGTGAGGGTGTTTGTTTTATCTATCGCCAGCATTATATCTAAGAATTTGCGTTGTTACTAATAACAGAAAACAGAGAAATCCAGAAATAGTGGATTATGTACTATGTAGGTATTCAAGAAATATGTGCAAATAACTACAAGGGTCAATATTTTTTTAATTGATGTATATTTAGGAAGGAAACTTAGAGACAAATATCAGAAAACTAGTTCAAAGACAGCTTTAATAAAGACCCTCAATACTGTATCTAGAAGACAGACTGCTCTAAAGAGTAGGCACATACTGATTATAAGAGTATTAGAATTTGAAGAAAATCTGTTCAAAATTTACACAAGTTTCTACACCAAAACAGGACTTTAGTGCCTTTTAAAGCCTTTCTGCCTTCATATCAAAGTGTTAGACTTTCAGATCTGGGAATGAGGCATGTGGGTAAATAGCTGGAAAATACTGAACCCCTGATTCTCACCACCAGTGCTGAGATGGTGGGCTCCTTGCCGGAGTCTCTGTAGATGCCATGCAAAGTAGTACTGTCCTCCTCAAAACTTTCTCCTACTTGGATTTTTTTTTTTAATTTTTTGTAGCTGTAGATGGACAGTGTGTCTTTGTTTATCTTTATGCAGTGCTGAGGATAAAACCCAGTGCCTCACATGTGCAAGACAAATGCTCTGCCACTGAGCTAAAGCCCTAGCCACCCCCACATGGTTCTTGGCTATGAGCCAAGACGTGCTGAGGATAAAACCCAGTGCCTCACATGTGCAAGACAAGTGCTCTGCCACTGAGCTACAGCCCTAGTCCCACCACATGGTTCTTGGCTATGAGCCAAGACTAAGTATCTAATCATGGTTCACCAAAGGGAGTGAAGACTAAAGAAGGAAATGGATCACTTGGAAAAGGAACAATAGTACTTGGATGATATATGCCACAACTATATATGCCATTAGTAACTATATATACATTAGTAACTATCTGTATGTATACTCTGTGTGTGTGTGTATATACAAATATATATATATAATCTTCTAACTTATATGTAGAATATAAACAATTAAACTACTAGAAGCAGAGAATAAAATAGGTCATTACCAAATGTTTGTGTTGAGATGAATATGAAAATAATAGCCAAAGAGTACAAAGTAACAATTAGAAGAAATAAGTTATTAGAGTTCAGGTTTTTTGCTCTGTTTTGGTTTGTTTGTTTGTTTGTTTGTTTCCTTAAGATCTATCACACACCATGGTGAATACAGTTAATAAGTACATTTCAAAATTCCCTAAGAGAGTAAATTTCAAATGTTCTCATTATAAAATTTGTAAGCATTTTAGGTGATTGATATGTTAAAGACTTATGTTATGATGGTGAATTTAATGATTCCATGTTGTATTCATAGGTCAAAATATCTTTTGTATCCCATAGATACAAGTATAATTTATAACAAAAAATATTCTTAACATGAATTTGAAGCTATTAATATGTCCTTTGTTCAACTTAAATAACCACATTCATGTTTTATTAAATTCAATAATTTCCCTCCTTACAAAATAATTTGGCTGTGGTATATATTATGTTATGATGGTGAATGCATGATATCATTTTTTCAAATTCTCCTGAGGTTATACCTAAAATTTCTGAAAGTATAATTTTATGGGTAATAACTGACAGAATAATTATTGATATAATTATTTTTTGTGTGTTAAAGATAAAATTTGAAACTTCATATTACCGAATTTAATAAACTGTGGGTAAGTTATGTTTTTGTTGTAGGTATAGAATCCATACTACTGCACAGAAAACTGAATTTTAAGACATTTTCCCATTTGACTTGTACAAGGTGATGTACCTTTCCCCTCATGTCTCTCACTGTAGAAGCATATCATCAACATGAGCCTTCACTATGCAATGGACACTATAGCATTTCTACTGAGGATTTTATTTGGTTTTTCAAGAAAAATAATCAACATGTACAAATATCCACAAATTTCTAATGTTTCCAGTATCAAGAAATAGAACTGGAAAGAAGAATGATATTTAAACGGATTTTTATTTAGCATTTTCCGTGATACCTGTTTGACTGGTGTTGAAACTTTTGTCTTTTATACTTCCTGCAGAGATTATTTTCCCTTCAGAATTTATTTAATGAGAAAGATTTTAATCATAAGTTAAAAGGTTAATTTAAGAAGCAGCAATAACAAAAATTCTGCTCATTTAAAAATGAAATAAATTCAATACAGAAAAACAATGCCCTTTACTTGGAGACAAAAAAATGGTTATTTATTCTGCCAAAAAAGATACTGAATGCTGTTTATTTTCAGACAAAGTGTCTGAAACCTTGAAATTGTTAAAACTAGCAGTCTCATCCTTGGAGGGAAAAAAGCTAGATAACCCCCTTGCAACCAGTTATCAGCTCCTAGTTGTCTTTCCATGTAGTGCAGAGATTTTGAAAAATACTATTCAAAAAATGCTTACTTCAAAGACAAGTGGATCATCTTAAACCTCATTAGCATGACCAATGTATTTCAGTGCAATCAAATCTATAGCCTTAAGTACGTTTTAATTTCAATTAATTAATTAATTTGTAAATTCTGGGCTCTCGGTCAACCAGAATGTATACGTCCTAAGCTTGGAAATTTGTTAGCTACTGATTATCAGTTCAGTGACAAGTGACTTAAGTTAGATATCTTTGTCTTCTGTTTGCTAGTTTTCTTTCTGCTTGACTATTTTAAATTGATTACTGATGACTCATTCTTTGTGAGACTAGTGACAGTCTGTATGGTGACTATTCTGGTCAAATTTTTGAAACTGTTGCACTTTACATTTTATAGAAATTATTAATATCTAACATTAGTTCTGCAGTTATTCTGTTCTTCACATGGAAGTAAAGAATTTTGGTGGAAAACCCTAGGATGCCATTCACTAATTCACGTCCTCTGGTATTTACATGATTGAATAATCCTTTCCATGATGTATGGCTCACTTCTAACTAAAGGCATGTGACAAGGATGATGGGCTGTCACTCCTATAATTATGGTTTGTTGTAGAAGATTCTAGCCTGCTAATAAATTCTCTCTCTGTGGCTGATTTAGAGAAACAATTAGTCGTGAATTAAGCAGTCATGCTGGGTAAGCCTGTGTGGCACAACGAACTTCAGAAGGAATCCAGGAACTGAGGATGGCCATCACCAAGAAGCTAAAACCCACAGTCCAGTAGCCAAAAGGAAATAAATTCTGCCAACACGCTGAGAGAGCTTGAAGGAGATCTTTCTCTAGTTGAGTTTCTGATTAGATCACAGCATGGAATCACATCTAGCTTACAGCCTGATGAGAACTTGGAGCAGAGAACCTACCTGAGCTATGGACAATCTGCCGACTGCAGAAACTATGACATAACAAATGTTTGTTGTTTTAACCTGGTCCCTGTTTGATGATTTGTTACATACACTGCAATAAAAAAAAAATAGGTGGATTTACATACAATAACTTTCTCAAATTTCCAGTCAATGTGAGTCAGTCACCTACATTTTACTAATTAAAAAACTAAGGGTAAGAGAGGTTAAGCAACTTATTCAAGTTCGTAGTGCTAGTGCCAAAGCCAGGATTCCCGAATAGCACTGCTATTTCGATAGCTCATGTTTTTAACAACCTCCCATCTTCTTTAGCTAAAATATTGTTCCTGGAAACTTGACCAATTTACTAACTAAGAAAGCAAATCTTTTTTTATATGTTTCTTAAATATTGTTTCAGTTCATTTTGTTGATTTATATACATTTCCTATGGTTTTTACAAATGCAACACAAAATCACAATGTTGATATTTCAAGCCAACAAAATATGATATAATGTAAGTAGAATTAATTCAAATCATTTAATAAAATTAAATACATGCTTGTAAGTAAGCTTTAATTCATTTGTTGCAAGTGGGCAATTAAAATATTGAATAGTTTTACATGGATCTTAGGTGGACTTCTCTCTGTTCTCTCTTAAATTTCATAACTCAAACAGTTTTTACATGGAAAACTTGTAGTAGTAAGAGAATGAGCACCAAAAAAGCAAGACTTCCTTTGCCCTTGTTCAGAATTCACACACAAACAACTCATTTTTGTTGCAATCTGTTGGTCAAAACAAGTTCCCATGCAGGAAAAGTCAGTGGATAAGGACATACGATCCATCTTTTAATGGAAGGAGCTGAAAATAATTTATGGTGATTTTTTACTCTTTTACTCAAAGAATTCTAAAAATAACCCCTGATAATATTATTGAAACAAATGTTTACAAATTACCTAAATTAAATGAAATGGTTAAAGAAAGCTAATTTTATTCAGCACATTTTAATAAGAATATGAAAGATGACAGAATATCCATAGAAGGTTTCTGATTTTGGAATATCAATGAAGAAATGGTTCTCATCTCCATAAATTGGACTATAATTTTTTAAGCTATAAGAAATTATCTTAAGGCAATAGTTTCTTCAAACTACCTGAAGGGCTGGGGTTATGGCTCAGTGGTAGAGCACTTGCCTAGCATGTGTGAGGCCCTGGGTTTGAGTCATATAAACATATAAATCAATCAATAAATAAATATTTATTTGTTGTCTATTAACAACAAATAAATAAATATATTTTTAAGAAAAAAATTTACAAACACTATTTCTATAGCTCATGTTTTTAACAACCTCCCATCTTCTTTAGCTAAAATAATACTACCTGAAGTATTAACCAGCAAAGAGAGAAAATCATGTTAGATAACGCATGTAGATAAGCAACAAAAATCATTGTGAGAATTATTTATGAAAAAGAAATTCTATTTCCAGACACTTAAATTAGAGAAGCACATTTTTCTTACAACTCTCATATAACGTCTTGTCCATTTACTTCTAAAAACAAATCCACAAAAGTTCTCCTTGGAGAAAGTTATTTAAATTATGTATTTATATGACTCTACACAGCCAATTTTAGTCTTCGATGAAGTAAAGGATCTTAGTAAACATTTAGGTTGAGGGTAAATCAAATTTATATATTTATGTATTTATATATTTATATATTTATATATTTATTGCCCTTGGGATGGAAGCCAAGTACTCTTGCATACTTGGCAATACTCTGCCATTGAGCTATACCCTTAGGCCCTAAACTTATTTATTTTTAAAGGGAGAAGAAGGATCAAGAGTTTTGAACAGTTATGCTCAAAATTCAGGCAGAATTATAAGATGAACTTCTAGATCAATACCCGCTAATGTACATGATCTCCATATCCCAGGCATAGTGAATATGATGAATTCCACTCTCACAATTAGGATTATATGTCACAGTTGACTTTAAGAAATATGGCCTCATCTTGTTGAATAAATTCTTTAAATCTGTGTCTAAGGAATCAGAAAGAGGAAGTTAGAGAATCCAAGTGTGAGAGGAATTCAAAAACATAAGAATATTTCTTCTGCTGACTTTGAAGACCTAAGGGGAAACCCTTTAGTCCTTAAAGGGACTGAATCAAGAAGCTGAATTCTGGCACAACCTGATTGAGCTTGCATGAGGATTCTAGATCCCAGGTGAGATGCTGTCTACAGTACCTTGATTTCTACCTTGTGAGATGCTGAGCAGAGATGCCTGGTACTTCAGCGTCATGGTCCCATTTCTGTTCTACAGTATATGAGATAATAAACTGCTCAGTTTGTGACAATATATCATATCAGCAATAGGAAGCTAATGAATCCAGAAAATATTAACATCAAAAGAAGAAATAGACTAAAATTGTTGCTTTTTTATTACTTTACTCTTCTAAGATATTTCACACAAAATAATAGTATTTTTTTTTTACATTGTATGTTTAGTTAAACAATATAAGTCTATTACCTATTCCATGTCAATACTTGTAAGGCACAGGAAAAATGTCTGACTTTCTAAAAGATTACAGCATCTACACATTAAAAGTTATGTCAATTTTAATTTAAAAGGTCTTTACATAAATGTTAGTATTGATAAATTGATTTTTCTTACTCTCATTCATTTAGTTTACAGAATATATAGCATACAACAGCTTAAATTATGTATGTGCACATTTGTGTTTCCAATAGTTACCAATCATTCACAAGATGAATGCAAATGACAATTTCTCAATGCAAGCTTTATATCTACAGAACAAAGAGATAAAATCTACTCTAATCTAGGTGACTAAAAGGTTTCTGCACTGAAAATGCCACTAAATATTTATATGCTTTTGAGCAGAATATTTTTCTCCCAGAGTTACTATTGATCTATGTAGTACTTTATTTCAATAAATGATTTTATATTAAACTCAACTAACACAGTTCAAGATTTTATCACCCTGAACACTTATCATCTTCTTTTAAATGACTAGAATTTGTATTCTCACTTTTCCCCCAGAGTTCAATGAAAATTTAGTCTCCAAATAAAGTATTTGTTTTATAACTAAAGTAAATGCAACTCTGATGTGTTTTTTGTTTATTTTATAATGTTTATGTTCCAAATTCAAACCATATAATAACTTCACTATAATTATTTGTAATATACCATTATTTTATATTTATTATGTTTAAAATATGTTGACTATAAAAAGTATTTTATGAGTTTTGCTACTTTATCACATTTTACATCAGAGATTTTATTCTTTCTGTTAAAAAGATTTTATTCCTTCTGCCTCAAGGAGCTTACGTGCTAAAGGAAAAATGCAATTTTAAAAAAATGATAATAGTATTATAATAAATGATATGAAAATGGCTAAAGAAAGAAAGAAGACTGAAATATGAGTGGAATATTTTAGATTGAACTGGGCAAACCTCATTGAGGTGTCACTCAATCATGCAAAAGTGCTAAGAAGATAAAGAAGAGCCTTAGATGCACATGCTACAACAAATATAAAAATCTTCAGAAAGGACAAGGTTAGAATAGCTAATGATAGTAGAATATGCCAGAATAGAAGGGACATTGTAAGAAAAGGAAAGAATATTTTGAGATGAAGTCAGATGTGTGAGAAACCACCATGATCTTTATATATATAATATATTATATTATATATTTACTATCATATATATATTATATATTTACTATCATATATGATAGTAAATCACATATAGAGAAGGAATCTAGTTTATCTCTTTTTTATAAGACTCCAATCAGACTGAAAGAAGAAAGAGGACAATTAGGTGGTTATTGATTTATTCTAAACAATGGAGTCCATGTGGTCCGACCATTTTTGAATTCTTAAATTTTAACTCTACTGAGACAATATTTGCAAACTCTATATCTGATAAGAGCTTAACATGCAAAATATATTAGGAATTCAACTCAATAGCAAGAAAACAAATAAATCCATTAAACATGAACAAAAAATCAGAATAGACAATTTTAAAAATAGGACTTAAAATAAAATAGTTCATGAAAAAAATGTTGAACATCACTAAATATTAGAGAAACACAAACTAACACCCTAATCAATTATCCCTGAATCAACCCAAGTGTCCAACAATGTATGAATGGATAAATAAAATGTGGCATATATACATAATGGAGTATTTACTATTTGGTCAAGTGATGAAATCGTATAACTTGCACAAAAGGATAAACCTGGAAGAGGTTATGTAGTGAGGTAAACCAAGAACAGAAGCCCATCTACTTATAGGTGGAATCTAAATGAGAGGAGTTCATGAAATTAGAGAGTAGAATAGCAGTTAACAGGGGTAAGGAGGTTGGGACTTGTATATTTTGGTTAAGATTACAATTTGTTTTCCATCCCCTTACCCTTGACAAGTACTATTATATACTCTGATTCTATCAGATTGACCATTTTAGATAACTCATGTCAGAGGAGTTTTCTTCTGTGGCTGACTTATTTCACTTGGCATAACATTGTCCAGACTTATACATGCTGTCACAAATGTCAGAATTTCTTTCTTTTTTAAGGTTCAATAGTCTTGTGTGAATTCTTCATTTTGTTTATGAATGTTCATTAACTGGTCTATGGGCTGTTTCCATATCTTGGCTATTGTGAATAATGTTCAAATAAACATGAACACTCACGTTCAGGTATCTATTTGAGAGTATTACTTCATTTCCTTTGGATATATATTAAATGCTAGAATTATTAGATGATGGTACTATTTTCAAATTTTTAGTAACTTTCTTACTGTTTTCTATAGCTACACATAGTGACATCCAGCTACACATAGTGACATCCTTCTAGAGGATTATAGAAAAAAAGACGGAAAGAATAACTCCACAGTGTAGAAACCTGACAAAACTACCTTAGCAAGGGAATCCAGGTCAATACTAGCAGTGATATGTCATGTTGACAGCTTATACCATTGAGATGATGTCATGAAAATGGCATTTTACATCTCTGGTCTTCCTTGAAAAATCCCATAACCCCAGTCTAATCATGAGAAAAAAATTTCACACAAATCCTGCTGAATGATATTTTACAAAATACCTGACAAGGAATCTTCAAAAATGTGATGGTCATCAGAAATAAGGAAAGTGTGAGAAAATGTCCAAGTCAAAGTAGCCTAAAATGGTGGGAGAACTAGATGTTATAAAGTTTTTGGGTAGAATCCTGAAACCTACGAAAAAGTCTAAATAAAGCATGGGCTTTGCTTAACAAGTAAATTTCAGTCCAACAACCATAAAATGCATCTTCCATTCTTAAGTTAGATATAATAAAAGAGAAACCTTGTAGAAAGTTATATGGAAACTAGGAATTCTTTGTGTTATTTCCATGCTTTTTGTGTAAATCTAAAATTGCTCTAAAAATAGTTTGTTAAAAGCAAAAAAAAGTATTATTGAAGAAAATTCCCAATATTCCCAATATGATTTTCATATACAGTAACCCACAATATCCCATTAAACATGGGACTTTATTTTCATCTAGTTACTTTGCTGGAAGAGAATTTCCCTTCTGGCATTGGTTACCAGGTACCCCTCTACTTCAGTTTGCATCATTAAATTCTAAATTTGCATCTAGACTAGACAAGATATAAAATTTGCACCATGCTTATTTGTGTATAGGGAAGGAAACTGAAAAACATATTTGATCTGGTGAGATAGGCTTATTTTTTAATACTTTATGAACTCACATATTGACTAAATTAAACTTTCTGAGTAGAAAATAAGCCTGTATTCTTAATTCCCATTGCCAAAATACTTCTGTGTTATTATCATTTAAAAATAAAATACATAAACTTATATCAATATTGAGGAGATATAAAGAAGAAAATGTGGTTGTGGGTTGTATGATAGTTAAGTGGTATATAAAAGAAATATAATGTTTATATAAAATGTATCTAAAATTATATAGATGTTTAAATGTAACTTTAAATATCACAAGTCAATAAAATTTTTACTTGGTTCCTGTCACCAAGTTACTGTGTAATATCCATTAACATGCTAAGAATCAGAGTTGGTGGTTGGAGCTGGTCACAGAAGAGTTAAGAATGGGAAAGTGGTTAGTTGGATAGGAAAGCACTAGAAAAAAAAGAAGCCAGTATAACTATGAACCAAAAGCTGTAGCCACTTGTTTTCCGTAATGAGGGCTCAGGTTGAATTTCTGATGGGCCAGTTAATTTTTGAAGAAGTGGAGAGGAATCAGAAATCAAATGATCCAAGTCAAGTGAAACCTATCAGAAATATAATCAGTATAGACAACAGAGCAGAACCAGAGTGTGGGGTTGTGATAGGAAACAACTCCGAAGTTTGTACAAATCCTGCATTTGGAATACCAGGGGGGTTGCAGTACAATGCATGGGAAAATAGAGTATGTGGCTGAAAGTTAAGAGGCCCTTTACAAACACCTTTAGGTTTAATTTTAAGAGAGGAATTTTACCAACCAGAGTTAAACATTTATGTACAGGTTCTTTCGTCTTTAGTCTTATAGTTTCCAGTCAAACATCATTTTCCCAAGATACGTAGGTAAGTTTGCACCTTCCCCACCTCTCTGGTGAGACTATATTACACATTTGTCATACTCATACTGTTTAGATGCTGCTTTGACAGCTAGTTGACTTTTCAAGTACATACACCAGTGTTCCCTGAGTGCAGACATGTATGTGAACATTTATAATCACATAGACTTACATATTTACCATGAAAGTACCAAATACGTTAGTTCTTCCACCTAAAATACACCCCCTTCCCAAGCTCCTTGGCAACCACTACTCTACTGTCTGTTCCTACAGTTTGCTTTTACAGAATGCCATCTGAATGGAATCACACAATATGTGGCATTTCAGAATAGATCATTCCCCTTAGCTATGTGTGTTTCAGATTCATCCGTGTTTTTACATCAAGAAATAACTATTTTTATTACCAACTAGGAATCCATTGTATGTTTATACCATAGTTTTTCTTTTGTGCATACATTCTTCTATTAAAGGTAGTCTTGGCTCTTTGCAGTTTTGGGCAATCTTGTATGAAACATCTACACATGTTAACATATGTATTTTTATGTGTATATAATTTTCAGATTTTTTGGATAAATATGTAAGACAGGACTTCCAACTATGTGGTATGTGCTATATTTATGCACTTATATGTTTTTTAAAATGTATAAAAACTGAAAAATTATCTTTCACAGCATCATTTTGAAGCATTTTGCATTCCATCATAAATAAATATAGGTTCATGTTAATCTGCACCTTCTCCAACAATTAATGTTGTAGGTTCTTTTCCATTTCTTTTCTTTCTTTTTTGTTTTTTTTTTTTAAAGTATGACAGATGCTACATTTTATTAGTTAAAAGACAATTTGTATGATATATGAAATATATAATTTTGTATGAAACTTTAATAAATTCATTTCTGTTTAGATTACACAGAAACTCTGAAGACTATTTCTAGAAAATTGATCTTTAGTACAATCACTTATGTTCAAAACTCTAGAAAAACTAGGGATAACAGGAACATACCTCAATATTGTAAAAGCAATCTATGCTAAGCCTCAGGCTAGCATCATTCTGAATGGAGAAAAATCGAAGGCATTCCCTCTAAAATCTGGAATAAGACAGGGATGCCCTCTCTCACCACTTCTGTTCAACATAGTTCTCGAAACACTGGCCAGAGCAATTAGACAGACGAAAGAAATTAAAGGCATCAAAATAGGAAAAGAAGAACTTAAATTATCACTATTTGCAGATGATATGATTCTATACCTAGCAGACCCAAAAGGCTCTACAAAGAAACTATTAGAGCTAATAAATGAATTCAGCAAAGTGGCAGGATATAAAATCAACACGCATAAATCAAAGGCATTCCTGTATATCAGCGACAAATCCTCTGAAATGGAAATGAGGACAACCACTCCATTCACAATATCTTCAAAAAAAAATAAAATACTTGGGAATCAACCTAACAAAAGAGGTGAAAGACTTATACAATGAAAACTACAGAACCCTAAAGAGAGAAATAGAAGAAGATCTTAGAAGATGGAAAAATATACCCTGTTCATGGATAGGCAGAACTAACATCATCAAAATGGCGATATTACCAAAAGTTCTCTATAGGTTTAATGCAATGCCAATCAAAATCCCAACGGCATTTCTTGTAGAAATAGAGAAAGCAATCATGAAATTCATATGGAAAAATAAAAGACCCAGATTAGCAAAAACAATGCTAAGCAGGAAATGTGAATCAGGCGGTATAGCGATACCAGACTTCAAACTATATTACAGAGCAATAGTAACAAAAACAGCATGGTACTGGTACCAAAACGGGCGGGTGGACCAATGGTACAGAATAGAGGACACAGAAACCAATCCACAAAACTACAACTATCTTATATTTGATAAAGGGTCTAAAAGCATGCAATGGAGGAAGGATAGCATCTTCAACAAATGGTGCTGGGAAAACTGGAAATCCATATGCAACAAAATGAAACTGAATCCCTTTCTCTCGCCATGCACAAAAGTGAATTCAAAATGGATCAAGGAGCTTGATATCAAATCAGAGACACGCCGTCTGATAGAAGAAAAAGTTGGCTACGATCTACATACGGTGGGGTCGGGCTCCAAATTCCTCAATAGGACACCCATAGCACAAAAGTTAATAACTAGAATCAACAAATGGGACTTTTCTTTCTTTTGTGTGTGTGTGTGTTTGTAGCCATCCCAATAGGTGAATAGTGACATTAAAATTGACGTTAGTTTGCATTTCCCTAGTGAGACATAATACTGTGCTAATTTTGCATATGCTTATGTGACAACTGTATGTCTTTTCAATAAGTTGTTCATCATTTTCTATTAGGGGGAATTTTTTGTTTTATTTTGTTGAATTTTAAGTGACTTATATATCTGATATGTTATTATATATATTATAACATACATATGTTCAAATATATATATATATATATATATATATATATATATATATATATATATATATATCAATTGTAAGTATTTTACCCAAAATTTTATCTTCTCTTTTCTTTCTCTTACTAGTTTTTCACAGAATAAAAGGCTTTGTTAATCTTTTTGGTAAAGAAAAATTTGTAATTTTTTTTTGTTTCCTGGATTGCGCTATTATAGTGGTATCTAACTAAAATCTCTTCCTCCCAGCTTCATGCAATTGTTCTCTTATGTTTGTTTCTGGTAGTTGTATAACTTTGCATTTCAAATTTAGGTCAATGTTCTAGTTTACGCTGATTTTTGTGTACATTGTAAGAAACGGGTAAATTTTATTCCTCATTCTTTTATTTTTCATATAAACAAACAATTGTTGCAGCATCTTTTTCTCATTGAATATACTTTCTATCTTTATCAAAAATCACTTGATCATAAAGTCATTAACAAAGTGGACACATTTGGAGAAGTGTTGGAACATTTTACCTCCTTTGGGACCGCGGCCATTATTGGGTGTTGGCTGAGGTGGCCTCAAGGGTTCTTCCAGACCAATTCCATATACGTGACCTGGCTCACACCGGGCTTTTGACCTTAGCCCCGCCTAATGGTTTAACCTGAAATCTGCCTAGGCCCTTAGTGTTAGTGACGTAACTGCCCTCTATTGGTTCTCGCTACTTTCTCTCCTTACCCCCTCCTTCTATCACTATATAACCTTGTCCCTGACACAATAAAGTTGAGATTTGCTGCACCTTCATGGCTGACACAACTCCTGGCTCAGTGTGGTTTCTTCCCAATCTTGGGATGGGGACTGGGCCACCACACTTACCCTCTGGCTCAGCCCCTCGGAGATGACAGGCTGGTCCTGCCTGTCTCCCACATACCCTTATTGCAGGGAGCAACAGAGAAGCAGTTTTTTTTTGTCACTGTGTTACCGTCCCAGAGTGTACTTACACAAACCTAGACAATCAAAATCTTGAAAGGTATGTTACTCTCAAAATACTTCTCCCGTTGACTGGCGTAGCATTTCAGGAGGATGTCTTGGAACAGGAGTTTGGTGTTCTATGAGTTTTTGCTTCTGTAATATCCCAGCAGTGTGTACTTTTTGATATGCTTGAAAGCCCTGGGATCTCATTATGCCAGATCACAAATGATTTCAATTTGTAGCTTGAAACACTGCTCCCCCATCCCTAGTAAGACTTTTTTCTTGTCTTCAAAAGCCTAGAAATAGTACTGACTTACCCTGTTTCTGAGTGGAAGTCCTTTCAGGCACCCATTTATATAATAGGGATGTTTCATTACCATTAGAAATTTGCTCTGGCAAGTTATTTTTCTCCAAAATTAGCTTATTTAGAGGTTCCAAAATTGTTCAGCTTCCTTCACATCAGTATTCATAGATTCAACATTCACTTTCACATTATCTAGTGAATATTTATTCCTAAATTGCTCGAACCACTCAAAGCTCACAGTAAATTAAACATCATAGTCAGGCCCAGACTTTTTTTTTTTTTTTCCATCATCCACCAAACTTTTAGCTTTGGCTGGGATCATCATGGTGCTTAGAGGGATACATTTCTATGGCTAGTTTGCAACCCAGGTCATTAGCAATGTCCCCAGGTTGGATATAGGCCCTTCTTGAATTTTTGTTTGTCTCATCACCTTCAATGAAGAAGATCCTTTAAAAGTTTCCATCACTTCGATCTTGTTCTTCAAGATCTGCTATGGTGAAAGGGGCATGAGTAACAGGGGTAAGTAATAGCCATCATTGATTTCCAAGTTTCTTTTTTTAAATTTTTTTTTATTTGTTCTTTTTGGTATACATGACAGTCGACTGTATTTTGACATAGTATATATACATGAAATATAACTTAGTATCCCATAATTAGTATCCCATTCTTGTGGTTGTACATGATGTGGAGTTTCACTGGTGGTATATTCATATATGAACATAAGAAAATTATGTCCATATGTATAATATATATTCCATTTTATTGTCTTTCTTTTGCCATCCCTCCTGCCTTCCCTTAATTCCCCTTTGTCTAAACCCCTGAATGGCTATTCTTTCCTCCCCAGTCCCTCCCTTATTGTGTGTTAACTTATGCATATCAGAGAGAGCATTCGACCTTTGGTTTGGATTGGCTTATTTCACCTTAGAATGAAGATGAAATGGTCTCCAGATTCATACATTTACTAACAAAAGTCTTAAAGTCTTTCTTTTTTTAAGTATTCCATGTGTATATATACCACACTTTCCTAACCTTTAATCACCTTTTTATTTGGGGATTGAACTCAGAGGCACTCGACCACATCCCTAGCCCCATTTTGTATTTTATTTAGAGACAGGGTCTCACTGAGTTGCTTAGTGCATTGCTATTGTTGAGGCTGTCTTTGAACTCTCCATCCTCCTGCCTCAGCCTCCTGAGCCACTGGGATTACAGGCATGTGCCACCACACCTGGCTACCTAAAATCACTTTTAATTTCATTGCTAGGTTGTTTACTTAATGGGTCCTCATGCCAGAAATATTAGTGATAGTTTTTGTACACTTAGGAATCATGATGAAACTGTACCATGAGATTAAATCAAGGTCAAGATAAAATTATATAATTAAGACATGTAGTAAACACAAAATACATAAAGCTGCTGCTGGCACAAAGTGACTTTTTTAACAGGAAACATTTTTATATGTAGAAGGATTAAAAATAGTGATTAAAAATAGTTGAAATACATAAACCAGTACCACAGTCATTCTCCTCATTGTCAGGTTTTCCTGTATACTTAATGCCCAAAGAGTTATAATAAAGTATCAGAAGTGGGTCACAAGTGTCATACAAAATTGGAAAGTACTATGGTAAATAAAATGAATGAAATATTGCTCTCTTTACACATAAGAATGTGTTGTGAAATAAGATTACATTTGATCTTAATCTGGTAGCATGGAGAAAATTTGCATATGAGATGGAGAAGAAATGAATAGATTTGAGAATCAGAATGTACAAGCTAGAAGGAACTATATGAACAAATACTCAAAGCAAGATTATGCTTGACATGTGCAAGAAATAACTGGTAGTTATTGGGGAAGAAAAAGAGCTAGGAAAGAACAGAAGGGCATAAAATTTCAATATAAGAAGTTCAGTAAGGAAACTCTAAATAAACAGTAAAATGAAGACGAGCAGATTTTGTAATCTACGTAGACTCATACACAATCTAAGGCCATAACATGAGCATACCTTAAGGAAACCTAAGTTGCCAAAGAAGAATATAATTAAGCAAAAATAAAGCAAAACAAAGCAGAACATAATGTGTTGACCAACCCCAAATTCAAAATACTGTAATCCAGGGAAATATTTATTTGAAGAGAAAAAAAAAAAACATTGCTGAATAGGAAAGAAGACACTTTCACAAAAGTTTATGTGATTATGTAAATGTGAGCAATTTTCCACAGAAGACAGTATCTTCAAGAGTCTCTGTGAATTGTAGTAATTCTGAAATATTTAAACCTGGAACTTCATCCAACTTCTGTATCCACAATAATACATATATGAGATTCTGAAGCAAGTATGAGTCATAGATATTTTAGGGCAAAACTTTTAAAAAGGACAATGTATTCCACTCAAATCACAAGGAAAATAAAGAACAAATGATATAGAACCTCTAATTCTTTTGCCTATTTGAATAAGAGTTATTCAATTTTTCCAAGAATGGATGATTTTTCAATTGATAAATCTGAAAAACAGTAGTTTTTAAGTCTGACATATCAATTGAAACACTTGAAGACAAATTTTTTTCATGGCTTTATATGAAAATATGTGCAATTAAATATATATAGTTTTTAATACATTCACATACTTTTCATATTAAGGTATTTTGCAAAATATTGAATATATCAACTGAAAATATTTAATCTATGCTGGAGTATTTTTTAATGATATATGAAATTTGATTTTACTTTTTTGTTTTATTCAGATTTATTATTTCTTATTTTATAGTTTTCTTGCTTATTTCTTACTTGCTAAAAAGAGATCCTTCTTTTGTATGAATGCTTCTGTAAGCAGTAGTCACTTCTATGGTGAAAATCAGCTCTGACCACAGCTCAAAATTCAAATCCTTAGCCTTGATGTGGTAAGGTGACCATTTTGTAGAATAGAATTAGTCATCAATGATCCAGTACTTTTATTCAAATATGTTTATTTATAACTTCATTTGTCATTTTGGGAGTATAAGATCCAATATGATGACAATGAAATTTAATAAACTATAAAATAATTAAGTAAATAATTTGTAAATACTTTGAAATCAAACAGCTTAAAACATCTGATAAATATAATTTATAGATTGTAAAAAATTTAAAAATTTACCTAAGTACTATTTAAGGGCAATTCCCTGCCCTGTATCAACCAGGTTTCCATAATAGGAAAAGAAATATGAAGATAAATAGATGAGAGATGAGAGATAGATAGACAGAAGTACTATAACATGAATTTGCTTATGCAATTGTGGGGACTCACTAGGAACATCTGAGCTTCATTTGGCAGGCTATAAAGGAGAACAGACTAAAGCCTTATTGAAGAAGCTGATACCATAGCTTACAGAGAGAATGAGTTCTTCCTATAGGAAACTTCGGTTCTGCTCTGAAGGGTATTCAACTGATTATATCATATTCTATCAGATCACCAAGTATAATCTTAAAGTCAACAGATTGTATCTGTTACTCATATCTACAGAATAGCCTTATGATAACACTTAGTTTCATTTAACAACTAAACACTACGTCTTGTCATACTGATACATAAAACTCTATTATATGCCCAAATACTCATAAGAAGACAAGGATATCCTCTATCCTCATTCTTTTCTGACATTTTACTAGAAGTTTGAGCTAGTGCAATAAGATAAAAAAAATAAATAAAAGCTATGCATATTACAAAAAACACAACATTTTCATTTACAGTTAGCATAATTTTCTATGTAACAATTCTCAGACAATCTATAAAGAAAATACTCTGAACTAACTGAGCAAATTAGTCAAGGTCACAAAATGCAGAATCACTTATTTTCCTTTACTTAAGAAACAAGACTTGATATATGAAATTAAAACTCAATATAGCTTATCATTACATCCAAATTTATTAAAATGCTGAGGTGCAAATATAATAAAAGTTAACTAGGATCTACATTTAGAAAACTATTAAAAGTTGATGTAATCAACCAAAAATATAAATAAATAGATGATGTCTGTTCCTGGATTGAAAAAAATATTGCTAAGTTGTCAAGTCCTCCTAATTTTATGTGGATATTTAGGGTACTCCTAGTAAAGGTTTTAGCAGGGATTTTGTAGATATTGATTCTAAAGTACTTATGGGATAGCAAAGGAAATAAACAAGCAAAAATAATTTTGAAAAAGAGAGCTAAGTCAGATAACATAATACTCAACTTGGTTATTTAGACCATGTGGTAATAGAAGGAGTTACACATACATTTTAAACTCTCCATTATTAAAGCATTCTGTTAATAGCAAAAGTATAGGCCTATAGAACAAAGAAACAGTTTTAAGAAGCTAGAAATAGACTCACACAAAGAGTCATGCATCTTCATAATGATAATTTGGTTGAGATAGACTACATATGTAAAGGTAGTCTCATAATATTATAATGAAGGTGAAAATTTCCTATTACTTAGTACTAGTGTCATAACATCATCAAGTAAGACTTTACTTGTGTGATTTTGATGTTGGTGTGAACAAACCCATTCTGCTGCCAGTCATTTGGAAGTACAGCATATATAATTATAAGCACACTTTGTTTTTTTGTCTTTCGCTTTATTGTGCTTCCCACAGATTGAGGATACAATCACATCAATAGTGGAATCTTTATGAAAGGAGAGTCAATTAATTTTGCAAACTTCACTGTTGTAGTACTTTAAAAAATCACCAACCACTTGGATCAGTTAGCAGCCATTAACAATGAAGAAAAACCATCCACCAGCAAAAGGATGAATGACTTTTTTTATTTTTTGCCAGTGTAATTATAAATACCTTTTATTTGGAATTTTACAATTAAAACTACATTTCCAAGGCATCTTCAAGAAGGCAGACATGATTAATGCAATGTGTTTTAAAGCAATGGTTCTCATTGATGATTAAGACATTCTTAGATGTTTTGGATCACCAAGAGCAACACAAAATCTTCAAAACAAAACTAGTTTTAAATCTATTTTATTTAAAACAATTTACAAAGAGGCCAAATATCACTCAGCCTAAGAGAACTTCAACCTTTTTAACAACATTATAGTCCAAAAAGACGAATACTTACTGCTGATTCAGCTCACAGTATTATCCCTTCCCAGGCAGCAGCACCGTCTCTAGAAATATTTTATGGGCACCTTCAATGGGCATCAGAGATTCCACAGCCACAGGCATGGCCCTGCCCACAAGAAGCTTACTGAAGCCAGAGAGACAGGAAACACCCAGATCAGACAAAGGAAGTTGGCTCCAGTCCACACCTCTATCTTAACAAGAGCTATCACCCACATATGTCATCACGTGTTTTAGCAAATAAGCCAGAGGAATAGTCTAGCAATTATGTGCTACATCAAGTTAATTGCCTTTTGTAAGCAATAAAGTGTTTTAAAAGTAGGATATATACATTTAAAGTAGGATATGTGCATTATTTTTAGACAAAATACTATTGTGCTCTCAGTGGACTGTGGTATAGTGTAAACATGCTTTTATGTATATCAAGAAAACAAATAAGCAAACAAAAATTAAAAACAGTATTTGCTTTATTGCCATAGTCTGGAACAGAACTCACAATATAGCTAGGGTTTGCCAGTATGCACATTTTCCATCATATTCTGTTTGCACATACGTGAACCCTCACAAATTGCATACATAGTGCATTCTACTTCACAGAATAGTTGCACATAATGAGAAAGAAATAATATGCATAAATATTTAGGTTAAGTCATGTGTGGTAGCACACTCCTGTAATCTCAGAGGTTTGGGAGGTTGAAGTAGGAAGATGGAGAGCTCAAAGACAGCTTCAGCAACAGCTTAGCAATTGAGGTGCTTAGAAAATCAATGAGACCCTGTATCTAAATAAAATACAATATATATATATATATATATATATATATATATATATATATATATATATATATATTTGAATTTTATATCAAATACACACACACACACACACACATATATATATATATATGTGTGTGTGTGTGTGTGTGTGTGTGTGTGTGTGTGTATGGCTGGGGATGTGGCTCAGTGGTTGAGTCCCCTGAGTTCAACACCCCTCCTCCAACAAACAAACAAACAATATTTAGGCTATATGCGTAGTACCTGGTAAAAATGACTATCAAGTAGATACGGTTTACAGGGGACTATCACATTCTTATTTATTGAACCATTTGTTTCTCCATCACAGGGCATTCTATCAGGTGTGATGCTTGTGATTATCTTCATTTAAAAAAAAAGGCAGAAGCATTCTTTGAAACGTTTTAGCATAGTTGACTTTTAAAAGTGAGATATTTCTCTTCAGGCAGCTGATAAAATTTAGCCTAACAGTTTTTTTTTTTTTTTCCCTGCATTTCACAGTTGTCAGTTTGTTAGAACTAGATTATTGTCTAGAGTCAGGAGTAAAGAGTTTACCAGTAGATTATACTGTGTGTTTTCATCACAATGTTTTAGAATGTTTCAGTTGAAAAAATAATAATAATCCTCCTCCTCCCCACACACAAAAAATATTTCTTTCTCAACACAATATAATAAAATGTCTATGACTCAAATTGTGTTCGGTTGAAATAAAATTTTGGTTTACTTTAAAACTTCTAGGTATGTTTGAGTGAATATTCGTTGTTCATTGTTCATACCAGTATATTGATACTCTAAAGCGTAGTTTTCACCACGTTTACATAAGCGAATCTCAACTCTATTTTCTCCAAATGGAAGGCTTCTTCCCATAAAGTATTTTCTCTGGAGTCTTTCTTTCTTTCTTTCTTTCTTCTTCTCCTTCTTCTTCTTCTCCTTCTCCTTCTTTTTTTTTTTTTTTGTCCTGGTACTGGGGATTGAACCTGGAGGCACTTACCATTGAGCAGTACCCCCAATGTCTTTATTTTGAGAAACAGTCTCCATAAGTTGCTGAGGCTAACCTTGAACTTTAAATCCTCCTATCTCTGGCTCCCAAGTCTCTGAAATTACAATTGTGTGCCAGCATGCCCAGCATTCTCTGGATTGCTTCTAATATTTATATTTGATGCATAGCAACCAAAGCTTCATTGTACATAGTATCTTACTAGAATAGATGAATAGATATATCATTTCTGAAAGTAACAAGCAAGTTGATATATATATATATATATATATATATATATATATATATATATATATATATATATCTTTTTTTTGTGAATCTCTGTATTTTATTAACCATTTTGGTCACAGATGTTCACTAGAATGGTGTTTTCCACAAAAAATCTTCCAGTGCCCCCTTTAATTCATCTTTGAAATTTTGTAACTCATATCCCAGAGGCCATCAGAACCCAATTACAATATGCTTCTCACTTTACTGATTTATAACAATGCTCCCTAATTTGAAATTCCTTAAATATCTGTTAATAACACTATGTCATTCTAGGTATTTATTCTGAACATTCCTCTAGAAGCAAATGAATGGCATAGCACTGAATCACTCCAGTGTAATTTAAGTACTTTTGTTGTTTGGACTAAACTTATTTTAATTGAGATTTGTTTTATAAGCCATAAGATCTCAGAGGACATGTATAATCACCAGTAGCTATCAAGGCATAGATTTTCCCTTCAGGCTTCTAACGATGTCCAACATTAGGCAATGTCAAACAAAAAGTTGTAGTATAAGAGAAAAAAAGGAAATTAGTGCTTTCTTTAAGAACAAACAAGTGATGGAGTTCTTTAAAAACATATCAAAATTTTTCTACCCACTACAACTTTAAATGAGAAAAAAAGGCTGCTCTATATACCATCAATGTTATAGTTATTTTTTAGAGATACTTTATATTCATATGCAAAAATTATTAATTTTTTTCCTATAATGCATCAGAAACTGAGTTATGAGCAAGGAGAACAACTCTAAGTAAGAAAGTTTCTTTGTTCTCTAGAATATTATGATCTAATTGTCCATAAATCAATAAATGAAAAAAAGGAATGAGTGAACATAATTTTATAATATTGTGCAAGGACTTTTGGAAAATTAACAAACAGATCAATTAACATGGCCTAAAATATAGAAGAAAAATATCATAATGCCTCTTTTAAACATGAAAGGGTAGGGTTATAAAAACATTTTTAATATTTAAATATTTTAGGAAATACGAAATAATTACCTATGTATTTGTGCATATTTATACATGCACACACAGGTGTATATAAGTCTTTCCGCTATTTGATTTGCCGGCAGAATACATTTATATATATTTTTTTCATGTAAATTATTAAAACCAAAATTCTTCTCTGAAATAAAAGGATTTATTGAACCTTTGCAAATGCTAGCCATAAAGAAGATCAGGTCTTGAGACAAGGTTCTACAACTACTAGCAGCAAGACTAGATAGTAGTTGGAACTGTGCTAGATCTAGGAATCATTATATAATAATTCTTGAGGAAGAAACACATAATTCACTTACATAGAGTTTACATTGAATACAGATAAGCAAGATGTGATAATGCCAAGTGGGAAATATTTTAGAAGAGTGGGACAGTCCTTAAAAAGTACTCAGGATCCTGGATTGGTTGTGGTTAATAAACTGGAAAATTCTCTTGTTAAGTCATTTGAGCAATTTGTGGTTTAGGTTAAGATTTCAAAATAAACTTAAAAGCATGGTTCTATTGCTATATTTTGACCAGTGGTGGTTAATTGATTAACCTCCCCTGTCTCCTCTTCCTTCGGTCCTCTGGCCCTTGTAATTGAATTTAAGATATCACAGCATTTTCTCTTATCATTAAGGTCATTGCTATGCCAGTCTAATTGTCCATTTGCATTTTCCATTTTAGGTTCAATAGCAACCTGTCATCTTTCACTTGAATAATCTGCCACGTTTCCACTTCTTAGAGCTTTTAGGAGACACATTTTAGAGTTAGCCATTTATAAAAGTTTTTTTCAAGTGTCAGGCACAAGTAATATGAAATGAGATATAAAAGAGAGTGCTTAACTAGGCTCAAATCCTGGCTCTACTTCTACTAGATGTGTGGTATTGATCAATTCTGTTAAACTTTCTGAGCATCCAATTATTAGGACCCCTTATTTCTGTTTGGTTATGATATATGTTCAAAGCAGGAGATTTAGGGAAGGAACAAATGAATTTTGTACTGCCACCAGTAGTGTTTTTCTACATACTCTTCCCAGTGTTTAAACACATTCAGCAGTTTCTGACCATTAATCAAAATTACAACCATGCTTCGAATAATATTAAACAAAATTATCTAAAATTATGTTACAAATTAATGTCAAGAAAGAAACTATCCCCGTGTCATGTGATGCAGTGGTAAACATTTTTGTTAATGTGATATTATTGTAATAATCCATTGTGATGACATGGTGATTTGAGGATTACCTTTTTACCTCACCTTCACTTTTTTTTTTTGTTTTGTTTTGCTTAAGGGCTTCTTTTGTAAGATCCTTTCCTGTAAGCCTTACTGCTTTATATGCATCTTTCCACAGTAGAGTTTATCTTCCTAATAGTTAACAAAAAGCAAATTAAGGTCAATAAAGAGAGAAAACCTATGTATCCTTTAAAATTTGAATTTTAAAAGGTGGCCATTCGGTTCATGCTAATTTATATTAAAGATTATGGCAAGGAATGCCAAGAAATTCATTGTTGAATTGGTAGCTCTCATAGGTTGATAATGATAACATAAATTTGAAACTCCTTAGAAAATCATTTTATGGGTATGCTTCTTAGCCATAGATATGACCATTCAATATGACCCAAATTTTTTCATAAAGAATAATTTAACCTAAATAATTCAATGGAATATTACATATCTGAAGATAACCACTACTACATTATAAATAGTGTGTAACAAAAAATCACAAATACACAGTGTACATTTGGCTATTTTTTATTCAAAAACTACAGTGTATCCTTTATGGTTCTTATGATTACTATGAAAGTTATAACACAAGCAGAGTACATAATTCCACATATTAAGTAAAATTTCAATTATAACTGTACTACAAATACTATTATAAAAAAATTACATAAAATTAGGATAAAAAATTAACAAGAAACTGTAGATGTGATTGTAAACATTTTCGTTATTTTGACATTATTATTCTTTTAATATTTTAATGTGCTTCGAATTTAGATTGATATATTTTAAAGTCATATATACAGGAAAACAAATTGGGAGATAATAATGTACCTGGTATTACTTGACTTCAAAGCTCATAATAAGTTGTCATATTATCTATAGTAATATGGTCACAACATTAATGATTTTATGATTATAGCATTAAAAATAATGACACCTAATCAGATTGATTTTACTTCAATGGGAGAGATGAATTTGATACTCTTTCCAAATATATTATGCCAAATTATTAACATGCATGCACAAGGCTAGTGATAAGACACCATGATATCGTGAATATCATTATAGCACTCATCAATTGATTTTTGAATTTGATAAAATCATGCTCATTTTATAGCTATATATAGCTCCATTTTCATTCTTTCTAAGTTTCCATGGTGAAAGCAACCATATTTAGAAAGGTTTTCTGTGGCTTTATTTGTTTTTGTTGTTGCTATTTGATTTTGTTTTCTTTGGTTTTTTTTGCTCATACACTATTTTAAAAATTTCACAATCAGATTAAAGATGTGATCTGAAACATCAAAGCCCAACATGAAGACAACATATAAAAGAAGTAAAAGTTTTTTTTTTTTTTTTTTTTTTTTTGCTTTGTGGGAATAATTATAATTCCTCTGACTTTATGAAGTCAGGAATGTAAGAAAATTATCCCAAATCGACTTTGAGAAGTTTAGTTTTTTTTCATGTATTATAAATAAAGAATCTAGCAAGATAATAACTTACCTACTATCATCTCTAAGTTGTAATTTAGGAACTAGAGTATGGAAAGTTAACCCCGTTCTCCAATTTAAGAGGACTAAGGGAAAATTAAAATAGACATCATCCATCTCTCCCTCTCACAAGTATGCTCTCTCTCTCTCTCTCTCTCTCTCTCTCTCTCTCTTTTTCTCTTTCACACACACACACACAAACACACACACACACACAGAGTCTGTTATTCTGTTCTGGGAAAAGTATAGCAATAAATAATAAAAATGATAGTAACATCTGAGGAAAGTGTAACCATACCTAATTCTTCATCCAAGTGTCATTCTGAGCACAGCAGAACATTTTCTCATATGTTTGTTGACCATTTGAACTTCTTTTGAGAAATGTCTGTTTAGTTTATTTGCCCATGTATTGACTGGGTTATTTGATTTTTGTTGTGTTTTCTTTTTGTTTGCTATTTTTTTCATCTCTCTATATGTTCTAGATATTAATCCTCTATCAGAAAACTAGCAGGTAAATATCTTCTCCCATTTTATAGGCTCTCTTTTCATGCTCCTAACTTTTTGCTGTGTAAAAGCTTTTTAAAATAATAATTAGTAATTGGTTTTATTTCCTGAGTTTTAGGAGTCTATTTGAAGAAGTTAGTTTCTGTGTCTTTATGTTGTAGGTTTGAACCTATGTTTTCTTCTAGTAGTTGTAAATTTTATAATCTAATTCCTAAAACTTTTATCCACTTAGAGTTGTTTTGTGCACAGGGTAAGATATAGGGATCTAGTTTCATTTGAAATTTTAGTCAGAGTAATTAAGCAAGAGAAGGAAATTAAAGGAATACAAATAGGAAAAGAAGTTAAATTATTTCTGTTTGCAGTTTATATGATCCTATAAGACCCAAAAAATATTCCAGTTGAAGACTTCTAAAGCTGATAAATAATTCATCAAAGTAGCAGTACACAAAATCAGCACTTGAAAATCAGTAGCTTTTCTACCTATCAATAATAAATCTGCTGAAAAAAGAAATAAAGAAAATAATTCTATTCTCAATACCATAAAGAAAAAGAAAAAAATAGGAATAAATTAAATATAAGAGGTAAAATGCCTATATTATGAAAATTTAGGCTAGGCTTATTAGAAGATGGTGGATTGTTTGAGTCCACTTATTGCCATGATACTAATTGGGGAAAAAATTGGTCACAATCAGTACAGAGGGCACACGTTTCAATTGATCTGACTTCATTCCAATAATTTCCAAATCAACATTGCCTTATCCTTGGAAATCATCAGAGAACAGAGGTTTATGTCTTGGAATTCATTAGTTTTCCTAATAGACAAAGTATATTCTGTCAAGCTTTCTTAATTCTGCCAATGAAGAACAATATCCTGGCACAGGAATTAAAGAATTAATGTTGAAGGACTATTTTTAGCTTTAATATTCTAAAACTATTCCTTCTATGCTTTTTTAGAAGCAGATTTATTTTTATGGCTAAAATGATATTGCTAAGAAAGTTCATTTTCTGTAATTAAAAAAAAAATGATAATAATTAGTGCACTTTTAACCTGTCACTCAAAAAAGTGAAATAATTAAATTCCATTGTTACTAAAGGAATTTCTATTTTACTCTGAAATCAGTCTATTCTTAATTTAATCCTATCATTCGCAACCTTCACAGGGAGGGAATAGGTAACCCTCCGAGGTGTGGAATGGCTGGAAATAAAAGGCAGAAGAGTAATATCAAGAAATAAAGAAAAAGACAGAAAATATTTATTTTGAAAGCCGGGGTTTCACAGGTGGAAAAGACCTGATGGGTCTGATCCTAACCAAGGAAAAAGTCCTTGAGTGCTTTATTTATAGTGAAACACACCAAAGGAATTTATTGTGAGGAAGAGTTCTTCAAAGGTAAATAAGGAGAGGCTTTGGGGTTGGCTTGATTGGGGACTTAGGACTTGTACAGTAATTCTTCCTCCTCCAGACAGCTGGCGCCCCAAGGCTGGTTAGGCATACTAGTATCTCCTTCACCCCAGGTTAGCAGTCCTCTGAATTCAGAGCAATGGAACCCCTAAATTCCACACCAGGCATGGAATCTGCCACATAAACAGTGGCCTCCTGCAAGCAGGCATATCTTTCTGCACCATTGCACTGGAGAACCCCCTCCCAAAGGGCAGACTAGCTGTCCAAGGCTATGGAATTCAAAGCAATGATTCATTTGTTGCTCCCAACATAATCCTCTTATAAATAAATTCCAATTTCAAATTAAGCAGTACTCATTTGAAGATAAAGTAATAAAATCAACTCCTACCAAACTATGTGCTATTATCTTAAATCTTCAAGTTTTTTTTTTTTTTCCTTCTATTTTTTTCTGGAGGTGGGGGTGAGTTAATAGGGATTGAACTCAGAGGCAATCAACCACTAAGCCACATCCCCAGCCTTATAGAGACAGGGTCTCATGGAGTTGCTTAGGACCTTGTTTTTGCTGAAGCTGGCTTTGAACATGCAATCCTCCTGCCTCAGCTTCCTGAGCCACTGGGATTACAGGATTGCGCCACCAGGCTGTTGTTTGATTTTGTTTTTATTTTATTTTTTCCTATTATAAAGTACTCTGTTTTTAAGACCAATGAAAGGCAATACATTTATTTAGATGCAATTTTTTTTTCATTTTGGAATGGCCAGTTGATATCTTATCCATATTTAAAATATGAACAGTTAAAGACCACTGACCTAGAAAAGTTTAGGTGATGTCAGATGAATATTAAGAAAAGTATTCCATTTATAACATAGCATTTTTGTTTTAGTCAACTTTTTCGCTGCTTTGACCACAAAACCTGACAAGAACAATTAGGGCAGAAAAAAACTATTGGGAGTGGGGAACACAGGTCTCAGCCTGTAGACAGGTGGCTCTATTCCTTGGGGCTCAAAAGGAGGCTGAACATCATAACCAATAGTGTAGCAAAGGGAAGCAGCTCAATACATCACATCAGGAGGCAGAGGAAGAACTCTGCCCAACAAGGACAAGGACAAGATACATACCCCAAAGGCACACCCCCAGGGACCCACTTACTGTAGCCCTACCCAACCTGCCAACAGTTACCATCCACTTAATCTTATCAGTGCATTAACACATTGATTGGGTTAAGATTCTTATAATCCAGTCATTTACCTTTAGATTCTCTTGCATCCTCTGAGACATTAGCTTTCAGGGGACACCTCACATGTAAAACATAACAATTTTGTTAATATTGTGTCATTTAACATATTTTATTATCTCATTTTTAATGTCCTTTAAATACTTTGGTTGACAGCAGATAGAATATTTTATTTCTTTTATTATCCTAAATCCAGAGATTGTTCTACAGTAGATAATTAATATGTGATTGAAGAAGGAACATGAACATATCCTAAATTTACCCTTGTCTAATTTCTACTCTTACACTTCTAAAATACTCATCTGAAGTACTATAGAAATCACATTGCTCCTTTAATTCCAAAAGATCATAAAAATTAAACGTAAATGATCTGATAAATGTTTTGATAGGAAGAATTTTAAGGTGCAATATTTAATCATTTGCTTTTATACTTTTGTTTTTACACTTTGTTGTGAAGATCTGTGCTATTCTGTACTCATCACACCTCTTTTGAATGTTTTCTGTTATGCATCACAATATTTGTCTTTTAGTTATTTTTGTTGTTGTTTTGCTGAAAGAAATCACCTTATATATCAGTTGCTATTTTATCAATAATTCTTATTAAAGGAAATTCAAGGTCATCTATGCAAAATAAAAAGCATAGACACCAAAAAGATTTTACTTTCACCACTTCTCCACATAATATGCTTTCTTCTACCTCTCACAGATCACAGCTACTACAACTAGATCCCATGCTAGAAAGAGTCTCTGATCCTCTTTCTTTTATCTTTTTGCTGTTGTTGTTGTTGTTATTATTATTTTTGTTCTCTGCAGGGAATTGAAGTCAGGGCCTCATGCAACACATATACTGTATTACGGAGCTACATCCACAGTCTGAGTTTTTCTGATAGTCTGTAGTACAATCTAAAAATATTCGATATAAGCAGGTTTTAATATTTAAGCCAATGTCATTGGTCTGAATCTCCAGGTTAGTATCACTCTTCTTTGTTCTCTCAAGCAACATTGCTCTATAACACCAGGAAAAGCCATCTTTTGGTGTTAAATTTAAGTTGTTTGATAGAGTTCCATAAGAGTAATGTTAATTGAAGTTAGCCAATCCCCAAAAAACAAATGCCAAATGTTTTCTCTGATATAAGGAGGATGACTCATAATGGGGTAGGGAGGGAAAGCATGGAAGGATTAGATGAATTCTAGATAGGAAAGAGGGGTGGGAGGGGGCAGGGAATTAGCAAGGATGGTGGAATGTGATGGACATCATTATCAAAAGTACATGCATGAAGACTTGAATTGGGTGTCAACATACTTTATATATAAACAGATATGAAAAATTGTGGTATATATGTGTAATAAGAATCGGAATACAAAAAAAAGTATAAAGGCATGAATTGGTGTTAACATACTCTATACACAATGATATGAAAAATTGTACTCTATATGTGTAATAAGAACTGTAATGCATTCTGCTGTCGTGTTTTAAAAAATAAAATCAATAAAACTAAAAAAAGAATATTACATATCAATAAAACACCAGATATAATTCTGAGAAAACATATTAATTTATATATGTTCACATGGTATGATCCCCCTCAAAATATCAGTGCATTCTATATGGAAAGAGGAAAAACAATCCTAAAATTTGTACAGAATCATGAAAAACCCCAAATAGCCAAAGGAATCCTGATCAAAAATAACCAAGCTGAAGGTTTCTAAAATCCTGGCTTTTGCTTCAACATGCCTTTAAAACACACTATAAATCTACATTATACTACAAATATAGCATGACTCTAGCATAAAAACACACAAATCACAAATACAGATCCAGAAAATAAATCCCCACAGTTATATATAACTATCTTTGACAAAGATATCCAAAACATACACTGGGGAAAGGACAGCTTCTTCAGTAACTAGTTTTGAGAACACTGGATGTTCAATATGCAGAAGAATTAGAATAAGACTAGACCCATCTATCATCATATACAAAAAATCAACTGAAAGGGACTAAAGCCTTAAATTTTTAAAACCCAAACAGTGAAACTACTGAAAGAAGACATGGGGGAAATGCTTCAGGACATTGGCCTTGATAATTTTGTTTTTTATATATAACCCCAAAAGTACAGGCAACCAAGGGAAAATTTTAAAACTGGGTTTACTCCAACTGAGAAGTTTCGAGATGGTAAAAGGAAACATTCAACCTGTTAATAGACAATCAAAAGAATGTGAGAAAATATTTGTTAGCTGCTGAGAGCTGCAGCTGAGTCGGAATGGCTCCTGGCATTTTGCCAATAGTACTGGTGACAGGCGAGGCATTACTATCCGCCTTGCCTGCGCTACTTTGGAGTTCTCACGCTATTTCTGGTTGCTGGTTCCTGGATGAGCCGAGTGGGGTTCAGGATAGTTCCTGGGGAGCGTGTGTGGAGTGTGCTGGTGGAGTTCAGAAATAAAGTTTGTTCCTGCTTCAGTGGCTCGTGATTTGTGCCCAGCCAGACTGCGGCAGTTAGCTATATGATTGAAAATGATTCCTATCCAGAATATATAAGGAAATCAACTCAACAGAAAAAAATCCATTAAACAGAGGCAAATGGAATATATATATATATATATATATATATATATATATATATATATATAAAATATACATTTCATATGTGTGTATATATGTATGTATGTGTGTGTATGTATAAATAAAACAATAATATATATATATATATATATATATATATATATATATATATATATAAATGCCCAAAAAGTGAGAAATGCTTAACATTACTAATCATCAAAGAAATCAAATCAAAACCCTAATCAAATAACATCTCACTCCAGTTAAAGTGTTTTTATCAAAGACTATATATATATATATATATATATATATATATATATATATATATAATGCTGATGAGGATGTAGAGAGAAAGAAACTTTTATACATCTCTGCTGTTGATGTAAATTAGTACAGCCATCATTGAAAACAGTGTAGGACTTTCTCAAAAAGATAGAATTATAACAGAAAAAAATTTCCATTAAAATGATCCTGCAATCCCACTACCAGGTATTTATCCAAAGGAAACAACATCAATACATCAAAAAGACATCTGTACTCCCATGTTTGTTGTGACACTATTCATAGTAGCCCAGAGATAAAATCAAACTAGTATATGAAGGAATATATATATATATATATATATATATATATATATATATATATAGTATATGTGCACAATGGAATACTACTCAACCATAATAAAAAATAGAATCCTGCCTTTTGCTTCAACATGGATAAGCCTAGAGGACTTTTATGTTTATTTGTGTTTATTTCTTTAAGCATAATCATTACAGTGTGATTTTAGTGATACCCCTACGGTTGACAAAATTACTAGGCATAGTGTCTGGGGAAATTTAAATGAATGAGTTTATTTGGAAGTAAATTGATATAGAATTAAAGTTGAAGAATTAAATTTATTTCATTTATAATATTGAAGCTTTTATGGCATATGTGTATATTCATTTTCATTAAGAATGGATAAGTGGATGTGAATTGTGCTAACAAATAACTTACAAGCAATAGGAAAAATTAGAAGCTTCAAATTAAATTAGAATAAAGGTGGCTAGAAAACAGACGATATAACTCATAAATTGTCTGCTCTTCAAGTTATTTCAGAGTTAAGATAATTGACATGTATAACCATGTTTTAGGTTAAACTAAATGTGCAAGGGGCAGCTTTACTCAGGGAAGGATATAGAATAACATCATTTCAAGAATTCTAGAAAGGTCTGATAGTCTCCTTATTGTCTCTCAGAAATCTGACCCCTGACATTCATACTTCAAGTGTCTTGCAAAATGCAAATGCCCTTCAGACAGCCCTCTAAGCTGTGACCCATCAGGTAATATTTAATGTGTGTGAAGAGATACTACAATCAACTTTAAAGAGTAGAATACAGGATTAGATTTCTAAGGTGGGATCAAGGGAATATTAATGGCATCAAAAATCACATACATTCTAATTCACTGTAAAATAATGTTGGTCAGTATAGTTAAATTCCTTTATACTGGATTAATAAATTCATAATTGATATAACTATTCAGTAAAAGATATGCATGTTGAACATCTACAAAAGCTGCCAGATATGAGCATCTAATACACACGTGCACATGTGCGCACGCGCGCATACACACACACACACACACACACAAACACTTACTTTATGTTAAGTTCACACACTGGTTTTCTTAAGAAGCCCATCTATTCTATTCTTTAAAACACCTCTGAAGCTCTTCTTTGTACTAATATGGTTTATAGTCAGAGGTGTTAAAAGTATGTACCTTTTTTTTTCTCTCAGAATCTGAGAAAGATTCCTAATTTTGATTCAAAGTTGAAACATGGTCTTATGTGACCTAAATCTTCATCAGCAGTCATTCCATACTAAAAAAACGTGAGGTTAAGGTAATCAGCAAAGAGTAAGAGAGTTAAAAAAAAATTCTTGCCCACTCAGTATCTGTGGGCAATTGGTTCCAAGGATTTTCAGGGGATACTAAAATCTTCCAGGATGGCCTAGACAGAGGGCTGTCTGAGGACATTTGGATTTTTTAAAACCCTTGAAGTTTAAAGGTCATGGATCAGATTCCTGAGACATAATAAAAAGGCTATCAAACTTTTCTAGAATTTTTGAAACAACATTATTCACCTTGAACACAGCCGCCCTGTGCATATTTAGTTGAATCAAAAGCCTTGTTGTGCATATTAAGACATGCTCAAAACATTTATATAAAATTGGTTTAATATTTTCATGTAACCTTTACACATCCTTCCCATATATTTTAAATCATCACTAGGTTGCTTATAATACCTGATGTGATATAGATGCTATGTCATTAGTTATTAAACTGTGCTGCTGGGCAATAAGGATAAGGAAAAACATCTGTGCACATTCAATGTAGAAGTGACTTTTTAAAAAATCCACTATTTGTTGATTCTATGGTTGGTTGGAACCACATATTTGGAATATGCAAATAAGGTGGGCCAATGGCATATGCTCTTTTATCCGCCCTTTGGCCCTTATTCCCATCATTTTATGATAGAAATATTTGTTCTTTGTTCTATGTATTTTGAATATCTCTCCTAGCTTGTCAGTTATCTTTAGGCCTTTTTTTTGTCATACAAATCTTTTTAATATTTATGTAGTGAAAATAAATCTTAAATTTTCTCTGGATTTGAGTCCTATTACAAAGCTTTTCCCTGGTTTATTTTTAAAGAGGAATTCAACCATATTTTCATCCAGTCTTATATAGTTTCCTCTTTCCTTCCTCCATCTCCTCTTTATATTTAGATTGTTATTACATTTACAGGTTTCTTGGTTTATTGTTCTTTTCTTCTTTATGTGTGCCATGAGATACCTCAACTGTTTTCAAAGGCAATGAGAAGCTACCCTTCATCTTTACCCCAGTGACATGATACATTTGTCATGTCATGTGCTAGATATCTATGAATATTTGTATCAATATGTGAACTTTTTTCCATATCTGATTTTTTCATTCCAAGAGTTAGGAGCACAGTGCTTTCCTTATAGAAGAAATCTGTGATATATTTTCGCATCTGGTAGGGCTGCTCACTTAGGATTGCTGTAGTAAAATACCACAAACTGGGGACTTAAAAACAACAAAAAATTAGCCTCTCAGAGTTCCAGATGTCAGAAGTCAATACTTTTTTTTTTTTAGCTACTGATGATGCTAACAATCCATGTATTCCTTAGCTTTAGAGATATATCTACAATCTCTGCCTCCATCATTGCATGGGGTTCTCCCTTTGCGACTTCTCCTGTATCCCTGTATCAATATAGTTTATTGTGAGAACAGTCATATTGGATTATGGGCTCAACCTACTCCAGTATGATATTAACTAATGTCTTGTTCAATGACCCTGTCTCCAAATAAGGTTGCACTCTAAGATTTGAAAGGGTGTAGGATTTAATATATCTTTGGGGGAAACATGATTCAATCCATAATACCATCAATTCTCATAGTTTTTGCTTTGCTTTGATTTTTTTCCCAGTGTTTTCTGGTTATTCATGCATTGAATGTTTGACTTTCCACTAGACTCCAAAATAATCTTCTTTGACTTCAGAAATAAAATGTTGGCATTTTTATTGGTCTGAATTCTATTGCTAGATTAATTTAGAAGATCTGATATCTTTATTATGATCTGATATCAGATATTATGATATCTGATATCTTTCATCCAAGAACAGCAATAAGGTTCTATTTTTAACTCTGTTGTTACTTTTATTTAGTCTTTCAGGATAGTTTTAAAAATTTTTTATCCATTATGTCTTACACATTTCTTATTAAGTCTATTTCTACTATTTCTATTTTCTTTATTGCAGGTGTAAATGGGATTTTATTTATCTTTATTTTATTGTTTATGTTTATGCATATATTAATTTTATATCTACTATTTAAATTAATTCTTCTCATTGTTTGATATGTTTTATAATTAATTTTTTTAGGATTTTTCAGAGATTAGTATGTTACCTACATTGGAGACAATTCATTTCTTCTTCATCCACATATATGCCTCTAACTGATTTCTCTTACCTAGTTGCCCTGGCTAATGCCTCTTAGACAATGTTGATGAGTATCAGATAATGCACACTCTTCCTTGTTGCTCATCTTAGTGAGAATTCCTCTAATGTCTCCCATCGAATAAAATTATAATCATAGGAAATTATGATATTAAAATTATCCCTGAGTTATGATTTCCTCAACTCTTACTATCATGAATTGTTAATGAATTTTGTCAAAGGCTTTTTCATCAACTGTGGAAATAACATCATTTACCTTTATTATTTTTGCCTATAATATTAATATATTTATTAATACAGAACTAACTTTACATTCTATTAATAATCCTTTCATGGTCATAGTGTATTATTTTCACACACATGTTGTAAGAATTGGTTTAATATATTGTTTTGAATTTTGCAATCTACATTTATGAGTAATTTTTCTCTTTGTACTGCTCTTACTAGGTTTAACTATCATTGTCATGCTTGCTGTTTATTTATGAAAAAAAAAAGGTTTTCCTTACTTTTCATTGCTCTGAAATAATAATTTATCAGTATTTCCATTATCTTGTTATTAAGAAAGATAAAACCAACTGGTTCAGTGAATTTTTTGCAAGATAACTCTTAATAAATTTCTGTTTTTCTACTGGAAATTAGTCTGGGTAGATTTAATTCTAATGTAGTCAGTTTGGGTAATCGTTTTTACCCTGAGAAGTTATTTCTCTCCAAATACTTACATTGAGTAACTTCAAAGTACACACACACACATGCAAGTTATTTGTTTTATTTTAGTGGTTATTTCTCACTTCTAATTAATTATTTTGTATGAGTATGTTCTTCCCTGTTTTCTTGATCAAATAATATAACAATTATTTTTTTTAATTTTAAGAAAATCACATTGTGCATACTAATTAAAGGTACCATTTGTCTAAATGTTCTTTATTGTCTTTTGCATTAACTTTTATTATTTCTTCCCTGGCAATTTCTTTTTATTTATGCTATCATTCTTTTTTCCTGATTTAGAGGCTAGAATTTTAATCTATTTTATTCTATCATTTTATTGATGTTAGTATTTAGTGCAAATAGATTCCCTCTGATCACTATTTTTTAAATCTAAGGTTTTTCCTATATTATAAATCAAAATAATAAATCTTGTAATTTTTCTATAACTGAAAGTTTTCTTGGATTGTAGTTTTAAATATTAGCTCTGGTTTGTTAATTTAATTTTCTTCTTCATAGACTTCAATTATCAAAGTTATCATTCCTATATGTCCCATCTTCTAATTCTACTACATAACTATTGCCATCATCTATCAGTCATTTAATCTGTTGGGTAGTTACTAGTTTATCAGATCTTACACTTAACAGCTTTTCAGTCATATAATTGTTTTGCTTGTGGGGAGGTACGGGATTTTATTTGTGGAATTTGGCTTCCTGGATTTCTGGAAGAGTTTCTATGGACATATTTTTCTTTTATAAATTCTTATTGATGGGTTTTATAAAATTTCTAGCTTATTGGCACCCCTTTTATGTCATCCTAGCACAGTATGTGAATTTCAGTGATGATTCGTGAGTTTGTGTGTGTGTTTCAGTAAGTAGTTAAATGGATTGTCCACAATCCCATAGGGATTGCCCTTGATTTTGTGGTTTTTAAACTATTTTTTTCTTTCTTCTAAGATAGTATTCCTTTTGTTTTTCTAATCTTACAAGATCATAAGTTTGGAAGATAGTCCCTTTAAAACATGCCTTTAAATCACCTTTTACTAGTGTTCCTTTTCTGTATTTCCCAGCAGCTCTCTGGGAATATGTGCCTATAAATATCAGTAACTTAATTTACAATAGTTTTGATTAATGACTTTATGGGAAAATGGTTAAGATGCAATATAGTATAGAAACATAGATTCCTAACTAATTTAACAGTATTAAATACCTATATTGATTTTATGTCATATAAATGCAAATGTTTTCAATTAATAGCATTACTGAATCCATTTTTACCTCTTCAAAGGTATTTGTCTACCTTCCTGTGTGCTGGCTCTAATGATTTCCCATGTTCCTAATTCTGTCATTCAAAAACTAGAACTTGGCACTTTGTACATATGTATTTTTTTTCTCTTTATAGTAGTCTCGCTATATTGTGTTTTTCACATTAGCAAAGAGCTAAAATCCTCTTTGAAAAATGTATGTCTATAATTCTATGATTAAAATGATAAGACTTTCTAAATCTGTTTGTTGCATTTAAGATAATTCATGGTGTTTGAAAAATTTCTAATTGAAAGCCAAAGTATAATAATTACAAATAATATCCTACTAATGAAAGAGATATAACAGATGTAGTAATTTGCAAAATACAATAGTCAGATAAATAGAAGGAAAAATGCAAGACATATCTGATTAAAGACTTTCAACACTTTCTCAGAGTTGGTTGCAAATGGATTGTCATTAAACACACTATTGACATTTCTAACCAGATACACTTGTGAAAAGATAAACCCAGAACTTTTCATATAGTGTTTCTCATTAAGTACACACACCTGATTTAAATATAAAATATGAATATGCTAAAATATAGTCATATATTTGAGATTTATGACAGTAAATTTCAAGAAATATTTAACACATTTACCACAGTGGTATCCATTAAATAAAACTGTGTACTAAACACATGTTCAAATGTTGCATTTTATTATATGCCAAAGATAATTTAAATGATTTATTATGGTATTGTTGAGAGTGACCCCACAATTAAGATTCTTATGAAAACAAAATCAGGATACAAAATATAACACATTAAAAATGGTATAAGAATATCCAACAAAGTATAAACCTAATTACAAAAAGATATTTTTCATTTTTCCAAAATTAATAACATTTATTAATTGACATTTTGTTTCCAAGCAAATACAAAAAATTGCCAATTGAATAATTGCAGAATATTTTCTGCCCCCAACTATTCATCTATTATTCTTATTTATTTGATAATCATTCTGCTTACTAAGTACTGTCTACATCTGCTTCCTGTCCTCCTCATTTTTGCATGTCTTTTTACAATTATTTTCTCTTTAGATAAAACACATTCCATTTTTCCACATTTTCTATCTGAACTTCATATATTTATAACTTTATATATTAATCATCATTGTCATCTCTTTCCAGAAAATATGTAAAGGAGATCATGGTAGGAAAGAGATCTATTAATTTTGTTTCTGGATAATCTATAAAATGCCTTACATAATAAATAGAAATTATTAAAATGTAACATGTATAGATAAATTTTAAATAAATACATATCTGAATTCTCTCAAAATATTATATACAGGATCAAAAGTTATGATCAAAGGTAACAGCATATTTTTTCATATTTGATCCCTAAAGAATTAAATAATTCAAAATAGAAATGCATTCTTATCCCCAGAATCTAATAGCAGACTTTCGAGTTAAAGAGGGGTTGGCATTCAAATCATAAAACTTCTGGCAATCAGTGGTGACTAGAACATTATATTCTTGGCTCATGAATTGAATCATGAATTTGGAAAGAATATTTTGGCAATCACTATCAAAGAGTAGTCTATCATTACCTAGGACCCCATTTAACAATTGCTATTCAGGGACTGAAGATAAAGTTACAGCTACAGGTTACTAATAAATGTTATAAATAGCGGACAACCTTACTTGTTATGTATGGACATGCATCTTTGTAACTCTTGGGAGTTTCATGTTTTCATTATTTTTTTATACATATATCCTCATACCAATGCTGAAATGATTTTTGAACAGTATATAAAGTAAGAAACAAAACTTTTTATATGTCAACCATTTGTTAACCGACTGCTGAAACTTCTGTACTCTCAATTTTCAATTGAGCTTCAAGCAGTAGGTATGGGATTAAAATCTGAGATAAAATCAACATATACTCTATCCTACAGAGAGACAAAGAGTTATTTGATAGAACAATTTATTTTGGCAACAAATATCCAATTTTACTTTCTGTCAGTATGATATATAAGTCTTTTGTTTCCTCAAATTGCACTCTAACTTTGACCAATTTTTATGTTGCCAGAGTCTTTTAAGCAAACATTATAAATGAATTGAAATATATATATATATATATATATATATATATTTATGGAGCCGATATAGTATAGTAATCTCAATTCTCATGTGTGTATATTTGTGTGTGAAATGTACTGAATATGATGACTCAGATGAATGTTGAAATTATTTTATGAAGAGGGAATTTAACATATGTCCAAGTTATTTTTGTGGTTGAGGAATTAAACCTAAATTATAAGTTAAACGGATCGACTCCAAGTAACATTTTACAATATAAAGTTGACACAATTTGAAAGACTTCTCTATGTCTGTTTTCTACCTCACAATATCTATGAGAAGACTTGACTTCAAGATAAAATGTAATAGTTCTAGCAGTCCAATGCTCATACTTTCCCAAACTTAGCTGTTCTTCACATGTAAATTTAATTACCCTTATTTCTGGGAGGCATATTTTGGTTCTTACACATCATGCTCCATTATAATAAACATTGATTTTGATAAAAACACATGTTTACTTCTACCACTGCAGCAAAATATACTATTAACTCTGTGTCCTGGCCAAATGACATCACTGTCTGTTTTCTACCTCACAATATCTATGAGAGGACTCAACTTCCAGATAAAATGTAATAGTTCTAGCAGTCCAATGCTCATACACATTACTAGAGAAAACTGGATGTTTAAAAATCCTGTATACAAAGGCATCAAGGGAGTCATGAAAAAATAAATGTTAAAGGACTAAAATTCCAGTAAAAAGAATTATCTTCAGAAGTAAGCTGAATAATCAGCAACCACTTTTATTTTCATAGGTGGCATATAAACTTTATAGATTTGGGTTGAAAGTCTGGTATTTATGGAGAAAGTAGGCCACTGATAGATAAAAAGAAACAGCTTAGTTCCTAGAGGTTTTGTGGGGCTGGAGTAAAAACATTTCATTATGAAAATACCACAAATTTTTATTACTCCCTTTATTAATACATTTTCTATAAAGAGTAAAAATCTTATACGATAAATTGTTTAACTTAAAACCTCAAAAAGACAAAACTGAATTTCTCACAAATATTTCAAGATCAAATGGAAAAATCTGCCAATATTTCAATTAAAAGCAAGAAGTATAACCAGTGATAATCTGAAATGAATGATTTTCTCCAGACTTCACTCAATCTGAGACTGAATTGATGTGGTCAGCTTCTCATCCAATTTTTATAACAGAGGAAAGAAGAGGTGCTTCCTTGCAGATGATAGCATTACTGAGGACTCAATAAGTCTTCTGCATGTAAAGCCTGAAATGTAGTTAAGAATTGCCACACATATAAAGAAACAGATGTATGACTATTTGTCAAGCATAAAAGCAGACAGGAGTATCAAGACTACAGGAAATTGAGTTAGGACAAAACACTTCAATGATAAGTAATATATAATTACAAAATATAGTCAAAGAATATGTGTGACTAAAAAGGAATGATTATTTATCTGATAATTAGAATCTATATAAAGTCATTGTAGAACTAAAAGATATTTCTATAAGAATTTATTAAGGGTAGACACATCGCCCCAATTGGAGGAGTGGCGGAACAGAGCCGACGCCCGCGCCTGCAAGGTAGGCAGACCTGCAACCGACCAGCGGAGCAGGCCCAGCGGCCCGCTGGCGTGGTAGACACATCTCCCCAATTGGAGGAAGGTCCCAGCTGCCACCCACAAGGAAGGCAGACCGCGCATCCTGGAGAAGGGGCCTGGCGGCACGCCGACCTACTTAAAGGATCACCCCAATTGGAGGAGGGGCACAGCTGCCACCTGCGCCTGCAAGGTAGGCAGACCTGCAAACTGGAGAACAGGCCCAGCGGCCTGCCAGCATCATAAAAATATCATCCCTATTGGAAGAGGGGCCCAGCTGTTGCCCGCAAGGTAGGCAGACCACGCGACCTGGAGAAGGGGCCCAACAGCCTACCGGTGAGATAGACAGATCACCCCAATTGGAGGAGGAGCACAGCCGCCGCCCGCCCCTGCAAGGGAGACTTTGCAACTATACAAGAGCAATATAAATATATAGGGGGAAAATTCAATAACACAACAGTTTCACCAAGCAGAAAGAAATGCGAGCAGTATGAAAAAACAAGGAAAGAAAGGACCATAAGCAATGCAGGTCAACTCAACTTTAGAAGAGGTAATAGCTGCAGCAGATGGAATGTCAGATAAAGAATTCAGGATTTACGTGCTTCAGATGATCTGGAGTCTCAAGGAAGACATTAGACAGCAAAATCAGACAATGAACGATCACTTTGGCAATGAGTTACATAAACAAATCCAAGAAGCAAAAGATCAACTATATAGGGAAATAGAGGTTATAAAAAACAAACAAACAGAAATCCTAGAAACGCAGGAAGCAATAAACCAACTTAAAAACGCAAATGAGAATACTACCAGCGGAGTAGAACACTTAGAAGATAGAACATCAGACAATGAAGACAAAGTATTTCAACTTGAAAAGAACATAGACAGCTCAGTGAGACTGTTAAGAAACCATGAGCAGAACATCCAAGAAATTTGGGATAACATAAAGAGACCAAACTTAAGATTCATTGGGATACAGGAAGGTATAGAGGTCCAAACCAAAGGAATGAGCAATCTGTTCAATGAAATAATATGAGAAAACTTCCCAGACTTGAAGAATGAGACAGAATCCCAAATCCTAGAAGCCTACAGGATGCTGAATGTGCAAAATCATAAGAGATCCACACCTAGACACATTATAATGAAGATGCCCAACATACAGAATAAGGAGAGAATTCTAAAAGCTTCAAGAGAAAGGAAGCAGATTACATTTAGGGGTAAACCAATCAGGATAACAGCTGATCTTTCAACACAGACTCTGAAAGCTAGAAGATCCTGGAACAGCATATTTCAAACACTGAAAGAAAATGGGTTCCAACCAAGAATTGTGTATCCAGCAAAATTAAGCTTCAGGATGGAAGAGGATATTAAAACCTTTCACAATAAACAAGTTAAAAGAATTTGCAGCTAGAAAACCATCTCTTCAAAATATGCTCGGCAAAACATTACAGGAAGAGGAAATGGAAAATAACAATGAAAACCAACAGTGGAAGGTAGTACAGTAAAGGGAAAAATAATCAAAGAGGAAAAACAAACTATGTTAAGTAACATAAATAAACAAATATGGCTGGAAGAACAACCCATATCTCAATAATAACCCTAAATGTTAATGGCTTAAACTCACCAATCAAGAGACACAGGCTAGTAGAATGGATAAAAAAAAAAAAAAAAGATGCAACAATATGCTGCCTACAGGAGACACATTTGATAGGAAAAGACATACATAGACTGAAGGTGAAAGGTTGGGAAAAATCATATCACTCATATGGACTTCGGAAACAAGCAGGAGTGTCCATACTCATATCAAATAAAATAGATTTCAACGCAAAGTTAATCAAAAGGGATAAAGAGGGACACTACATACTGCTCAAGGGAAACATACACAAACAAGACATAACAATCATAAATATATATGCTCCAAACAATGGTGCAGCTATGTTCATCAAACAAACTCTTCTCAAGTTCAAGAGTCTAATAGACCACCATACAATAATTATGGGACACTTTAACACACCTCTCTCACCACTGGAAAGATCTTCTAAAGAAACTATAGAACTCAATAATACAATTAATAACCTAGACTTAATTGACATATATAGAATATACCACCCAACATCAAGCAGTTACACTTTTTTCTCAGCAGCACATGGATCCTTCTCAAAAATAGATCATATATTATGTCACAGGGCAACTCTTAGACATTATAAAGGAGTAGATCATAATGGAATAAAACTGGAAATCAAAAATAAAAGAAGGAAGGAAAAATCATGCATCACTTGGAGAATGAACAATAGGTTACTGAATGATTAATGGGTTATAGAAGACATGAAGGAGGAAATTAAAAAATTCTTACAGATAAATGAAAACACAGACACAACATATCGGAATCTATGGGACACAATGAAAGCAGTTCTAAGAGGAAAATTCATTGCCTGGAGTTCATTCCTTAAAAAAAGAAAAAAACCAACAAATAAATGATCTCACACTTCATCTCAAAATCCTAGAAAAAGAAGAGCAAATCAACAGCAAAAGAAGTAGAAGGCAAGAAATAATTAAAATCAGAGCTGAAATTAAGGAAATCGAAACAAAAGAAACAATTGAAAAAATTGACAAAACTAAAAGTTGGTTCTTTGAAAAAATAAATAAGATCGACAGACCCTTACCCATGCTAACGAAAAGAAGAGAGAGAACTCAAATTACTAGCATACGGGATGAAAAAGGCAATATCACAACAGACACTTCAGAAATACAGAAGATAATTAGAAATTATTTTGAATCCTTATACTCCAATAAAATAGAAGATAGTGAAGGCATCGATAAATTTCTTAAGTCATATGATCTACCCAGATTGAGTCAGGAGGATATAGACAACCTAAACAGACCAATATCAATCGAGGAAATAGAAGAAGCCATCAAAAGACTACCAACTAAGAAAAGCCCAGGACCGGATGGGTATACAGCAGAGTTTTACAAAACCTTTAAAGAAGAACTAATACCAATACTTTTCAAGCTATTCCAGGAAATAGAGAAAGAGGGAGAACTTCCAAATTCATTCTATGAGGCCAACATCACCATGATTCCTAAACCAGACAATAACACTTCAAAGAAAGAAAACTACACACCAATATCTCTAATGAATCCAAATGCAAAAATCCTCAATAAAATTCTGGCGAATCGGATACAAAAACATATCAAAAAAATTGTGCACCATGATCAAGTAGGATTCATCCCTGGGATGCAAGCTTGGTTCAATATACGGAAATCAATAAATGTTATTCACCACATCAATAGACTTAAAGAACCATATGATCATATCGATAGATGCAGAAAAAGCATTCAACAAAGTATAGCATCCCTTCATGTTCAAAACTCTAGAAAAACTAGGGATAACAGGAACATACCTCAATATTGTAAAAGCTATCTATGCTAAGCCTCAGGCTAGCATCATTCTGAACGGAGAAAAATTGAAGGCATTCCCTCTAAAATCTGGAACAAGACAGGGATGCCCTCTCTCACCACTTCTGTTCAACATAGTTCTCTGAACACTGGCCAGAGCAATTAGACAGATGAAAGAAATTAAAGGCATAAAAATAGGAAAAGAAGAACTTAAATTATCACTATTTGCAGGTGACATGATTCTATACCTAGCAGACCCAAAAGGGTCTACAAAGAAACTATTAGAGCTAATAAATGAATTCAGCAAAGTGGCAGGATATAAAATCAACACGCATAAATCAAAGGCATTCCTGTATATCAGCGACAAATCCTCTGAAATGGAAATGAGGACAACCACTCCATTCACAATATCCTCAAAAAAAATAAAATACTTGGGAATCAACCTAACAAAAGAGGTGAAAGACTTATACAATGAAAACTACAGAACCCTAAAGAGAGAAATAGAAGAAGATCTTAGAAAATGGAAAAATATACCCTGTACATGGATAGGCAGAACCAACATCATCAAAATGGCGATATTACCAAAAGTTCTCTATAGGTTTAATGCAATGCCAATCAAAATCCCAACGGCATTTCTTGTAGAAATAGATAAAGCAATCATGAAATTCATGTGGAAAAATAAAAGACCCAGAATAGCAAAAACAACTTTAAGCAGGAAGTGTGAATCAGGCAGTATACCGATACCAGACTTCAAACTATACTACAGAGCAATAGTAACAAAAACAGCATGGTACTGGTACCAAAACAGGCGGGTGGACCAATGGTACAGAATAGAGGACACAGTAACCAATCCACAAAATTACAACTATCTTATATTTGATAAAGGAGCTAAAAGCATGCAATGGAGGAAGGATAGCATCTTCAACAAATGGTGCTGGGAAAACTGGAAATCCATATGCAACAAAATGAAACTGAATCCCTTTCTCTCGCCATGCACCAAAGTTAACTCAAAATGGATCAAGGAGCTTGATATCAAATCAGAGACACGGCGTCTGATACAAGAAAAAGTTGGCTACGATCTACATACTGTGGTGTCGGGCTCCAAATTCCTCAATAGGACACCCATAGCACAAGAGTTAATAACTAGAATCAACAAATGGGACTTACACAAACTAAAAAGTTTTTTCTCAGCAAAAGAAACAATAAGAGAGGTAAATAGGGAGCCTATATCCTGGGAACAAATCTTTACTCCTCACACTTCAGATAGAGCCCTAATATCCAGAGTATACAAAGAACTCAAAAAAATAAAAAATAATATAACAAATAACCCAGTCAACAAATGGGCCAAGGACCTGAACAGACAATTCTCAGAGGAGGACATAAAACCAATCAACAAGTACATGAAAAAATGCTCACCATCTCTAGCAGTCAGAGAAATGCAAATCAAAACCACCCTAAGATACCATCTCACTCCAGTAAGATTGGCAGCCATTATGAAGTCAAACAACAACAAGTGCTGGTGAGGATGTGGGGAAAAGGGTACACTTGTACATTGCTGGTGGGACTGCAGATTGGTGCGGCCAATTTGGAAAGCAGTATGGAGATTTCTTGGAAAGCTGGGAATGGAACCACCATTTGACCCAGCTATTCCCCTTCTCGGTCTATTCCCTAAAGACCTAAAAAGAGCATACTACAGGGACACTGCTACATTGATGTTCATAGCAGCACAATTCACAATAGCAAGACTGTGGAACCAACCTAGATGCCCTTCAATAGACGAATGGATTAAAAAAATGTGGCATTTATACACAATGGAGTATTACTCTGCATTAAAAAATGACAAAATCATAGAATTTGCAGGGAAATGGATGGCATTAGAGAAGATTATGCTAAGTGAAGCTAGCCAATCCCTAAAAAACAAATGCCAAATGTCTTCTTTGATATAAGGAGAGTAACTAAGAACAGAGTAGGGAGGAAGAGCATGAGAAGAAGATTAACATTAAACAGGGATGAGAGGTGGTAGGGAAAGGGAGAGAGAAGGGAAATTGCATGGAAATGGAAGGAGACCCTCAGGGTTATACAAAATTACATACAAGAGGAAGTGAGGGGAAACGGGAAAAAAAACAAGGGGGAGAAATGAATTACAGTAGATGGGGTAGAGAGAGAAGAGGGGAGGGGAAGGGAGGGAAGCGGGATAGTAGAGGATAGGAAAGGCAGCAGAATACAACAGACACTAGTATGGCAATATGTAAATCAGTGGATGTGTAACCGATGTGATTCTGCAATCTGTATACAGGGTAAAAATGGGAGTTCATAACCCACTTGAATCAAAGTGTGAAATATCATATGTCAAGAACTATGTAATGTTTTGAACGACCAACAATAAAAATTTTTTAAAAAAGAATTTATTAAGACATTTAGTAATAAATTGATCAAAACTAAACATAGGATTATTGATCAGGAAGTTGAATCAAAAGAAATAATCACTGATGCTATATGAGAAAAGGAATAAAAATTATATGAGTGTAATAAAAATTTGGAACATGTACAAAAGGCTAGGGGGTGTGTGGTCGGAATACCAAACCTAAGGAAGACAAAAAAACAAAGCATTTTTTGATTAGATAAAACAGAATTTTCAAGAACATAAACAACCACAAAAAAATCAATTTATTAATTTATAAACTTCCATGGATGATTACAAGTTCAGATCAAAATAGGTAGAAACAAAGTAAAAAAGAAAGTACAAATGTGTTTTAGAAGAAATATGAAGCTTTATGCTGACGTCTCCACTGGAAAATGGAAGCTGAAGACAGGGAGTGAAATCTTTAAAATATTGAAAGAAAATAATCACCAAGCTGGAATTATATGTCTAAAGAAATTTTATCACCAGACACAGTGGCACAAGCCTAAAATCTCAGTGACTTTGGAGGCCGAGTCGAGATGATCACAAGTTCAAAGCCAACCTCAGCAACTTAGTGAGACCCTATATCAAAATAAAAAATAAAAATGGCCAGAGAGGTGGCTCAGTGGTTAAGTGCCCCTGGGTTAAATTCCTTGTACAGAAAAAAAATCTCAAAATGAAACTTAATAAAGACATTTACAGATAAATAAAAGTCCTCCCTTTGATAGAATAAAGCCCTCAAAATGAGTACTACAGTATAAAAACCAGACATGGTACATATGTGGCTATTTATAATCAAATACTGAATATAGCATGTTGTTTGCAACATATAGCAAAGTTTAAAAGAAATTTATCATTTTAATAAAGAAAAATGTAATGAAGAGTAAAAAGAATAAATGGGTTTAAAGAGTTTCAAGACAATTGGATTAAATAACAACATATAGGAAAATAGAAGATACGAAACCAAATATGTTAGTAATTAAAAAAGATGCAAAATGCTTACTAAAAAAAAACTAAGATTTGAAATTTGATATCCAAAAGTAATTACATGCATAATATAAGGACCATGCAAATTGTAAAGACTCAGAAAGGATAAATGCAAATTTTAAACAGAATTTAAATAAAAAGACTAACCAAAGAATACTTTTTAACCATACAAATAAAGTCAGAGTAAATTTTAAGTCAAGAAACATTAATAGAGAAAATATGACCTTTGCATAATGAAAATATGAACTTTGCATAATCCAACAGGAAGCTATCATAATCTTTATTTCACACTCTCAGAATGTCTTCAAAAGTTATGATTAATACCTTTATAGGATTGAAAACAAAAGAATGCATTATAATAGTATGAGGTAGTATACATCTCTTAAAAACACACAAAAAAATCCATTATATTTGCAAAGGATCTCATTAATACAATTGGTAACTTTTACCTAGTTGACATATACAGGAAACTTCAATTATTATAGAATTCAAACTCTTTTCAAATGCATATTATGGTTTACCAAAGTTAACAATGTGCTGGCAAATAATGAAAGCCCCAGAAAATATCAAAGACTTGCAATCATCCAGAGGTTGTTCAACTTCACCAGAAAGGACCTTCATTCACTAAGCATAGATATTGAGATAGAAATATGAAAGGCTACTATTTCATAAATGATAAATAATAAATTCTTACACATTCCAGTAATCCAAAAAGAAATTTCAAAGGAAATTGTAAAACTCACTTGAATTGTTTATTTTATACATATTAAAAACATAGCTCTTGTAGTTATAGTAGTGGTCTGTTTCTTAATCTAGAGTCTCATTATGTGGGTGTGAAAATTTAACATGTTTTATGTTTATGATCTCTAAAATTTTTGTGTGTATATGTAGAAAGCACTTTTCTTCAATATAAGGAGGCTGATTCATAGTGAGATAGGGAGAGGGAAGAATAGACAAACTCTAGATAGGGCAGAGGGGTGGACGGGAAGGGAGAAGGCAGGAGGTTATAAATGATGGTGGAATATGATGGTCATTATTATCCAAAGTACATGTATGAAGACATGAATTGGTGTGAATATACTTTGAATACAACCTGAGATATGAAAAATTGTGCTCTATATGTGTAATAAGAATTGTAATTCATTCCACTTTTACATATAAATTTTAAAATAAATTTAAAAAAGAACTCCAACTTACAATTGGGATTATATTCAATAAATCCATCATAAATTTTAAAAATCATTAAGTAGAAAATGTATTTTATATCCTTTACCTACCAAATAGCTTAGTCTAGCTTACCTTAAATTTATTCAGAATATGAACAGTAACCTACAATTAGTCAAAATTATCTATCACAAAGCCTTTTAATAATAAGGTATTAATATTTAATGCAATTTGTTGAATACAATGAACTTCAGAGTTATCAGTTGTTTACCCTGACAATTGTGTGACTACCAGGAAGTGTGGCTCACTGTTATTGCCTGGTATCATGAGTATGCCATCAAATATCACTATCCCCACAAAACATGAAAACAGAAAATATAAAGTACAGTTTCTGCTCAGTGGGTACCACTTTTCAACCAAAATAAAAGTCAAATAATCTTATGTCAAACCTTCATAATTTGAGGACCATCTGTGTGTGTGTGTGTGTGTATGTGTGTGTGTGTTTAATAATTTTGCTGCTTGACAGAGAATTCTGAGACTTTAAACAACTCACTGCCATTAATTAATGAAATACTGCATTATTTTTTTCTTTCCAATTTGGATGTCATTTATTTCATTTTGTTACATACTTACTCCATTTATAACTTCTATGAATGTTGAATAAAAGTGAGAAATATGAGCATACTTATGTTCTTGCTTATATTAGAGGCAATGATTTCAACATTGTGTAAATATTGAAACATTTATACACAACAGAAATAAATGTCCTTTCATGACAAGAGGAATTATTTTAAATAAACTATTGGATAATGTTATGATTAATTATGTCAATAAATTGGATAATCTAATGTAAATGGACAAATTTCTCCCACCTATACCACATATCAAGACTGAGTCATGAAAATATTGAAATTTTTAACTGAAAAATAAGAATCAAGGAGATTGAACCCGTAACAAAAGTCTCCTATCAGACAAAAACCCAGGACCTAATGGCTTCAATGCTGAATTCTACCAAACATTAAAATGAAATTTTTAAATGTTTTTTTCTCAGTCTGCAGGAAAAAAAGAAATGAGCATTGCATATTATATATGGTAATCTTCAACTGGTTTTGCTCATTTACTCCTTAAAAGAGTTTTGAAAATCATATACCTTCTTACATAGTTTATAGTTTGCATCTAGACTTTTCATCAGAAGTTTTACTGTTGGTAAAGGTTATAATTCCTAATTAGTGTTAATATTGTTACTATTGTATCCAATAGGATCTAAATATTATAGTAAATTGACTCTACCACCAAAAATAAAAAAATAAATAAATAAAAAAGATTTATTTTGTGGCCTGACATGATCTATTGTCAAGAATGTTACATGATTGAAGAAATGGATATTCTTTCACTGTTGGATCAAATGTTTTGTATGTTTGTTAGTTTCATTTAAAGTATATTTCAAATGCAATATTTTCTTAGTAATTTTCTGTTTGTAATATCTTTCTACTATTTAAAGTGAGGTATTAAAGTCCGTTACTATTATTATATTACTTTCTTCCTATTCCTTCTGCTTTACTGATATTTGATTTATATATTGATGTGTTCCAATGCTGGATGAATACATATCTGTAAGTATTATATCTATTGGTGAAAAACCCTTTTGTCATTATATAAGGAACTTCTTTATTTCTTTTTATAGTTTTGGACTTAAAGCCTATTATGTTTGATAGAAATACAACCCTCTTGCTTTATTTGGATTACCTTCTGCATGGAATTATTTGTCCATTCTTTTACTCTTAATTTCTAAGTGTTATTAAGGCTAAAGTAAATCTCTGGGAGCACATAGTTTGGTTTTATTTTTGATCCATCCAGACACTGTCATTTGATCATAGAATTTACTCTATTCAAGAAAATTATTAATACGTAAGGAGCTATTGTTGGCCTTATATTAATTAGGGTGTTTTTTTCTGTTTATTATAAAGCATTTATTCTTTCCTCCCCCTTGTTGTCTTTGTGATTTGATTATTTTCTGTAGTAAAATGTTTTAATTCACTTTATCTTTCTTGTAACTACCACAGGTTTTCAAACTGTGATTATCATCAAGTTTACAAAAAACATTTTATAGTTACAGCAGGTTTCCTAATCATGTCACGGTCATATACTTTTCCTGAAGCCCCCATATTATCCTTTCTTTGTCAAATTTTTCATACTGTGTATCCATGAACAAACTCTCATTTACAGTTTGTTCAGCCCATCTTTTAACTTACAATGGAGATACAAATGATTTGTACACCACCATCATAATATGAGAATATTCTGGTTTTGTCTTTGTTTTGAACACCACCATCATAATATGAGAATATTCTGGTTTTGTCTTTGTTTTGAACACCACCATCATAATATGAGAATATTCTGTTTTTGACTTTGTGCTTACTATTGCCAGTTGATTTTACACTTTCAAATATTTTAATGAAACCTGTTAGCATTCTTCAATTTCAGCTTGAAGACTCCCTGTAAGCATTCTTCAATTTCAGCTTGAAGACTCCCTGTAAAGCAGTAGAGTAGTGAGGAACTCTTTCATCTTTTGTTTGAAGGGAACAGTTTTCACTACTCCATTTCTGGAAGACAGTTTTACATAAAGTACTCCACTGCCAAGGCTGATTTATTTCCTTCCCTGTAGCATTTGAATCTATCATCTCACTATCTCCAGGCATGAGAAATTTCTGCTACGAAATCTGTAGAAAGCCTTATGGAGGTTGTCTTTTATGTAAAGATGTTCTTTTCTCTGGCAGCTTTCAAGATTCTTTCTTTATTATATTCATCAGACTGATTGTATCATTCCCTGGGGTCATCTTCTATGGGTTGAATCTAATTTGAGATCTTTTAGTTCCCTGTACCTGGATATTTATATCTTTCCTCAGATTTGAGAATTTTTCAACCATTATTTATTTAAATAAGCTTTCTGTTCTTTTCTCTTTCATTTTTTCTGGAGCTCTTATCAAGTGAAATTTAATAATGTATCAAATTCTCCAGGTTTGTTTGATTTCTCTTTCTTCTTTGTTCCTTTTTTTCTTCTCTGACAGTATTATTTCAAAGTTCACGGATTCTTTCTTCTGCTTGAACAATTCTGTTATGTCCACTCTGCATTTCATTTGCTGCTCTATTTGTTCTGCAACTTCTGTTTAATTATTTTTATTTTTTACATTTTAATCTGTCAATATTCTCATTTTCATGTATTATTTTCATGACTTTATTGACTTATGTTCAATTGAAATTGATGAACTTTTATAAAGATTATTATTATTTTTATTTCTCTGTCAAGATATTTTTAACTCACCACTTCTTAAGGATCTGTTACTGGGAAGTTACCATGTTCTTTTAGTGGTGAAATGTTTTCTTGGTTTTCCACGTTTCTTGTTTCTTTTGCATGTTTCTTTCCTTGCATTGGTGTATGTACATTTGTTGGAGCAATCTCTCCAGAGTTTATGCACTACATTCAGTGAGAACTTCTTTCCCTATTGATGGATGTGAAGGCACCAGTTATAGTGGTTCTCACTCTATTAATGGCACAGTGGTATAGTCTTTATGTGGCTCTGTCACCTGAGATTAGCATTGTTGAAAACTACAGCAGATGTCATCTTCCAAGGCAGATTGTCCACAGAGGTGGAAAGGATTCTCAGGATATCCTGGTCTCATTGTCCCACAAGGGAAGTTGTAGTCAAAGTAATTCCTTTTGGTGGTGGGTCCAACTTTTGATCATATTAATCATGAAACTGGCATTTGATATGTCGTGCTGTGTAGCATCCTCAGAGCCAGGGTGTGGAGAATAGGATCTCATGAAGAGACCATTGTATCAGGGTCCAAGGCAGCACAGCCATAGGCACTCTCACTGACATTTTGATAACAGTGTGTGATGTGTATTTGTGGATCACTCAGGGAGCTGGGTCCTGGAGCATGAGTGTATGTAAAGCGATAGCACCTCTGGGATCCAGGGAATGGGCTAGTTCACTGGCAGTGGATCAAGTGTCCAGAGTACAAGTATTCTCAGAGAAACTTCAGCTCTAGGGCCATGGTTGCTAATTACCATGTATTGGTGGTGGCTCTGATGTCTTAAATGTGGGCCTGTGTGCAATGCAATCATAAAGCCAGTGTCCAGAGATCAAGCAAAGGAACAACTATAGCTACTACTGAGTTTGTGGGTTGGCTGGTTCACTTGACTGTGGCTCAGATATCAGAAACACATTTATAGAATGGCATCACAGTCAGGGTCTGAAGCATGAACACACAGGGTGACTGAGATTGGAAGTCCTAGGGTCTAGCCCAAAACAACAGTGGCTTCAGAGTTTGAGGCAAGGCCACAGAGCTAAGGCCTCGAATGGGGACATCTGTGGAGCTGGGATCTGGAGAATGAGCTGATCTTGGACACACTAGGGCTGGAAAAGGTGGCAATCCTAGTCCTGGAGTGGCACAACAATGTCTCATTCTCCAGGCAGGGGAACAGCAGTGTCTCACCTTTGCAGGGGTCAAGGGTAGAAAGCACCACTAATGTGTGCCTGAGTGGTGAAAGAAACCATTGTTCTCCACAGAGCAGAACACTGGGGATATCAGTGGCACCTGCTGTGTGGCTGATACTGATGGTTCCCTTGTGTCTTCCTTGTTTCTACCTGCCTCCAAATAACTCAAGTGTGATACTTCCCCACCGATCCTTTCTTTGCAGTGTTGTGAGCCACTGTAATGCTGTAGATTCTTAATTGGACACTTGAGCCCTTGCAAGTCTATTTTTGTTTGTGAATAAATTCTATTGGTTGATTTTTGTGGGGAGATGAAGACAGAGATCTCAAACTCTATGGTGTTGTGGACATCATTCCTCTATTTTACAGTTTTTTAAATACAAAATTGATTCTATATATTCCCATTTTTCCTACCATGTATAGCACTTTATTTTTTCTTGAATTATACTGTTTCCAGCTGGGATCGTTTTATTGGGAGAAGAAAGCACTATGACATTTTGTAATCCAGCAGAAAGTTGATATGACTCTTTGTCCAGAGTGCTTTTCTAAGTTTTTTTTAATAGCTTTGCCACAATGTATGGGCATAACTTAATAACTTCACATTCACAAATTACACAATTTAATAAATTTGGTTTATATATACTCCCATAAGGTCATTACCATGAACAAAATAGCAAATATTTCTATCACCTTACTTTCAAAGTTAGCTTATACTAAATTATAAGCCAGTTCTACTATCACTCTAATATCAATGAACACCTGACTTCCTTTTGTCCTTGAAGTTTGGTTTGCATATCTTTATATTAATGAAATTACCTAGTAGGTACTCATTTGGTATGTTTTCTTTCATTCAATCCTTTCCACTAAGATTTTTGTTTGAAAAAGCAAAAAGATTGTGTCTGCCTCCCTCTTCACTCACCTCAACGACCAATAAAATACCTGTCACAAATTAAAACTTTAATAAATAGTGTGAATGGGGTCGTCTGAGACCTTAAATTCAACAAAGCAGAGTTCTAGGAAGCCACAATCAACTAAATGGTGCTAGTCAATGGAAGGAAAACTCACTGTTTTCCTGTACCTTAGTGATATGTGGCTTCTTTTGGATCTAATATGGTACTGTTTGTTAAATAAAAAATATGCTGGTAAACTATCAGCAACACAGTAAAACTCCTCTAATATTTCCCAAAGAATAAATATGAGTATTCCTTAAATACCCATGAATTTGTACCTTCATACTAGGAAGAGGAGAGAGATTTTTTTTCCCTGTTTTTGTCCTTCAATCCAAGCATGCACATGAACCCTTACACAGAGAATGCTCTTTTTTGAGTCCAAAAAATAGACAGTAAGGACCTACTTATCATTTCCTAAAAACAGGATAAACTTGAAACCTAAACAAATGTGTCCCATTGATCACAAAACCCTAGCTCATCTTTCATATTGTATAATTCCCTTATTAGTTATAAAAATCCAAATCCATTTTCTCTCTATGACTATTACTCAGGTTATGAATTATTGATTTCTTCTTCCACTGTCATAACTTTTGTATGCAGTTCTTCTTACATTTTGATTATTTTGTTGTGGTGATGTATATACATGTTTGTCTTCCCTTCTATATTTTAGGTTTCTTTCCAGAAGTACTGTGTTCCATTTATCTTTATATCTTCAACATCTAGCATTGCCTGGCACATATTGGGATTTCAGTAATATCTTTCTAATGAATAGTGTGCTTAGTCATAAGTGAATTCTTTTCATTTGGCAGCTTTGAATCATAGTCCACAGATTTCAAGTGTGCTCCTCTGCCCCAATAACACCACCCAATGGGGATATTTAACTTCACTGAAGTGCTAATATTTATGCACTGAGGCAGTCTTGCTTTATAATACAAGCATAGTTACCAATAAGACTTTTATCCTTGGCAGCAGGATGCCTCTGGAGCTGGCAGCTCTGTCTCATTCTTGCTATGCTTATGAACTGGTACTCTTCAACAAAATTCGGGAGCATGCAGCCAAATTTATTTGAATATTCACTTCCTTTCTCTAGGACTCTCAGTAGAAATAGGAAGATCCTAAGAGCTTTCTGGATCATACTATCTAGATGAAAGGGCATTAGGGGAAGTGAACTCATTTTGTTAATGCTACCTAATAAAATATTTATTACTCTTTTCCTGAACTATCACGTTTTTAAGAAAAACAGCATTCACTAATGAAACATAGACATACCAACAAACAAGATAGATCAGTTTCTTATACAATGGAAATGCCAATTATGTTGGGAAGACAAATAAACCATTACTTACTATAAATGTGATAAGTGATGAAAGAGAAAGGGAGTCATCTGTGGAGGTTACAAATTCAGTCAGATGGGAGAGTTCACCAAGAGCATTTTGAAGGTGGCAAAGTCTAATTTAAGATCTAAAGAATGCATAGAAAATGGGAAAAAGGTTGATTGCAATGTTACACTTAAAGTTTCAAGGAAAGGCAGCAGGTAAAATTTACTGTAGTATAAACACCAAGGGTGCTTCATCAAGAGGAGATATCAGGCCATGCAAGGTGGCCCATACCCGTAATCACAGTGACTTGGGAGGTTGGGGCTCGAGGATCTCAAGTTCAAATCCAGCTTCAGCAAAAGTAAAACACTAAGCAACTCAGTAAGTTGTTTCTAAATAAAATACAAAATAGGGTTGGGGTTGTGGCTTATTGGTCAAGTTATCCTGAGTTCAATCCCTGGTAATCACCCCCCTCAAAAAAGAGGAGATATCATATATAGTCAGACATATGAGGGGCATGTCTGTTTGGTGGAAATGAATTTGGAATTCATTAGACATATACAGTACATAAAATCAAATGTAGAGAGTCTGAGATGCCTAGAGAGTATATTAAGAATATTAAAAACAAAGACCAATATTTATTGTATACCCCAAGGATATGAAGGCTGAAAGGTTCCTGGAAAATCAAAGTAGGTCATAGTTACATGACAGCAAAATATTCATGCAATTCAAGAAAAGGCAACTCCTTGTAAGTATTGACCTCAGATAATTTTATTTTCTCAATAGTTTCAAATGTAGAAAATGAACCAATTTTAATTTCCTTATTTCCGACACAATTTGAGGAAACTAATTCTTACCTATATATATTTTTAAATCAAGAAGACAAGCTCACTTTCAAAAAAACAAAAATTAATTTTGAACTTCCCCACAAATACTTAACTGCAAGAAAAAAAAATGAAGCTGATTTCTGATATTTTGTAGCAGAATTTAAGGAAACAGATTTATATGTATGTTCTCTACACTTTTATTGCCTTCACTGATTCCCTTTTTCTTTTCCCATTTTTTTCTCTCTGAGTTGAAATTCAATTTAAAGAAAAGTAAGGATGAATGAAGCATTGGATCTAGCCAGTGCACCACCAACATACTCAGTGTTTTCAATGACCAATTTTTCACACTGTTTGAAGGAAGTGAAATATTAGTATTCATCTCACATTGGAAGTAAGCTGAAAAGGCACAGTTACACTTTTCAGTCTGCTTGTTTTTTTATTTGAAGTGTAAACTCACACACTGTAGTTACTGAAAGGAATACAAAATGCACAGAAAGAAACTTAATTTTTTTTCTGTTAGATGCAAGATCTATGCATTAGGCATTAACTTAAAAGGTTTTGTTTGGATTTTAGAATGCCATTCATTTTAATTGGTTGATTGATATTCATAACAGGAAATGGTGTCCTAAACAGATGTTATATGTTGTCAAGGGGTAGGGAAGAGTGTTTCTCCCTTTGTTCATACATCAATCTTTTATATAAAATACAGACTAAATATAATTTTCCCCTTAGCTTCTGATCCTTGGAAGCATAGTTGAAACAAAATAGAAAGGAAATCCTCAGAAATATTTTGCACTGTGTTGTACAACTTCAAACATCTTAAATCTAATTCTCCTGTAACAAGTGGGAGAAAATTGTAGAGCTCAGTTTCTGTCTAACTCATGAAGTTAGGGAGATAAAAAACACAAATGGGGCAGAAAAAAAACATTCTCCAAAACTCTATAAATACCAACAAACTGATATGAGAAAAATAAAATGGTGTTCCTCTTACCTTTCCCCATTAAAATGTGTCCCATTCAACTGAAATAAAAGCAAACATATGAAGATAGCCATGTGAAATATGCTTATTGCCTTTTATTTTTTATTTTATTTTATTTATTTATTTTTTTGGTACCAGGGATTGTACTCAGGGGCGCTCAACCACTGAGCCACATCCCCAGCCTATTTTGAATTTTATTTAGAAGCAGGGTCTCAGTGAGTTGTTCAGTGCCTCACAGCTGCTGCGGCTGGCTTTGAACTTGCAATTGCCCTGCCTCAGCCTCCTGAGCCACTGGGATTACAGGCATGTGCCACTGTGCTGCTAGCTGCTTATTGCCATTCTAAAGAATTTTAAATAATCTTGTTTTTAATGAAAAAATTATTTCGTAACTGAAAAAGACACATTACCAACATGCTTATTTTAACATAGCACAATCTACTTAGATAAAATCTTGAAAGAAAGGGATCATTTCAAAGATAAATGAATGTGGGGGCAAATTTGATCAAATTATGCAAGTCAATTGAATAAATATTTCTTGATTTTCTACAATGCATACCCAGCATTGTGTTAGGTGGTAGGGATATAACAAATCAGATAAAAACTTTGTTCTTCTCTTAAAGAAGCTTATAATCTAGTAAAGTAGAGAGACTTTAAACACAACTGCTTATAAAATAGCATAAAATAAATCAGTTGTCAAAACAATATTTCAGTAATGACCAACTAGGATCTCTATCTTCTTTTAAGATAGGCACTCAATGTTTTTTATTCTCTGGGAGGACTAATAAAGTTCCTTCTATCTTTTTCAACAAATATAAGAAATAAATATAAAATATTTGGTGTTATTTCCAATGATACTAGCATTGGTCATCTTAATGTGAGAGCCAAAAGGATCTGATAAGCTCCATCCTTACATTTTTCCAAGATTCTAGGAATATCTCAAATAAGGGATTATTTAGTTCTCCAAAGCAAAAAAATCAACAAAATCAATTATTCACTTCAGGCCAAGATGGAAAAGGGAAGAAAGATAATGATCTGTGTTAGTCACCTTTTTTTGTCACTGTAACAAAATATCTGAGCAAAACAGCTTAAAGGAGAAAAACATAAGCTCATGGTTTTGGTCTATGGTCAGCTACCTCAGTTGTTTCTGACCCAATGGTGAGCCAATTCATCTTGGTGGATAGGTCAGCTGGAGCAAAATATCTCATCTTACGGTGTCTAGGAGACAGAGAGAAAGAAAGGTGTAGGGGACAAGATACGTTCCTAAAGAGCATGTCCCCAAGGACCTATTCTCTCCTACTAGGTTCCATCTCCTTCAGTTTCAGCCCCCTTATGATAGTCCATTCACCTCTGAATCCCTCAAAGACTGATCCATAGATGAGTCAGACCCTTCTTGATCCAACCACTTTCCCAAATCCCCACCTTTGAACACTGCTGCTTTAGGGACCAAGCCTTCAACATGTAAGCTTTCAGGGGTCATTTCATTGCAACATAACACAGTCTTTAGCACACCCAACTGGGAAATGTCTTCCACTCTTATGGTTTCAATGTCTGCATTCCCTCCAAAATTCACATTGAAGCTTCATCCCTAAAGCCACAATGTTTACAGATGCAGCCTTTGGGAGATGATTAGGTCTTGAGGACTATCTTCAAGAATGGATTTGTATTTTTTATAAAAGTGTTGGAGGGAACTAGCTAAGCTCCTTTTGCAATTCCCCCCTTTCACCATCTGAAGATACAGAGTAGGATTCCTCTATGAAGAATGAATAGGTCCTTACCAGACACCACATATGTCAATACCTTGAAATTGAACTTCCTAACATTCAGAACTGATGAGCACATTTACATTATTCATAAATTAGGTTGAGTATATAAGTATATATCAGATATTTTGTGATAGGAATGCTAATAAACTAAGACATTTGCCACTTTGGAGATTCATTGAAACTCTAGTAGAAATATAAAAAGAAAATGTAGGACACTAAGAGTACTAATGGAAAAGTCCCTCCTCAAGAAAAGAAGAGGAGGTGATAAGCATCCCCAGGAATGTCTCGAAGACCACTGATCTTCTGAGAATGGCAATATAGAATTAAAATCATTTTCTCACCAGCACTGCTCATAATCTGCTATCACTCCATTCAGGGAAACTTAAGAGACAATTTGTGGAGACTTTTGATTTTGCCAAATGATACTGTAGAATAAAGTGCTACATCTGGTTCTCATCAGAGAATATGCAATAGAAATAAATTATAGTAATAACTTAAAACATTTTAAAATACAGACCTGCTTGGAATTTTAATCAAAGCTATATACATAAATTTTTAAGCTAACATAAACTTATCTAAGAAATGAAGGTCAATTCTTAAAGTCCGAAAGTTCTCTATAAATCATCATATGTTAGTTCGCTAACACTTCTTGTACAATTAGTGTATTCTTCATAATAAGAACTTAAGTCCAGACTCCCTGTTGTCTGTGTACAGTAGCACCAACGAGGGAGCAAATAACTCCTTCAAGACACAGCCTAAGTGTAGAGGGAGGTCAAAATGTACTTCCTCTTACTCAATGCATTTCTTTCATTCTGAAAGAGGAGACATTCAATCACAATAATGACCATTTTGAGGAGATTTCCCCACTTTGGACTCCTTTTGGAATTTCCTAACTATGGTTGTAGTAATGGATCATCACTAATCTCCAAGTGAAAATTCCATCATCATAAGGGAGAACCTATGAAAAATATGTCTATGATTCTTAGACAACATTACCGTTGTTGTATGATGATGGGGTATGGACTGAGAGAATAAATATTGAGGACTGATAGATAGTGTTTCTCTAAATATATATATATATATATGTTGAAGTACCGATCCCCAGTATGACTATATTTGGAGATAAGGACATTAAAATATAATTAAATTTAAAGAGATACCATTGGTGATGTGGACTCATTAAGTACTAATATCCTATAACTCTTGTGCTCATAAGAAGAGGAAAAGACCACAAGGAAGGGCAAAGTCCCTGTAAGGACACAGTGAGAAGGCAGCCAAGAGATGAAGACTTGTGAAAAACTAAATCTGCCAATGCTTTGATCGTGGATATAGTTTCCAAGAGTTGAATAAAGAAATTTCTTCTTTGTAAGACATCTACTCTGTGGTCTTTCATTAGAGTATCTCTAGCAATGTAATGCGATAAATATTTGGCTGGAGCATACTTGGAAAAAGTTTAAGCTACATAAAATTTCAGAATAACCCCTCTACATACCAGATATCCAAAAAGGAACTTTTCTCTTTTTTCTATTTTTTTTTTTGTTCTTTTTAGATATACAGGGCAGTAACAGTATATTTTGATACATTATGCATACATAGAGTATAACTTCCCATTCTTCTGGTTGTACATGATATTGAGTTACACTGGTCATGTATTCATATATGAATATAGAAAAGATATTTCTACTTCATTCTACTGTCTTTCCTATTTCCATCCCACCCTACCTTCCCTTTATTTATGTTTGTATAATCCAATGAACTTCTGTTCTCCCCTACCCATTCTTACTGTGTGTTTGCATGCCCATATCAGAGAGAATATATGGCCTTTGAGTTTTAGGGGAATGGCTTATTTCACTTAGCATGAGAGTCTCCTGATCCACCTATTTACTGGCAAATACCATCATTTCTTTCTTCTTTATAGCTGAGTAATATTCCATTGTGTGTGTGTGTGTGTGTGCATATATATATATATATATATATATATATATATATATATATATCATATTATTTTTCCATTCATCTGTTGAAGGGCACCTAGATTGGTTTCCTAGTTTAGCTATTGTGAATTGAGCTGTTATAAGCATTGATGTGGCTGTGCCACTGCAGTATGTTGATTTTAAATCCTTTGAGTATATACCAAGGAGTGACTGGGTCAAATGGTAGTTCCATTCCAAGTTTTCTTAAAAATCTCCATACTGCTTTCCAGAGTGGTTGCAACAATTTACAGTCTCACCAGCAATGTATGAGTGTACCTTTATCCCCACATCCTTGCAACATTTATTGTTACTTGTATTCTTGGCAATTGCCTTTCTATCTTAATATGAAATCTCAGTGTAATTTTAATTTTCATTTTTCTAATTGCTAGAGATATTGAACATTTTTTTCATATATTTGTTGACCATTCATATTTCTTCTTCTGTGAGGTATCTGTTCATTTCCTTTGCCCATTTATTGATTGAGTAATTTGGGGTTTTCTCTAATTTTTGTTTGTTTGTTTGTTTGTGTGTTTGTTAGGTTTTTTAAGTTATTTGTATATCCTGGAAATTTAAATAGCTGCTTTAAAATCTGAATCTGCATATTACAAATTTTGAGTTATCTGGGTTTCATTTAAAAATGGTTTCTGATTGACTAGAGATCATATGTCCTTATTTATATGTTAACAATTCATTATACATCCGGTATTGTAACTAATATTTTGCAGAAAATGTTAATTTAGATATAACCTCAAAAATATTAATATTCATCTATTTAACAGGTGAATTACTGAGTGATCAATTTGAATTTGCAGTACTTGTATTACTTGTGTATTAATATCTTATTACAGGAAGACAAATATATTGATTTTCATAGCCCCTTAACTTGTGGGGACTTAAGTTCCAAAGTCTATCTCTCATATTTTGAGAATCCATTGAAATCTGTATTGAGTTATTTCAAACACCACTCCTGCAATCTTACCAGTCTCTGAAATTTGGCTGTTGAAATTAGTTCAGCATTCAGCTAAAGATTAAAAAGTATGTATACAGACTTTGGCCCTTCCCACTGGGCTTTCTCCTTTAAAAAAAATCTCCTTTCTCAATTAGCAGTTCTTCTTGTAACTTAAATTCATTTGTGTAATACCATTTACAACATTAGAGTTTGTTTGTTTTTGTTTTGGGTACTGGGGATTGAACTCAGGGGCACTCGACCACTAAGTCACATCCCCAGCCCTATTTCGTATTTTATTTAGTGACAGGGTCTCACTGAGTTGCTTAGCGCCTTGCCACTGTGGTGGCTGGCTTTGAACTTGCAATCCTCCTGCCTCAGCCTCCTGAGCCACTGGGATTACAGGTATATGTCACTGCACCTGACATAACATTAATTTTTAATTTTTAGTCATTTCTTGTTGCGTAGAAAGCAATGTTATCTATATAAAAAAGCCAAATAAAATCTGAACATTAGTGTATAGGTGTGGTTTTCTTTATTTCTGAGTTTAAATGTCTGATAATTTATGCATGTTTTGGTAATTTACAGTTTGAATTTTTACTTTTCCCTGATTTTAAAGTTTCACTCTGATAGAAGGTTAATGTAATATAACCTATTATGTCATTAATGAATCCAGGAAATACATACAGATATACATTTTTTTAAGTATGCCTCAACATAAAGGTTAAAAAATAATGTTAATAAGACTAGATAAGTTGATAATTGTTCCAGAAATATTATTACTTTGACAATAATTGCTCACTTCATGAAAAATTATTTTATGAAAAACATAAGTTTTCTCAAGGCATGATATTCATTTTTAAGTAGCTTCAATGGCCTATGTAAATAACATCATTTTACTAATCAGACCACTCTTAACAGAAAAATGAATATTGATCAAATATTTGCACAAACTATTCAATTTATCTGGGAGTAAGCTATAAAATGTTTAATTCAAACATTTTGCTAGAATGATAAATTTCCTCATTTTTTTTTATTTTAACTCTTTAATTCTGAAAAGGTAAAATTCTATTAAATGTATTGTGCCATAAATAAATTTAGTCTGAATTTGAAAACTTTTCAAACTGTGAATGAAGAGCAACCAATTTTCAAATTATAAATCTTCTTTAGTAGTACAATTGATATATTATTGATGATTTATTATTTTTAGTTATAGTTCTTGGAAATGGTTTTAAGATGACGAAATGGAACTAATTTTCCTGAAGGAAACATGCCAAAGTACTAAAAAAAATGGTGAAATATGTGTTTGAAGAAATTCCTATTTTAACATTTGTTATATTTGTATCAAACTTGCAAGGATAACATGAGATAGGTAGACTTTAAAAAACAACACAATACCTTTTTTGATTAATAAAATGAATCAAATTAAATGATGCCTTTTGACCTTTACCCACAATTTGGAAAACATTAATGCTTTTGACTGATAACAAGTCAATTATTTATAGAGTGATATCCACTAGACATCCTAGGTATATAAGGCATTATTCATGTCTATTAATTCACATCTATTAATCACCTGCTTTGGTTAAGCCTAGCTAATTTCTTTCCCCTGTGTCACTGGTATCATTAGAAACATATTACTTCCATCACTCAAAAAGCATCATGATGAACCCTGCCATTGTTTTTAATGTGTTACCTCCATGGCATTATTGAAAGGTGCTGTTTTAATTTTTATATATGCAACCTAATTGTTTTTCAACTGGGAGTATTAAGAAAATAAATCTGTCATATAAATGTATGGAGTGACAAATAACTCACAAATACTTTAAAGTAATCAATTGGCCTGATTTCTCTGAGGATAGTTTGTTACTACATAAAGTGTTTAGCAAAGCCTATACAGAAGCATGCTGGATTGGGGAAGATTTTTAAGTCACTACTCCATATTAGATTGAAGTTTGGTCTTTTGTAGCTATTACAAGAAAGTGATTGAATGCTACAGCTTCCAGTATTCAGTATTTCTTACACTTTTTTTTGTAATTGATGACTACAGGCTTAATAGAGGAGAGGGAATAAAATTTGAATAATGGTGACCTCCATAAACACAAAGAAGTGTTAATGAAGTATTCATCTTTAACAAAATTGAAAATACATGAAAATTGAAATATTTAAAACTGAATGGCAGAATTTGGGGGATCCAGTTTATAAGTACATGTTGCATAAAAAATATCCTCTAAATAAGTTTTGAAAATGAACATAGTAAGTCATCACTATGAAAGTCATATTGTAACCGCATCCTACATCAACCCATAGAAAGAACAGATTAAATTGATAATGGAATGGATTTCATGTTTACCCTGATGGACATTGACTTGGATTATTTTACATAACCTAAACAATTAACTTATATAGGTCCTGTAATTATCCAAATTTTACACATCAACAAGCTGAGAGTTAGAAAATTAAATGCATACAAAAGTTAGAATTTTAAGTGCATACAGTAGTTGAAAAAGCTGAGATTCAAATCCAGATTAGTCTAACTTCAGAGCCAGAGAATTCCATATTATTCTTACCCATTAATCAAGTTTATACACTTATACCCAATAGACATATTTCTAGCAATATAGTTAAAAGAAGTAATGAGAAATTTTAAACAACTTAAAATTTTTGGAAACAATGTTACAATTTAACATTTTTTTAAGAACTGAAATATTTAATCCCAACAATTTGTAGCCACTCTGCACCTCAGTCACAGCCCTGAGTTTCAGCAACCACCATCATGTGCCCTAATCATTGTCTCATGCTTCCAACCTTTGCCCACCACCCTACACTCCACCATGTCACACCTGCTGGCCCCCAACACAAGCCCCTACCATCACACCACATCTTGCCTGATGCACCATGACATCAGACACTAGCCACAACCCACCTGCCAGTTCACCCCCACCCCCTGTCCTTGCTGTTTTTCCCAAAGCACTATAACCTACAGTGGTGAGTCCAGGTGTGTGTGGGTTTTTTGTTTGTTTGTTGTTTGTTTAAGCATGAGAGCATATGAAAAAGAGGTCACCATTTCAAGTATCTCAACAAGAGGCAAACTGAATGTATTTATGATTTTGTTACATTAGCTCTTTTGTGCAAAATGTTTTTATGGTGTCTTCCTTGTTTTTCTCATGGTTCCAACTAATTTCATGTATTCTTTCCACCGTAAAGATACAGAAAATAAACACATGGAAACCAGGAAGTGTTTTCTTGAGGAATACCTGTGATCCTGAGAAAGGAATATGTCTGCCCTAAAAGCCATAAACTGTCACACTCAAAATTCATGTACCTGACCCAGATCCCCAGTGTAATAGGATGGGAAATGTGGATTTCAGGAGCTTATTTAAGTCTGAAGGGCAAAACAAGGCCTTTGTTAATCACTAACTTTGGGATTAGTGAAGAGGCCTGAGGGAGTTCCTTCCCCTTCTGCCCTGTGAGGTTCCTATCTGTGAATCAGGAATCCACCCCTTCTCATACCAGAATCTGCCAGTGTCCAGATCCTAGACTTCCCAGCCTCTGGTACTTTGAGAAATAAATTTCTCTTATTTATAAGCCACCCACTCTGGTATTTTTTTTTGTAGCAGCCCAAATGGACTAACACATTAACTGACAAATTTGTTATTAGCAACATTAAATTGTATTACTTAAATTAAAAATAAATATAGGAGTATTTTGGCTATTTAGAAAGATGAATGATAGTATTTGTGAAAAGGAGAAAGCATTTTTTTTAAATACTAGCAAAAACTTCTTATATGTGGTGGTTTGCATCATCATGAGCTATTTCACATATAATTATTCCATTTTATTTTACTAATCATTACATATAACTGTGCTTACTTATAGATGGTAGAACTATCACTTTGAATAGTTAATGGATTTGTGGGTTGAATTTAGCTAATAAGTACAAGATTCAAGATGTTAACTTTGGTTTTCTACTCCCAAAACCAGTACTAGCTCCATCGTATCATGTTGTATTACATTGTTCTGCAACTTGTCTTTACTTCTAAAATTAAGATGCATGTCATGAACTGAAGTCATAATGATATATATGTAGAAATATGAATATAGCACTGAACTTGTCCCCACAGTTTAAAAAGCAAATTTATTAACAGATACATTAAAAAATGCATTAGTAGGATACCATGTGATGCTTTAGTACATGTATACATTATGTAATCAAAGCTAAATATATGTATGTTCTCAAACACTTATCACTTCTTTATGGCAAAACCAATTCCCACTATTAAAGCTTTTAATGGGTAACCTGTTCTAAGAAATAATTCCTCCAGTGTTTGGAAATATAAAGCCTAACTCCAAGAGGGTATTACTCCTTTTTCTTAAAAAATAAGCATCCTATTATTATTCTTCCTCATTGCCCTTCTGCTTTATATAATTCTGCTATTGATTAGCCAAGTGTCATTTGTTTTCCCCTATTTATAATGTATGCCTTTGAATAGGTGAATATTTTTATATTCTACTTAGCTTCGGCAGCTCATTAAAATTCAGATATGTATGTTTATGATTTCTTTAGATATACTAGGCTCATATATATTGAAATATTTTAGTTGTCATTATATTTATTATTCTGAATTATAGGAAAACTCAGGTAATTCAATTAGTTCTGTACAGAAGTAAATCTTCCACATACCATTAATACAAAGAAGAAAAATAATATCAATAATACTTCTCTTCCATAAATTTTTGTAAACAGTAACAGTGATAGCCAATTCATAGCTCAATTCTTGTTCTAGTAAGCCAAGGATTTCTTAACATTGTAATTATAAATGTATTTTCCATAGATATATAAGACGGTTGAACAGTTGCTTAATCAGACAAGGTAACAAAAGGACACAAATTTTTAGAACATACCTCAAAAGTTTAATTAGAAGAAGATATACAGGAAGTCCTATAAAATGCACCAGTGTAATTGTATAGGTCACTGTTGTGACAAATACCTGAGAAAACAACTGAGGAGGAAAGATTTGTCTTGGCTTATAGTTTCAGAGACTTCAGTCCATGTAACTGGCTTTAAGGCAGAAACATCATGGTGGAAAGGCAAGGCAGAGAGAAGCTACTAGTTTCAAGGCAGCTGAGAGGCAAAGAGAGAGAAAGAGATAGAGTGACAGAGACAAAGATATACAGAAAGCAAAAAAGGTGTCAGGAATAAGATATGTTCCCCTAAGGCATGTCCTCATGACCAGTTTTAAGGCTGCATAATATTACATTATAAGGATATTTTACATTTTCTTTGTCTTTTCATCTATCTACAGACATTTGGATTTATTCCATACCTTGGCTATTGTGAATGATTCTATAATAAACCTGGGAATATGGATAGATCCCTTTCAGAATCTGCTTCTTTATACTTAGAAATAATATTGCTGGATCATATGGTAGTTGTACTTTCAATTTTTTGCAGAATGTCTATACAATTTCCTATAATGTATCTACCATTTAATGATCCTACTTACAGTATGGATGCATCACCTTTCCTCACATCCTCGTCAATGCTTGATATCTTTTATTCTGTAATCATAGCATTCTAATAGGTATAAAGTGTGACCTCATTTTAGTTAGATTTGTGCTTCCCACATGATTAATGCTGTTGAACACGTTTTCATTTACCTAGTGGCCATGTGAATGCATTTTTTGGAGAAGTGTTCACATATTTCAGTTTATTCACATACAAACTGGGCTATTTTTTAGCCATTGGGTTATAGGAGTTTCTTATATATTTTGGATATTATCTCTTTATGAGATATGTGGTTTGAAAATATTCTCTTCCTTTTTGTAGATTGACTTTTATTCTGTGGATTGCTTCTTTTCTGTGCAGAAGCACTTTAGTTTGATGCTATTTATTGTACACTGTCTATTTTTTTCTTTCATGGCCTATGCTTTGATGTGATATCTAAGAAATCTTTACCAAAACCAATCTAAATAAACTTAATATTGTTACTTTCAAACAGTTTTATAGTTTCAGACCTTTCCTTTAATCATTTAATTCATTTTGATTGGAATTTTGCATATAGTATGAGGTAAGAGTCCAAATTACTACTTTGCATGTTAACATACAATTTTTCCAGCGTGATTTGTTGAAGACAAAGATGTCTTCACCCTGGTCAAAGATCACGCAATTGTATATGGACTGGTTTATTTCTTGACTTTTCCTTTTCTATTAGTCTTTATGTCAGTACCATGCTGTTTTAATTATGATACTTGTGTAATTTTCAAATCAGGAAATATGGTACTTCCCCACTGGCTCTTCTTTTAAGATCTTGTTGACCATTCTGGGTCTTTTGTAATTCCATTGAACTTTAGGATTATTGTTTCCATTTCTACAAAGTCTTTTATTTAGATATTGATGGGGATAGCACTGGATCTGTATATCACTTTGGGTGGTATGGAGAGTTCAACAATGTTGTCTTAATTTTCTTCCTCTTTAACTCAGTTTTAAAAAGTCAAATATTTAAATGTAAATTTAAGGAATTTCACATGAAATTTTGGAACCATAGATAGTAAGCCAGAATAATTCAAAATAGTCAAGGGTGGGGAATTTACCCTTTGGTATCAATATCATCCAAGTTTTATCAACTATCACAGAATATTTCAGTGTTTTTATTGTTAATATTCTGAGGATGAAAGTAATGAGGCTCAAAAATACATAAACCAAGAAGAAAGATATATTAATTTATAATGAATAATAGAATCAAGCCGATCACTTATTGGCCTAGCATATTCTTTTCTTATATAGAGGGTACTTGGGGACCTAGCTGACTAGAGTTTTACTCATCTTTATTGACTCATAATATCATAATTACCTGGAATATATATTAGATGTGCCTTCATAAATTCCTCTTCCATACACATTATTAAAAAATCTCTCTCCTCCCCTCTAAAATGCATGCATATACAATATGAAAGTATTAAACATTTAAAGTAGTGATTACTTTATCCTGGAAGTTACTCAATCTCAATGCTTTACATCAACACAAAATTACTTTTTCTTACTCCCAAGACCATGGGGATTACACAACTCATGGTTAAATCCTCATGACTACCAATTTTATGTTTTGAGATTTTCATTATACTTCAAATATTATTTTTTATTCATTTATATTGAATTTTAATATGAAGTCATTCATATGAAAACAGGCTAATATAGAAAAATGAATTGATTTTATGATACCAATGTAACACAATTTAATTCACACCTAAACTGTAACTGCACACCATTTGACCTTTTTATTGTTTTTTTTTTTAACTTACATATAACATTGGGATTCATCTTGACATAATTATAAAAGCATGGAATATATTTTGTTCTAATTTAGTCACCAGTACTTTCTCCTTCCCTCCTCTCCTGCCTCCTCCATTCCCTTCCCTCTACTCTACTGATCTTTCACCTATTATAGTTTTGTTGGTATTGTTTAATTAGTGCCTTATGGATGTACATAATGGTAGGAGTCACTGTGGTATATTCATATCTGTAAGCGTTCTTCCCTTATCACATCCTTAATTATAATTTATATGGTTAAGTTTTATGTTTAATTTATATTTTTCTACATGTTAATAAAGACAATTATATTTAGATTAATATATTTGAAGACTATGAAAAGATGAAAAACAATAGAATATTTCTATTTAAAACCTCAAATTATATAACAGATCAAAAGGGACTTATAAAAGATAATAGTAAATTAGAGAAAGAACTAGAATTAGAAACTAGCTCACAGAATAATATTCTCTTTTGATGTATTTAAAAATAACAACTGGGTCATTCTACAATTAAACTTGCTTGGAAAAACAATCAAAGAAGCATTCAAAAGAGGATAAATAAAAACTTAGATAAGATACAAAGACTGAAGTGATCAATTCTATGTAGTTGTTTAAATCTCATTTTAATTTATATTTCATAATTATCACTTTTTCCATAACCTGGAAGTTGTACATTGTGGGCTGTCATGAAGTATTGCCCACAACTGTGAAAGGTAACCATGTCATGATGTCTTCAATGCCATGATTATAACTGATGTTCTGAAGTTCAGGTAATTCATTGCACTTACTGGAAGCAAATGAAGTACCTTGTGTTTTTACATTCTTACTATATTTAAGATGGCTATATGGAATCTAATTTTATGTACAGTCTGGTAAAACATTAACAGATTTAATGTCTGTTGCTTCATCTTCTATACTAATCCATGATCTCTACAGTAGCATTGGGAAAACCAAGGCTGACATACAATCTAGTATTCTTTCATCTGGGACATTCAGAGGTCACTATACCATTGTGATCTTTTATAGAGCAATATATAATTTAACTGAAATTTTTTCCAAAAAGATATTACAAGGGATAAAATAGTAAGATTCCAAAACGATTAAACATTTAGACAAGAATAGCATATGCTAGGCTAAAAATAAAGGCTATTAATAAAAGCCTTTATGCAGTATTGCTGTCATCAAATCCATCTGTCCCTGTGAGGACTCAGCATGCTCACTGTTATTGCCAAGAGAGCTGTCCTGTGTGGCAAGGACTTTAAAGGATCTGTCTTTCCATGAATGCAGTCATAGCTCTATATTCTTTCAGTTAGATTGACTATAGCCTAACAGAAAGGATCCTTTCTTTGAATTCAGTAATCTTTGTTTCAATCCCATTCTACCACAATAGTTTTTTAAGCTCCAATATATCATTCATTCTTCTACTGCTTCAGTTGCCTTGTCTAGAAAATGAATCTAATTTACTTTCTGTTTAGCTAAAATTTTTGGGCAATTAATATGGGGATATTTATCTGAACAAATTATATAATTACATACCAGCTTTAGCAATAATGAGAGATAGACCCTTTGAGTGAAAAGAAGTACTGGGAACAACCATTTCACACTTCTGTATGATAAATAAAACTTCTGTAGACTTACTAATATCTATTCACACATGAATATCTATGGTAATTTGGAACTCATTATCATCCAAAGTGGCCAGTTCTATTATTAGCTCTGATTGTTTGAAATGTTGTCTTATATTTAATCAAAATGTGCTTCCTTATTTTTTTTAGCCAGTGTTGTCAAACGGCCTTAATTCACACAAAATAAATTTAAAATATTTTCTACTTAATTAAGTAGGTAAACATTTATTATGTGCTAATGAGATTGAAAAAATATACACAATAGGAACCATATTATGACTGCTCTAACATGAGAAAGATCAATGTCAATCACTAAAAAGCAATTGGCTATGTATTGTGAAGTCATATGCTTTGTGTGGTAAGACAGAAACAAATGGCGCCTGATTGAATCTGAGAGGGTTAAGGAAGAATGTAAAGGGGACTTCATATTCTGTTAGCAATAAGATATGACAAGGAAATAGTATAATAGAAGAAGAAAATATGTTTAGACATGGGTATAGATATATTAAAATGCTTTAAAACATTTTTACAATATTAACTGGTCTTCCTAATTTTCAAATGACAGGACAGTATACACAGTCCATATTGGATGGTATAGAGATAAATCTAGTATCAAATAATAAAATATCAAGTAAACTTGGAATTTGAAATAAATATTAAAATATTTGATGTTATAGTAGTATAATTTAATATTCTGTATAGATATGTATGTATTGCTATATAAATAATACTAATATAAGATATATTTCTATTTTTATTCGCTTTAAAACTTATAAAATCCAATTCACAGATTATAAATTTAAATCAAGTGACAATGAGATGGGAAGGAAAAGCTAATATATGTATTAAAAGTAATATTAGAATAGTAAAGGAATTCTAAAGGTGTCTGTATACATAAACACAAGGTCCCTAGAAGATAAATATGAGTTGACTTTGATATAAGTTTTTTTCAGATTCTCTAGTTTATTGTAATTCTGATTCAGAATTACAATATTCCCACCAAATATTTCTCCATAAATATTAAAGATACCTTTTTTACATAGGTAAAATTGCATAGCAAATATGGCAACTAATTTTGGGAGGAGATTGGCTTTAATACAAAGATGATTTTAAGTATTTCATCAATATAAGTTGACAATAATGGTACTCAAAATTCACAGAGAAGAATTAAGAATAAAATTTATGTAAAAAAGATATTAATATTTTAATATAAATTCATATATATTCATATATGTGTGTATGTGTAACACATATGAAATACCAATCCCACATAACAAAACACCAAAAAAAACATTAAAGTGAACATGTTAGTTATATAGCTTATATGGAAAGAATTCTTAGGTGTATGTCTAGATTTGAATTAGAAGAAAGCAGAACAATGTGCGCTCTGAACTCTTATTTATGTGTACTAAGTGTATTATGCTTTCACATAAATGGTCATTTACACTTGACCAACATAGAAATGATACATACACATTGTGCTCATGATGATTGTTTCTGTATGGATCTGGAGTAGATGGCAAATTATTTTATCATTAGGTTCTACATAGTCACCAAGGAAATGTCATCTTTTCTACTGTTAGCATTTCCATTATTGTTTTCTCAGAATTTGGTGTACAAAGTAATAAATAAAGAAAGAACCAGAAGAAAGGAAACAGCTTTTCCCTGGGAGAGGACTTAAGAATACAAGCCCTATTGCTGGATGACTGTATGGAAGAACAAGAAGAAGGTTATTTAATGAAGATTCACCCAGGGCTGTGTCATAATCTTATTTATCCATTTTTGTTCTTGAACTAGAAATAATGTTTCAAATGAGATAGCTTTGATATGATCTTATTTCTTCAGAAACTTTAAGAAGAGCTCAATGTCATACCAAGGTTGGATCATGAGTAGTGATGGAAAGGAGTGTGGTCTTGTGAACCAGGGATACAACCGTCATCCTAACACTGCGGTGATAAATAGTCTCAATATCCAGGTGACGTGTCAGCTCTGTCATCCTGAGAAATGATGATCACTGAGGAAAAGGAAACACCAAAAAGACTTACCTTCGTATTAAAAGACAATGCTCCCCATTACTGCAGCTTTAAAGATTTTTTGGCTGTAACTAACCTTTCTAGCATGTTTCTATCCCATTTTCATTAGGTGGAGATGGTGCACTTCCAGCTTTAAAATATGCAACAACACTTAAACAAGAACAGGAATATAGAAGACATGACAGAACGGAGCTATAAGTTAGAGATAAAGGTAATAAAAAATTATTTATAACATAATATATTTGAAAAGGTTCTTTCTGGACTTATTTCACTGCATTGCAATAATATATTTTTGTGCCTATCTTCCCTAGCACACTACCCAATGTTTCTGGAAGATAGCACCCTTATCTTAATAGTGTTTGTATCCTCAGCATATGGTAACACACTGCTGCAAACATTAGTTTAATATGTATTTTTTGGATAGGTTCATATTCCTTAATATAGACCTTTCAAGAGGCATTTTTCAATGTCTACATGAAAAATGTCACCATGGTCATTTTTATAGTCAATTACAGCTGAATGCCCTATTTAAGTCAGAAATATCACATGTTCTATTAAAAATATATTAGGATTAGATGTGTGGAAATCTAGAAACAAATCCAGTTTCCCAATATACTTCTGATCAACAGTATTTAAGTAAAAAAAATCTCATAATATAAATTTTTATTTATCATTAAAATAGTTTACAACCCTTTTGTGCATGTAAGCTTTTATTTGCATAAATCTAGAAAATACTTTTGATGAAACAATTCTCTCCTGTTTAAGAAAAATGTAAGAATATAATGAGACCTGCAATTAGTACATTAATTAAACTCTCAAGAAAAACCAGAAATAAGACAAAGATCTTTAAGAAAAATTAGTTTTACTTTCTTGTTTCATGTATTTTTAATCTTATCGGATCTAAGAGAACTAAAAGAAACTTTGATGTGAAAATTGTAGGCCATATCTGTCTGTTTTACTTTTCAATTGGGTAGAAGTAAGATTTAGAGCCAAAGAACTCAAAGGGCCACAAAGATCTGTCCACTGTCTTTCTAGCTTCCTTTCTTAAAATACCCATTCTATTCTTTTCTGATCCAAATCCCTTCCTTCTCCTTGTATATGACAATTATTCTTGTATACATTCTAACTGAGATATTCTTCTATTTTTTAGTTTTGTTTCCCCCAATTTAATAAAACCTCTCACATTCATACTGTTTCCACCAAGTAAAATCTCCATTTGCCCTGTAGAAGACTTTTAAATGAAATTTTTCTTGAAAGCTTTAAGCAGAACTTGTTTGCATTCTCTGAGCCTGCACTTTCTATTTAGCACTAAAGTGTTACATTGTCATCATTAGTCTCTTTTTCTCATCCCTTAGACTTGGCTTCTTAAGAATAGGGAGTGCAATGTTATTCATCAACATGGCCCATCACAATATCTACAAACTAGTGGCCATGCAATAAATCATAAAGGCCTGTATGAATAAACAAATGGCAAAGCAGAAAATCGAGTGAGTAAGCTTGAAACCTGGAACAAATGACATGTAAGCAATTAGATAATATAGATAGTATAGCCTATGGGAAGAAAGGACCTATAGAAATGGACTAAAAAGGAAATGTTTAAGAATCCCCCACCAGATGGGTGTACTAGATTTATAAACTGTTATTGCTCAAAGAAATTGCTGCATGCAGAAGAGGGTTATCAACGGCTGTATCATTCATTTAGAATTTATCCAATGTCTGTTATTAAATAATATAGAAGATTTTCGTTTTCTGAATGCAGTGTATATATCTGAAATTAGAAGATATCTATACTTCCTAGTATGTGGTCAAATAGAAGACAAGTTCTCAGTTCATAATTTTAAGTTCAGAAGGCAGTTCATTTTTTTCCTGTGGAAGTAATTTAAAAATTATAATCACTTACTAAGTTTTGGGAATGGAATTATATCCTCCCATTTATATGGCAAAGTCCTAAGCCCCAGGACATCAGAATGTGACTGTAAAAGAGAATGGACTCTTTGTAGAAAAGATCAAGTCAAAAGTGGGTCATTAGACTTCTTCCTAGTCCAATTGTGACTAGTATTCTTATATTATGAAAATACAGACACAGAAATGTAATGGATGGAAGACAACGTGATAGGAAGAGACCCAAGAAGAAGATAACCACCTTGAAGTGAAGAGGAAAGGCTCAGGCCTTCCCCAGGGAACAGATCCTCCCTTTACCAGACTCAGAAGGAAATAGTCCTTCCGACACATTGATCCAGACATTTGGCCTCTGCAACTGTGAGACAACAAATGTCTGTTATTTAAACCACCCAGCCTGTCTGCTTTGTTAGTGCAGCCTTGGCAAACAAATATCAGGTAGCAAGCACTTCAGTGTTGAAATGATATAATAAATTCCAAATTTTCAACCTTGACTCTTTTGGTAATAATATCTATATTTCATTTTAATCATCCAGAGCATATTGCTTTTACTTATTTCTTAAATATCATATGATGATAATTTTTCAGATTCAGATTTTTTTCCTATTTTATGCTTTCAGCATGTTACAAGATCTGATTTGTTGAAATTGTTTTTTATTTAGAAATATGAACTGAATGACCCTGACAAAGCAATGTTGGCAGCAGACTCTGTTGAAGATCTTTAAGAAGAAGGGCAATTGAAGAAATCAAGAAGAAGTTGTACACTTGAGTCCTCAGGGATATACTTTGGTGACATGTGAAAGTCCAATTATTTCTTCATGTTTATAGACTTGTTTCTACTTAGAAACTGGTGAGTTTTATTTTTTAAGTCACAGGAATTACTAATTACAATAGAATAATGAGCTTCTTAGAATTACAACACCATAAGACTCCTTGAAATCACTTCTGTAGTTAATATTGAGGCAGGATTGATCATGAAGTCTGTTAGGTAATAGGATTTACTGTAATTGGCAGATGTATAAACCGTTGACACCTGACTTTCACATTTTCCCAAGGTACTGCAAAGTATCACATCAACAATTTATTTATACAGTAACAAAATATAGCAAGAGGAAAATGGTTTAGATAAAGCAATTATTTGTAGTAACATAATAAAATGAGATTATAAAAGGTTACTGTAAAAATATAAATTTCTTAAACCCCTTGAATTATTAATAATCAATAGTATTTGCAACTGGGAATGTGTATTTCTAAGATAAAGACTCGTTTGCAATAAATAAATAAATAGATAACATTCTTAGTCTTTTAAATTTTTTATTCAGTTACATGACAAAATAATGACTTGTTTCTATTCCAGTTATTTATGATGCAGAAGGATAGAGAAAAATGAAATACTGTTCTTTGAATAAAGTTGATATGTCTTATTAACTTGGCCTTTCATCTGAAGAAGAAGATTGAAGGCAGGAGTAATTCTCAAAATTAGCTTGTAATATAATTGTTGTGTTATTTTTCTAGGTTATTTATAAACAAATATTATAACCTGGTGGGTTGAACAGAAATTTTTCTCAATAGTGCTGTAAGATCAAAACCAAGGTGCAGGTCTCCTTGACTTGCAGATGCCACATTCTTCCTGTGTCTTCACCTGATTCTCCTCTCGGCATGTACATCCCTGGAGTCTTTGCATGTGTCCAGTTTTTCCCTTTTACAAGGGCATTAGTCATGGTCTCATTTTCACTTAATTGCCTTTGAAGGTCTTGCCTACAAATATAGTCATGTTCTGAGATGCTAAGGTTAAATCTTCAACATTCAATTTCGGGCAGGTGAGGTGCTCACAATTCAGTCTATAGCAGGATTCTGGATCCTTGCAAACCCTCCTTCTTTTAGCTTTCTTAAAAGACACTCCTTTACGTATCTAAAACTTCAGGTATCAATTTACCTGCATATTTAGGTAAGGTATTTGATAACAGTAGAACAAATTCATAATTAGACGGTCATTGTCTTTAGAAAATTGTTCTTTACATTCTGTATCACTACAACTTCTTTTTTTCCCCAATAATAAAATTATGAAATGTTAATTTTTTTTTCAAATTCTACATATCAACATCTCTTCTTCAAATATGTTCCCCCAGTAACTTCATTATGATAAAATATTTTTCTATAGAATTGATTTGTTTAAAAAAAACACATCTATGATTTAATACAATAATCCTTGTAAATGAAATTTAACAGATACATTGCCTGACCAAATGGAGCATAGGGTTCTGCAATACATTGGCATTATTCAAATTATCATGTAAATATATAATTAAAATAATGGGATCCTAATTAGAATAAGATATATCCTATGCTTATATAATTTTATCAAAATGCATCTACTGGTATGTATAATTGAGAAGAATATATATATATATATATATATATATATATATATATATATATATATATACACACACACACACACACACATACACACACACACTATTAGGTAGGCATGCATATTAGTGTAAGAACTGTTAACAGAGAAATTTAAATATTACAGAATTTAAAGAATGATACTTGAATGGAAAAATAACAAAGGAAGAGCTTTCCAAACCAAAAGAATACAGACACATACAGATAATAAGAATGGATTGGATAATGGGTCATTTAAGGTCAGCATGGCCAGAACGTAGAGAGTGGTAAGAGAGGAGATGCTGGAGGAGTAGACAGATCATTATGCAAAGTAGTGCAAGTATCTGTCACTATTACCCAAGATGATGGTCTTCAGGGATACGCTCGGCAACCAATAGAGATAAACAGATTCATAAAATATTTAGAAGGTAACATTGATTTCACTACTGGATATATGTTGTAAGGTGACAGACATTTCAAGGGGATCTCCTATAGTTGATTTATGGAACTGGATTCTGTTCATTGAGAAATAAACTCCTGAAGATCTGTTTAAAGGGGAAGCTGCTGAGTGCTGCTTTGAGCATGCCTTGAGTTGTTTATTAGGTTTGTCTCATCTATAAACTTTTAGATATGTGTTTTAACTCACATGTAATGTGCAAGAAAGTAAAGATGTATATAGGTGCAGTGATCTGCACAATGCCACGTGTGGAGTAAGTGAAAAGTGTTTGAAGGAGCAAAAGGTGGTTCTGAGTCTTAGACTTTGGCTGGCTATCTGCAACATAATTAAAAACAGACTGACATGGGGGTGGGGATGTGGCTCAAGCAGTAGCACACTTGCCTGGTATTCGGGCAGCCCGGGTTCGATCCTCAGCACCACATACAAACAAAGATGTTGTGTCCGCCGAAAACTAAAAATAAATATTAAAAAATTCTCTCTCAAAAAAAAAAAAAAGAAAAAGAAAAAAAAACAGACTGACTTACTTGTTAAGGAATATGTATCTACTTGTTTTGCTTTTGCTTGTAACTAATTCTAATATATGTAAGTAAAGCTGAATTAATAGTTTTAAACATTTTCAAACTATGAATTTCATTGTATGCATAGGAGGGAAAGAAATAATAAAAGAGGCCCTTGATGTCAAAAGTTTTGGAAACATATTATTGAACTACTTTAGTTTCATTTTCAAGGAACATTATAATTTCTCTGGATACTGGAAATATTTCAATTTAGTTAAGTCCTCACCAAAATATATATTTAAAGTATGATAAAAAAGAAGTATTATAACAAAATGCACATAAAAATAGATAGCCTTATACAAGGGATGTAATAAGGGATGGCATTTACATAGCATTTAGAAGAGTGAGTAATTATATGGGTTAATATCAAGGAATTCACTGTAATTGGACAATATACACATGACTGACATATAATTTCACATTCCCCTGAGACACTGTCCATCTCAGAAAGGCAAAAGAGCTTACTCAAAGACACAAAATTGGGGAAGTGCATGTTGAACTTATTGAGATAATGCAGTAAAATGTGAAATTAAGGAAAAAAGCATTGGAAATTTACATCAATAATTTGCAATGAGACCACATTTTGAATATCCATTGCATGGTGTCTGATAACTACTCAATACCTGATACCAAGTTTAATTATTAAAAAATGCAGAATATTCAAAATGATAATTATGGTTGACCCTGAAGTTTATTGCATTGACAACTGTTTTTTAACAAGTTATCTTCTGTCTCATCTTCTATCCAACATGGGATATGAACTCGCAAAACCATGGTGTGATTCAAATATCCTGTGGAAACATGCCATGACAGGTGAGTGAACACAGCCACAGGAGACATCATCCCTGTAATATCATATCTGTGACTGCCAGTCATTATCAGACATTATCAAATTGTCACCAATGATTAAAGTGACTCAGTCATAAAAGCAAAACACAAAGGAAACAATGATGGTGAGGCTTTTTTTGTTTTTTGTATTTTTGTTGTTGTTAAGTCTTTATTATTTGTTTGCTTGTACTGAAAGTCTCACAGCAAGAGGACCAGAAGCACAGGCATACAGTCTCCCATCTCCATTCCTGCTTTTGGGTATTAGTGAGGACCTTCTGTCATAGCAGCTTCGACCCTCTTGTGACATGACAAAAGAATCACTAGCACACTGAGAGCTACAGGATAGAAAAAAGGAAATCCCAGTTTCTAGATGAGCCTCTGAACAACCCTTGAACATATTCTTCGTTATTTTATTGCATATGATATTAGAAAGAAACTTTTTTTAAAACATCAGAAATTTATTCGTTGCTCAAAACATTACATTGATTTTGACATATTGTGTATCATACATTTGATTCAAATGGGGTATGAATTCTTATTATTCCCACGTGTACAGATTGCAGGATCAAATTGGTTATACAGCCAGGTTTATACATACTGTCATACTAGTGTCTGTTATATTCTGCTGCCCTTCCTATCCCCTTCCTATCCCCCTTCTCTCCTCTCCCCTCCCCTCCCCTCACCTCTCCCTACCCCATCAACCATAACTCATTTCTCTCTCTTTTTTCCCCCTTCCCCTCACATCCTCTTATATGTATTTTTGTATAACAATGTACGTCTCCTTCCATCTTCCGTGTAATTCCCCTTCTCTCTCTCATTCCTTCACACCTCTCGTCCCTGTTTGCTGGTAATCTTCTTCTCATGCTCTTCCTCCCTGCTCTGTTTTGAGTCTCCCCCCTTATATCAAAGAAGATATTTGGCATTTGTTTTTTAGGGATTTGCTAACTTCACTTAGCATAATCTGCTCTAATGCCATCCATTTCCCTGCAAGTGTCATGATCTTGTTATTTTTTAGTGCTGAGTAATATTCCATTGTGTATAAATGCCGCATTTTTTTTTATCCATTCGTCTATTGAAGGGCATCTAGGTTAGTTCCACAGTCTAGGTATTGTGAATTGTGCTGCTATGAACATTGATGTATCTGTATCCCTGTAGTATGCTCTTTTTAGGTCTTTTGGGAATAGGCCGAGAAGGGGTATAGCTGGGTTGAATGGTGGTTCCATTCCCAGCTTTCCAAGGAATCTCCATACTGATTTCCAAATTGGCCGCACCAATTTGCAGTCCCACCAGCAATGTACAAGTGTACCCTTTTCCCCACATCCTCACCAGCACTTGTTGTTGTTTGACTTCATAATGGTTGCCATTCTTACTGGGGTGAGATGGTACCTTAGAGTGGTTTTAATTTGCATTTCTCTGATTGCTAGAGATGATGAGCATTTTTTCATATATTTGTTGATTGATTGTATATCTAGAAAGAAACTTTTATTCAGTGCATAATATACAGGAAGTGAAACCAAGGTTTTTTATGTATGTAGCTCTGATACTTCCTGTGTAACCTTAGGCAAGTTACTCAACTACTCTGCCCTTTTGAGGAAATAGTTACTCTAGCTGATCTGTGTTACTCCGTTCTTGTTTATTTTCACCATCACGCTGGCCTTTAGTCAAACCCTGAAAACTAAACTACTGAAATGTTTTCATAGTTACCTGTAATGATGCTTTTCTAACTAGAAGCAGTGAACCAAGATAAACTATGTTATGAGGTTTAAAGCAAAACTCAAAATTCGCTATGTACACCTGCTACACAGCTTGGGGTTTGCACCAAGGCTGATCTTTGATTCTGAGACTTATGTGGATCCTCCTGGGCAAAGACATCTTATTCATCTCCTTGTATACTGTGTATCTGGAGAGAAAGATGTGCCCATGGGATCTCTATACAGGAAGACAAGAAAGTATGCTTTTGACCTCTCTTGTATTTGCATAGAAATATGTTCACCTAAACTGGGCATGGTGGTGCAGGAGGATCACGAGTTCAAAGCCAGCTTCAGCAATATCAAAGCGCTAAGCAGCTCAGTGAGACTTTGTCTCTAAATAAAATAAAAAATAGGGCTGGGGATGTGGCTTAGTGGTCAAATGCCTCTGTGTTCAATCCCTGGTACCACCCCCCCAAAAAAAAGCTAGATCAGAAATATGTTCACCCTGACTTTCCTACACTGTACTCTTTCCTATAATACATTTTAACAATGAATGTAATTTTATGCTGAGATGGGTGAATCTTTCCAGTGAGTGGATAAACTTGTGGATAATTGAGAGCTATCTAGAAATAAAGCTAATGTCAGTATCTACCTCACAGATTTATTTTGAAGAATAAAACAATTGAATATTCAAAATACTAATTAAAAATCTTTCTAGTGAATAAAATAAATATGTGGGTTATCTTTTACTTTTAAAAAAGAATAATACCCTTTAAAGTGGGTTTTGGTGTCTCTTCACTCAAACAGAAAGCACTTTCCTGTTTAAGGCTTCCTATTGAGAAAAAAAAAATTAATAAAACCTGAGATTTCTAGATGATTGGTCTAAAAAGGGGTCTATTAGTGAAAGGGGTCTATTAATAAGTGTGAATACGAAGGAATAGAGCTTCATGTGTGCTTATAATTGAATTTATGTCAAACCTAATTTTTTTAGTGTGCATTCATTATTGCTTGACAGTATAGAAAATGGTTCTGTTATATGCTCTTTTACGCGGAAACACATTGCAACATTAACATTAAGAAATTCTGGGTTTCCCCTTATAGTAGTTAGAATATAACAGTGCATTGTTAATCTTTTCATTAAAGAAAGCAAAAAATTACACTCCCCTCTAATGAAGTGAGCAGGTTTATCTCCTACCCTAACTACCAAATGTGACTGTGGCAGTGCTGACAGGAGCTGGCTCAATGAAATGAAAACACCATCTGGGCTGAGAAGACGCGTACCTGTTTGTATGATTTTCTTCTCAACAGCCCCTTGTTTACAGTGTAAGTGAATTTTATATCGATATAAAGTGTGAGTTTACTGCTGCAGAAGTCCGTAATGTGGGGAATAGACACATTGAAAAGCCTGTGATTGATTGGCCTTGTAAAAAGCAGAAACACAGCATGCATCAGTGAATATGTTGAAAAGCACAGAGGGTTGGAGGCATATTTACATTCACTAGAGGTTGAATCTTGTATTGTGTATTGTGGGGGCCCAAAATAATTAGAAAAAAATTAATGCTAAACTGCCAATATCTAATAGCTAATGTTTATAATGAGCATTTGGTTTTAATTTTCCTGATATGATATGAAACATTATAAACATTAATGTAATAGAGCTTTATAATACTGTGAAAGAAAGCAATATTTGCACATTGTCTTACTGTGTATTTTACACTGTAGACTTTCATTAAAGGGAGGTTAAGAGTATTAATATTGAGTGGAATTTTACTAAATACCATGTACTGCACATTGGACTGGGTTTTCTTTATGATGACCTGATAATGATTATAAAAGAAAAAATGAGAAGCTCATACTCAGATGAGATAATGGTAGGCATTTACATATGTTTAGTTTGTGATTGCATCACTTAATACAGTGGTCATGGGAATCAGAGAGAACCATGTTCTAAGCTTCCTGTCGTCCCTCTCAATTCTAAACCCCATTGCTTCCCTACTTTATTCCAAGTCCGAGAGTCCTCAGCTGCTTCCTTAGAGTCATCTCCAGATCCACCTTGGAATCTCATTCCCCCTTTCATCCTTCCAATACCTTAGTACCCAGTTTCCAATATGAAAACCCTCCTCTTGAATTTGTCATGTGATTTTTATTTTCCAGACTGGACCCTGTTTGTTATAGTCACATATGATTGAAATTATTTATTCCATCTTCAACTGCAATTCAATTCCATTGAGCAAATATTGTCAGAGAACAAGCTGTCAGGCACTTTGACAAAAGTAGAAGAAACCACAGGCTTCAGGTTGAACAAACTGACAGCAGGTTCTTGGGTAGCCAGTGACATTTATCTGCCTCTGTGTCCCTTTCAAGTCACACTGCTGAATCATCAACACCCATTGCAGTTCTCCATGCATTTTTGAGAGCCTGAGACACTATTGCTGAATCTTTTCACCCAATGAGTGTTTTAACCTGGTTTCCTCTAATCTTACAATGTAAGTTTGTTCTTTATTTTTTGATAATATGTATGTGCTTTTCCCCTCAAATATTTAGGAAACATGTTGAAGCTATTTTAGTTAAAAGATTGCTCATCCAGAAAACCAAAGTAATAAACGTAAATATTAGGAGGATATTAAGCAGTCTTTCCGGGACATGATTTGAGTGAATATATGTGTAATATTACTAGTTTAAAACTACTGTCCCAACTTAGCATTTATTAAGATATTTTCCCATTATTAGTCATAATGCATTATTTTTTTTCTTTCAACCATGGTCTTTTCTATTAGTGAGGTACAATAAAGGTTTCTTAATTTAACATATATTCAAATCTGAGAAATGGCAAACAATTAGCCACCTCTTTTTTTTCTGCCTTTCGACAAGCATAGAGCTACTTACAATAGCTTTCCAAGTTCAACTTTCTGAAGAATAAATTGTTTTGGACCTGAAGGACTACGTAGAGTTGTTTCCAGTCCTAGATGATTGTGGGAGAAGTTAAAGGTTACAGCAACTTGTATAAATCCCTGGTTAGCCCACCAATGCTTCCAGGAAGCTAGTTGTCACGTTCCATAAGAAATGTGATCAATTACAGGTTAGTTGTGCATAAAATATATGCAGGAAATAAACTGAGAGCTGTCTCTTGCTACAGTGATTATGCGAACTTTTGGTAGAAATACTATTTTTTGAAATACTTTTATGATAGTATCTTTTTTGTAGCCATAACTTCAAAAATGGGAAAGTCAAATTAAACAAATTTCAATATCAAATTCAAATATTCAGAAAGTGTGCTGATGAATCATAAATTGAACTTAATAATATTTACTATTCTAGATGAGCATGGCTGATCTCATTTGTCCATGAAAGCAGATGTCAAAAGTCTTCTGAAAAGCATCACCCTTTATAAGTTTGCAATTACATTAAGACAATATAACATAGAAGTGCAGAAGGTTTGACTATATTATGTCTCTGTGAAACATTACTTTTCACTTAAATATTAAATAAATCTTATAAATAAATTCACTTATTTGATTTCATGTTCTCTTGTGTATATAGAAACACTGTAGGGTGAGAATGTAGCTAAGAAAGAAACAGGAAAAAAAATGAAAGGGAGAAAGACTAATTATTTTGTGCTCCATTAACTGAGGTCTTCATATAGAGTTGAACAATATCTTACTTTTCCTCAAAAGGAAGTGGTTGGGTTTTTTTTTTTTTCAAATAATGTTTTATTCTGAAGAATAACCTACAGGATAGAAAAATCTCTGAGTACAAGTGTAAGGGTAAAATGGGTTAAGAAAATACAAAGATAGACTAGATTAGTATTCCAAGATATGCCTCTCCGCACTGAGAAGAATCTTTAGTTTCTCTGTCATTCCTTCCGTCTCATTATCCTGCCTTCTTATTGACTGCTAAAGCCTCTCTGTGTCCTCTTCATTTCAACATTCACTGGTTGCAACTTCTCCTATCTTTTGGGTGAGCTTTTATAATCTTAGAAACATGCATATACTATTAAGAAACTGGACAAAAAAATGTAAAAAAAAAACAAAAAAAAACTTATGAACCCAATGCTTAGAGCTGTACCTGGTCAATAATAGGTGTGGAAAAAAATATTCATTGAATAAATAAATGGGAAAGACAGAATGTTGGGGAGATGAGACTTGAGAAGAATGTGCAATAAAGATGAAGCACTGTAGAAAGCACGGTAATAGAATCATGAGCCTAGGAGCTCAGGGAGATTGTAAATCAATGGGAGAAAATTTTGATTCACGCTAATTTTGATCTACATGAAACACTTTAGGACCACAATAATTATAAATAATTGTTCTCATAAAACAGAAAATGAGGACCAAGTTCTATATGACAAAACCTGAAATATTGCTCATATAAATAATTATTTGCTTCCAGTTTCATCTATTTTCACACAAGGACAATGCAGTTGCTTATTCTGCCTCAGTCTATTGAGAATGCTCCTGCTGAAGCTAGGGAAAATAATCTCCTGATGCAGCTTCGAAAGCTCTGATAATGTTGCACCGCATACTAAATCTCACCTCTTATCTTCCATGTTCTAATTAACAATCCATTATTACTACATATGGCTTTTAATTTTTATGGTCACGCATTATGTTTATTTTTTTCATTGTTAAAAGTGTTAGCAGTGTAAGCTCTTTTGAGAGAGGCAATTCATTTAAGTGAACATACACATTCTTGCTCTCTACAATCTCACACCATAAATTCTGATTCCCTTAGCCTCCCTGCATGTCTTTGGAACTTACAGCAATATAAAATCACAACCACTGTATCTGCTGGCAAGAATTAATAGAGTTGCCAATTTCTCTTGATGGCAAATGAAGCAATGCACAATTCTATTAACGGTTGTGAAGCGATCTAGGGGTCAACCATTTCCATAAAATTTTTTCTGACCTCTCTGTTGTGTGAATAATATCCCCCCCAAATTCCCATTTCCTCATTTTTTCTTTTGTCTCTGATAACAATCATTGTGTGTTACTTTTTAGAAATTATGAATGCTGTTCAATAATTTTAATGTAGTACAGAACACATATAAGTCCTTTTATTTTTAATTCAGTGAAAAATTCATGCCTCTAGGACTGAAACTAGATTTATATATTTATTTTCCTCTCTTGCAACATCTATCAAAATAACATTTTCACATTAGCTGCTGAATCTTTCTGGAAACAATAAATAAGTGGGTAAATCTATATTTAGGAAAGGTATCTCTTTTTTAAGAGCGTCTTTAATCCTTAAGAATTATATCAGGTTAGACCTTTTTTTATGGGGACATTTATTCTTTCATTTAGCAAATGTGTTCCCAGTGTCTAGTATGTACAAAGTCTGTGTCATTAACTGTGAAAATAATGAAGAATAACATAAATATTCACTTCCTGCAGAAACTGTGACTTCTTCCTGGGTCTGTTTAAATAGTTCTGTGAAGGCTTTTGTTTTTCAAATGTATTTATTGTTTTTAAAATTGACAGAAAAAGTTGTAAATTTTGTATACAACAAGATAGCATGAAGCATGCATACACTGTGGAATGGTTAAATCCAGCTTCTTGGCAATGCTTTGCCTCACAGTCATTGCTTTTGTGATGAGAACCTTTTTTTCAAGAACACATGTCATTTACTAAAGTCACCATGCCATATATTATGACACTTTTGAACTTATTACTCCTATTTAATTGTAAATGCATATCTTTTGACCAACCTCTCTCCAACCCTTCACCCCAACCACCCCAGCTTCTGATAATCACCACTCTCATGTAGCATTTTCTTCTGTGTCTGCCTTATTTCACTTAAACCTAATTATTTACAGGTTCACTTATACTGTCAAAAATGACTGTGGAGATTTTTACAGCATGCCACTGAATTAGGAAATACATGGATCATGGTGATGGGATAAATTATTTTTACTAATCTTCCTGTATCGGGGTATAACAAGGTCTTTTACAGCTCTGTGGCATATTTTGCAAGTTGTCTCACTTAATGCTAATTTCAAATTCTTCCTCTTTTCTTTCTCACATAATTTTTCAGCTTCCCTTTTGCATTTGTATCTGAGGGTATAAATATGATACAATACTGACCTGGCTCTCCAGTTCTAAGCCTCACAGCAGGCCTTTTGGACCCTGTCAAGAAGTGGTAGCAGAGCAGTGGAGTAGCGGAATGGTGGCCCGGGTGGGTGACAGCAAGCAAGGCCTGTGTCTCCCTGGAGGTGAAGTGGACCTGAGATGCAGTGAGCCAAGTTTAACTGACCTGTCACCCGTCAGCAGCCAGGCCTGGGCACTGAAGAGAAGCCTTCTGCAGGAGCACAATCCATAAAGTGCTGCAGCCCAGAAACTGTAAGCATAGATCACCTGAGCACCTCAATCTCCTGCTTCCTCACCTGCCATGAGAAAATGGAAGGGGCAGACCAAGTGAAACTGGGACTCAAGAGTTGACCAATACCATTAGTATGTTTCCAAATCCTAATTTGCATAAATTTGAATCAATAGTGTTAGTACTTTTCCAAAACCTAATTGGCATAAGGTTGAGTCAATAGTATTGGTGCTTATTTCAAACTCTAATTAGCATGAGTTCAGACCGATAGCAGAGACCCAAGTGCTTTGTATATCCCTACATTAGAACATGCGGATGGAGCAAACCTGCTATAGGGTCCCCTGTTGTACAACAGTTCTAATCCTGTTTCTATTTTTCAATAAATTCTGCTCTTACAATCACTCATCCTTGTCTGATGATTTTATTCTTTTTAATTCACAAGACAAAAAGAGGAGATTGATGTTGAGTTTTGGGGGTCTGCTGCAACACTGGAGGTTATAGCCCACCATTAAGAGCTGCAACACTTCCCCCACACTGCAGAGGTCTGCAAACTTATGCAAACCCTACCCACCAGCAGACATGGATAAACTCCAGTCTCACCTGCCAACAGAAGCAGAAAATTGAGTTTTGTCTCAAAACTTTGGTTTCAATATTGAGGAATGGAATACAAATTAAAATATTTTTGATGAGTTCTGGGAAAAGCTTTATATTCCAACAAAAGACAAAGAGGCAGCTGTTTGTTTTTCTTGTCATAAAATGGAGTATGGTATAAACATGTTTGTTCTTCCCAACTTCATGTATAGATTCAATGAAAACCCAAAGGAAATCATTGTGTTGATATTGTCAAACGGATTACAAAGTTTATTTGAAATTTGAAACATCCAGAATAGTCAACATGCTATTAAAGATCAAAGTTGGAGAACGGACATTATGTGACTCCAAAGCTTATTATAAAGCTACAGTGATCAAGACTGTATAACTGTCAAAAATCACAAAATTAAGTCAGTGGAACTGAATTGAGTATCCAGAAGGAGAGCCCAGTATATAGAGTTAACTGATCTTGGACAAAGGAGCAAAAGAAACACAATGGACCACAGATAGTTTTTCCAACAAATGGTACTAGAACAGTTAGACGTCCACATGTTTTATAAAAAACGAGTTTAGACATGGACTTCACACCATTCACAAATAATAACTCAAAATGGATCACAGGTCTACATTCAAAAATGTGAAACTACAAAACTCCTAGAAAAAAATAATATGAAAGAAAAAATATACGACTTTCAGTTTAGAAATGACTTTTTAGATACAATACCAAAACATGCTCCATGAAAGAAAGAACTGATAAGCTGGACTTAATTAAAATTTAATTTTTTCTACTCCATAGAGACATCTTTAAGAGGATGAAGATAAGCCACAGATTGCAAGACAATAGTTACTAAAGATAAATCAGATAAAAAGTTGTTATTCAAAAATTACAAAGAACTGTTAAAACTCAACAAGAAAACAACTCAAAAATATACCAAAAACATTAACACATACCTCACAAAAGAAAGTAAGCAGATGTCAGATAACCACCTTATCTGTAATCAGGGTCATACTACAGTGTTACCGTTCACAACAACAGGGAGATACCACTACTCACCTGTGGAGTGGCCAAAATCTAGAACAGACAGGCCAAATCCTGGTGGCAATATGCAGCAGTAGGAACTCATTCATTGTTTATGGAATCACAAAATGGTATAGACATTTTGAAAGAAGTTTGGCAGTTTCTTGGAAAATGAAACAATGAAGTTTTATCATACTGTGTGACTTAGTGTGTTAGCTTTTCATCATTGTGACCAAAATAGTTGACGAGAACAACTTAGAGGAGGAAAGAATTATTTTGGTCCGTAGTTTCAGAGATTTACTCTATGGCTGGCTGGCTGCAAGGCAGAAACAACACATTGGATAGACATGGCTGAGGAAAGTGCTTCAGGTCATGACTGCAGGGAAGGAGAGACAGAAGAAAGGAGGAGGAGGAAGAGAAGCAGGAGGAGATGAAGCAGCAGCCAGGGAGAACTTAATCACAACCCCAGTGACCTGCTTCCTCCCACTAGGTCCCACCTACCAGGAGACCATTCAAATATCAGTGCATTAAACCATCAAATTAATTAATTAACTGATAAGATCAGAGTTCCCATAATCCAATAACTTTCTAAAAGTCACATATCTAAACCTTGAACACTGGGAACCATGTTTTTAGGGGACACTCCAGATTCAGACTGTAATACCTAGGAATTATGTCCCTTTGATTGTTGTTTTTTGTTGGTTTGTTTTGCTTTTGTTTGTTTGCTGCTGTTATGCATATGTGTATGTGTGTGGTGCTGAGAATTGAACCCAAGGACCCATGCATGCTGGGAGGAGCCCTCTACCACTGAGCCATATCCCCAGCACCCCTTGGTATTTTAATGAAAAGATATGTCCACCCATAAATCTGCACATGGGCATTTATAGCAGCTTTCTACATACTTCCCAACCCTTGGAAGCAGCCAAGATGTCTTTAGTAGGTGAATAAATAAACAAACCATGGTATATCCAGGCAATGTACTATTATTAAGCACTAAAAAAGAAATGGTGTTAGTTTGTTCTTCTTTTTCTAGAACCTTGAGATGTAATGTTATATTATTTATTTGGTGACTTTCTATTCTTTTAATGAATGAGCTCAATGCTATGAACTTGGAACTGCTTTCATGGTCTCAGAGATTTTGATATGTTGTATCACTATTCTCATTTAACTCTAAGTTTGTTTCAAATTTTACTCCTGAGTCCTTCTGCTATCCATTCATGGTTTAACAGCATATTATTTAGTCTCCAGGTGTTAGAATGGCTTCTATGTTTATTTTATCATTGATTTCTAATTTCATTCCCTTATGATCTGATAGATTGCAAGTATTAGCTCTATTCCTTTGTATTTGCTAACAGTTGCTTTGTGGCCTAAAATGTGGTCTGTTTTAGAAAATGATCCATGCACTGCTAAGGAGAAAGTGCACTCAGTCATTGATGGATGAAATATTCTATATATGTCTATTAAGTCTAAGTTATTAATTTCATTCTTAGTTGTATAACTTCTCTATGTAGTTTTTGTCTGGAAGATCTGTCCAGGGATGAGAAAGATGTATTAAAGTCAACCTGTATTATTGGGTTGTGGTCTATTTGATTCTTGAAATTGAGAAGAGTTTGTTTGATATATGTAGATGCTCATTATTAGGGACATAAATATTTATTATTGCTATTTCTTGTTGTTCTATAATTCCCTTAAGCAGTATGCAATGACTTTTGTCCCTTCCGATCAACTTTGGCTTGAAGTCTACTTTGTCTGATATGATGACAGAAACCCCTACTTGTTTATCAGATCCATGTGAATAACATGTTTTTCTTTTCCCCATCCTTTTACCTTCAGTCTGTGGATGATTTTGTTTATGAGGTGAGTCTCTTAGAGAGAGCATATTGTTGGGTCTTGTTTTTAATCCAATATGCCAGCCTATGTGTTTTTATTTATGATATTAAGCCAATTACTTTCAATGTTATTATTGAGAAATGATTTTATTCACTATCATTTTGATTTATTTTTGTTTTTAATTTGTATCAATTTCTCCTTTGATTAGCTATTCTTCTAGTGTAGTTCCTCCCTCTATTGGTTTTCAATTTTATTCTTCATTTCTTTTTCATGAAATATTTTATTGAATATGTTTCATAGGGCAGGCTTCCTAGTTGTGAATTCTTTTAATTTTTGTTCATCATGGAAGGTTTTTATTTTATCTTCAAATTTGAAGCTTAATTTTCCTGGGAATAATATTCTTGGTTGGCATCTATTCTATTTCAGAGTTCAGTATATATTATTCCAAGATCTCCTAGCTTTTAAGGTGTGTGTTGAGAAATCAGCTGAAATACAAATTGGCTTACCTCTAAATGCACCTGTCATTTTTCCTCTAGCAGCCTATAAAACCTATCTTTACTTTGTATGTTAGTCATCTTCATAATAAAGTGCCTTGGTGTGGGTCTATTGTAATTTTTTTCAACATCTCTAGAAGTTACAGAAATGCAAATTAAAACTATACTGAGATTTCCTCTCATTTTAGTCAGAATGGCAACTATCAAGAATACAAGTAACAAAATATGTTGGTGAGGATGTGGGGGAGATGGTTCGTTTATACATTGCTGGTGGGACTATAAATTGGTGCAACCACTCTTGAAAGCAGAATGCAGATTCTTCAGAAAACTTGGAATACAACAACCATTTGATTCAGTTATCCCACTCCTTGGTATATACCCAAATGACTTAAAATTAGCATACTACAGTGACACAGCCACATCAATATTTATAGCAACTGAATTCATAATAGCTAAACTATGGAACCAACCTATATGCCCCTCAACAGATAAATGGATAAATAAAATGTGGTATATATACACAGTGGAATATTACTCAGCCATAAAAAAGAATGAAATTATGGAATTTGCCACTAAATAGTTGGATCTGGAGATTGTCATGCTAAGTGAAATAAGCCAATCCCCCAAAATCAAACCTTGAATGATCTTTCTGATGTGGATGCTAACACACAACAAGAGGTGAGAAGGGGAATAATAGAAATTCAATGGATTAAACAAAGGGAAATGAAGGGAAGGGAGGGGGAAAGAATAGGTAAGACAGTGGAATGAATCTGATGTAACTTTCCTATGTATACATATGAATAGACAACAGTGAATCTCCACATCATGTAGAACCACAAGACTGGGAACCTAATTAGAGTAAGATATACTCCATGTTGGTATAAATATGTCAAAATAGACTCTACTATCATGTATAACTAAAAAGAACAAATATTTTTAAAAAGGAATGTACTACCAATCCATAAAACAACATAGAGGAAGTTTAAATGTGTGAAACAAAACAATCTAAAAAGGCTACTCATTGTTTGATGTCAACTAAATGACCTTGTAGAAGTAACAAAATTATAGACACTGCAAAATAATCAGTGGTTGCTGCTAGGGCCTGGGAGAGGGAGGAATGTGTAGATGGACACAGAGGATTTTTAGAGCAATGCACCCCTTCTATGTGATACCATAATGGTGAAAGAATGTCATTATGCATTTGTCAAAACACAAAGCATGCACTCCATCAGGAGAGATCCCTTTTATAAATGGTAGACTCTGGCTGATATGAAGCACACGTGAAGTTTCATCAATGTTAACAAATGTGCCACTCTAGTGAGGGATGTTGAAACTATGGGGGATGTGTATGGGAACAGGGAGAATATGATGAATCTGTCTACCTTCTGCTGAATTTTGCTGTGAACCTAAACGACTCTAAAATCTAAAGTCAATTCAAAATAGAAATTGGATACAAAGAATGAAAACACGAGAAATTCTTGTGACAATAACAGTCATCGGATGGAATAAAAATCCAGAAAGAGCCATACCGCCAGCATCACTCAACAGCAGATCAAACACCAACTGCCTCCTTCATACTTCTTATTACAAACAGATAATCCAATTTATTGAAAACATGAAGGTTAGTTTTTCTAGTTACTTACAGCGGAGCACATCCCTGATGCTTCATAGTATAACTGAGGCTAACTCTTGCTACGTATTTGTTCCTCTTATCTATTTCATGCAGTGTTTCACCACTGAGGAGAAATCACTAGTTCTTTTCCTCAGAAACAGCCAATTTTGTATTCTGTTATAAAATTCATAGAAAGAAATCAAGTTTGAAATTTTAAATTTATCAGAAATGATTTCAGTCAGAAACATGTCAGTTGCAGACACCATTTTATAAATAAACAGACCATACTTTAATTTTATATATTGAACAGGGCAAGAATTTTTTTTTTCCTCCTGGAGAAGAACTCTTATTGAAAAATGACAGGAGGTCCAAATGCAGCGTGGCTGGCAATATTTTTCTCTTCCTCTGTAAGCCAAAACGTGTGGAGGTGGAAGCCAGTGTGTCTCCCATGCTGAGAAGCTGAGACTGGATAGCTGGCGAGAGCCGAGCACATTCAAACAGAATAAAAATGCTATGTCACCAAAAGATTCCCAAATAAAACCTTAGCAGAGAAAGTGTGCAACTGTCCCAGCAGCTTTCAGTGCTTCTGTGGACATATTGGAAAACAAGGTGTTAAATTTTATTCTCAATGGAACAATACAGAGGAAAGAGGAGAAAGATTAATGGCTGCTAAAGAATGACCACTGAAATAGTAACAAGAGGCTAAGCTCTTTTTTATTATTTAAATTAATTTAAAGGAGGATGATATATAAATATGTAACTATGCTAATAATATTATTGACTTTAAATCTAGTAGAAATTTGATGATATACTGAATGGAAATGGATCAGCTAACTTATTCCAATGGTGACTAAGCAATATGTATGACTTCAATATAAAAATAAGAAATCCCCATCAGATGTAGACATTCTTTATTTTCAAAATTTAACATACACTCTACAGTTTTGTTCTCATCCCTATGTGAATAGCCTTATTAGCAAATTATTATTAAGTCTTGCAAATTATCCAACCAGTTTTCATTAAAAGAATTTTTTTTCTTTATTCTAGAAACCAGTTCACGTAAACTTTAATTAAAGTGTGTAATTGCAATAATAAGTGTTACTAGAATAAATAGTTTGGCATGAAATAGATAAATTCTTACCAAGTAAGTAACTGAACCAGTGAGACATTGAGTATTTGGGCATATTAGTAGGCTGATCACATAAATCATTGTAAAAACTGGAAAATTTTCAGAGTGAAGGGAGTGTTCATTGGATAGAGCACTAGGAAGCAGGCAGAAACCACCTTGCCTTTGTCCCAGGAAAACCTGGGGGTCTGTTCATGCTATTAAGTCTGAGAATTCAGTATATGATGAGCATCTGTTAATCTGTAATAAGAAAAAGAGTTTTAGGATCTGTTACCAGAATTAGGAAACACAGACAAAAATGTATTTCATTGCCTGGTGTTGTTATTTAATTTCCTATTCATAGAAAAATGTAATTGACAGGATTACCTACTGCATTAATGTTAGTGGACTATGTTCACTTGCAAAGAATTTATGTTAGACCAAAAAAAAAAAAAAACAGTCATTTGAATTAGATCCCTCTATTTACTTAATGAGAGCAACATAAGGAACATAGAAAGGGTAACATCAAATTCACACTCCTAAAATGCTGTGGAATCCTACAAAGATTTTTGCCAAGTCTCTAGCAGAACAGAGTTGACATACACTGATAATGTTATCTCACGAGTCTCATTCTATTCAGAAGCAGGGTCTCTATCCTAATGCAATGCTCATTTCTTTAAAAGACCAGCATAGCCATGTTCCTGAAGGTTACCCACAACAGGTGATGAAGTGGACACAATGTGGCTACCAGAGGTGCTGGAGTCCATCAACAGGTTATGAAACAAATTTAGTTGCTGCTGAACAGAAGCACCTTCCTTATGAGTGATTCAAATCAATTTCCCTAGTTTGTCATTTTCATCTACTCTCAAACTTTCTCATTTCAACATTGCGCTATTGTAGCTGTTAAGGTTGATGGGTTACAAAATGTAAACTGCACTATATCAGATATTGCTTTTATGTTCCTTTTTGGTTCTGGCTCAAATAGTGAAGGATATGAAATGCATGGAAAATGGGTAAGAGTTTCATAAAAATAAGGGAAATTAAAAGCAAACCTAGTTGTCAAATTCCATCTCCCTGGAGGAGGGATTTTCTCCTTAAAGTATGTGCTTTAGTCCCTCCTTCATGGAAGTTAGAAGCAAAAATATTTAAAATTTCAGAAATGCACATTCCAAAGTCGTCTTTATGTTTTCCTTCCTTTCATATTAAAAAAATGTTATGTGCATTTTCCTGCAGAAAGCAAGCTTTGCAATTTTTGTTAACCTATTTCTGTCTCAGTCTTTCATTTATTCTGTGACAGATATTTCAAAGGAATCATTTTATTTTCAATTAAAATCCAATTTTAAAAGGAGTTTCTGTGTTTTAATGATTTCAATTTTTTCCCATAATTTTTCTCTAATACTGACCTTATAGTATCTAAGAAACATTTCAAATTTCTTCATGTAAACTTTGCATAGTAAAAATTACTAGACTCCTTCCTTATTGTAGAAACCTTCCCTAGAATGCATATTCATACAAGAAATAAAAATAGTTTTGTTATCATTACCAAAATCCTGTTAACAAATATAGTAACTAACATAAAAATTTTCTTTCCATACTTCTTTTCCTTAACATAATTTGATTATTTTTCTTCTCCTACTTATTATCAATTTTATATGACTGTACTTATTGTTTTCATTCAATTTTAGTTTTTTTCTAGCCTATGAACTTACTTAAATATGGAAAGTTTTAAATATTGAAACACTTAACACAATTCAAAAGTCAAAGTGATATAAAATGATACCTTCATAGGAATTTCATCCTTTCTCTGCCAATTCATCCTTTTCAGGGAATAATGTTATATTTACTTGAGGTTTATTCCTTCTCGGTTTCTTTTTTGCAACAACATCTCTTTTGTTACACAAAACAATTACATTCCATATACATTTTCATAAAATAATATTAGTAATGTGTCTCTAGCACTAGATGCAAAAGAATGACAGAAAAGAGGTTGATATAAGGCCATATGTTTTGAAGGAAAGAAAGGAGGACACTTATAACACTTGAAATAGATGGTTGCATGAATTTGTGATATTGATCTGGCTCATCTTTCACAAATCACTTAACACAGCCTGATGATAAAAATCTAGGCCAAGAAAAATGTCACATTCTAGTTCTCATTTAAGTAGTTTAGTAAAAAATAACTTTCAACATACATTTCCAGGTATTTTAATTGATGCAAATATTCTAAGTTATCTGATTAGATTCAATAGTCTGAACAATTAAATAAGCCCCTTTTGTTTTGCACACTCAAATGCAACTGTGTTTACAAATCTACCATGGGCCGAGATTTTTGTCCTTAAGCTTTAAAACAATCCTGCATTTTTCCTCTTTAAGAAAAGTAAATTTTATTCTAACCTTGTTAGCAGCAGAGACAGGTTTAAGACCTTGATCTTTAATAGAAATTATCTTCCTACCAAGTGAATGTAGCCATCTTTATTATTTGAATATTCTTATAGGTTTATAAAAATATTTTTCTCACTTTCATAAATGCACATTTAAGGCATTTCCTCTTTTTCATCTTATTCTCCCTATCCCCTAATTTTTTCTCCAAAATAACTGTACATTTCTAACTGAACTGTTGGAAAGTGACTGTTGTATGTTGAATTAGATACCTTCAAAAGAGATGTTGAAGTCCTTACCCCAAGAACCTATGAATGTAAACGTATTTGAAGATACGGACTCTGCAGACATAATCAAGTTAAAATGAGATCATACTAGATTAGGGTAAACCTGAAATGCAAAGACTGGTGCTTCATTAGTAGAGGCAAATTTACAAACCACGTGAACTTCCTGCAGGAAAACATCTATAGTCAAGATCAAAGCAGAATTAAATAGAAACAGCTACTTGCCAATGAATGTCAAGAATTGCCAGCAACCACCAGAAGTGTCCAGATCAAGGAAGTATTCTTCCCTGGGGCCTTCAGAGGCCTGTCCACACATGTCAGATTTCTACCCCCCAGAACTGTGAAAGAACAAATTTTTGTTTTTATGGAGCAGCCTAAGGAAACAAATACAGTGACAGCCCTTCTAGTTATGAGATTTCTCTTCTAACTCTAACATATCACTGTTTCTCACACATCAGCCAGTACTCTTTGTCTCTGCAATAAGAGCAATCCTTAACAAAAGCATTCCTCCCATAATTGTCAGATTTGCTGAACTCAGATGAGCAAAACAAGCAAGAGGTTAAATTTTCTCACAGCTTTCTTTTTTTTTTTTTTTAACCAAATCCATAATACTTGTCCCTACTCACTATATGAACTCTTATCAGATAAACCTTTCATTCTGAATTCACCCACTACTCTTTCTTCGCATTGGAACTCCCAGAGTTCACAATTGCCATCACAGAGCACAGGGCCTCTCAGACCCTGAGGGCCTCATTAAAGAGTGGCCCTCCCTTCCTCTGTCAGCATCCAAGAGTGTAATATTGACCCTGCAAGCAAAGTCAGTCCCACTCAACACTTTGCAAGAATCCTGAAGGACCTGAGCGAATGAAAAGTACCTTATTTTTTATTCCTCTTTTCACAATGTGAAAATACAATATGAAATGAATGACCCCCAATGAATAATTGGATTTATAAATAGCCAGTACAAATATTGTCTTATAAGGTACTGTATGTGTTTGGGAAAATAAATATAAATTTCTTAACCAAAGAAAAGCTGAAATTTATAGCACAAAGACATATGAAAGTGAATTAAGCTGACAGTATTACAGATACAGTATAGGTACTATTTGTCAGTGGCTAAATTATTTTTGCCTGGTACATTCCTTCAAACTTTGGACAATGGCAAATAGGTATAATGCATGACACACCCTAAGGGGTAAGCTATTTTCTCCTAAATTAATCACAACAAATGGAAACAATTGCAGACATTCTTCCTACACTGATTCAGGCATGGAACTAATATCATTGGTATTCGCCAAAACTACAAAATAACATGAATAAGAAAATGAATTATATCCTCTGCAGAAAGTGAGTATACTGCAGTCATATTTGCTGAACCACTTAGACTACCTCCTATGGTGTAATACCAATTCCTAGGGTAATTAAAAACTCGTTTATATTGTTGAGCTATGAATTCACCATCACTATGAATTCCACCAGCACTCTATATTTTTTCTATTTGTTTCTTGATTTTGTTTTAGACTGTACACCATCATTTGCATCTATGCTAGTTAATCTAGATTTCAAGTATATAACAGAAACTACTATTTTCAATGAATCTATCAAATACCATAATACATTGTAAACCAGCCAAAATAAAACTAATCAGAATCTGGAGATATGCAAAACAGAAGCATTACAAACATGAATTTTTCCAGGACACCTCAAGACTAACCCCTTATTATTAATCCAAACCTTCATTCATGGCAGTCTTTATCCCTGGGGCTTTTCTTACAACGATTTTAATGCATTAGTACTCTGAATCATGTCCTAAAAATTGTACTAATGTTCTGAAATTTCTCAATCACAAGTACATATTGTGACTAGAAACCTTTTAGCTATTCAACAGCACAACTAGCTCCGTGTTCCTGAAAATTTATGAATCAATTGACACTTTCCCAAATGCCTGAGCATATCATTGCGCTTTGAAAAAATGTTATCTTCTATGAGTAAATGAGGGAAAGAGAAGAAACTCTGTCTGAATTAAAGTCGCAAATTACTATTACTTAGAGAAAATAAGATTATTCTTCATTTAATAACACTTAGTGATAGGTTAATCGCTACCTAAACAAGTCCTAGGTAGGAGAGGTCCTTAGAGGTTTACCCTAATTTTTAAAAAAAATCACTTTTATTTAATATATTACTATGCAGAGTGATGTAAAGCTCAAATATTTCAATTGTAATACTGTATTTTAGGAATTTTTTTTTCTCTTTTTCTTTAAGTATTATATAGATAAGGGTTAGCTTGGTGTTCATAGAATGCACATTGAATCCTTATAATCACAGTTCCAATTAAAAAGAAGTTGAAGTCTGTTCAGCACACAGTCACTAGAGACAAAAATTTCAATAAATGCCAATGAGAATATATAGAAATCCAATAAATTAAGAATTACCTGAAGTTTTAGTAAATTAATCAAACATGTAATACAAATCAATTTTATTCAAATTTTAACAAAATCTTTGTGGAATTGTGAAAACTTAGCTCTTTCAAAACATGTCAGATAACCTCCAAATAAATTATAGTTATATGATAATTTTCTTAAAGTGAACTATAGAAAATATATCTCAGCTTTTTATTTCCTCAGCTGAGTTAAAGTGTGACAGCATCCACCCCATTTTAAATTATTGAACATCACCAACAGTTTCAATAGGATGGAAATGAGTTTACAAATTATATAATGACAGTTTGGTAAAGGAGAAGAAATCAGCATTCAATAAGATATGGGAAACAGAAGGTGAATCACTCAGAATCTTTCTACTCCTCTGAGATGACTGTATTGTAGAATGTTAAGGACAGTGTTTTTACAACATGAACTCAGATCAGGAAAGACCTCAAATAGAAAAAAAAAACCCTGGATTTTATCAGAAGACTGTGCAGGCTCAAAGGAATTTAAGGGAAGAGTAACAGAATCATCTTTGCATTTTAGAAGGAACATTATAAAAACTTTGTAAAAATGGGTTTGGGCGAGATTGGAAATGGAGAGAGAGAGTGTGTGCAAGTTTGGGTAGTTTTCTTTAGAAAACTATTTTTGTTCCTTGATGAAATGTGAATATAGAGTAATATGCTTGGCTGATTATATCCATATGAGAAGGTCTCATGGGTTGATTGAATATTTAAAAGCCTACATTTTAGCCCCAGAATTCTGAAGGTAATACAAAGATATACTCTGATCTCAGTTTCATCCCAATGTTTGTGATCCAAGAAACATGGGAGCAAGCAGGACACTACTATTCTCTATGACCTAAATAATATAGATTAATTATCATGTTATTAACTAAGAAGAAGCACTCAACGTAAATATATTGAGGCAACAAGCAAAATGCAATTAAAGAGATCCACAAGCTTCTGACTCTCAAGATTCTGAGATACCATGTGATAGACGTGCCAGTGACCACCTCTTGGTCCTTTATTGTGAGGTGTGATAGGACCCATAGTGAAGGCTAAAGAATAACCTGTTAAACTTTTGACAACCTCCCATACCAACACACATACACATACACACACACACAAAAAAATTCACTATTGAGTGCAGAAAAACAAATGACTATAAATTCAGGGTTAGGAGAAGAGTATTTATATACCCGAAAGGAATTAAAGTCATATGGTTTCATGCTGACAAAAAGTAACAAAATCAGGGACAAAGGTGTTTTCTGAGATGGCATATGTGCTTTTTAATATTATGCTCTTCACATATGACATTGCCTAAATTGCCTTCTGTTAATTTGTTCATTTTATCTGCTACTGTTCAATAGCTCTGATTATGAGAACAAATATGTGTACCCAGCAAACAGATGTCATAATTATGACAGATCTTTAGGATATAGCAAATTTATGATTTTTTGTGATAAATTAATACCCAAAGAAAAACTCTTATCCATTAGAAAAAAAGTCAACACTTCCTGCACCCTGCATGAAAGAAAGAAGGATATCAATAACCAGGTGTGAGATGCCTCTATGCTCCCCACTTTTGTCAAGGAGTCTTGTTGTGCCTCAGGCATAACATTTTTAAAGAGGGTTCAGTTGGCACTGAGGTCAGAAATGTAGCAGCTTGCAAAAATACTCAATATAATAGAAAATAGATTAAATACTATTTATCCTGCTCATTTGTTTCTTTATCTTATGAAAAAATAGCAAAACAAAGCTGTTTTCTGACATTATGTGGGAGTCTAAGGAATACTGTCCTGAATTTAACAGTATCTAGTTTAGGATGAATGACGACACCACCTCCAAATCTACATGTGGACATATTAACCCCCAGTATATTGAAATGTGAGTTTAACTGAAGACGTGGTCTTTACTGAAGTAATTAAGTTAAAATGAAGTTGTTAGGCTGGGCTGCAGACAGCAAAAATGATGTTCCTATAAAAAGGGGAAATTGAACCCAAAGAAAATGTGAGGATACACCCTTCCAGGGAGAAGACAGTCATCTACAAGCCAAAGGCAGAAGCCTGAAACACAACCTTCCTTCAAAGTCCTCAGAACAAATTGAGTCTTTTGATACCTTGATTTTGGAACTCTACCTCCAGAACTATAAGGATTTCTGTCATTTAAAGCACCCAATCTGGTACTGTTTTTAACAGTAATTCTAGAAAATCAACACAATATCATTATTTCTTTTGTTTTATAAGAAGACAGTAGCTCCTAGCCTTCAAGGGATTAAATTTAGTCTTACTTTACCATTTCCAGTGGATTCAATGAATTGCCAATGTCCTGAATACATTTATTTATTGTTCCTTCTCTCCTATTTTATGACACGGGCATTAGTAAAGAGCTTAGTCAAAGCAGACCTAAAGATGCTGTAGGAAGGCTAAAGTAGCAATGGGTAGGCAGTAGACCAAGAGGTCAGCCAGAATCAGGTTCAAAACAAAGAATGGAGTTCAAAGCCAGCCTCAGCAATGGCAAGGCACTGAGCAACTCAGTGAGATCCTGTCTCTAAATAAAATACAACATAGACCTGGGGATGCGGTTCAGTGTTCAAGTGCCCCTGAGTTCAATTCCCGGTATTAAAAACCAAAACCAAAATCAAAACAAAAAATTTTGGATTTTTCTTTGATAAAAATTGACCACTGATAACAGAGTGAAAAATCAATACATCAAGATTCACAGATATATAGATTGTTTACATGTAAATTGAATAAATGTAATGCCGTAGTCCGGCTGGGCTGCCCAAGTCCGGCTAGGCAAAATAACCGAGAGGTGACAAGCAACTTGAAGGTTGAAGCAGGAACTACTTTATTGTCAGTGAACTCAGCAGGAACTGAGAACTCAAAGTAGCAGGCACCCAGGGTAGCAGGAGCCACCACTCTGCCAGACTGTAGAGGTACATATACCCAACTAATTACACACAGCTTAACTTAACTGACATCATCTTGACACAGCAGTCAGTCATTAAGGAATCCTCATCATCTTAATGGCATACTCTTGGCATACTTCGAGGCGCCATCTTAACTTGGTTGTGGCCCTCATCATCTCCCCCTTTTGTTTTTAAACAATGAGTATATGGCTTAGGGACCGTGCCTGTCTTAGGTTGTCCAATACTACATATGGTCCTTACACGTCATTGGATGAGCTGACCTCAAGGCATCAGCCTCCTGTCTTAGGTTGGTACCATTGCAATTGGATCTTACCGGTCAATGTAAATTAACAATTTGTATTTTAAAAAATTTAATGGTGTAGGCATTACCAATCAAAACTGTACTAGTCATTTCAATGCTTCATATACATTTTGAGGATAGGAATACTGCTTGTTTTAGTCAGCTTTTTTGCTGCTGTGACTAAAGGAACCAATCAGCACAATTATAGAGGAGGATGAGCTTATTTGAGAGTTCGTGGTTTCAGAGGTCTTAATCCATAGAAAGCTAGCTCCATTCCTCAGGGCTCAAGGTGAGGCCGAAAATCATTGCAAGAGAACGTGGCAGAGGAAAGCAACTCACATCACAGTGATCAGGAAACAGAGAGAGACTTCATTCACCAGATATATCCCCCATAGCCATGTCCCCAGTGAACCACTTCCTCCAGCCACACCCCACCACTTCAGTTACCACTCAGTTAATCCCTATCAGGGGATTAGATCACTGATCAGGTTAAGACTCTTACAACCCAATCATTTCTCCTCTGAATCTTTTTGCATTATTTCATATGTAAACTTTTGGAGGACACCTCACATCCAAACCATAACACTGCTCTTGTGTTTAACCCACAGACTCAGGAGCCAAAGAGCCTGGAATTAAATCCTTTCCGATCCTAGAATATACACTATGTGATTTGGGGGAAGAGGAGGGAAAAAATGTCCACTTGTTAGCATAACTTTGTGTTTTAGTTTCCTCATCCATTAAGTAAGGGTAAAAATAGCACATTTTCAAGTAGATATGTATTGTGGAATTTTGAAGTAAAACTAATTAACAGATCAAAACCTGCTGGAAGCCATCTATGAATCACGCATAGACTAAGCAATGTTTGTGCCATTAGGCAGAGAAGTACCAGTAAGAACCCAGTGGTTCAAGAATGCCTGATTCATGTGGTGCCCTGCCTAGCACACCTCTCAAGTTCTAGCCAGAGATGGAAGTGGCTTGACAAAGTGCCAGTCAACTTGTTTACTGAAAGACCCCTGCCACAGGAGAAGAAAGCACCAAAGGAAGCAAGACTTCTCCTACTGAAACCTTATCCCTGCTTTTGATGTATTTTCCCTTAAATAAATAATCTGGGACTTTTTCAGTGATTTAATTCCTGCTCCTATCAGACTGGGAGATTGACTCATCAGATGCTTCTCTTTTTATATCTAATTTCTGGTTCTGTCCTTTTTTCTTACTGATTATTTCAGACATTTTATTTTCCCAGGCAGCTCATACCTCCTAGTCAGGAACCTGCTCTGTCAGGGTGCTGGTCACCTCTATAATTACCTAACATAATCTTCATTTTAATGGTAAGAGCACATAGTATCCATTCTTTTTACATTTTTCAAGAATACAATATATTGTCATTAACTATAGCCACAGTGCAATACAATAGATCTCTTGAAATTCATTCCTCCTAACTGTACACTATGTAATGCTGACCAATATCTTCCCTCTGTTCCTAACCCCCGACCACCTCAGGCTCTATAAAACCTTTGCATCTATACTTCTATGAGGGATGTCTATGTTCTTATGCTTATAGCAGCATTATTCACAATAGCCAGAGTGAAGAATCACCCAAGTGTCCGTGAGTGAATAAATAGATAAACAAAATGTGGGATGTATACACAATGGAATAATACCAAGCATAAAAAGAATGAAATCTGCCATTTGTGGAAGCATGATGAACGTGCAGGACATTAACATAAGTGAATTAAGCCATGCACAGAAAGACAAATACTGTGTGATTACACTCATATGTGAAAGATAAATCATTTATTAAATAAATCAATTAAATATGAATTAATATGAGAAGTAAAAATTAAAGTTTGGCAGTATAATGTATACTGGCCATGGGCTATATTTTTCTCCAGTCCTTTTGCAGTCACAAATTTCAAGTCTTTGAGAACTAAAATAACTTCTTGAATGAAATTATCAATTATATAAAAAATATACATGTCAATATTTATTTCCACGTGTCTAAAGCTAAACAGATTTCCTTTCATATTATAATATACTGATAAATCCATGCTGCAAGAAAATTGCTGTCAACTGAAAAAAGAAATAAAATATATTCCAAATATCAAACATACTTACAAGACAAGCTAAAGCATCAGGTGGAATGTTTAAGAGCTGGCTTTAAAACATGATTTAAAATCTAGACAGTCAAAAGAATCATCTAAAGAACCTTAAAACATAGTCATAGCTTGCCATGGTTACATGAACCAAGATCTGTAGCCTTCTAGGATTGGGGCCCCACAAGTCCTTTAAAAAATAAGTAAAATTATGAAATCAAAGAAATAAACAACAACAAAAAAGTCCTCTCCATATGTTTTAATTATAGGCACATATAGGACACAATAGCTAAAACATCTCTAAGGATTTCAAATACTTACTTGTGTCTTTGTAGTAAATCTCTGTGTTACCATCAACCACAATATTAGCATTGAAGCAAAACAATTAACTTATGTTTTCCTTACTAATATTGCCCATTTTATCATTAATAACCCATTCTTAATTATATTAAGTTACAACAAGTTCAAATTATTGTACACCTTTGCCATGAGTTCACCATATGCTTAATTAGTATAGATGAGTAATGTGACTGCTAAGGAAAACAGTGAAATCATGAAGACAAAAGAAGCAGATTTGCGTTGCAGTCACAAACTAACTGGTGTAGCTATTATCCAAATAGTATCTGCTTTCAAAAATCAGTACCAGATGAGTAGGTTGTTATTCAGTGATTCATTGCATTTGAATCTAGCAACTAGAGGAGATTGAATATTTTTAAAGAAGATGCATGGGGGATTGCCATCCTGGTTCAAAATGTACTTGGGGACCATTCAGTGGAAAATAAAAGGAATGCATAGTTTTATAGAACTTGGCAACTCCTGGTTTCATAGTGCTGTGATATTTATTTTCTAGATAAAAAGACACAGCCATATCATCAATAAAAATAAGGTATGTGACTATTAAAAGATGATTTGTTTAAGAAATATTAGGTACACTATCTCAGTAGACAGATTACATAAATCTCTGGCTTGTTGTACAGATTTGGTACAAATTGCTAATAATAGGATCCAAGTAAATTATTAGCAGATGGTTTATTGGGAGGAGTTCTCTTTGAAGTGTTGACAAACATTTCAAAAAAGACCGCAAAAGGTTCCACTTCATAGTTAAATCAGTTATAATTGTCTACTTTCATTAACCAGTAATAAAGAGATTCATTGTAGTTAGAGTCCAATTGATTTTAGATTAAAATAAAAATTTTATCCAAATGTTCTGGAAATATCCTGAAGAGGTACAGATAACCCTTTCCTTCTTTTGGCCTTCATTCACAAAATGATATTTCAGAGTAACTGTACTGCAGCCGGTTTCTGTGGTAGTAATATGTTTTCACTAAAATCTGTGAATACACAGAAGGACCTGGAGTCTTAGATATTTTCATCTGCTACTCTAAGATGTTTATCAAGAAAAATGAATTATTGTCTGCATTTTCATAGTATTTTACCAGTACTTTCTTCTTGGCCCAGTATTTTTCTTACCATTAGATTGACAAAAATTTTGGTTCAGTCTTGGATTCCCCTGCCTCCCATACTTCATTTAACTTTTATGTTCAAAAAGTCTATACTTTGAGTTCATGTCCTGATCCTTTTAAAGTTGTCTTTTCCACAATCACTGAGTTAATTCAGTTAGAAAATCAAAGAGATTCAAACCAACAGTTTCCTGAAATATAATCAAAACAGTGGCTAAGATCAGTCACGTTAAATGTAAGCTATACGTGTGACCTGAAAAAGGGAAAATTTAAATGAACACTTTATCATAGACCAAATTGGTGTGATATTTGATTTGATATTCAGTGTTATGCTTCAATCTTTAAGTAAGCACTACTTTGAGCTTATTCAAATTTATTCAAATTAAACAAGTGTGGTGGTCTCTCTTCCCCCCCCCCCACACACACACACACTTTTTCTCTTTGTGTGTGTTTGTGTGTGTGTGTACTGCTAGGGATTGAACCCAAGACTTTGCAAATGCTACACAACTTCTCTACAACTGAGTTACATCCCCAGGCCTCTAGTTTTCTCAATTAGAAAAATGTCCATTTGGTACGAATAAGCTCTCAAAAAGTTTTCCTAAAAAAATTGTTTTTATTAACAAATAAAAGTCTCTTACAATTGACATATGTTGTTTAGAGCATATCAATGTATCTGTTCCATAATAAATAAATTGTGATCACGCTTACCCCTACAGAAATCAGGTAACAGTGATAACCTCATTCATGGGACAGAAAATCTGACATAATTTATAGCAGTTGTAATAAGTCTATAAGCCATGCAAACACACTAAAGGCTTTGCTATAGTCTGAAATATGACTACAAGATAGAACTCATTAAAGCTCCAATTACTTCTCATGTGGAGTCTAGAGAAAATGCTTTCAAAAATGTTTATTCAAAATTAACTAGTAGTATTAGTAAGTGAAACAGTCAATAAGGCACACAAAATTTTAACAGACTTCATTGATTTAAATTATCTTCTAAATATAAATTTTGGTTGTGATCATACATACAAGGACATTAATGCAACAACAACAAAAAAAAACTTTTGTTAAATTTCCCCCTTCTTATATTAAATAATACAATACAACATTTATTATTTATTTATATCTATAGTTTATTGGTCTTTGATGATTTGCCAGAAATGAATTAGTCAGTGTGGGTTAATTGTATAATTGCTTGCAATGGTACTGTAAGATGCTCATAGTTTTTAAATTCATGTGATTAGTAAGTTTCTCTGGCAAGTATGTTCTATATATAATACACACATAAAGAGAGAGATTACTATTTCTTCTAATGGGTGCAGTGTCTCTGGTTTAGTTCCTAGTCCTTAACCCACTTTAAGTTGGAGTTTTGTGCATGGTGAGATATATGGGTTTAATTTCATTTTGTTGCATATGGACTTCCAGTTTTCCCAGTACCATTTGTTGAAGAGGCTATCTTTTCTCCAATGTATGCTTTTGGAGCCTTTGTCTAATATAACTGTAGTTATGTGGGTTTGTCTCTTTGACCTCTATTCTGTACCATTGGTCTGCAAGTCTATTTTGGTACCAATACAATGCTGTTTTTAATTACTATTGCTTTGTAGTGTAGTTTAAGGTCTGGTATAGTAGTGCTACCTGCTTTACTTTTCTTGCTAAGGATTGCTTTAGCATGTCTGGGTCTCTTAATTTTTCAAGATGAATTTCATGACTGATTTTTCTATTTCTATGAGGAATGTCATTTGGAGTTTGATTGTAATTGCATTAAATCTGTATAGTGCTTTTAATAGTATGGTCATTTTAACAATATTAATTCTGCCTATCTACCTATAAGGTAGATATACCCCAAGTACATGTGTGAAGACACGAATGGTGTGACTCTACTCTGTGTACAACCAGAGATATGAAAAATTGTGCTCTCTATGTGTAATATGAATTGTAATGCATTCTGCTGTTGTATATAACAAATTAAAATTAAACAAAAAAAAAGAAAAGAAACAAACTTAAAAAAAAACTAGGGTATAATTTTCTCTGGGTCTGTGCATTCTCCATATCTTTCATGTTTATTGGAAATAAATTTTTAAATCCCTAATAATAAAAATGTAGCTCTCATGGCAAAATTAGAGAGAGAGAGAGACAGACAGACAGACTACTCTGTAGAACTCTGTCAATTATACCAGCTGGGCTTTACATGGTATACAAAAGCAGCCTATTAGTAGGTTGGTCTCCCAACCTGCTGCAGGGGCATAATAGTAGATATGAAAGCTGTTCTGAAATTCTAAAGATGAACAAACATGGCAAGAATATAGAACAGCAAGTCAAAAAGAACTGAACATGTCCACTTTAACCAAAAGAGTCTAAATGCAATTATTCAGTGACAATTATACCTATTAATACATAGATATTTTAAGTAAGAATTAAGTTAGAACAATAAAAATTTAATTAATTATATTCATATAAATAAATGTGTTTTTCTTGTTGTAAAAACATTCTTGAAACCTCACAGACATAACAGTTTAAATCAAACAATGTTATTTCTTTACCTTTGCTATACTTTCGACTGTCCTACAGAATTAATTTGAGCTCACAATATAATTGAAGCTGTATTCAAAGTAAGTCATACTTATGTAAAGAAGCAAACATGCTAAAAATAGGCAATAAATTAAATGCTATCACAACAACATAATGGTTGAAATTCAATAGCATATATATTTACCATTCAGGGTTTGAAAAGAGAAGTTTCATCTCTAAAGGAAAATCCTCAATAGTAGAATTAGTAGAGGATTAAGGTGGTCAGACTATGGGAGGAAACATTGGTAATGAAATAAGGAATATATTTTAGATCTCTAGATAGAACTATAGGTGACAATTAAATAGCTTCTTCTTCTATTCCGAATCCAAAATTGAAATATAAAGAAAGGAGATATATTTTCTTGGGAGCGATGAATAAATTATGGGTCTTGAACTCTCCTGTGACAGAGGCGATGCCCCTCTGGAGAACTCTCAGTGCCAAGGTGCTCAACAAAAGTTTGCTATGGTGACACCCTTTTCAAAAGGGGGTTCTGTGCCAGTCATGGAGCTGTTCAGTTCTTGACATCATATTCAAACGCCAGCTGCCTGGGGATAGAGAGATATGGGCATAAGCTGATAATTATAATTAGGCTGTGCAGAAGTTTGTCCTTCACTTTGAGTGCTTTGAAGAAACTTTCTCACAATAAATCCTTTTAATGCTACAATGTATTTAATAAACATGCTGAGCTGACTCATTGTCATTGCACTCCATCCAAGTGTAGTGCCTACTAGGTGTCAAATTTTTCTCTATGTATGTGTCTGTTTGTTTTTCTAATCCCCAATCAATCTTATTTGGTTTCCTGAGTTTAACCTTGGTACAGGTCATGACAATATTTACTATGAAAAGACACATGGAGTTGAAAGACAAGGAAATCTCCAATCCAATTGAGCAGAAACACAAAAGTGCAAAGATAATGGATATGGTTTGCAAGTATTACCGAGTCAACATTTGGATGAACGTTCAGAATATTGCTGCAGAATCTGCCAAACAAATCAACCTTTTTTTTTTCATAATGTCAAACAGAATAGCAGAATTATTATCCCAAGAAGAATAAGAGTGAGACATAGAAACAGAAAGACAGAGCTGGCTGACTGATGGATAAACCTAGGTAAACAATAACTCTTCTAAACAAGAAGACAGTTCCTGTCACTTTGGAACAAGAATTTAATTAAGAGCAAAATGGGGACAAAAAAAGAGAAAAAAATAGTGAACTCAATAATTCACCAAATAGCAGGTATCTCCTGTTACTGTTGCTGTTTTCCCAAATCAGAATCCATTGCCCTCTTTATTCTATTTTTTTTTTGTGTGTGTGATAACAACATGTTAATTTTCTTTTGAAAATCACCTCTCTGTTTCTGTCAGTCCCTTGTGAGGCATAAGTTCTAGACCTGTTGCTGCTCTCTCTGGAGACCACGGGAGAAACATATTCTGTCAAGAACACAGCAAAATCTAGGTGAGTTTGAGTATCCCATTCTCTGCATTCCATTCAGCATTTCTTATTTTTCTGTCCTTTTGATAATAGTCATTCTAACTGGGGTGAAGTGGTATTTCATTGTGGTTTTGAGTTGTGTTTGTCTGCTGATTCCTTATGTTGACCATTTTTTTTCACATATCTGTTGTCAATTTTTATGTTACTTTCCAAAAATGTCTATTCCAATCTTTAGTGTATTTTAAATTGGATTATTGTTTTGTTTGATTATTTTTGTATTGAGTTGTTTGTGTTCCTTATACTTTCTGAATATCACTCCTTTCCCACATACATAGTATGAAAATATTTTCTCTCATTCTTTGTTGATTATTTCCATTATTATGCAGATGATATTTTTTTCAATTTGATATAATTCTATTTGATAATTTTTGTTTTATTTCTTGTGCATTTAGGGTCATATTAAAAACTGTTGCTGAAACAAATATCCTGAATTGTTTTTTCTATATTTTCTCCTAGTAGTTTCATAGTTTGGAGTCTTCTATTTCAGTATTTAATTCATTTTTAGTTGATATTTTTTCAGGTGAGAAATAGGGATCTGGTTTCTTTCTTTCTTTCTTTCTTTTTTTTTTTTTTTGGCATGTGGGCATCCTGTTTTCCCAACACTATTTTTTAAGATTGCTGGTAAGGGGAAAAAAAAGGACAGAAAAGTTCAAGGGACATGGACATTCATATGAAAGTGCAGAATTTTCATTTTTCTAGTAAGAGCTCTGGGGAAAATATGCAAACAGAAATGGAAGATAACAGATAAAATCAAAATTAGAAAAATAAAATCTAAATGTTCAGAAAAAATGAATAAATGAAAACATAATGTCGACATGTATAATTTTTAACTGGTGAGGCTTTAAAAAATTATTACAACAATGAATAGAGAACAATACATTCAATGTTCTGAATGCAAGTTGTTTTAAACCCAAATTTCTGTAGCACAATGAACTAATAAATAACCAATTGCTACCAGATACTTGTACACAAAGCATCACCTATTTCTTTACTTCAATCCAAGGATTAATGTCAATGCTGAACAGAGTATAAGGAAATCCACTTTAAGGCAAAAAAAAAAAAAAAATATGTCTTGACACCAAATTCCAGTCTAATATGCTTACTCTTCCATCCACACCCACAGCAAAATATGGAAATTTGTTTCTTCTGCCTGACTCTATTTGATAAGTTTTGCATTTTCTGAGTATACTCCCATAATAAAATTTTTATGTTTTTATTTTTATGTTTTTGTTCAGTCATATTATGATTGGAATCTGGAATGTCTCTCAAAGGCTCAAGTGTTGAAGGCTTAGTACCCAGTGCAACAGTGTTCAGAGGTGGGAACCTGGAGAAGTGATCAGATATGAGGGTTATGACTTCTTCAATAGATTATTCCATTAAGGAATTCACAGTTAATGCCCTTATTGGGAGGTGTTGGAAACTCTAAGTGTCAGGGCCCAGTTGGAAAAAGTAGATCACTATGAGCATGTCCTAGAAATATATATTTAATTACCCAGACCATTAGTCTTATTCTTTCTCTGTCTCTCCCTACTCTCTCTCTTTCCTGGCCAAAAATTTGGATCTTAATAAACTGATAGATAATAGTACCATAAACCAAAAGATGTTACAGAATTAAACAGCAGGTCCTGCTGTAATCATAGTGGAAGTTAAGGATTAGGTAAGCAACCTCACTTCCTGATCCACTCTCCTCTATGATGTTTTATCTCACCACTGGTAGCATTGAATTAGCAGACCATTGACTAAAACCTCTGGAAATGTGAGTCAAATAAATCTTTACTCTTGTAAGTAATTTTTCCAAGGTATTTTGTCACAGTACCACAAAGCTGGTGAAGAATTTGATTGGTTCATTAGAATTTCTGACTTGACCTAAATAGTGATAACTTTCATTCCATTATCTTCTCAGAAGCATTACACATATTACCCAAGATAAAGACTTTTTTTTTTATTTCTTCTTATGGAATTGTCATGTTTTACTTGATATTATAGTATCGTCTTGGTTTTTTACCCAACTTAGTAGAACTACCTCAAGTTTTGTTTAGGTGGATTCTGCTCTGTCCAACCTCCAAAGGTTGGAATAACCAAGCAATAATTATTGGATCTTTTTCTCTTATCCATTTACATTTTTATCCACTCCAATGACATAAAATATCATACCAGGTTAATAAGTCAAAATTTTTATCTACAGTTCTAATCTCTTGTCAGGGAGAACTATTGATGCAATTTCCAACTCTGTATCTCCACTTACCCATCTATCAGACACCACAATCTTGTCGCTAAAACAGTATCCTTAACTTCCACTATGACTCCAGCAGGAACTGCTGTTTAACTCAATAAGTCATTTTGGTTTATGGTACTATTATCTATCCACTTATTCAAATCCAAATTCTTGTTTTCTTTCTTGGACTCTCTTCCTTCACCTCTAATCCTTAAGCAAGCTGATTTTTCTGTTATTTAGAAATATGTACCAAATCTGTCATATTTTTTTTAATTTTGATGAAATATAGGGTTGAAAATAGAATTGTACCTCAATTGGACTACTGGAATTGCTTTCTCATGAGGTAATAATCATTCCTTTTTTGCTGCTTTCCCTATTTGCTTACAATCTTTTTTTTTTCTCAGAGATGCTAGTTTGAACTTTAAAGGTGAAAGATATATCATAATGATTCCTCTATTTATTCTCTCTGAAAAATCTCCTTATGGAACAATGTCATGAATAATTCCAGAAGCTGATTGCAGTTCTATTTTTTTTTCTGCCTGAGGATTGGGTCTTCTTCTCTTTCAAGTTTTGAGAGGTTTCTCATAACAAATCTGTTATTACCCTAATGATTGATCATTTTTCCCTCAAACCTCCATCATCTTCCTCATATCCCAAAATTTTCAGGCAGAAGTGGAAGAGTTTGACTGGGAGAAGACCAACCCTTTATATATCTGCAGTAGCCTGGGTGTTTCAGAAAAAGAGCACCAATACTATATACAGAGACAGAAAGATAAGCAGCGTATATCTTTCTTATCTATCTGTGTGTGTATGCACGTGCACATACACAAAGGTATGTGTAATAGATGGACATAGATAGATAGGTATAATTTAGCTAGAAAGAATATGTTTTATTTTAAGGAATTTGCTCATGCAATTATAGAAGTGGACCGTCTCAAGATCTTGGACTATATTTTTAGCTCTAAATTATCTCATTGTCACTAAAATTTATTTGGCTTTATTTTATTGTCTCTGTGTTGATTAATTGCAAGAAAGTAGTGTACAAAGTACATGAAAAAAGTACCTAGAATAATTTAGAACATCTGTAAAAATTGAATTTGCTTAGTAAAATTATGAATGAAGTATAAAAAATAGCCCAGAAATGAAGAATAATTTACATTTTCAATTATATTACATGTAATCAACATAAAATAAATATGCACAGAAAATTTATGTCACAGCCTTCAAAGTAAATTTTTGCAAAAGATTTGTACACACAATTAATTTTATGCCCACTTAAGAAAAGACACAGAAACACACAACACAACAAGAATATCTATATGTTTAATCAACTTTTAATCTTCAAATCACTTAATAACAAAGAAATTTTGTGACATTTACACTATTGGATATAAACATATTCAAATGTAAATTTAATCAATTAAATAAAACATATAAGATAATATCTTAATTGAAGCATATTCACAATTATTAAAATCTACAGTGATAAATACAAATATGCCAAATTTAGGAATATTTTCTGAAATGCTTTATTGATAACCACATTACATTTATTATTCAATTAAAAGTGTCTTTTGTTGTATTTTGTTTTTTTTTTTTTTTGTTCTTGTTTTTGGTACTGAGTATTAAACCCAGGGGTGCTCTACCAATGAGCTACATCCTCAGTCTTTTTTAGTTTTAATTTTGATACAAGATCTCCCCCAATTTACTTAGTGCCTCTCTAAATTGCTGAGGCTGGTCTATAACTTGCAATCCTCCTGCTTCAGGCTCCAGAGTTGTTGGGATTACAAGTGTGCACCACCACACCCATCTAATTATGGGTGTTGAGAGCCACAGCCCAAGGGGCCCCAGCAAACTTTCAGACTGCCAGCTGATGATTGGCTCACAGCGGCCCCAGCAACATCTAGCTGATTGGCTCCTCTGCAGTGATGCTCATTGGGCTGTTTCCCTGCCCTTTCAGACCACGGAGCTGCTCATTGGGGGACTTTTTGGGCTCCGCCCATGCCACCCAGCCAATCGGCCTCAAGAGCAGGAGGATTGTGGGAGGTATTGAGGCTTGTGGTTAAGGGAGAGGCTTGTGGGAAGCCAGTGGTGGCAGTTGGGGCTCTGAGGGTTTTTCCTGAGGAGCTGTTTTGTTTGGCGTGTGTGGTTCTAAAAATAAAGTTAGTTTCTTTTGACAAGTGGCTCCTGATTGTGCCCAGCCAGACTGCGGCATTTGGTGGCTCACGCGGGGAGCGACTGAGGGTAAGTGATAAGGTAAACTGCTCACCCCTGAGGGCAGGGCGAGAGGATGGGTAGCCATTTTAAGATTCCTCTTTTGTTTTGCTTCACTTTTGTTTTATGTTGCCTGTCCCTGGAGATGAGTGAGACGGAAGAAAAACCGCTCACATCTGAGGAAAAACTATTTGCGTCTGAGGAACAGATAGGGAAAAAGGCTATAATGATTTTTTGTTGTTCCGTTTTTATTTCATTCTATCTCGGTTTTCTTTGGTGTTATCTTGTTGGGTTGTATTATAGTAGAAATATGGGATCAGAAATTAGTAAAAAACAAACCGAAATAGTGTTAAGTAAATTGTTAGAGGAAGGAGGCATCCCAGTAAAATCAAGAGCAGTCAGGGCATACGTTGATACAATACAAAAATGTAGCCCGTGGCTTTTTAAGGAGGAGTTGTTAAATATATCACAATGGAACCATCATGGTGAAGATTTAAAAAGAATAGAAAAGAAAAGCCCAGGGACTCTGCCAGTTGGCACATTGCCATTGTGGACGTTCGTATCTTGTTTGCTTAGTCCAAAGCCTTCAGTTCAGACAATGGTAGGGGAAGGAGAAGACATATTGATTCAAGTAAAAGAGAAGGTCTCTCAAGTTAGTCAGACAGAGGAAAAGATTCAAGTAAAAGAGAAGGCCTCTTGAACTAGTCAGACAGAGGAAAAAATTCAAGTAAAAGAGAAGTCCTCTCAAGCTAGTCAGACAGAGAAAGAAAGTATAAAACAGAAAAAGCCATCAGGGGGAAAGTTACAACAGGAGACTGCTACTAACACCTTTCTATCACCAGAGGACGTAAGTGTCCAACTAACAAGGCCACCTCCATATGCTGGGAGGCCCCCAACCCCCGCAGTTGATAGTTGGGATCCTGAGACAAGATCTCAAATATTAACATGCCCTGTATTTGAGGCAGGAGGGCAGCAAGTTTACCATGCTTTAAATTTCAAAACAGTGAAGCAGCTAAAAGAGGCTGTAACAACCTGTGGTCCTCAAGCACCCTTCACTGTAAGCATGGTCGAATCCATTAACAACTTGAACATGACGCCAGCAGATTGGGCTAATATGTGTAAAGCTGTGCTAAATGGAGGACAATACCTGTTATGGAAGGTTGCCAATGAGGAATTTTGCAAGGAGACGGCTAGGCGAAATGCAGCAGCTGGTTATCCTCAGAGAAATCTAGATATGTTGTTAGGAAAGGGACCTTATGAGGATCAGCAGCAACAAATTGCATATGATCCTGGTGTATACGCACAAATTGCTGCAGAGGCGGTTAGGGCATGGAAGACTTTACAAGGACATGGAGGTTTACAAGGTCAATTATCTAAGGTAATACAAGTAGCTAATGAACCTTATGCTGAATTTGTAGATAGGCTTATTCAAACAGCTACCAGAGTTTTGAGGAATACAGAACAAGCAATGCTATTACTAAAACAACTGGCTTATGAGCAAGCGAATCGTTGGTGCAGAGGTATCATTAGACCATGGAAACATGAAGATTTAAACACATATGTTAAATTATGTAGAGACATTAATGAACAAGGGCAAATTGTGACAGCTGCAGTAAAACAGGCTTTAGATGCCAGGCCAAGAACATGCTACAATTGTGAACAAACAGTACATTTTAAAAGGAATTGCCCCATAGGAGGAGGGTTTAACAAAACTAGGTATCAAAGGAGTAGAATACCAGGTATTTGCCCACGATGCCGTAGAGGGAGACATTGGGCTAATGAATGCCGTTCTCAAACCACCATAGAGGGTACTCCATTATCAAAAAACGAACAAGGACCAGGTGTTTATCCACCATATCGTGGAGAAAGGCATCGGGCTCCGTTGCCAAAAAATGGACAGGGGGGCCCAATGCTCCGGGGCCCAAAACCACAAATATACGGAGCACTGGAGGAACCCAGCAAACCCCATCAGGGTAGTGCCCAGGACACATTGTCCATCAGATCCCTCATCAGACAAACCAGAGGGAGCACAGGGTTGGACATCTGCGCCTCCGCCAGAGCAGTACTAACTCCAGAGATGGGAGTTCAAATCATTCCCACAGGGGTAAAAGGACCTCTTCCCAAAGGAACAGTAGGCTTATTATTGGGACGCAGCTCTTCTACTCTAAAAGGACTTATGATAAGTCCTGGGGTAATTGATCCCGATTATGAAGGTGAAATAAAAATTATAGCCAGTTCTCCAAAGGGTATATCAGTAATTTCACCAGGAGATAGAATAGCACAGTTACTAATAATACCCAGCCTACATGATAAATTTTCCAGTCGTACTGTAGAAAGAGGTTCCAAGGGATTAGGCTCCACAGGTGTAGATTGGGCTATGCTTTCTTTAAATTTAGATTCTCACCCCATGCTAAAACTAAATATTCAAGGACATGAATTTAATGGGCTACTGGATACAGGTGCAGACCTTAGCATCATCTCTCGTCAAGAATGGCCAAAACATTGGCCATTACAACAAGCCACTCCAACACTTCTAGGCCTAGGAGTGGCGACTAATCCCCATAGAAGTGCAGTGGTATTAGATTGGAAGGATCCTGAAGGATGTGAAGGAACTATACAGCCATACGTATTGGATCATCTTCCCATAAATTTATGGGGACGAGATGTCCTAGATCAATTAGGTTTCACATTAACAAATAACATCAACCAAAATGCACCCACTATTATGACTAGACAAGGTTTTAGGAAAGGAAAATGATTAGAAAAACAAGAACAAGGTATAGCAGCACCAATACAAATAGATCAAGAAACAGACAGACATGGGTTGGATTTTTCAGAAAGGGCCACTGAGACAATAAAAATTACTTGGAAATCAGAAAGACCAGTATGGGTTCCTCAGTGGCCCCTGACGAAAGAAAAGATACAAGTAGCCCATGACCTGGTCAAACAACAATTAGCAGAAGGACATATACAACCTTCTGTATCTCCCCATAATACTCCCATTTTTGTCATCAAAAAGAAATCTGGTAAATGGAGATTATTGCAAGATTTAAGAGCCATTAATAATGAGATGGTTATTATGGGACCTGCTCAATCAGGGATTCCTCAATTGTCTGCTTTGCCAAAAACCTGGTATGTTTTAGTTATAGATATTAAAGATTGTTTTTTTTTCAATTCCAATTCATCCTGAGGATAATCCACGTTTTGCATTTAAAATCCTTGCACTGAATCATGAAGGTCCTGATCAGAGATATGAATGGAAAGTACTCCCTCAAGGGATGGCTAACAGCCCAACTATGTGTCAAATTTATGTTAACAAAGTAATCCAGCCACTTAGAAATCAAAATCCTGAACTACAAATATTTCACTATATGGATGATGTATTATTAGCACACAAAACTAAAAACACATTGCTAGAATGTTATGCCACACTTACAAACTTATTAAAAAATTATAATTTAGAGATAGCAATAGATAAAGTACAATTAAATCTTCCAATTAATTATTTAGGAGTTCTATTATCCTCAACCATGGTCAGTCCACCAAAAATTCAAATATGAGTAGATCCACTCAAATCACTTAAAGACTTTCAAAAGTTATTAGGAGACATAAATTGGATAAGGCCTTATCTAGGCATACCAACAGGAGAGTTGGGACCTTTATTTGATATCCTCAAAGGTCCATCAGATCCAAATTCACCCTGCATGTTAACACCAGAAGCAAGAAAGGCATTAAAAATCATTGAAACATATATGGAAAATATGCATTTGGATAGAATTGATATAAGTCTGCCTTTATTATTTATTGTACTACCAACAAAAAATATTCCTACAGGAGTATTTTGGCAAGAAGGTCCATTATTATGGATACATTTATAATATTCTCCTAACACTATTCTTACTAGGTATCCTGAGGCTGTAGGACAATTAATACTCAAAGGAATAAAAGCAGCAAAGGGAGTGTTTGGAATTTCTCCCAATAAAATTATTACTCCATATACTATGAATCAAATTGATGAGTTAGCTAATGAGTTAAATACTTAGGCAATAATCATGTGCAAATCTAATGTTTCATTTGATAACCACTTACCATCTAATCCTTTATTGTCTTTTTGGTCATCGCATCCTGTAATTTTTCCAAAAATGACAAGAAAAACACCTATCATGAATGCTCCAAATATATTCACTGATGGATCAAATAATGGTACAGCAGCAATAGTTACCCCTGATCAAACTTTTACATTTTTAGTACCCAAACAATCAGCTCAAAAGGTAGAGCTTAATGCAGTATTACAAGCTTTTGTGATGTTTAAAGATTCTGTATTTAATTTATTTTCCGATAGTCAGTATATAGTTAACGCTATAGTATCCCTTGAAGATGCTGGTAGGATTTCCCCTTCCTCTACTGTTTTCTCTTTGCTTTCCACTATACAAAGTCTAATCTGGGACAGAAAAGATCCATTATTTATAGGACATATCAGGGCACATACAGGATTGCCTGGAGCCCTTATTTTGGGCAATGATTTAGCAGATAAAACTACACATGACATACATATTTTCTCTACACTAGAAGAAGGTATAAATTTTCATAAAAAGTTCCATGTCGATGCTAATACTTTACAAAAGTGTTTTAAAATAACTAAGGAACAAGCTAGACAAATAATAAAACAATGTCAAAATTGTGTGACCTTTTTACCACAAGTTAATCTTGGAGTCTATCCTAGAGAATTGATACCTAACCATATTTGGCAGATGGACGTCACACACTTGCCAGAATTTGGAAAATTAAAATATTTGCATGTTACAGTTGATACTTCTGGATTTTTGATGGGCTCCCTTCATGCCAGAGAGAAAACTAAAGATGTTATAGCTCATTGCTTACAAAATGTTGCCACTGTGGGCATTCCAAAACAGTTAAAAACAGATAATGCCCCTAGTTATACTTCTACCTCTTTTAAACAATTTTGCTCATCATTTGGCATTACTCATATAACAGGAATCCCATACAATCCACAGGGACAAGGCATAGTTGAAAGAGCTCATCAAACTATTAAAATGTACTTATTAAAGCAAAAAGACAGAATTGGGAAGGGGTATATATTCCCCAAAGATAAACTTAAAATAACCCTTTTTACTCTAAACTTTTTAAATTTGGATTCATCAGGACTTAGTGCTGCGGAAAGGCATATGTGTCCAAAAAATGTACATAAGCCCAAGGTACTTTGGAAGGATATTCTAACAGGACAATGGAAAGGTCCTGACCCAGTAATTGTCTGGAGTCGGGGGTCTGTTTGTGTGTTTCCACAGGGAGAACAGCAGCCGATTTGGATTCCAGAGAGATTAACTAAAGCGATTTCTACAGACCAAAAAGAAGATGATTTGACTCAAGTCCATAACAACTGATATCCAAAACTCCAGTTTGGCTATCCTTACATCTGCGACAGAACCAGGATGCTTTTTTCAAATCTATTTTATTATTGCCCTTTCCCACATCATGAAGTTCTATTTTGTTTTTTGAGCTCATACAGACCTAGGTTAATGTTTTGCTGATCAGTTCTATTTTTTGACTATAGAGTTTTTAAACATTGCAATGGAGATTTCACCTGTAAAAAGTTATAAGGCCTTTACTATTAGGTTATGTGTTGTATGTATTATATTATGTGTGCACACTTGTGTTTTGTGTTATATGTTTGAATGTATGTATGTCCATATATCATATATGATGAGCGCTCATGAAAAAATGGATCCAAATATATATTTTTTTATTCACGTGATTTAAATGGTTTAATTTAAATTGGGTAAACAACTGTTGAGGATTGTTTTAATATGTAAACAAAAAAGGAGGTTAACAGATCTGTTTGTTTACTTTCACCTTTCCTTTTCATTATATTTAATAATTCTCTTAAAGACAATGTAAATTATTAAGAAAATTGTTTTCTTTTAGTGCCTTCTGGAATGTTACATAATTTTTTCTTTAGCCATTATTGCCAGAATTCCTATCTTCATCCCAGTGCTAGTGAAGACAAAGATAAAACCAATCTACAGCTTCTGCAAAAGGCATCACTGAACTGCTTGCAGAACTTGCCTGGACACATTGTGAACTCACCTGTATGCATTGTGAACTATCTGTTGGTGCAGCGACTTGTGGTAGTGTTGGGGTATTTTTGCTGATGATGTCATCGGTGGTACAATTTTTCCAAAAGGAGCCGTCAATTGGCTCGGTGTATCTTCCTCCCTTCTGCTTGTCATGATCGTTCAGCTAAAATTTGGGGGCCAACAGAGGTAAGGCAAAGAACCTCACGCCCCTGCTGGTACAAAGACCTCTCCACAGGTGTGGCTGTATACTGGACCGGTAGTCAGTGACGGGTAAGATCCAATTGCAATGGTACCAACCTAAGACAGGAGGCTGACGCCTTGAGGTCAGCTCATCCGTTAACGGGTAAGGACCATATGTACTATTGGACAACCTAAGGCAGGCACGGTCCCTAAGCCACATGCTTGTTGTTTAAACAGAGAGGGGAAGATGTTGAGAGCCACAGCCAAAGGGGCCCCAGCAAACTTTCACACTGCCAGCTGATGATTGGCTCACAGTGGCCTCAGCAACATCTAGCTGATTGGCTCCTCTGCAGTGATGCTCATTGGGCTGTTTCCCCGCCCTTTCAGACCACGGAGCTGCTCATTGGGGGACTTTTTGGGCTCTGCCCATGCCACCCAGCCAATCGGCCTCAAGAGCAGGAGGATTGTGGGAGGTGGTGAGGCTTGTGGTTGAGGGAGAGGCTTGTGGGAAGCCGGTGGTGGCAGTTGGGGCTCTGAGGGTTTTTCCTGAGGAGCTGTTTTGTTTGGCGTGTGTGGTTCTAAAAATAAAGTTAGTTTCTTTTGACAAGTGGCTCCTGATTGTGCCCAGCCAGACTGCGGCAATGGGTTTGTAAAGAAACTCATACATAAATTTAAAAAAAAATTAAGTGTGGAGAACTTCCATATGCCCTTTAAAGGTCTTCTAAATGTTAACCTTGTTTAATTCATCTAAAACTCTCTTGCATACTTTTATCTATTTCTATTTATCTATTTAATTGTGTAACTGGGAGATAAAGATATAGATAACATTGAATTAATTTTAATATAATATTTGATACAATATACAGTCTTATAAGGAAGTTAAGTTGATACTTCTTTAGAGCATATATCCTAAAAGCATCAATCTTCTCTTTTGCAATGAGAATACAATTATGAAAATCAGGAAATTAATATTGATAAAAATCTGTTATTCTGTATTGATAGAAATCTATTACATTATCTAACAGATAGCCAATATTAAAATGTTCTCATTTCATTAATTTCCTTTGCTGCTTTCTTTGTGTAAGTGTGTATGTGTGTGTGTATGTGTGTGTTACTTATTCAAAAAGCAGAAGTTGAAAATACAGTTTAGGTTCACATGTTTCATCTAGTTGTCATGTCTTTTCTGACGTTAGTGGGGGTTTTTGTTCAATACCTTTTCAGTTTTGAAGAGTGTGTGGCAGCTATTTTGCAGTACATTGCTCATATTATGTTCTGTCAGATAGACTTAACATGAGATTTAGTTCCTATATTTTGGGCAAAAATACCATGAGAGTAATGCTGCATCCTTCTTAGTGCAAAATATCAGGGTTTATATTGTCTATTTGTTGGTTTATATTATTTACCATTAACTTTGATAATTTTGGTAACAAGTTAAGGTCTGCCAGGTTTCTCCAATGTAAATTTACTATTACCTTTTTGTAATTGAAAAGACTCCTGTGGAAATGCCTTATAATAATGTAAATATGCTGTTTTCCCTCAAACTTTTTCCATTAGATTTAGCAGATATTAATCATTCTTGTTTTATTCAGTTATTAATATGAAGATTGAAAAAATGTAACTTAATTTAATCATGACTTCTACATTTCTTTGGTGGATTCTTACTATAAATTGAGTTTTCCCTTTTATTCAAATATTTATGTTTATTTGTGTGCACTAATAGAATTTTACTTTTGTGGGTTATTATCATAAATTTTACTAAATTCCTGATTTGGATAGTTGCACTCTTATTACATAAAAAATGTCATTGGTTTTAGAAAATGTTCTGAAGAGGGATATTTGAACTTACCTGCAAAGCATAATTGTGAGCTACAATTATGAGCCAAAGGGAGTTTCTACAAAACCACTGTCTGTGTACTTTAATATGTGACATCATTTTTGAATGCTCATTTACTTTCTGGTATAATAAGGTGTTCCACAATTTTATTTTCAATATTCCATTCTCTAGTTGGGGTATAAATCATTCTGCGTTTCCATTACTTTCAGTGCAGAATGATATTAGAAAGCAAGATCTGTCCACTGGTGCTTATTAATACAAGATGTTGTTACTTCTTGCCCTCTTAATGGAAAGGACTAAAAATATATTTCTTAGTGCTTACATATTATCACACATCTTTATTCTATCTATATATACATACATCTATAAGTTGCCTTGCTCTTTGTTTCAACATAGCACAGCAAGTTCATCCTAGCTTTTCTTCTTGCTGTATGTATAACTTTATTCTCCAACTTTGGGAAACTGGGTCTGATTTTCCACAACACATTCATGTATTGTCCCATTCAAAAAACAAAGATAAAGTAGCTACAAACTTGTTAACCCATACCACTGTGAAAATCAAACTTGCAATTTTGAGATAAGTATATTTACAATTCTTTTCTGTTTTTTTTTTAAGGAATGAAAAAAAAGACTAGTATAGTAGTTTAGTAAAAATACTCCATTCAAAAGTAAGTTGGTGCCAGTTGCCTTGGGCACGTCTGTAGTTTATTAGGCTGAGGCAAGAAGATTACAAGTTCAAAGCCATCCTCAGCAAAAGTGAGACACTAAGCAACTCATTGACACCCTGTCTTTAAATAAAATATGAAAAAGGGCTGGGGATGTGGCTCAGTGGTTAAGTCCCCCTGAACTCAATCCCTGGTACCCCCTAGAAAAGTAAATTGAAGTGGGTGTAGAGGTTCATGCCTATAATCTCAGCTACTCAGAAGGCTGAGGCAGAAGGATCCCACATTCAAGGCCAACCTGGAAAACTTAGGGAGGCCCTGTTTCAAAATAATAGCGAAAATTAAATGTAGGTGGATATCCATAGTAAAACACCCCTGGGTTCAATTTCAGTACCCCCTCCTCCCCCCAAAAAAAAATTGATTGTAGAACGGAAACACCAATCACTGTTGAGATGTGGAGTAAAAGTCATATCACTGCTGATAGAATGCAAAATGCCAAATATCAAGTATATATAGATAAATAAATTTACTGAACTAATAAAAAATAAGAAATACCAAGGTAACCAAGGCAGAGTATCTATGTAGGCAAGCTGCATGGAATAGCATGCAGGAACCTAAGCAGTGTAAGGAGGGTTTTGTGTGTGATGGCCCAGTGTAGGATCTATGGATCTATCTGGCATGATCCTATTGTGGAGGAGGGGTTAGAATGTAGAACATGGCCCAATGCAGGAAATCATGTCTACAGTGTTGTGGGAAAACATATCTACTAGGAATCAAGAAGATAATAGCTACTGGAGATGGTTCCATCAAAATGGATTTGTCAAATAATTAAATACATCAGGTTAAGGAAAACCAACTTTCTCACTATTACATAATATGAAAAGGAAGAAAAGGATAATAATCTTCTGTGTTTTGGCATTAGAAGTGGAACCTTCAATATCACCTTATACTTTTCAGTATATATAGATAGATACAGACCTAACTCACAGAAATGTGATTGACGTAGATGTGGATGAACATACTCACATTTCCTTTAGCAGCTGAAAGGGCCTATGACACACCCAGAATAAGGAGCCCACTTAACATCCAAACAAACTTGTAAATTTCCTTTCCATTAAAAGGAACCCAGCTTCTCTTGGAGGTATCACTAATTTTACTACTGGGACAGGGGAAGATCAAGATGAGTGGTGTGGCATCTCCAGCCAGAATAAAAAACAAAGCAATGTATAAAAACTGAAGAGATCATATCAAAATGACAGGTCAGCTTAAAATGGCTCCTACCTGACAAACCAGACGAATTTGATAATCAAAGGAAAAAATGATTGTAACACATTACAAACTCTAAAATAACATGGGAAACTAGAAGTCCAATTCAAATAAATAAATAATGGAATACATTGAAAGTTTTTGAGGAATAAGATATTCATATCTTCATATTACAGGAATATGCATTAATTATTGTACAGAAACAAGGTGAAGTGCTTACAGTGAATTTCATGAGTAATGGAACAAAAAAATTACACACCAACTGATATATCCGATAATAAGAAAACATCATTTCGGTGATATTTCTGGCAAAGATGTGTAATCAGAACATCATGAAATAACAGCCAACAGATCCAAATTGAGGGGCATTCAACCAAACAACTTGCTTGAAAAAATGTCAAGTCTGAAAAAGTGAGGTGAAATTTGAAAACCACATTCCAGAATGAGTACCAAATGGTCACTTCCAGTAATTTTGAAATGAACCTCGTATTGTATATTGCATGATCTGGAAACCTACTCAATTTGGATGTGGTCTGAAGATTAGTTAGAAGTACCATGTCAACGTTAATATCTTCATGCTTATGCTTATGTTGTTATTTTGTAGGAGGATGTCCATATTCATAGAAAATACATACTACAGTATTGAGGAGTGATATAACATTGGCAATATGTTTTTAAAAGGTTCATGAAAAATTGTATCATACTTAAAAATTTTTTCTGTAAATATTTTTTAAAATGAAAACCAAATTAGTGTAACCCTCAATTTCAATGCTTTTGTTTTAAAGTTATTTCATTTCATACCATTATTGCTGTGTCAGATTTCTTATTTAGTATCTGTATGTGATTTATTTTCCTATGCTTATAGTTTCATTATGTCACCATATAACTCTTTAAAAAGTACATCTTAGGGACGAGCTAGCAACGCAAAGGTACAGCGCTGTGGATTCTGCAGGCTCCTGCCGGCTGTGCCCTCACTGTGCTCAGTGCTGAATTCTGGGTTTGAGACGGGGGAAGGAAGCGGTCCAGTACAGTTCTCCACATCGGTCAGACCACCGAGGAAGCCAGCGGCCACCATATTTGAGAGCTGACGTCACCATTGCCTGTTTTCGACTGATCGCAGCTCATTCAGCTATAGAACAGGTAATTTCAGGCTGCCGTTTGCCTGCATCTTGCAGACAAACCGCTCTGGCTCAGGGCTAAAGAACCCGTGGAAACTGCTTCTTGGCCCAGGTCCTGCTGAATACTGTGGAGGTAAATACCAACCGAGCCTTCATAGGCAGTGGCAACAGGATGGAGATGGGGCTTGAGAGGGCCGGTCAGGACCCACCCATTGCTTTGGTCACCCGGCAAAGGGAACGAAATGCTGCCATTCGCATGGGATACCAACATGGCAGAGATCTAACGTCATCAGAAAGTGGCGGAGGAGATAACTTCATTGATACCAGCGGCGACAGGTGTGTAATCCCCTAGCCCCCACCTCCACACAGCAGGGAAACCTCTAGGGCCCCTCCCAGCTCTCCCATGAGCGTGATAGTCAGACTGAGGGATTCAGGAGTGGCGCGGGACCCGCAGCGTGGGACCCCTCGGGCTTTCACTCCCACCAGAGCAAACAACTGAGGTCTCTTGCACCAGCTCCTGGGGGAGTGGCTACCGGAGGGCAAGCAAAATAAGCCGAGGGCTCTCAGCCCCAATCTCCACAACCTTAGGGGCTGAGGGATTGGCAAGCAGGGATAGGGTGCCCAGTTGTTCAAGAAGATAGGGCTCCCATGAGCAGCAGACCTGGCGTGTAGCCAGTACTGTGGTGAGCGTCACATGTGAACGGGGCCAGTGGCAAGGTGACTAGACACAAGAAACGGCCGGAGACACTCAGGAGTGGAGACCCGCCCAGTCAGGGAGGAGGAGCTGCTGCACAGTGATTGGTTCCCGTGCACTGAGAGGAGAAGCTTGGCCCGGTGGGCACAGCTCCACCTACTGAAAGAGAAGTTAATCGAACTCTAAGACTGCATTTTTTTTTAATTTTTAATTTTAATTTTTTTTCTTTTTTAATTTTTTAAAATATTTTTTGTATTATTTATTTATTTTTTACTATCACTTTTTTTGATTATTTTTTTAATTTTTTCTTTTTTTATTCTCTATTTTTTCTTTTGTCTTTTCATTTCTTTTCAATTTCCTTATTCCCCTTTCCTTGAATTCTATCTGTTTACTCTCATTCTCTTTATTGACTTTTTACCTTCCCTTCTAATACCTTTCCTCCCAAGCAATATGACGCTGTTTATGTGTAATTTACTAAATATGTATATGTCAATGTTCCGAGGCATTATATAGTGCTACCAAGACCTTAACTTCCCCCAAATACTCCAGACCATTCTCCTGTTAATATCCCTCGTCAGTAGACCAACCTTCCAAGGTTGCCAAGAGATACTAACCTCAATACCATCACATCATTCTCCCTAAATATAAGTCCCAAGACCAAAAGGCAGACCTCTATATGCCATCAGAATCCATACACAGTTTAGAAAACAAATGAATCTACATTAAAGTGCAACAAAACTCATCATCTCTAGTCATAGTCTCCCATCACAAAAGAGAGACCCCAGAGACACACAAAACCAAATAAATTTATAGGAGTAAACAGTAACTTAGCAGTCAACCAGAGCAAGAAGTAACATAAGCAGCATGAAAAAGCAAGGAAGAAAAGGAGTACAAACAATGCAGGACAGCCTAAATATACAGGAGGACCTAGAGGCATAAGAAAAATGCCCAAATAAAGAACTCAAAGAATACCTTAGACAAATGGAATGGAATCTTAGAGAGGATATGAGACAGCAAATTCAAACAATGAAAGAACTCATTGAAAATGAAATATACAAGCAAATAAAAGAAGCAAATAAGCATCTTTATCAGGAGATAGAGATTATTAAAAAAATCAAACAATAATTTTAGAAATGAAGGAAACTATAACCCAAATTAAAAACTCAATTGAGAGTATCACCAACAGAGTGGAGTAAGTAGAAGCCAGAACGTCAGATAATGAAGACAAAATATATCATCTTGAAAAGAGTCTAGCCAACTCAGGAAGGCTGGTAAAAAATCACGAGAAAAACATCCAAGAGATATGGGATAACATAAAAAAAACAAACTTAAGAGTCATCGGGATAGAGGAAGGCATAGAGGTTCAAACCAAGGGAATGGACAACCTGTTGAATGAAATAATTATAGAAAACTTTCCAGACATAAAAAAGGAAATGGATGTACAAATTGTAGATGCATACAGGACAGGGAGCATGCAAAATCACAGTAGACCAACGCCAAGACACATTGTTATGAAGATATCTAATATACAGAACAAAGAGAAAATATTAAAAGCCTCAAGAGAAAGGAGGCAGGTTACATTCAGGGGTAAACTAATAAGGTTAACAACGGATTTTTCATCACAGACACTGAAAGCGAGAAGATCCTGGAACAACATATTTCAAACTCTGAAAGACAATGGATGCCAACCAAGAATTTTGTACTCAGAAAAATTAAGCTTCAAGTACGACAACGAAATAAAAATCTTTCATGATCAACAAAAGTTAAAAGAATTTGCAGCCAGAAAACCAGCATTGCAAAGCATCTTGAGCAAAACACTACACGAGGAAGAAATGAAAAACAATAACCAAAACCATCAGTGGGAAGTACCTCAGTAAGCCAGAGAGCAGGGGGAAAGCTAATCATGGAGAAACAAACCAAATTAAAAAAAAAAAAAAAAGATAAATAATCAAACATGGCTGGAAATACAAATCATATATCAATAGTAACTCTAAACGTAAATGGCTTAAACTCACCAATAAAGCGACATAGGCTGGTAACATGGATTAAAAAAACAAATCCAACAATATGCTGCCTCCAAGAGACACATTTGATTGGAAAAGACATACAAAGGCTGAAGGTGAAAGGATGGGAAAAAAATACCATGCACACGGTCCTCGTAAGCAAGAAGGAGTGGCCAACCTCATATCGAATAAAATCGACTTCAAATTAAGTTAATCAAAAGGGATAAGGAAGGACATTATATACTGTTAAAAGGAACCATTCAGCAACAAGACATAACAATTATCAATATTTATGCACCAAATAATGGTGCTGCAGAATTCATAAAACAAACTTTCCTCAAGTTCAAGAATCAAATAGACCACAACACAATAATTATGGGTGACTTCAACACTCTTCTCTCACCATTGGATAGATCCTCCAAACAAAAGTTGAATAAAGAAACAATAGAACTCAATATCACAATCAATAACCTAGTCTTAACTGACATATATAGAATATATCAACCATCATCAAGTGGATATACTTTTTTTCTCAGTAGCACATGGATCCTTCTCAAAAATAGACCATATATTATGCCATAGGGCAACCCTCAGTAAATATAAAGGGGTGGAAATAATACCATGCATTCTATCTGATCATAATGGAATTAAACTGGAAATCAACGATAAAAGAAGGAAGGAAAAATCATACATCTCATGGAAAATATGTTACTGAATGATCAATGGGTTACAGAAGACATAAAGGAGGAAATCAGAAAATTCTTAGAGACAAATGAAAATACAGACACAACATATCGGAATCTATGGGACACAATGAAAGCACTTTTAAGAGGGAAATTCATTGCCTGGAGGTCATTCCTCAAAAAAAGAAAAAGCAACAAATAAATGAGCTCACACTTCATCTCAAAGCCCTAGAAAAGGAAGAACAAAACAAGAGCAAATATAGCAGAAGGCAAGAAATAATTAAAATCAGAGCGGAAATCAATGAAATTGAAACAAAAGAAACGATTGAAAAAATTGACAAAACTAAAAGTTGATTCTTTGAAAAAATGAATAAGATCGACAGACCCTTAGCCATGCTAACAAAGAGAAGAAGAGAGAGAACTCAAATTACTAACATATGAGATGAAAAAGGAAATATCACAACAGATGCTACAGAAATACAGAAGACAATTAGAAATTATTTTGAAACCCTATATTCCGATAAAATAGAAGATAGTGAAGACATCGATAAATTTCTTAAGTCATATGATTTGCCCAGACTGAATCAGGAGGATACACACAATTTGAACAGAGCAATATCAATGGATGAAATAGAAGAAGCAATCAAAGGACTAACAACCAAGAAAAGCCCAGGACCGGATGGGTATACAGCGGAGTTTTACAAAACCTTTAAAGAAAATTAAAACCAATACTTTTCAAGTTATTTCAGGAAATAGAAAAAGAGGGAGCCCTTCCAAATTCATTCTATGAGGCCAACATCACCCTGATTCCGAAACCAGACAAAGACACCTCAAAGAAAGAAAACTACAGACCAATATCTCTAATGAACCTAGATGCAAAAATCCTCAATAAAATTCTGGCGAATCAGATACAAAAACACATGAAAAAAAATGTGCACCAGGATCAAGTAGGATTCATCGCTGGGATGCAAGGATGGTTCAATATACGGAAATCAATAAATGTTATTCACCACATCAATAGACTTAAAAATAAGAACCATATGATCATCTCGATAGACGCAGAAAAAGCATTCAACAAAGTACAGCATCCCTTTATGTTCAAAACACTAGAAAAACTAGGGATAACAGGAACTTACCTCAACATTGTGAAAGCTATCTATGCTAAGCCTCAGGCTAGCATCATTCTGAATGGAGAAAAATTGAAGGCATTCCCTCTAAAATCTGGAACAAGACAGGGATGCCCTCTATCACCACTTCTATTCAATATAGTCCTCGAAACACTGGCCAAAGCAATTAGACAGACGAAAGAAATTAAAGGCATAAAAATGGGAAAAGAAGAACTTAAATTATCACTATTTGTAGATGACATGATTCTATACCTAGAAGACCCAAAAGGGTCTACAAAGAAACTACTAGAATTAATAAATGAATTCAGCAAAGTGGCAGGATATAAAATCAACACGCATAAATCAAAGGCATTCCTGTATATCAGCAACAAAACTTCTGAAATGGAAATGAGGAAAAACACCCCATTCACAATATCCTCAAAAAAATAAAATACTTGGGAATCAACCTAACAAAAGAGGTGAAAGACTTATACAATGAAAACTACAAAACCATAAAGAGAGAAATAGAAGAAGATCTTAGAAGATGGAAAAATATACCCTGTTCATGGATAGGCAGAACTAACATCATCAAAATGGCGATATTACCCAAAGTTCTCTATAGGTTCAATGCAATGCCAATCAAAATCCCAATGACATTTCTTGTAGAAATAGATAAAGCAATCATGAAATTCATATGGAAAAATATAAGAACCAGAATAGCAAAAGCAACTCTAAGCAGGAAGTGTGAATCAGGCGGTATAGCGATACCAGATTTCAAATTATACTACAGAGCAATAGTAACAAAAACATCATGGTACAGTACCAAAACAGGCAGGTGGACCAATGGTACAGAATAGAGGACACAGAGACTAATCCGCAAATTTACAACTATTTTATATTTGATAAAGGGGCTAAAAGCATGCAATGGAGGAATGATAGCATCTTCAACAAATGGTGCTGGGAAAACTGGAAATCCATATGCAACAAAATGAAACTGAATCCCTTTCTCTCGCGATGCACAAAAGTTAACTCAAAATGGATCAAGGAGCTTGATATCAAATCATAGACTCTGCGTCTGATAGAAGAAAAAATTGGCTCCGACCTATAGACTGTGGGGTCGGGCTCCAAATTTCTTAATAGGACACCCATAGCACAAGAGTTAATAACAAGAATCAACAAATGGGACTTACTTAAACTAAAAAGTTTTTTCTCAGCAAGAGAAACAATAAGAGAGGTAAATAGGGAGCCTACATCATGGGGACAAATTTTTACTCCTCACACTTCAGATAGAGCCCTAATATCCAGAGTATACAAAGAACTCAAAAAATTAAACAATAAGATAACAAATAACCCAATCAACAAATGGGCCAAAGACCTGAACAGACACTTCTCAGAGGAGGACATACAATCAATCAACAATTACATGAAAAAATGCTCACCATCTCTAGCAGTAAGAGAAATGCAAATCAAAACCACCCTAAGATACCATCTCACTCCAGTGAGATTGGCAGCCATTATGAAGTCAAACAACAACAAGTGCTGGCGAGGATGTGGGGAAAAGGGTACACTTGTACATTGCTGGTCGGACTGCAAATTGGTGTGGCCAATTTGGAAAGCAGTATGGAGATTCCTTGGAAAGCTGGGAATGGAACCACCATTTGACCCAGCTATTCCCCTTCTTGGACTATTCCCTAAAGACCTTAAAAGAGCGTGCTATAGGGACACAGCTACAACAATGTTTATAGCAGCACAATTTACAATAGCAAGACTGTGGAATCAACCTAGATGCCCTTCAATAGATGAATGGTTAAAAAAAATGTGGCATTTATACACAATGCACTAAAAAATGACAAAATCATGGAATTTGCAGGGAAATGGATGGCACTAGAGCAGATTGTGCTAAGTGAAGCTAGCCAATCCCTAAAAAATAAATGCCAAATGTCTTCTTTGATATAAGGAGAGTAACTAAGAACAGAATAGAGAGGAAGAGCATGAGAAGATCACCACTAAACAGGGATGAGAGGTGGGAGGGAAAGAGAGAGAGAAGGGAAATTGCATGGTAAAGGAAGGAGACCCTCATTGTACACAAAATTACATATAAGAGGAAGTGAGGGTAAAGGGGGGAAAAACAAGAGAGGGAAATGAATTATAGTAAATGGGGTAGGGAGAGAAGATGGGAAGGGAGGGGATGGGAGGGGAGGGAAGGGGAGGGGCAGATAGTAGAGGTTAGGAAAGGCAGCAGAATACAACATACACTAGTATGGCAGTAGGTAAAAAAGTGGATGTGTAACCCATGTGAATCTGCATTATGTATATATGGTAAAAATGGGAGTTCATAATCTGCTTGAATCAAATGTATGAAATATGATATGTCAAGAACTTTGTAATGTTTTGAACAACTAATTTAAAAAAATAAAAGTCAAGAAGTAAAAAAAAAATAAATGAAGATCATAAATTAAATAAAAAAGTACATCATAGAATGTTTGTTATTTTAAACCTAATATTTAATATAATTGGCTTGAAATGTGTCTGTGTCCTATTTGTTTTCCCTACCTACAGTGCTGACTAATCTCTTAATCATTGGGATTGACAAAATGTTTATTCCATTTTTACTCTATTAGTTTAACTTATGTGCATGCAGTATTTTCTTTCTTTCTTTCTTTCTTTCTTTCTTTCTTTCTTTCTGTACTGGTAATTGAACCCAGATTTGCTTTATTACTGAGCTATACCCTCTATCATTTTTAATTTTTACTTTGAGACAGGGTCTTGCTAAGTTGCTGAGGGTCTTGTTAAATTGCTGAAGCTAGCTACAAACTTGAAATCATCCTGCATCAACATCTTAAGTCACTTGGATTATAGGTATGCACCACCATGCCTGGAATTACATGTGCTATTCTCAATTTTAATTTTTCTTCTAGAAATTAAAGCACATACACATAATTTTTCAATATAAAATGATTTGACACTTATGTTTTCCTTCCTCTTGACCAGATAAATTTTTGTCAGGAATTTAATTCTACAATTTAATAAAACTACAAATTGCTGTGTGTTTATATGCAAATTTTGTTTGCTTATAATTGAAACTTTGTCTATTGTTATTATTTCTCATAACTCTAACCTTTATTCAGGAATGACATTCCTTTGTCTTGCAGTAAGCACTTAAATTTTAAAATCCCTGTTTTTACAATATTGTCTTATTTCATAAATATGATCAAAACACATCCTCACTGACTATTGAATTCTATAATTCAATATTATATTGTCTCATTTCTTCCTTTGTAGCTAATGAAAATTTAACTTTATACCAATAGTCAGTCCTTTGAAAATAATTTGTGTTTTTTATTTTTATTTTCTTTTTGTTTGGAAATTTCATATGTTTAGACATGCTTCTTTTCATTCTTTCTCTTATTATTTGTTTTGGTTCCTTCATTTTTGGTTTGTTATCTTTAAACAGTTCTGAAAAATACTCAGCATTTCATCTTCAAATATTTCCTCTACTCCAGTCCCTTAAGAAACTCCATGTATATACATGTTAGATATTCAAACTGTACTTTTTGAATCTCAAGATCTTTCTTTCTATCTTGTATCCTTTCTCCACTCCAAGATTTCTTCTGATCTATCTTCTAGTTCATTAATTCCTTCTTTGTCTGTGTCTAATTCATTATTTAATGCAGATCTTTGATATTTTAGTTTTATTTTTCTAATTTTTATTCTAAAAGTTTCATTTAGTTCTTTCTCAATTCTTTATGTAAAAGTTTATCCATGTATTAAAATGGAGTATTTGTATGCATGTGTTCATTTTCTGAGCATAATAGGCATAATTTTATAATGTATGTGATAATTTCAGCATCTAAATCTACTAAGAAGTCTTTTTATTATATTTTCAAATTTCTTCTATTTTTAGTGCATGAATTCTGATATTTTGTGGACTTGTTTATATTTGTTCTATTTTTCATATTACTTAAATATTATTGAGGAAATGATTCAAGATGTTGAATTAGGCTATAATTTTTATCAAGTTTTTACCTTAGTATGCAAAAATTCTGGTGATTTTATGATCCCAGAACTACCTTAAATAAAATTTAAAGCTTAAAGTCATCCTGTGTTTTCAAACAACCACAGAATACAGCTTAATTGAAAATTTATATTGTTCTTATCTATTTTAAGCTTACTCTATGGTTTAGTTTTTGTATCTGCAGATTATTATTAATTTTTAATTTGGAAAATTCTCTTATCCTTGAGAAGCCACTACAAGGAAAATTCCATCATCACCCTCAATCAGCAAATTAATTTCAGATCAGGCATCTCTCATTTTATTTCACACTCTGGGTCTCATTTCTCTTGGATTTGGACACTATAATTTCTTATTTTCTTCTTAAGCTTTGCATTTTAAAAATATTTTGCAAATGTTGCTAGCATACTCCGTTTAAAAGGAGTATGTTGATGAAGAAGATTCCCTTTTAAATAAATTTATTATAAGGGGTGGAGATATAGCTTAGTTGGTAAAGTGCTTGCCTTGCATGCACAAGGCCCTGGATTCAATCCCAGCACCACAATAAATAAATAAACAAACAAACAAACAAATACATAAACAAGCAGACAAACAAATAAATAAATAAATTTATCATTCTTTTCTTTGATATTATTATCATATGCAAGGAGACTAATCTTGGTCTATATCTCCTTTCCTTATTAAGTATAACTATAGAATATTCATTAAGAAATTAATTTGACTTACTATTATTTCTGTTTTTGAATTCTTTTTAATACTTCTCTCAACTAGAATTTGAGTTGAGGTCAACTACAGCACTCCATCACTCATAATAATCTCTGAAAATATTTTCTATTGTGCAACATCACAAAACAGCAAAAATAAACTTTCTTATTATTTATTCCAAAATATACACTTCCTTTGCTCTCTTAAAGGTATTAAATCTCAGTTCACTTTCATGATAGAGTGAGTTATCTTTCTAAATTCAGGGCAATAATTAGGTATTTTATGAAGAAGTGTAATTTTTTTCTCCAGCTTTTCCATGTAGATTTACCCATCAGACAACATTTTGCTATCTAATGTAAAAATTACTTTTCACATAAAAATAATACATTATCCTCAAGAAAAACTGAGCTGTAAAACTGAGTTGTAAAAACTGAAACAATGTATTTTCACTAAGAGAAAGCAGAAAAAAACACATTGTTTACTAATATTTAATACTTTCCAGAGTAGTTGCTATAATACAATATATATCATAATTAATAAAGTGTCTTGAGGAAGAGCACAGTACTTTCAGGGTGAAGGCTATGTGAGTTGACATGTATGTACGCTGTGGGCTTTGGAACAATCAATATAATGACTTTTGTGGCCCTTTGTCAGGAAGCTTATCGTATCTCTTTCATAAAGAGAGCAAATATTTCTTAGATGATAACTTTTCCCACACTACTTTTTGAGAGAACAGTAACATGATTCACTAAACATGAGTAGAAAATGATCAACACATATTTGTTATCATGATAACTTCCAATTCCTTATCAAATGGCTATGGGGGAAATCAGATATAGCTAAGAAATATCTCTTTTACTGCTCTATAGAATTCTAGTTTATATCCTGTTTTAGACTCTCATCTATTTGTGAAATACTAATTTCACAATTTCAGGCCTGTGTATCTACCCCACATCCTCCAAGGACTCTCTTCAGTTTGCCTTCTTTAGATTAAACAGTGATCTACTCCTTCAGTTTTCATTTCTCATCTTTTCTCAGTTTCAGGCTAATCACTACTTTGGGTAACCCTTATATCCCATTCAAATTTCTAGGACCAGACAAATCATAGATATCTTACAGTCTTTCTGACGTACAAAAGCACTCAGGCATCTTCTGACCTAAATAAATACTGATTCTATCCCCATTTTCTCTTTTTTATACAACAGAGACCCTGATACTTTCTGTTCCATTCTATACAATATTAATATAAGTGATCAGTGCATTCTCTTGATGTGGATAATTTGGTTTTCTAAGAAATTTATCTGTTTTTTTTTTATTATAACATTTGAACTACAGGAGCATATATCAACTGGCTTCTGAATATCAGAATAATGAAACATTATTATAGCTTGCTAGTTTACTAGCAATATGTATATTAAATGTGCTTATAAGCATTTTAAGAAATTCTACAGTTATATTCTGCAAGAAAACTCTAGGAATTCTGCCAAATATTCCATGATTTGGCTGATAGTCAAAAAGAGCTTTATGGGGCACAATTTTATTACCCCATTCTGCATGACATTGATTTGCCTTTGAACCCAGCTAAAGTCCATTACTCCATAACTCAAGTTAATGGGTATATAGATAGGAAATTTCCTTACCACAGCAGTATTTCTCTCAATATATTTTATTTATTAAATTTATTGGATGCTCAAAATCAATCAATTTCTAGGAGCACTTCAGAGAGTAATAAAGGATGATACAAAAATGTGTATATCACTGCAGATTCAGTATGAAGAAGAATACCAGAGGAGTTTTCCATATACAACACAGAATGTTTTTATCTTGCTTATCTGGATTTTTGTAATTTTTTTAATTATCTAGGATAATGCTTTGTTCAAAAATTCAATATTTTTAAATGCAATGATTATAAACAACTGTTAGATCAGTAAGTGGCCCAATGCTTCAGTGTAGTATTTAATATGCACATATAGTCATTTAAAATTTTGATTAATTCATGATGCAACTACTTTTCAATTCACTATCTGGCAAAGCACATTTAACAAAGAAAGAAATTTAATCCTAGAGAGAGCTGAACAATGCTGATAATAATTGAGAGCTTTACAAATTCTCCCCTCCCTCAAACATCCATCTGTGAATGTCTAGCCACTAATCAAAGCAGGATTTTTGAGAATAAACTGAATTAAATCAGAAGACAATCACTGCTCATATGCAAAGGAATTGGCAAAGATACCAACTGCAGGCAAACCAATCAACCACTAAGGTAATGTGCCCAGGGTCCAAATGTTCGGTCAGAAATCTAAATTGCATTTTTTCCCATGTATCATACTTCATTGTATTTTAGCTAATAGAAATCTATGAAGAAGATGGAAAAGAAGGATGGGAAGATGGGTTTTTCCTGCTGAATAATACACCATGTAATCATCCTATACATTTAAAACAGCATATTAATATCACTTAAAAAGACACCTCCCTGAGCTCCTCCTTCCATCACTACCACTACAAGGATAACTACTATCCAAAATTTTGATAGCATAGGACAATTTTACCTGTTTGTTTAAGATATTTATTTTTTAGTTGGAGTTGGACACAATATCTTTATTTCATTTTTATGTAGTGCTGAGGATTGAACCCAGTGCCTCACGCGTGCTAAGCGAGCACTCTACCACTGAGCCACAACCCCAGCCCAGTTTTACCTGTTTTGCCCTTTACATTAATGGCATCATAAGACAGAATTTCATGTCTGCCTTCTTTCACTCAACATTATGTTTGTGATATTCAAATCTCTTGCTACATCGTGGATATTTTATTTGCTGTATATCATTCTAGTATGAAAAAATTTAATTTGCATTTTGTAGTTGTGAGGGTTTTTTTTTTTTATTACAAGTAGTGTTGTTATGAACATTCTGTTATTATGTCATATTCTTTTATTTTCATTTGGAATTTCTTTGAGTACATACCTAGAGTGAAATCTCAATGTTATAGAAAAATCTATATGTATTTGTTCAGTCTTACTATAGACTGTCCAAGAGTTTACTAGACAACTCCCAGTAACAGTGTGTGAAACTATATGTTATTCTGTACCACCAACAAAATTGGAATTAATATCTTCTTTTTTAAAAATTTGGACATCTTGGGGAGTGTGTGTGTGTGTATGTGTGTGTGTGTGTGTGTCTTTTATCACCATGGCATTTTAATTTGCATTTTTGGATGATTACATAAAGGGAACATCTTTTCTTGTTTCTACAATTATAAGTGGACTCTCTCTCTCTCTCTCTCTCTCTCTCTCTCTCACACACACACACACACACACACACACACACACACACTGATATACATATTTACACCACACACAGATTTTTCTACATAAACATAGTTTTCAGTTGTTTTGAATAAATAGCTTGTTATTGAATTGCTGGGTCAAATGATGAGTGTATGCTTAACTTGATAAGAAATTGGCAAAATATTTTTCAAACAGGTTGCATCAGTTTATATCTGTATCAATCACATATAATTATTTAAATTACTTCCCCATCTTCAGCAGCACTAGTATAAGAAGTGATGTGTTTTGTTTGGTTGGTTCTTTGCTCTAATTGCTAGGTAGTGATATCACATTGTGATTGAATTTACATTTTCTTAAGGATGAAGGATATTTAACACTTCCAATGTTGGGTTTTTTTTTTTTTTTTTTTTTTTTTTTGCTATCTTAATTCTTGGTAAATTGATTGCCCATATTTTTTAACTGTTTTCCTATTATTGGGCTTCAACGCTCTCATATATGCTGGACACAAATATTTTAAACATCATTCAAAGCAGCAGGCATTAGAAGGAATAGGAAAAGGGGAAAGGGAACACTCAAAGGAGAGAGTGAATCTTTTCAGAGTGGATCGTGCATCCCTACTGCCCTCTTGACTTTTGACTGATAGTAGGATGACATCAGAATTTCAAGTCCCCACAGCACATTTGACAACTCTGAGACATTTTGGTCCATACTGACCAGTTCTAATTGGAACCTATTCTTACAGATTTTGTGGTTAGGAGGAATAATAACCTTAGCTCCCCAAGTTCTGGTATCTGATCTGTATAAGGACCATAAATGTCCCCACCACTCCTTCAGGGTAACTTATGTTCTGAACAGCATTTCAGGCCTGCATTTCTCCTGCAGATAACGGGATGTTTGCTGAGGAATGTAACATATCCTATTGACATAACCAGGCAAGCTGTAGGTAAATTGGTTTTTAAAGGAATGGATGTGGGTGTCAGTAAAGTGGGCCCAGTTCAGAGAAATATCCCCTTAATCTCATGTTCCCACCACTCGTGTCTGTTACCTATCACAATTAAATGCATAAGTGAGTACGTTTTCTTTCTGTATATCACTCCTTTGTTGCTATAAAATTAATTTCTTTACTGTGACTTATTACTTAACTTGAATTTGTATGATAATATAGCTAATCAGGTTTATTTCAATTAATATTAATGTCATACGTTTTTTCTACCCTTTTACTTTTTATTGAGTGTCTCTTTCCATTAAAAATATTTTTCTCAACAGCCTATGGCTGTGCCTTTTGTTGTCATTTTCATTGTTTTAATGCAAACTAACATCTCTCTCTCTTGTATTGTGTTTACAACCTATGATATTTGATGTTTGAATTGGGAATTTTTTTTCTTATGTTTCTTATTTTTTATTTACTATGTTCTCCATTCTATTTTTTTTTTTTAGTATTTTCTTCTCTTCTTTTTGATTAATTGGGTATTTATATTGAGACAGTGACAAGACAGGGGACAAATGGTAGATAAACTCTTGGGCCTTAATTCATAATCTTTACATGCTAAGTCTCTTCCTTCTACCCACTTGAAAATGTAGAGAATATGCCTCTTCTTGTCTTCCTATACTTAACCAAATTAACTATAACCAACAGCAGTAAGACAATGCCAAGATATAGAAGAGTCTCCTTCAACAGAAAACTTCTTTTAAAAAGTCCACTTATGTATAACTATAATACACCAATTTAAAAATTAATTGATATAAAGAAGATCATTAGATCAGAGGAAGGGAATCCAGGGTTGGGGAAGGGGAGGGGGAAGAAATAGCACTAGAGACTAAAATGGAGCAAATTATGGTATACACATTTATTAAGTCAAAATGAATCCCACAATTATGTCTAACTAGAATGCACCAATAAAAATATTTTTTAAAAAATACCAAATGCTTCTTCAGTCCAGAGTCATTAGATAAGAGGCAGACTCACCCATTTAATAGTGGACAACAAAAATCTCCCTCAATCTGTATTGTTCCCCTTCTGCTCACAGGGAAAACCCTTTTTCCTTTAATTCTTTTCCAGAAAAAAACTTTGTCTGTATACTAGTCCTTAATGCAGCTTTTTTATTTTTTTAATACCAGCACCAAGTCAAAGTTCCTGTTGTTGGTAACAATAGAACTTTGTTTAGCTTCTGTTATTGACTTTTTATCCTTATCTCTTTGTTTTGACTTTTCAATGATTACTCTAGGCTTTTAAGTATAAGTTTTAATGATTGTATTCAATGTTAGACAACATCGCATCTCTTCACATACAGTATAATTATACAACAGTACACTTCTATCTTCCAAACATATTACTTTTCCATAGGTTATAAATGCCACAAAACTTTTTACAAAACAATTTTGCATTAAACTTAGAATTATCTTGTATAATATTTTTAAATAATAAAATATATTTCTTATTTCCTCAGCTATCATTTTCAGTGATTTTTATGCTTTGTATAGATCAAGAGTTCCATCTAGTAACATTTTTCTTCTACCCGAATGAATTCCTCTAATATTTCTGAGAATAGCGGTTTGTAAGTAATTAATCTTTTAAATTTTTATGTTATGAAAATATTACACTCTGTATAAAATTCTAGTTTGTCAGCTAACTCCAGTGCTGCAAAAACCACAGCATAAAAAATTACCAGTAACCCAAAAAAGAACTTGGAGGATACAACAGAGGGTTTAGACATTTTTATTACGTATTCCTGAGCAACATCAGACTGGGCCTATATGAAAGGCCACACTGCACCTACAAGGAGGGGTATGTAAATATATATATATATATGATATGACATGTTGCATGCTAACTTCAATAGTGAACTTATTTAGATGTTTTATGAATATATTTCTTTAAAATTAGGTCATTATATGTGATTGGAAATGAGGGAAATGGCCAGTTTCCCTCCTTCTTATGCACAATAATACATTCTTTGCAGTTCTTAGCTCACCTCCAAGAAAAATAAGCTTCCTTAGGCACTGGCTAGTGTTAAACCCTAAGAGAAGTCTTCCCTGAAAATTACAAGGATTTTGCGCATAAGCATTATGCCTCATTTAATTTCCAAAAAGAATTCTATCATCAACTTTTTATTTCTGGATATGCCTCTTGGTCTAAAATGTCTCTTCTTTATTTTGCTGTTTTTAAGATTTGTTTTTATCATAATTTTAATAGTTTTAGTATAACATGCCTTAATAGAGTTTTCTTCAAATTTCTTGTGTTAAGTGGTTATTGAGATTTTTGGTTCTGTGGGTTTGGGGTTTTGTAAAATTTTGAAAAAAATATTGGCAATTATTTTTTATAGTTGTCTACAATCTTATCCCTGAACTTCCATTTCTGGAACTCTAGTCACATAAATATTAAGGTGCTCGAAACTGACCTACAAGCTGGTGGGTCGCACATAGTTTACTTTGATCTATTTTTTTCTTTTGTTTACTTTGGATGGTTTCTATTTGTGTATATTACCTATATTGCTGTTCAACCCCAGGGCTGCACATGGCCCAAACATTCTGTATACTGATGACAAAGAAAGCACTTGGAGGACTAAATGGAGAGGTTTTAGATATTTTATTACTCAAGTGTTCCTCAGTGGCTGCAGGCTAGAATACAATGGGGGACTGACCACACCTAGAAGCAGGGGGAAAGCATGGGATACGTTGTGTGCTCGCTGCACAGGGAGATTTCTTCAGATATTTCATGAGTGTATTGCTTTACTTTATAGTCAAGATTACTCTGCTTTGATCCTCAACTAAAGATTGGACACCAAGGAAGTGGTCAGCTTCCCCTCTCCATTTCCTCTGTTATCACATTCTCTAGAGTTTTTCTTATATCACTGCAAGTTTCCCTAGAAACCAATTAGTGTTTACCCAACAGTCCCTCTTTTTAATTTTCTAATGTTGTTTTTATACAAGTTCAATATGTCATTTTCATACTTTCTATCATTTCCTTATGTCATTTTCATACTTTCTATCATTTCCTTATAATGCTCATGTTTTTCCACTTTCTTTAACACTGACATCTTTTTAATCGCTAAGATAATTGCCTTGTCTAATAATTTTATTATCTTTGTTGTTTCTGGGTCAAGAATTATATGTTATTTTGCCTCCTAATGAGTATTTTTCCCCCTACTTCTTTGCAAGTTTGGTAATTGAACAGAATACATTTTAAAATTTACATAGTTTGACAATGGGTATAGGTGGGAAAGGTGGGGTCCTCTAAGTATTTTTAGCATTTTTTAATGTTCTAGTTATTTGAAAACAGTTTGATACTTTAGAATTGTATTTTTTACCTTTGTTATGTTAAAATCTCAGGAACAAATATAACCTTTGGATGAAGCATAAATTGGCACCACCACTAAGACACAGTGTTTCTGTGTATTTTAAATATTTTAAAGTATATATTTTTCCTTTCTTTCTTTTTTCTTTTTTTTTTTTTTTTTTTTTTTGTTGTTTTTGGTGGTTCTGGGGATTGAAACCAGGGCCTTGTGCATGTGAGTCAAGCACACTGCCAACTGAGCTATATCCCCAGCTATATATATATTTTTTCACCTAGGATGAGCCTTATTAAGGTATGAGAATTATACTCTGCTATTTTATTTATAAGAGTTCATGTTGGCCTTGGTTTTATTGTTTGTTTGTTTGTTTGTTTGTTTGTTTCACAATTATGCATCTCCCACTATCCAGCAAAAGATTCAGAGTCTTCTATATAAATATATTGTCTTCAATTCCCTTTTTTCACCCTGGTCTACCAAATTCTGTGATGTCCCTACAATGAGGCTGCCACCTTGGCTGTGGTGAGACATTTTCTCTAGGCAATGTGCTGTGAAGACTCTAGCACTAATTCATCACATTTCTTTCTATCAGGGATTATTTTTATTATATGTTTTCCAGGGATTAAAACCCCTTGTTTTCTTTTTTTCCTTGCTTTCTTAGTTACTGAAGGAGGCAGAAGAAATCTCTTGTTCCATCATGTCCAGAAGTTTATGCCAACAGTACAATAAGTTTTCAAGAGAAAATTTTAAAAACTATTAATGATAAAAAGGAAATTGTGATCAAACTCTCAAAGAGTGAAAGACAACTTCTTTTTTATTATTGTCAAATAAACAAAAATATCAACTTGTCATACTGTCTGTTAAAATAAACTCACAAGTCTATGAAATTAAATAATATAAGGATTTCCTCAGTCCTTTCTAGGTTCTCTTCTGAATTCTATTTTTTTAACTATCCCTTAACAATATGGTAATCACATCATTCTTTTGAAAAAAAAATAATGCAGTTAAGCATAAACCCAATTTTGCTTTTTTTCTGTTTAGGCTTCTTTGCACATAAAGAGCCTTCTCCATGAGAATTATGCATATCTCATGATAAATGATTTCAATAACTTCTGATGATTCTTTAAAAATTGGATTTTATTTCTGTGAATTGGTCTCCAGATATTTCTTTTGTCCTTCTCTTGTCACAAGCCTCACTATTATTACATCTGAGATTCTGTTTTATTTGCTTCAGGTTGTTTGGCTTCACAAATGAACAACCACTAGCTTTCTGGGATCTCATAAATAATTTATGATCTCATAAATAATAATTTCCTCTACTGATATTCCTTCAATCCCCTCAGCCAAACTGTGTTTTTTTCAATACATCTCAAAATATATCTCAGAAGTCTGTAAACATACTCCTCTCCATCACTTAAATTACCACACTTGTGTAGTTTATATCCTCCACTTTACTCTTTCATTTTTCCCTTCATTTCCAGTCAGTAATCTGAAAGATCTGTGTGGTCTGAAATAGTCTACACCTCTAGATGAATTGTTCTATGGTTCTGGCACATCAGATACAGAATCCATGGTATCAAAAGCTCTGGAAGCATGAATCAAACTACACTTGGGCACTGATATTGAAAAATACTAGGGAAAACTTTGGAAGTTATCCATTTGGGATGCCTTCAAAACTCAGCATTTGAATGATACAAAATTTACTTAAATGATATCTTTCATAACTGTAATCGTATTTTAGAGCATCTTATTGATTACAAAAAGTGAATCTAAGAGCAGTCATAAGATGGGTAGGACTTAAAACTAAAACCAAAGCAAATACTTGAAATATTTTCATTAAACATAAAGATATAGGTAACAATGCCCATTTTTACTATCATTATCACCTAACAGTTTTCTATATTTTCCAAAAATTAAACAAATAATGTTCCAGATAAAAGAGGAATATCTACTAGAGAGAGACAAAAAGTACAAAGTTTTCTACAAATTTAGCTGTCTAAAATTTTTATTTTTCTTTAGACTAATAGTAATAACATAGGGAAATATTTGGAGAAACAAAGTTTTACAAGATGGAAAAATCTATATAAAATATCCAGATTCAAAATATTACTAAGAAATTTTAACTACTTAGAGAATCAAACCATAAAGCTTTCTCATGAGTGTTAGTTTATAGGTTTAACATGATCTCTTAAAATACCTTAATATGCTCTTTCATCAAATTAAAAAATTTAATTCTTAAAAAATATGTATAATAATATTCAACTTTTAATAAATTTAAAAACTTAATAAATAATTCTGATATCATAAGGTATTATTAATGTATATTAAAATACTCAAAACTATGCAAATTTTTGCAGGATATTATTAGAATTATAGATTGGTCTGTGTATGTTCATGCATGCGTGTGATTTTGTGTGTGTGTGTATGTGAGTAAATTAGATGAAATCATAGGAAACTACATACATGATCATCTTCCATGGTTAATCTAATAGTTATTTATTCTTTTAATTACCTAATATGAATCCTATCAATTATATACCTGCAAGTCTTAAATTTTTCAGTTTCTTTCCATCTATAATGTCACTACCCCAATAAAGTTGACCAGGTTATATGACATAAACTATTAGAATAGCCTTATAAAAACATGAATTAAATATAATAAAGTAATCATGAGAGTCTAGGTAAGTCAAAAAATAATGATAAATTTTTAAACACAATAGAATTCAGGGAGAATTCCTTAAGAGAGAGCTAATATTCCCATGTTAATGGTCCATCATTTTAATTTAAAAGTATATTAGGTGAATGAAAAGTAACAACTTTTTGTAACTGCTCTCACCATTTGCTATAATTTGGATCTAAAAGCATCCCACAAAGAACGCATTGGTTAGGCTATATAGCAATATAATGTTGAGCGATGAAAAAATTGATTATTTTTCTATAATCTTATAAATGGATTAATCTATTTGATAAATTAATAATTTAAATGGTCTACTTGGAGGTAATTGTAGGCAGCTGGGGCATGATTAAAGAAAATAAATGAGTGAAAGCATGCCCTTAGGGATTATATCCTGTCCCTTGTTTTTTTTTTTTTTTTTTTTTTTTCTCCTCTCCTTTTCCTTCCCTTCCTCTCCTCTCCCCTCCTCTCTTTCTCTCCCTGGACCCCTATCCTAACGGCCATGAGCTGAGCACTTTCCTCCAACACAGCCTTCCACCATGATGTTCTACCTCATCTCAGGCCTATAGAAATGGAGTTAACTGACCATGGACCTCTGAAACCATGAGTCAAAATAAATGTTTCCTCTTCTAAGCTGTTCTTGTCAAGTATTTTGATTGCAGTGACAAAAAAACTGACAACCCACCATTGGAAGAAGGAAAATAAGAACTACAGTATTTTTAAGCAGTAGGAAAGAGAAGAAGAGAACTATCTAAGGTGGCAATAATGAAAAGTCAAGGATAAAATATACAGATTTTTCTGAGCCATCATAGAATTCTTATTTTAGTTTTATAACTTAGTATGAAGGTACTGTTTCTGGAAATGAACTTTTCCTTTATGATATTGCAATTATTAAAAACAAAGAGGTATGATATATAGAAGATATTCTCATTGTAAATAGTTATTAAAATAAAGTAATAAATTACGTATTTAAAAAATAACAATTTTAATTACCAATTGGAATTTTCTAATATGATTTTCAAGGGCTGGGGATATAGCTCAGTAGAGTACTTGCCTCGCATGCACAAGGCCCTGGGTTCAATCCCCAGCACACACACAAAAAAGACTTTAGTTTAAGAATACAAAGCAGAGTTTAGGAGAAAATGGAGAAGCAGTAAATCTTCCTACTACCTCTACTTCACTGCTTTTTTTTTTCCCATTCTCTCAATTTTCTACTTGTCTGGACTTGTTTTTCTATAATACACTAAAATTAATATATTTCCTATCTCAAGTTTGGTGTCCTAGAAGATATAAGTTAAGAAAATGATAATACAAAAAGAAACCATTCTTCCTGAGTCCCGTAATACAAGATTATTTTGATTCAAGTAACCTGGAAACTAGCAGAGTTGGAGGAGATCAATGCTGGGAAAAAAAGCTAATGTTATTAATATAAAAGTCTGGGAAATTTATATGATTATGATATGATAAAAGCTGTATTTTTCTGGGCTTATTTAAAGTACTTCCTCCCATAAGTCTTCTGCTTAACTTTGTCAGAGGAATGCAGCCTTTGTCCTTTAATGCCCCATCTGGCCATTATTTTTAATTTCCCAAGATGTAGAGGCCAATAAGGAGCCATTGGTCCAAATGGAAACCATGACCTGAATACTAAGGAGATGAAAAGTGCATAGAGCTTGTTGATTAGACAGAGAACTTTCAAAAATTGGATTTAAGGAGGAATAGTAGGCAAGATCTTCAACATTGCTTCATAAACTTTGATTTTGACTCAAAACAAATATATGAGGGAGCTAATAAAAATAATAAATGAAAATGATATTTTTGACAAAAGTTTAAGAAAATCAATATTTTGTAGCCTTGTATGCAAATATCTGTAATAGCAAAACCCTTAGGCCATTCCTTGCCTGCCAATCTAAACCATACTTTCAAAGTGTTAGCTGTTAAGGATTGAAACTTGCAAAGTGAGTTTTCTGCATGTTTATTTTCAGAAATGCTCAGGATAGGTAAGGACAAATAAGACATTCGAGATAATTCAAAATTATGGAGAAAAAAACAACAAAATAAAAATTTGTTTCATTGTCAGCATAAGGAGCTATTTTCCTTTTATATTTTAGGATATATTTGTTATCAATATAGAGTACAGACATGATATTTTCCATCTCTCCTTCCTTTCAATCAAAATTGTTTTCCTTTTCTTTTTCTCTTTCTTGTAGTTTTTTATAATGTTAATAGCTAAATAAATATACAAATTAACTGTAATTTATTAGATGCTAGTAATTTACATCTGGGCTAAACATTAACCAGGCATCATGGATTTGAAACTACATATCATTATGAGATGAGATTTTTACAATTCTTTTTGGAATGAAATTTAAGTTTTATAATTAAGATTGTATATGTTAATGTGGTTAGTCAAAAAGTAAGCTCTAAGTAATTCTTTGTCTTTGTTGATACTATTGTTCATATATTTTTCTACCCAAACTCCATTCTTATAATGAAAATATCTAATTTTTATTTGTTGATATATATCTCATTTTCTTCTATTTTCAGTTCATGTAAATTCTGGAAGGGGTCAACTGAGATGGTCCATCAATGCAGGTTTGAGCCCCTAAGATGCCAGCCTGCCTCTATGAAGCATCAAAAGGATTTAAGGCCTAAGCTATTCCAATCAAAATAAATCTAATGCCATTTGTCAGAGCCTCTGGAAAATTAAACAAAGCTTCTGTTGTTTTCACAGGTTGCATCAAGGGATATAAAATGGAGACCATCTAGTAGAATCTGAGAATAAAGTCAATCAGACAAAAATGTCAAGAGATCAAAAAAACTGATCCCAAGTATTGTTAGAGCGAAGAATCAGTTTTCCTTGAACTAAAATTATGTCTAGAATTCTTCAGTAAGCAAGATAATGAATTCTGTTATTGATCTAGCTGGTGTGAATTGGATGTCCTGCCACTACAAACTAGAGAGATATAACAAACAATTAAGAAATAAAACAGTTAGAAAAATGATTTAGTGTGAAAGTATAAGTTCTCTTGTGGGTGATTCATCTCTTTAGTCAATAAGACTTCTAAGGAGCAATGTATTACAATAATCTTCATGAAATATTCTCATTTACCTGTAGTCTCACCATCACTACAACAGTAAAAAATACAAGAAAAAATAAAATTAACTAGGGCTCTCCAAAACACGGTTATTATATTTACTTTCAATTACCTTGTGAAAGTCCCAAAGACACTCAACTGTCTCCCTACAGAGGATGAATATTGAGGATACAGTATATTGATATGGTAATTAAGTGTTTAAATATTCAGTAAATTCAAATTATCAACTTTTTCATTAAAAGAGAATCTGTTGAATAGGTGCTGTGGACAGCCAGTAAAAAATAGCAAGGATTAACTCTGATATGCTCATTCTTACTGTGCCCACTAGCTGATTGATAAAGCTGGAACTGCAATGATTCCCTTTAGATGCATTGGATTTCAATTTGTTTTACAGTGAATGGAGTTTCAGTATCTTCATGTTTATAATAAACAACTTGCAATACATTCTACATTTGGGGAATTGTCCTTGGTTTATGAGCCAGAAATAGTATTCTTCTTGGCAGTCTTCTAGCCCCTGGGACTTTAGTTAAATAAGCAATGGTTTGAAAACACAGAATTCTGGGGTGAGAAAGCCAAAGAATTTAAATGACTTGCCTGCTCCATGTGCCTTCTCTGAAAAATCTGGAAGAAAGTAAATTTGATTTCTGTATTTTGAGTATTTATGTACAAACACATTCACATGCATACACATACCAATTGTTGTATGAGGATTTATCACTTTAATGGTAAAGAGTTTCACTGAAACTCACACCCATTTTCATGTATTCTGAGGCATTTATTCTGTTGATTAAACCTTGGACATCATACCATTTATGAGATAAAGGTTGCTGTTTTCAACTAGGAATCTGTCAAGACAACAGTGGTAAGCATGGTGGAAGTAAGAATTCTCTGGTAATTGATTCAGAAGCCTGCCAGGGAGAAGGTCAAGACTTATAGATTACTATTGAATGCTTGGGAACATTTGTTATAAAACATAGCAAACCCCTAGAGATCTATCTAAGTAATAGACAAACACTTGGATGCTTTTTGGTAGTAGTTGTTCTTTAGGGAAAAAGAGAAAAGATATGTATGGCCAGAGCAAAGAAAATTCTGGTAAAATTAGCTATGTACAAGAAGTTAAATAACACACCACTTGGAGAAATATCTGCAAAACAACAATAGTGAGACACATTCCAGGTGATAACTCATTATAAATGATACAGAACAAAACTGAAATTCTGCTTTGTTCTAAATAAATTTGATCAGCTATTTGAGAATTTAAGACACAGGATAAATTTCTGTTTCCATCATTTATTTAGTAAACATAGCTTTCATTCCCTTAAATGTAATTAAGTAGAGTCAGATTTGTATAACTTTAAGAACAAGATTCTACTTCTGAATGACATTTATTTTTAAATATTCTTTGTCTGAAAGACAAATGTGTTTTTAAATTAAAATATGCCAAATATTGCCAAATATAATTTTTGAAAAGTGAAAAATATATAATTAAGAAAATAATTATATATCTATACACACAGAGACACACACATACATACATAAATGGGACAAGCAAAGTAGAGAATGAGCCACTTGCTTGAGACAGGTTAGTTAAATTCGTGTATTTTATTGGAACAATGAAGCTTTGTTTGCATAATTTAGATTTGTTTGCATTAGTAGGAAGCTATCTCAAATCTCTTGATTATTAAATATGGGTATATATCATTTTTCTTCTGTCCTTCAAAATTATATATTATAGTATGGAATAAATTTTAGAATGAATACTTTGGCCTTGTACAAGTTTAACATTTAAGCATGAACAAAATAAGTAGCTATTTTGCATTTATACACTTTTCTGAATAGCTTGGATTTTAAAGGAAACTGGAAAATACAGCAAACATAATTGAAGACTTATCTTTTGACTTATAGCTTTTTACTCATGGCAAATCACTTAAACTCTCTGATTTTTATTTTCTTGTAAAACCAGTTTTTAAAATGTCTTACCTACTACTTTCTTAGAATTTTAAAAACATTCATGAAACCATAAATGTGATTGTACTTTATAAAGTGGAAATATCATATAATTGTGAGGTGTTAATAGATAGGGCAAAATGCTGTACTAGGCAAATAATGAATAGGTAGCATAGTCAAATAGTAAGATACAGGCAGACAGTTAAGGCAATGGGCCTCAAAAGAGGTTTGTCTAAGTAGAGGAAAGTACATCCTGTTCCCTGGAAACTTCCATCTGACCCAGAGAGGTGTGAGAAATGAGGGAAACAAACAATTCAGAAATTATTGCACCAAAGATCAACTTTAGTTCAGTAGCCAACACCCACACCCAGACACCTGAGGCCATCTGGAAAGTCCTTGATACCGGTACTAATAAAAGATAAAAATGGAAAGTAAGCTCCTAAGAAGCCTCATTCTGATTGGAAAAACAGGACACTCCAAGGCTTGTGGCTAGTGAACCAATAGGCATAGCGTTCTTATAGTACATAATTAGCATGGCTATGGACAGCCACACCTACCCAGCAAAACCCCTAAGCAGCCATCTAAGTCCCTGGAATAGCACACCTGAGTGGCAGCCCTTCATCAGGACACTTCTGTTTCTTATCTTTTCACTTGAATAAATCATACTCTTTAATGTTCATCTTTCACTGTCGATGGATTTCATTTTTAGAGTTTGGGATAAAAGGACCTGAGAAAGAATCCTTGCTGTCTTGTGGCTGAGTAGTAACATTAGCAGGCATTGCCTGCTGAAGACTGGAAGAGGGGTGATACAAACAAGGCCCTGCCGCATCTAACAGCAAAAAATCCAGTTTCAATAATAACTGGGCATCAGCATGTCCTCAAGATGTTTTTGCTCATTAATTAGATTCAACTTGATGTATTGAAATATGAATGTTAAAGTTGGAAGCAAACTCTTCTCTCCCTCCCCTTTTGTTTCCTGCCTTCTTTCCTTCCTCTTTTTATTTCTCTCTCATTTCAGATATCCTTTGAAAGAGGGAACATCAAGAGGAATCAGAAGAAATTGTTAAAGGATGACCAGATGGTCATTGCAGGGCTGCTGTGAGAACCAGCTGTGGTGAGTACATTTTTGAACAAACTTAACATATATAACTGGGAGAGTGGGGAACATAGAGGATGGAGGGGTGTCAAAATGGAACCATCTGTCCTAAAGGAATGGCAATGGTGTGTATGTGGCTACACCATGGGCCGTGTAGATGCCACAGAAAGTAACTCAACTTGAGCTCTTTCATCAAGGCTGCGTTCTAGAAGTTTGGTCAGCAGGCAACCACAACCATAGGCTATGGTACACTGTGGAGAGAGAATGTGGAAGTCATGTTTAGTAAGCAGTTGAAACCAGGTAGATCTTCCATAGCAGGAAACTTTTCATTGAGAAGCTCCTCCAGAGATCAAGCATGTGCTAAAATTGACTAAAATTAGGAATTAACCCCAGAAAGAAAAAAAAATTCCACCTCTTTAATCTCCTTTTATTTACCTTGCTTTTTCTGTGTCAAATGAAAGAAAGTTAAACAATGAGTGAGCTGGGGAGAGAGAAGTGAAAAATAGGGAGTGAAAGGAAAAAGTAATGTTCTTTCCTAGTGTTGGTATATCTGGCTATCAATTGTCAGGTAGAGTGAGAGACATTGAGTGAGATGTCTGATAAAAGTGATGGTTCAGGCCGGCACAATGGTGCAGCCTGTAATCCCAGAGATTTAGGAGGCTGAGACAGAAAAATTGCAAGTTCAAAGCCAGCCTCAGCCACAGTGAGGCACTCTAAGCAACTCAGTGAGACCCTGTCTCTAAATAAAATACAAAATAGGACTGGGGATGTCGCTCAGTTTTCAAGTGCCCCTGAGTTCAATCCTTGGTACCAAAAAAATAAAAAAAGAGTCATGGTTTAGAATGCAGTGAACTCATTTTAATTTACAAATGAGTCTTAATTACCAACAGAATTTCATTCTTAATAGAGGACATAAACCAATAGTTATAGAATAAACCCACGAGGTCTACAAAAGATAGGAAATGGCTATTCCAAAAAGCTTGGTTGAAGGAACATAAAGATATTTATTCTATAAACTTCAAATTTCTTATCAAGTAGATCATTCACATGTATCAAATTAACTATTATTATCTTTTTTTCTCACTTTACTTTGACTTTTTATTCCAAGGAATTTTCTGTTTTGACTTCAATACTACTAATTTCATTTTCTCCAATAAATACCAATTATGCTACTTCTTGTTTTAGAATAATGGTTAATTTTGAGCTATAAAATTATTATCTCATCTAGCTCCCTTTTTATTTGTGATCAGCTTATGGGATTTTTACTTTAATGGTATCTACTTTATAATCTTGATTTTAATTTCTCTTCAATAATTTTAACAATGGTCTGTTTTAGAACATTTTAATCATTGAAATTTATTTAAGGAAATTTTTTACTATATTTTCTCTAGTCGTTATATTTTGATTTAATAGAGCCTCATAATAAGAATACTGTTGTCAGCCAATTTAAAATCATCTGAATACCTGATAAATATCAACTCATAAAACATAAATATGTGCATGCTCACACATGTGCACGCACCCACCTACATACATCCGCGTGTGCACTCGCGCGCGCGCACACACACACACACACACACAAGCCTTGTTTTCTGGAAAGATGAAAGCAAACATGTCACAGTTTGTCATATAAATTAACTTATAGAATTACTGTAATGTTAATATAGTCTAAGTCACTGTCATAGTTTAGATATTAGATGTACCCCAAAAGCTGCTGTGCAAGAAAATTTAGAGATGAAATGATTGGGTTTTGAGAACCTTAACCTAATCAGTGCATGAATCACCTGATAGGAATTATCTGGATGGTAACTGTAGGCAGGAAGGATATGGCTGGAGAAGGTGAGTCATTGGGGGTGTGCCTTTTGGTATGTATTATATCCATGGGGAGGAACACTGGCTCTCTCCCTTGGGTGCCATGTGCTGAGCTGAGTTCTTCCTCCACGTTCTTCCTCCATGATGTTTGCCCCCAAGAGCAGTGGAGCCAGCTGTCTATGGACTAAGATCTCTGAAACCATGAGCAAAAAATAAACTTTTCCTCTCTCCAATTGTTCTTGTCAGGTAATTTAGTCACAGAGGCAAAAAGCTGACTAAAATGGTCATTTTGCAAGCTGATGGAGAAAATAATTGAAGGGGAGAAAAGGAAATTTAGATTAGCTAGAATAACAGAAATATCAGTAATGATGATGTTCAGTTTGATTAAATCTTCAAAAGTTCTACTTAGCTTTCCAAATTGTTATATTTTTGTTAAGTTACAAAATGCAGTCAAGGGTGTGAGGAATAAAATACTTAATTTCACCAAATGACAGTTCACATTAGCCACTCTATGTTCTATATAATGATTAGTTTCACTGACAATTTTTCTAGATATATAAGTAAATTAGTTTATATATTGCTCAAGATTATTATTTACATGAACATATTGAATCATATTAGTACTTGTCAATAAAATTGATGATAATTATTTTCTTTATAACTAAGAAGATCTTGCAAATTATATTTGCTAAGTTATGGAACTATTATAAAATATGAAACTCATCAGTAATGATGTTAAATATACACCATATTAATGCATTTCAAATATTTATTTGATGAATGCTTTTGATTTGAAACAATATAACATATTTCTCAGTTGAATAAGATGAAAAAACAAAAATGCTAGATATAAGCAGACAGTATAAAAATATTTATAGCTACAGACAAATTCAAAGTTCTTTTAAAAAAACACTCTTATAAGAAAAAAGATCAAGATAATTAGAAAGGATAAAAAATATAAAATCTAAACAAAGTCAAGAACTAACATAACTTATTGATCAGAAGTTGCATCTGCATAAGCTGTTTTCCCTGATTTCTGAAAGGCTCCTTTCTTCAATATGTCTCTGCTATAGCACATTATAGTACTATAGAAGGAATTATTTAGGAAAGGAGATATTTCATTAATTATTACTATACTGTTAATCATTAAAATCCAAATTAATGAAAATAATTATTTCATGGGAATAAGTTTTTCTAAACATGTCTTAAGCTAAATGGAAGAAAATGGGCAGTTTAACAAAGTTAAGTATTAAAAAATAAAACTGTTCATTTGACAAAATTTAAATATTTGGGATATTATAGCATTAGAGATAATATATTTGGATTTAAAATGTATTTGAAAAAAATGAAATAAGATTAAATTTTTAAAATTAATCATGATTTAATCCCTTCTTCTCCCTGTTATTACTTGAGTTTGGGTTTAAGTAAACTACAATTGAATCTTAAAAAAGATGGAAAATTTCCAAGCATATTAATTTTTTTAACAAATTTAACAATGATAAAATGAAAATACCATATGAAAAATCTAAGTCCTATGTTTCTATTTCTACTTTTTTCTTTGCTTTCTAGATTCTAAACATTTATTGAACACTTAATATGTGTCAAGCTTAATGTGGGCCCTCTGGTAATTTGAGGTTGTTGCTACTGTTCCCAGAACCCCTGCCCCTGCCCACAGAAGAGGCGGTAAACTAAAAGAGTGAAAATTTGAAACTGGGCTACAATAGTGGAGAAATTTGAACTACTTGGTCAGTTTAACTATCTGACTTAATGTCTTATTTCAAAATTTGAAATTCACATTGACAAGAGTAAATATTAACTTGGAGAGATACTTGGTGAAAAGTTATTTAACAAATTACCCATATTGAGAGTATTTTATAAACAGTATTTCTAGAATCAAGTTTTAGCTCTCTCAGGCTTCAAATGTTCTCACCAGTAGAATGAAAACACATGATGTGGATGAACAAATGCATGTTTGTACTGTGGATCTGTTCTTCACAATTATATAATTTTAAATCAATTTAGTTTGATTAGTTATGATTACTAAGAAACAATCAACTATTTTTCTTTAGTTATTTGTTGACAGATAATCAATCACTTCATGTCTGCTTAAGTAGACTTGCTTAAGTACAAGATTTCAAGTCATGTTTGTATTTATTCCAAAGAAGAATAATTCCTAGAATTTTCCTTCTTTTCACTATTGGGTTGATCAGAAAATAAACACAACAAAAAAGAAAAAGAAAAAAATAACCAGTATACAGTGATAAGGATAAAATTTTTCCCATCCCATCTGAAAGTCTAATGACTACAATCTGGAGGTTTTGCTTAGGCTTCAATGAACACATATGGTTTTTAAGCATCTTCTTGGTTTTATGTTAAGAACTATTTCACTTCTATAAAACATGCTTGTGTGTGTGTGTGTGTGTGTGTGTGTGTGTGTGTATCTGTGTAGACATAGAGAGAGCAATTGCTTATCTATATAATACTTATTATATGTAACATATATTAACCTTGTTCATATATATGTATGTATATAAGAAGCATGTTTTATAGAAGTGAAATATATATATTCACACACATTTTTAGAAAAGTTATGGCAACATATGGACAGATCTCTACATAATAAACAAACATTTTTATATTTCAAAATATTTTAAATCTGTCATGCTTACTTAATTCTGTATATTTAACTCAACTTGTAATATTTTTGTATTAATGCAATTGACAGACAGTTTTTCAGGTGTAGTGTTCCTTTATGTATCATAAGAGTACAATACAATATAGAATCTTTCTGCATATATATAATGCCATGTATATAAATTATATATTTAATGTCATATGTGTATCAGGTTATTTTATATTTGGAAAATAGTTATGTTTTTTCAAGCAGTGTATTCACCAATATTCATATTTCTTTTGTCATTTCTAATCATGCTTGATTTATATCTGTAAAAATTGCTTTCCTCATTATGTATTATATTCAAATGTTGTTTGAGCTCAAATGTTCTCACCAGTAGGATGAGAACACATGACATGGATGAATAAATGCATGTTCGTACTGTGGATATGTTCTTCACAATTATATAATATTAAATTGATTTAATAATAGGTATTTATGGAGGGTTTAAAAGTTAATATAAATTGTTTTGGTCATTCCATATTAGTACTGGTTCTTATTCAAAACCATTATTCTTTGGTCAGTTAAAACTTATTAGTTTGAAATTAATAATTTGAAGACATAATGAGGAAGGGCAATAATATTCTAATTATGTCACAGGGTCCAGGTTCAATCCTAAAGGAAAATATGGAGGTTTTTCTACAGTTTCATAGTGAAAAGTTAAAGCACTTGAATTCTTTTGGACTGGGATGCAGAGAAACACAAACATTTGGCAAAGATATAAGCAGGGCTTATTACAAGGCTGAGTTCATTGATAGTACTCCACATTAATTTCCACTGCAGAAAATAAAAGAGTGTCTTGAGAGCAAGGGCAAAGTTGCCTCATAAGGAGTTTTCCTTTCATTTTATGAAAACTGCTTCAGCACTCAAAGCTTAAGGGCATTTCACTCTCGCACCACTTTGAAAATGCTTTCTTCTGCTTCAGTTGCCAAAGGAAGCCTAAACTGACCTCAAGAGTGTTGACAGACATTCTTCTTGTGTTCACAATCTATCAAATGCTCTCGGTGCATCATTACAGTTCTAGGCAACCTCTTAGTGCAAAAGACCAGACAAGTACTCCTTCACTAAGATAAATTTGCATAATGTCTTCATTATCTTTATGTAATGTTTGTGTAACAAATGAACCCTTTCAACATAAACCATAAAGTAACATAATTGATCATTTGGATTAATCTGTCAGAGCTTAGAGTTCCAAATGGAGACTGCTTTTTACCAATCACATTTAAAAAAAATCATTTAGGAAATCTTCAAATCATGTCCAATGTCCTTTATCCATCTTCAGCAGTGGTAAATACTTAGCCTTGCTTTGTTTTGGAAAGAGTTGAGCTTAATTTAGGGATACTAGTGAATAAGTAGACACATTTAACACAAAAATCACATTTCAGTGATAAAATATACTTTAAATTAAAAATAAGTGTCTATACCTTGTATGTCTGTATTCTGTGGCTAGATAAAGTAGGGTAATTTAGATGTTCCTGGAGCATCAAACAGTTCAATTGTGTGAAAATAAGGGCACATACCTGGAACATGGGAGTTCAAATCATAATGCAAATGAGACCTGACCCCATCAAGAGCCAAAGGAAAGTATAAAGCAGCCACTACCCTACATTTGTTTGCCAAAAGATGTGTAAATCTTATACTTAAAATACTCAATAAGTCATTACTGTATTGAAATAAATTGGCCTGAGATAAAACAAAGTTTTTTTTTTCCTCAGAGAGAACATTAGCTACTATTGATTGAATTTCTCCTTGAGTTATTTTGTATTAAGAAATACATAAGCAAATAAGATAAATTATCCCATCTGCTGCTGATATCGTGTTAGAACTCCTCATCTAGGTTAATAGCAAAAGGGTGTTTCATAATTGCTAAGCCAACGGTTATTCTCCTTTTCAGAGTATTAGCTTGGATCTATTTATTTATCTCATTAGAGGATGAGTTTTTGTTTTCACCCAAAGTTCTTATTATAAATGACACCGAGAAGGTCCTCAAGGAACACCACAAGATGGCAGTATTTCAGAAATGAATCTGTAGCAAGATCATTTCTATATATTACCTAAAATCATGTCATATATTGGCTATCTTTTTAGTGACTAAAAGTACTTAGTTGTCACTGAAAGTGATTAAGAATTAATGATACTAGAATGTCTGTGTAGTATTAAGCAAGTTGTTTCCTTTAAGTAATATAACTGTCAATTTGATTGTTCCAAAACATTAGTAAGCTTCATCAACATATAAATGAGTTGATGCTAAAGGATTGTCAGTAGATTCATAAATCTCATAATTGCTTATATGTTGGTCTATAACTGCAAGCATATTTTTAAATTGTTTGAAAATATAACTCATTAAAAAAGATATCAATTACACTTTATTTCTGCATGATTGTTTAATAGCCACTTTTAGAATAAGAAATAGAAATTAGCAATTACACAAATAAAATACATCATTTATACTTTTCAAAAACGGTTGATATTTAGAGATCAGCAAACTTCTCAATTTTAACTACTGTCATAAAACTACAAAACATTGCTTGTAAGTGAATATAGTATAAACTAGGAAGAAATGTGTTTATTTTAGATTTATAAGAATATAAAATGCAGAGGTTTCAAAAGCAGAAGATTAGCAAATAGCTTTGAAATGAAGCATGCTATTTCCTTAATGTTTGATTTTAATTTCCAATTATCTGCTCAACATTTTTAGAAAAAACATGTTGTTCCTGAATAGTCTAATAGTTGATAAAGCTGTATCTGGATAATGCAAATTATTTTTCTAGTACCATGAAGGCACTAGAAAACTACTAAAAAGTTGCATAAAACTCATAGAAATGCAATTCCAATGTTTTAAATTATATAATGAGAGTAACTTTTTCTTAATGTCCACCAATGTACTAATAAAATATTTCATAATGCATATCTTGATAAAAAATGTGCAAAAATTTATTTTTCTCAGTGAAAGCTATTTCTAACCAAAGAAAACAAGATATATTATTGTATTTTCTAAAATAGTATTTCCACTGAGTTACAGAAATTTAAATAATTTCTGTAGAGTGAATCATGATCTATTTTGTGATATATTGTCAGAGGATGTAGTCTGACATTGTAAAATATGCAATTACTTTATCTCTTTATTTAGATTAATTATATTTATCAATATAAATAAATGTTATAAGATTAAATTTTGAGGAAAAAAATCAGCCCCCAGATTGCCCAATTGCATATTTATCATACTATTTAGTCTTTTGTTGCATGATATGATGTGCTGACCTCTCTATTGTCTCCAATTTCTCCCAGTGATCATTTCTTAGGCTGAAATTGGATACATAATATTAATACCTTGAGCTAAAGTATTGCACTTAGGAAATTCTGATTACCTGTTTACCCATGTGAGTAAGATGTAGTTAACATCTGGAAAGCTAGAATCAAGAAAAAATGTCTGATGGTACAGTACAACAGGGAGTGTGTTGTATAGAGTGCATCCTGTTCATTGGTGAAGACATTTATGTGAACATTGTGCTTAACACAAATGATATAATCCCACTCAACAACAACAACAACAAAAAGTAAACTTACCATATGAGAAACATGCACAGATTTTTCAAGATTCAATAGAACAAATATAAACATTACAAATTTTCATTGTCTATCAAAGGGAAGTAATGCCTGAGAACCTTTGCTTTCCAGGTTTTTAGTGTTTCCATTAGGGATTGTAAATCAAGTCCAGGCTACTCCAACTTGTCAGGAGCAGATATCCTTCTGTGAAGTTTTCCATTTCAGTTACCTAATAGATTTCTTTTCTGTGCATTCTTCAATGAGATGGTGCATTTTTTGTTTGTTTGTTTCTTATCTTTTACTTCATTCTTTTTTTAAAATATCATTTATTTATTTATTTTTTACATTTGAATCAATGGGATGTAATTTCTCATTTTTCTAAGACTTTTACTTCTTTCTGACAAAGTGAGGAATAGAGACTGGAGATAAAGCTTACATGACCATAATGTTAGTGTATGAGACTTGAATTTTGTGGAATCCTGTGTAAAAGAAATAGAAAAAAAAGGGAAGAAAGGGAGGGGAAACATATTCAGAGAGTATCTTGCATAGTTTGTCATAGATTTCCCCTGGTTGCTCAGACACATGAGATATCTCTGTCAAACTTACCTGGAACCATGGTTTTATTCCAGTGGTCAAAGAGAAAAAAAAAAGGTGAACATTTCATACCATAGCAGTTTCCAATATCCTGTCTTTTTGGCCAAGTCTACCCCACAAAATAAACTTCTCTCTGCACTTTTGTTGTATTAGTCAGTTACACTAAGTAATTTCTGAAAAGGTTAAAACCTTAATGGACCCAGTTGGATCAGATCTGGTTGGTGGAGTTGGAGAATATATGATTGAGGTTAAACTGGAACTCCTCTTTGGTGAAGTTGAGAAAATCGGCAGTGCTATGAGATAAACCCATTACATTGAAGAACTAGGACCCCAGGGACATTGTAAATCTGCACAGGGACAGCTCGAGCTGACAAAACAGTCCAGTACTCTAGCCCCTCTGAGCTGATATGATGAAGCAGGTCTCTCATGGCTCATAAAATCAATCCAATATAGCAGTTAAAGGCTTCTTTCCATAAAACCTAGCAAGTAAGTAGTATTTGTAAGTATCAAATAGGCATATGGAATGATGGAAGCAATAAAATATTATTTCAATTTGCAGATATTGCTCCTCTATGTCATATGTTACATATATTATTGTTCATTCTTGTGTTGTCAGAGAAATTCCATAAGTCATTGCAGTCTTCTATTTTAAAGTATATTTCTTCATTTGTTGAAAGGCCTTAAAATTTTTTTTCTATGCTCTTCAGCACTTGTTTTTATCATCTCTGGATCTAGTAATGGTATAAAAATCCACATATATAAAGCTATTATATTCTATAAAATTTAGAAAGACCTACAACATGTGCATTGACTAGGAGTAAATATATGCTGTTTATTCTCTTTATTGGGCACCAAAAGAGCCCATTAAAGTTGACTACAATAGCAAATATGAGATTGCCAGAAAATAAAGCCTAAAGTTCAGAATAGAATGCAAGAATGAGTCTTCACTAGGAAATAAAGGTGGATCCCCAACATTATTTTTTTCTTTAATCTTTTTATTCACCCTAACTAGAGAAAACAAATTTACTGTAAAAATTATTCTACATTTGGAAAATGAGCTTTAAAAGTCTCAAATGTGAGTATTATTTCAAAATAATAACAGAAATAAATAATATAGTATTTAAATATAATTATGAATTAGTGTCTGAAAGAGAGTTCAACAATGGAGATGAACAGATGGAAGAGATGGGTTTTTATTAGCTTGTAAGTAGAAAAGGTCACACCAAAGAGTCATAGTCAAGTACATAGAAAAGAAGGAAAATCCAAAAGCGATATTCAGAGCTATAAGATCCTTTCCAAACCAACCCTTACTAATGATACTATGAAAGTGAAATATGAACTTTTAACAAAGCTTATTTTAGAAAATTGTTATTTTGATTTTAACTAAGTAAGCCCTTCATAAGAAAATAAAAGTGATGTCATATTATAAATTTAATATTCACATTATTATTGGAAAAAAGCAGCTCAAATGTTGATACATTCTACTCAAAATCAATCTCCAGTATTATTTTCTATATGAAACCAGTTCTTTCATTTTGAACTTTTTCATGTGTTCTTTTTAGTTATACATGATGGTAGAATGTATTTTCACATACACATTCATGAAGTATAACTTCCTATTTTGGGGGTTGTATATGATGTGAAATTACGCTGGGCATGTATTCATATATGAAAGTTATGTCCGATTCATTCTACTGTCTTTCACATTCCCATCACCCCCTTATCCCTACTTCCCCTGTCTAATCCAGTGAATCTCCATTTCTCCACCACACTGCCTACTGTTAGTCAGCATCCATATATCAGAGAGAACATTCAGCCTTTGGTTTTGGGGGATTGCCTAATTCCACTTAGCATAATAGTGTCCAGTTAAATCCATTTACTAGAAAATGCCAAATTTCATTTTTCTTTATGGCTGAGTATTGTGTGTGTGTGTGTGTGTGTGTGTGTGTGTGTGTATATATATATATATATATATATATATATATATATATATATCACATTTTTTAAATCCAGTCATCTTTTGAAGGACACCTAGTTTGGTTCCATAGCTTAGCTATTGTGAATTGAGCTGCTATAAAATTGTTGTGGCTGCATCACTAGAGTATACTGATTTTAAGTCCTTTGGGTATATTCCAAGAGTGGGATAACTGGGTCAAATGGCAGTTCCTTCAAGGTTTTTGAAGAATCTCCATACTGCTTTCCAGATTGATTGCACCAATCTTCATTCCTCCCAGCATTGTATGAGTGTGCCTTTTCCCCCACATCCTTGCCAACATTTTATTGTTACTTGTTCTCTTGATAGTTGCCATTCTGACTGAAGTGAGATGAAATCTCAGTTTAATTTGTTTTTCCATTTTTTATTTGTTCTAACTAGTTATATATGACAGTAGAAGGCACTTTGACACATCATACATAAATAGACTATAATTTCTCATTCTTCTGGTTGTTCATGATGTAGAATCACACCACTCATGTAGTCATATATGTACATAGTGTAATAAAGTCAGATTCATTCTACTATCCTTCCTACTCCTTACCCCTCCCTCCCTTCACTCCCGTTTCCCTAATGCAAAGTACCTCTATTTTCCCTAGTGCTGCCCTTATTGTCCTTATTGTGAATTAGCATCAGTATATCAGAGAATACATGCAACATTTGATTTGGGGGGATTGGTTTATTTGGCTTAGCATAATATTTTTCTGCCCCATCGATTTACCAGCAAAGAACTTAAACTATACTACACAGTCATCGTAACAAAAATGGCATTGTACTGGCACCAAAACAGACGTGTAGACCATTGCTACAGAATAGAAGACACAGACAAACCCATATAAATACAGTTATCTCATTCTAGACAAAGGCAACAAAAGTATTCACTGGAGAAAAGATAGCCTCTTCAACAAATTGTGCTGGGAAAATTGGAAATCCACATGTAACAAAATGGAATTAAACACCTTTCTCTCACCCAGCAAGAAACTCAACTCAAAGTGAATAAAAGACTTAGGTACTAGAACAGAGACCCTGCACATAATAGAAGAAAAAGTAGGTCCAAATCATCACTATGTCAGCCTAGGATCTGACTTCCTTAACAAGACTCCTAAAGCCCAAGAAATAAAATCAAGAATCAATAAACGGGATGGATTCAAAATAAAAAGCTTCTTCTCAGCAAAGGAAACAATCAAGAAAGTGAAGAGAGAGCCTACAGAATGTAAGAAAATCTTTACCACCTGCACCTCAGATAGAGCAATAATCTCCGTGATATATAAAGAACTCAAAAAACATAACACACACACACACACAAAATAATAATAACCCAATCAATAAATGGGCTAAGGAACTGAACAGAGACTTCACAGAAGAGGAAATACTACTGATCAACAAATATATGCAAAAAATGTTCAACATCTCTACCAATCAGTGAAATGCAAATTAAAACTACACTGAGAGTACATCTCACTCCAGTCAGAAAGGCAATTATCAAGAATAAAAACAACAATAAATGTTGGCGAGGATTGCTCAAAGGACTGCGAATTGGTGCAACCACACTGGAAGGCAGTATGGAGATTCCTTAGAAAACTTGGAATGGAACCACCACTTGAACTAGCTATCCCACTCCTTGGTTTATACACAAGGACTTAAAATTAGCATACTACAGTGACACACCACATCAATGTTTAAAAGAGTTCAACTCACAATAGATAAACTATGGAACCAAACTAGGTGTCCTTCAACAGATGAATGGATAAATGTGATTTATATACACAATGGAATATTACTTAGCCTCAAAGAAGAATGAAATTATGGCATTTGTCAGTGTAGTTTTAATTTGCATTTCTCTAATTGTAGTGATGTTGAACAATTTTTCATATACTTGATCATATTTCTTCTTCTGTGTAGTATCTGTTAATTTCCTTTGCCCATTTATCAACTGTTTGTGGGTTTTTGTTTGTTTTTTTTGTTTCGTTTCATTTTGGTGTTAATTTTTGTTTGTTTGTTTGTTTGTTTTAGTTCTTTATATATCCTGGAGTTAAATGCTCTATCAGAGGTGTAGGTGGCAAAGATTTTCTCCCACTTTGTAGGCTCACTCTTCACTTTCTTGATTGTTTCCTTTGCTGTGAAGAAGCTTTTTAGTTGATACTATCCCATATAGTGATTCTTGATTTTACTTCTTGCACTTTAATTGTCTTGTTGAGGAATTCAGTTCTTAAGCCAACCTGATGGAGATTTAGGCCTACTATTTCTTCTAGTAGGTGCAAGTCTCTGGTCTAGTGCCACTTTGAGTTGAGTTTTGTGCAGGGTGAGAGATGGGGGTCTTATTTCATTTTGTTACATATGGATTTCCAGTTTTCCCACTACATTTGTTATCCAATGTATGTTTATAATGCCTGTGTCTAGTGTGAGATAATTGTATTTATGTGGATTTGTCTCTGTGCCATTGGACTACCTGTCTGTTTTAATACCAATACCATGATTTTTTTTTTTTTTTTTTTTTTTTTTTTTTTTTTTACTATAGCTCTATTTTATAATTTAAGGTCTGGTATTGTGATGCTTCCTGCTTCACTGTTCTTACTGAGGATTCTTTAGCTATTCTGGGCCTCTTATTTTTCCAAATGTATTTCATGATTGTCTTTTCTATTTCTATGAAGAACATCATCAGACCCTTAATAGTAATTGCATTACATTTGGATAGCACTTTTTGTAGTATGGTCATTTTGATAATATTAATTCTGCCTATCCAAAAACATGGGAAATCTTTCCATCATCTAAGATTGCCTTCAATTTCTTTCTTTAGAGTCTTGTTGTTTAAATCTATTTTTAATCTTAGAGTTAGACTGTTATCCTACTATTCAGTGCTCACTTAACTGGTACACATGCATGAGACTACCTTTCATTAATCTTTTCATAGCAAAACAAAGCACTTTATTAGACTAGAAGTTAACAAATATTTTTAATGGTTACTCTGTGCCAGCAATTATTTGTAATAGACATTTTAATTTTAACCAGTGATAACCAAATGAATTATGGAAATAATAAATGAATATTAATGTAAATGAAATTTAAAATGATTAATTTTTTCCTATATAAAAGTCACCTGAGTTTTCATTGGTGGGTTATTTAACAGATTTTAATTAATAATAAAAAATAAGAAATTATATATTTCAGTAACAGAAACTATGTGTCGATTGAAATGTCAAAAAGAATGATTGTGGGCTGGGGTCGTGGCTCAGTGACAGAGCGCTTGTCTTGCATGTGTGAGGCACTGGGTTCGATTCTCAGCACCGCATATAAATGATTAAAACAAAGGTCCGTCAACAACTAAAAAAATTAAAAATTAAAAAAAAAGAACAATTGCTTCAGTGGGGTATATCAGTGAGTATTTGAGCAAATTATTTATAGACCCTCTGTGTGTGTACATACATGTACATACATACATAATAGATAAAGGAATTCATTATTATTTTTAGCAAAAAAAATCAATGCACATGAAGATCTCTAAACTAAATGCAAGTATCTAATTATTATGTCCCCTTTTACTTACTAGCAACCCCAAAATTTCTCCATTATTTTGACTCATAATACCAGTAATTAATCCTGCTTGTTTTTGAAGTTTACATGTAGGAAATCATATATTATATACATCGTAGCTAACTTCTTCCATTCAATACTATGTTTGAGAAATTCAGACACAGAGGTATATTCTGTTGATTAATTTGTCTTGTTCTGTAGCATTCCACAGTGTGAAATGGACCACAATGGATGTACTTATCCATTCTCATAGTGATGAATATTTAGAGTGTCCTTAATCTTCAAATATAAGAATATTATTGTCATTAGCATATGTATTTATAGTATAGTTGGGAGAAAAGATGCTGGATTCTTAGAATTGACTCACAGTTAAAAATCCTTCAAGGTTGGGATATTTAATAATAACCACTTGCCCACTCCCTCCCACCACACACACACAAATAGTACAACATTGACATTTATTTGTCTTCAACCAGCTAAGCAGAGTTTGAGCTAATGGGCAGAGAAAGGGCTGTAGGGACTGCCACCTTATCAGAAGCAGCCTGTCACTAAGCCATTGCTACTTCAAGCAGTGTGAGTTCTATCAGCAAGATACCTTCCTCTAAACTGCACAAGCAGACTGACGTATCTTCATGGTCTTTTACCTCTTAAGAAAGGTTAGGCAGGATTTTCCATGAGAAATACAGGATGCACCATACATGACAATATGGTTATCTCAGTCTTAATACTAAGACTTTTATTTTCAGAGGCTAAGCCTCGGTTTTTAACAGTGTTCATTGCTATTCCAAGCTTTCTTTAAAAAAAAAATCTTATTTACATTACTCACTTTACAGGTGAAAGAAAACATGTTTTTTTTTTTCATTTTATTTAACTTTTCTCAAAAAAAAAACAAAACATGTTCACAATGAGCTTTACATAAACATATTTATCAGGCAAGATAGAATGAACACATTCTTAAAGCAAGCTTATTTGGGGGAGGCAGAGTATAAAGATTCTTTAAAATTTCATATACATGACACAAATTTCACAGACTATTCTTTGGCAGTCTAACCCCTTTTCCCTCCATTCCTACACTTCCACATCTCTGTTCCTTGTCTTGTCCTCCTTTCAGAGGTTTACTGCACCTTCCTTAATAACTGAAGAGTGATGATAAATTTCCCTTGCATAGGCGTTGTCTGCATAATTTTCACAACATTCACATCTTCTGGATTTCCATGGACCCAAAAGTGCACCTGGAGGACATGGAGAATAAGCCCCCAGGGCATTTCCCCTACCTGCAGCTGTTTCCCCACCTGCCTTCATTCCTCAAGTGTGAGGAGTGTGCAGAGAGGGAGATGTTTGTGGCAAATTGGAGCTTTTGTCATTCAGAAGCACAGACCTCAGCTAGAGAGAAGGCAGAAAGGGAAAATGTGGAAAACACAAAGGGAACTTGCACCTGACTAGCTCCTGACCCCCACCTGAGTGAATCCACTGACCTCAGTATAATAGACCCCAGGAACTTCCCTTCCTGCCTTCCTGTCCAACCCCCAATGAGCCCACCAAAAGTAAACAAGTAACTCATCCTGTGACTGGCTCTGCTAAACCTTATAAAACCCAGACCCTCTTGGTGACCTGCTGACATTTTCTCTCCTGAAAATGTGTCCCTCCATTGTTTAATAAAAGCATCATGGATTCATCAAGGTCTGTCCCTCTTTTGGTTATTATTTGCTTTCATTGTGGTGCTGAAACCCAGGAATGGGAGGGTTTTTTCTTGGGGGAGGGTATTTTTCTCCCTCCCCATTCCAATGATCCTCCCCCACTTTGCCTTGTTACCCAACAGTCATGTTAAATGGCGGATGAAACCTGGGAAATAATCTTTGACCAGCTGGCACTCCTATGGTTCTCTGAGGTCAGGGAAGCCCTCTCCCTCTCTCCCCGCATGGCTCATATGGCTATGACTGAATTCCCTGACTGACTCTTCTCCCATCCCCTTTTCTGTTGAGACGTCTGGATCAGAGGCCACTTTTGCCATTTTGTTCCTGCATGCCCTGCATGCAATAGCAGCCATCTCATTATTCAGAGAGGTAAGGTCCCTTCTGTTCTTTTGCAAAGGCTCCCTGCCTGAGACTCTTGCCTTTTGACTCATCTGGACCCTGGGAGTCTACCACAATTGAGATTGTAGAAGGTGATGCCCTCTCATTCTCTGGTGGAACTCTGTCCAGTGACAGAAAAGAGATATAAAGAGATGCTTTGATCACCACTCTGGTCAAACCTTTCCAACATGGTGGCTAACCAGTCCATCCCACAGGACTCTCTCTAGGTTGTCTTATTAAAAATCTCAAAATCCTCCATCTCCAATGAAACCTCAAAAGCAAACACCTTATCAGCTGAGTACTCTGACCTGGCCACAATACAAATTAGGCAATCTGCATATACGGTCCAAGTTCAGAACCTTTGATCAAAAAATTCTCCAAGATTTGGACAATTTCCTCCACAAAATGGCAAATGGCCTGAGGTTTCCTGTCTCCAAGGTTTTTTTTTTTTTTTACCTTTACTCAAAGTTGCCAGCCCTACTCTACTCCATAACTAGTTCTCACTAATTCACAACACTCTTCCTCCATCGTTGCCCCCCAAATAGCTGGTGAGCACCCTTTTTACAGACCCCAGTTTCCTTCTGCTCCCTCATCTCATCACCCCTGCAAACCTCACACCAATGCTTCCCCTTCCCCTTGACATCACCTTCTCTTACATGATCTAAAATTCTTCCAGTGAAACACATGTTCCCTCTCCAGAAGGTGGCAGGAGCTGAAGGGATAGTCCTAGTTTATGTTCCCTTTTTTTATGACAGATATATCTTAAATTGAGGACATATTAGGCACATTTTCTGAAAATCCTACTACTGGGGCTATTACCAAATATACCACCGTAACCCTCAATAGTCCTGCCAATACGGTGCTCTCTTTCTCCATGTCCAATTTATCAGAGGATCTACACCTGATATCCATAAAAAACTTAGACAATTAGAAAATGGTCCCAAGACAACTCAGCAGCAACTTCTAGATGCTGAGTCCAATGTCCTTAGCAATCAGGAAGACAAAATTAAAAAAAGGAGAAAGAAAAACACTATAAAGCTGTATAGAAACTTCTGGCCTCAGCTACCCATAAGCCCAAGAAAGCCCCTGTTGCTCATAGCCCCACCAGACCCTCCAATGCACCTCCCAGGTCCTACTTCTGATGTGGGTAGACAGGACATTAGCAAAAGCCTGTCCTAACCTGAGGCCCCCTACTAAGTCCTGTATCAACTTCAGACAATTGGGACACTGGTAGAATGACTCTCCCCAAGGAAGGACACCCTTCTCCTCAATACAACATGTTTTCCAAGCCCCATACACTGAATTACTGGAATGAGGGGGCCCAAAGTCCACTGCCCAGATCATCAAAGCAAATACCCTATTATGGGAGTCTCCAAAATAAAAGCCCCCAACATAATTCCTCTTTTTTTTTTTAATTTATTTTGTTCATACATAATTCCTCTTTTAATATCTACTTCCATTTTTTAAAAATACATTTCAGCCCCAGCCTGTTCTCAGCACCCCTTAAGCCTACTGATTATTCCCTTATTCACTGAAATTGACCCCACAGTCTGGGACATCTCTCAACCTAATATTGCTAAACACCATCCACCTATTCAATTCCAACTAAAAGACCCCACTCAAACCTGGCCAAATTATCAACTGGGGAATAAAAATGGTTAAAATGCCCTAGGCATAAGGTATAGTTCAAACAATAGATTCCCAAGGCTTCTGCCAGATCTCCCAGTCTTGCATTGAAATGTAAATTGCAGAAGCCTATTGAGCTTAGAGACTTAGAACCAGAGGAGGGAAAAATGTGCCCCTTTTAAATCCAAAACACTTGTGTTCTTTACCTTAGGAATCTTTACCTAAACATTTCAGAGCTCTCTCTTATCCTTTCAATATCTGAACTCACTTTAATCTGAGCCAAAAGTAAACTCTGATCTGGTAAATATGTTCTGCATACTCATTTACTAATTATGGCTGTATTATTTTTTTCTAGAACTTTTTTTTTAAATTCTGTATTTTTGAACTCATGGTTTTATGGCAAATTTGCATTTATGTATACCTAAATTAATATATTTTTCTGTTCGGTTTAATTTTATCTACTTATAGAGTGTTTTTGTTCAGAGAGAAAATTTTTCAAAGGTTAGCTCTCACTATAACAGAGGCTTTAATAAACATCTGGAGCATTGCAGTGGAGATCTACCTACAAAAAGCTACAAGGTCTTTGTTTCTTGTTTGTTTTGTGTATGTGTGCATACCTTTGTATTGTGTTGTTGTGTCTCCATTATGTGTTGTGTCCATATATTATGTACATGGTACCAAAATTGGCATATAGATAAATGATTGTCCATAAATTAAAATTGAAAAGAGAAATGGATCCAAATACCTTCAGTTTATGTGACTTTAAATAGGGCGCTCATCCAAGCACAATGGCCCAATCCTGTAATACCAGTGGCTCAGGAGGCTGAGACAGGAGGATCCCTAGTTCAAAGCTAGCCTCAGCAAAAAGCAAGAAGCTAAACAATTCAATGAGACTCTGTGTCTAAATAAAATTTATATATATATATATATTTATATATGACTAGGAATGTGGCTCAGTGGTTGAGTGTCCCTGAGTTCAATCCCCAGCACCCCCTTTCAAAAAAAGGGAAATTCAATTTAAAGATGTTTTTAAAATTACTAACTCACAAGCTTTTCTGTGTGGTCAGACAATTAATACAGTGCACACTTCAACAAATTATCCACAATGTAATAGCCATTGTTTCTGCGATTTTTCTTCAACAAGGAAGAGATGGCTAATGCTGTTCACTATAATTGTCTGATATCTTGGTTTTTACAGTTAGAAATAAGCAAAGTAGATTTAACATCAATGGAATTAACCTTCATAAATGTGTTTGTTTAGGGGACATCTGGTTAACTTACAAAGCTTACTGCTAAATATAAAATCAAGTATTCTAGACTTCTTGAATTCCATAGAGAAAAAAAAACACTATGAATGTTTTCATAAATTGGTAAATGAAAAGGTTTAATATTGCTTTGTCTGTGTCTACACTGAAAACAAGCTTACTAAGAGTTAATGTTCTAGCAGGTATAAGTCTATATGCAAAGGCTCCAAAAGTTTCAGTTATGTTTCAATTAGAGTTCTATAAATAGCATTAAGAATTTCATCTTATTAAAATGGAATCATTTGTTGGAATTAAGAAATTTCATAAGATTGTTTCAGAATATAAAAATTTTAAAAGGGGCAATAGCTAGAAAAGAGATAAGAAGGTTCTTGGTATGGAAATATATTTTAGTATGAAAAGTAGAAAAAAAGGAAATATTTCTGGGGGATAAAGTCTTTGTGTATTAAAGTAAAAGTTGTAGAATGTCTAAGCAAGTTGCAAAAGGTTTGATTTTAATTTTGTGTGTAGCTAAGTTGGATATATTATCAGTTGAAGATATTCAGTTTCTTCCCTAAGGTCAAATATTAATGTACTCATATAAACTACATTTTAATCCTCTATGGGTTAAAGTAACAAGGATTTCTTAAAACATTTATCTGCTATTATCTATCAAGATAGCTTCTTGTGTCTGTTAAGTCTTATTCTTTAGAGCAATTGGTCTTGAAGGAGTTAGGATTTGTACAACTCTGGTTAAAAAACAATTGTTATTTTAGAGTAGTACATTACATTATAAATTCTGAATTTTTCTTTAAAAGCTAAACTTAACAAAGATAGGAACAAACATAACAGCTAAACTTTAATACAGGAACATTAGTGTAATTGTGGGGCTATTACTGGCTTCTTTACATACTAAATGTATTCATTTCTTCCAAGTATGCAAGCCTTTAAAGTATAAGATTTAGAAGAACATTTTACCAAGCTGGGGTTCTTCAAATTAAGGTTTAAAGTAGAGATTAAGTTTATAAAAATTCTGTTTTTTTATTTTTTTGCTTCATAGCTATTACACAATCTCTATATGTTTTTGCTCTTGTTAATTTTATTTTGTGTTTTCCTTGTAAATTTTAACTGTTGTCTGTTATTGCCTTACAGAATGTAACAAACTGAGTTAATAAGAGATAATAGGCCAGCATCTTTTGACAGACAGGATGTAAGGCTAACCTCCAGTACTAATATTGACCCCAATTAAATGAAAAGGGTGAATGACTGCAAAGTTATAGACATTAAAGTTAACACTCAGTACTCTTATTTTTACACTGGTGAAACTGGCTTGCTGAATGTTTAAGACCAAGTCTTGAAGATTAAAGGAAGTAAAATGGCCAAGAAAGAAAATAGCCAATATTTGGCTCTCACCCTCTGAGTCAGCTTGAACCCAGGGAACAAGAAAACTTCTCTAAGGGCTTTGGAACTCTAGGCCTCATGACCTCCCAATCAGGGATCTATGAGACCCTGGATAATAAAAAGTTAACCAGTGCACATGCTGAAAAAGAGAACACTCATTGGAGAAGAACGACATCCCTGATGCTTCCAAGGGAAACCACATTATCAAGGTTACCCTAATCCACCCTAGAAGGTGGCACTAAAAGAGCTAAGAGGTTGCTCTCAAGGGCCCCAAGAGTGACCCCTTGAGGGAACTCAGCTGACTCTTAAGAATAGATAGGAACAAAGTCAATTTGACCAGTTTGGTCTTGAAAACATAGCAAAAACAGTTATAACCAAAGTACAGCCATACCTGGACATTTAAAAAGAAAAAAAAAGAGTAGTTCTTTTGATAGCACTTAAGATGTACACTGGTGTGAGTCCCACAGGCCTGGTGCCCCACAAATTATGAGGCTTTTTTTTTCTTTGTAAGCTCATATTTACCTCTGCCTACCAAAAATTAAACTTGCCTCTGTATCTTGGTGTTCCTTATTCCTCAAATTGATGTTTCACCTAACATCTAAATTTTGCCTCTCCTGATAATGGTATACACCAGACACAAGACAGCCCTTCAGTTTATTCCCTTACTTATAGGGAAAAATATATACACTGGGATTGGCACAGGAGCAGTGGGATTAGGAAGTTCTATTCACTACTATAAAAAGTTGTCAGGCAGGTTATTGAAGATATACAACAGATCCCCAATACTGTACTAACTTTACAAAATGAGTTGAATTACCGGGTGTCATCATCCTGCAACATTGTCAAAGCCTAGATCTCTTTACTGCCCAATGAGGTGAACTCTGTTCTCCCTTAGGAAGAATGTTGCTTCTATATCAATCAATGGTGACTAGCAAGAGATAAGGGGAAATAACTGCAGATTGTAACAATGGAGGTGAGAACCGGCTGATTCCGGGTAATCCTCATTGGAGGATCTAAAAAAGGTGGACTTCTTGGTTACTCCCCCTTGTATGGCCATCCCCTATTTCCTCCTGGACTGCCTACAGAACCCCTACCCATCTCCAAAACCTAAGCCCTGCCCCTTCTCTTCCATCTATGCTCTGAACTCTGGCACTATCAAGCCTGGCTCCTTCCTGACCCCAGTCTCTCTCAAAACCCTACCTCCTTCCCCATCCCCCAAGAAGAGCCATCCAATGGTTTGCCCTGCTGGCTCACATGATCCTTACCCACCAATCAGAGCCCTACTGGCTCACATGATCCTTACCCACCAATCAGAGCCCTGCTGGCTCACCTGATCCTACCCACCAATCAGACTAGCCCTGCTGGCTCACCTGATCCTTACCCTCCAATCAAAAAGCACCCCATGCCAACTGTCAAACCACTCCTGGCTCTATAAATATGCAGAGCTGTTCCTCAATAAACGGGCATTTGCTCCCACGACAAGCCTTGTTCATTCTTTCACCCCTTATATCCCATTTAATATTCGTCTTCCCTGTGTCCTTAACTTCATACAGAGAAAACTTCTTAGTAAAGTGACCCTTTTGGCTCATACTGCTTTCCAGGGACATGTCAAAGTCATTGTCCTCCCGTGTTCACAATAGGATTTGAAGAAACCACCACAGAGTAAGATTGCCTGTGGTAATCCTGAAGACTCTTCCACATACACCCCCCCCTGCCCTTTATACCCAACTGCCAGAGTCTCTGTATCCTCTTCCTGAATTCTGAAAGGGGATTCCCACCTCCTCACACATTGATCCTTCTCAGCAGGAAATAGCCAGATATGAAGATCTCCCCCAAACTCTTTACACCCCTTTCAGAATCTGGAATGAAGGACATGGAGAATAATCCCAGGGCATTTCCCCTTTCTGTATCTGTTCCCCCACCTGCTTTCCTGCCACATGTGTGCAAGGAGGTTTGTCATTTAGAATTGGAACTTTGGTCATTTAGAAGCCCATGCCTCAGAGGGAAGGCAGGAAGAGAAAAGGGAAGGCAAGAAGGGGAGAACACATAGGGAACCTGCACCTGACTTGCACCTGACCTTCACCTGAATGAATCAGCTGACCCCAGTACAATAGGCCCCAGGAATTTTCCTACCTGCCTTCCTGTCCCACCCCCAATGAGACCACCAAAAGCAACTGACCAACTCATTCATGATCGGGCTATGATAAGTCCTATAAAACCCAGACTCTGATGGTGACCTGATGCCATTTCTCCCCCCACAAAACATGCCCCTCCATTGTTTAACAAAAACATCATTTATCCATCAAGGTCTGTCCCCTTTTTGGTTATTTGTTGCTTTTAGTGCCTGGTATACAAACCACACCAATGCTTTGTAAAAACTTATAAGTCTTGTATGTTATGTAGTCTGAAATGATGTATCATTGTGTTCAAAGTATTCCTGATTTTAAAAGAATGTTTTTTGATAGGTTAAATGTTGATAGTTTTAGCTCAAGTACTAATTTAGCATTATTCTTAGGTTTCCACAAGGTAATATTTTGCTCCTAAAATGACAACAAATTTTCCAAAACCCTACTGTCTGTTCCTATTGAAGTGTTTTTTAAATATTAGTCTTTATTTGAAGAATTGTAATAAATATCATAAAAATTCTCGGCCTTAAAATAGATGAAGGTGTAAAGGAATATTATGGCAGTAATGAGCAAAATATAAGTGATGAGGTTCCTAATTAGATGTTAATCAAATATTTCTATAAAGTGTACTTAAAGCAGAGCAGAGTGATTTCAGCATAACTATTCTTTCCATTCTGATCTGTCTACAAAACACTGTAGAATGTTTTCTCATTGGAATTACATTTTTTCCACTACTACCTAGTTTATTTATGAAGTTTCTTTGGCTATCATCTCCTCAAATATCATACATAATTTTGTCCTTTAATCAATAATTTATATTTATTAAGTTGATCTAATTATTCTAAATTTTATGGTGGAGTTATCTCAGAAGGAGACTGGGGAATATAACTAACCTACATCAGGAAATGTAAATTTGCTCTTTCTTTCCTTTGTGTGAATGTTCATGTGTGTGCGCACACATGTGTATTGTGCTGGGGATTAAACCCAGGATCCCACACATTTGGCTCATATACTCTATCCTGTGTTACATCCCAGATAAATATTTAACATATTTTCCTTAATTAAGCAATAGAAATTTGGCAGTAATTGAATCAATATTATGTTACTTTCTTTAGAAAAAAATATTTTATCTTTATCCACTTGAAATAATCTATTTCACCCATCTGTTCTTTACATTGTAATTAGAGGGTCAGTAGAAATTTCACATGGTATTATTTCTGTTAATCCATGAATTACTTTGGCCTTAAAATAAATATGTGGATCTGAATCAGGTCTTAAAATTTCCAACTTCATGTGACTTGAAACCTCCAATTTCACCAGTTGCTGAATTTCCAAATTATGATTGGCTTTGAAGTGAGTTTGAAATTAATATTATATACTTGGTAGTATATCCCTACCTGAGAGCATGTCTATGATACTTAAACAATATTGACTTGTTTTCAATTTAGGTAATGGTCCTTGTTGCATCTTTATTAATTTATCTTGGAAATACACATAGGCTGCTCTGTATTAAGGACAGATTACCTTTATTTAACTAAAAAGTAAATAACAAAAATGCATTTTCTTATATTTATATTCTGACCCTTGGCTACACAATGAATATCAAATAAAAAAACTTATATGATATGTCAATAACAAAGGAAAATGAATTTTCTCTATTGAAAAAGAAGATAGCTTCTTCCCACTCCTTTACCAAAAGAAAAAAAAAAAAAATCCTTAACTCCTTGGAGACATGCTAAAACAATCCAGGGTTCTCAGTCTAATCTTTGGGAATGAAAACAAATCTCTCCAAGAGCAAGAAAAACCCTGGCACATTGAGTTTTCAGGAACCAAGGACATCTTGTAGGTCGTGCCCTCATTTTCCCTTGAAATGGAAACAGGTACCTCTGGGGTTAAGTAAATCTCCTGAGTTCTCTCAGGATCTATGCACTTGTAAATTAACTTCCCAAGGCTTGATCTTCAGAATTTAATTATATTCCATGCCAATTTTACCTATATCTGTACTATAGATTACCCTCTATTTTGTAGCCAGGTAATTATTCACTCTTTCTTCTTAATTATCTATTCCTTATTTTCCCTGTTCATCATGAAAATATCAGTAATATGTCATTACTAATCCTACCTTTAAAGTCTTAAATTTTGTCTTTATTGTTCACCATTTTCAAACTATTTATATGCTCTTGTTTTAATCAAGTAATGAATATAAGGCTCCTTTCTTTCTGTACATAAAGAGGGCACGATTTTGCTCTGATTCTAGGCCTGCAAAATCTATATTGCTCAAATGTATGATGGACATGCAATTTTGAGGGCTGTTTGAAATTTCATGTATTAATTATCCTTTGTTGTGAAGTGGTCCTCCCTACTCTTTCTATGGCATTTACTTTTTGAATTCCTAATGTCAAAAGTAAATCTCTATTCCTTCAAGCCTGTCATTAAGGGCCAAAGAGAGAGTTATATGGGAAATTGCTGAATCATGTTTTATTCTAAAAGGTATTGGGTCATCTTATTATATTTTCTAATCTTCCTCTGATATTATATTAATGAGTATTTAATTTATTAATATTTATATAATTGGTCTGATGTTAGATATGTCAAGATTGCTTAAGAAATATCTGTTTTATATGCTCTGCTGAATTTTTGTATTTATTCCCAATTTTCTTGCAACTTTTTTCTTTGAATAGTTTTCATTCCTATTACAAATTTATAAATAGGTGTTTTTACAAGTTTCTATTTCCTTAATTATCTCCATTATTCATTTCCTGGTTATTTTTCTTCAGAAAATCTTAATTCATTTCCAATGACTACCTTGCTTTGGAATTATTGTTACTTGTGAGTCAATCTTTTCAATTTCTTTTCTATCACTTGGGACCTATCAAAACAGTAATGGCTTCATAGAGGTTGTCTGATGTGACCAAAATCTGGGATTCCTATGCCTCTTGGCCCTAGCTTTCCTAATGTGAAAGTTTAGATGACTTCCTCCTCTTTTTGTTTGTTGTATTTTGTTTTTTCTCTTGTGTAGTTTTGTTTTGATGGTGGTTGTAATTTAGGGGTTTAGTTTGGTTCATTTGTTTGTTTTTATTTTTAATCTGGGATTTGATTGCAATTAAAGAGCTTTAGCTTTTCTACTAAGGCTTTGTAACTTTTTCTGTTTATCCAAATTGTAACTTTTTTCTGATTATCTAGTATAACATTTTCAGATAGTGATATTTTCTTGTTTTCATTTCTCTTTTTGCTCACTGAATTATTTATCATTTTATTATATCCAAATATGTTTTCATGCTATCAGTAGGTAATATACATATCTTGTCTTTGTTATCTATTATGAATTCCAAAATATTTTTCTCTACATTTCCAAAGAGGTAATGAGTGAACACACATGTACACCATGTGTATACATTTGTTTGTAAATATGCAAGTATGCATATGTAATGTTTTCTTTTTATATTTAATTTTAAAGAACAATTATTCATCTGTGACATCTTAGCTATTCTGAAGATATTTCTCAATTCCTCTTTATTTTTGCTGCAGATGAAATGTTACATAATTTAGTTTGTTTTCTTTTGGTGCAATTCCCCATTACTATCTTAATTTGTTCTCTTTTCTACCTTTATGCCTTTTATGATTATGACTCATATATTCATTCAGTTCTTTCAATGTATTTATTAATTCAATGGCTCCTATTATAATTTTCCAAAAGACTTTATTAGGCCCTGTCTATCAATGTTTCCATTCTTTAAAACTCATTTCAGAAAAAAAATGCATGACTATTGCTTTTAATTTTTAATTATATCTATCACCTCTACTTTTACCTCTTGGTCTGCTAGAAAACCAGTGTCTGTTTAAATATTAAGTAGGGACCATGGTGCTTCTGCTTTTCCTGATTCACAGTAGTATCTTTTCCTCATATCTTACAGGTCTTTCCTAATGACTATTCTTGTTTTTATGGCTCATACTTCTGGGATTTCTTCTTTTTTAAATTTATTTTTTTATTTTGTTTTCAGATCATTGGTTTAGTTGCCAGAGACCCATCATCACCATGTTTTATCCCAGATAGACAATTTATAAAACTAGAGCAGTATGGTTCATCATTTGGTAGTCAAGTTCCGCTTTTATGCCTTGGATAAACCTTCTACCCTATTTTCCTGCCTGTCAACACTTGGGTTTCTAGGTTAAATTTAAGATATCATAAAGCAAATAATACAAACAGATGTCACTGATGACAAGCACACATTTGTTTAGTGCGACATTAATATTTATTTTCATTCAACAAGCTGAGGAAGTAAATTGAAGAGATTGAAGACCATTGGGGATACACTCATCACCAGAAATAGTAAACTTCACACTACTTTTTAATGGAAGCAACCTGAGAACACAATGAGTATATTGGTGAATTTTACCAGTGAAAATTTCATTTTCTGCACTTTTGAGAAAGGCATTGGGCTTGATTCACTCTTAGTATGTTACCATCTACAGAAGATCTGATTCTCTGAGAAAGATGTAGTGAGACTAACCAGTACTCAATGTTCAGGGGCACTGACTGGACCGGCCACAGTGGTAGAATTTTACTAAGGGACTAGGGTATTGTAGGAACCAGGAAATAGAGGACAGATTCTTTGTACTGTTCCCCCAGATTTCCTTTGAATGCAAGCATCTTGTTTAAATTATACACTTTCCAGGTAAAAACATGTTTTCCACTTTAATTTTCTCAAAAACAACATGTTCTAAAGCAAGTTTTAAATAAACATATTTATCACATTTCCTAAAAACAGCATATTTTTTCTTTAACCAAGTAAGGTGAGAGCATTCACAAACAAGTTCAAATTTGAGGACCAGAGGAAAAAAATCGTCTTTTTCTCAAGTTTATGTGAATTATACACATTACAGATATGCAATATTTAAATAGGATAAGTAAACTAAATGTCAGACATTTTCCAAAAGTGATTATGCAATCTATATGACCAACCTTGTATAGTCAGTTTCTAGCTGTTCCATTTTGAAACCAACACATTGTATTGTTTGTTTGTTTTTTCCAGTTTACCAGTTTGAGTGGCATGTAGTCACACTGAATATTGTTTTGTTTGCAATTTCATGATTTCCAATGATGTTTAAAATATTTTTAAAAGTTTATTTGTGAATTGTTATTCATGTAATTATTCATATCATTTTTAATCATTCATAACTTTGGAATAATTCGAGACTTGTTTTATTTTGAAGCAAATGGATAATTTTAGTAAGAGTTTCTCTGGACTAATAAGGAATATGTGTCCTGCACTCTTAATCTCAGTAATACAGATATATAAAGGTCTTGCATTAATTTTATTGTTTAATACTGGACATAATTATTGATCTTTTGATTGATTGTTTTATCAGCTAGCAAGTTTCAACTTGTTTTTATACATATTACATATATGCAATATGTTTAATTATGGTAAGTAAACTAAAAATCACACATTTTCTCAAAGTCATTATGCAATCTATATGACCAACCTTGGACCAGAATGGGATCCTAGCATCAATTCTGATACTATGATTCAGCACTTAATTGTTTGTTTTTTTTCCCAGTTCTTTTTTCTTCAACATTTTGTTTAATGCTTATAATATGCAGATATGTATGTGTATCTATTTTGATTTTTTAAAACCAAATCTGAGAATTTATGTCTTCTCTTTGTAGCATGGGTGCTTTTAATGTATATACTGCAGTATGTGAGTTTATGTCTGCCATCTCACCATATGTTTTCTATTTGACCCATCTGTTTAATAACATCATCTTCATCTTCTCCAAATGAAACTCTATTAGTAGTATTATATGTGTCACATAAGGCTGTGAAGACTAAATGGAATAACGCATAGGAGGCATTTGGGGAAGTTAAATTCATTTGGGGGATGGATGGTGGTGATGGCTGCAAAATAATCTGAATGTACATGATGCCACAGAAGTGTACAATTAAACTGCACAATTAAAATGAATAAAATTTCAAATTTTATGTTATATATGTTTTGCCAAATAAAAATAAATAAATAAATAAATAATAAGTAAGTTGAACTACTAAATAACTACCCAAGGATAGAGCATGCCTGTGTTAAACTAGAATGTAATCTTAAATCTATTTTACTCCAAAGAATGCATATTTTTATCTAATCTGTTCTACTCTGATACTAGTTTATATCTGTATTTATGTAAATTATAATTAATGATAAATATAGTCAAAATTTATGACTTTTAAAGTGGAACTATTTCTACTAAAATGCTAAATATAAAAATGTTTTGCCAAAGGAGACATTGCTATTATACAATGGAAAAGTATCTCAATTGGAACTGAATAAAAATCTTTGATGTTTTCCCATGGGAAAAATTGTTTAAATTTTCAGGCCCTCATATTCTGCATGCAAAAAAGTAGGAAAAGACTTCACTAATTACCACATAGACCTTATATGACAATTAAACAATTGATGGGGGTCTGATTATCCTATTTTACTTCCCTTTAATCAAATAAATTTGTCTTCTTTAAAATAGTCTGTAACAAAAGTTTATCATATATTTATTTTGTATGGTAACAATTTTTTAATGTTATTATATTGGGTACATTCCCATTTGACCTAATTTCAAAGAGAAGGATGAAGTAATAAAATTATTGTTTGAATAATGACTCTTTATTTCTAATCCATGTCATAATTATACCCATGGGGGATTTAATTTATTAGAATAATTTAGGGATTAAAAATATGTAAGATTTAGTTTCCATTTAAGTCCCATTTTTCTCACTTAAGGCAATTGCTTAACCTTTAACACTTTCATTTTTCATTCAGCCCCCATTCATGTTGAAAACAATGAAGAAACTAGGGATAGAAGGAGCTTATCTCAACATTATAAAAACTATCCATGAAAAACCCAAAGTCAACAACCAACAATAAAAAATAAAAAAAAGAAAAACCCAAAGTCAACATAATAGTGAATAAAGAAAAACTGAAAGCATCTCCTCCAAAATCAGAAACAAGTGAAGGATGTGCATTCTAACCACTATGATTCAATGTGTATCTCACAACCCAGAACAATCAGGCAAAAGCAGTAAATTAAAGGGGTGAAAATAGAATAAAATAAGAAGTCAAAATTTCTCTTTTATTGGATGACATGGTTTTATATCTCGAAGATCCAAAAATTCCACTGAAACACTCTCAGAGCTGATAAATGAATTCAGCAAAGTAACAGTATACAAAATCAACACCCATAAATCACTATCTTTCCTCTACTCTCATAGCAATTCCGCTGAGAAAGAAATCCGAAAAAAAAAAATCCTCTTCACAATAACCTAAGAAAATGCCTGTGAATTAATCTAACCAAGGATTACAACCACCAGAAGAAAACACAGGGTCAACACTCCATCATATAGTACTGATTTCCTCAGAAAGACCCCAAAAGCTTCAGAAATAAAACTGAGAATTAATAAGCTTGATGACGTGTGTGAAAAGAGAGACTACAGCATGGAAGAAAAAATATTTTCCAGTTATTCATATGACAGGGGATTTATATCTAAAATGTGTAATTAAATAAATAAACCCAGTGCCAAAAAATCAAAAAACCCAAGTAATAAATGAACAAAAGAACTGAAGAGAAATTTCTCAAAAGAAGAAAGACAAATGGTCAACAAATATATGAAAAAATTTCAGCATTTCTAGAAATCAGGGAATTACAAATCAAAATTACATTGAGATTTCATCTCACTCTAATCAGAAAGGAAATTATTAAGAACACAAATAATGACAAATGCTGGAAAGAATGTGATGGAAAATGTACACTGATACATTGTTGGTGGGACTTACATTATGGAATAAGCCCAAATACCTGTCAATAGTTGAATGGATCAAGAAAATGTGGTACATATACACAATGAAATTTTACTCATCCGTGAATAAGAATGGAATAATGTCATTTACCAGTAAATGGATGGAAATGGAGAACATGGTAAATGAAATAAAACAGACTTAGACAATCAAGGGTCCACTGTTTTCTCAAATATGTAGAACCTAGAGCAAAACAAGGGAAAGTAGGTGGTGTGTGGGAGGAAGGGTGAATAGATATCACAATATCCTAAATATATAGGGCAAATCAGTGGAATAGAAGAAGGAGAATGAGAGAGAGAGAGAGAGAGAGAGAGAGAGAGAGAGAGAGAGAGAAGAGGAGATATGGATTGAATTTAACAAAACCATGTTACATGCACATATAAAGGTACCCAAGGGAATTTCACTTTTATGTACATGTAGAAACTACCAATCAAAAATAAATAAATAAAGTAGTCAAAGGAAGACCAGTAGAGCAGAGAAAGGAGAATAGGGAAGAGAAGAGGGGATAAAGAGTGGGGAGGAATTGGTATTCAAATCAAATTCTTTGCATGTATGATTTTGTCAAAATGAACCCAACTACACTGTATAGCTGTAATGCTATAATAATAATAATAATAATAATAATAATAAATTTTGTTTTTAATCTTGAAAATGAATATGTATCTCTTGTTTGTTCTGAGGAATGGGGGACAAATATGATCAAATACATTTTTAAAATATTATATTCTGTTATTTTCAGATGCACAACAAAGACTCAGAAAATTTAAGTGTTTAACCCAGGTATAGTCAAGTCAGTGATGAAGTAAGAATAAAAGTAGGTTTCTATGTTTTGATAAATGTTTGGACATAAGACTATCTGATTTCATTGATAAAAGACATGAATGTTTTATTAGTAAATTATTAGGATGAAATAAATGACTTGAAGTTAGTGCCTACTTCTCCCTTCGTTTGTTAGGTCATATGAGAAAAGCATAATCCTGCTTCCACCTTTTTATGGGTACAATCTGTTAATATGACTGAAAAACTTCAAATTGCAGAGATGGTAAATAGTGGATCTGGTATTTAAATGTAGAAAAATATTGACTTTCAAGGCTAAATTGTTTCTAATATATCACTAGATTCTGTGTGATATACTATAAGCTTGAAAATACATTTAAGAGAGAATCAGCTTTTAAATGCCTAAGTCTATTTAAGAAAAAGAGACAATAATAAATGTACACTATGTATTATAAACAGAAACAGAAGACAATTTGAAAGGTCACAAAATAGTGGGATTATGTAACAAGTGAAAGGTATAGGATCTATACTGTTCAGAGATTTAAATGAGGGAAAACCCTTTCTGTCTTGCTTCTCAGAACCCACTTAGCAGAACTGGAATTTCCAGGTTGATAGGCTCACATTCATCACATAGACAAATCAAGAGGGGCTAGGAAGGATAGAATAGTATTTGGTAATCAGGACTTACACTGCAAGAGAAGCCTAATCCTGGTCATACCTTTTAGGGCTGACCATATCTGGAGGCCTCATTCAAGTTTACTTTCTTATATCAGCCATTGACTTCAACCTCCCCATATGGCAGTTTACCCACGCATCCAGGAAATTTTTCAGGCCATATTGGAGTTCAACTTTTATTATATGCTTTTCAGTGTATCCAGTACATTTTTGCTCATGTGTTATATCAACGTTCATTCCCTTCCCTCTTAGAACCATTCTGACAAGAATACAATCACTGGCTGACTAAATGCGTATCAGAAGATATTTTTATTTTAAATATATACTGCTTATAATGAGCACACATAAACAACAAGGGCACAGTCTTCTATTTGGGCATAAGCTTTTGGGAAACAGTATATAAATATGTGCACCTAAATGTAAGGATTGTATTATAAAAGATAACATGAGGCTATCTGTCAGATGGACATTTATGTTACACTGTAGTAATAAATAAATCTGTACACTAAATGCATAATTATTAATTGGAATATCTAACATCAATCATCAGGAGAGCTTTGATCATTATTTTTTGATATTCAGGCAGATTGAACAAACATGATTTTGTATTGTTGGTCATTATGCCAGAGGGAAGAAAAACAGCTCTGGAGATTCTGGCATAAGCTATTTATTGCCCCAGTCTGGAAATGATAAACAGTGATTCAATTCTCAAATGATTGATCAGAATTCATCACAGGGACCAGTCAAGAGGGGCTAGGAAGGGACATAGGAAGAATAGTATTTGGTAATCAGGATTTACACTGCAAGAGAAGCCTAATCCTGGTCAGACCTTTTAGGGCTGACCACATCTGGAGGCCTCTAGGCCAGAAAGGCCTGGCCATTTCAGAAAATACTAGTCCACCAGTCAGGCAATAATAACTCCAGATCTTCCGTCCTGTTCACCAAAGATTTGATAATTTTGCATCACAGATTCCCTTTACTCTGTCCAGTTCTGCTTCTTCTGTTTCTCTTCAGAGATGTGGATCCCTAACAAAACATTTTACCTAAACTTCACCTCAGCAGTTGCTTCTGGAGCAACCAACCTATCACAGTCTGAAATTGATTCTGACTTTGTGAACACAACCAGTTTGCTTTGTAAAATACTTTCTTCTTTTATTATATTCGCTAACTCAATATAATCTTTATTGCTTTTCTTTTCTAGGGGCAAGGAAATATGTACCCTCGCAATGCCTTGTATAAAAATAAAAACAAGTTGCATTTTATTTGCTTGACAGTTGAGAGTCTGGTTTTACAATTTCTCTCACAATTATTTTTATGAATTTAACTTAGTTAAAAAGGCAATGCCAGTTTGTATTTAGTTTTTAGATGGAAAGATAATTTTATTGGATTTTTTTTTTGGCTCATATGTATTCATGTGTGTGACATAAACTATATATTTAGTTCCCTAATATCTCTAGTTATCTTCTATAATAATATATCCTTCACTGTTTACCATAATCCATACTCACCCAGAATAAAAGTTAGAGTTCCAGGTCTTCCTTTTAGACACATGAGAACATTGATTAATTTGTGGACAATATAATGTGTGAGAATGTGACCTCAAAGTTCTAAGAAAGACAGTGAAGGAGAAGTGTCCCTTATCTCCGTCCATGGAAGTGTTCCATCCATCTTCTTAGAATGTGGAAGTAGGGCTGAGATCTAGCCATTGTAGATAATAAGGACAAGCCCTTTAATCTAGGAGTCATAAAGGGAAAGACAAGAATGACTTGATTCTGGACAATGCAAAGCAACACACCATCCATGCAAAGTCTAGTATTGGACTTTTACAGCAGGAAAATGATTTTACCCCCTACTAATTTGTGCTTAGTTTTATACATTCTCAAATCTAATTCTTATAACATTGTATAAATTAGTTGTGTATTTCCCATGGAAGTATCATTGATTCATGAAACACTGTTGAACTAAATGATCAGTATATTAATATAGCATAATGATCTAAAGTTTTGACACTTTGATTCAGTCAGTACTAGTTCAAGTCCGGATTCCAGCACCCACTAATTTTATGACCTTACACAAGTTAACTAAGACCCTCAATTCCTCACTTTTTTCACTTATAAATTTCTGTTAACACTGTAGCTGCCCCACAATTTAGTTAAGTCCATTGAATATGTCAAATACTGAGCACTAAGCATAACACAAGTTAAAAACTAATAATGTTGTCTCTTCTTAATCTCTTCTTATATAACTTATGTAACAGTAAACCATACAAAAACGAATGATGGCACACTTTTGTGACAGACAAAATATTAAAAAAATAAATTTATATATGGAAAGGTATAATCATAAGGTTATTTGATGCCAGAACTTTTACATCACATGGGAATAGATTATTCATATGCCTAAAATGACACAGCATACCATCAATGATAGCTTTCTGATTCTGTTCTCTATAGCATATCTTATATGTATGTATCCATATATATGATCATATATATGAGATACATATATATGATACATATATATCTTTATATAAATATTATATAGTTTGTTTTTCTTTATTCACAGAGTTACTGAATTTTCTACAGTACTCATAGAAATGGAGCCCTTATTATGAGCAAGAAAAAAATCAGATGACTCCTCAGGGGAAAAATCCTGTAAAATTTCCTGGCACATCTTCTTATTTATTTTAACATCCATGAATATATCTAACCAGGATTCAGCTCTTTGTGTTGCTTAAGTGTGACTAAACCTTAAGTAATCAGTTTTGTTATTTGAATGTTTACTTCTTACCTGTCATTCTTAATGGAAAAAAATCTTCAGATTCTGGGTTGTTAAAATAGAGATGTCCCCTTTTCTATTAGGTATATTAATCTTCCCTGCTCTGTATCATTCTGCTCCAAAATGGGTACATTTTTACTTAATATACAATTATTAGATAAAATTTATAGAAATGTTTAATTCTTTTAAGATTTCAGATCATCATAGACTTACCTTTCTCTTAGCACATAATCAAAGGTGATTTCAGAGCATTCCCTGTAATTTGTTGGAGCATAATTAGCAATGCTTGGTGAATTAAGATCCTAACTATTACACTCTCTGTGAGTCTGGCAAAGTTACTCCAGATTTCCAAGTATCAGGTTTCTAATCAGTAAAATGACAGAAAGGTCTTTAAAAGGAGATTCAGATTTATTATTCAATTTGTTATAAGATCTAGAAAACATAGATGACCTACATTCTTTTTTAAGTAACTAGAAGTATAAATTATAATATGTTAGCTAATAAAAAATGAATTTTTATAAGTATCAAAATACATGTTCAATAGTTAACAGCAGGATGCAATAGTAAGATTTTATCAATTTGAAAGAAGAAATTTAAATGCAGTGATTCTACACACTAATTAATTTTTGTACATGTGCACATGCAACAGGGAGGGTGATTAAATTGTACAGGCAGCATTATTAACCTGTGATGCATGTTTGATTTCAGTTTTGCTTAAGTTTAATTCCAGCACTTTCATTAACAGAAATCATGTACATAGAATCATGCAGCATATTTCAAAGTTTGACCACACTGTAGGAAATATCTGCAATTCATAGATCCAGCACCAAAATAATATGGATATTTTTAGTAAATATAATACATTTCTAGATTAATCAATTCCTCCTGATAATGAATCATCACAGGGAAACTGTGATATACACAAAAATATCCACTTCATGGGCAATCATAGAAATTTCAAAGATGATTCATGACATATAAAAGGTATTAATTTTTTCTTAAAATAAGATTATATTTTCTTTGAATAGTTCAGCAGTTTTTCAAAACCTTTGATTACTGTACACCAAAGCAGTTTAGCTTAGAATAAATGAGTTCATTCTCTCATTACCTCATACTGTGACTGTGTCTTGTTTGAGGATTAAGATTTTCTTGTTAGAATATCTAAGCTATTTTCCTGCTAAAGCACCAATTTTCTAATAGTCTGACATCAGTCCCTATTTTTACTATATAATTTTTATGTTGATGTGGGCCCATGGAATTGGATCTCTAAATTCCTACATTCCAAAGATATTCTGAGAAGGGATTGCGATGAATGTCTATAGAATTTTGCAAAACCAAAGCTACATGACATTATATGAAATCTGGTTCAGTATTATACCTGTATTACTCTAATGTGAATCCCATATAACAGAAGGAAAGAAGATGTTCATCATTATTAATTACTTGGTCTACAAATCATGTCATTGATTTGATTTGCAAAATTAATAGGAAAACGCATTACAGATATAAGACAATATCAGGCAAATCAATTTTCTTACTTTATTAGATGAACTATTGAGACTTTCTTCATCTGTTTCTTATGTTATAGATAAAATACAGAAAATAAGTGGGAGTCTTGCTGTTTGTTTACTTGTTTTTCCTTGCCTAGTCTAAATTTATGTGTTTCTAACTGAAATGTTATTGGAACTTCTTAGATCATTCATGCTAACAAGAAAACTAAAATCCGTGCTTACTCATGTATTGGTATTGAGACTCAAAGTCATCTTATTATTAGAAATGCCTCAATGTAATTTAAATCTATAATGCTTTCCAAAACATTTTAGAGTAAATATTTTAAATTTCCACAAAAAACACATAATTTTGCTTTGCTTTATAATGAATCTGTAAGTTAAAAATGGACAAATAGCATATTATCACTGCCGAAAGTTTTAATGCATAAGTAAATACCTGTTTATTTAGGGGCTTTATTTTAATCAATATTTAGAAATTTTCTAGTGTTTCAGAATTTCAAGATTTCAATTTTCAGAATTTCCATGACTTTTGTTATGTTTATTTCTAAAATTTTGATAGTTATAACTGAGTTATTCACTTATTTCCTTAATTGTTTCCCAGTATATAAATATAGCACACTTATTGGTATATTGGCTATGAATACAGCAACCTAAATATACTTACTTATTCATTATACAGATATTATATAATGTATAAGGAAATAATCAAATCATCACCATATAAAGATAATTTTACTTGTTGCTTCCCAATTAATCTTTTAATTTAATTTTGATATTAAATAGAAGTGTTAAATGAGGAAAGATATTACTGTCTTACTTTTTATCTTATGGTACATCATTTCAATATTTAAAAAGAAATGTTGAATAAAATATTAGCAAGAAGAATGTTTGTTCTTGCCTTGGACCCAATCTATGGAGGAAAGTGTTTCATATTTCATTGTATTACATACACTATACAGAACATCACATAGGAATCTAAGATTTTTGGAAATACACTTCATTAGATGGATTACATTACTGTTAGTAGACAGTTGGGAGATTTTAAAAATGGCATGTGTCAGAATTTTTCAAATATTGTTTTTGATTTATTAAAATAAACTTATGATTTTATTATTCAATTATTATGGCATTATTCTGTTAATGAAGTGAAATATGGGAGGAGGTAAAGAAAAGAGAAAATACTGGGGAATGAGATTGACCAAACCATGTTATGTGCATGTATGATTATGACACAACTAATTTCACTATTATGTGTGATTATAATGTACCAGAAAAAAAAAAAGAAATTAAAAAAAAAAGAACAAGGAATCTTATATTCCTGAAATAACCCACTTGATCAGGACATATTATCCTTTCTATATACTCCCGTGTTAAATTTGCTAATACTGGTTAAGAAATTTGAGTTATGTTTTAAATATTAAAACAGCCTGATATTTTATAACATATGCAAAACATAAGCTTATTTCAACAATGTATTAAATCCCTGAATCTATCCTGTTATTATATGACATATTTTATTTCCATGTACTTTATGAATCTTAGGTGCAAAGTCAGATTTTTAAAGAACTTTTGGAAAAAGAAAGGTAGCCTTCTATGTGATCTTCATAAATGTACTCTTTCTTCTCCCAATATCTGAGTGTTCCCATGGTATCATTTACCTTCAACAGAAATAGTCTCTAGGATTTCTTTTAGTAAGTTTACAGCAGATAAATTTTGAAGCTTTTGATTATCTGAAACTGTCTTCATTTTACTCAAATTTCTTGAAAGATTTTTTTTAAACTGGATATAGGTATGCAATTGGAAGATTATTTTTTCCTTTCAGCAAAATAAGATGTTCATTTGTCCTCTGTGTCCTTTTGTGGCTGGTAAAAAGAGAGCCCACTGCGAGAGCCCAAAACCAAACCTGACCGGAGGCATGGTCTCACAGGCTCTTGCTCCCTGTGCCCAGTGGCAGTTTGAGTCCGGGACACTCCCCAGGGCCATCTCCCAGGATGCTGCAGGCAGAAGACAGCCGCCCTGAAGTTTGATCATTTCCAAGGCCACTAACTACAATGGTTCCCCCACACCTGGAAGCTAATGAGTAGTGAGCACTATTAAGGCTTATTTCAAATGTAAAAAACTGAGATAATGTACTAAATTGTTCAGAAGGTTGTTTTCTTAGTGGAAAGCTACAGGATTTTCTTTAGCCAGCATTGCCAGAGTTCCTGCCTTCCTCCCAGTGCCGGTGAGGACGAGGGTGGAAGAATTTCCAGTGTTGCTGAGAACCGGACGAGACTTCAGATCAAGCTAGCTGCCTGCAGAATTTACCTGGACTGTGATTTACCTGGACTGTGAGTTAATCTACTGAGACACTGCTTTACATGAACTGAGACAACAAACTGTAATCTACAACAAATTGTAACTCGGTATCTTTGCTAACGGTGTCATTGCTGGTATAATTTTTCCAAGGGCTTCTTGCATGGAGCCATCAATTGGCTTGGTATTGTGGCATTTTGTATCCTCCCCTCCTTCTTGTAGCAGATTATTTATGGTGTTTGTGTAAAAACCACTATGGTCGTTATTTGAATTAAACAAAAGGGGGAAATGTTAGAGTCTGTAAACAAGTCAAGATGGCGCCTGGCATTTTGCAGAGGGAGTGGTTTGTGAAGTATCGCCAGCAAGCCATTAAGTGTGGAGATTCCTTATTGGTTGACTGCTGTATCTAGTTTATTAATTAAGATAAGCTGTGTGTAATGTATATATACCCCTCTGGTCCTACAATAAATGGCTCCCACTCCTGCTGTATCGATCTACACAAGTTGCTTGTCACCCCCTGGTTATTTTGCTGCAGCTGGACTGCGGCAACATTATGTTCATCATTTTTTTTTTTAAACAATGAATGCATTTAATGAGTGGCTTAAAATCCTTTTATGTTATATGAAATATAAGGTTTTCTCAGGATATGTTTCCATTTATTGTTCATGGGTCAACTTTACTTGTTTTTTTTCACATATACTTTAGGCTGTGTAAAGAGAATCACACTTACAACTGAATAGGAAAATGGGTGTATAAACAAAAAATAAGTTAAAGATGAGAACAATGATATTGTCACTGAGATCTTCATGGAAGTAAATAGATTAGAAGCCTACTACAGTTTTACTATCTTTATTGGGTTACTATAAATTTGAAATTTTAATATATTTCCAAACAAAACACTTCTAAATAGATAAATAGACTTATGCCTGTTTGAAATTTAAAATCAATTTTGGGCACAAATCTGAGCAAGCAATAAATGTGATATAGAAACTAATCAGGAGCTGGGTACATTGGCAATACAACTGTAATCTCAGCTACTTTGAAGCCAAAATAATTTTCTAACAAAATCTACTTTTGTTAGAAATGCCAATCCTTCCCATTATTATATTCAGTTCCTGTTCTGGGGTTCATATCTATTTTATGTTATATAACTTCATAGGCCAAGTCATTGTTATTTCTAAGTGCTTCAACAAAAATTTTTCTAAAAATATTTTTATAAGTGCATTATACTCATACATAATAATGAGGTTCATTTTGACATAATCATACATGAATGAAACATAATTTACTGATTTTGAGACTAGTTTCTGCTAATGCCTTATTTTTATGTGAATCCTCCAGACTGGTCCCTCCAAAGATTATTTCAACTGTTGTATTTGCAAACACAAACATTTGAAACTTTATATTTCACCTGACAGGAACTCTGTTGTCTGTTGCCACAGGTAACTTCATAGCTCACTTCCTAAATGCATGCATATGTGTATTGAAATGTTTCCATCCTACGAGAGAGAGAGAGAGAGAGAGAGAGAGAGAGAGAGAGAGAGAGAGCCAGAATAAAAGAGAAAAATAATAATCACTTGACTATTTGCTTATGCTTTTTATGGGAAATTTCAATTTCATTAACAACACACACACACACACACACACACACACACACAATTTATCATGTAAGGCTCCTGGCTTAATGTGATGGTTAATTTTATGAATCAACTTGATACAGATATTTGGTCAAACTTTTGGGTGTTTCTATAGAGAGTGATTCGGGAAATTAATGTTTGAATTGGTAGAAAACATGAAGCAGATTTCCCTTCCTAATGCGAATGAGTTTCATGCAACCAGTTAATAGCCTGAACAGATCAAGAAGGTGACCCTCCTCATAGCTCTGAGTAAAGAATTCATTCTTCCTGAATGCCTTTATATGGAACATTTGCCTTGGCCTCCAAACTGAAACATTGTATTTTCCTGGTAGAGCTTGCCAGTCTTTGGACAGGAACTTTCCTGTCCACATCAGCTCTCTGTCATCTCCATGGTGCCAGCTCATTTTGCAGATCTGAGGATTTGTCAGCATCCATAATTGTGTGAGTCAATATACATATACATATATTGATTCATATAACATCTGTTTCTCTGGAAATGTTAATTAATATAGCATTTACAATAGGTACTCAATACATATTTATAAAAGTACTTCATTTTCCTAATACATTAGGATATAAATGTAGTTTCTAGATCCTACCTTAATAGTAAATATATTTATAAATAACCTGATAATTATATAATAATTTCAAAATTGAGTCAGAGTAGTTTAAGAAAAAAACAAGAGTTTTAACATTAAATGTACTGCTATTCTCTGAGGCAAGAAAAGATGTTATTTGTTATTTTGTGGTGCTAATATAATCCAAACATGGTGGTATATGCCTATAATTCAACTGACTCTGGAGACTATGGCAGGAAGATCACAAGTTCAAGTCCAACCTCAGCAACTTAATAAGACCCTGTTCTCAAGGGGGAAAAAAATCTGAGGATATAACTCATTGTTAGAACATACCTGTTTTTCATATCCAGTACCAGAGCGGAAAAGAAAAAGAAAGTATTTTTTAAAGACTTCAATAAGTGTAGGAAAATAATGACAGAGATTTGGAGAGAGGCCTTTCTATGTTTTTAGCAAAGGAAGAAAAGTTAACTAAATTAATTGATGTATTTCACTATATGAAATTTAACTTCTAAATGGCAAAGAATAAGAAAAAAAATAATTTTCACAAATATTGCAATCAAATTAATACTGATGATAAATAAGGTGTTATTACGATTAAATAAAAACATAGATATTAGAAATTGAAATGGCACATTGTAAAAAATTAAAAGTAAATGAAATAGGCAAGATATGGAAATATTTCAAAGTTAACTAACAATCAAGTCAAGTCCAAGCAACAGTAAAATATAAATTTTAAGCCTAAGAATCATAAAACAATCATTATTTCATAATATCTATGTAAAGTTGCTGGAATCCCTCTAGAAGGCAAAGTGAGAGAAAAAGTTATAATATCTATATATGTATATATATATATATATTTATGTATACATACATACATATGTTAAATCTGATTTAAAATTATACAATGTATGCACATATCAAATAGCCATATGGTATCCCATTACTATGTACAATTATTATGTTTTATGTATTAGTTAATATATATAAATTAATTTAAAAAATGTAAATCCCTGACTCCTTTCCTGACTCAATATAACTTTTCTCCCCAGAGGAGCCATGTGGTCATATGCAGATATTTTATCCAAAAATAAGATATATGTCATATGCCATGAACAGCTGTTTCTCTTTAAAAGATTATTTATTTTAATAATTTTAAGAGTTTCACAGCTTTCCCTAATATGTATCTATTATAGTTTATTTAGCCACTAGCTATGTTATCACATGTGTTATTACAAATATTCTGTACTATTTTAACAGTTACTTATACATATACTTATATATGAAAACACACTGTCATGTTATTTTAAGAATTAAAATTTTAAAGATGATGATTAAGTTAAAACTTACATAAATGAAATGTTAGGTTTGCACCAGGCTCAGTGGTACATACATATAATCCTAGCTACTTAGGAGGCTGAGAAAGGAGGATCACAAGTTCAAGACCAGCCTCAGTAACTTAGACCTTCAGCAACTTAATATGACCCTGTGTCAAAGTTTAAAAAAAAACGGGCAGACTTGTGGGGGTTATAACTCAGTAATAAATTACCTCCGGATATTTTACTATCAGTTTTGCTGTTACTAAAAATGAATAATAAAAAAAATCAGGCTTATAAATATCTTTCTTATAAATTTTGGTTCTATGTAAATGTATACAAAAATTGGTTATAACCTTATAGTTACAAATATTTCATAAAGTAAACAAACAAAAACAAGTACTAAGTGATAAATGAATAAATTATATTTCCCTGAATAGTTTTAAAATCTTAGTGTACAGTGATGGTCTAGAGGATCATAGTATTTTTGAAATTAATCTTTACAGGAAATAAAATCAATTAACGACTGTCTACACACCAATAATTATCACATGTAGAATGAAAATGAAAATTATTTAGTTGACATGGTTGATACTTATATGAAAATGTATTCATATGATGAAATATAGCTTCATTAAAAATGGCACTTCAAGAATTTTATTCAAAATGTCCTCAAAAATATAATAATTATAATATATAATAATAAATATAATAATATATAATTATATAATTGTATATAATATATTAAATATACATAAGATATATCTTATATATTTATACATATTTATATTTAGTATATATAAAATAATATATAAATGTAATAAATATAATAATAATATATATAATTTTATTCAAAACAGCCTCAAAAATAATATCAAAACATTTGATATTTTCAATTACTATGTTTAAGACTACCATCAAATGTTACCAGATAAAAGAAGTGATATGAAGAGGATAAAAAAAAATAGCAATCATTCTCTCTGAACTCTTCTTAAAATAATCTTTCATGTATTAAAAAAATTTAAGCTCCTAAAGTAAATTAAAACTGAGTTCACATTATTCTCCACCTAGAGTACCTTATAAAAAATACATCAATTTCCCATATTGTTCTACGGAGGTCTTTGTGACCATAGATTTCATCTGCAACTTGTTTTCTGTATACTGGCTAATCCCATCCTGCTTCAGAACAGGAGACAACACCTAAATGCATGTAATATTTATAAAAGAGCTGACTGGAGCCATTGCACTTGAATTTTGAAATCAACCTCATCCTTTGTTAATTTTAAGCCAACGGAATTTTTTTTGTTTTTCTTTGTGTAAAAGTAACTGCTACATCCATCAAATAAATTTCCCATGAGTAGTAACTGTTTTCAAAACTCAAAGAAGGTAACACACAGAATGTGACAATAGTCTGAGTGTAAGTTATGTGTATGCATTATAATTCCCAGAGCACAGTTAGCATGGTAGAAAGCTACTTATAGGTAGAAGAAAAAGAGAATGCTGTGTAGCGACATATTCAATATATTACAGCACCTTTCTTTCAAAGTTAAAAATATTTTTTCTTTTCATATTAATGTTGTGAATTCCCTGGTGAATCAAAGAGAAGAGTTGGATACTAAGTCAGCAATTATTATCTGAATCTTTAAATTCTTCATGGTTGAAAAGACACAGGTGTTTTTCAACTTTTATTGAATAGTTAAGGAAATTGAAACAGAAAACATAATATTGTTTCTTGTTTCTTAAAGGATGAAAATCTAGTCAGCAATAGCAAACATAATGTCTGCTGCTACTGCCTATATCAGAGGCATTTTGCATAGATTATATACTTCAATACACATTCTAAATCCTTGAATACTAATCTGATATTTTTTTAATGCAAATCATGAAACTGAGGCTAAGAGATAAAATAACTTGCTTCAATTCACATTACTAGTATGTGGTAAAGCTGAGATTTTAACAAAAATATGCATGTCCCCCAAAACTTTCTACTTCCTTCTTCTCAAAAAAATGGTCATATTAATATTGAGTACTAACTGTGCTGTGAACTACAATGGAGACAGTATAAAGATTTACTAATGGGCAGAAACTAACTAGTGAATTGACTATTTAATATTTCTAAGGGAAATGCAATTTTATCAGTTCTAAGTTATATAGTAATCAAACTAAGAAAGTGCTTTTAATTATGACCCTGGTAATTTAATTTAGTTAATAAAAGATTTCATCTTTTGTCTTCTAAATGTTCCAAAGTATACTCAGGTCAGGAAATATTTTTAAATGGGGTAAGGCATGACTGTCATTCTATTTAAAAGCCTTAGTTTTTTTTAACTTTAATGCAATGACAAAACTAAACACTGAATACCTACCCTCCCATCATATCATCATACAGTTCCAACTACTGAAAACAAATTAGTGCAATCCCCCTATTTTATGTGTGCCCTAAACTACAATTTTATTTTCTAACATGCCACAGTTATTTGAATGGGCAGGACTTGCTCTGCAATATCAAACCAGGCTCAGAACCTGCTATTTCAGTATCTTATAGAATATGGATAACAGCATCCTCTTGAGGGAGAAAGAAGGCAATTTAAAATGTTTATTAACCATTGAATATTTGCATAAAAATAATAATAATAATAATAATAAGTTTGCATTTATATTAAACTTTTTATCCAGAGCACTCTTTAGAGATTGTGTCCAATAAATGCAAGAGAGTTGACATTCTTTTCTGTAATCCTCCAATGTCAGCTCTAAGTATATATTTAAGTAGCTACGTGAATATACAAAAAGATCCAGAAGCTCACACTTTTTCGAATAAACCTGAGCAGCTGAGGGATTCCTTTTTGTACCTATCTAAGTGAATATAATGGTAGTATTGCAGAAAGGAAATACTATGGCATTGGAATTCATAAGCCTAAAGCATGAATTCTACCAGCTGTGAGCCTGGTACAAAGCACTTAACCTCTTTTCTCAGTTCTAATAGGATAATAATTATTGTCCAATTTGCCCTTATGGTCAATATAAAATCAAATATATTACATGTTACAACACATTTGAAATGACATGGAGTCACACAAATACAAGATACTCTAAGTATTTTGTTAAATTTTTGGTAAACTTGTTCTCTTAGTCAAGCAAATATCATAGTGACATATGACACTATGAAAGTATTCTCCATTCTTTGTGCCATTTCATCAGACTTGCAGGAGTTAGACATATTCCTAATTAACGTTTATACAAGCCAATCAGTAAATAACAGCTTGAGCTCATGTCACAAAGATTCATTCAAAAGAAGCAAAAAAGGATTGTGGTAATGCACTCAGGCTTTGTTGGGTATGACAAACCTTTGTTGAAGACCAAAAATCCCTGGAATCAGTTTGTATGTAGTTGATTGATTAAAATACCTTTTACTCTTAAGAATTGTTGTCACAATCTTTTAAGGTTGATTGTGTGAAATTGTGGACTGAATGATGCATTCTATAATTGGATTGCAATACAGAGTAGAAAACTGAAGTGCATTTTTCTATTAAAATTATGTCTAAAAATTCTTCACACAATGGAGAATTTTGATTACATAATTTATGTGTATGAGCAATGCAAGAATTATGATAATGTCCTGTGTTCCAGCACCTTCCTTTGGACCCACATTGCAGTGAGTCATGAATTCTTCCAATATGTTTCTTCAGTGATATCCTCCATGGCAGGTATTACCAATTGGCTCCATTTAACTTCATTTTCTCTTTCTGCTCCTAGGTTTGGGATAGTTTTAAGAAGGGATCAAAGGAGCAGATTTGTGGTGCTTAGAGTAAACATGAAATTTCCCAGGATCCTGAAAAACATTTCCTATTTTACTGTGACTCCCCATGTGCTGTGACTGCCCATGTGCTGTGATATAGAATTATTAACAGTAGTAATTATAAATGTGATTATTATTGGCTAATATTACATATTTATTTTCACCAACATTGACATAAATAAGTCATAGTCTTGAAAATAATAATTTACTATGTCAGCAAATATGTATAAAAGACAAATTAAAATTTTATATTAGCCAAAATGGAAAAACTGGTGTATCCACCATAGATAATCATAACTGCATGAAAAGTATGAAATGAGAATTTTAAAAGTGGTAACAGGAATTGTGAGACCATTGTCCTGAAGGAAGAGAAAATTAATGAGGTGACCCCACAATCAACTTTTCATGACTGGAGACAATTTCCGGATTGTGACACAGAGAAACGAATTCCAAGCAAATTACAAATGTCCCACTGAACTTAGTAGAGAAAAAAATCATATATCCCAGTCTTGTCTTAACAAAGCCTAAAACTAAGCTCTACCAAATTCACAAGGGAGTTGAGTTTAGCAAAAGTAGAGGAGCTTAGGAAACAGAACATAAGAAAAAAACTACACAAACTCAAATGGACAATCCGATATTTGAACTGCCTACTATACCCATTTAGGAGAAAACACCAAAACTCAGATCTCTACAATATATCATCCAAAATGTTCATTGTTATAGCAAAAAGTATTAGACTTAAGAACTTTGAAATCATGATTCATAATCAAGAAAATTAAGAATTGGCAATAGACACTGAACTTGAATTAAACCAGATGATGGACTTAGCAGAAAAGACATGAAGGTGTATATTATAAGCATGTTCTAATAATTACATAAAATATGTTAAGATAAGGAGATATATATTCTTAATGAGTAAAGAAAGAAAAATCTTTGCAGATTAATAAAAAATATTGATTTATATTATGATTGGTACACTACAGTTACACATAAAAATGGAATTGTTATATGATCAATTTGAAATTTTTAAAAATGAATAAATAAGACATTTTGAGAGATACAATACTAATAATAAAAATTTCAATAAATGAGCTTACCAACATATTAAAAACAGCATAAAAAACAAATAATTAGTAGACATCAAAAAGAAGAAAGAAAAAAATGAAAAAAAATTAATAGTGCATCAGTGACTTATGGGACAATATTAAATTGTCTGTCCTACATGTAACTGGAGAGCCAGAATGAGAGAAGAAAACAGAAAATTGTTTCAATATGTAGTGGTCCATTATTTCCCAAATTTGGTGAATATCATTGATTTACATATCTGGGCAGTAGAAACATATTGCCGCAGTCTGGCTGGGCACAAATCACTAGCCACTGAAGCAGGAACAAACTTTATTTTTAAACTGCAGGAAAACACTTCACACAGCTCCCGGGGAATCCTCCCGAACGCGCCACGAGGCTTGTCCAGGAACCCCCAGCTGGAAATATCTCTCCCGGAAATCCCTCCTCCTGCACTTCCCCAACCAATGGGAACTCTCGGGGAATCCCCGGAAATCCCCACGAGAACTCCAAAATAGTGCGAGAACTCAAAAGTTGTGGCAGAGGAGGATAGTAATGCCTCGCCTGTCAATCAATACTGTTGGCAAAATGCCAGGGGCCATACAGACTCAGCTGTGGCTCTCAGCATCTCCCCCTTTTTGTTTAATTAAACAACAAGCAATGTGGCTTAGGGACCGTGCCTGTTAGGCAGTCCAATTCAACATATGGTCCTTACCCGTCATCGGATGAACTGACCTCTAGGCGTCAGCCTCCTGTCTTAGGTTGGTACCACTGCAATTGGATCATACCCGTCACTGACTACCGGTCCAGCATACAGCCATACTTGTGGATAGGCCTTTGCACCAGTGGGGGGGTGAGGTTCTTCGCCTCACCTCTGTTGGCCCCCAAATTTTAGACCATCACTAGTAGAAGGGAGGAGGATGCAAAATGCCATGACACTAAGCCAATTGAGGGCTCCTTTGAAAAATTGTACCACCGGTGACACCATCAGCAAAAATACTCCAGCACTACCACAATTCGCTGTACCAACAGATAGTTCACAATGCATACAAGTGATACATAGTCCAGGCAAGGTCTGCAAGCAAATCAAAGCAGAGGAATCTGTCAATATGTCCATTTCCTCCCAAAGTAAATCGACTCCTTAATTGAGCATTACTTGTGGAGTTATTATTCATTGATGCATCAGTTTTTACAGTTTGTTGTGATAACTATCGAAGAAGCTGTAGTTTGGTTTTATCTTTGTCTTCACCGGCACTGGGATGAAGATAGGAATTCTGGCAATGATGCTAAGAAAAAAATTATGTAACATTCCAACAGGCACTAAGAAAACAATTTTTTGAACAATTTACATTATCCTGAACAGAATTATTAAATATAATGAGAAGGAAAGGTGAAAGTAAACAAACAGATCTGTTAACCTCCTTATTTGTTCACATATGAAAACAATTTTCAACAGCTGTTTACCCAATCTAAATTAAACCATTAAAATCACGTGAATAAAAAAATTCGGATCCATTTATTCATGAGCGCTCCTCATATATGATATATGGACATACGCACATACAGACATACAACACAAAACAGAAGTGTGCACACATAACATACAACACTTAAGACAATAGTAAAGGCCTTGAAGCTTTACCTAGGTGAAATCTCCATTGCAATGCTTAAAAACTCCACAGTCAAAAAATAAAACTGATCAGAAAAACATTAACCTAGGTATGTATGAGCTCAAAAATAAAATAGAACTTTATGATGTGGGAAAAGGCAAATAATAAAATAAATATTGAAAAAAGCATCCTGGTTAAGCACTGTCATAGATGTAAGAATAGCCAAACTGGAGTTCTGGATATCAGCTGTTATGGATTTGAGTCAAATCATCTTCCTTTTGGCCTGTAGAAATTGTTTTAGTTAATCTCTCTGGAATCCAAATCAGCTGCTGTTCTCCCTGTGGAAAAACACAAACAGAACCCCGACTCCAGACAATCACTGGGTCAGGACCTTTCCGTTGTCCTGTTAGAATATCCTTCCAAAGTACCTTAGGCTTATGTACATTTTTTGGACACATATGCCTTTCCGCAGCACTAAGCCCTGAGGAATCCAAATTTAAAAAGTTTAGAGTAAAAAGGGTTATTTTAAGTTTATCTTTGGGTGACATATACCCCTTTCCAATTCCCTCTTTTTGCTTTAGTAAGTACATTTTAATAGTTTGATGAGCTCTTTCAACTATGCCTTGTCCTTGTGGATTGTATGGAATTCCTGTTATATGAGTAATGCCAAATGATGAGCAAAATTGTTTAAAAGAGGTAGAAGTATAACCAGGACCATTATCTGTTTTTAACTGTTTTGGAACGCCCACAGTGGCAAAATTTTGTAAGCAATGAGCTATAACATCTTTAGTTTTTTCTCCGGAATGAAGGGAGCCCATCAAAAATCCGGAAGAAGTATCAACTGTAACATGCAAATATTTTAATTTTCCAAATTGTGGCAAGTGTGTGACGTCCATCTGCCAAATATGGTTAGGTATCAGTCCTCTAGGATTGACTCCAAGATTAACTTGTGGTAAAAAGGTCACAGAATTTTGACATTGTTTTATTATGTGTCTAGCTTGTTCCTTAGTTATTTTAAAACACTTTTGTAAAGTATTAGCATTGACATGGAACCTATTATGAAAATGTGTAGCTTCTTCTAGTGTAGAGAAAATATGTATGTCATGTGTAGTTTTATCTGATAAATCGTTGCCCAAACTAAGGGCTCCAGGCAATCCTGTATGTGCTCTGATATGTCCTATAAAGAATGGATCTTTTCTGTCCCATTAGACTTTGTATAGCAGAAAACAAAGAGAAAACAGTAGAGGAAGGGGAAATCCTGCCAGCATCTTCAAGGGATACTATAGCATTAACTACATACTGACTATCAGAGAATAAATTAAATACAGAATCTTTAAACATCACAAAAGCTTGTAAAACTGCATTAAGCTCTACCTTTTGAGCTGATTGTTTGGGTACTAAAAATGTAAAAGTTTGATCAGGGGTAACTACTGCTGCTGTACCATTATTTGACCCATCAGTGAATACATTTGGAGCATTCATGATAGGGGTTTTTCTTGTCATTTTTGGAAAAATTACAGGATGCGAAGACCAAAAAGACAACAAAGGATTAGATGGTAAGTGATTATCAAATGAAACATTAGATTTACACATGATTATTGCCCAAGTATTTAACTCATTAGCTAACTCATCAATTTGATCCATAGTATATGGAGTAATAATTTTATTGGGAGAAATTCCAAACACTCCCTTTGCTGCTTTTATTCCTTTGAGTATTAATTGTCCTACAGCCTCAGGATACCTAGTAAGAATAGTGTTAGGAGAATAAGATAAATGTATCCACAATAATGGATCTTCTTGCCAAAATACTCCTGTAGGAATATTTTTTGTTGGTATTACAATAAATAATAAAGGCAAAGTTATATCAATTCTATCCAAATGCATATTTTCCATATATGTTTCAATAATTTTTAATGCCTTTCTTGCTTCAGGCGTTAACATGCGGGGTGAATTTGGATCTGATGGACCTTTTAGGATATCAAATAAAGGTCCCAACTCTCCTGTTGGTATGCCTAGATAAGGCCTTATCCAATTTATGTCTCCTAATAACTTTTGAAAGTCGTTAAGTGATTTGAGTTGATCTACTCGTATTTGAATTTTTGGTGGACGGACCATGGTTGAGGATAATAGAACTCCTAAATAATTAATTGGAAAATTTAATTGTACTTTATCTATTGCTATCTCTAGATTATAATTTTTTAATAAATTTGTAAGTGTGGCATAACATTCTAGCAATGTGTTTTTATCTTTGTGTGCTAACAATACATCATCCATATAGTGAAATATTTGTAGTTTAGGATTTTGATTTCTAAGTGGCTGGATTGCTTTGTTAACATAAATTTGACACATAGTTGGGCTGTTAGCCATCCCTTGAGGGAGTACTTTCCATTCATATCTCTGATCAGGACCTTCATGATTCAGTGCAGGGATAGTAAATGCAAAATGTGGACTATCCTCAGGATGAATTGGAATTGAAAAAAAACAATCTTTAATATCTATAGCTAAAACGTACCAGGTTTTTGGCAAAGCAGACAATTGAGGAATCCCCGATTGAGCAGGTCCCATAATAACCATCTCATTATTAATGGCTCTTAAATCTTGCAATAATCTCCATTTACCAGATTTCTTTTTAATGACAAAAATGGGAGTATTGTAAGGAGATACGGAAGGTTGTATATGTCCCTCGGCTAATTGTTGTTTGACCAGGTCATGGGCTGCTTGTATCTTTTCTTTAGTCAGGGGCCACTGAGGAACCCATACTGGTCTATCTGATTTCCAAGTAATTTTTATTGCCTCAGTGACCCCTTCTGAAAACCCAGTCCATGTCTATTTATTCCCTGATCTATTTGAATGGGTGCTGCTATGCCTTGTTCTCCTAATCTTTTTTCTTTCCTGAAACCTTGTCTAGCCCTAATAGTGGGCGCATTTGGATTGATGTTATTTGTCAATGTCAAACCTAATTGATCTAGGACATCTCGTCCCCATAAATTTATAGGAAGATGATCCAATACATATGGCTGTATAGTTCCTTCACATCCTTCAGGATCCTTCCAATCTAATACCATTGCACTTCTATGGGGATTAGTTGCCACTCCTAGGCCTCGAAGCGTTTGAGTGGCTTGTTGTAACGGCCAATGTTGTGGCCATTCTTGACGAGATATGATGCTAAGGTCTGCACCTGTATCCAGTAGCCCATTAAATTCATGTCCTTGAATATTTAGTTTTAGCATGGGGCGAAAATCTAAATTTAAAGACAGCATAGCCCAATCTACACCTGTGGAGCCTAATCCCCTGGAACCTCTTTCTATAGTACTACTGGAAAATTTATCATGTAGGCTGGGTATTATTAATAACTGTGCTATTCTATCTCCTGGTGAAATTACTGATATACCCTTTGGAGAACTGGCTATAATTTTTATTTCACCTTCATAATCGGGATCAATTACCCCGGGACTTATCATAAGACCTTTTAGCGTAGAAGAACTGCGTCCTAACAATAAGCCTACTGTTCCTTGGGGAAGAGGTCCTTTTACTCCTGTGGGAATGATTTGAACTCCCATCTCTGGAGTTAGTACTGCTCTGGCGGAGGCGCAGATGTCCAACCCTGCGCTCCCTCTGGTTGGTCTGATGAGAGATCTGATGGATAATGTGTCCTGGGCACTACCCTGATGGTGTTGCTGGGTTCCTCCATGGTGTTTCTGGGTTCCTCCAGTGCCCCGTACATTTGTGGTCGTGGGCCCCGGAGCATTGGGCCCCCCTGTCCGCTTTTTGTCAATGGAGCTCGATGCCTTTCTCCACGATATCGTGGGTAAACACTTGGTCCTTGTCTGTTTTTTGATAACGGAATACCCTCTATGGTGGTTTGAGAATGGCATTCATTAGCCCAATGTTTCCCTCTACGGCATCGTGGGCAAATACCCGGTATTCTATTCGTTTGATATCTAGCTTTGTTAAACCCTCCTCCTATGGGGCAACTCCTTTTAAAATGTCCTGTTTGATCACAATTATAGCATGTTTTTGGCCTGGCATCTAAAGCCTGTTGTACTGCTGCTAAGACTTGCCCTTGTTCATTAATGTCTCTACATAATTTAATATATGTGTTTAAATCTTCATGTCTCCATGGTCTAATGACCTCTCTGCAACAACGATTTGCTTGGTCATAAGCCAGTTGTTTTATAAATGGCATTGCCTGTTCTGTATCCCCAAAAATTCTAGAAGCTGCTTGAATAAGCCTATCTACAAATTCAGCGTAAGGTTCATTAGTTCCTTGTATTACCTTAGATAATTGACCTTGTAAACCTCCATGCCCCTGTAAAGTTTTCCATGCCCTAACCGCATCTACAGCAATTTGTGCGTATACGCCAGGATCATATTCAATTTGTTGCCGTTGACCTTCATAAGGTCCTTTTCCTAACAACATATCTAGATTTCTTTGAGGGTAATCGGCTGCTGCATTTCGCCTAGCTGTCTCCCTGCAAAATTCCTCATTGGCAACCTTCCATAACAAATATCGTCCTCCATTTAGCACAGATTTACACATACTAGCCGAATCTGCTGGCGTCATGTCCAAGTTGGTAATGGATTCGACCATGCTTACGGTGAATAGTGCTTGAGGACCATAGGTTGTTACAGCCTCCTTTAACTGCTTCACTGTTTTGAAATCTAAAGCACGGTGAATTCGCTGCCCTCCTGCATGCTCAAGTACAGGGCATGCTAATCTTTGAGGTCCTGTCTCAGGATCCCATCTATCAACTACGGGGTTTGAGGGCCACTCAGCTATCTCCATAGGGGGTGCTGTTGGTTGAATTACGCCCTCTGGTGATAGAACGGTGTTAGTAGCAGCCTCCTGTTGTAGCTTTTTCCCTAATAGCTGTTTCTCCTCTAAGCTTTCTTCCTTTAAATTTTCTTCCTCTCTCTGACTAGCTTGAGAGACCTTCTCTTTTGCTTGATCTAAAATGTCTTTCTCCATGGTCTGAACCTCTAACAATTTACTTAACACTCTTTCAGTTTGTTTTTTACTAATTTCTAATCTGTTATAAAGATAACGCAACCCAATAAGATAACATAAAACAAAACCGAAACAGAATGAAACAAAAACGGAACAAAAAATCGTTGTATCAATTTTCCTATTTTCTTGATATGTGCATTTGTGGTCTATTTCTATCTCTTCCTCAGGGGCGAACAACTTCAAACCTTGAGCCAACCATTTTTCCCAATCTGCCTGAGAAAATTCTAGGGATAGGCAGCTTGAAACAAACACACAACAAATCAAAACAAGAACACATTGTTTTTTAAAATGGTCACCCATTCTCTCGCCTTCCCTTAGGGGCAAGCAATTTCACTTACCCCGAAGCTTCAGACGTTCCCCGCACGGGCCACCAAATGCCGCAGTCTGGCTGGGCACAAATCACTAGCCACTGAAGCAGGAACAAACTTTATTTTTAAACTGCAGGAAAACACTTCACACAGCTCCCGGGGAATCCTCCCGAATGCGCCACGAGGCTTGTCCAGGAACCCCCAGCCGGAAATATCTCTCCCGGAAATCCCTCCTCCTGCACTTCCCCAACCAATGGGAACTCTCGGGGAATCCCCGGAAATCCCCACGAGAACTCCAAAATAGTGCGAGAACTCAAAAGTTGCGGCAGAGGCGGATAGTAATGCCTCGCCTGTCAATCAATACTGTTGGCAAAATGCCAGGGGCCATACAGACTCAGCCGTGGCTCTCAGCAACATATAAAATAAATAAAGCTAATGCACCTTGTAATCATATAGCTTGTCACCAAACTGGAAGAAAAAAATTAAAGAAGTTAGAGAAAAAAGAAATGTTGTGTATCAAGAAACAAGGGTATAAGTGACCACTGACTTCCTATAAAAACGCAATGAAGTAAATGTTTATTAGGTGAAATATACAAGAAAACCACAACTTCAACTTTATAGATCAAGGTAAAACATTTTCCAAAAGTAAGAATATAAACAAAAATTCAAATAAAACAAGCTGTAATTACTCATTGCAAGCTCAAATAATGCATTAAAATAAATCCTGAAGGGTATCCTTCAGGGCGAAGGCAAATAACACCAGATGGAAACATCTCACTATGGAAATCAATGAAAAACACCAGAAATTAATAATAGGGTGGAAATTACAAAAGACTTTATGTCTTTAGACATAACTTTTAAAAATGAAAACCAACTTTTTAAGCAAAAATGATAGTCCAATAAAAACGGTACTGTATTTAAAATACATGTGGAAGTTAAAAATATATAACAATCACACAAAGTATATGGGTCATGAAAATGGAATTATAAAATTGAAAAGGTTACTAGGCTTGTGGAGTAGGAGATGAGAAGCAGGAAATGGAAACTGAACTTGGAAAATAGTGTAATTTGAAAAGGGTGAAATGTCAGATGTGAAATGTAACATTTGAAGAACTGATCAAAAAGAAACTTTGAAAAGATAAGGAGGAATATTGTTAGTTTTTCAGCAACTAAAAATAATGTAAAAAACAGATGTAGCTAAGGAGACTATAGAAGAAATAAAATGAAACTTAAAAACTTTCAATTAACTGTAGAAAGGGGAAGGAAAAGAACAGATTTAAAAAAAAAAAACAGAATGGAATATTGAAAAAGTATGAGTTAGCTTTTTGTCTATGTGACCCAAAGATGTTATAAGCACAACTTAGAGGAGAAAATGTTAATTCTGTCTTACAGGTTTAGTCCGTGGTCAGCCTACTCCTTAGCTCTGGGCCCACGATGAGCCAGAACTTTATGGCAGAAGAGTGTCTTGGAAGAAAGCAGCTCAAAACATGACAACCAGAAACAGAGAGCACCACTCAGCAGAGACAATATAAACTCCAAAGGCATACCCACATTGACCTATTTCCTGCAGCCATACCCTACCATACAATACAGTAGTCCTTTTAGTTTATTAATCCATCAAATTAATCAATCTACTTATAAGGCTATAGCTCACATAATCTAATCATCTCACCTCTGAACATTCTTGCATTGTTTCGCACATGAGTTTTTGGGGGACACCTCATATTCAAACCATAACAAACTATTATTGTGATGATAGAGTTAAATCTAACAAAATAAAAAAATTAGCCAGAAATGGACTTAACATCTATATTTTACAATCTTTCAACTGAGTTTTTTAAATAACTAAATTTTATTTACAAAATATTAATCTTAGATAAAGCATACACAGACATGTTGAAAATAATCGAATGACAAAAGAAACTTCTCAGAACCAAAAATCATAAAAGAACTGCATGACTCTTTAAATATCATACATAGCTGACTTCAACGCAAATTACAATATAGAGATTAAAAAGAGTATTTTATGATAATAGAAGGATCAGTTAACTGGGAAAATGTAACATCTATTAAAACAACATCAGCATTTATAAGGCAGAACTTCACATAACTAAAGAAAGAGATAATTTACAATAATTTTGGAGATATTAACAGTTCTTTCTCAATAACTAATGACCAAGACAAAAAATCAATACTACACAGAAAATGTTTAAAAAATGGTATCACTTCCTTGAGGTAATTGACATTTACAGAGTACTACACTTAATGTACGGTTGAATACATGTTATTATTTTTAAAGTGCACTTGGAATGTTCACTAAAAGTGACTATCTCCTGGGATAGAAACTAAATCAAAATAGTTTTGATTTCAAAAGTACTTTTCTTTTTAAAATACCTTTAATTTTTAAATGATACATAACAATTGTACATATTTATATAGTACAGTATGATACTTCTATATATGTGTGTATATCTATATCTCTCTATATATAGAGAGATCATAGCAATTATATTTTTACCTCCAACGTTTATCATCTCTTTGTCAAGAAGATTCAAAATCCTGTCTATTAGCTATTTTCAAAAATACAGTTTATTGCTGCAACATTTTTTACTTCACTGTGCTGTAGAACATTAAAAGTTTTTCCTCTTATTCAATTTCATCCCTGTACAATGAACCAGTCTCTCTCTATCCACCATTCCAATGATCTGGTAATTGATATGAGAATGTGGTATTTTTCTTTCTGTGACTAACTTATTTCATTCTTCATAATAGCATTCAGTACCATAATGTTGCTGCAAATGACAGAATTTCATTCCTTATTATGGTTGAATAATATCTCAATGTGTGTATGTGTGTGCATGTGCATATAACTCTTTTAATTTATCCATCAGTATGTCACCTCCATATATGGCTATTGTGAATGGAACTGCAATAAATATGTTGGTACTGATGTCCCTGGCACACTGATATTTTTTTCCTTTGCAGATATACCCAGTGGTGGCTTTGCAGTTTATATGGTAGCAAGATTTCTAGTGTTTTGAAGAATCTGCATACTGTTTTCATAATATGTCCACTAATTTACATTCCTACCAACAATGTACAAGAATTCCCCTTTGTCTATCTCCTCACAAATATTAGGTTTTTTTTTTCATTCATTTTGAATATAGCCATCTGTCTGGAATAAAATGCTGTTTTCTTGTGGTTTTGATTTGCATTCCCCTAGTGATTAGTAATGTTGAGAGTTTTTTCAAATACTTGTTGGTGATTTGTATATCTTTTTTTGAGAAATATCCCTTGGGCCATTTGCCCATTTGTTAATGGAATTGTTTGCTTTCTGCTTTCTAATTGTTGTTTACATAATCTGGATTTTAATAACTTGTTGGGTAAATAGTTTGCAACTATTTTCTCCCCCCATCCTCTATGTTTTCTCTTAACTCTGTTATTTTCTTTACTGTGCAGATGTGTTTTAGTTTGAATTAATCCTTTTTGTTTGTTTTTAAATTTTTTGTTGCCTCTGATTTGGGGATTTTACCCATAAAACCTTTGTCAAGACCAATGTTTCCTTTATCTTCTCCTCTAGTAGTTTCATAGTTTTCTGTTTTACATTTAAGTCTTTGTTCTATTTGTGAGTTGATTTTTTTATTTCTATAACTATGGTGATTTTTATCTAGGTTCCCTATTTAGTTCCAAGTCTATGAATCTGTTTTTATGCTAGCAACATGCACTTATTTTACTATAGGATTATAGAAGTCAGGCATCGGGAGGCTTCCAATTTTATTCTTTTTGCTCAATGCTTTGGCTATTAGAGGACTTTTGTGGTTCCATACAAAATTTTCGGAAATTACTTTTCTCAGTTTTTAGGCTTTTCTATTCAGAAAATCAAGTTGTCTGCACACACACACATACACAAATTATTTCACAAGTATATTCACTGATACCATTAAAATTAAATGAGGAACGGCTAACAATAAGTCAAGTGAAAATTTCCTACACACGTGGGAATACCCATACATGTGGATAATAACAACTATCTAAATTATCTTGAGTCAGTAGAATGCCACTGCTATTTTGATAGGAATTGCATTGAATCTACAGAACACTTTGGGAATTATGGACTGTTTAACAAAGCTAATTCCTCCAAATCATAAACATGAAATATCACTCTGTTTCTCTGTGTCCTTTTAAATTTTTATCATCAGTGTTTTACAATTTTCATTTTAGAGATCATTCATTTCCTAAGTAAAGTTTATTGTAGATGCCTATTTTTTGGTAGCTACTGTTAATGGGATTTCTTTTTTGATTTCCCGCTCAGTAATTTTGTTGATGGTATAAAATGATGATTTCTGGATGTTAATTGTGTATCCAAAAATTTTACTAAATTAATTTATCATTTCTAACAGTTTTTAGGCTTTTCTATTCAGAAAATCAGGTAGGTCATCTGCACACACACACACACACAAATATTTATTTCACAAGTATATTCACTGACACCATTAGAATTAAATGAGGAATTGATAACAATAAGGGGAGAGAAAATTTCCTACACATGTGGGAATACTCATACATGTGGGTAATAACAGCTATCTAAAGAAAATTGAATCAAAAGAGTACTCACAAGAGAAATAATAAAAACGTTTAAACAAATATTTTTAAAACCCTCAAATTTTTGAGTATGACTAAAGCAATGAATAGGAAAGCTTATAATATTAAAAGTCAATATTGCAAAGGATGAAGACTTAAAATTGTTATTTCAAGTGTCCACTTTAAGAAGATAGAAAAGAAAGAGAAAATAACTCGAAACAAGGTGAAGGAAAGAAAAAAAAAATAAGTATGAGAACAAAATTCAAAATGATAGAAAAGTAACAAGAGGGAAAAGGCCAAGTTAAAATTTGTTATCCAAAAAAGATTAATAAAGCTGATAAAACTCTAGCAGTAGTACTCAAAAAAAAAAAAAAAGAAAGAAAGAAAGAAAGAAAAAAGAAATAAAGAGAAAAAAACAAGCAAAAAAGAAGAAACTATTATTCTGTTCATACTGCCATGACAAAATACCATAGAATGGACAGCTTAAATAACAGACACTTACTTCTCATATGTCTGGAGCTTGGAGAGCTGAGATCTGGGTTCCAATATGGTGGTTTCTGGTGAGGTTCCTCATCCTTGTTTGCAAAGGTCTTCCTTATCACTATATCCTCTCAAGAAGGTGAGAAAGACATTTCTTCTTATAAGGGCACTGATCCTATCATCAGAACTCACAATCATATCTAAACCTATCTTCTACACACCCCACCTCCTAATGCTATAACATTGAGATCTATGGTTTCAATATGTGAAATTAAGGAGCAGGGACACAAACATGTAGCTCACAGCAGGAGCAAGATATAAATCAGCAAAGTCAGTAAATAAAACAAGACTTATCATTACAAAGAATGGTCAATAGGAAATTTTATGTCAATAAATTCACCAAATAGATGAAACGGGAAATGTGCTTAAAATATTCAGCTTTCTGAAATAAACAAAGAAAGAAAAAGAAAGAAATCTATATGAAATTTTATATGTTAAAAATTAGATTTTTAAAGTCTTCTACAAAAAAACTTTAAAGTTGTTGCAGTTTAGTAGCTAATTCTAATAATAATTAGAAGCAAAATTAATACCAATCCTATGCAATCATTTTAAAAAACAAAAGAAGAGGTAAATATATGCCAACTTAAATTTTAATTCTGTAAAACTTGCGTAATATGATATTAAAACATGACGAATATATTACAAAAAAAATAATTTTCAGAACTATAGATGCTAAAAGTTTCAAAAAAATTTAATCAAAATCCAAAATATATAAAAATTTTAAAAATCTTGTACAGATGAGGTTTCTCTTAGTATGAAAACCTTGTTCAACATCAATTAATTATCAGTGTTGTTCAACACATACATAATAAGAAGAAAAAATATGATAGGTACAGTAAATGGATACTTCAACAGTCTTTGATGAAATTCAACACATCCATTCAAGCGAAGAACCCTCAGGAAATCGAATTTAGAATGTATGGTAGTCCTGCCATATGTGATCCTCAATGACTCCTGTGTTCTGCCTTTGTGAAAAAACTTCCTTTTGAGTATGTCAGGACCTATGACCTTCTTCTAGGTAAAGGAAATGAAAGACCACTCCCATGATTACTTAATGTCTATATTTTGTTAGCTGACTCATTGGAGACTCTCAATGCTCGGTTGTTGAAGTAAGAAACCATACTGGAAAAGTTTACAAGACAAATAAATGAACATGGCCTGGTAGATAAATCCAGCAAGAAGCCATAGCTCTAGATCTTAAGACCACAGTGAAATGAATTCTGCCGATGGATTGAGTGGACTTGGAAGCAGAGTCTTACTCAGTTAACTTCCAGATGAGTACACAATTCAAATGACATTCGGACTCTGGCCCTGTGAGACAACAAGCAGAGCATTCAGCTAGGCTGGATGTGGACCTCTGACACTCAGAATCAATGAAATATTGTGTCTTGTTTCAAACTACTATACTTGTGATAATTTGTTAAGTATCAAAAGAAAATAAATGCAAATTTTTATACCAAGAAGTTGGGGTGCTATTTTAAATAAATACTTAAAGTATATGAGAGTGTTTGGAACCATACAGAGCACACAGCATCCCTTCTGGCAGAAGGTTGGAAAACATAAGTGAGAAGCCTTAATTGCCTTGACCAGATCTTTAGTAGAAATCAGAACTTGGAGGATACTGCTGGTCAGAGTTCAAAAGGAAGTTATAGAATTGTTATTGCAAAGGAAAAAGAGAGGAAATAATTCTGATAGATTTTGTTGGTATAAAGCAATCTCATATTGTTATTCACTTACAGAGTCATGATATATTAAATATAGTATGATTTTGCAGAGCTACAAAATCAATATTTCATGAGAAAAATATTCATTTGTCATTATTCTTTGTTAAGACATTTTGGTTGAATTTTATTTTCCAATTTAGGCCTCTAATAGAAATATTAATTATGTTAATAGTTATTCGTAAAAGTTTGGGTAGAAATACGATTACTTGTTCCTTTAAAGATAATTTTTAAAGGCAGTGATTATGTCTTCTTCATCTTTGATTCTTAGTTTTTGGAACAGGACTTAACAGAGCTAGGTAGTCAATAAATAGCTATTAAACTGACTTGACTTAAAACACTCAATTATTCAAGAAACTTCTTAGTATGGAGATGTACTGATCGTCATCCGGACTTATAGATAAATGATGTATAAGACTAGGAATACAAATAGCTATATGACATATACTTAGTTTTAGAAAAGAGAGCAGTATTCAAATATAAACATTTATATGAAATAAAATAAGAAATTCTGGGCCTGGTGATACATGCCCGTAACTCCAGAAACTTAGGGAAGGTAGGAGGCTTGCAAATTCAAGCCATTCTATGAAATTTAACAAAATACTACCTCAAAATAATAAATAAAAGGACTGGGGATGCAGCTCAGTGGTAGAGTTCCCCTGGGTTCAATCCCCAGTACTGCCCCCAAAAAAGAAAAGAAAGACTAAAAAAAAAAGTGTGTGTGTGTGTGTGTGTATCAGAATTTTTGTAAAATATAGTACACATAAAAACGTTTTATCAAAAAATAGAAATTCACAATAGGTGAACAGAGAAGCAAAACATCTGTGGTAACTATGGGTTTAATATAAAGAACTTGGCTTAAAAAAATGGGTTTAAGCCTTAGCTATATTTATTAAAAGCCATGTGATTTTCATTAAGGGTTATTCTCTGAATCTCTAATATTCTTTACCTGAAAATGGCACAATTATTTACATCACAAGGATTGAATTAGGTTGTATATTTTAAGCACCTGTGAACTATAAAGCAATATATAAATATAGAGTGTTTTTAGAGGTGATTAGGTGTAAACTGAAATGTGGTAGGTGAAAAAAAGACTTTGATGAGAATAGTATATGACATCTTAAAATCACTGAAAACTGCATTTTTTTGTATATAAAGAAAGAGTTAGCTGGATAATCATTGAAGCTAAATTTTCAAATACACCCCTTACAATGAATTGCTAAAACTATGGAAAATGTTTTTCTATTGAACTTTTCATATGCAATTCAGACAATACATGTACAGACAATACATGGTTTGATGGACAAGTAGCATTTAATCCCAAGAAGACTATTAAAGGAGTTCAACAATGGAAATCAGGAAGTGGTTTATCTAAATGGCAGGCTTAAGCTAAATTAAATATGGAGAAAATAGAATGAGCCCCCAAATATGTTTCCTGGAACCTATCAATGTTAGATTGAATGGCAAAAGAATATTTGCAGATATAATTAAGCTGTAGAACATATAATAGGGAGACTATTCTGAGTAACCCAAGTATTCGATAGAATAACATAAGTCCTTAATAGCACAGCATTTTCTCCAGGTGGAAGCTGGAGATGTATTAGCAGAAAACAGATAGTTTGAAACCCAAGAAAGAGTTGATACATCACTGCATCTCTAAGATTTGAGATCCCAGATTCAATGACCAAAGACACGTCTCAAAGATTTCCAAGTGTAGCATATGAAAACCATCCAGGGAATGTAAATATGGTACTACAACTCAAAAGAATTAGATACTACCAACAATCTGAATGAGTTGGAAAACTATTTCCAGAGACCAAACTGGACAACACTATGATTTTTGTTTTTGTGAAACCAAGACTAGAGAAACCAAATAATTCAAACTACCAAATTGTGAGACTACTAAATTTATGAAATGCATTGTGACAGCAAAAGAAGCAAATACAAACAAGAAAAGAATATGAACAAAGTTAACTGCAATGGATTGGATTAAAATGGGTCTTAGTGTCTTATCCATGATTCAAGAATTTCAAGAATACACAACATTCATTTTTATCATGAAAAAGATTTGTGTCACTAATGTTTTCAAACATTAAGAAATTGTGTCATTCTGTTGTTCATGTTTGAGGACCTTCACATAAAATTAAGAAATAAGACACTTATTTTAACTTTTATAAAGATTTTGAAAAGGTCATAGACTGTTATCAAATTAAAATTTAAAAGGCTCTACTTCTCAATTTTTGCATCATCATGCTAAATATCTGAATATGAAACTTTTAAATTTCTCTATACATATGTAAACTCTTATTTAAAAAAAGAAGCAAAGAACATCATATATAACCTACAAGAATACCATGAAATCAAATTTAAAATTATGCTGTACTGTGAGATAAATGTCCAAACCATAAGATGAGCTACAGCTCAGTAACTAAACCACTAAACCGGAGGGGAGTGTGTGTAACACAAGAGTGGGTAATTGGGGTCATGTGATGACAGACAGATAAAATTTACTTTTGTGGAAGAAAGTTCAATTCTGAATGGGAAATTAGTAAGTAAAATTTTGAATACCTGTGAATGAAACTATTGGTTTAAAGGAATACATATTTTTAAAGCGGAGTCTAAAGAATCAAATGCCTCCCTGGGAGACAGAGATTTCTATTAAGGAGACAACGTTCAGTATCTTGGCAATGATGAGAAAAACAAAGCAAAAAGATCTATATAAATTCATGGAAACAAAGGAGTATCTCAAAATTAGAAAATGCAATATTCTCCATCATAAAAATATGTTACCTCTGGTGGTTAATTAGATGGTTAACTCAATTGGATTAAGGGACACCTAAACCTAGCATGGTGACACATACCTGTAATCCCAGTGGCTTGGGAGACTGAGGCAGGAGGGTGGCAAGTTCAAAGCCAGCCTCAGCAAATTAAAAGGTTTAAAAGAAAAAAGAAAAAATGTTCTGAGAGATGTTATAATTTGGACATAAGATGTACCCCAAAGCTCATGTGTGAGATACCGCAAGAAAGTTTAAAGGTGAAATGATTTTTGTTTTGAGAGTCTTAATCCATGCATTAAAAACCTAATAGGGATTAACTGGATGGTAACAGTAGACAGGTTGGGTGTGACTGGAGTAGGTAGGTCACTGGGGACCAACTTTTGGGGTATATATATTTGTCCCTGGTAGAGAGAACTTTCTCTGCTTCCTGGTTCCATGTCCTGAGCTGCTTTCCTCCTCTACACTTTTCCACCAGGAAATCAAAAAATTCTTTTTGTCAGGTCTTTTGGTCATAGCAGTGAAAAAGTTGACTAAAACAAGAGAGGTAACAGTACAAACAGAATAAGTATCTGCATGGTAGACTTAAACTCTATAAACAATTTCACCACATTTAAAGGGCTGATACACTTCAAATAAGAGAGGGGGAAGGAACTGTTAAGTTGAATAAAAAAGGAACACTGAACTTTATGCAATTTAAAAGAATCACACTTCAACACAAAGATTCAGTAGGTAAAAAGTAAAAGAATGGAAAAAAGAATATGTGAACCAAAGAAACTTGAAGAGGCTACATGTGTGTCACACATATCAGATTTCAGAAGAAAGCATATCTGCAGAGGGTTGAAGGAATATTTAGCAATGAAAGCAAATAAACCTGTTGGAAATTAGCACAATTATCCAGCCATAAATTTCTGAAAGTTGTGATGGTGCTGAAAAGTGATTAGATACCAGATATATTTTTTTAAATGGGATGAGTATTTCCTAATATGTTGGACCTAAGATCTGAGAGAACAAAAAGACTTAAAGATGGCTTTAAGTTTTTTGACTGAAAAAAAAAAAAACCGGGATATTTTTGTTATTAAGTGAGTTCAAGAAAACTACATGGGATGGGGGGAAAGAGGACAAGGAAGTCTAGTTTTAGATTGATTAATTAGACACTCAACCAGAGATATCCATTAGTCCACCAAATACTAGGCATAGACTCTAATACTTGGAAGAATTTCAAGAAAGAAAAAGTTCAATGGGAAAGAGACATGAACAGCATTAATATCAAGGAGTATAGAATTAGAGTCTCCATACACATTTAATATAATGTCCAGAAGGAATGAAAAAGGATGGAAAAAGATAAATGTCATCTACAAAGTAGAGATAATGATGAGGAATTTTCCAGAATCATTGGTTCATGGAGAATGACACCAGAAATTAAGTAGTAAAGTGTGTATTAAACCAAATAAAAATGCATACACTGCTCTTCTTCTTCATCCTAATCACCATTATCATTGTATATGTTATTGTCCTAAGTCATCAATAAATGCCAAAATGCTCTGGAATATTATCTTCAGAGTCCTGGCAATGTATAAAGTTAAAATGTAAAATTAGTATGATAAAGACATCTTCAATTTACCAACTAGAAGTTGTTACATAGGAAGTTTCTCTGAAATCATGGTGAAGGAATAAGAAACTTAAATAAAAGCAAGCAATAATTAATTATTCCAAAAGATATCAGTAAAACATGCTAACAAATTATATTAAATAACTATATATAATGGTTTTTTTGAAAATACAATAATTTAAGATTACACTTCATTAGTAATTAAAAAAAAGCAGTGTTGCATAAAATTCAAAGTGGGATACCACCATACATCCATCAGAGAAGTGGCAATGAAAAAGTAAAGCAATTGTAAGTTTTGCAAGGAAGTGGAGCAACTTAAACTCTCACAGTGCAGTGACACAAATGTAAATTGGTACAACTTCAGAAAATTTTTAGGTAGTATTTCCTAAGATGGGAAGTTTTTATAATCTATATCCCAACAATTTCACTCCTAAATATATATCAAACAGAAGTGCACACAAATATTTATAAAAGAGTTGGTTTTAATAGCTCAAATTGGAAAAAAATACCCAGCAATAGCTGAATCATTAAAAATTATGATAATTCACGCAGTGGAACACTAAACAGGAACAAAAGAAGGTAGACATTAAGACCTGCTGTATGACCAAACTCAGATAAAAATTAGTAAAAGGCAGAATTTACATAGCATGTTCCAAATCAGGATAATTTTTACTTTAACAGCAGAAGTAGTTACTGCAAGAAGGCATGGGAGGGGTTTCCGAGTACTAGTAATATTCTGCTCTTGATTGGATTGTTCATGTATTCCCTTAGCTGAGATTCATTTAGACATTGACATCAACCTGATATATTTCTCTGTATGTGTGCCATACTTTGGTAAGATGCATATGAAGCAAAACACAAATACAATAGCAACAAGGGTGATGGGAAAGAATAATTTAAGGAAAAAAAGTCAAATTTGCCTGAAGTCTTGCTTTATTTGGCTAAGAGAAAAAAAATGAAATAAATTTGAATATATTAAAAACATAATTTAAAATTGATTGTGTTAAAATATTATGTCACAGACTTTCGCTACTGGGCTGGTAGAGTAGATAGGATTTTCCCTATTCCTCCTCCAATATGCAAGTAAAAACAGGAAAATATATATAAAACAAATAGGCAGAAAGGTGGGTGGGAAAAGGCCAATCTGATAGAAGGATCAGAATCTAGTCTGATCTGAGCTCATTTTCATGAACTCTCTGTTTTCTCTTTGCCTCATGTATACAAGACCTCCCCTCCTGGAGCAAACTCAAGGTGGGCCCCATCCACCTCCACCCATCTCCATCCACCCTACAAATGCCTGCTGTCTAGTCAAAGGACTAGAAGGGGAACAATATAATAAAGATACAAAAGTTTTAGAAAATAACCACTCTACTACAGCCAAACACCACCAGAAAAACTGTAGTCCACCACTACCCATGAGATAAACCAACCACATATCTAGGCTGAGTGAAGAATAGGGACTTTTACCCCTTTGGATCATAAGGGGGCCCACCTTATGGTGTCAGCAGAGATCCCATGAGGAGATTGTGCCTTTACCTGCACCCAGCAGCAGTGAGGCACCTCTGCTCCTCTACCCTGAGTTGAGAAGCCTGAGCAAGTCTGGAGGAGAACAGGACTTTCCTTACTGCCCAGACAATTAAGTGGCTGGAACTCCCATCCCATTCAGGGAGTGATCAGACATCCTCCCATCTCAAATGTCAATGGAGGTTCATTGAAAACCCTGAATTTCTACCCAACCAGCATTGAAAGACTGCAACATTTCCTTTTTCCCTATCCTTGAGGTGCCAAAACAAACTATCTAAAACAGAGTATTTCAATAAGGTCAAGCCTCTCAAAGCTTACTACCTAAAATTGTTCATATATTTCACTTGATTAGCAGTCATCATACCAAGAACCAACTAGCAATGAGATTTCAAAATACTTACCTTAGCTAATAAACATGGAAATATATACTGAAACAAGAATGAGATTTTATTTCACACCAGACAGAAGCTCTATATTAATGTCAATACTGCATCTCACCCACCTGCCATTAATTAAAATCAGGTCAATGTGCTAAAAATAAACTGTTCAATAACAAAACCAGAAGGACCTGTCAATCTAAGTTTTTTACTGAACACTAATTCCTTTTATGGAAAATTTAGCTTTTCCCCTATTCGCCACATAATAAATTTACCAAATTGACATTAAAATCTTACTTCTCTTAATTTTTTTAAAAGCCATTTTATGAGTTTGTCAAAAAAAATGCATCTTTTATTTCCAGGAATTATAGTTTTTGTGCATTTGGAATTGCCTTTGCCAAACATGCCACAATTGGTTATTAAAAATGATTTGGGAGTTTATATTTTCCAACACATTTTCAATCCATTTTATAGTCTACTACTTCCATGGAAGGGAGAAAAACATTGGGCAGGGAAAAATTATCAGTAATGCACAGGATTTAGATAGCAATTTGCAGAAAGAATCTTGATAATTCACAACTTAGAAGAAAATAAAAATGTGTTTTCATATTTCATGATTTCCTCCAGAAGTTGGGACACATCTTAACACCTTCCCAAATACCTAACATCATCTAGAGCTTATGTGCTTTCTTTGGGTCAAAATATCTTCACTGGCATGTAGGCCACATCTATTTTACACTTCTCCTCATTCATTTTTTTCTCTCCTATCTAACAGGTGGTTTATATTCCTTTAATATCAAAAATTAACTTTGTTTTCCCAGTGCTAGGGATAAAATCCAGGGCATCACACATGCTAGGCAAGTGATCTACCACTGAGCCACATCCCTAGACAAAGAAACTAGATCTTTTATCATTACATCACTACTCTTTGTTCATGTTTATTTTTAAAAGCTGTCGATTCTGCTTTAATGAACCTTAGCATCTAACAATTAGAATAGAAATTTAGAAATCACACATTTTAAATTTATCTCAATACTGGAAAAAAGGACTTGTAACTCCAACAGTGATCTCAAAGTTTATTGTTTTTGTTCTTTCAAAATGCTGTAGGTACTCAATCTTAAGTGGTTTTACTCCTCCTCTCAAAGTTGTAAGTATAAAAATCTACCAGTTCTGTAGAAGTGGGTGGAGGAAGATACACATGATATAACAGGCTTGTGGAAAATAAGTTCACTTAGTATGTCAAAATATTCCTCCTTTCTGGGGTTATTTGAAAAAATCATAAAGCTTTACTTGGGCGTGTATAGAAAATGAATAGTTAGTTGTGTTGTGTCTGTATTTCTTCTCTGAGACCAAAATAAAAAAAAAAAAAATTCAGTGTCAATGAAACTGTGGTGTCACCAAAACTCTTTCACATCTAAACAAATTTCAGTAAGTGCAATGCAAAATAGAGAAGACAAAAACTTAGAAGTGCAGTTTCTGTCCTCCAGAGTTTATAAGCTAATGAAAGAGATGGACATGTGCCTAAACTATAGACACATTGTGAGTGTCTTGATAGAAGTAGAAATGCAAGGCTGTTTTAGATGTTTCCCTGGTAGGGAAATTTGGAAAGAATTCTGATAATTGGGTAATGCTTAATTGAGTTCCAAGAGAAAAATAGCACACTCTCCTCAGACTGTACCAACATACAGTATGTAAGTTTTAAGGGTTAAATTTAGGAAATAAAATGGAGAAGAATTTTACACAGGCTTAAGAAATGTACAGGAAGACAAAGTGATGAAATTATTAATATTCCACTGCAAGTAACCTGGCTATTTATGTAGCTGATAGCAGGATTTCAGTGGGAATTGGTCACCTGGACACAAAATAGACATTTTTTACAAATAACACAACATATATAAGAAAGAATGTAAAGCACTTTGTGAAATACAAACTTTGTATTCAAGTTGAGTAATTTATACTGGCCTAATGCATTTTATGACTCATCCCTTTATCACAGGAGCTTCTTTTCCCCTTCCCCTCTTCCTTCATATCCCTCTTTCAATCTCTCTCTGTCTCTGTGTCTCTCTCAACATAACAGTTATTGGAGAAAATAATTCACAACATATCTGACTCACCGTCCATGTTTACTAACATTAACATTTAGTTCTATATGCCAGAATTTTAAGCAATGCATTACAAATATAAGTGAAGGGGCTCAGTGGTGGAATACTTGCCTAGCACATGTGAAACACTGGGTTCGATCCTCAGCACCCCATAAAAAATAAGTAAATAAATAAATAAATCTACAATTTAAAAAAATTACTTAAAAAATATAAGAACCATTTACCCTTTCTCATCCCCTTATCAAAAGTAGCGACAAATCCTCTGAAATGGAAATGAGGACAACCACTCCATTCACAATATCCTCAAAAATAAAATAAAATACTTGGGAATCAACCTAACAAAAGAGGTGAAAGACTTATACAATGAAAACTACAGAACCCTAAAGAGAGAAATAGAAGAAGATCTTAGAAGATGGAAAAATATACCCTGTTCATGGATAGGCAGAACTAACATCATCAAAATGGCGATATTACCAAAAGTTCTCTATAGGTTTAATGCAATGCCAATCAAAATCCCAACGGCATTTCTTGTAGAAATAGATAAAGCAATCATGAAATTCATATGGAAAAATAAAAGACCCAGAATAGTAAAAACAACTCTAAGCAGGAAGTGTGAATCAGGCGGTATAGCAATACCAGATCTCAAACTATACTACAGAGCAATAGTAACAAAAACAGCATGGTACTGGTACCAAAACAGGCGGGTGGACCAATGGTACAGAATAGAGGACACAGAAACCAATCCACAAAATTACAACTATCTTATATTTGATAAAGGGGCTAAAAGCATGCAATGGAGGAAGGATAGCATCTTCAACAAATGGTGCTGGGAAAACTGGAAATCCATATACAACAAAATGAAACTGAATCCCTTTCTCTCGCCATGCACAAAAGTTAACTCAAAATGGATCAAGGAGCTTGATATCAAATCAGAGACACGGCATCTGATAGAAGAAAAAGTTGGCTACGATCTACATACTGTTGGGTCGGGCTCCAAATTCCTCAATAGGACACCCATAGCACAAGAGTTAATAACTAGAATCAACAAATGGGACTTACTCAAACTAAAAAGTTTTTTCTCAGCAAAAGAAACAATAAGAGAGGTAAATAGGGAGCCTACATCCTGGGAACAAATCTTTACCCCTCACACTTCAGATAGAGCCCTAATATCCAGAGTATACAAAGAACTCAAAAAATTAAACAATAAGAAAACAAATAACCCAATCAACAAATGGGCCAAGGACCTGAACAGACACTTCTCAGAGGAGGACATATAATCAATCAACAAGTACATGAAAAAATGCTCACCATCTCTAGCAGTAAGAGAAATGCAAATCAAAACCAGCCTAAGATACCATCTCACTCCAGTAAGATTGGCAGCCATTATGAAGTCAAACAACAACAAGTGCTGGCGAGGATGTGGCGAAAAGGGTACTCTTGTACATTGCTGGTGGGACTGCAAATTGGTGCGGCCAATTTGGAAAGCAGTATGGAGATTTCTTGGAAAGGTGGGAATGGAACCACCATTTGACCCAGCTATTCCCCTTCTCGGTCTATTCCCTAAAGACCTAAAAAGAGCATACTACAGGGACACTGCTACATCGATGTTCATAGCAGCACAATTCACAATAGCAAGACTGTGGAACCAACCCAGATGCCCTTCCAGAGATGAATGGATAAAAAAATGTGGCATTTATACACCATGGAGCATTAAGCAGCACTAAAAAATGACAAAATCATGGAATTTGCAGGGAAATGGATGGCACTAGAGCAGATTATGCTTAGTGAAGCTAGCCAATCCCTAAAAAACAAATACCAAATGTCTTCTTTGATATAATGAGAGCAACTAAGAACAGAGCAGGGAGGAAGAGCAGGAAGAAAAGATTAACATTAAACAGAGACATGAGGTGGGAGGGAAAGGGAGAGAAAAGGGAAATTGCATGGTAATGGAGGGAGACCCTCATTGTTATACAAAATTACATATAAGAGGTTGTGAGGGGAATGGGAAAATAAACAAGGAGAGAAATGAATTACAGTAGATGGGGTAGAGAGAGAAGATGGGAGGGGAGGGGAGGGAGGATAGTTGAGGATAGGAAAGGTAGCAGAATACAACAGTTATTAATAGGGCATTATGTAAAAATGTGGATGTGTAACCGATGTGATTCTGCAATCTGTATTTGGTGTAAAATTGGGAGTTCATAACCAACTTGAATCTAATGCATGAAATATGATATGTCAAGAGCTTTGTAATGTTTTGAACAACCAATAAAAAAAATTAAAAAAAAAAAGGAAATTGTGGATTACAGGCACTAAAAAAAAGCTAAGTACTTTCACCCAGAAACAGTAGGAAAAGATGGCTTGAGGGCATCTCAGGAATTAGCCAGACCACGCCCATCTCAGGCTCAAGGATATAAAAGCAAAAAACCCCTTTGGGGGCACTCTGCTTACACAGGGTTCCTTGGAAGTTGTTGCACCATGTTTAGCGACTCAGGCACCAAGAGGCTGCTGCAGCCAGGGTTCTAGAGGGCTTGGCTTGAGATGGCAGCCAATCTGGGCACCAACCAAGTGGTTTTGGTTCTGCAGGATTGCAGAATGTGGGTATTATGGGTTAATGAAGGCTTCCACTGAGATTTCAAAAGAAGGCCTAGATTAGGCCAAGAGAGTAGCAGGGGTGGAGTTCCTGAGGGCTGCCCTTTAGGTGGTGATGCATGAAGATGGGAGAAGGAAAGCAAAGCTGCAGTGAGCTAAGATTAAGAGATTCCAGTACTGTGGAACATCTGCCAAGGGAAGCTATAGAAACTAAGCAGCAACAAGCCAAGAGAGACTCCATGTGGGTTGCAATCAGCAATTCCATAGGGACTATGCAAGTCCTTTGGAGAGTATCACAATTCCACACAATTATTTCACAATGTTTTATCTCTCTTTTAAAACACTCCATATAATTCTTTTAAAATGTTAAAATTCTGTTTTTTGAAATATAGCCTTATATGCTATATGTTTTCTGTGGACAGTGTGAAGTCAGAATAGGGTTTATTTTTATGAAATACAACTGATTAAAAACTATTTATTTAGTAGTCCATATTTTCTCCACTGGTCTCTATTATCTAAATTTTCTTAAGGTTTTTTTTTTTTTTTTTTTTCTGGCCTATTTTATTTATTAATGGCCCTGTTTGCTTATTTAGTAACCACTATTGAAATGACTTAATTATTGTGGCTTTTTTTTTTTTTTTGGAATAGTATGTGTCTACTTAGTTCTTTTTTCCAAAGTAGATTTGGCAATTGCTTTAGTTTTTTGCCATATAGATGAACCATCAAGTTGCAGTAAAAAAAATGTTTAAAAAAAGGTTATATTTAAAGTATAAAGTGGACCACAGTTACAGAGTCATTGAAATGTTCTGTGGTGCCAGTCGTATATTAAGAAATTAAGGCAGTTTGTTATGTTCAATTATTAGTGTATTTATTTCTCTGTTACGCTGGCAAGGCCTTCCAGTAAAATTTAAATATATTTTCTAATGTTAATAGTAAAATTATGTTTCCATATTAAACATGGTGTTTGCTAGAAAGTAGATAGTCTTTATCAGATTCATTGAATGTACTTCTTTCTATTCCTGTAATGCTACAAAGTTGTAGTAAAATATATAAAAATGTCTACATATATAAAATGCATTTCTTGAGATAATGTCTGATTATATTTGAATTTCATTATTCTAATATTGTTCTATTCTGGTACTCCAATTATGGTACTATTTGATTATAATTTATAAATCTTAAATATTGCTATTTCATTTGTTAATGGTATATTTACTCTGCATATATTTATAGGCAAGACTACCTTGTGGTTTTTAATTGATCCCATTTTTATAAAAAAAAATTCCTTAAATATTGAAATGCATAGATTTGTAATACTTATATCTCAATGCATTTCAAACAAGTGTAAATAAATACACAATCAACACTACAAACAAGGTAGGGAAGCTTCCTATTACCTCAGAAAGTTACCTTCTTCCACTTTCTATCCATACATACTCCCAGAGGCAACAACAGTTCTGATTTATTTCATAAGAGACTGATCATATAATTTAGAATTTCATATGGGTTAAATCAGTCAGTGAAACATTACTGAAATTCATCCATGAATTATAACTTATAACAGTTCATTCATTTTTATTGCTGAATAGTGTTCCATCTTACTCTATTCTTTCATTTTTCTCCTCCTGGTATTCTGGATGTTACATCTGTTAAATTATCTCACAGTTTTTGAATATCCTGTCCTGTTAACTTTTATTCATTTTTTTCTCTTTTCATTTTAGTTTTTTAAATTTCCACAGTATATCTTCTCTCTCATTGTTCTATTAGCCATGTCTAATTATTTGTTAATATTGGTTTTCTTTTTATTTCTAACATTTCCTTTTGATTCATACTTAAAGAGTACTATATTATACTGCTTTCTATCCCATTCTTCAGATCAATTACTATTTTCTTTATTTATTTAGGTGCCCCTATTTCGAATTCAAATATATTTATAATTGTATCTTCTTGAGGAATTGATCATTATATGATTATGTAATTCATTTTGGTCATTTATAATTTTTTTTTTACTTAAAGTTTATATTATCTGATTTAATTACAGCAAGGTCTACATATTTTGGTTGTGATTCACATAGAATAACTTTTTCTATCCTATTTCTTTTAACCCATGTGTGTCCTTGAAGATGGAGTCATTTTCCAGTATACGGCACATTGTTGGGTCTTGTTTTTTCCTTATTTAATCAGCAATTTTTCATTTTTTGGTTAAAGAAGTTATTTTATATTCAGTTTAATTGTTGACATGTAAAGACTTTAACTCCTGTTTTATTAATTTTTTCTGGTGGTTTTTAAAAAATCTTCTGCTCTTTTCTTCCTCTCTGAGTTATTTGTGATTAAATGGCATTTTTTAGTTGTATCTCTTGATTCCTTATGTTTACTTTTATTTCATTGCATATCTTCTATATGTTTTCATTTTATCATTACCATTAAGTTTACACAAAATATGACTATGAAAAGCTGCCTCAGTCCGGCTGCAGCAAAATAACCGGGGTGTGAGGAGCAACTTGTGTAGATTGATACAGCAGGAGTGGGAGCCATTTATTGTAGGACAAGAGGGATATATATATACATTACACACAGCTTATCTTAATTAACATAAACTAGATACAGCAGTCAACCAATAAGGAATCTCCACACCTAATGGCTTGCTGGCTTTACTTCACAAACCACTCCCTCTAGCAAAATGCCAGGTGCCATCTTGACTTGTTTACAGACCCTAACAAAAAGATATTTTAAGTTAATAATTTAAATTTGATCACATAAAAAATGTACACTCTTATTTTACTTGCCCAACATTTTTTTTTTGGTTTTGATATCACAAATTACATCTTCTTATAATGTATATGCCTCTGTCAATTATTATATCTATTATTAATTTTAAGTGTTTTTCTTAATCGTCATACTAAAGATGAAATTGATTTATACAACATCATTGTAGTGTTAGGGTATTCTGAATTTGTGTACTCACTTTTTCCAACTAGTTTTGTACTTTCATGTGTTGTTCTGTTACTAATCTACACCCTTTCTTATTTACCTTGAAATTTTCCTTTTTATCATTTCTTATAAACAGGTCTGGTGATGATGAACTGTCTAAGCTTTTGTCTGGGGAAATATGTTTTTCTGGTTTGTTTCTGGAGGACAACTATGTCCAGTATAGTATTCTTGGTAGACAAGTTTCTTGGTTTTGTTTTAGTTATTTTGTTGTTGTTGTTGTTGTTGTTGTTTTTCCTTTAGCACACTGAATTTACTATCTAATTTTCTTCTATTTCTGTTGAGAAATCCACTACTGAGTTTATCACAACTTCTTATATATGATGTTCTTCTTTTCTTTTGCTGTTTCTCTTTGTCTTTGATTTTTGACAATTTGGTTATAATATATTTTAACATATTCTTATTTGGGTTGAATCTAATTGAAGACTTTTGACTTTCCTATACCTAATTATTTGTAATTTTCCTCAGATTTGGAAATTATTCTGCTATTACCTATTTAAATAAATTTTAGGTCTCTTTGTCTCCCTACTCTCCTTTTTGAAGTCCTATAATTTAAATTTTTCTCTTTTGATGCTATCACATAAATCCCATGAACTTCATTAATTCTTTTCACTCTATTATCTTTTCATCTTTTCACACCATTTTTTGCTAACTTCTCTTCAAGTTCACTGATTCTCCAATTTTATCTATTCTTGACACTACCTATTGTATTTTTCATTTCACTCATTATACTTTCTCTGCCAGAATTTGTGCGTGTTTCAGTCTCTCTGCTAAATTCCTCATTTAGCCATATATTACTTTCCTCATATCATTGAAATTTTTCTTTGTATTTTTCTTGAAGTTACTAAGCTTCTTTAAAACAATCAGTTTGAATTATTTTATTTTTATGCTATTTATAGTTCTACATTCTTTTGTATCAGCTAATGGGAAATTATCTTTTGATGGTGATATTTCTCCTTAATTTTTCATGTTTATTATCATCTTATATGCATGTTTATCACAGGGGCATTCGATGGAGAGGGAACAGAGGACTTACTTGGGGAAATGTGACAATTCTTGTACCAGTAAGGTCATATCTGTGTAGTCTTTTGCAACCCTGTCAACAGAGACCAGCATTGATAAAAATTGAAAAGTTTAACAGTAGTTAACACTGTGGTGGTGATATCTGTTTGAACATTATGTTCACAGAACTGTTAAAACCCTTGCTATCTCTTTATCTTCCATCAGAAAATGTGTGACCTAGGAAATCCTCTTGGAACTGAATCTGGCTTGTGGAAATGTTCACAGCAAGGTCACTGTTTGTTTTTTTAGTTTTTTTTTTTTTTTCATAGGAGTGACTGTTGGCTACTTCAGTGGCAAGAGATGGATCACTCCCATTTCTTGGGATGGATTCCCACCTATGGCTGATACAGATAGTCTTTTTCTTCTATATCTAGCCATCTTCTGGCATCTGTTATGCAAATTTTACCAGGATTAAGCTCATCATTTCAATAGCAACTATAATTCTTTATACATGAATATTCTCCATGTTTTGTTTCACTATATTTCAAAAGAATATTTAATAAGTCTTTTGGGTCAGGAATGGCTGTGTAATTTTGGCTTTTGTGGGGTGATGGAAGCTAGTAATGTCTATCCTGCTATTTTGACATCACTCTGAGTATTATTTTGATGCTTGTTTTGTCTTTATAGATTTTTGTCTTTGTTGTTTTGTTTTCTTTTTTGCTTTTGTTGTGCCCTATATCTTTTTTATAGAAAGCCAATATATTGTTTCATATGTAGGGATTGAAATAAATAAGCCAGGAGTATGAAGATTCATGTTAATCTGTATAAAATTTGGGCATTGTATAATGTTTGCAGTAGTTATAGATTCCAGTCTTTGCATAACTCTATTGTTCTTGTCTCATCAACTGTTCAGGTTTTGGACTAAATACTCCTAGGAAAGAGTCTATCTTGCAAGCAGCTCTTTTATCTACAACTCTATTATAGAGGAATTCTTTTGATGTGATAGTATTGTGTGAGAAGAAAGCATTCTAATTAAATCTCAGTCTTTTGTTATTTATTGTCTCTTTCCTATGATATTCACATTTGTTAATTATTATATAGCTTCTTTCTTCTTTAAGTAGGACAAGAAGTTTAGAGCAGGCAAAAGTGAGAAGAATATCCCTCTCCCACTGCTTTGTGGCATGGCTTGAATAAAGTCCTCTGGAAAGAAGTCCTTTGTTAAGAAGGCTCCAGGACTATTTCGTAGTGATTGCTTTTACCCTGCCCTGCCTGAGCCACCAGGTGGTATTTCTTGGCTTTTTACAATGAAAACCTGGTAGTATCATGATGTTACAGAGAAAGGGCCTTCCAGGAAACTGAAGCAGAATGATGAACTTCCCATTTCAAACCTCAATTCTTTGTTGTTGTTGTTATTCTTTTTAGTTATACATGACACATTTATTTAGTATTTTGACATATTTATACAAGCATGAAGCAAACCCCAGTTCCTGCAAACAATTCAGAAAGATTTCAGACACGTCGCTCAGAGTAACAGGTATGAGTTTATTAAAGGGAAAGGGAAAGGGAAAGGGGACACTCTCAAAAGAATCTTCTCAGAGAGAAGAGGGACATTGTGCCTTTCCTACTTTCCAGTTTTATTGAGGATCCCAGAGAAGTTTCCAAAGAGTTCTGTCCATATCCATCATCTCTTGACTTTTGACTGACAGCAGAGTGATATCAGAATTTCAAGTCTTCCATGACCACTGTAAGTCACTTTGAAAGAAGCTGACAAGTTCAAATTGGAACCCATACTGATTTATGGGTGGGAAGAATTATCCTATCTCCCTAAGTTTGGGGATTTGGTCTGTGAAAAAGATTACAAGTCTTCCTCTTCAGGATAACTTGGCTTCCTCTTCTTGACATTATTTCTGGCCTGCATTTCTCCTGCCTGTAGATAAAAAGGTACTGTTCTGAGTATTGTGATTACCCTGTCCACTTAAGACAGGCAGAGCTGCAGATAAATTGTTTCTTGAAAAATAAGGCGCATGAGAGTCACCACAGTGGGCCCATTTTATGGAATTATCCCCTTAACCTCATGTTTCCACAACTTGCATCTGTCTATCCCCTGTCAATGGGAGGAGGGTCCAATCAAGTCCCAGAGAGGGGAAACTTAATTTAGAATTATGGGGTCCTTGAATTATGTGACAGAAAAAAATTTCAGTATGAATCAATCAAATATTGAGGGACAAGGAGATAATTAATTAATTAGGAATGCAAGTCCCAGAGAGGGGAAATCTCACATCCCTAGAAACAGTGATAAACAATCAGAAGGAGCTTGTCAACTTCTCCTATGTGCCTTTAAAAGAAGGAACATTGTAAGACTTCAACAGCACTCTGGCTTTACCCCTTGTTCTGAATCATTTTCTTTCACCTTCCTTTTTGATTAAATTCCTGCCACTGCCTTACCTTGGTGCCATGTTCATAGTGTTCGTTCTTGGATTTTGTATAACATAAACCCAATACAGATAACTACCTGTAACAAGGTCATTTCTTGGTCTGGGGTTTAATATTTTTAAGAGATTGTAGATGCGAACATATTCGACATAGTAGAGATGGAATCAGGTTTGGGTTAAACAACTCCTGGGTGCTACTTTTCCTTGTTCTTATGCACTGCCTTCCTACCATGGTGCTTTCTGTGGGCAGGCCCAGGCCACAAGGATTCAGGTTGGGTTCCATATGACTTTCTTATTCTGTATTTCACTGGTTCCTTGTATTTCCTTCATTCCAGTGATTCATGCTCCTCTTCTAAGACTCATATCTTTTTTTTTTTCTCTTTATTTTCAAATTCCTATCTCAGTTGGAACCCAGGAAGTAAATTCCAGGATATTCTGTGGGCTCCCTAAATGTACACACCCTTCCAGGAGGGAAGTTACTGTCTGGCTAGCACTCAACTTCAGCGATTCATCAAAATTACCATTTAAGCATATTTCTAATTTTATGGCTCCCATGGTTTTTGCTTCAGGTAAACAGGTCTCAGTTTGACTTTCTCTGTTTGCCTATGTAAATTCCTTCCAGACAGACATAAGAAGTCATTGATGTTCAGGTCATTCAGCTTTTTCTTGTACTATGTAGCAACTTCCAAGCCCTTTTCATGTTAGAGCTGAAAATGGAAAACACCAAACCTGTTATCATTTGTTGACAGTGAAACTTTCAGAGGAAAAAGACATTAAAAAAAAAAGAAAGTTACTTAGGTCTAATTCCCATGTTAGGACCAGTTTAATTTTAAGTCTTAACATCTGTGAGTCAACTGTATGCTTAGCTATATTTTCATGTTGGTTTAATAAACCATAAAAATAGAGAAATACTAGATTTAAATAAATGACTTTGTAATTAAAATTCTGTAATTAATAATTCCTGTTTTCCTTATGTAGCTCTAGCCAAGAACTAAATCCTGGATTAATCTTGCTGCCAGTTCCATCTCAAAGAACATTTGGAAGAAAATATGGCTAACGCTTAAAATAAAATGAAGAAATCTCTTTTATTCTCTCATTAGTAATACTCTACTTCACTCATTTATTTATTCTGCATTTTCACATTTACAATCCAATGTGAGCAGTGTTCTATTTTGGCCTATTCTGTGTCTGAGCTTAATTCAAAGACAATAAATGGCAACTGGTGACTCAGATTTTCTCAATTCTCTTTTGAACCCTGGAAGAAGAATTGCCTCCAGAAATATCATACTATGTTTTTAAGGAAAATATTAGGCCAGCAGCAGAATTTGTCCTCATTCTCTACCTCCCCCACACCGCCTTTGGCATGCATGCTAGACTGTGTTTTCTTAGTCTGTGATCCCTATCAGTTAAGGTTTGGAACTAATTCAGAGCAAGTTCCACCCACTGCACAGATGCAGAAACCCATGGTGGAAAATGAGGATAGAAATAAATACCTGTGATTTAAAAGAAAATGCAGCTATCTCAAAGACAAAACATCAAAGCGTAGTGAAGTGAAGGTAAAATGCATTACAACTGAGCTGACTTAGAACACCAAAATGATTTAATTGGCCATACACCACAAACAAAAAATGATGTTTTCTTTGAAAAGAAAAACAATGATTAATGATGAAGTATTCACTTTAAAAATAATTTCTAATTGCTTAAATAGTCTTATTTGAAAACTAATTTTCTGCTAATCAAAGTCCATATTTTAAAAGAGAGAACTTTAGCTGGATTTTGAATATTTTCTAAAGGAAGGAGTCCTATATAATTTGCATGAGTTACTTTCCTGCTTTTTTTTTTTTTTTTTTTTTGGTACCCAGATAGCTATGAATTATGATTGTGAAAAGCTCTGGAGATCGGGAATGGAAAATGACTTCACTGCTTTTAGGAGTGTGAATTTTTCATAGGTTTAAATATGTGTTTGTGTGCACATGTGACATTTTGTTTAGCTTTTGACATCACTTCAAGTTTGTGCTGTTAAACCTTAACGTTAAAGTTCAGAAAAGATTCACTAGAACAATTTCAGTAACTTCTCTTTCTTTAACTTAAGAGTAAACATCTCTGTGTGGAAATTCTCAGCAGCACAATTTGGCTCTTTATTTGTTCTGTTGCTGTTCTCAGAAACAAATTATTATTTTTAAAAATTGTCCCTCAGAGCAAAAATCGTGCCAGTCTCAACTCAAGCATTTTGGCATCTTCATACTGACCTCTTCAAGCAGAGCTTGTCCCCTTAGTAATTCTGTGAAGGTGGACAGCACTAGTGCCTCAGGACAATAAGGGCATTTTGATGATGGCAAAGTATATATCCAATGTGGCCATCTAGTTGCTGGACAAGGAGATAGATTTCCACAAAAAAGAAAATGAAGTTCGAAAAGAAGTAGCTCTAGGAGGCATTTTTGGCACTCTAAGTTTAAACCCTTCAATTATTCTTCAACATACTATTTAGGTGTATAGCTAGGTAATTCTCAGGAACAGTTGAAGATAAAGACAAAAATAAAGATCTGATTTGAGCTATCACCAGAGCTGTTCAATCTCCTCTCCCTCTTACCCATCAGACAAATGTGTAAACAGAAGTAACTAACTACACACATGATTACATAGTTTATATAACCTGCTTGATTTCTATAGCCTGATTATATAATAAATATGACCCAATTATTTGCTTCTTAAAGCTCAAAAGAGGGTGAACATGATATTACATTGACCATATCTCTTGTTCTAGAATAAATGAGAATCTAGGACAGTTTCACTTTTTAGATAACTCATGGAATTTAAACACATATAATGACCCAATTAATGATCAAAGTGATTCATATAATTCACATGTAGGAAATCAAGGTTATAGCAAATATTGCACAGGGACTCAATTTGGGAAGGTAAGATATGACTTATCATGATGATCTCTTTAGAAATTCTATGTAAAAGAAAAGTAAATACTCATTTGTCAGCGGTCAGTAATCTGTGTTACTAAGAGTGATAGAATTGATGAAAGTTAATGGAAGCTCCATGACTTTATTATGGCATCAAAAGGAGAAAGCTCTTAATTTTCTCAAATGGTATATACCCTTGTATTGTAATTCAAATCTTTCTCAGAAATCTCTTTTTAGAATTCTTATTGGTTATTAAAACTTATTAGTTAATAATATCATAATTATCTGAGTAACTCGTGTTCATAGCTCCTAAAAAGTTCAATAGACACATTTTCTTTTTTTCTGTCTAAATCCATCCTCTACCTAAATATGAGCACTTAGAATTTAATACATATTTTCAGTAGCTAATTTTTTTTTTTACTTTATAATATTTTGGAACTTCTTTCTTGGTCAACATGTGTAGATTTATCTTATTCTAGGTAATTGCATCCTTAGAGTCCTTTGGGAAAGTGTACCAAAATTTGTTCCCTCAAAAAAGGTTACTTTTTTCCTAATAGATTGCAGGTGATAATACACTCATATAGAAATAATTTCCAGTGTTCCAGCAGAGCATAGCATTGAAAATAAGCCTTCATATTTTTTACTCACAAAGTGAGCTAGTTTGCTTTTAACTATTTTGTTGATTACTGTTACATCTGTCTTTAAAGTTTTTGAGGTTATTTATTAATTTATTAATATTTTAAAATATTTGAATTAGAACACTGACCATTCATGATCATTCTTAATGATTTGCTTATTATTCTACCCATCTATATCATTATTTTTAGGGATATTTCAACATGATTATTTTGTGTTATTTCTGGACTTAACTATTATAATGAAAATGTTACTTCTTGGTCATTAAACTGTAGGGAGGCCCTGTTGACATGTAAAATATCACTACAGGAATTCTCCACATTTCTTCTCCATTCCTAATGTTTTCACTTTTTTAAAATCATTTTCATGAATACACAGTACTTGTTCTTGTTTCTCAAAAAAAAAAAAAAATGCTACTGTTCTTGGCCCACTTTTCACTTTTCTCTATCACTGTATCTCCTACGTTTGGCAGCAAAACATCTTTGAAGAAGTTGATTTCGTTTATTTTTTTCGATGTTTGTATTCTCACTCAATTTTTTAAAGATATTTAAACTATCTCTAATAAGAGTATTTTTAAAATCCAAAATGCATCTCTGAATATAAAAGAACATATAGATTCATGTGCTTTATGATTTCTGATTTTGCAGGGGGAGTGGGGTACCAGAGATTAAACTCAGGGGTACTAGACCACTGAGTCATATCCCCAGCCCTATTTTGTATTTTATTTAGAGACAGGGTCTTACTGAGTTGCTTAGTGCCTCTCTTTTGCTGAGGCTGGCTTTGAATTAGCATCCTCCTGCCTCAGCCTCCTGAGCCACTGGTATTACAGGTGTGTCTCACTACACCAGGCTGGAATTATATTTCTTCTTAAACCAAAAGGAGTCTCCACTTTTTAAGGGCGCATTCTTTCATATATGTTGTCTCTGGTGCATGTGGACTTATTTACATGTACCATTCTGTTTTGTAGCTCACATTCTTCTTCAGTGCTTCCTTCACTTTTCTTTCTGGACTGCTCCCACATAGATTGAGTCTCTTTGATCTTCATTTTCTTTACCAGACTATATGGCATATATGTCTATATCTACTTTTAAGAGTTTTTTTTTTTTTTTACTTAAATTTTAACAAAATTACATATATGTCCATATGTTCAGTAAATCAAAACCTTGCTTGTTCTTTTCAATGATCTCTTTGCTAATTTCTATATTATCGATATATAAAATTTTTATTTGAAGCTGCTTTTAAATATACCAAGTTGGATTATTCTGATTATGGTTGTATTAAAAAAACAATCAAACTTGTATACTTATACTGATTATCAGCATGCTTTGTTAATCTGCTTCCTTTCCTGTTCTGTGCTCACTGCTTTCTTCCAAAGTGCTTTTGCATTTTCTTTAACATGTCCTTGGACATCCTTTATGTACTCTCAGATATATCAGTATGGCTTTATTTTTCAAATGAGTGGGAGCCTCTCTTTCTTTTCTAAGAAATTCATTCCTTAAAGATTAGCCATATTTTGTTTTTCTCTCGGTTTTTGAGCTTCGTTTTTGGTCGTTTTTCCTGTTGTACTCCATAAAGGTTTTCCTTTCTTGTGTTCAAGATTCACTATGATTTTACTGCAACATTTAATTGTAAATATTTTAAATTTTTCAGGAGTTTTCTTCGCATTTTCACTCACATGAAATATTAAGAATATTTCAATACAGCATTTTGACAATTATAGTTTAGAAAAATATGCAGAGATGGTAAAATTGTACATTTTTTCAATCTTACATCATTAAACACACTTAAGATCCTGAATCAGTTTCCTACCTAATGCACAGTAAACACGCTGAACACATGGAAGACATTTCCTAAGTAATGTGTAGTTGATTAAACTGTTTCTTTGATGCCAAAAGTGCTAGAAAATTCATTTATTCTAAAGGAGTTAATAGGCCAAGAAACTGTTTTTCTTTTTTTTTTTTTTCGACTATGTGCACCCTTTTTGAAAGATACCCTGTGTCTTCATCCCCTGAAGAATAAGCTGAGGAAGCTAAGTTAAATCACCATCAATACTATTTCTCAGTTCCCTGTTTTCATCCATAAATCATTATCCATCTTCTACCTGCTTCAACAAATAGAGGAAATTGACCTTGTTTCAATCACTTGAATCACCAATTCATCTTATGTCCCCTAGAAGTGCCTATAGTTGTGATGAGCCTTTGCTTTAGGATGAACATGTTATTCACTTCTTTAGCCTGCCTTCTCATTCCACATGCTATGTTCTAGATTTTCCTTATGCTTATTAACTCCCATGTATCAACATGTATTGATGAGTATACTAGTGCTCCACAGGATCATATGCTTTAGGCACATGGATACATGTAGACAATATTTTATATATATTTTATAGTACATATCCTGAAATTTCCAACTTTCATCCTAACTCTCTGATTTACTTTTCTTCTCCTTAATTAGAAATGATCCCAGCACAACTAAATCACATATGTTCATTTATTATTAGCTGTATATTTTCAACTTTAAAATATTTTTATTATTTTCTACTTCCTATCTCAAACCTCCATGTTTTCCCTTCCTCCTACCTAATTTGGATTTTTAATTTTATCTAAAACATGCTATCCTTCCTTCCTCCAGTTCTTCATACACTTACATGGGAGCACAGTATACTAATTAACATCTCAAGTTCTCTCCAACTCTTTCTATCTATGGCCAGTTATTGCAGCTACTCTTCTAATATTTGAAAAAAAAAAAGATGACAACATTGACAATCTAGCACATCCCAGCAATATTAATCTATTTTTCATACACAGCCATGAACTGATTGTTTTACTTTGCAAATAATATGGCAGTGTCTGAATGTTGGAAAGATACCAAAAGGGTTATTTATTGACATCTTTGTGAGTGAGGAAAAGATTAAGTACTGAAATAAAGAGTCATTGTTTTAATTTACAGAAGAAATTATTTAGGCAAATAGAAGAAATATATTTAGATGCTTGAACTACAGTACTCAGGAAATAATTATTACGGTAACAACTTCATTAAAAATAAAAATGAGCTCGTTTAATTGAATTACTTATAATTGCTAATCAATTAGAAACACTTCCAGAAAGGTTTCGGCATTCTTGGATTTCAAATTAAATGACTCTCAGGGTACAGAAAGCTCATTAACAGTTCCATATTTAAAAATAAAATAAATTAAGATTAGGATTGTAGAGATTTAGATAAGTTTTAGAACATTTTAAAATAAATATTAAAAGGAATAGAGGATCTTCTCCTTCCCAAAGAATGATTACAGTAATATTCAAGGTTGGAATATAGTTTATATCCAAATAATACACAGCTATGTTTTACAATTCCTAATAAAAATGTTACTTAAATCTTATTGAGTGGGATTTTTTTGTGAAAATCACATGTGCTTCTGATAAACTAAGGCTGACTTCAGTTTAAATTCTGTACAACAAATTTGAAATCCAGGTAATGTTAACACTTACAGTACTATTGTTTACTAACTGTGTGACCTTGGCAAATGTGTTTATGTGTATGTGTTCCTGGGGATTAAAGCCAGGCATACATTGCCACTGAGCAACATCTGTTATCCCCTTTTTATATTTTATTTTGAGACAGTGTCTCACCAAATTGCTGAGGCTAGCCTTGAACTTGTGATCCTCCTGCCACAGCCTCCCAAGTCATTGGGATTACAGGTGTGAGCCAACTGCTCCCATCATAGCAAATTAATTGAACATTCTGTATCTCTCCTTCCTGGACTACAAAATGAGGCTAGTGATAGAAATTCCTTCTTGGTTATTTTGATTATTAAACTCTATAATATGTGCAAAGTTTTTAAAACATTGATTGGGATTGGGCAATTGGCAGTAAATTTTGGTGGCTGATGCTGCTGGTGCTACCATAGTAACAATAAACGACTATCCTTACCTGTATCACTCACTTTGTTCTCTGTCCACTTGGATATTTCCTTTTTGGTCCACATATAAAGGACAAATTATCATCTAAAATTCCAAGTACAATCCATAATTTTCCACAAATTCTTTCCTTGTACATCACTGTAATGAGATTACAACCTATTGTGAATCTTCTATCTGATTATCAATAGTTCTGATATGAGGAAAGATTCTTTAAAATAATCATGAGCTGCTACAGTTTTTTGTTTATTTTCTTGTTTTTCTGTCTGCCTCTACTTCCTAGTGCTTAATTTGGGGGATTATATATTCTACAATATGAAATGCCATGTCTGGCACCCTCCCCTAATATTCTCTCTCATTCTCTCTCTCTCTCTCTCTCTCTCTCTCTCTCTCTCTCTCCTCCCTCTCTCTCTCTCTCTCTCACACACACACACACACACTCTCTCTCTCTCTCTCTCTCTCTGTCTCTCTCTCTCTCTCTCTCACACACACACACACACACACACACACACACACACCACATTTATCTTGCCCTCTGTAAGTTTTTCTCTCTCCTGAGAATCACTACCTTCTGCATGCATGTGACAAATGGTAGGTAACTGAAAGGTCAATACTTTGTCTGAAAGAAAAAGAATCAGCAAACAGCCCAAAATAGGTTTGGCTGCTTAGTTTTCATGTCACCAAAGACTGATTCTTGACTCAGTGGATAAGCTGTGAGAAAAATTTAAAGCATCTTCCAACCATTTCCCAGACAACCTCTGTATAATGAGGCTAGAGGAGGACAGACAGAGGAAGGGAAGGGAGACAGAGAGAACAGTAAAGACACAACTTACTGTGTTTTGTTACGAAGAGACGTTCCATAAATTCAAAATAAAATTGCTGTCCATTTTGTGTGTATGTATGTGTGTGACTGCTTAAGATATAAATTCTGTTTATTCATGTATAAGTAAAGCAGAAACAGAATTTTTTTTTTTAAATCATGGCTTCTTGGCTAGATCCTTGTCAGCAGGCCTGGTCTTGTTGATAAATATATCTGTTTTCTCTATTTCTTTGTGTGTATGTGCATCATACCTACATCCCAAACTTATGAGGCTTGAATCAAAATTTTTCTATAAATGAAAATAACTTTTTCTTAATCACAAGCAGGCTGCATGATTTTATGTTTTGAGAAATACCTAAGGCAAGAAAGAGATCCTTTTACAGAAACCCTACCTGGCTAATTAATCTATATTTTACAATCATGACTTGTTTAACCATGAAGTAACATCACTTTAAGCATCAGTTGTACACATTTACAAATATTCTGACATGCAGAGAGAGCCCGGCACTTAATAATGTCAATAGTTTTTTTTCTTTTTCTTTTTTTTTTTTTTTTGTACCAGGAATTGAACCCAGTGGTGCTTAACCACTGAGCCATAGCCTCAGCCCTTTTTATTTTTTATTGTGAAATGATCTCACTAAGTTGCTGAGGCTGATCTAGAACTTGTGATCCTCCTGCCTGAACTTCCCAAGCTTCTGGGATGACAGGCACACGCCATTGTGCCTAGCTCACATATTGTCTAAATAGGTGTTAACAAGTAAACTTAAGGTTGGGCCTAGCTCTAAAGCTGATTTAGAGTTTAAGAAGCTAGATTATTTTGAAACAATTTGAAGAGAATATATTAAGCTAGCTACATCCAAACCCTGGTTTCTGAACCTCAAGAAACTAAAGTATGTGTGTATGCATGTGTGTGTGTGTGTGTGTGTGTGTAAAAGAGAGAGAGAGAGAATACAGTATATTACAGGGAAACAGAGTACAGTATATTACCTTAGGAAATAAAGTTTTATCATAAAAAAGTGGATGATTAAATTTAAAAAGGACTGGATTAATGGATGATAATATGAAATCTAATGAATTCATTATAAGGTGGATTTTTTTTACTTTATTCTCTTTGTAATTTTTTATTTTTCTCACTCTATATTCTGAACACCCAGACTTAAACAGAAAACATTTATAAAATTTCAAATTTTTAAAAAAGTACTATACCTATGTTTGCCCATCAGGATTTTTCCCCAAAGTGTTTTGTCAGTTTGTACTGATTGATAAAATACAGCAAAATAAAATGTATTCAAGTGTTTTATCTAATATGACAAAGAAAAAAAAAAAACAATTTTACTGATGTAAAGCAGACTCAGAAGAACTACACACAATATCATGAAATTATCTACAATTTCTAAAGTGGGATCATTTTAAACACATTATTTTTACATAAAAGTTAAATTATCTTAGCAAAGAGAAACATACCCCTAAATCTACCACCCAGCTATACTCATCATTATTTTTCTTTTATATAGATTTTAGTGTTTAGAGTAGCCTTGGATTTGCAGAGGAATTGTGAGTGTAGTGCAGAGATTTCCCATATACCACACACACTTTCCCTTATTATTAATATTTTACATTAATATGGTAGTTTTTATGACACTTAATGAAAAAAATACTGACACATTGTTATTAACTCTAAACTCTTTTCAGATGTCCTTAGTTGTTGCCTCAGCTTCCCAGTAAGAATACCACAGTTCATTTACTGCTTCCTGGCTTCTTCTTGGGGTGACTGTTCCTCAGACTTCTTTGCTTTTGATGAACTTGACAACTTTAAGAATGACCATTACAATATTTCACAGAATGTCCTTCTGTTGGGATGTGTCTAATGTTTTCCTCATGATAATGAAACCAGCGTTTGGAGATGAAACTGGATTCATGGCTTCTGCTGGCAGGTGTGGTCTGTATGAGCAAAGGACCTCTGCAGCTGAGAAGTAGTGTAGGTCTGAGTGGCTGGCCATGCCCCTCAGTGTTGCTGCAAACTCAAGCAGCTCACTGTACTGGTCAGGGTTCTCTAGAGGAACAGAATCACCAGGAAGTATAATTATAAAAAGGGGATTTATTATGTTGGCTTACATGACCGGAAGCTGGGTAGTCCACAAAGGCCGTCTGTAGGCTGGAGAGCTGGAGGAAACAGTAGCTGCGCAGTTCAAAAGAAGCTGAAGGCCCGCAATAAGAGGGATCAAGGGTGCTTCCCTAGTTCTAGCTGGAAACCAAAGGCTTCTGGAGAAAACTGTCAGTGAAGAAGCGAACGTCAAATATCCTCAGATGATTGCAACAGGGATCAAGAACCTGTTCAAGAAGAATGAAGCTTACATCTGCTGCAGCTGTTTCTTTGTTCTGTCAACTTTTATTTCATTCAAGCCACCATCCTATTGGACCCTGTTTGCCCATTCTTAGGGAAGGCCTCCATTTCAGTTAAGTATCCCACATGCCAATCATTCCCAGGCACACCCTCATTGACACACCCATAAGCCTCTTAATCATCAGCATCTTTTAATGCAATCAAGTTGACAATTCAAATTAACCATTACAGTTCTTATCTCCTCAATTCAAAGAATGAACTCCACAGACCAGGATGAAGGAGTATAACAGTAAGATTTGTTGAAGAAAGAAACAGAATTCCTGCAAGCAAGAGAGGACCCAACTGCAGGTTTTCGCCCTCTGTGCTAGTCTAGGAGTTTGTATAGCACTTGGGCCACTGCTATTGGTCCAAACTTATGCTAATGAGGACCTGGATAAAGTAACAATGCAATTTGTCAAATTTATGCTGATTAGAGTTTGGAAAAATAATAACACTATTGGTGAATTCTCAAGTTCCAGTTTTTATTCAGGTCTGCCCCACTTCCATTTTCTCCTGGTAGGCCAGAAAGTGGAAGGTTGATGTCCTCCATTGCGGCTTCAGTGCTATGTGGAGCAGGCTTCTGCAGCAAGCCTCTGTACCATGCCCAGGCCTGGCCTATGAAGGATGACAGATTGAGGGAGCCTTGGCTTGCTGGACACTGACTCATGCCAGGGCCCAATGGACCTGTGTGGGGGCCTCTACCCAGCCATGGGCCGTGCTTGCCACCCATGCTCCCACCCACCCAGGCTGTTACTCTGGGGATCTGACACTCAGTTGCCACTTATCAGCAGGGATCAGAAGGCCAACTGCACAGGTTGGCAGTAGGAGAGCCTTGTCAATAAGACTAGGGTTATGTTTTGGAGGACGAAGATCACAGAAGTAAAGTGGTATTTTTATTGCATGCTATCAACCTCACAAATATCACTGCTTAGGTTGAGTTTGTCAGGTTTCTCCACTAATAAAAAATCTCTCTTCCCTTTTCATATTATTTTTGGAAGAAAGTTACTAGAGTATCCCACATTTAAAGAAATAAAAGTTATACACCAGTTCTGTGAGGACATAATATAGACATAAATTATCTGAAATTCTTCTGAAACAAAAGATTTTTTTCTCTTCTTCACCACTTACATTCAATCATCTATTTGCCATAGTATGAACTCAAGGTATTTATTTTGATCTGATTGCTCTGCATAAATTGATACAATACTATTTTTTTAACTTGTTCATATGGTAGATTACATACTTGATTTTCATCTGGTGAATGTGAGTTGCATATGGTTATGGTTTGGACCTAGAATATCCCTAGCAAAGCTCATGTGTTAAGCAATGTTCATTGTATAAACAATTTGATTGTGAGGACTATAATCCCCTCATTGGATTAATAAATTTTATAGATTAATAATCTGAATGGACTACTGGGTAGTAACTGTAAACATGTGAATGTGGCTGAAGGAAGTAGGTCACTGAAATGGACATTGGGGACTGTATGTGCTCCTGGCCTCTCTCTCTCTTTCTGTTTCCTGGCTGCCATGAACTGAAAAGCTATTCTCTGCCTGCCCTTTTGCCTGGATGTTTCTTCCTTACCTCCACTTCCTGGAGCAAGGGAGCTGGCCAACCATAGATCTAAACCTCTGAAATTGGAAGTCCAAAATACATAATTCCTACTCTCAATTTTTCCCATCAGGTAATTTTGTCATAGTAGTGAAAAGCTGAATAACTCAGATATTTTAAATAAACCATACTTATTCATGATGTATACTTCTTTTTAAATGTTGTTGGATTATTTTTCTAATACTTTGTGATTCACTTATAATAACATAATCTGTGATACATTCAGTGCATATGTATATTGATTAAATGATAAATATATTGATCTATATTAAAACAGTTCAAAATTTTGTGCCATTCTAAAGAAACTCATTAACCTTAATGTAACATCAGAAAATAAAGTGAAATTTTAAAAAAAGCTCATAGATGTTTTTAATTAAAAAATTTTCACTACAAAACATGATATTAAAAGTTCATTCTAAGGATAAAAAAGTAATTATGGAACAGGTTAAGGCTGGAATCCTTGGGTGACTTTCAACTATGTTTTAATTTTAGAAATCAACATTTGGTTAAGTCATTAGGATTCTTGCACATCTTCTAAATTCTCTCTTCACTTTTAAATTTTTGGTAGTAAAATTATCATTATAATACACTACCTACCGTCTTCAAACATTTTTAATCTGTTAAGTATATATTCAAATTTTTATTTTTTGGTTTAAATGAACTCAGACAGCAGGCTTTTCCCTTTTTCAGCTTTTAGTTAGCTCATTTCTTAATTGGTTGGATATTTTTCTTCATATTTATTAAAAAGGTATCATGTGTATTGTCATCCCTGAGTATTTCCATAGTTGATTCTGCCTGTTATTTTAGATTTTATACTTGGAAAACATCTTTGTTCCTGAGTTTAATATTCTTAGGTTATGCTTCGCATCATTCAGAGCTTTTTGGTTGTTACTGTTTACAACCATTTGAATGGTGCTAAAGAGATTTTCTTTTCACTTTTAAAAATTTAAATTAGAATTATTTTAGCTGATATATACAAACATTAAAAATGTGCATATTTATGAGATGCCATTTGTTATTTCGGTGGATTTATAGACATTATATGTTCTTTAAATCAGGTTGATAGAATACATAGAGAAAAGTCTGAGGCTGTGTTGACTAATTCCTTTTGTTGAAAGATTTTTTTTTCCTCACCAGTTGATGGCCGAAATAATTCTTTCCTCATACTTGAATTTTTATAATGTCTCTCTATGACATAATACAAAGGATCATAAAGAGCCTATATGATTGTATTATTTCTTCCCTCTGCAATCTACTTCTGACTATTTTGAATTAATTTTCATATTTATTCTAAGATTGTTTTGGTCCTTGATCTGATTATTTAGGTCTGCAAGCTACATTTTCATTCCATCTCTATTCTTTACATTCTGCCTTATAGATATTTTTGTTAAATTGAATGTATTTTTATAGCATTTCCAGTCTTCAAATCATTTGTGGGAAATTCACTCCTTCATCAGTGTCATTCTAGTTTATATTGTGTAGGACAGGCTCCTTGCATTTATTTGCATACATTCATTTGCATATCTACCCTTACACTTTTTTTTCCCTTTTCTGCTTGGGTAACTTTGTTCTTATGTTCTTGACCATGTCCTTGCTGCCTATCCATTGCAGGTTTTTCTTGTTTCATTTCTGTTTAATAGCTAATTTTATTTTCTCTGGTAGCCACATTTCTATAGACTGACCTCCTGACAGGTAGAGACAGTTCTGGAGAGACAGCACACAATCTTTGTTGGAGCAACTGAACTCTGGTTTCTGGGAGGATGTAAAATGCCCACACTCTAGGTCCTTAATACCTGCCAAAGAACCTAGAGCATTGTAAGCTCTCACTAAATGATTACTGAATGTAAGAATAAATAATCCTAGACAAGAGTACCTGTCACGTAATTGGATGCTTATTCCTTTCTGCTACAAATTGTTTCCCCAATTCATTATGCAATTTGAAATTCACACTTCAATTAGAGAGAATTAGCCAGTGCATGCAAATGCTGCATAAAGCTGCTTAGAATTTGGCACACTGTTGATTTCATTCATATTTTATCAGCATGGCTGAGTCAGATATTGGGGAAGAAGTACATAAGCCACCCATGGCGAAGCACTGCAGACACCCACAGGAAGTGTCCTGTCTTTCAGGAATAAGAATGCAATGAAACTTACACTGCTCCTTCCCCTCCTTGACAGCCCTGCCTACTGCCAGTCATAGTAAGGGGAAGCTAAGCATAAAGCCTAAGATTTATTTCTCATATTTGAGGCAAACATTAAGATTTCTGGCATCCCATTGCCCATCTTACAAACTCTTGGATCTATAGGCTTCAATAATATTGACTGCCAATACTCTTGGCAGTATTTCCAGTTTCTAGGATCCTATTACTTCCTTTAGCAGCCAGTTTTTAAGGATTTCATATATAATGTTCATTTATTTAAATTCTGGAAGGAAACAGTGATTGAATGCAACTGTATTCTGACACTTACATTACCCATTCAGGCGCTCATTTTGACCAGGATCTTTAAGTCAATAATAAGCACTCTGATGTTCTTTTATGTTATCATCCTGAGATATTGTAACTTTCTGTGCAAGATAGTTTTAGACAATGCACACTTTTACAATTTAACTTATAATACATTCTAGATGATCAGCATAGTCTTATAATTCCTTTAATACATTCTTATAATTTCTTTATTACCTATTAATATAATTCATATAAAAAATCTAATTTATTTAAATATCTAATTTATACTTTTGTTTAACTTGCACTTTCACCCTTTCAAATTTACCAACTTGTTAAATTTTAAAATAACCAGTTCATCTAGTTAATGTTTTTTTGTTTTTTGAAAACCATAAAGTTTCTTTTGAAAAATCTATATGTAGATGTCAAGATGTGCACCTCAACTTATTACACATTGAGTAGTATGATGTTTTCCATCTATTTGCCATGTTTGGATCAGCAAGGAATCTGCTAGTTTGTAGGTCGTTATTTGGTTATCAGAGAACAATCTCAGAACTTGTGCAACACAATAATTCCAGAAAAAATGAAAAAAATATGACAATAATAAGAAGCCAATGTACTAAATTATTTTCTATTATATTTGATTCCTAATCCTCATTCATATCATCTGATCTAGTGTAATGCTATGCATGTACACATATGTCTATATTTACTCCATGAAATGTTTTAAATAATAAAATAGTGCTTGAATATTGACTTTTAACCAGTCACTTGTAAATAAAATACCTTTTATTTGCTTATATAAACTTGAAATGAAACCATATCAAATATAAATTAAAGTGCTGAGGTTGTAGCTCAGTGATGGAGAACTTGCCTAGCACGTGTGAGGCTCTGAGTTCAATCCTCAGCACTACATAAAAATAAATAAATAAAATAAAAGTATTGTGTCCCTCTACAACTAAAAATATTTTCTTAAAAATAAATTTAAAAGTAAACAAATAAATTTAAAACAGTAGAGAAGAAAATACTTTACTTTTAAACACATAAATTATTTATAAACCTAAATTCAGGATAGCCTCATGAAATTTAGGATGTGACTCAGGTAAACATTTTAGGAAGACTTTATTAGGGTAACTACTGATGCATAACTTTCCTAATCCTTAAAAAGCAGTGATTCAGTGTTCAAGACTAAAAAACTGACTGAAAATCATTTGATACTATAAGTCAGCATTTCCATAATGTTAAATAATGTACACATTTTTCATACATTTTCACATGATGTAATTTAAAACTATAAAACATTTACATACTAATGTCAATATCTCATTTTAATTTTTGCGTTATCATTGTTCTTTAAACACAAAATAAAAGAATGATAGTATAAATAGAAAAAAATTCAAATTAATAATAAAGAAAAAGTTTAGTGATGCCACCTAAATCTCTCCTTTTCTTCCACCATTAAATAACTAATGTTGACATATGGCTTTTTGTCTTTCTCTTAAACAATTTATGCACATATAAAAGTATAATTACACATCCTTGCTATATTGCCACTAATTATGAGGGTTGTTTTTTTTTAAGGGAAGAAAAGTGTTTTAGTCAGCTTTTTTGCTGCTTTGACCAAATCCTTAACAAGAACAATTAGAGTAGAACAAGTTTATTTGGGAATCCCTGATTTCAGAGATCTCAGTCTATAGATGGCCCACTCCATTTCTTGGGGCCTAAGATAAGGCAGAACATCATGGTGGGAGAGTGTGGTGGAGGAAAGCAGTTCAGGACACAATGATTAGTAAACAGACATAGAGCTCTGCTCAGCAAGGACAAAATATAAAACCCAAAGGAACACTTCCAGGGATCCACCTCCTCTAACCACACCATAACTGCCTATGGTCATCACCAGGTTAATCCCTATCAGAGGATTAATGCACTAATTGGGTTAAGGCTGTCCTAACTCGATTATTTCACCATTAAACCTTTTGTATTGTCTTACACGTGAGCTTTTCAGAGATACCTCTTATCTATACCATAACAGCAAGGTCATAAATCTGATCATTTTAAGCACATATAATTTTGTACTTTACATTTAAATTAACTCTATGACATTAAAAACCCTCTTCTGTTTTGAAAACTACAAAGATGGATGGATATATAGAAGGAGAAATATATAGAGAGAGAGATAAGGAAGAAATAGCTCTATTAGATAATTAGATAATAGTTAATTATCTATGGACTGGGGCTGTTGCTCAGTGAAAGAGTGCTTACCTAGCAAGTGTGAGGCACTAGGTTCGATTGTCAGCACCACATACAAATGGATAAAGTTCCATCAAAAAGTAAAAGATATTTTTAAAAAAATTTTAAAAATAGATAATTATATAAGAGAATAATCATTTTAATTGTTATATTATATTTCAAAGGCATATTTATAAAACTGTGGCTTGGATGTAAGGTTTGAATGTCAGGTGTCCCCCAGAAGCTTACATTTGAGACAATGCAAAAGGTTCAGAGGAGAAATTATAAGAGACTTACCCAGTCAGTGAATTAATCCCATGATAGGATTAACTGAATGATAATTGAAGTAGTAGGCTTCAGCTGGAGGAGGTGGGAATTGGGGCATGGCTTTGGAGTATATATTTGTATCTGACAAGTAGAAACCTCTCTCTCTCTCTGCTTTCTTTCTTTTTTTTTTTTTTTTTTGAATTTTTTTTAAAAAAATTATTTAGTTGCAGATGGACATAATGCCTTTATTTTATTTTTTTAATTTTTTAATTAGTTACACATGACAGTACAATGATCTTGACATATTATACATTTGAATCAGATGGGATATAATTTCTCATTTTTCTGAGTGTACAGGTTACAGAATTACATTGGTCATGCAGTCACATAAATTCAGTATATACGTGACTGAATGACCAATGTAACTCTCTCTCTGCTTCTGATCATCCTGTGAGCTGTTTTCCTCTGCCATACTTTTCTGCTATGATGTTCAACCTCACCTGGAACCTGCTGAGGAATGGAACTGTCTGTTTATGGACTATGAACTCTGAAACTGTGAACCCTTAAATAAACTTTCCCTCCTCTACAGTTTTTTTGGCAGGTCTTTTAATCATAGAGGCAAAAAAGCTGACTTAAACAGCCACTAAAATCAATTCCTCAAAAAGTATCATTGTACATATATATCATTAATTACTATCCATTTTGCCACAAAATATTCTCAGAAAATAACGCATTGCTGAGCGAAATCATGGCCAAAAGATTTGCAAGGAGTAGAACCAGCTCATTTTTCTAAAGGTAACAAGACAGAGTTTCTTTCTGTACAGTCCAGCTCACACTCTTTGTCTCTTTAGTATTTAGCCCCTGGGATGTTTAAACAAAGATGCATTTCTCATCAGTACAATGCATTTCTGTTTAATCACCAGTTTTGCAGCTTTTCATGTTTTTGCATCTCAGCACTAGAAAGTATTCTGGAGGTGGATTAAGATCAGCTTGCTTCTAGTAACATTAATATTTCACACTTCCTTATTAAATAAAACTTACTCCCAGAACATGGTCATTCAAAAGCATTAGCAATTTTATGATGTCTTTCTTTTAGTATTAGAGAATCGCCTTCATTATAGGTCTAAAAAGCTAAAATAGATCCTTATCTAAATCAGCAGAGAGTCAGAAACTCTCCTCTTGTGATAAAATTGTCCCCTTTCATGTTTCAAAGTAATTAATTTGCATAAATTGTAACTATTTTTATATTAAAGTTTGTTAAATATTAAGAAGTCAGGACACTTAATAAGATTGATGTTTCTTTGATCTGGAACACTTTAAAAAATGAAGTTGGAGGTTCTTACTATGCTGACTGGTTTTTGATGAGAACTTATTTTGGGAAAGGCAGGTCAAACTTTGGGGTGGAGAGAGAGTACACTGGGCTTGGAGCTCCAGATGGTAAGCCATGTGTGATGCTTGGAGAATCCTAATAGGAGGTAGTTAATGCTGACATGGTTAGAAATCATGGGCCCCTCTTAGGACTCTTTTTTTCCAAGTTTCAGATTGTAGTCTGTGATAAGCTAGAACAAAAAGATGAAAATCTATGGAAAGTACATGATGCAAGAAATAAAATGCTTATATGTAAAACAATAAATGAAAATACTTAATTTACATTAAATTTTAGTGTTTCTTCAACTTTTGCATTATATTGCATTGAGAAAAAAAAGTTACATCTAATTCTTGCCATGCATGTATTATTAAATATCTATTTATGTAAACAAATTATGGCATATATATATACTATATATATATATATATATATATATATATATATATATATATATATATAGTTTAAAAAGCAATGTTTCTTATTCATTAATCTATTAACAAAAATACTTAATTTTTGCACTTAACTGTTAAACCCATGCATGGGACATAAGGATCAATTTGTTTCAGTTACTGAATGCTCCCACCTATATAAATATATATATATATATATATATGTTATAGTCTAATTTCATAATAAATATACTCTATGTGACAAGAAACTATAGGAACTTTACTGTACAGACAAGAAATAGTATAAAGAAAATTATAACTTCATATGTAATCACTAATACCAAAAGAGACCAGTTTCCACAAAAGCTATAAGGACTTCAGCTTCACCCTATAGTGAAATAACTGATGTAAAAAATAACTAGAAAATTGGAGAAAACATCAACCAAAAGTTTGTACACACTGAACGAAAGGCAGAAAAGCACTGTGATCCATGGGAGAATGGAGAGATGTGAGCAAATCACTTGACCAGGCTTTGACCTTGGAGGGAGTTTCTGAACCACATTGCAAGGAGGAGGAGTTTGAGCCGAACCTAGTGGTCTCATTGAGTTCATGAGACTATGATAGGAGCTGGGAAAGCTGATGCATATATAATTTGTGGAATCAAAATTCTGGGAAAGTATGTATATGTAGAGAAAGAGCTTAATAAGTACAAAAAAGGTACCTATGTGTCTATGGATGAATGTAGTGTGTGAATAGGGTGAATGAACTCTGAAGTGCGAGACAAAGAAGAGCTGGTGGGGATTTAAGCACTGAATGTTTCTCTAAGCTCTCACAGGACAGGAAGACCTTCAAGTTCATACCAGTCCAAGTGGAGAGACCTTACTGAAAATTTGCAGAATTCAGTGCATATCAATAAAAGAATCATATATTTGTAGTATAGTTCCAAAAGCCATTAGAATAAAAGCTGCTTTAGAATCACCTAAATAGTCATCAAAAAAAAAAAAAAAAACTTCTAAAGCACCAAACTCACCTATAAATAAATTGTCTTGAAAACAAATTTCAATAATTTTTAAAACTTGAAAATTAAATTCAAACATTTATCAACATCATTATAACTGTTATCAAAAATATACATGGTGAAGAGACAAGGACAGAAAGTGGTATTAAATAAAAATGGTCAATACAAATAGACCCAGAAATAGCAGATATTATAAAATTAGAAGATAAAAACATTAACAGAAAGATTATAAATATTGTTCAAGGGTATTAAGGTAAAGCATAAGATTCATAGGAAAAGACATGGAAGATATAAAAAGAAATCTAAAATTTTTAGAGGTAAATCCAATATATCTCAAAAACATAACTAGATGACAAAGAATTAGATATTGCAGGAATCTATTCTAAGAAATAAGTGAAATTGAAGGCATAGTAATGTAAAATATCCAAACTGAAGCAAAGAGAGTAAAACATTTTTTAAATGAGCAGAAATTCAGTGATCTATGGGACAACATCAAGTGACAATGTCTACCTGTTATTGGGTTCCTTGGTGGAAAGCATGAGCACAACCATGATTTAAAGAAATAATGGCTATAAATTTTCCAAATTTCTGTTTGGGATACATATAGCAAAGATAACTTTGTACCAAACCTAACAATGGGAAATATACATAAGACTCTCCCAAGAGCTGAGTTCAGATTGCAATTGCAAATTGAATGAGAAAGAAAATGCATGAACTGTTGCAGCTTTTACAGAACATGGAACAAAAAGTTATCACTCTTAAAAGCATATTTGTGTGGGGGGACACTGTGGATTGAAACATGTGTTTTAGCAAGCTTTTTTTTTTTTGGTCACTGTAACCAAAGAACATGACAAGAACTATTTAAAGGAGAGAAATTTTATTTTGGACTTATGATTTCAGTTCATAGACGGCTGCCTTCATAGCTCTTGGGACCAAGATAAGGCAGAACATCATGACATAAGGGTTTGATAAAGGAAAGCAACTCAGGACATGAGTGCAAGAAAGCAGAGAGAGCTCCACTTACCAGGGACAAAATATATACTTCAATTATACTGTTCCTAGTGCCATACCTTCTCCAGGCACACCCTACCTACTTACAGTTGCCACCCATTTAATCAATATCAGTAGATTAATCAATTGATTAGGATACAACTCTCATAATTTAAATAACTTCACCTCTGAATGTTATTAGATAGTCTTACAAATGAGCTTTTGGGGGACACCACATATAAAAAATCATCACATTTTGCCTCTGGCCCCCAATAGCTCATGCACATCTCACAAAGCAAAATATATTTAGTCCATATTCAAAAGCATCTGTTTTAGTCAGCTTTTTCACTGCTGTGACTAAATGATCCAACCAGCACAATTATGGAGGAGAAAAAGTTTATTTGAGGGCACATAGTTTCAGAGGTCTTAGTTCACTGAAGAACAGCTCCATTCTTCAGGGCACAAGGTGAGGCCGAACATCATGGCAGAAGAGTGTGCAGAGGGAAGTGGCTCACACAATGATCAGAAAGCAGAGAAAGAGGTCTGGTGATACAAATATATACCCCGAATCTATGCCCCAATTTCCATTTCCTTCATGACACCCTAGCATTTAAATTAGCACTCAATTAATCCCTATCAGAGGATTGATTCATTGAGTTAAGACTTATAACTCAATCATTTCTCCTCTGAACCTTATTACATTGTCTCACATGTAAGCTTTTGGGAATATCTCATATCCACACCATAACAGTCCCATAGTCTAAATATTTCCAGCATCACTCGAAAGTCCAAGTCCAAAGTCTCCTCTGAGACTGAAGGCAAATTCTTAGTGTGAGCCCTTCTAAAAATCAAAAACAAGTTTTATATATCCAACATAAAATGACACGGAGTAAACATTTGTAATCCAAAATGGATAGATAGGGGCATAGAAAAAGGGATGGGACCAAAGCAAGGCTAAAATCTAGCTGGGCAAAAAAGTCCTGTTGTTCCATGTCCAGCATTTGGAGAGCATAGCATTGTGATGTTCTCTCTAAACAATTTGCATAGCTCTGCCTCTATGGAATCGTTGATTGCAGCCCACATGGACAGTCTCTTGGATTGTTTCTGCTTAATTCCTGCAGTTTTACTTGGCAGATGTTCCATGACACTGTAATCTCTTAATCTCAGGGGTCTTCACTGTAGTGTTGATTTCCTTCTCACATCTTCATGCAGCACCCGCTAAGGGGAAGCCTTCAGGGACTCCAATCCTGCTATGCTACTCTGTGTCTGACCCAGACCTTCCCTTGAAATCTCACTGGAAGCCTTTATTAGCCCCTAATGTCAGAATCCTGCATTCCTGCAGAACCAAAAACACTTGGTTGATGCCAAGGTCTGCTGCCATCTCAAGCAGTTAAAATCAGGCACTCTTGATGCCTGAGTGGCTGAACATGCTGCAACAACTTCCAAGGAACCCTGTGTAAGCAGAGTTCCTTGGAAGGATTCCCCAAATGAATTTTTATTTTTATACTCTTGAGTCTGAGATGGATGTGATCTGGTCAATTCCTGAGATACCCTCAAGCCTTCTTTTCCTATTATTTCTGGGTAAAGTATTTAACATTAATTTTAGTGACTGTAATCCACAATTTTCTTAGCCCCAGTCTTACTTCCACTTTTCTTGCTAAATTACAAGTTTTTCAAATATTTATGTTTTGCTTTCTGTTCCTGATTTCCAGGGTAAATTTGACTAAAAGCTGCCAGTCATAGCTATGCCAGCACCTGAATGCTGTGCAGCCTTAAAATTGCCTCCACAAGATTTATTAGTCCATCATATTTAATGTCAGACCCACAGAAAGTCTCAGGACTTGGGCCAAGTGTAGGCACCTTCTTAGCCAGAATGTCAAATGAATGGATGGCTTCTAATCCAATTTCCAGTAGAATCTTTCTCCTTTGAAACCTCATGAGCCCTGTCTTTACTGTGCACACTCTTATTGGCATTCTGAACTCCCACCAGAATTGCCACCTGAACTCCACTAACCAGATTATAAAGCTTTTTTCCACTTGTTATCTCAAAATCTTTTAAAACTCTTTTCCCGACAAACTATTTAAAACCACATAATCAGGTTAATCACCCCAAAGACCCAACTTACCAGTACCAATTTTGGTTTTAGTCACCTTTTACACTGCTGTTACCAAAGTACCTGTGAAGAACTATTTAGAGGAGGAAAGTTTATTTGGGAGCTCACATTTTCTAAGGTTCAGTTCATACCAGCCAATAGCTCTGGGTCCAATTAAAGGTGCACATCATGACTTAAGGGTTTGGCAGAGGAAAGCAACTCAAGACATGAGTGCCAGGAAACAAAAAGAGAGCTCCACTCATCAGATACAGAATATAGAATATATACCCAAAAAGCATGCTTCAGTCACTTACCTCCTCCAACCATACCCTATCTGCCTACAGTTGCCACGCTTAATCCATATTAGTAGATTAAACCACTGGTTAAGTTCCAATTCTCATAATCTTATCATTTCACCTCTAACTATTCTTATTCTGTCTCACACATTTCTTTGGGGGCATACCACATATTGAAACCATAACAGTAGGGAAGATGAAATAAATAAAATTCTAAAGAAGTCTCAAAGTGATAGTAGGGCTCAAGAGACAAGAAAGAATCTTATCTCTGTCTACAAAGAAGTCCTAGAAGCATTGATCTCTACTAAGAATAAGGATACACAGTGCCTACACTGTGGTTTCTTAAAATACTTCTCCATCAAAAGAAAGCAGGATTCTTTGGACAACTGAATGATAACAGGAATAGAGCAAAGAAATAAACCCTGAGCACAAAAAAATTACAGGATAGCATAAAGTAAGAAAAAGTTTAACAAAAGAATGAGAGCTTGCTGAAAGAACACAAAAAACTATTGGAAATAACCCCTGATAAAAAGACTTGAAATATTTTAGCAACAAAATAAGTAATAGTATTATTGGATTATGAGTCAGAAAGATTAATATTCATAAGTCCAAACAGAGAGAAGACAGAACAAAAGAATGAAACAGCAGACAAGGGTGGGGAGAGGAAGGGAAACAAAGCAGAAGGGACAATATACCTTCAAGTAGCATTCCAATTAGAGATTTAACATATATACTGTCAAAATTCATCAGGCCATTTTGGTGAAATTGAATGACTGATTCTTAAATCTCAATGGATATACAAAGAACCTGGAATAAGTCAACAATATTCAAAAAACTTAGAATAAGCAAGTAATTCTCAAAGAATTTACATTATTTAACTTGACGTGTTATTTTTTATTCCACAATAACCAAGACAGTGTAATATTAGCATATGACGTATAGAATAGTGGATCAGAATATAGAAGCCAGAAAGACATTGACCACATTTATAGTTAATAGAGTACAAAAATATTAAGTTAACTGGGAAGTGATAACCTCATCAATCAGGGGACTTAAAAAATTAGATGTGCATATGTGATCAATTAATTAATCAAGAAAGTAAGCAATATTTAAACATTACATTTACAGAACATACTTTATATACAACCAGAGATATGAAAATTGTTTCTGTATATGCATAATAAGAATTGTAATGGTTTCCGCTGTCATCTATTTTTTAAAAATCAATTTTAAAAATTTAAAAAATGGAACAAAATTAACTGTAAATGCTCATGGATCTAATTTAGAAGAGTAAAAATTGTTTCATTCTAGGAGAAAAAATTTAGGGAAAATTTGTGTGCCTTTGAGTTGCATGAAGATTTATTAGACAGGTCACAAAATTCTGAAAGCTATAAAATAATAATAAAATAGTGAGTTGAGCAACATATTAAAACATTTGTTCTTCAAAATATATTTAACATAACATATATATATATATATATTTAACATAAATTCAAATACAATCTTAAATCTGGATTAAGAATATGTGTAAGAAGCATTTGATATAGGTTTTTGTTCATAATATAGAATTCTTAAACTCACTGGTAACAATGAAATAAACTCAATGAAAATGAACAAACAGGAATTGGTAATAATTTGAAGTCTTTTTCTTTGCCTGTGAAAATGCAATATGTCACAGAACTAATAATATACTTTTATAAATTCAGCATCTGACTACTTTGTCCTACCACTCCTTTGTTTTTACCCACAAGAAATGAAAATGTATGTTAACATAAAGATCTATGAGTAGTTAAAGCAGATGTGTTCAGAATTGCAAAAATCAGAAACAGCCCTTATGTCTACCAACTATTGAAGAGATACACTGTGTAACAACCATGTTTCAATAATCAATACTATTATGTCATAGAGCAAGAGGATAATGATTAATAAATACAACAACATGAATAAATAAACATTATATAACATAGAGCAACAATCCCAAAACACTGACTTTCCATCAAAATCTACAGAGATGAAAAGACAAGGGAACACAGTCTTCACACTGGTTCATGAAAAAAAGTTAACTCAGAACTCTGTATCTAGTGAAAATTTCCTTCAGGAAGCAAGATAGCACAGGTGTATTTGCTCCTATCATATGCTTCACAGAGCATATAATGTCAACTTCCTACCCAGTATAGATAATGTTACTTTTTTATTGCAGTCATTCATCAGTACTACCAAAACAAACAAAATATACAAAGAATTTTTACAAATTCATAATAAGACAAACAAAAGAGTTCCTTCACAAATAAGATAAGTAAATGTTCTGAACGTACATATGAAGAGAGTAATATTCATATACCAGTAATAATAATGGAAAGGCAAATTAACACATATGAAAAAAAAAACAATGGATACTACTTCACATCATTAAAATGGCTAAAATTAAAATACCCCAAATTTAAAAGGATAGTCAGGGATGTGGAACAAATTTAAAAATATAAAACTCACACAATGTTTATAAAATATTAAAAAAAACAATAGTCTAGTGATTCTAGAAAACCTGGAAGATTGAGTTTTTTTTTTTTTTTTAAGTGAACATACACTTATTAAATGACATAGTGATTGAAGTCTAGGTGTTTATCCAAGGGAAAGAATAGCATGACCACCAATAGGCATGTATATTAATGCATAGTAGCCTGATTCAGAGCTGATAAGTAAAAACAACCCAGGTGTCCAATGATAAATGCATGCTAAATCAAATCACATAATAAAATACTCATACGCACTAATTTAAAAATATTGCTATGAATCAACATGAAGAAATCTCAAAACACTGTTGAGCCAAAATCAGACATATAAATTTGTGTCTTCTAGAAGCCTATTCATACACAATTTTAAAACAGGCAACTCTGCAGGGATAGTAAGCAGATTACCAAAACCAGAGAAGGGTGGAGGATGAATTTTAAAAGGCATAAGTAACTTCGTTATTTTACCAAATTGAGTCCTCTATTCTTGTTCATTGCTTGTCTATTCTCTCATTGTTTTCACAGCTGGCAGTTCAACACTACAAAAGCCCTGTCCATCAAACTTATAACTAATGGAAATATTTCCAAAATTTTATACTTGTTGACTGTAAGTCTTCAATTTTGATGGCATATTACATTTCATTATTTTGTTATGTCTATTGCATTAATTTGTGTGTGGTTGTGAGAAGCAGCATCAGCAACTACTGGCCAGATGCCATTTTATATTATTGACCTTTTTGCTAATGGAAAAAAATGAATAAAGTTTTATATCACTTAGCAACACTCTGTTAATTAGAAGAGCACAGTGCATGTTCTCATTATGTAGAGCAACATCAATCACGAAAAAGCAATAAAACTTAAGGATACTCTTCAAACTGCTCAAATATAATTTCAACAATGTACATAGTCATAAAAATGAATAACCTACTGTGTGCTCTTCCCCCTCCACCATTCCCTCAACCATGCCATCTCTAATATCAGGTGACATATTCAGATTTTTTTCTTAATTTTAAACTAATTCTGTTTTTGTGACTTTTAAAAAAAAATCACTCTATTTCTTCAGAGTGCTGAATAACTGGGTGTTGGGGCCTTATAATTATGTATATGCCAATCTACAGCTATGACCTTCTCCTTCCATGGATGAAGTATAGTATTAATATTAATGGAGGGAGAGAGATGAGTTTGAGCATTATCTAGATAAAATTTGTTTTAAAGAATGAAATGCCAGTTCCTCAATAAAATGAGAAAACATTTCATATGTACTCTGTACATACATATTTATCTCTATTTAATATATGGCATATTCTTAATGTTTGTTGTGTATATAATGGAGTCACTAATTTGATCCCACCTTGCAATTGGCAAAATCTCACTTTAAATAAAAATTCAAGTCAGCTAGTAGGTGAGTTAGACATGAACACAAAATGACATCAACTTGTGGGTTCAGATACTATTCAGATCATGACCTTCTTTCTGACCACACCTTCAGCTCACCAACCAGCATTTTACACACATGAGTAATCTCTAAGCCAAAAGTCAAGACTACAAATTATACTTTGATATAGATAATATCTGTGATTTTTGGAATATATGGTTAAGCTACTGAGAATGTGACATAGTGAGTGACATCTCAATGAAATAAGGACACAATTTGGTTTGGTGTCTAGTTTTAATATTTGTATTACCTCCCAATAAAACATTCTGCTGATATCATAGAATGTCCAGAGATTAAGGTACATCTCAATAAACAATTTTTATTTGAACTAAAATTAAAATAATTGACTTTGTCTCTGTCAATTTCTCTCTCTTTTGCATGGCAGGATATGAATATATCCACCTAACATTCTTTCTTTCTAGTTTAATGTGTAAGTTTTTTCACTATAAGGCACTTGAATTTTATAATAGTGTAGAAAAATGTGGAGATGTTTAATAGATGAAATGTGTTGGCATTATTAAAGCTAATTACCCAAAGATTTACAAGTGAAGACACGTTTAAAGGCACAATCACTAAGATAATTGCTGCAATGAATGCTGTGAACTTTTCAGTATATTGTTAAGCAATGCCCTCGAGAGGTGTCATTTCTAACACATTATTTTTGATATGGCATCCTCAGACATTTGCCAGTGAATACCAAATTTACTATTAAGCATATATTTCTACAGTCATTCATTATTTATTAAATCATCCATAATCAATGAAAAAAATATAATTCTAGCACCAGAGATATAAATTACATCTAGCAAAAAAGTATGGAGAATTGATTTTAACATCTGCAACAACAACAAAGTTTAAAAAATATTTGTGGATTAAAAAGCAATTTTAAGGGGAAAAAATTATAAACTTGAGAGTGTAGGATTTTTTAAAGTACAATATCACAGCCACCTGGTTTTTCAAAGCAAATACAAATGACAGAGATTGCACAGTTTTAAAAATGAAAAACCTTCATGTAGGAAAAAACTACATTTTTTTTTTTACTTTTAATTCCACCCTGTTAAGGATGAGTTGTAGCAAATACACACACTCAATCCAAAAATAAAATAATCTATACTTTCCAAATACTGAAACTCAGTGTGTGTTTTGTGCTTCTGAAAGTAGTTGATCCTTCCTTAAACAGATTTCAGGAGAGTTTGAGTCTCAAGCTGCGGTTACAGGTGACACTGTTTGGAAAATCTGCTTTTACTTTGAGATTTTCTATTTGAATTTATCAAGATGACCTTAAATTTTTCTCTCAGCTTGATTAAACTTGAGACAGTCTCCTTCCTGACACTGACCCCTGACTTTACTTCACTTAAGACAATTTACTTTAGAAAACTATAAGTATAAATTCTTTCTCTGCCCTTTTAAGATATAAATCTTTTTAAAAACCTCTTGCCAGTTTTAAAACTCAGAAATGTCTTTCTCAAGGATGGGAACCAACTCTTCCAGCTGTGATCATCAAAGAGATAGCTTTCTGTGAAGACTAGGAGCTTCCCTCATACAGGTGCCTTGTTCAAAGTTTTGAAACTGTCTTGTCATAAAAATAGAAGTTGACTTTTCCTTTGAATAAAGCAAAGCTTGATGATGACTTTAACATCCTTTAGTATATTTTTGCTAGCTTACTCCAGCCCTTATAAATCATACATAAATTGGGTATAGAAACTAATTCACTCTACTGTTTCTTATAAGTTCTTAGTAAATATTAAGACCCTGAAAAAATTATAAAATTCCACAATGTAAAAAATCATACTGTATTCACTATCTCAAAAAAAAAAAAAAAGTAACCTTTTCTGAGAGGAAGTACAAAGTGCAAATAGGATAGGTCAAGAGCAGCACAAGAGCATAATCTGAGCAGAAAACAAAGGAAATTATAGCTGAAAGGGAAGAAAGGCCAAGAGCTTAGCTGATCCTATGCCCACAGTAAAAAAGAACCCGATGAGAAATGCTGAAAGTGACAGGACTACTTTGATTTAAAATGCAGCATGTTTTGGAATATGTCAGGGGAGTTTGAATGATAATTCCATAAACTATGAAACATTTTCAAAAATACATTTTCTAAAATATGTGTTCACTTATCTAATAACACTTACATTGAAATCTGGAAATTAACTGTCAGAAAAGAACAATTTTATAATTGAAAACAGGTCATTATGAACTCTTCTATAAAGAACTCTGCTACTGCTGTAAACAAAACAAAACAAAACAAAAAAACAAAAATAAACCACTTAAGATACAGATGTGGCACTGCTGGCCAAAATATTTTGTTTCAGTGCAATGAACAGAAGTAGAATAATGTCCACTCAGGGTTAAGTATGAGAATTAATGAGGAATTTAAAGCCTTCTCTTTCATTAGTTGAAAGCAATCAAGCACACACATCTGAAATGCAATAGAAATGCCAGATTTTCTTTTTTGAAGCTAAAGATTAGATACATTGCATATGTAGAATTCTTTGTAAACTTATTAAGAGTAAATTACTACTAAGTTGGTTAAAATTTATTTTGACCCCAATACTTGAAAATATTGACATATAAATACTTGCTGTTGCATTATTATTAATATCAAAACTGGAAACAACCTAAAACCAATATATGTGTCAAATTAATTATGAAAATCCCATGTAATAAAATGCTGTTTACTAATTAGTAAGAACATAAGCGGTTTTATTTTTGTGCATGTGGACATAAAAATATAAAGTGAAAAGAATGTTTTAGATTAATTTGTGTGTATGTATGTGTGTATATATGTACATCTGTAAGTGTACAAAATGTACATATATAAAACATATAAAAGATGTATGTTTGTTTAAATATATGCTTATATTCATTGTTTATGTTCAGAATATTTCTGAGAGTATACAAGAAAATGTAAAAAGTGGTTACACATAGAGATCTCTTGTTCTTATTTGCTATTCCAATTTTCTATTTAAATTTTTTTACATAAGTTCCCTTATTATAAATTTCTACCATGCATACCTATATTTTTCCTCACAAAATCTTAGTTATTTACAAAATTTTTTTCACATACTTACTTGAGTATTTTGTTTCCTCCCTATTACTCCTCTATTTTTGATGGAGTAAAGTATGGCTGGTTATTTCCTTTTAATTCTATTCAGTGAGGCAAATCAAGTTGTGAAAACAAAATAAAAAAATAATACACAATGATAAAGGAAGCAATCAAAATGTCAAACTTCTGGTTTCTTCCTTTCTGATTTTATTTGCTAGAATCTCAAAAGACTGCAGTGGGAAAGAGTGATAATATTATTTAATAAAAAAATAATAGAAATGTAAGTGGGAAAGAGGGTAATTATACTTAGTACTTTAAAAAGAAATGAAAAGAAATAAACTTAACGAAAAAGGGAAGGTTGGGGTTGTGGCTCAAGTGGTAGCCCGCTCGCCTGGCATGTGCAGGGCACTGGGTTCGATCCTCAGCACCACATAAAAATAAAAATAAAGATGTTGTGTCCACTGAAAACTGAAAAATAAATATTAAAAATCTCTCTCTCTCTCTCTCTCTCTCTCTCTCTCTCTCTCTAAAAATAAAAGAAAAAGAAAGAAAAAGGGAAATAATTATATAAAAATGGCTATCATTACCTTAGCTACAGGTCTGGAACAGCCAATACCAATGATAAAAGCCCATTAATGCTGATCTCATCAGGTGTACTAGAAATTCACGATTCGAATTTCTAATTTCCTAACTACTCTATTGAGGCAATGGTTGGAAGAAGTCACTGTCAGACCCGTATAAAGTGGTTTCTTTTCTGACTAGGCCCCTATGTTTTAGAAAAGCATTGTAAAGGAAACTGTGGCTTATCTTTCCAATAAACCACAAAATATCTCAATCAAAATGTTAAACTTCAAAAACAGGTTGAAAAGCAACATTTATGCCTAATCTAATGTATATGAAACAAATACAAAGCAAACTACATATTTTTATGAATGAGTGTGAAGGCAAGAAAGATATACAGGTGAAAGTTGCTACGTGAATGTAAATGCCAATACAGGAGTACACACATAAATCTTATTCAACCAATTCAACACAGTTAAGTTGAGACAGAATGAGTTTGTATATTGGAAATGGAGAAATATTATTTTTTTATTTTAATAAAGTTTTATTATTTTTATATTATTTTAAAAAATACTTTAAAATGATGATAACTTAGATAAGCAACAGGAGAAGAAAGGATGATATACTAACTTAAAGATATTATTTTTTTTAATGTAGATTTGTGTTTTGAAGAATTCTGTACTATGAGAAACTAAAAAAAAAAAAAGTGCTTTTCTTTAATTCATTGTTGATTTAGATATATTCAGTCTTCATTGAAGCCTGTGAGAAACAGGGACATGGGCAAGTTTGATGACTTGTAAAGTCAAACTTATATACTTATATTCCCTGTGTTACACTGTTCTCTCCATTGTAGGAAAAGAGTTAGCAAGTTAATTACTGTTTTGATAGTAATATGTCCTTCAATCTAGCCTCTAATACTAATAAAGTAAGTCTTTTTTTTTCTTCATCTGTTGACTGTTTTAGCTTACTTTTCAATAGTTTCAAACTCAGGGGAGGAACAGAGGTGCTACTTAGTAAGCCCCCTTCAAAAGTTCATATTTTCATACAGTATGAGCATGCATGTTGTCTGCATGGAAAATAAGCACAGTTGATCCTATTTCAAATAATGACTATAAACTTATACAATTTCCCAAAATAAGACATCAATAATTTATTAACTCTGCTGACTAAAATGAAATAAATCTAGAAATTAGATCTCATAAAACTAAACTAAAAGCATCAAACTAAATCATAACAACCAAAGACATTTTTTTTTTCTAAAAAGAAAAATACACTTGAAAACTAAATACAGGAGATTGTCATGGTTGAACAAAATGAAGAACATTTGTTAGTGAATAAAAATATTTTTTAAAAAATCAAGCTTTATAATTTAAAGAATAATCCATGCCTTCTGAATGTTCTGAATATTCTGAATAATGTTTTTTTTTTTTTTTTCAGCTAACTCACATAACATTTAATGGGAGAAAAGAAAAGACTATTTTTAAGCCATTTCCCAGGGTCTGGAATTAGTAGAGCAATAGAATATCAAAAGGTGATTGAAAATTAAACCACTTAGGATTTGTCCAAGTACCTATCTCACCAAATAGTATTCTAATCTCTTTGTCACTCTTCTGTACTTCCTTAAACCTAGTGTATATTTGTTGTATTCCTTTTTCTAAGTCAAATATGGCCTCCTGGGAAAAGTTACAATTGTGAATGGACCTAAAAAGCTATGAAAGGCAGAGGGTTTGTCTTTTACTTCTACTTAACAACTCTTAACCTTAAACAATGTCAGTTAAGTCATGAGCATCATCCTTAAATTGAGTCATTAGAGCCGAATTTAATAAATATATTATTGTACAAAGATGCAGGTAGGAAACCAAATAAGCAATCCACAGAGAGTAATAGAAGACGCTAGTACTATTAACAGTTCACCACTAGCATATAGAACATTGTGAGCAGAGAGATTGGTAAATTAACCCAGAAAGAGAACATAGCCAGGCAGACAGGCAGAGAAGATACACAAAAAAGAGCCAGGACTTACAATGAAGAGGTGCTGGGCATGACTTTTTTTGGCTCTGCCCATGCAACCCAGCCAATCGGCCTCAAGAGCAGGAGGAGGTGGGGAGGTGGAGAGGCTTGTGGGAAGCCGGTGGCGTCAGTTGGGCTCTGAAGGTTTTTCCTGAGGAGCTGTGTGGTATGGTGTGTGTTCTAAAAATAAAGTTCATTTCTTTTGACAAGTGGCTCCTGAATTGTGCCCAGCCAGATTGTGGCATTTTGGAAAACAAAAAAATCTCCCAATGAGCAGCTCTGTGGTCTGAAAGGGCAGGGAAACAACCCAATGAGCATCACTGCAGAGAAGCCAATCAGTTGGCAGCTAGAAGTTTGCTGGGGCCGCTGTGAGCCAATCATCAGCTGGCAGCTGGTGCTGGCAGCTGGTGCTGGCAGCTGGAAGTTTGCTGGGGCCCCTTCGGCTGTGGCTCTCAACAAATGAGATCAGCTGAATTTAAAAGATGGCCATTGAATTCTCTATGAAAAGCAAACTGTGGAAAGCTGGCCTCACGTGGTGGGTGTGCAAGTGTTCCATCCATTTCAATTTTTAGAAGAAATTGAAAAGAATTGATATTAATTCTTCTTTAAATGTTTCACAGTTTTCACCAGTGAAGTCACTATGTGACTTTTTGGGATGGATATTTTTGATAATTCATTTAATATCTGTACTTAGTAAAGGTCTATTTAGATTAGCTACTTGTTCATGCATCATTCAATATTGGAAGTTTTCACTTTTCTAAATATTTATATATTTATTATGTTTTATAATTTGTTGGTATATAATTGCTTATAGCAGCCTCTTATGATCCTTTTTATCTGTGGGTCAATTGTAATGTTTCTTCTTTCATTGCTGATTTAATTTATTTGAGCTTTCTCTTTTTTCTTATTTATTCTAAGTTTATAAATCAAGAAACAAAATCAGTTGTATTGATTTTTTTCACATTATTTTTCTATTCTCAATTCCATTTATTTTTGCTCTAATCAAACTGAACAGCTTCCGGACAGAAAAGAAAATAATTAACAATGAAAAGTCAACATATAAAGTTGGAGAAAACATTTGGAAACCAATGTCTGATAATGGGTTAATCTTTGAAATTTGCAAAGAACATTGTCTACAACTCAAAAGCAAAAACAACAAATACAATAAAAGAAACACAACTAATTTAATCAAAAATGGGCAAAAGACTTGAATAGATATTTTTTCCAAAGAAGACCTACAAACAGATATATAAAGGAATCATCAATATCACCAATCACTAGACAAATGTAAATCAAAATCACAATTCTATAGCATATCTCTTAGGATGACTATTTTATATATGTGTGAATACATACATATATAAATATATAACTGAAAACTCTATATGTAACTTCAACCATATATAGTATAAAGCTATGTGTGTATGTAATATACATGTATATTATTCACATTATTCATATATTAGCTTTATGCTTGTTTTCTTAATCAAAATTCTCTCCCTTTCTATATTTCTCATATAATCATACAGCTTTATCCTTAAAGGAAAGAGGGCTAATTGATATGTCGGCTATGAAAAATGTATATAACCTAAATGCTATTTGACACCTGCAATAAGTCTCTGACGATTTCTCTTATTACTTGCCAAAACATTCCCCAATCACTATTTTGCATTTGCTTCATAAAACTCAGCATCATCTTCTATCATCTCTGGACCAGCTGTTCTGATTGTGAACTTCAAATAGTTTCTCTAATCACCAGCATCCCATGACTGTGTTTTAAGTTCTGAAAACAACCTGGGATAAATTTAGAAATCAAGAACAAAGCACATATGAGACTCTAGATTTAACAGCTTGTGCCTTTTAATGGCATCTGTCATCATATCTTTGAAAAGCTATTTATCACCACAATTCCCTACTGTACTGTTTTGAAATGGTGGCCTTTTTATCTTCTTCACCAAAGCGTTTCATGTAGGCAGGATCATAGGACGAGAACAGAAATACCATATTTGATAAAGGACTGATTTATGACCCTTTTTTTGGAAAAACTTAAAGCATACCTAGCATCAAAAATTCATGTAAGATTAAATATAGGATTGTCTCCCTTATTGTGAAATACTCATTCTTTAAATTACCAGGTTGACATCATATTATACATTCACTCAGCTTTGCACAAGCCTGAAGGACATGGGACAGAGCAGAACAGGGGCTAGGTAAGAGTTCAGGAAGACTGATATTAATTTTTCATTCTATGACAGTGAGCATACCCATCATCCACGTAGGCTACAATTAACTCATTTGAGAAATTAGAAATTTTATTTAAATATATAGAAGTTTACCCTGGGGCATAAAAATCTACACATTTTTGAGTATTAAGACAAATCTCTCAGTTTTGGTTCCCAAAAAAGTGGCAGCATGAATCACGAAGAAAGGAGACAGAATGGGTCTTTCCCTTTGTTCGTGCAATTTAATACCAGGATAGATTTTTACTCTTGAAGTGCTTATTAATTGTAATACATGATACAAAGTAGCTCCACTTTAACATAGGTCTGAAAAGATTTTCTTTAAGATAAATGTCTAATTTGGGTTGTTTATATTTTCTGTCACCTACATTAATACATGATAAAGTTTTACTTTTCCCTTCCTTTCAACATCTCCCTGATGCCCTTCACTGAATAGTGTCAAAGTTTGATTGGCAGAGCTGATTGTAAAATAAACTAATCTCATCAGTATGAGGATATCATTGGACTCAAAATCTCCCCTCTCCAGGGTCAGTCACACTTTCCATCAGGACTCTGTGATCTCTTGCTCCACAAATTCACTTCTGCAGTTTCTTTGTCTGAAAAGAGCAAGATAACTCTGTAAAATATAACATGATCAGTTGCCTGATTACTTACTAACAATCTCTTGTTTATTCAGTTTGCAGAAATCCTACAGAGGATGTCAGTTGAAGCTGAATAAACTCCATACCTATTCATGGAAAGATAATTCAAGACATTTTTGTTTTACAGACAATTTTCCCATCTACAGAAAATTAATATTTAAATTCATAGGAAAATGTTTAGTATCAGCTAGAGTGTAACAATGCCAGTGTGTGTCAATTTGCTATTGTAGTGTTTTCTGTCATTTTCATATTCTCTGTTTTCTGAGTGATAGTAATTTATGCTTCCAAAGAGCAAAGTACAGCACTGCATTCATGTCCTTGGGCAGATAAGCTGGCACCTTCCTTTGCTGAGATGACAGCCAGGGTAGACCTGAGCCCTAGTAGAGAACTGAGTCAGTTATACAGTTATACAGTTTTAGAAGTAAAGGGTGAGTTCAACTTTTTTTTTCCCAAGGAAAGATCAAATTATCTGTTAGTAATAGTCATCTACATGCTAACATTTACTTCTTAAAGCCTCACTGAACACAAGTAAAAAAGTAGAGGACCAGTATAAACAGCCCATCAAAGTTATATAGTCAGATGATGATAGATAATAGATGATAGAATTTTTAATTGAGAAGATTTTCATCTACTCTTTATTACACTTGGATACCACCTATTCTTATACTAGGACAAGGATAGGAAAATACCCTAGTTAAATTGCTTGAGAAATTGCAGAAGTATATATGAGATATCATGAAGGGGCCATCACCTCTGTGGATTTCCTTTCTTTAGACTTGGCTAGGTTTAAGGTGATGGCTACGTTATGTTCAGATTTCCACTGTGCATTTTATAACACCTTCCTCCCCTGTATGTGGTATTTCCACCTGCTAATTATTTTAGACTGTAGCTCGTTAGATTTTAGTAACCCCAATTATAAATGAAAATAAGTATGGAGAAAGACAATGAAAATTCATATTACTAACAAGTTTTAATAAAAATATACATAGATATTTATAAAACCAAATCTGTGCCTAGATGTCTTACTTGAATTTTTAAGAATTGTCACACATAATATGGAATCCTCTGAAATTAGTTTATTAGGTCCTATGGATCTTAGGATGATCTGAAATAACTATAAAATTCATGAACTACATTCCTGTATTTTATTACACTTTAATGCTCATTGTGTTTGTTTTGATTGGTTGTTTGGAATTATTTAATATGCAATTATATTCTGTTGATGCTTGATATGAACACTGTAATTCTACTTTTAATAGTATTTAATCAAAACCATATTTCAAGTATATTAGGTAAATATTTCATGCCTTAAATTGTATATATGTTATTGTTGTATCTATAACACATTTTCCAAATTTCTCTATGACTTATTTTGGTTCAGAATCTTCAATACTAGAGTTGTTTTTAAACATTCATCTTGTTTCTAGGATAAAATGTGTATGGAAAAAAATCTTAATTTGGTTAGGGTATTCATTTACTTTGTATAATTATCTGGAATTTCTTCTAGAATCTACAATTTTGTCTACTACTTATTTTTGTCAGTATTCAATAAAAACTCAATCCATTTAATTTAATAATATTAATCTCAAATAAGTGAGATTTATACAATAGCTCAAATTCCAGAGTTTTATCTAAATTGTTTGTCCTTCTAATTTATAAAATGTCTCATATTTGTCTTTATTTATCTTAAAATGTCTTATATCTAAATTCATTTTAAAAGTAATAAAAAGAAGTTTCTGCAGAACATGAGACATTAGTTCAAAAATTCATTTTTGACATGTGCATTATCCTAGAAAGATCTTAAATATGCACTTCTGTTTATATCCCTTAGTACATCTGCTTAGCTTCCCACATTATGGGTTTCATATTTACATCTCCATCAACAGATATCTGTACAGATGCTTTTGTATAAAAGACACTCATTACTTAACCACAGTCCCCATCTTCATCCATGTATTTGATTTAACCATAATCTGTATACCTTATAGACAGAGCTTCCTATGACCATAACTTAAAAATCACACATTAGTGTTCATGTCCCTATGAATATAAGAATGGTTGCTTTTATAAGTGAAAGTATACTTAATATTAGAATTATGTTTGGATAGCCAAAAGAGAAATTATTTGAATATCTAATTGTATACTTATTAGGTTCCATGGTCTGACCTGGGTAATGCTTAGTTTGCAAATGTAGAAATTCAAATTTAATAATGACCTTTCATTGTGTCATTTCATATAGACTCAAAGTGAATTACCTGACATTTAAAATACTTTTTACAAGATTAGGTTTTTAACTTAAAATACATAATAGATTTTTAATGAATCATCAACTTGCTTTATATGTGTCTACTTATAACTAGAATCTTCAGAAATACAATAGTGCAAAAAATGATTAGACACCCATCACCATTCATGATCTAGAGATTTATGCTGATCATCATTAGATAGATTAGGTTCCCAATTGCCATAAACTAGAGATAAATTAGAACTCAAGAATCATTTTAGTTTAAACATGATTTGATCTCAAAAGAGTAATCTTAATGAGAACAACATAATGATTCTTAAGAAGATTCCAATTAATTTACTATGTGAGCTGGAGGGGAATAAATTGAAGGACTAACAGGAAGCCAAAAAATTTAAATTAATATTGCAAAAATTGTCATAGTGAAAGCCATTATACTTATAAATCTTTTCATCAGAAAAAAATCATGGAAAACAACAAGTGACTTGTTAGTGAGAATTATTATGGGACATATATTTAATAATTAGAATTAGGAGCCAAACTTCTCTTAAAAATTAATTATTCACTTTAAACAAATACATTAGGCAAAACTAGTTTAAAAGTTCACTATTTCTGAAATGTGTATTAAACAAGGGTTTCTTGTTTCTTTATGACTGACCCTGTTCCTCCAAGATAAACACATTTAATGTTCAACTATTTCACTTGGTATTAATTTTTTAAACTTTACCTATCAAGTTCCTGTTATATGATTTTATTATTATTTGGCTAACTCATCCCCTCTATTTTCCTCTCCATATAATTAAGCCTCAATTGTTGCTTAAAAACATTTAGAGTTTCCATGATGACTTTTCAAATATTGTTCACTGCTGAGCTAAGAAACATCCTCTGATTACATTTCCTTCCTCCACAAATTTTTTTTAAGCTAGAGTTAAAAATTGCTGCCCCCCTACTTTGATTTGGTTTTCTTTGAACTTAAAAATAAATCACTACATACACTCCAGAAGTGCTATAAATGCCTCATTATAAAATTTTCCATGTAGCCAGAGCTTTCCTCTCATTTTCAGGCGTATTTAATTTTTCTGCTCATGTGCCCACTGGAGACGTCTGACCTTCTCTGTGCACCCTAGTCCCATTTCACAACCATCACTTGTGCGCTTCCTTTTTTACCATGATTGTGGGAATTATCTTTGCCTCTCTATTGTGTCAGGTGTCCTATTCTTTGGATCACAGTTCTTCTTCTATCTTGGTTTTTCCTTGTTTTGTTAGAAATCATTCTCAGTTTCCTTAAAAAGTTTCAGGACAGTCAAATTTTCTGTACTTCAAACATCTAAAATTAATTCTTCCCATATGTGTTGGATAATAGTCTGAATGATCAAATGATTTTAGGTTGCAAATAATTTTTTCCTCTGGTTTTTGAAAAATGTTCAATATTCTTGTTTCTGTTGTGACATTTAAAAATCTGATATGATTTTCTTCTTATTTAGCATCTATATTTGACATATTTGTTCTTTAAAATACTTTAGTATTCTCATTATCACTACTTGCCACTTTAATGAGGCAGAGTTGGCCAACCTAGGGATGTGGACCTATCTGAAATGTGACACCTGGCCATAGACAAATGAGATTGGCAGCATTTTGTTAGTCACATTACAGTCCAGGGAAGGAGGACACTGTGGGGCTGGCTTCATGAGAGATGCACTCAGGAACAGAACCAAAAATCAGGAGCTGTAGGAGGCAGGCTTTGTAATATCAAGAAGTTGGGCTTGGTCTGTAGACGCAGAATGGCTAGAGGAAACCTGCAGATGGGTCACTAGAGGCATACATATGTATGTATATATGATTGGTGTATATTTGATATATCACACACACACACACACACACATATATACAAACATATATATTTTTTGTGTGTATGTGTATACACACACACACACACCTGAGGTTGTGTGCTTCATAAAGAAATGAGGTTTATTTAGCTACTACCTCCAGAGGTTCAAGGAGATGATATTCACATCAGCTCATCTCTGACGAGGACCTCAGGAAAGGTAGCATCACTGTGCTGAAAGCATGTGCACAAGGGAGGGTAGGGAAGCAAGAGGACAGTGCCCAGGCCTGCTCTTTCATAGGGACCCTCTCACTAGAACAGACTCAGCTTATTATGAGAAAGACCTTAGCCCCTTCTGAGGGCAAAGCACACTAGACCTAATGAAATCCCTCTAGATCCACCTTTCAAAGGTCCTACCTCTCAAAAATGCCACACTGGGAACCAAGTTTCCAGCACATAACGCTTTGGGGGACGAACAATATCCCAACAACATCCAAACATAACAGAAACAATTCCTTACTTTGCACGTTCTAAATTTTTATAATATATTTTAATGAGTTTATTTTTTATTCTCTGAGCCAAGGGTTGTGTGAGTCCTTTAGCTATGGAAATCTAGGCTCTTACTTCTGAGATATTTTTGTTTTAGTGATTGCTTTTAGAATTCCCTTTCCTCTATTTTCACTTTTCTTCTTTCACTGAAGTTCTACTCACCAGATATTGGCTTCTTCAATTAATTTAATCTTCTTGTATATTTCCCTCCAAATGAACATCACCTTTTCTTGTTTTCTTTTCCTTGAGATATGATTTTTTCCAATTATTTTACTATTTTTATATCTACTACATTTTAAATTTCCAAGACCTCTTTTTTTTCCTCTGAATTATTTTAAGTGCTATTTAGGAGCTACAATATCTTGTCTAATATCTCTGAAGATATATTACTAATGTTTTTATTCTATCATTATCTTCATTTCCTTTTTGTCTCTTTGCTTATTTATATCATTCATCCTTAAATGTCGGCAGCCCATTTATATTTACAAATGAGGTACTAAAAATTGATTGGAAGTTCTGTATGTGTTGAATTTACTATAAGGCAGTCAAGTCTCCTGCCTGCATTGTATAAATCTGGCTACTGTTGTTCTGGATGTGTGCAAGCAAAAGGTCTAGAAGCCTCATTTTTTAAAATGCCAACATGGAATGATCGTTACTGAACAGCTACTCTCCCTTAGACTCTACTGCACCTAAGATCACTTTTACACAAAATGCACCTCCTTAATGTACACCTACATTGGATAGAGGCCATGAGTTATTGATATAGACTGCCCCCCACCTTTTTTGTGGTATTATTGAACTCATAGGCACTATATCAATGAGGTACATCCCCAACACTCTTATTTAATTATTTATTTAGAGATAGGGTCACCCTGAGTTGTCCAGGCTGGTTTTGAACTTGAGATTCTCCTCTGGGATCCAAGTGTCTGGAATTAGAAGCACATACCCCATGCTTGTCTTCCCCTCTCATGCCTTCTTAACCCAACTTTCCATGGAGTCTTTCTTTTGTACACCACTACCCACACCTTTATAGTACCAACAGTGTCTGTTCCTGGAACTTTCCAAAGGCTGTCCAAATATGTCATGATATTCTACTCCTTCAAACTCACCACATCTTGAAAGCAATTGGGTATGACTTCCTCGTCTTTGATAAGTCATTTATATTTATTCTTAGGTCTCACATAATCAATCACTCTGGAACATATTTGCAGATTTATCCTACTTTCATTGAAGTTAGATTTTGTGGTTGTACTTATTGCCATCTATGTTAATTTGTCAGGATTCCTTTATGTATTTATTTTTTCAGAGAGGAAGAGAGAAGTCTTATATATCCCTTACCATCTTGAAACTAGAAGCCTGGACTCATATTAAACATTATTATTCTTTATAAAATCAACACTTTTTATAAAGTGATCCTTCTCTATTTGTTACTATTTCTTGTCTATTCAATGTGAGGTTAGAATATAAAAGTTCCTGTAAAATACAGGTATGTTGTTAAAAAATCAATACAGGTTACTAATATTTACAGAAATTTTTAAAGAGTGGAGTAACTAGTCTATTTTTAATTATTTTAAAATGTTTTTGAAGGTGAATAAACACTTATATCTCAAAATTACTGCATTCCTTCAAAGCCAGTTCTGGGAAGTTATTTTAAAAAAACTCAGAACTTTGAAAGTGATTTGAATTACTTACTAAGTCACCAAAGAGATCTTGACTATTGGTATATGCCTATAAATTAACTTTATATACAGAATCAGAGAAGATTTGATAAAATCTTTGTTTTAAAATGGAATTTAAATATATACCAAAAAAAATTGCCAGTGGTGCAGAAAAGTTATTTAAAATTTAAAGTCAATGTCCTTATTACTCTGTTGCCTTTTGCATCCTCAGGATTCCACAATTAAGAACACAGTAGGATGGTGAATAATAAAATGGATCTACCCATAAAATGGAAAAATGTGAGGAGCTTTGACTCAGGCTTCAGCAGAGCCCTAACATCTCTCCAACATTTATTATCTTTCACAACAGACTCTCATTATCATTAGTAAAATGGAGTCTCAAGAACCAAAGTTATACTTCATTCTTAACCGTACGGTAAGATATTATTTCCCATTATGTATACTGCAGAAGACCGACCTGGGAGATAAACTGAGAGTAAATGTTTCTGAGGTCAGGGTTTTCATACATTTTCTCCTATTGCCACTTATGAGGATTTAAAGTGTTCATTCACCTATAGCAAGTAATGCCACACCCTGCAGGAACACAACAACATCTTGCCATGTTTCCCTCAAGTTCTTTGATACACAGAACTTGTTCATTATTTATTCCTATTACAACATTCTATTATTAATTTGAGCAAAAAGTTTCTCAAATTTAATTTTGTTTTGGTTCTTCCAATAACAGAAAGATATAACCCAGTAAGGCAAAAAAAAAAAAATAGCTAATAACACCATTTGAATCTTAAAACTGTGAGTATGCATTTGAAAATATTGTTCTTTTGTATGTGTACCTTTTATAAGGAAAGCATAAGAAATAAGTGTTTGAATTCTTCTTATGCTACATATTTTCAGGGATTTTAAAAGACTCAGATTGAGCAAAGAATAACCTCTCAGTCAAGATAGGAGAGTGTGAAACAGCAACAGGTGCAAGAAGACAGTTTTGTTGCTAAGACACCATGCTGTCTATCATTGGTTTGCTTTTCTCATTCTCATTTATTGTACCTCTTTTGGTTGCAACTTGCTTCAGTGCACCTGACACTTGTAGTTTGTCTCTCTTCAATTAAATGATCAGCATTTACAGTTCCTTCTTCAACAGTGGTTTTAGCCAATCATCTATAGGCTCCACTTCCAGGATATCTTACTTTAGCAAAAGAATATTCATCCAGCAAAGAAATCATGACTTTGCACATTATATTTTAGTACTTTTCACAGTCTAACAGGAGTTTTCTAAAACTTGAAGTGAAAAACAGCAAATGAGAATACATTTAGTTACTCTATTTTGAAAACATGTTATTTCTGTGTTCATGACTTTGCTTTCTTGTTGCTGACTCTGTTTCCAGCTCCTAATTTACATATATCAAAATCCAGGATGCTTAATCTAATCCCCAGCTCTAAGTGCTTCTTGTGCTTAATGATTTGATTTGGCATTCTTGAGTCTGGACTCTATCTTGTAATAATCCTAATATGGTGACTCAAGAAGGGTCTGGATGGACAAAGAAAACTCTGGTGTAGTCAGATAAAATTATTCTTGTGCATGAATTCCCACTGACCAGTGGAGTTAGTGACTGTCAGCTTGGATGCACTGATATTTCACAGAATTTCTTTGCATATATTCCAGACTTATGACACTATGGCAAATCCTGTTGGAGAGCTGAAGGTATCTTTCTGAGAAATGAGAAGGAGATGAGAATTATAAAATCATTTACTACAGAAGAAAATAATTCTCTCTTTAATCCTCTTCACTTTAAGAGGGTATTTAAATGAGCTCTTGCTCAAATAAGGTCACATCTCCTGTATTTCAGGCATAAAAAATCAAAGTGTATATAATCATAATTTATTGAATCCAATTTATTTAACTACTAGCTAGATATTTATCACCTGAAAAATTGCCTGCACTTGTGGGGTATTCATATATCCTGAAAATATAAGAAGAACTGGTATGTGGGGATTATGGGTGAAGACAGACACATAAACACATATTGCAAAACACATGAGTCCAGTATTAGAATTATGTTCAAATGTTGGGTTGGCAAGGGCTAAATGTCCATAGAAGCTGGGAGAATCAGAAATAACTTGACATATAAACCCCAAAGTAAAGGAAATGATAGTTTTTAAGTGTATTTATTGAGAACACTGTGAAAAATTGTTATACTTTGATAATTAAAGACCCTACAGATATTATCTTATTTAATCTTCCCCCAAAGTCTTGTCATGAAACGAGGATATTATATAATAAGATAGAAATGAGCAGGACACAGCCTGCTTGACAAAGCAATGAGTAGTTTTGCGTTTACAAATTCTAGTGTTTTGAATCGAGAAGGCAATTAGAGCTATACAGTGAAAGAATTTTAGTTGCTTATTTTCATCCTGTTGTTTATTTTTAATCTTGGAAGTACTGCAATATTATTGAATAGTAAGATGTAAAACAGTAACATAATCAGATATAATTTTTGAATAATTCTAAAAATTAGTAGGATATTCTAGCTCACCCAGGAGATGAGATAAAGTAAAAAAAAAATAAATAAAATGACAATATGAAGATTTGGGAAGGATATGAAGTAAAAGTGGCTTACAAACACTGTTAAGGAATATTATCTATAGTGGCCAATTTGGACAATAATTTGGGGTGGCACCTAGTAAGTAGAAGATGTCTATACCTTATGACCCATTGGTTTTTCTTCTAAGTATACACTCCATAGCATACCATGATAGTCAAATATTAGAAACAATCAAATTATATTCTTCACTGGAAGAACAATAAAAGCTCTCTATAGGTAAATTAAATGTCCGTATAAAACACATAAAAATGAGTTCAAACTCATGATGCAGAGCAATGTTATCATCTATATATAAAAGCATATAAAGAGAAATTTTAACATATAGAAAACTGAAAATAATTTTTGCACCAGAAAAATAGGAAGAAGAATGAAATTTGGGATGATAATTAAAGAATATATCGATTAAGCTCATAACATTATCCTTCCTAAATAAAAAATTAAACAAGCATTAAAATATGAAATTATGACAGAAATTTTTTCAATGAATACATTTTTTAGTTTTGAAATCAAAATAACTGATCCTGAGAGTTGAGAACCTAGGTGTTTATCATAGTAATCTTTTAATATTGTATACTGAAGAAAAATTAACCACATGATTATGTTCTAAGGTGAGCAAAATTCCAAATAGTTCACCTATTTAACTATTGCATTTTTCATTCAGTAGATAATGTGGGAGTAAAATAAAGTACCAGAAGCAAGAAGATAGTATTAAAAACTGAAATCAAGCATGAAGGATAGAAATAAGGTTGGGAAGAGGCGTTTGAAATTTCATTTTGAGCAATAATGCATTTGATCTGCACCAAATTATCCAAATGAAGATATAATAAATATATAAAATAATATACTTCAGAGAAAATGGAGCTATATATTTAGTAGTCACGAAGAGAGAGAGAACACAGGTAGACTCAAGAAATAAGTACAGGGAAGCTACCATTTAAAGAAAGGAAACAAATATTGTGTGTGTACGCATGTGTGTGTGTGCGCATGTATGTGTGTGTGTGTGTGTGTGTGTGTATACTTATAGAATTGATGTATAATTCAATAGTTAAGCAAAGTGGCCCACCTATCAATTACTATAAAAGATCCAATAGGAAGATGAATCAAAAAGATATTGAATGTGATAATTATAAGATTTTTCATGAAAGTCCAGAGTGCATAAAGACCCTAACAGTTCAAAGCAATTTTTATTTTTATCATATTAATGGAATTCAGTGTGATATTCACATACATGCATCCACTTGGTGTGTTTAGTATATCCAACTACCCCAAAATTTAATGAAGTGATTCAGTTTTGAGCTGTATAGGAAAATAATTTTCATAAATGTCTCCAACTCTCATCAGAAAAGCATCCTTTTTATTAGTTTTCAATGAAATATTCTATAAGCATACAGGAAAATTTTGTAAAGTATGTCTTAAATCATTAAATGTGAACTAAACAAATGAATATATTTGACTATTTTGTCAATAATTTTTATATGTAATTATGATATATCAGTCAAGTTTTGACCAAATGATATCCCTGAGAAATACAAGGGGTTAGTTGTACAGTATATTTATTTATATGAACTGATAATTTTAAAGATATATTTAATCTGATTTACATCTTCTAGAAAAAAATTTATATTTATTGTATAGATTTACTCAAATCAAGTTTTCTTCTTTTTAACTATTATCAATTAAATTATGGAAAATACCTATTTTAGGTAAGTTTCCGTGACACTTACAAAGCAAAATCATATTATTTCTAGCTGCTGTTTCAAAATCAAACATTTTAAGAGCTGGTAGTAAAACTAAATATTAAAAGAGTACCAAGAACTGGGGGAAAAAGTGAAATTGTATATTTTAAGGAAAGGTATATATTACTGATTCCTGGCTTTAACCTAAAGACATATTCAATGTTCTCTTCTGAAAGAAATTTTCTTATGAACTACTGCTGATGAAATTTCCAACAAAATCAAACATATTGTCCCCAGTCTTCAAATTCTACAAACTTTCATCATCATATTACACTGCTAATTCCATCTGTCTGTCTGTCTCTCTCTCTCCTTTTTCTTCTTTTTTCTTTTTGTGGAAATTTTTTTGTTAACTCTCTTTCCCCTTTATTTCTATATCTATATATCTATATATCTATATATCTATATCTATCTATATCTATATCTATCTATCTGTATGTATATATATATATATATATATATATATATATATATATATATATCACCACTACTATTATTTCCTTATAAATTCTTTTCTTATTCTACTTTCAGCTCCTATCCCTATCTCTATCCCTATCTTTATCTCTATCTCATCTCTATCTCTATCTCTCAGAATAAGAGTTTATTTCTCACAGTTCTGGAGGCTGGAAGTCCAAGATTAGGGTATCATGTTCTGGTGAGGGCCATTTTCTGGCTTGCACTCAAGCATGTCCTCATTGTGTCCTCATGTGGTGGAAAGATGGGAGAGAGATCTCTTGGGTTCCTTTACAAAGTCAGGATTTCAACATATGAAATTAAGAGAGACACAAACATTCAGTCCATTGTCTCCACTGGCCATAGTTGCGAAGGATGACACCTACGAAATACTAGTTTGAGCTTTTCAATGAGCTTTTACTTTGATAAGTACTATTCTAGTAAAGTTAACCCAAAGATCCACAGAGTATAAAAATTGGAAAGTACATTGGAGGTCATCTAACTTCTTTGACCTCCCTCTTCTGGGGAAGCTCTATGGAAAGGCTCAGGTTGTAAGAAACTGACACTCCTGACAATAGAATGAGCTTAGAAATTAAACACCTCATACAATAAATGTTCAGACACAGCAGCCTGTGCTAACAGCTTGACTGCAATCTTATGAAATACTCAACAAAAACTTGTGAGATAAATTGCTCTCATACTGCAGATCCCCCAGAAAATTTATGAGGTAATAATGAACTTTATGGTGCTAGAAGTCTTGTGGTAATTAAGTATAAAGCAACTAGTAACAAAAAAAAATGCCATTAAATATGATAATATCTGTCAATTATTTAGATTATTTTATTAGATTTAAAAAGTTTTAGTCTTCATTTACTGATAGATTTTACTATTAGAAATTGATGTTAAATCTTATCAAATAATTTTATGAATCTTTGGAAATGATTTTATGGTTGATTCTCTTTAGTCTGTTAAAATGAAAAATATTTTGATGAGATATTTAAATGCTCGAACAACTGAATTTTTGAAATATATTCCACTTAATTGTGTATTATCGTTTTTAAATTTAATTTGCTATTTTTTTGTTATGGGAATGTCGATAAGTAATTATGTTTCACATGATAATTTAGGATTCTTGTTTGTTTTGCTATTATTTTCAGATTTTTATATCAAAGTAGTATTGTCTTGTAGAATTGGTTCATAAGCATCCTTTCTTGTTCAGTTTTCTGGAAGGGATTATGTAGCAGTGGTGCTATTTCCTCTTTAAATACTGCCTAGAATTCACCAGAGAAGTCAGTCTGTTCTGAAGATGGTGGAAAATTTTTATATTGTATTTTTTTTCTAGATACAGAACTCTTCAATTTACCTACTTCTTTCACCTTTTTTTTTTACATTAACCAAACTATAATCTTTGTTTGAATTTCTACTAATTTTTTTTCTGTTCTAGTTTTAGTTTTCATGTCTCCAGAATCCCTTCTAGTTTCTGCCAGTTTCTAAGCCTGTCCTGTTTCATATGACATAACACTTCTGAAGAGTATTGCTCAAGTGTTTTACAGATTTCCCCAAAGCTTGGATTTACCTAATGATTTTTTTCATGATTAGACTAAGGTTATGGACTTGGCAGAGATAAGTATCACATAGGAAAAAAAGCCTTTCCCATCACATCAAGGACTACATGACATCAGGCCTTACTGATGATGTTAACTTTGACAACTTGGTTCAGGTAATATCTACCTGGTTTGTCTACTGCAAAGTCCACATTTCTCCCTTTCCATACTGTATTGGTTAAAAGTAAGTCACTGAGTCAGCTCGCATGCTTAAGGGAAAGAGAATTAAACTGCTTCATGGAAGGAGAATATCAAGGAATTTGTAAATTAAGAAAACCACGAAGATAATTAACATGTAGAGATCCCACCATTTAGGAGGGTCAAGAAATATCCCTGCTCCTCTGTGAGCTCCGTGGGTTTGTTCCTTCTAGTCCTTTTGGGAAGTTCTATCCTAGCCTCACATCATTTTCTTCCCACTCAGGTGTGTGTGTTAGTATTCATGTGAAGACTCAAGACTTATCTGTAGTTCTCTAACCCTAGCACAATAGGAAGCTCTGTTCTTTCTAATTCTCTTCCTGGAATCCCAGCTCCTTTGTCACAAACAGACCATAGGACTCTTCTTGGGTCTCTTCTGCCTGTATTGGGATGATAAATTATTTCCAAGCAGTAACTGGACAGTCGTAAGTCTTACCTTATTTCGTATCACCTGAGATGCCCTTCATTGCCTGGTGTCTATTATGTTGAAATACATTGTTTCACTTTTTACCTGGTTTCTTATTATTTTTCAGTTGAGTGGATAATTCTGGTCCCTCTCACTGTACTTTAGATAAATGTAGGTGACATATTTGTACTTTCCATTGGCCATTTAAATAGAAGGTCAGAGAGTCAGTATCTTTTGCCTATAGTTGATACCCATTTTGATGGCTTGATCTCCAATTAGATAAATACTTTTGATTCTGTTTCTCTGAAGAACCATAATTAACACACACACACACACACACACACACACACAAATGAATTATTCTGTTTATGTACCTATTCAAACAGTTTCAATGTTTCTCCATTTCCTATCAAGAGATGTTTAATATATTCAGTTTAGCATCCAAGCTCTTTACAATTTGACCTAGCATACCCCAGTACCTCGTTAAATATTTTTTTTTTTTTTTTTAATTTTTTTATTGTTGGCTGTTCAAAACATTACATAGTTCTTGATATATCATATTTCACAATTTGATTCAAGTGGGTTATGAGCTCCCATTTTTACCCCATATACAGATTGCAGAATCACGTCAGTTACACATCCATTGATTTACATATTGCCATACTAGTGTCTGTTGTATTCTGCTGTCTTTCCTATCCTCTACTATCCCCCCTCCCCTCCCCTCCCCTCCCCTCCCCTCTTCTCTCTCTGCCCCCTTTACTGACATTCGTTTGTCCCCCTTGTATTATTTTTCCCCTTCCCCTCACTTCCTCTTGTATGTACTTTTGTATACCTCTGAGGGTCTCCTTCCATTTCCATGCATTTTCCCTTCTCTCTCCCTTTCCCTCCCACCTCTCATCCCTGTTTAATGTTAATCTTCTTCTCATGCTCTTCGACCCTACTCTGTTCTTAGCTACTCTCCTTATATCAAAGAAGACATTAGACATTTGTTTTTTAGGGATTGGCTAGCTTCACTTAGCATAATCTGCTCTAATGCCATCCATTTCCCTGTAAATTCTATGATTTTGTCATTTTTTAATGCAGAGTAATACTCCATTGTGTATAAATGCCACATTTTTTTTATCCATTCATCCATTGAAGGGCATCTAGGTTGGTTCCACAGTCTAGCTATTGTGAATTGTGCTGCTATGAACATCGATGTAGCAGTGTCCCTGTAGCATGCTCTTTTTAGGTCTTTAGGGAATAGACCGAGAAGGGGAATAGCTGGGTCAAATGGTGGCTCCATTCCCAGCTTTCCAAGAAATCTCCATACTGCTTTCCAAATTGGCTGCACCAATTTGCAGTCCCACCAGCAATGTACAAGTGTACCCTTTTCCCCACATCCTCGCCAGCACTTGTTGTTGTTTGACTTCATAATGGCTGCCAATCTAACTGGAGTGAGATGGTATCTTAGGGTGGTTTTGATTTGCATTTCTCTGACTGCTAGAGATGGTGAGCATTTTTTCATGTACTTGTTGATTGACTGTATGTCCTCCTCTGAGAAGTGTCTGTTCAGGTCCTTGGCCCATTTGTTGATTGGGTTGTTTGTTCTCTTATTGTCTAATTTTTTGAGCTCTTTGTATACTCTGGATATTAGGGCTCTATCTGAGGTGTGAGGAGTAAAGATTTGTTCCCAGGATGTAGGCTCTCTATTTACCTCTCTTATTGTATCTTTTGCTGAGAAAAAACTTTTTAGTTTGAGTAAGTCCCATTTGTTGATTTTATTTTTTTAAATATTTATTTTTTAGTTGTAGTTGGAATCAGTACCTTTATTTCACTTATTTATTTTTATGTGGTGCTGAGGATCAAACCCAGGATCTCCTACGTGTGAGGAGAGCACTCTACCACTTGAGCCACACCCCCAACTCCTCTTTAAATATTTAAGCTATTTTCTAATCATCTTTCTTAATAATTTCCATACACATTCTCCCCTTTCTTTGCAATATTCATTTTTTCCTCATTATGGGTATCAATTTTAAATTTTCTCCTGTGAGATTTTTGCTTATTGATCTATCACTTCCTCAGGAAGCCTTTTCTGAGAGCTTTACCCCTCCCTATTTTCTTTTATCTCTAATCCTTTCCACTGCATTGTTAAATGTCTTTTGTGTATTTATGAGACTCTACCCATTATTATGTCTATACTGGACTATAAACTCCTTCAGAGCTTTCCCTCTTATTTATTTCCCATCTATTTCCTAACAAACTATGCTATACTTAACAAGCATTCAATGTTTATTGATTTACACTTGATTTTAATACCAGGTTTACAATATAATCTTTTTCCCCAAAATAAAATTTGCTGAAGATTTTCATTCTCATAAATATGTGTCTTCCACAATTATATTGAGTTGAATATATAATGTGCTTTCTCATTCCCTAAAGTAAGGGTATTTTAAAATAACAATGAAACTTCCAGTGCAAGTATCATTATTGAGTTTTTTCAGAGATAGAAATTATAATAAGAGGTTTCCCATGTAAACTTCAACTTAAGCTAAGCTGCCAAGAGGCAGCAAGGAACACAAGTTGTCTTCAAAGCCAAGAAAGGGTTCAAATTTCCAGCACTTCTTAGAATTTGAATCTTTTTTTAAAATGATCTGTTAAGCAACTACTTTTGTCCTGCTAGCATATCTAAATAATTAATGAAATTCAGTTTATGCATTGTTTTTCAATCCCACGAAGTTTATATTGTATTAATATGAAGTTTAATAAGAAATTTTTGTAATGTATACCTGGTATAGTCAGAAGGCATGATTTAAACTACCTTAACATATTAAATGTAAAGCTAATCATAAAACATTTAATTTTGTGTCTGATCCTTTTCAATTTCCTATTTAGCCTCAATTTAGGAAGATGAAAAATATATTAATTATTAGCTGCTGTTTTTTATTATTATCTTTATTATGTTTTCATTATAAGCATTTATTAAATATATTGATATTTAGTTATTCTTTATGCCTTGATCTAGTTCTAACAGAGATATTATTTTATGTTGTGAATATACATATGTCAATTTTAGCATTTCCTGTGGGAAAACTATCTGAGTGCTTATAGGATGAATTGAGTGAGAAGTCAAGGTCCTATAAAAGAGACGAGTGAATCCATAGTCATTTCTTGCAGTCTGCACCTCTCCTGAGATAAGATTTATGCCATTCTATTTCCAACTTAATAGCTATTTTGGTCATGAGAATGGACGAGTATTGTGTCTTTTTCAGTTCCCATTACAATTTCTATGATGAGAATATGGTACAGAAATGTTAATGTTTTATATATTTCTGACAGTAGTAATGTACAATTCTATTTTGACCTTTCCAATATGATACAGATCGATTAACTGGGCACTTTATTTCTTTCTTTGTCTACTACCGTAATAGTCTATTAAGAAAAAGGGCAAAATGATCAATCAATCAAATTTTCTAATGTGTTGGATAATGGTCCCCCAATTTTGACTAAAGTAGACAAATGTTCAGTGTTTAAATACATCCATAAGTATGTTCATGTCAGCATAGGCATTCATTATTTTGAACATGTTATTAGACATTTTTCTTCCTAATTATACTTTTATTTAATATCTGATCTCATAATTTTAATTGCCAGCTACAGATTTTGAGAAAAAAGAAAGAAAATTATGGCTTTTAGTTCCTCGATTTTAGAAATTTGTCATGCCTTTTGTTTTTATTTTATTATTTATTTATTGAGAAAGTAGAATAATTTCTCTAGGTATTTTAAACCAAGTAGCAAGGTCCCTAGTTGATATTTCAAAATAATGAAAGCCTAAAAGTTTCTTCACATACATATAAGGTGGTTGCCTAGCTATTTAAATGCATAATTTCAAATGATTTATTTATGATAATACCAACAAGGAGGAAAGAACAATTTGAGTCTCTCTCCTTCCAAAAGTCACCCTACTACTGAATAGTTCAAACTGTCTGGTTCTTATGTTTTCTATGCAAAACTACCTTTGTTTTGAAAACCAAGCACATTTCACTCTGCAACTCTACTTTCTAAGAGGTATCAAAATCACTGCTTCAAGAATAGCAGAGAGATCTAATAAGTGGTGTCCTAGGATCTCTCGGCTCACAGCTAAGGAAATCAATTAATAGCAATACAATGATTAACAGCACGGTAGGCTGGGTTCCCGGAGTCAATAATTTCCATTTCCATCACTGCAGGGATATTATAAAAGAAATACAATTTGTTATCTTGAAGTTAAAATTAGTGTTTTTGCCACCTATTGGCAGCTTCAAAGACATGAAAATCATTGAGGGTCACAGCTTATATAGTTTAGGTGAACATTGTACTTTGGGTTTCCAGTATGAACATATTATTTGAACATTTGGAACAAAAAGTGTCGTGTATGCATCTCTCCAAAGTGGAATCAAAAGGTATAATGAGGTCTTATTATTTTTGAAAGGCTTCACATTGTTTGAAGCACTATAAACAAAAAGAACTGAAATTGTTTCTTTTGTTCCCTGGTTATCTTTGCTGTCCACTCAACTTTTCTGACACAAGGTGCTTTATAGTAACTCGTTACAGAAGGAAGGGAGGAGAAAAGAAAGCAACTATAAGACTAACATCTATTTGTGTTTAATGGAAATAAATGATACAATTAAATACTATAACCCTGGAATACCTATAACCCTGGAATCTCTCTTCCTGAATTTTCTCACAATGAAATGTGGAAGTTATTTTGATTACCACACCAACTACATCTAATGGATACGAAAGGTTATGCATCCTCCTTAACATTTTTGCTAATATTGTCTTGACATTTAACAAACATTTGTCCAGTTCTTATTTAGTGATAGTACTCTGTCTTGAATTTCATACCTCTAGTCTTCATCCCACCGGTGACATTTACCACAGTGCCATTACATCATTTTAGTATCTAAATATCAGGATTTGAAGAGCCCCCCCATGACATAATTGGATCCATAAACATTACTCTTATCATGTATTTCTTAAAGAAATGGCCACAAGCTCTAACTTCATAGAATCTCTTTTTTTTCTTGCCTAGAAAATACTAAGTTACATAAAATACTCATAAATAACACACCAATAAATACATGTTATTTACAAACATCTATCTTTATGCCTGGGATGTTCTTACCTTCTTAATAACTAGCTAAGTATATACTCAGTCTCTTTGGTCTACAGTCTACTATGTGCTTACATAACAACTTTACTTTCAGCGCTTATCATGCTACATTTCACTCTTATTTTAAGTAAACCTTTAATTGAGAACATTATAGATTGATATGCAGTGGTAAGAAGTAATATACAGAGACCCATGTGTCTTTTATTCAATTTCCCTCCTTAGTAAGATATACAAAAATATGGCACATTATTAAAATAATGATGGTGACATTGATATAATCCACTGATTTTATCCACATCTACCCAGATTTGCTTTTACTCTATGTGTCTCTCTTTAGTTCTATGCAATCTCAACACATGTAAAGGTTTATGTATCTACCACAGGTAAAACACAGAACAGTTCCATGACAAGGAGTTTTCATCAATGTCTTTGTAAATAACACCTTTCCCAATCACCAAATCTGCTCTTTGCCTAACATCTACCAACCTGATCTGTTCACTTCTATATGTTTTTACTTCAAGAAAGTTATGTCAGTGAAGTCATTCAGCTTAAACTTTTTGTTTGTTTTGCTTAGTAGTGAGGAAAAAAAGAAGACATTGATGGATGGAAAGATATACACCATCCAAAAAATTAGAAGATTTAATTTTAAAAAGTGTTTAAGTTCTCCCTAAATTGATATTTAGAATGAGTGAAATTCCTATAAAAATCTCACCAAAATTTTTGTGGACATAAACAATTTTTTTTTAATTTACTTTAAAAGTTTTAGGCCCTATTGTTATATCATGTCCATGTAAAAAAAAAGTAACAAAATTTCCCACTATTATATATAGTTATAATACACCAATAAATATATGGGAAAAAGTCATATTTCCTACAATAGTTAAAACTATTTCTGAACAAATGAAGGAATCACTCTATCCGATACAAAAGATTACTACATAGCTACAAGAATCAAGACAGAGTGAAGTATCACAGAGGTTTAGACACATAGGCCAATGATACAGAAGAGATACCAAAATTAAATCTACAAATGTGTTCAACTTATTTTTAGGAAAAAAAAAAACAAAAGAATTGATTGAAATAAAGATAGGCTTTCCAACAAATACTGTTAATAACTGATCATCCATAGAAAAACATGGAAGCCGATCTTAATTTCTCATGTGCATAAAATTAAATTGAAATGGACATGGATTTCCATATAAAACATAAATCAACAAAACATAAGACCAAACAATAGCAGAAAATCTGGAGAATACAAGGCTAGGAAAAGTTATTAGACTTAACACCCAAATGATTTAAATTATTTTTAATGTGTTTTTCAGCACAAGGATTGTGAGTCCTTGATAATAGGTAATTAATAGCAAGCAACATATCCATCCTTGTAGATCAGATGCCTACAACAGTGTTTGCTCACATCTAAGCTTCTTGACTGGTTGTGTCTCCACACTGTAACTAATATTCACTCTTGGCAGTCTGCACTATTATTTTATTTTTGCTATTAAGGACATCAATATTAACAGTGATTTCCAAACTAAAGAACAGAACATCTTGGGCACAGAATCTCACTAATTTACAAAGTTAGTTTTTTCTCTCCTTTACAGTAGACTGGGCAGTGCTTTCGCTGGTCCAGGTCGTCTTGGGGTAGGTCAGAAGTATCATCTGACACCCTTTTAACATAGATAACCACACAGTTCAGGGCAAAAGGTACAAATTCTTGTTTATTGGGACAACTGAAAAGAATGAAGATAAATGAGGTAGAGCTCACTTTTGCTTGAAGGGAATGGACAAGCCCCTGTGCCATGATACTGTGCTTTGAATATACTTCCCCTCAAAATAACAATGTTTCTATCTTCTCCCTCCAATAAACCTCAAGTGTGGACTCCAAGAATTAACACTCATCACTCAGCTGTCATTAGCTGTCATTGAGCAGAGTGAGCTTCAACTCCATAGGGAAGTCTTTTGATGACAGATGTTGCTACATGATCTGTAATTGTCAAGTTGAGTGATGAAATATTCTGTCTTGCCTGTCTAACTCTTATCTCCATGTCTTTGTGCATGCTATTCCTTTTCTCTGGAAATTCCCAAATTTAAACATTTCACATCTCCTATTCATCTACCTATATCTGTCATCTTCCATGATGGATAGTCATGACCACATGCTACAAGAGGCCTTCCCTGTAGTTTCCCAATTTAAAAGTGCTACCCTTCTGATATCCTGTAACACTCAATGTCTTGTGCAGCATAGGCTACCTGTATTGTGATTAATCCCCTGTTTTTATCCTTTCTTAATTGTTTTATAAACTCCTTGAGATTGGGATTATTGATAAATTTAATAACTATTGAATTTAATTTTGTAATTTAATAACTATTGAATGTTTAATTTGCTAGTGATAAATTTAATAACTATTGAATGTTTAATTTTCTAATTTTCCCATTAGATATATATGTGTGTGTGTATCATCCATATGTTTCTATCTATATAGATATAAATATGTGTATATGCCCACACAAATACATAAACATACATATGTAATTACTTAAACTGGTATTTTGTTAAATTGATTTTGATGAAAGTTCCTATCAACAACTTTGATTCAGACATCCAAATATTTGGTTTTCCTTATTATAATCATTATTATATAATGTTATAACACAGAATGTTGTTGGGAAAGATTTTAAGTTTGTTGGGGGTGGGTGCGGAGAGAGAAAGAGAGATATAACTCTTTAGAAGTTTGACCCTAAAAAGCCTTATAGAACTTATAGTACACTGAATATAGTGGTTTTGGTAGCTTGGATAAATCATGAAATGTGTGATTTAGCACTTCGAATGATTACTGTGATTCACACATATTTGAATTCATGCTGATGCTCTGTGCTAAATTCAGTTAGATGCCAAGATTTAGAATTTGGGTGCATCCACAATATTTTTCCCTTTTCTGTTTATCTGCTTGTTGTGATTGGTGATTACCAGCAGCTGCTGTGCACATTTGCTGATAATAAGAGTTGTTTAGTGTTCTGTTTTCCAGTTTCTCTTGCTTCAAACCTTCCATGATAATCAGCTTATCTGCATTTGGCCTTGAAATGATAAGATTATCTTTACCTCTGTGAGTTTAGTACTTCCATCATGGATACAAATCCTTATGATTGGGCACACAGTGGTGTTAGCTGCAGAGCAGGCAAGACTGGTCTTAATTCTAGCTGTGCAACAGGAATTGGGCCATGTCCCCAGCAGAAAATATTTACAGAGCTTGATCAATAAACGTGCTTGTCTTCAAATCCCTTCATTGTTGACTGGTCCATGCAACAGTGTTTCTGAGGAGGCCCAACCTTCAGCCAAAACTTTGTAAAGAGGTACTCAGAGCCTCCCGTATCTGGAGGTTAGTATGAGTGTGAGGTACCAGGAATGTCTTTGAGATGTTCAACAGACATTCTTGTTTGCATAGCTTAGTCACAGTATGGAATTCAGGCAGGAATATTTGGAAGCAAAGACTACAAACCCACACTCTCTGTTTCAGTTCATTCCTGTCCTGTGTCTTGTGTGCTGGGGCTATAAAATACAACAGGGGCTAAGACAGAGTGAGGTAAATTTATTGATTTAGAGTGATGACCTTCATTTAACTTAAAGACTATAGAGTTTTTACCAGAATTTATATAATTTGGTTAAGATACATAAAAATTCATTTCACCACATTCACCTTTTTAACAATTTTCATATTAAATTACTTGTGTCAAGGACATTTCTCAGTAATGTGGAATGCATTAAATACCTGTAAAGCAATCTTTTATATACTATAAGTAAATTTCATTCCATGGGTTTCAGCTGAAAGGAGGACACTTAGTTTCTTTAATGACAATGATTAAATACCGGTTCCTAAAATTTGCTGCATGTTCATATCATCTAGAAGGCTTTTTTATTCTTGTTACCCAGGTCACATCCACACCAATTAAACCATAATCTTGGGTAATGCAGCCAAGGAATCAATAGGATATTTGTGTGTGTGTGTGTGTGTGTGTGTGTGTGCGCGCTTATAGGTGATTCCAAAAAGTAGCCAGATTGTGGTATACATACATAATGGAGTATTATTCATCCATAAAGAAGAATGGCTTTCTGACATTTGTCAGTAAATGGATAAATCTGGAGATTATTATGCTAAATGAAATAAGTCAATACACACACACAAAAAAAAAAAAAAAAAAAAAAAAAAAGGTCTGATGTTGTTCTGTCTGATATGTGGAAGTTAATCCACAACAAGGGGCAGGGGGAGAATAGAATTTCAATAGATTAGACAAAGGGGAATGAAGAGAAGGAAGGGGGAAATAGAAAAAAGGAAGTGGAAATAATCTGACATAATTTCCATATGTACATATATGACCACAGGGAATCCCACCATCACATATATCTACAAAGCTAGGATCTTAATTATATTATATTCCATGCTTGTATAAATATATCAAAATAGATTCTACTATGATTATAACTAAAAAGAATGGGAAAAAAAGAAAAAAAGTTGGCAAGTTTGAGAACCGATGGTTAACCAATCAATCTCAAAATGCTTGTATCAAAACAGTCATCTCCTCTGATCTTGGGTAGGCAAATCCTCTGTTCATCTCTGGCATGCATAATTTGTATATGTTTTCCATGGTGTTGTTTGCTCCTACTTGACAGTTGTGTTTGCAGTGTCACTGTACTTTCCCATTGCTGTTAAGGTCAAATTATTTGCAAGATATTCTTCTGTTAAAATCTTATTACATATAAAGTATTTTCCCTCAGATCTCCTACTTCTATGTCCTAATGCCATTCATGAAAACTCATGAAGGTTGCTCGCTTAGCTTTAAGTGTTGGAGGCATTTTGTTCTGTTTCTCCAATGAAATTGCTGGGCCTACAAAATATATCCAAATTGCAATAATATAAAAAGTGAGGTGACTTGTAAAATATTAACTAATATGATAGTGAATGGAGCTACACAGAGATTTATAGGATCTGCTCTATAGCATTCAAGTGTCAATATTCAGGTTTTATAGCACTTTTATGAATGTTTCTCCCTGAGATGGCTTATGTTCATTATCTAGCACCCATTCTGTGAATACAAGTATCCAGCAGGATGAAATAAATTTACCATTTGATCTCCCATTTTTCTATTATAATTACAGATTAATAACAATATGCATTCATGTGGTGAAGGCAAGTACATCCTAGTTTGGAGGGTTATCTTTGGACACATAACCCTGAGATGTGACTATTAGTGATCACATAGGAATATTGGAGACAGCTTTTATTTTCATATTTTTCTGTTTCACCTTGTGCGTAATCAAAATTGTTGCCATTACTGTTGAATTTAAAAAATACCTAGTAAATGAATGAGAGAAGTTCAAACTGTAATCAAGTATATTTATCAAGAAACAGAAGACTCCCTTCTACTCCTCCAAAGTTTACTCTCTCCTGAGATATAACCTCTGATAACAATCTGAACTCAGTAGGAATTGAAAAATATGCATAGTCATAAATACACATTCCTATGTGTGAGTGTATATATATATATATATATATATATATATATATATATATATATAAAATTCTCTAGGTATAAAATTATATATAGAAATATTGAGGAGGAAATGATATTGTTTTCTGCTCTATTGTCACAGTCATTCAATACAGCACAGAACACTCTGATGTGAGATGTGTGGGGTTTTCCTGCATACTCCAAACAAGCAATTGTGCTGCAGACATCAGCTGGGTAGGCTGTAATTCAAAAATTCTGACACTCTCTACCCAAAGATAGTGTTAAATTCCATTTTCTACCTGGAGATAGTGTCAGATTCCATAGATTGAGGGGTCACTCCAAGAAGACTTACCTCACTTCAGATGCCAGTTTTAAGCACAAGTTGTGACTAGCGACTCTGACCAACCAATTACACATCGAGTTTCCTGCAACTCCCTCCTTGAACTTAATCAATTTGCTAGAGCAGCTCAAAAAACACATTTATCAATTTATTTTAAAGGGTATTACAAAAGAATCCTGTGAACAACCAGATGGAAGAAATGTGTAGGGCAAGGTATGTGGGAAGGGTCATGTCAGTCCAATACCAAGTGCACCAAACTCTAGAAACCTCCACATGTCGGTTGTTCAAAAGTTTCTAGATTCAAGTTCTCTTAATGTCATAGGAAAGCATCATTATGTAAGTATGACTGATTAAATAATTGCCCATTGGTGACTGACTTAATATTCAGTTCTTCTTCACTCTCTGAAGGTTGAGTGTTTGGGCTGCAAACAAGGAAGTCCCAATACTCCAATCATGACTTGGTCTTCTTGCTGACCCCCATATTGAAGCTATCAAGGAGTTCCAGTCAACAGTCATCTCATTAACATACAAGAGACTTTTTTTCACTCCAGAGGCTTCATGGATGTTATAAGCTATGTGTAAGGAAATTGGTTCTAAAACCAAGTAGATTCTGAAACTTACTTCTTTCCAACAGCAATTTCCAGGTTACTAATTATTCTTTTGCTACATTCTATTTTTATTGAGGTATAATTACACACAGTAAAAAGTACAGGTTACAGTTTGATGACCTTTGGTAAGTATAACACCCATGTAATCCACCCTTCAATCAAGATACAAAATATTTCCTCTGTTCAGATTTACATCTCCATGCGATGACTTTTAATTACAACATGATATTGATTTGTTTAAATATATTATACTTTTCTTGTTTTGCTATTGTTATGCATTTGTTCTGTTCCTACTTTATCCATTATAAAATTAGAATCAGTACCAATGTGTACATGTTGAAGGACAACTTCAAGAGAATAAAGGCTCACCCAATGCACTTGAATATATTTTATATTAATAACAATATCAATTTGCCTTAAAATATATTGCTTTAGATAACAGACCAGTTTTTTCCTCAGATTATGGGAATAGGGAGCCAGAGGAAGAGTCCTATGAATATGACCAAATTGAATATAGCTTTACTTGGACTGTGAGCATCATGGTAGACTTAAGGAAAGCTGACTTCTCCTTTTCTCATATTACCCTTCCATATTTATTGTGACAATCCAGATTCATGTCAAGCTGTGCTTCTCTATTTCTCTCTCTGATCCCAGTACCCAGGAAAGATGTCTCCACTGCTTTGAGTTTAGGTACTTACCTAAATGTAATCACAATGATCCAGCCACTCCTGTAGTCACAGGTGGTTGATCTGTTGCTCAAGCAGTTCTCCAATTAAGTAAACAAATGATTTTTACACAGCCAAACTCATTTCAATCTGAACTTGGGATTGAGAAAGAACTAAAATAGCTTTTATGATGAAGCATTCTCTCACCTAAGCAACAGTACAACTTTTGTGCATATTTGTTTTGTTGTTTACTTTTAAGGTCTTCATTTTTGTCAGTGTGTGTTACCTTCACTTTTTAAATTTCTGTTCTGCTAATGCAAGGGAATTGAATTCAAAATAAAGGGAAGAACACAGAATGTACACATCACCTGGAAGTAGAATCTATTCCTCCAACACTTGGAAACAGACCCTATTCTGCTGCCAAGAACACAACTGACTCATGTAGTTTCAATGACAAGTTGTAACCTGTAGTAGGTAAGTTATCGCCTCACATCCATATTCTCTTCCTGAAGTTAATAATCATTATACTAAATTATTCATTTTTATCTTTAACACACAAAAAGGTAAAAGCTAAAAATAATTTCAACACTATTTGATTTAAATTATTTGATAATAGTTTCAACTTTGTATCTGATTATTTTTAGTTGCTTGCATGTATATACGCATGAATATGTCTATGAACATATATTTGTTGGAAATCTGGGATCCATTTCCAAGTGAGATAGTACCTGATTTAATTATTGATACAGAGTTGATAATAGATGGTTGATTCCATGAATAGATTATGAAAATCACACTATGCCTTTCCTTTCTGAATAAAAATAGCTTTCGGATTCTGAGCAACATCTGTAGGCACCAAGACACTTTTTATCCTAAATTTAGTTCAAAATATGAGAAGAAATTTATAGCATTTAAAACCCATTAAAATAAGTTCAAATGAGTTACAAGTTACACTAAACAACCAACCACTGGATGCACTGGAATATATTTTATATTGATAATTGGGTGCTGGATCATTGTGATTACCTATAGGCAAGTACCTAAACTCAAAATAAATATCATTTATTTCATAGGAAGACATTTTCCTATTTTAAAATTTTGTCTCAAGCTAAATGAAGTGCAAATTCAATTTGCTGGAAAATGAGCCTCAAATCAGGTCCTTTTTGATATTACATCCCTCTGGATACTTTAGTAATTTTATTGTGACTAACAAAAGTAAAAATGTTTCTGAGCTTTCTTTCTTTTTTTCTTTTCTTTTGCGCTTGTCAATACAAATGGTAAAATGATTTTAAAAAAAAGAATTAAATTTGCATTAAGTTATACACTGAAAACCTTCAGTACTCTTTCACAAGCAGAGCTCAAGGTCAAAGACTGCCCAGGACCTCAACCTTGAAAGTCCATGGCATAAAATACACACCAGATGAGCCAAAGCTCCTCAAGCACAGCTTTGAGAAATTTTTGTGATGTTAGAATCATGACCAATATTAATAGTTTTGAAATAGGTACAAAGATATTTTAATGACATATTCTACTATTACTTGTTAATAGCTTTTTCATTTTTAAAATACTTGAAATTTTATGTGAAAAACTTTGATAACTGTGGTTCACAAGAAAGTAGTGAAGTCCAGCATAGTTACAAAAAATGTGTTGAAGTACAAAAGAGAAAATTTCAGGTCCAAATTAGAATTTTTTTTTCCAATCTGGAAGCATTATTTTAAGGGTAATAGAAAAATATTTTAAGAACTAGTTTTTATGTTTTAAATAAATGATTAATAGTGGCAGGGTACATGGGTAAAAAGTGGTCCTTTTAAAGAATTCTCTATTAAACTAAATCATTTTCTCCTTAGGTCAAGAGTGATTTTACTAGCATTTATAGGTTTTGCTTTGTACACAGTTAAAATGTTAATAGCTATAAAAGAAGATCAGTGTACAATGGATTAATTCCTTATCTAATCAAAACAGTTTAATTAATCAAGAGAATTATATTCAAAGTATATACAGTTATGCTTATCTGAAATGAGTATGTTTCCAAAGACAGAATGAAAACTTTGAGATTCTGTATCAGTTAGAATAAGTTAAGAAGCAATAGCAAATATACAGATAAAATATTTAACAAAATGTTAAGGACTTAAACAACAACAACAAAAAACAATGTGTCTCTCTCTTGATTAATAATCCAGGGAAGATATTAAAGATCAGTGAGGAAAGAAGAGTTTAGATGTGGTGGAAGTGGGTGGGCGTCTGATCAAAGGTCCTAGATCCAGGTAGTCATGTAGAGTTCCACCCAAGTAGAAACTCTTACATCTTCTACACATGGCTTTGGAATCATGTTGACCACTACCATTGAAAGGAACAAGAAAGGAGACAAGCATGGAGAATGCATATGATTATTTTAAAGGCCCACCAAGGAAATAGCACCTATCACTCTTTATATTATTTTAATTATAACTTAGTTTTATGGCCATATTAAACTGAAATAAAACCTGGGAAGGAAGTGTAGTGTTGGAGCCAGGTGAAAAACTAGGGAAAAAGGAGACTAATTGACTAATTGGCTTTCTTATAAACATGGTCCATTACATATATACATCCTATCTCTCTCTCTCTCTCTCTCTCTCTCTCTCTCTCTCTCTCTCTCTCTCTCTCATTGTGGGTGTGTGTCTGTGTGTGTGTGTGAATGTGCATGCATGCATGTATCTATGTGAAAGAGAGGGAGAAAGAGAGAATTCCATTTGTAATAAGCAAAAGGAAGAATTTGAAATTAAGTTTTCTGGCCCTAGGGGTACTGGTTTGATTTCCCCTTAAGTGGCCAGCTCTGATATATTATTCCAAGGAAAGACTGAGAAATAAGAGAGAGCTGTGTGAGAGAGAAACTGCAAATTCTTGCAGCATAAAGAAGTAACCCATTACTTATCACTTCTGCTATAAGGAGACGAGTTATGGTTCGGGTGACTTTTGCCCCCTTATGAAAAAGATGGTGATGTTTTAAGTGGCATTAGGAACAGCAGAATTCTGATGGGGATTCAGAAGCCCAAGGCAGAGTAGAGTGCACAAGAGGATTTCTATGCTTTTATAACCATGGCCTTCTTCAAGTCTTTCCCCCAAAACTTTCCTGTCCTTTATGAAAGTGGGAATGAAGCACAAAGATTTCTGGCTGACCAGCTAGTTTCTTTTAAATCCTTAACAAACTAGTGCTGCATTATCTTTCAAGAAACCTAACACATTTTAAATAATTTTCTTTCCATATTGGTCTCTTCTGTAATTCTTGAAAATAATGTTCCATGTGTTTAGTAGATTCCCTTTTTTTCCATCCACCTGTTCCTCGTGCCCCAAATTCTTTTCTTCTATAATTGCAAATCATTCTTCAGATACCAATGCCTATGATTCACTGAATATCAGAGACTGAATTAGCTCTCCCAAATAGGGATTGTTCTCTAACAATTGATCTCTAATATAAGAGCAGAGTCTCTTTTCAATATATTCTACTCTTATATTTGTCTGATAGATACCTCACTTCCCTTATTAAATTGCAAACTCTAGGAGAGAAGGGACTATAGTAGCCACAGTGCATTGTACATCCACAGCGTTTGACAATAGTTGGTGCCAAGATTTTGTTACTGAATGAAAAAAAAAATCTCTTCCAAGATAGAGTGTATATTATTCAATCAATACCATATCAGTGACACATCCAAAGGATTTTCTGAAAAAAATCTTATAGTTCCTATCCTAATTTCAGAAAATCTTAAAGCTCTGAACTTAATAAATGATGCTTCATTCTAAAACAAAATGTCCCATCTTGCCTACTTCATTTGGCCCGGCACATTTTATGGGGATAGTCATGGCCATGGACACTCACAGATGAGTTAGTGATCAATCTTAGACATTAAAGACTACCTTGTTCTTATACGTTTTAACCATAAAAGAGAACAAGCCTATGAAAGGATTAATTCAATTCCATCATCACCATAACAGAAAAAAATTAAAACAAATATTTCATCTTTGGATACATAGATGCTGGAGAGAGAGAGAGAGAGAGAGAGAGAGAGAGAGAGAGAGAGAGAGAGAGAGAGAGAGAACTGAATTACAGCAAGTTGTTGGGAAAGCAACATTTTCCAAATTATACAAAGTTGACATAATAATTGAGATCATAGATTCTGGAGCCAGATCATGGGGTTCAAACCTTAATTTCATTACCTTTGTGACATTGGAAGAGTTAAGTAGCCTGTCTGTGTTGCTGATTCCTCGTTTGTATGAAAGTGTAGCTAAGGTACATATGTGATACACACACACACACACACACACACACACACATATATATATATATATATATTACATTTCTTCTTTCTACAACTTATCTTCCTTCTTTCTGTTTTAATTTTGTTCTCATTATAAATTTTGTAAAGCTTTGAATAAAAATGTTTTAAGCAACAACAGAATGTGATTCCTGAAATTGTGAAGTGAAATTGCTAGTAAAATAATAGTATTACTCACGTATTAATTGATTCAATATTATTTTGTTATATTACACACTGGGTAATTCTCATCTATTGAAAGTTTAAGCCAATACTATGACTGTATGTTTTTAAAAGCTGCCCTATCACTGAGCACATAAACAATTGAAATTAAATATCAGGACCAGGATATTTTATTTACTTGTTTATTTTGCAGTACTGAAAATTGAACCCAGGGGCACTTTGCCAGTGAGCTAAAACCACAGATTTACTTATTTATTAATTAAACTATTTTAATTTTGAGAAAGGGTCTCATTAAGAAATTGTAATCCTCCTCAGCCTCCTGAGTTGCTGAGATGACAGGTAGGTGTGATCATACCTGGCAGGACCAAAAAATTTGATCAAAACTGTGTTCTTAGAAGCATTTTTAAGACTGCTTAAATCTATTTTCCTTTAGTTCAGTACTAATTAGCCACATTAGTTTTAAGCTTAGGTTGACATTATTCACCTAGTCAGCTGGACCTGGAGCAATTGTCCATGGCATTCCACACTGCCTTTGAACTATAATAGCAAGCTCCCATTGCAACCTTCTGTTTCTTCAGGCATGCTGGGCTGCAGTGAAAAATGTGCTGAACCCTGGATAAGAACATCACCAGTTGTAATGATGTATATGCATTTCTCTTACTTACTTTCTAGATCCTCCACTGATCTTCAAATGTGCTTGGAATCTTCAGGGACACTACAAGTTCACAAGGTAGAAACTCTGCTATTGAATAAAACCTAGCCATGAGAGAGTATAACTAGCTCCATAAACAAATTAACCACACTCAAACTCCAGAATACTTTAATACAAAGAAGAGGGGAAAAAATCTAACTAATGATCAGGTCCCAAGTAGTAGTTAGGCTAACAGTAGAGGGCTCAGCTCCATTTCATGTTGTTCACTCCTATAGCAAAAACAGAATTAACACAAAAGTTTTGGATAACACGCCTACAAGGGGTTTCAATGAAAATCACTCTAGGACAATTTGACAAAAAAAGGCTGTGCTCTAAAAAGTTCACATATAAGAGCAGAAGACAAATGTATCCCAACAAATGCACAAAACCCAACACAGAAATAAAGGAAATAGAAAAATAAGATAACACAGCACCTCCTACAGTTCATAATTCACCAGCAACTGACCTCAGAGATATTGAAGTGGATGAAATATCAATTAAGGAATAGAAAAGAATTATTTTAAAAATAATGAATGAATTCCAAGAGAAAAGAAAACAATAGAATGAATTAAGGAAATCAGTACAAAATATGAATGAGAAACTCAATAAAGACCTGGATATATTGAGAAAACAAAACAAAACAAACAAACAAACAAAAAAACCAGCAATCTTAGAAATGAAAGGCACAATAAATCAAATAAGGGATTCAGTTGAAAGTCTCTTTAATAAGATAGACTGTACCAAAGACAAAATCTTAGAGCCAGAAGATGAAGTGTCTGGCCTTGAACATTCAAACAGTATTAAAGAAAAGAAAGTAAATAACCATGAATAGAATATGCAAGAACTCTGGGACAACATTAGGTGACAAAATTTAAGAATCACTGGAATTGAAGAGTGTTGTGAGATGCAAGCTAATAGCATGGAAAACCTCTTCAGAGAAATAAAAACAGAAAAAAAAATTATATCTTGAGGAAAAGATGAACATCCAGATAAGAAGGCATTCAGAACACCAAATAGACAAGATCACAAAAGAACCTCTCCATGATATATTATAATTAAGATGCCTAACAAAAGGAACAAAAATAAAATTTTAAAGGCCTCAAGAAAAAGAAAATCACTTCTGATTTTCTAGCACTCTAAAATCCAGGGGTACTTGGAATCATGTGTTCAAAGCCCTGAAAAAAAAAAAAAAACTGTCAATCAAGATTTCTATATTCAGCAAAGCTATCCAATAGAATTGAAGAGTAAATTAAAACCTTTCAAGATTTTTTTCCAATAATAAACTAAAAGAATTTACGAGCACAAGACCAGAAAATACTTAAATAAATACTTCACACAGATGAAACTAAAAACAAACCTCAGTGCTTAAAAATATCAATTGAAAAGTAGTTGAGCAAATGAAAAAAAAGGACCAAATTAAGTATTAGAAGTAAATCAAAATGTCAGGAATTAATAAACATCTATTATAATACTGAGGTAAATTATCTCAATGCTCCAATTAAATGACATAGGCTGATGAAATGGTCTTAAAAAATAAGACCTAACTTTATGTTGTTTTCAAGATAATCTCCTTACAGGTAAAGACAGCTACAGGCCAAAGTAGAAGGTTGAAAATTGATATACCACACTAATGAAATCCCCAAACAAGAAGGAGTTGCTATTCTCCTATCCTACAAAGCAGACTTCAATCCAAAATTAATTGTAAGAGACAAAGAAGGTCACTTTATACTGGTAATGGGAACAATCCAACAAGAAGATATAATAAAAGTAAATATTTGTGCAACAAATGTTGTAGAACCTAATTACATAAAAGGGACACTTCAATGTAAGGACACATAAACACCAGCACAATAATACTGAGTGATTTTAACACATCTCTCTGACCATTATATGTGTCATTCAAACATAAACTCAAATAAGACTGTTCATATCTAAAAAAATGTTATAAATAAAATGTATTTAACAGATATTTATAGAGTATTTCATTCAACAAAATCCAGATACATGAGAAAAAGAATACCATTAAATAGGGATGAGAGATGCATGGGAATGGGAGAGAGAAGGGGAATCGCATGGAAGATGGAAGGAGACCCTCATTGTTATGCAAAATTACATATAAGATGGTGTGAGGAAGAAAAAAAAAGAGAGAGAGAGTCTCATAGTAGAGTGAGTAGAGAGAGGTGATGGGAGGGGAAGGGAAGGGAGGAAGGAATAGGAAGGGTAGCAGAAAACAATAGACACTAATATGGCTATATGTATAAATGTGGCTGTAAAACCAATGTGATACTGCAATCTGTACACGTGGAAAAATAAGAATTCATACCCCACTTGAATCAAATGTATGATATGTCAAGATCATTGTAATGTTTTGAGCAACTAATAAAAAAATTTTAAAAAATAAATAAAATATAAATTAAAAAAATCCAGATACACTGTCTTCTCAGATTCTCATGAAACCTTCTCCAAATAAACCATATTTGAGGTCACAAAGCCACTCTTAGTACAAAAACATCAGTATAATTCAAAGCATCCTATCAGATCATAATAGAATCAAATTAGAAATCAACACCAAAAAATCCCTACAGAAACTATATAAACACAATGATATTGAACAATACACTTTTGAATAATGAATGAGTAATGGAAGAAATGAGGAAAGCGATTTAAAAATTTTTCAAATCAAATAAGATTAATAATATAGCATACCAGAACCTCGGGAACAGTATGAAATAATTTCTAAGAGAAAAGTTTATAGTTATGAGTTCAATCATAAAAAATCAGAAAGATTCCCAAATAAACAACCTAATGATGCATTGCAAGACCCTTGAAAAATAAGAAATAAAATAATTCCAAAACTAGTAGAAGGAAGGAAATAATTATAATCAGTGGAAATCAGTAAAAGAGATAATTTAAAAAAATAGAAAGGATCATCAGCATGATGTCTACACCTACAATCCCAGCATCTCACAAGACCAAGGGAGGAGAGTCACAAATTCAAAGCCAGCCTCAGCAACTTAGCAAGACACTAAACAACTTAGAAAGACCCTGTATCAAAATGAAAAATAAAAAGAACTGAGGATGTAGCCCAGTAGTTATGTATCCCTGGGTTCAATCCCCAGTACCAAAGCAAACAAACAAACAGCATCAATGAACCAAAAGTTGCTTCTTTGAAAAAATAAACAAGATTGATAAAACCATAGCCAAACTAAACAAAATAAAGGGAGAAAACTCCAATTAATAAAATTAGAGATAAAAAGAAGAAATCACCCGGTATTAGAGTAATCCAGATAGTCATTAGATACAGGGACTATTTTGAAAACTTATACTCCAATAAATTGGAAACAGAAGAAATAGGTACATTTCTAGACACATATGACCTGCCAAAATTTAATCAACCAGACATAGAAAACCTAAACAGACCAATCACTAACAATTAGATAGAAGCAGTAATAATAAGCCTCCTAACAAAGAAAAAACCAGGACCAGAAGGATTTACAGCTGAAATCTACTAGATCTTTAAAAAAAAAAAAAAAACTAATTTCAAAGTTCCTCAAATTATTCCATGAAATAGAAAGGGACAGAACATTTCCAAATTCATTCTATGAAACTGATGTCACCTTCATACCAAAATCAGACAAGGACATATAAAGGAAAGAAAACTGCAGATAAATATCCCTGATAACTTTAGATGCAAAAAATCTTAATAAAGTATTAGCAAATCATGTTCAACAAAATATTAAAAAGATTGTACATCATGACCAAATTGATTTTGTCCCAGAGTTGCAAGGATGGTTTAACATGCAAGTCACCACACAAATATTGCTAAGGACAAAAATTACATAATCATCTCCATAGATGTAAAAAAAAATGCCTTCATCAAAATTCAGTACCCATTTGTGAACAGACCATAGATAGAAGGAACATGCTTCAACATCATAAAGGGTATGTATATGACAAACTCAAAGTCAAAATCACAATAAATGTTGAAAAATGGAAAGCATTTCCTTTAAAATATAGAACATGACTGATTGTCTACTTTCAACACTCCTATTCAACATATTCAATAGTAATTCTATCCAGAGAAATTAGTAGAAAACAGGAAATAAATGAGATGAAATTGAAAAAGAAGAAGCCACTGTTTCAAAAACTATGGTCATATACTTAGAAGATCCAAAAAGCTCCACCAGAATTCTGCTAGACCAATAAACGAATTCAGCACAGTAGCAGATCACAAAGTCAATGTGCCAAAATTTCCTATGCACCAGTAATGAATCTTTTGGGAAAGAACTGGGGGAAAAAATTACATTAACACTAACAAAAAAAAAAAAAGAAAACTAGGAATAAATGTAACCAAGAAGGTGAAAGACTTCTGTGATGAAAACTAGAGAACATTAAAGAAAGAAATTATAGAAGATGTGCAAGTATATGGAAAGAATTCCCACGTTCATGGATGGGCGGAGTTAATATTGTTAAAATGGCTATGTTACCAAAAGCAACATGCAGATGTTATGAAATTCCCATCAAAATACCAATGTCATTCTTCACAGAACTAGAAAAAACACTTCAAAAAGACATTTGCAAGAGAAAAGACCCAAAATAATCAAAGCAATTCTAAATCAAAAAAGCAATGCTACAGGCAACACAATACCTGACTTCAAATTATACTGCAGAGCTATAATAACAAAAACTATATGGTACTGGCATAAACACACACACATAGAACAATGGTACAAATAGAAGACAAACAAATAAATCCACATGGACACAGCCATCTCATCCTTGACAAAGTGGCCAAAGATATAATTGCAGAAAGGACAGCCTTTTTTAACAAATGATGCTGGTAAAGCTAGTTATCTATATGTACAAGAATGAGTCTAGACCCTGATCTCTCACTCGGCACAAAGATCAACTCAAATGAATGGAAGACATAGGAATTTGACCTGAAACTACACAACTCCTGGAAGAAAACATAGGGTTAATATTCCAACATACAAAGACAGGCAATGATTTTCTCAGTAGGACCCCTAAAGCTCAGGAAATTATTCCAAGAATTAATAAATGGACTGGCAGGAAATTAAGTCTTCTGCACAGAAAAGGAAATAATTAAAAGTGGATATATGTAATTAGAGAAATTCAAATTAAAACTAACACTGAGATTTGATCTCACTCCAGTCATAATGGCAATTATCAAGATACAAGTAACAATATTTGTTGGTGGGGATATGAGGAAAAAGGTACACATATGTATTGCTTGCTGGTGAGACTGCAAATTGGTGCAAACACTCTGGAAAGCAGTATGGAGATTCCTCCAAGAACTAGGAATGGAACCACCATCGGATCCAACAATCCCACTACTCAGTTTATATACAAAGGATTTAAAATTAGCATACTCAATGACACAACCACATCAATGTTTATATCAGCACAATTCACAATAGTTAAGCAATGGAACCAACCTAGGTATACTCTTAAACATATGAATGGATAGAGAAATTGTGGCATATGACTCTGATATTTGCAAGTAAATGGATAGACTGGAGACTGTCATGCTAAGTGAAATAAGCCAATCCCCCCAAAAAAAGGTCAGATGTTTTCAGTAATATGTGGAAGCTCACTCATAACAAGGAGAGAAAAGGGGAAAAATACATATTCAGTAGATTAGGCAAAGGGGAATGAAAGGAAGGGAGGCAGGTAGGAAAGGAAAGACAATGGAATGAATCCAATATATATATATATATATATATATATATATATATATATATATATATATATATATATATATATATTTTTTTTTTTTTTTTTTTTTTTTTTTTTTAAAGAGAGAGAGAGAGAATTTTAATATTTATTTTTTAGTTCTTGGCGGACACAACATCTTTGTTTGTATGTGGTGCTGAGGATCGAACCCGGGCTGCACGCATGCCAGGCGAGCATGCTACCGCTTGAGCCACATCCCCAGCCCCCAATATATATTTTTATGTACTTGTATGAACACACAATAGTGAGTCCCATCATTATGTACATCCATAAGAATGGGGTCCTAATTAGAATAAGATATATTCCATACTTGTATATGCTGGCGAAAATTATACTAGACAGAGGAGTTTACATTCCATTCCTTTTAAGTTTGCTTCGTACATGACCAAATAAAATCATACATTCTCAAAAACATTCAAAAAATACAGAATATATAAAGAACTCAAACACCCAATTAATAGATGGGAATATGACCGAAACAGACACTTCCCAAATGAAAAAATATAAATTACAAGTAGCCAACAAATATATTAAAAAAATTTCAACATCATAAGCAATTAGGGAAATGCAAGTCACAACCATACTAGATTTCATCTCACTCCAGTTAGAACAGCAGTCATTAAGAATACAATATGGGGGCTGGGGTTGTAGCTCAGCCATAGAATGCTCACGTAGCCTGTGCCAGGCACTGGGTTCAATCCTCAGCATTGCATAAAAATAAGTAAATAAATAAAACAGAGGTATTAAAATATTTTTAAAAAGAATACAAATATATACTTGAGGACATGGAGAAAAGAGAACACTTCTACACTGCTGGTGTAATTGTAAATTAGTATTAGTTATGGAAATCACTTTGGAATTTCCTCAAAAGACTCAGAATGGAACCACCATAGGATCCAGCTATACCACTCCTCCATATTTATTGTAAAGTATTAAAGTCAGCAAACATGCATTCCTGTGTTTACAGCAGCTCAATTTATAGTAGCCAAACTATGATACCAGCCTAGGCATCCATCAATAGCTAAATGGATAAAGAAAATGTGGTGTGAATATACACAATGGAGTTTTATTCCACCATTTAAAAAAATGAAATTATGTCATTTTCAGGAAAATGATGTTACTTGAGAACATTATATTAAGCAAAATAAGCCAAACTCAAAAAGTCAAGGGTCATATGTTTTATCTCATATACAGAATCTAGAGAGGGGGAAAAAAAGAATGGGGGTGTGGGGGGCTCAAGAAAATCCAAGGGAAATCAATAAAGGAAGGGGACCAGAGGATAGGAGGATAAGGAAAGGGAAAATACTGAGAAATGATATTGACCAAATTTATTGTTATGTTGTATGCATTTATAAATAATAACCGATCCCACCACTATGTACAACTGTAATGCACCAATAAAAATATGGAAAGAAAAAAAAAACTTCTGCTCTTACACTTTCAAATAAGACAATGTTAGTAATTACAATCAAAAATACCTTCAGTATCTCAATCAAATTGAGAAACTTTAATCAAAAAGCAACATTTCTCATTTTTCAATTTATATATTTCCTAACAAATATTGACCCACTTTATTTAACTCACATCTATGTATTCTATTTGTTTCAAAATTTTTTGAAACAAAAAATCTTTAAAAAAAAGCAACTTATGGTATTTACGAGCAAATATTATGGGTGAGATACTATACGCAATTGATAAAAGACTATGTTGCAACTAAAATACTCTGGACACCAATCATAGCAGAGTACCTCCACTCCAATCTATTCCTTCATATTGATAATCAGACAGGTTACATAAGTTGTGGGTTTTGCCACAATATTGCCTCTTGTTTATAATTTTATGTTGCTATATTCTGTGGAAATGTTTGAACTATTTTTATTTTCTAGAGTTTTATTCTTTAAAAGTCCTGCATAGAATTTGTCTACTGTAATTAAACCTGAAAATGAGTTGCAATATAACTTAAACAGCACCAATAGCCTAGATGTTATTAGCTCAAGTACACAGAACATCATAATTTTTAGTCAAAACAACCAAGTTTATAGCAATTCCATAGATATGTGATCATGGTGAGCAATTTATCCAGTTCTGTTTATGGGAGATACATGTGATCATTTATGAGACAGAGACAGGGGTGAAGGAGAAAGGTTTTCTGCTTCAAATATGGAGAATATTCCTTCCTGAGAACAGTAGAGATACTTGCCTTAATAGCACAGTAACAACATTGGGAAGCATAATTACTGAGAAATATGTCCATATTATATTCTTTCCAATTATTTCTGCCCTTCTCACAGACACTACTATTTGTATCTTAAAATCCAGACCTAAGATTTTCTTATTAAATTCTGAAAACCAAAGTCATATTTTCACAGCTTCAACTGTCAACTACAGGAAGCTAGAATTAGCCACAGTCCCTAATCCTACTCTCCACATGTCTGAAATACTAATGGATTTTACTTTCTTGGCAAGACATAATCCAGCATTGTATTCAAAGCACAGATTTGCCATTTGTTCTGATTTGGGCAAATACAATTTTACATGTTTACTTTATATTGACAAAATAAAGGCATTAATGCTAAAGCAATGCCTACCTCCAAATCCTATGAGGTTTAAGTGAACGAATATTTATAAAATATCTATTACATGCCTGATAAAAGTTTAGTGCTTAATTTGTTACAATTAATAACATTTAAACAAGAAAAATATATTCATTTGTCTTAACTGGCATCCTTTCCACAATATTCACACACCTTAGTCTTAACTAATATTCTTTAAAATAACAGGTCTATGTATGCAATATTTTAGGCAAATTAAGCATAATGAAGCAGGGCAGGGTGGCACACACCTGTGATTCCAGCAGCTCAGGAGGCTGCGACTGGAAGATACAAGTTCAAGGCGAACCTCAGCAAATTAGTCATGCCCTAAGCAATTTATCAAGACCCTGTCTCAAAAAAATAAAAATAAAATAAAATAAAAATAAAAAGAGCTGGGGATGCAGCTTAGTGGTTAAGCACTCATGGATTCAATCTCTAGTAGTTAAAAAAAGTAAAGATAATGAAATAAAAATTAATATCAGCATGATAAAATTGTACATAAAAGATTTTTTAAAGAAAACAATTTGTATATATTTTAAGAACTTTAATTTTAACAAAAAAACAATTTACTTTTCTGTTTTTTGTTATAACACTTTAAAATATTAACTGTTCTCTTTTTTGAGTATTAGGTTATCATGAAATTGTTTGGAATTCCCATAAAACTATTTACATTAATATTTAATAGGATGATCTTAACATTATTACATTATAACTAAGCAAATATGCCAGTCCCAGGATCTCGTATAGTAACAGAGCATGCAGCTGTCAAGTATTTTTGAAAAGGCAATCAAAAGAACTAAGAAACAATTTTTCATGGATGACATAACCCACATGCAAAAATGCACGGGAACTCTCTCTGCATATTCCTCAGCTTAATGACCAATCTCATCTTCATTCAGCCTTTTTCAACTTCTTGTGCTTAAAAGGATTGAAGTAATTCTAAACTATCTTTCATACAAACACAATATATATCTCTCCTAATCCTGAGAGCCATAGGAAATGCAAATATAATATGTTACCTGAACAAAGCATAAGCCCTTTAACCCCAGTGTCTCTTCACAGCTTTACATTTGAAATGCATCACCAATTTCAAATCAGCAAGATGTTTGAAATCTTTTCATGGTGGAAATGCACAGTATTCAGCAGTTAGTATAATTTGATAAAGTTAAACACAACAAGGTTTCCTGATATACAGAAGTACACATCTTATAAATCCACTTATTGGGTGCAGATAACATATTGTTAAAGTACTTTTTCCTTTACCCTTTTGTATACTGAAGAATCAAATGCTGTCATGCAAAACAAAACATAGGAAAAGTGATTTCTGCGTTGAGTAATTGAGGTCTCATCTAACACAGGAAATTTTTATTAGAATAAAACCCCTCAATTGAATTTTTTTTTCCTTTATAGGTAAGTGGCCTCCTTTGATATCAATGTTAATTTTGCTACTCATTAAACTGAAGATTCATGAGTTACATAATCAAGTATCTCATAATTCACCTGAGGAAATTGAGTATTTTGAGTCATTTTCAGTAGTTACAATGAGTTTTGCTAATTGATTTGTATTGTATCTATGTTTCAACTAGTTACTTCTGTGACTCTATTTTATGGACTAAATTTTAATTAGGGAATTTTTCTTGATTAACATAGTGTTTACAGTCTTCATAAAATGTCAACCAAAAATCATTTTAAACTATTTATCGGAGACTATTTATATACTAAACTGAGCAAAAAGTTACATGCTACATGCTACTCATGTTACATGCTATTCTCAGGATCTGGGTTTTCTTCTCTTCCAAATAGTCCCCACCCATTTCCCAACCGTTTTCCTATTTCTTTGAGTAAGATAATGACGTAAAAGTGTCCATGTTGGCAACCTACTGCCCTCTGATTCATTCAAAATATTTCCCCATTATTATTTTTACTCTTCAATAATCTATTCAATTCCAGGATTATGATAATGATATTTTTAACCTAGCTATTGTGCTACTTAATTAATGTTTGTTACATACTTGGAGACTCTTGGGTGGTACATGATATTCTGGTGCCAAGTGAATTATTATTTCATTACAATTAGTGCCAAGAATAAATGTAACGTGGAAGGTGATGGCGTGAAAAGTGATTCCCATTACCAAGTGGAAAGGACAAATTTGTTTGGAAGATTTTGAGGCACAGTATAAGCAGGTGGTCACCAGGAAACCAAAATATAAAGAAGAATATTTTATTCAGACTCTAAGTTTTGATGAATTATTTATAACGTGTATAAATTCTGAGTTTTCTGGCCTGGTGGAGATTTAGACCAAGTACTTGGTATAAGGACAAATAGAAAATGATAGGGAAAAAAAAATTAAGCTTCAAATTAGTGTTGCCAAAGCTACATACATTGAAGAAGTGGAATAGTGTGGAAAAAGCATGACCCTGCAGTAAAGTCAGGCTGAGTGCAGAATCTCTCAGTGTGGAACTTTCAGGACATAGACAAGGCAATTGAGTTCACTGTTGTATTCCCAGTATATACAATAGTACTGGGCATACAATGGTGGCCCAATAACTATTCTTATATAAATCAATGAGTATATGATCTTGGGGAAGCTGTGCAATAATGCTAATATCAATGTGATAAATATTAAGAAATATATTATTATTCTATAGTTTTTGTTATAACAACTACTTAAGATTAAAAATAAATCTGCTGACCTCGTTGAGGTTACTTTTTGTTTAGTCTCTCTAGTTTTAAATCTCTCCTCTAGTTTTCACTCAAGTCCAGAACCAGTCATGACATGCATTTTTGAAATAATAAGTAAAATGTAAAACAGTAAAGACTAGTTTGTAAAATTTTAAGTATAAAATTATAAAACCCACTTATTTATTTTTAAATGTATAAAATACAGCAAAAGATAAAGAATACATTTTAAGATAAACTCTAATCCTACTGCTTAGAGACAAGAGTCATTGGCATTTTAAATGTATTTTATTATTGTTGTGCAAATATACATACAAAAATTCATACAAACATACATATACACATACATTCTGTATCTCCATTTTGTATTAAGAATCATTAAATGTTCTCCAAAATAATTTTGAGTGTCTGATATGTATTATTCTTTATTTAAAAATTAATAATTAATTGAAGTTAATTCTTCAAAGTTTGAAACAAGTATTTTTAAAATAATAAAATGCATGCATTAAAAGCTTTGAAACCAGATTTTTGTTTTACATATATCATATGTTAAGAGTAATTATTATTTAAAAAGTATTAATAATAATTGAAATCTCTTGAAACAAAGTTTAAAATAGCCCTCAAGATTTTAAAAATTACACTGCCATCAGCAGTCCATTTACAAATACTTATTGCTCATTTATATTTCATCTGTTGTGACACCTATATCCAAATTTTTTGCCCATTTTTAGTACTGTATTTGATTATTTTCATTTGATTTATAATAAATTATGTGTAAAATATAGTACAAGATTTTTATGCAATGAGAACTTCAATCACTTGTCTGCCAAATGTTTTTGCATTTGAAACAAAATCTCCCAGGCAGGAAAATATCTGGTGTGTTGGAGAGATAGAAAAGTAAAAACCTACATGGAAAGACATAAAGCAGAGAGAAAGTGTTCAGAGGAAATGTCCGAGATCACTGAGCACTGAGTCAAACACTGAGACCACCACCAGCTTTGCAGGATCACATAGGATCATGCTCTGAGTTTAGAGTAAAATGAGAAGCCTCTGTCAAACTTTGATGAGAGTTGTCTCCTGATCAAACTTGGGTTTTTAAAGAATTACTCTATATTCTGTCTGTTCTCTTGTTGCTATACTGAAAGAGCCATGCTTGGTGGTGCATGCCTGTAATTCCAGCTACTCAGAAGACTGAGGAAGGAAGATCACAAATTTGAGGATAGCTTTGGCAACTGAGAGAGACCTTGTCTCGAAATAAAAAATTTACAAAGCGCTCATTTACAAAGGATATAGTTCAATGATAGAGCCTTCCAGAGTTCAGCAAGGTATGTCATAGAAATCAGAGAAAGGACAAAGGAAACTTTCAACTAGGAAGATGGCAGGAAAGGTGAAAATTGGCAAATTCTGGATAAGTTTAAAAGGTATTTCCAAAGTATAGTTGATCAGACATTCTTAGGACAAGCTAGCAATCATATGTACAATTCTAGATTTCAGGGAAAAGATATGAGCTGGAGATGTAAAACCTTAGTTTGCTGGAACAGGATTTTGCTCAAAATGCAGAACTGAATGAGATTTCAAAGGGAGAACAGGAGAAGGGAGCATGCTCTGAATTCCAGGCACTTCAAGAGTGAGAGATAAGAAAGGCAGGCTGGAAAGGGGTGAAAGGTGAGGTATGCGGGAAATCAGAAAAGGCTGAAGAATACATATGTAGGAGAAGAGCATGAGCAAAGGTGACAAATGCTACTACTTTTAGGTCAATATGATGGCAATTTGACAACACAAAGGTCATTGGTGTAATGTCTGGGACCAGTCTGATTGGACCTGCTTTAAGAGGGAATGGAAAGAGAGAAGATGAGGATAGAAAAGTCATTCAAGATTTGTTGCTACAACATGAGAGCAAAGTAACTGGGTAATAACAGCAAGTAGGTAAAGTGTATTCAAGAGAAACTGTACATTTTATTTTATTTTATTTTATACTTAGATTGGGAGAAACAGCCTACTTGTAATCTAATGAAAATGACCCAATGGATAACAAAAATTTGAACGCGTATGTGAGACAGGAAAGAATTACAAGAGCAAAGTTCTTGAGGAGAAAAAAAAAATGGGATGAAATTTAATGCACAGAGAGATTAGTTTTACATAAGAGCAAGAAAAATTAATCTTCAAGGCATAAAATCAGGTGCAGATGCTGTAGGTGTGTAGAGATGTGATAGGAGTAGGTGGAAATTGTGTTCTTGCAGTCTCTGCTCCTCATTTCACCTTGTTCGTATATTTTTCTTGACTCGATGTTCTAACTTTTGATGTAGTAAACTTCAACAGTATTTTCCTATAGACTTTGTAATTCTTATACTTTTCATTAAAAAGGCTTTCTTTGATAAGATGAAGATGTTTCCTTGATATGATTAAGGTTTGATATGATTAAGATTTTTCCTTATTTTTTATTATAGAAGTTTTGCTTTTATATTCAGTTCTTTATTTGACCCAATTATATTGAGAATAAAAATTATAAAAATAGGAGAAACAAAGTATTTTAATTCTAACTTCAAAATTTAAAGATATATTTGGGAATAATTAACATACTAATACTTTGTATCCTAACAATTAATCATAGTATGTCTTTCCATTTATTTTGGCTTAATTTTAAAAGTAAATTCCTGCAAATATTTTGTTAAAGTTTTTTAAGTATGCAACTGTCTATTAATACTGTAAATGGTATATTTTCACATGTATTTTAAATATCTGATTAAATGTACCAAAGATGGAAGAGTACAATTTTTAAAAATTATTTTTAACAAACTACTTTCTTTAAACCATTTAACCTCCTATCTTTTTCCTCTTGAATGACTCCAAAGACAGAAGCCTTCACTTTCAGAGTACTTTCAGTTGAAGAAATAAATTTTATTTCTCAGTAATTACAATTGCTTTTAGGTACTAAATTGATGCATCCATTAGAGTCCAATTTAGAATTTATGGACTATTTATTTCCCTAGATCACAGATGAAGACCTTGTGTAATACTTAATTTGGATTGTCAACTTGATTGCATTAAGAGATGCCGATGATTAAGTGGCTTATGGGTATGTGAAGGAAGGTGTGTCTAGGAATGATGGGCACCTGGGATAGCAACTGAAATGGAGACCCTCTCTAAGCCTGGGCAGCACCATCAAATAGGATAATGGCTTGGATGGAATAAAAATTGGAAAAACAAGAAAGAAGCAGCAGATGCAAGCTTGATTATTCTTAAATGTGTTCTTGATTGCCACTGCAGCAGCCGTCTAAGGATATTGGATTCTCCCTTCTTCACTCTTCCAAAGTGGACTCTTTGACTGCAATTCTCCAGAAACCTTCAGTCTCAGACTAGGGTAGCACCTTGATTGCTCTTGTTCTAGGCTTCAACCTCTTGGACTGCACCACTACTGGTTCTTCCAGCTCTCAAACCTGCAGACAGCCACTGTGGACTACCCAGCTTGTAGTCATGTAAGCCAAATCCCCTATTTATAATTATATTTCCTACTGATTCTGTTCCTCTAGAGAACCCTGACTAATACATATGGATTAGTAGAGTCTTTCATTGTTCCTTCTTTTTTATTATTTTCCCAATCTCTGCAACTTCTGGTTGCCCGTCCTTCTCCAATTTGTGTGTTATATCAAGGCAAAAATTGAACTAGGCAAAGCTAAACATTCAAGAAAAACTTTTCCCATGACAGAGTACAGGGAAGAGACCAAGAACTGAGTCTGAACTCAAACATCCCTCAAACAAAGGGCTGGAGATTTTTTAAAAGTTTAGGTGGAAGAATGTTAGTCCACAAGTGGTTGCTAATTAGCTTTGTCCAAAGCAAAATCCACTTCCACTTATTTTCCTGATGCATAGTTTTACAATAGGCCCCCATGGTAGTTAATTCTCCCATAGAAACTGGGAGACTAGGACTCAGTCTTCTCTAATGATTACAATTTAAAAAGATGACCCCTAGGCCCATGAGAGAGACATTTCTAGGATATGGAAACTCAGGTGGCTTTTAGAAAGATTTACATCTCAAAAGAACAAAGAAACAATTTATACTTACAAGTATTCTAAATTAAATATTTTTGGTAAAAGAGGTCTGGGGCCTAGAGTTAAGAAAAAGCCTTTCTCAAGTTCACTCAAACCGAGGGCAATGTCAAAGCCCTCTTTGCTATGGGTATATAATCTTTCCTCTGCCTTAACCAAAATTTCAAGTTAACAGTAAAACCATGCTTTTCCCCTAGAAATTTTTCTGAGAGTTTTTCTCCTGTTTAGGAATGCAGTTGACTTTTATTTGAGAAAATTTGTGGAAGTCTTATCATATTTTATTATATATGCTTATATAATACATTTTTATATTTGCATTTATATTTAAAAATGAATCATGTAGTTTTAAATTTTCAAATATCCATTTTAATTTTTCTCTTTATATATACTAATTTTGCATATTTCTACAAATGTGGACTCCATACTATTTCATATTAGGTATTACACACAAGCAAATCACAAGAGCGTTTCTTTCTGACTTTTATCACTTTTATTTTTTCTCATTTTTATTTCTCTGCTCCAAGGGCCTCCCTTACAATATTTAATACAAACACCAATGGAAAGCATTATTTTCTGCTGCCTGACTTAAAAGGGAATGCTGCTAATATTTCACCTTTAAGTATGAAATCTAATGTAAGCTTTAGGAAGAATTCTGCCAGGAAAAGATTTTATCTGTATATGCTTATTTTAATAAGAGATTTTTATCTAAAAGTGAATTATATAAAAAATTCTTCTTATGGGTTTTTAAATACAATATTTATAAATCAAATGTTAAACCAAATTAGCAATGTTATTGTGTACTTTCTTCTTTTAGTTTTTTTAAAGCATTTATCATTCAAGATGAGCTAGAAACTCATTGACTCTTACAGTACTTTCTAAATGTTATTTTTTACACTTAAATATTTAATGCCTATAGAATTTAATGTTCATGAATGCTGTGTCATATGAGTATAGTAATTTTCCTGATTTGCAATGTTGTTTGAATTGTCAGTAGCATTTGGTATTGTGCTAGCACTTTTTTTCTCAGCACTGTTCTTTATGATATAATGATGATGATCATAGACTCTGGTGCCAGAAAAATCAGGCTCAAAATTCAGATTCTCTATGCTTGGCTCTGTGTCATTGGTGGATATTTAACTACTTAGTGTCTATTTTACTTAGCTGTAAAATCGAGGTAAGAATAGTACTATAGCAGGTAACATGGTAAAGAATCCCCATCCTTACCCCAGATTCTTATCCTCCTGACTGTTCTGATGCCAACCTAGATACTGCTATAAATGGACTTTGCAGATGAAATTTGCTAAGAGCCACAGCCAAGTAATATGATGCATGGCATTTTTGGTTGAAAGGTGACGCCAGCTAGCCATTGAGATGATATGATTATGTTAAGATCTGCATTCATATGGATATTGGACTCCTGCTGTTCACCTCGGCCTGCTACAGGACTCCTGGAGAGTTCCAATTGGTTGGGGAAGTGGGGTAGGAGAGAATTCCGGAGGAGGGACTTCCTGTTGGGGCCGGGAGAATGCCACATGGGTTGGTCGACAATCTTCCCGGGAGCGTATGGGGCATTGGCGGCAGTTTCAAATATAAAGTTTGTTCCTGCTTGAGTGGCTCGTGATTTTGTGCCCAGCCAGACTGCGGCAATTGGTGGCCCGTGCGGGGGACGCCTGAAGCTTGGAGGTGAGTAAAATTGCTTGCCCCTGAGGGAAGGCGAGAGAATGGATGACCATTTCAAAAGAAAATGTGTTCTTGTTTTGATTTATTTTGTTTTTGTTTCAAGCTGCTTATCATTAGAACTTTCTCAGGCAAACTGGGAAAAATGGTTGGCTCAAGGTTTGAAGTTGTTCTGCCCTGAGAAAGAGAAAATTGATACAACGATTTTTTGTTCCATTTTTGTTTCATTCTGTTTCGGTTTTGTTTTATGTTATCTTATTGGGTTGCATTACCTTTATAATAGATGAGAAATTAGTAAAAAAACAAACCGAAAGACTTTTAAGTAAATTGTTAGAGGTCCAGACTATGGTAGAAAACATGTTAGGTCAAACAAAAGAGAAGGTCTCTTGAGCTAGTCAGACAGAGGAAAATTTAAAGGAAGAAAGCTTGAAGGGCAAACAACCATCGGGGGGGAGCTACAACAGGAGGCTGCTACTAACTCCATTCTATCACCAGAGGGCGTAATTCAACCAACAGCTCCATCTACAGCTGAGTGGCCCTCAACTCCCATAGTTGATGGACAGAATCCTGAGGCAGAACCCCAAAGATTAGCATGCCCTGTACTTGAGCAGGCAGGAGGGCAATGAATTCACCGTGCTTCAGATTTCAAAACAGTGAAGCAATTAAAGGAGGCTATAACAACCTATGGTCCACAAGCACCCTTCACTGTGAGCATGGTCGAATCCATTACCAACTTGGACATGACGCCAGCAGATTGGGCTAGCATGTGTCGATCTGTGCTAAATGGAGGACAATATTTGTTATGGAAGGTTGCCAATGAGGAATTTTGCACGGAGACATCTAGGCGAAATGCAGCAGCCGGTTACCCTCAAAGAAATCTAGATATGTTGTTAGGAAAAGGACCTTATGAGGGTCAACGGCAACAAATTGAATATGATCCTGGCATATACGCACAAATTGCTGTAGATGTGGTTAGGGCATGGAAAACTTTACAGGGACATGGAGATTTACAAAGACAATTATCTAAGGTAATACAAGGAAATAATGAACCTTACGCTGAATTTGTAGACAGGCTTATTCAAACAGCTTCCAGAATTTTTGGGAATACAAAACAAGCAGTGCCATTTATAAAACAACTGGCTTATGACCAAGCAAATCGTTGCTGCAGAGAGGTCATTAGACCATAGAGACATGAAGATTTAAACACATATTAAATTATGTAGAGACATTAATGAACAAGGGCAAGTCTTGGCAACAGTACAACAGGATTTAGATGCTAGGCCAAAAACATGCTACAATTGTGAACAAACAGGACATTTTAAAAGGAGTTGCCCCATAGGAGGAGGATTTAACAAAGCTAGGTATCAAAGGAATAGAATACCAGGTATTTGCCCACGATGCCATAGAGGGAGACATTGGGCTAATGAATGCCGTTCTCAAAACACCATAAAGGGTACTCTGTTATCAAAAAACGGACAAGGACCAAGTGTTTACCCACGATATTGTGGAGAAAGGCACCAGGCTCCATTGCCAAAAAACGGACTGGGGGGCCCAATGCTTTGGGGCCCACAACCACAAATATACGGGGCAGTGTAGGAACCCAGCAACACCATCAGGGTAGTGCCCAGGACACATTATCCATAAATACCTCATCAGACAAACTAGAGGGAGCGCAGGGTTGGACATCTGCACCTCTGCCAGAGCAGTACTAACTCCAGAGATGGGAGATCAAATCATTCCCACAGGAGTAAAAGGACCTCTTCCCCAAGGAACAGTAGGCTTATTACTGGGACACAGTTCTTCTACACTAAAAGGACTTATGATAAGTCCTGGGGTAATTGATCCCGATTATGAAGGTGAAATAAAAATTATAGCTAGTACTCCAAGAGGTACATCAGTAATTTCACCAGGAGATAGAATAGCACAGTTATTAATAATACCCAGCCTGCATGATAAATTTTCCAGTAGTTCTGTAGAAAGAGGTTCCAGGGGATTAGGCTCCACAGGTGTGGATTGGGCTATGCTGTCATTAAATTTAGATTCTTGCCCAATGCTAAAACTAAATATTCAAGGACATGAATTTAATGGGATACTGGACATGGGTGCTGACCTTAGCATCATATCTCCTCAAGAATGGCCGAAACATTGGCCATTACAACAAGCCACTCAAACGCTTCGAGTCCTAGGAGTGGCAACTAATCCCCATAGAAGTGCAATGGTATTAGATTGGAAGGATCCTGAAGGATGTGAAGGAACTATACAGCCCTATGTATTGGATCATCTTCCTATAAATTTATGGGGACAAGATGTCCTAGATCAATTAGGTTTGACATTAACAAATAACATCAATCCTAACATGCCCACTACTAGGGCTAGACAAGGCTTTAGGAAAGAAAAAAAGATTAAAAGAACAAGAACAAAGTATGACAGCACCAATTCAAATAGATCAAGGAATAAATAGACATGGATTGGGTTTTCAGAAAGGGGCACTGAGACAATCAAAATTACTTGGAAATCAGAAAGACCAGTGTGGGTTCCTCAGTGGCCCCTGACTAAAGAAAAGATACAAGTAGCCCATGACCTGGTCAAACAACAGTTAGTGGAGGGATATATACAACCTTCCGTATCTCCTCATAATACTCCCATTTTTGTCATTAAAAACAAATCTGGTAAATGGAGATTATTGCAAGATTTAAGAGCCATTAGTAATGAGATGGTTATTATGGGACCTGCTCAATCAGGGATTCCTCAATTGTCTGCTTTACCAAAAACCTGGTATGTTTTAGCTATAGATATTAAAGATTGTTTTTTTTTTTTTTTCAATTCCAATTCATCCTGAGGATAGTCCATGTTTTGCATTTACTATCCCTGCACCAAATCATGAAGGTCCTGATCAGAGATATGAATGGAAAGTACTCCCTCAAGGGATGGCTAATAGTCCAACTATGTGTCAAATTTATGTTAACAAAGCAATCCAGCCACTTAGAAATCAAAATCCTGAACTACAAATATTTCACTATATGGATGATGTGTTATTGGCACATAAAGATAAAAACACATTGCTAGAATGTTATGCCACACTTATAAATTTATTTAAAAAAATATAATCTAGAGATAGCAATAGATAAAGTACAATTAAATCTTCCAATTAATTATTTAGGAGTTCTATTATCCTCAACCATTGTCCATCCACCAAAAATTCAAATACAAGTAGATCAACTCAAATCACTTAATGACTTTCAAAAGTTATTGGGAGACATAAATTGGGTAAGGCCTTATCTAGGCATACCAACAGGAGAGCTAGGACCTTTAATTGATATCCTAAAAGGTCCATCAGATCCAAATTCACCCCGCATGTTAATGCCTGAAGCAAGAAAAGCATTAAAAATCATTGAAACATATATGGAAAATATGCATTTGGATAGAATTGATATAACTTTGCCTTTATTATTTATTGTACTACCAACAAAAAGTATTCCTACAGGAGTATTTTGGCAAGAAGGTCCATTATTGTGAATACATTTATCTTATTCTCCTAACACTATTCTTACTTTGTATCCTGAGGCTATAGGACAATTAATACTCAAAGGAATAAGAGCAGCAAAGGGAGTATTTGGGATTTCTCCCAATAAAATTATTACTCCATATACTATGGATCAAATTGATGAGTTAGCTAATGAGTTAAATACTTGGGCAATAATCATGTGTAAATCTAATGTTTCATTTTATAATCACTTACCATCTAATCCTTTGTTGTCTTTTTGGTCTAAGCATCCTGTAGTTTTTCCAAAAATGACAAGAAAAACCCTATCATAAATGCTCCAAATATATTCACTGATGGGTCAAATAATGGTACAGCAGCAGTAGTTACCCCTGATCAAACTTTTACATTTTTAGTACCCAAACAATCAGCTCAAAAGGTAGAGCTTAATGCAGTTTTACAAGCTTTTGTGATGTTTAAAGATTCTGTATTTAATTTATTTTCTGATAGTATGTAGTTAATGCTATAGTATCCCTTGAAGATGCTGGTAGGATTTCCCCTTCTTCTACTGTTTACTCTTTATTTTCCACTATACAAAGTCTAATCTGGGACAGAAAAGATCCATTCTTTATAGGACATATCGGGGCACATACAGGATTGCCTGGAGCCCTTAGTTTGGGCAATGAATTAGCAGATAAATCTACACATGACATACATATTTTCTCCACAATAGAAGAAGCTATAAATTTTCATAAAAGGTTCCATGTCAATGCTAATACTTTACAAAAGCATTTTAAAATAACCAAAGAACAAGCTAGACATATAATAATAGAATGTCAAAATTGTGTGACATTTTTATCACAAGTTAATCTTGGAGTCAATCCTAGAGGATTGATACCTAACCATATTTGGCAGATGGACGTCACACACTTGCCAGAATTTGGAAAATTAAAATATTTGTATGTTACAGTTGATACTTCTTCCGGATTTTTGATGGGCTCCCTTCATGCCGGAGAAAAAACTAAAGATGTTATAGCTCATTGCTTACAAAATTTTGCCACTGTGGGCGTTCCAAAACAGTTAAAAACAGATAATGGTCCTGGTTATACTTCTACCTCTTTTAAACAATTTTGCTCATCATTTGGCATTACTCACATGACAGGAATTCCATACAATCCACAGGGACAAGGCATAGTTGAAAGAGCTCATCAAACTATTAAAATGTACTTATTAAAACAAAAGGAGGGAATTGGAAAGGGGTATATACCCAAAGATAAACTTAAAATAACCCTTTTTACTCTAAACTTTTTAAATTTGGATTCATCAGGGCTTAGTGCTACGGAAAGACATTTGTATCCAAAAAATGTACATAAGCCTAAGGTACTTTGGAAGGATATTCTAACAGGACAATGGAAATGTCCTGACCCAGTGATTGTCTGGAGTCGGGGTTCTGTTTGTGTGTTTCCACAGGGAGAACAGCAGCCGATTTGGATTCCAGAGAGACTAACCAAAACAATTTCTACAGACCAAAAAGAAGATGATTTGACTCAAATCCATAACAGCTGATATCCAGAGCTCCAGCTTGGCTATTCTTACATCTGCGACAGTGATTAACCAAGATGCTTTTTTCAATATCTATTTTATTATTGCTTTTTCCCACATCATAATGTCCTATTTTATTTTTGAGTGAATACAGACCTAGGTTAATGTTTTTTATGATCAGTTTTATTTTTTGACTGTGGAGTTTTTAAACATTGCAATGGAGATTTCATCTATGTAAAGCTACAAGGCCTTTACTATTGTCTTATGTGTTGTATGTTACGTGTGCACACTTCTGTTTTGTGTTGTATGTCTGTATGTGCGTATGTCCATATATCATATATGAGGAGCGCTCATGAATAAATCGATCTGAATTTTTTTTTTATTATTCACGTGATTTTGATGGTTTAATTTAAATTGGGTAAACAGGTGTTGAGGATTGTTTTAATATGTGTACAAATAAGCAGGTTAACAGATCTGTTTGTTTACTTTCACCTTTCCTTTTCATTATATTTATTAATTCTGTTCAGGATAATGTAAATTGTTCAAAAAATTGTTTTCTTAGTGCCTGTTGGAATGTTACATAATTTTTTTTTAGCATCATTGTCAGAATTCCTATCCTCATCCCAGTGCCGGTGAAGACAAAGATGAAACCAAACTACGGTTTCTTAGATAGTTATCACAACAAACTGTATAAACTGATGCATCAATGAATAATAACTCAACAAGTAATGCTCATCCAAGGAGTCAATTTATTTTGGGAGGAAATGGACATATTGATATTCCTCCGCTTTGAACTGCTTGCAGAACTTGCCTGGACTATGTATCACTTGTATGCATTGTGATCTATTTGTTGATGCAGCAAATTATGGTAGTGCTGGCGTATCTTTGCTGATGTGTCACCAGTGATGCAATGTTTTCTAAGGAGCCGTCAATTGGCTTGGTGTCATGGCATTTCTGTATCCTCCTCCCTTCTACTAGTGATGGTCTAATTTGGGGGGCCAACAGAGGTGAGGCAAATAACCTCACCCCCCCACTGGTGCATAGGCCTATCCACAAGTATGGCTATATGCTGGACCCGTAGTCAGTGATGGGTATGATCCAATTGCAGTGGTATCAACCTAAAACAGGAGGCTGACGCCTAGAGGTCAGTTCATCCGATGACGGGTAAGAACCATATGTTGAATTGGACAAACCTAACAGGCACGGTCCCTAGCCACATTGCTTGTTGCTTAATTAAACAGAAGGGGGGAGATGCTAAGAGCCACAGCCAAGTAATATGATGCATGGCATTTTTGGTTGAAATGTGACGCCAGCTAGCCATTGAGATGATATGATTATGTTAAGATCTGCATTCATATGGATATTGGACTCCTGCTGTCCACCTCGGCCTGCTACAGGACTCCTGGAGAGTTCCCATTGGTTGGGGAAGTGCGGTAGGAGAGAATTCCGGAGGAGGGACTTCCTGTTGGGGCTGGGAGAACGCCGCATGGGTTGTTCGGCAATGGGGCATTGGCGGCAGTTTCAAAAATAAAGTTTGTTCCTGCTTGAGTGGCTCGTGATTTTGTGCTCAGCCAGACTGCGGCAGAAATTAAGGCTCCTTATCCACTGACATTAACATACAGATTGTCCTAAATTATCCAGGTGGGCTCTGTGTAATTACATGCACCCTCTAAAGCAGAATGAGATGGCAGATGAATCAGTCAGAGACATTTTGCTGATGAGGGAGCAGAAGAGAGGTGCCACAGGAGGAAAAATAAGAGAGAATCCATGAGTAGCCGGGACTCAGCCCATAGTTGCTGCCTTTGACAGTGGAGAAAGGTGAAACACAAAGGATGTGGGCAGCCTCTAGAAGCTAAGAACCATGAATGGCAGGCAGCCAGCAAGAAGAAATGGTGACCTCAGTTTTACAACAAGAGGGATATGAATTCAACTAATGACCTGGATGAGCTTGCAGGTAAATTCTTCCCCAGAGTCTCAGGTGAGGAATGAAACCCTGAAATGCCTTGATTTGAGACTGACAAAAATCTATTGGCCATATCACTATGGACACTGTGATAATACATTTGTGTAGATTTAAGCCACCAAATGTGAGGAAATTTGTTATGGCATCAATGTAAAACTAATACAAGGGCACACATCAAAGGATTTTTATGTACATTGGATGAGTTTGTTTATGGAAAAAATAAGACTAGTGTTAGCAGGTATTAAGAAATAAATAAACCAGATTATTATTAAGCTACTCCCTATATTATTTCATTCACTTGAATCTGATCTTATTGGTTGAAATTTTACAGTACATATTAATATTTGGTAAAAAAAAATGCACTCTTATAATATTTTTAAGTGTTTTTAGATATTTTCATTCAGTGTCCTTCCACATTGGAATTTTTATTAGAAATACTGTATAATGTATACATTTGATTGTACTTTCAAGTTCTATTGATAAAAATCATATATAAAATTTTATAACTAGATCATTATTATTGCATATTTTATTATCTGAGGGCTTATTAGTCAGCTTTTCATCCTTGTGACAAAATACCTGAGATGATCAACTTTTGCAGAGAACAGATTTGTTTTGCCTCACAACTTCAGAGGTTTCAATGGTTGCTTATTGACCTCTGTATTTTGGGCTTATGGTGAGGAAGAAGAACATATCAAGGAGCATGTGATGGAGCAACTGCTTACATTATGGCAGCCACGCAGCAAAAGGAGAGCAAAGAAGATCTGGGGTACCAACATCTGCTTTAAAGGCATGCCCAATGATCAAGTTTCCTTCCACTATGGAACACTCCTTAAAAGAATCCACTACCACCCAATAAAGACTGGTGCCCAAGCCTTTAGCATGTAGGCTTTTGAGGAAGATTTAAGATTTAAACCATAGCAGTGCGCACACTTGCAAAATATTTTTGCTACTTCTCTTGTATACATCTTTCTTTGTTGTTGTTGTTGTACCAGGGATTAAACCCAGGGGCACTTAACCACTGAGCTGCATCCCCAGTCCTTTTTATATTTTATTTTGAGACAGGATCTTACAAAATTGCTTAGGGCCTGACTACATTGCTGAGGCTGGTCTCCAACTTGCAATTCTTCTGCCTCAGCCTCCTGAGTTGCTGGGATTACAAGTATGTGTCACCACACCCAGCATTGCATATACATATTTATATTAATGCAGATTATTAATTTTACCATATAGTTTTCTTTCATTTTTAAGGATACATATTATCTTTTGTTTTTTATCATTCTGTCATATGTATCTGTTATATAATATCATCACATTATAAACACCCCATACTTATTATACCAATATTTTCTCATTCTAATTCTGTCATTAATTTCCAGACTATGAGATATCCCTAAATTCTCATCTACATAATGAGCACTTCTTTACATAGTTTTCATTCAAAAATAGATATTAAACGTAGGTAATTATTATGGTACTCATAATATTTTCACACCCTGATGAGATTCCCCCACGCACACACTCTCTGCTTCATTTTCACCAAATACCTTTTCATTTTAATGTATTGTATTATCAAGTTATCTTTCATTTTTTTCAGTCAGCATTATTTAAATTTTTTAATAGTGCACAATTATATCTTTTTTATTTATCTTCATTGCTGTTTTACTTTTTGATTATTTTTCATTGGTTTTATTAAAATTTTCTGTTGCTCTTTGTTAATCCTTATAATCCAAAGATATCCAACTTGGCTTAGGTTTTGACATAAAAAATGGGTAAATTATTTCTTTTCACTGTTGTTTAAGGTTCATTTGTCTAATAAGATTCTCCTGAAATTAAAGGGCTTTCTTTTTCCAGTGATGGAATATATAAAGCAGGATGCAGCTCCTTCCTTTTCAGAAAACATTCACATGCCCCTGCAATGCTTAACATACCACCACCCAGTGTTTTCCATCTTTCTTTCCCTGGAACAGACTTTGCCTCCCCCTGTGTCACAGGTCTAGTAATCCACATGAGGCCTGGGATGGAAACAAACAGGAGCTACAACATCCTATGCAGTCACAATCCTGAAGGAAAAAGAAAAAAAAAACAAAAACGGAAAGCTGAGACTGCAAGGTGCACACATGTGTGTTTTGGATGGGAAAAGGAATACATTTCTCCTCCTGGCCTGAGGAAATATTTGGTTTCTGGGATTGAATGGAAGTTTGCCACCATCTCTTCAATGCTTTTCATTCTGTGGATTCCAGGTTCTATATCTGCTATGATTGGAGAAAGGATTTCTCTTGAAGAGGGAAAAATATTTGACCAGTTCCCAGTTTTCCTTTGTTTCATAAATTTGCATCTCTTTTGCGTTTCCAAGGGCATATGAACCAGAAGTCAGTAACCTTAACTAGCAGTCACTATTTCAAGTTGCAATAGAGTTTATTTACTTTTGCTATATAGTTTATCAAATCAATAATTATCAGAAAAGGCATATAAGATGTTGGTTGATTTTTTTTTTTTTTTTTTTTTTTTTTTTTGCCTTTCAATAGGAGGCTGATAGTTTCAGTGCTACTTTGTATTTTCATTATTTTGTGAAAACAGGGCAATGCTGTGTCTGGTGATATCATCAGTCCTGATTTTCATATTTTCTGTTTCATGATCATCAAAAATGCCAACAAATCATTCCATATATTTTTAAATCATTTGGTCAAATAGAGAATATCTGTTTTTGAAAAGTGTAGTCAGATTTGGGGGGTAAGAATTCTTTTATAGTGGTATATCAGTAATAAACCTAACAGATAACAGCATGAATATCTACAGACTGTGTCTTATTTGGGTAATTTTTCCCAGCAAAATGCAATCATATCAATAAAATTCTATATTAATGTAAACTACAAGACCAAAGGTCATTAAACTCATTTTGAACAATTGACGTAGATCTCAAAATTTTAACAAAAATAATTTTAAGTCGGTCAGAAAGGTATTTCTCACCTGACTTCAGTCCTTATTATTGTTTTCCATTTTATTCTTTTGAAAATAATTGACTTTCATACTCCTTTCATCTTTTTAAAAGCTTAAGGATGCCTTTAAAAGAAATACACTAATGAAAAGAAAATGCTTCAAAAGGAAACTGAAGCATAATTTTAAACTGTCTTGGGCTGGGAACTGCTAAGACAGAAAGGGTGGTTGATGTATGGACAGCAAGTAGAATGGATAGGACTTTTTTAGGGACTGCCTTGGGTAGATGTGATCAGCAGTGCATTCACAAAATGACAGCTTTGAACCTGGTCAAGAAGTGTCTCTCCTTTAGTGCAGAGATGTAGGTATTGGGCATCAACTAGTTAGGATCACACCTTTTTATTCCTATAGTTCACTTTTTATTCCTATAGTTCTTAGTAGTGTTACTTTTTCTAAAATCAAAAGTAGATGAAGATAAATAGAGACTATATTAGAGAATTTGGTGGGAGAAACCACTTAATGCATTCAGTGGGCTCCTTGTCTTTCTCAGTTAATAGCTAGTCCATGTCAAAAACCACAATCAAAATGTTATATATAGTATGAAAATACTCTTAGTAATATAAAAAATTGCCTGACAGAAGTAATTATAAAATAAGGAGATTTTCCTATGCCCATAGGACATGATTTTTTTTCATCTTTTGATAATATCAAATACTTTAGACTTTAAACAACGTTCATTTTAAGATGGGTCACTGTTTTTTAAGGCATATATTTGAGCAAAGATTGGTTGGGTGATTCTTTTGTTCCCTGCAGCATCAACTTCTCAAGACTAGGACAGCTGTTCTTTGACTTATGTTGTGCAATGTCCTAATAAACCCATCATACGTTGACATATTGTAAGTGGAAAATGCGTTTAATATAACCTCACCTATTAGATGTACTCAGAACTTCAGTCTTACAGTTGGGCAAAATCATCTAAGAGAAAGCCTAATTTACAATGAAGTGTCAAATTTATCTTGAGTAACTTGTTGAACACTGTGCTGAACATAAAATACTGTACTTAAATGAGTACACTTTCACATTATAAAGTCAAAATATCAGGAATTGAATTATCATAAGTCAGGGACCATCTGCATTTTAGTTGGTAGCTAGACTGATCTGGATAATTCAAGATGGTTTTGCTCATATGTCGGGCACCTTGAGTGGATAAGATTGATGGCTGAGCTCGATTGGACCCCTCTGCTTCTCCAGTTTTAGGGCTTCCTAAGTGGTCTGTCCAGTGGGGTAGGTGGACATCTTAAAGGATTACTCGGGGTTCCAAGATGCCAAGACAGAAGTTGTGAGGGCTTCTTAGAGCATAAACAGTGCTGCAGTCTGGCTGGGCACAAATCACGAGCCACTGAAGCAGGAACAAACTTTATTTCTGAACTCCACCAGCACACTCCACACAAGCTCCCAGGAACTCCCCTGAACGCCACGCGGCTCCTCCAGGAACCAGCAACCGGAAAATATCCCTCCTCCGGCACTTCCCCAACCAATGGGAACTCTCCGGGAATCCCCACGAGAGCTCAAGCGGAACTCAACGGGAACTCCGCCAGAACTCAAAAGTCATCATCTTAATGGCTCGCTAGCATCACCTCTCAACCACTACTTCTAGCAAAAATGCCATGCGTCATCCCGACTCGGCTGTGGCCCTCAGCAAAACAGTGAATCTGTTGTTAGCCAGAGCAGCCTTGAGCTAGCCCAGAGTTGAGAAAAGTAAGGTTGAACATTGTTCCCTCTGAAAGGAGAATTTAAAAACCTGTAGCATTCTTTTCACTTAAGTCAGGCTCCCACATACTTTCAATGGTGAAGAACAATGTGTAGACTAATATGCTTCCATTTAGTTTCTGTGTGCGCCTTCAGCTTAATGTACTTAGTGCAATGCTGCACGTGGCAGGCAAAAATTCATACTTTAACACAGTCACCATTTATTTACTATTCTTCACGTTCATGTTTGTGTTTGTGCAAGTGAGTATGTATACTTATCTGTCTAAATCTCTCATCTATCAATCATCTATCTATCTCATCTGTTAAAAAATATATTTGAGGCACCTAGCCTGAATTCTCCCAAGCACGTAAAGTAGTAGTTGTCAAGAGATAAGAAAGACAAGAGTTCAAGAGATGACATTTTTTAAGGAAATATTTCTTGAGAACTACAAATAAAAAACAGTTTACCACAACAGATGAACTGCAGCCTAGCCTAACCCAACCCACCATCTTTTTCCTCAGCAGAAAGCATGGCAAAACAAAAGGTCATGACACTGCAAGAGGCAGGTCATGATGAAGGAAAGAAAATAGCATGAAATTCTTGTTTGTATTTGACTATAATAAATAGAATTACTCAAAGGAAAGAAGGAAGGAGTGAAGGAGACAAGGAGAAAGAAAAAAGTGAAAAAAAGGAAAAAAAGAGAAAGAAAACACTTTTCCCAGTTACTTTCTTTATCTAAGACATAATTTGTTTCCTGCCAAGCACCATGCAACAGAAAATCAGCTTTACTTTCACTATAATGATCCTGATGTGATTACTTTTAGTCATTATTAACTCACAGAAAGGAAGAACTAGGGGGTGTCTGTTTCACAACTGTTCAGTATCCAAGTAAAATGAAAGCAAAGATAATTCACTCTAAGTATTTGAACAAGGTTGGATCCAAGAAATATCTCACACATTTTGGCCTTATTGTTACATTACATGCTCCATTTTAAATTGCCTTCATTGACATCATCTAAGGATGAATAACATCAAAATAATTAGACATTTGTGAATGGGCATAAAGGTCCTTTTAACTTTCTTGAGAACTAATGGTTGACTCATTGATTTGTCTAAGATAAGAAGTAAATACTAATAGACCCCCGTGAATATCAAACATATTAAAAATGATTTTTTCACAAAATACAATATTTGTCGGAATACTTATGAAACCAACAGAGCCACCAGTACCCTAACTGTAGAGCATGGCCCATGTGTTTCACGATTTGTGCTTCAGAAATCAATTTTAGGAATATAGAGTGAGAATGACATCATAAGCAAGGCTATTTTCAGAATCTAAAGTCGCTAAGACAAATTTGTACATTGGCCAAAGGAATGATCAATTTGCAATTTGAGCACCACAAAGAAGACCTAAGTGTGAATGTCAAGAAATCAAAAATTATCTCCAATTATACAGTTTGTCTTTTATATTAGATAATGTAAATATGTATAGATATATTTCAGGAATATTCATAGCAAAATTTCATGCAAGTCAAAAATAAAATAAAGTTGACAAAGATTATTTGTAAAAATTTATGACTGCCTAAGAGAAATGATTCCTGGAAAATAGTTATGTTCCCATGACCATGATTTTGTGTTTCAGTCTGTTTGTGGAATCAATTGTAATTTGATGTAAATAATTTAAATAACCCTTACTTGAAAGTGTCAAATTAGAATAGCCTATAAAAATTTTATTAGTTTAGAGCCTCTACTTGTGTGTGTGTGTGTGTGTGTGTGTGTGTGTGAGATAGAGAGAGAGAGAGAGAGAGAGAGAGAGAGAGAGAGAGAGAGAGAAAGAGAGAGAGAGAAAAAGAATTTTTTTTGAATTTCTCTTTTGATATCTGAAACTTTATTAGTGTTATATCATTACATTCATACTGGTGATTTAAAAGGCTAATCTAAAGCAATCTGTATTATATATTGTGGAGGAGGAGGAGGAGGAGGAGGAGGAGGAGGAGGAGGAGGAGGAGGAGGAGGAGGAATTACAACCAACAGTAATACTATAACACAGAGCACTTGTGTTCTATTGACCTATTCTGGAGAGCAGGCTCTATTTCACTATTTAGAAGGTTCTAATTTTTCAATACCTTTTTTTTTTTTTTTATTCTTGTTCGGAAAAAAGAATCAAATGCAGACAGTAACTTCTTTACCTTATTGCACATACATCAGAAACAAAGTATTCTTCCTCTAAATTCTTTGGCACTACTATACAATAAATAAACTATCTAAGAAATTTTAGAAACCATATATTGGAGTATAGTTACCATGTTTGACCACTAATTTCAGAAGACATTGAATATCTTTATATTCAAAGTTTTACTTAAAGTCAATTGCAGAATATTCTCTATTATATTTTAGATCATTGAAGCTCCTTTTGTTCTCCTCTCTTTAAAGTTTGAAGCTAACTTACTTTCAAAATTTAAATATACAGGGCTGGGGTTGTAGCTCAGTGGTAGAGCACTAGCCTAGCATGCATGAGGCTCTGGGTTCAATCCTCAGCACACCACATTAAAAAAATAAAGGTATTATGTCCACCTATAACTAAAATGAAAATATTTTAAAAAGTATTAAAAATTTAAATATACACGAGAAAAAGATATGCTGAATTGCTTGACAACAAACAGACATGGAAACTAAAATTCTTAATTGGTAATTATTTGAAGATATTTAAATTAATGCTTAAAATAAGTCCATACATGTATACTCATGCATAGAAATAATTAAATGTTTTGAACTATGTATTTCATAAAATTTGTATAGTGCACATTACACATCAGTACTTATCCCTAGGGGCCAGTATTCAATAAGGAATATACATGTTCTGTAACTATACTCTGTGAAATTTCCTGAGAGGTAAAAAGTATATCATAATTTGAATCGAAGTATACTCTTTGATGACATGAATTATGTTATATATCATTCTTTAATTCCACAATAAGAATATCTGCATTTTAAATCAACAATCAAAACAAATTTAAAAAATGCCTCACTACTTCTCTCAAAGTCAGAAAATATTTTAATTGAACACCCCATATAATCTACTAATCAGTCTACATTTTTTCTTCATACACAAATCCAATTACTAGTTCAGGAAACATTTCATTTCAATGCTTGCTAGTCTCTACAGGCTAAAATTCTTATTTATATTGAATCAAAACCTGCTGCTTGTCACTCTCAGGAGTTTGGGTTAAGAGAAGGGAGGATCCAAACTATTTTATTCTCTATATCACTGTATTATCTAATCATTTGCCATTTTATTTTTAATGACTATCTCCCCTACTGGACTAAAATTTCTACAAGAGTGAGGGCTTTGCTTTGATTATTGCTATTTTCTAAGGTAAATACTCTAAATGAACTGATACTTCTCAATAAAAATTGTTTCATGAATATTGGATGGATTCCAAAAGAGATATTGTTTAATAGATAAATAGTGAACTATGGTAGATGTTATTTATGAACAAACACATTTGCCTTGGTGGTTTTCAGCATACTAATTGCTTCTTAACTCAAGGTTCTGCATCTCCCTTCCTTTCCTGCTTAAGAACTTTCTCCAAGCAACAAGGGAACTTATTCCCACCATCAGGTACTACACTGGGAGCAAATCTCAGCCAGGCAGGTAGAATTAAATGCCAGAGTCTACCTGCCATCTTAAGATTATTCAAAGTTTGTCCCTTGATGTTTCTGAGGATCCCAAAGTCACAGGAGGACTCAGGCTTGATTGTCCTCGGGAGCAACTGATTAATTGATACATGATTGGTTTTTCTATGTCTCACTGTCCCTACGTCCTTACTCTGAAAGTCACCAGTGATATTTCCCTTAGAAAGTGCTTATTACTACCAGTTAAAGTTAATTAGCAGTTGTATAATATTTAACTTTGCTTATTCTGTTATCTATCTGAATTAGAAAAAAATTTTAGAGTTCCCAAAAGTGTTCATTATAATTTTTTTATTCAGTCAATAATTAAATTAAAAGTTCAAGAAGATTTCATGTAAGTTTTATTCAGAAATATGTATTCTATCCTGTGTTTTACATTCATGCTTATCACTCAACTACCTCCAATTTTTCCTCTGGACTTAAATTCTTAAATTCTCTTTCTGAAGCTTAAATAAGTAGTGTAGTTTTAGAAAATACTGCATTTAAAGGAAAATAGTTAAATATTTCAACTCTTTATCTAAGTAAACATTTAACTAAATGGCTTAATCATTTATTTCTAATCTCATGCATTTCTTTGCAATAAGAATTTACAGATGTTATATAGAGGTTCCAAATTTTATGTTGAATATTATTTTGTTTCTAGTGAAAATTCAACTATATTCCCTTTTCAAGCTCTTCTTGAAAAGATAAACTTCAAAAATGAAGATGAACATTAGAATAACCCCTATAATTAAATAAGGAGTTTTAAAACTGCCGTGTGTCTTTATATATAAATAACTTAGCAATGGTCTTTTCTGATGTTTGGCATATTTATTTTGTGTGACTTTTGCAAAATAATGTAAAATGAAAGCCATTCTTTCCATTACCAAAATCATATTTTTAGCTAATTTATGAGATCAAAAATGAAAAAAAGTGATATTCTACACTTGACAAAAGAACTTTGCCCTACTGTCTTTCTATGTATATATTATAAAAAGTGTAGTTTACAAATTACTGTCTTGTTACTAAATCAAATTATCATAGTGAGTTCACTGATATTAGTGAAGAAGCCTCCACACAGTGGTTGAAAGAAGACAGAGTTAGTTTCATTTTTATGTAATAGTTATAGGTTAATAGTCAATGACAACACAACTCTGTTCTATATGGACATTTGGAGACTACAATTTCCTTCATCATATTGTAGCAAATTCCATAAAGCATTCTCATTGTCTCAGTGGTCAAAGCTGAATGGCCATGGGTCCTAAATGTTGTTTGTGGAAAGAGGATGGCCACCACATTAAAAATAAATATAGAAGTTGATAACACTGACTTCTGCTCACAATGCATTGACAATCCCTTAATCATATAGACATATCTTGATGCAAAAAAAGTGAGAAATATAATCCTAGCATGTTAACAAAAGAAGAGATGATGTATTTTGGAGGACCCATCAAATGATTAGCTTTTAATATGTACAAAAACATTTTTTAAATATAATCTTAGAATTATTTAAATTGGTATATATTTCAAAGAGTGTGTGTGTTTGAATATGAGTGTGTTCAGTGTTCATCCCCATTGTGTTTGCTTACCATATGTGGAGCAGATGTTTCAAACAAAGGTTTCCATTTTGAATATAGAAATCAAATCTAGTTTATGTTATACTTCAATAAAATATTGTTGGAAGGTAATTAGTAACTTATTACCATAGTTTGACTATGTTCCCTCCAAATTCAGGAACAAAATTTAAGGGCCAATATGATGATAATGGTGGTAAGTTTAAAAGATTATTAGGATGCCAAAATGCCAAAATTCCCTCCTGGTGAGGGTAATCCAGGCCATTGTTTTTTTTGTTTTGTTTTGTTTTGTTTTGTTTTGTTTTGTGTGTGTGTGTGATGCTGGGGATTGAGATTGAACCCAGGGTCTTACACATGCGAGGGAAGCACTCTACCAACCATCCAAGCCCTTATTAAAGAGGCTTCATGTAGCCTTCAGCTCTCTTGCCCTCTGCCTTCTGCCATGTAAACACAGCACTATATAAATGATCACTGGAGGATGCACCATCAAGGTGCCATCTTGGAAGAAGAAATCAACTCTCACTAGAAGACTGAACCTGCTAGTTAGTGCCTTGCTCTTGAAATTCTCAACCTCCAGAATGTGAGAAAATAAAGTTCTGTTTTTTAATAAATTACCAGACTTGAATATTTTATTTTATCAGCAGTAGCAAACTAAGATATCTGTCATATTCAAAGAAGTTTGGAAGTAAAATATCTCATATAGGCAGGTCTGACTGCTGAGTATAGATTCATTTCAGAATTATTACAGTTTTCTGATTCATAACGTTGCTGGATGTTTGCAAAAGCTGAAGTATAGTAATTGCAATTATTGCACACATTTTTCCCTAGTGATAAAATTATAGAGAGAAGGGTACTAAGCATGTAGGCACAGACAGCTTCATTTTTCAGTGAGCTTATGTGTACATTTATAAATAACAAGCAAATAAAAATTCCCCAAACCTTCACTATTGCTACCTGAAGGAAAGCTGAAATATCAGCAATTCTGTCTTTCTGCACAATACAATATATAGTTGGGGATACTAATCAGTATTAGCCAAGTATTGTTAAAAACATTTACCTGATTTTGACATTGTTATGTTCTTTATATATTTATCACTCTGATTATAATTGTTATCTAGTAAATGGCTGCCCAAGTCTCTAGTTTCAGAAACAGCAAGCTTCTTTGCATTGCTCTATTGTGTAGAGGTTAAAAATTATGTATTTAAAATTGATGATTTTTGTATAAGGCTGTATCATTAATTTCACAAGATAGAAAACCCCAGTTAATTAAGTTTATTATTTATTCATGATTTTTTGTATCTTCTCTACTCTTGCCATGGGTTATTGTGTGGGAAAAAATCTATTTTCCCCACCAAATTTTGCCTTGACCAGGTAATTTTGCTTATAAGAACTAATTTCTCATAAAATATACTCCTTGGGGCTGGGATTGTGGCTCAGTGGCATTGCCTAGCATGTGTGAGGCACTGGGTTTGATTCTCAGTACTGCGTATCAACAAATAAAATAAAGGTCCATTGACAACTAAAAAAATATATATTAAAAAAAAGATAAACTCCTTCATCTTAATTTCCAATTTGGAGAAATTTCTTAATTTTCCTACTGGGGAGACTTGTGTAGAAGTCCTAAACCCAACTTGAATCCAGTTTCCAAATTCAGCCAAGTCCAGAAGAGATAAGCCCCCATGGGCTCTGAGAAGCTAGAGCAAACCTTTAGAAACTGAAACAAGAAATAATTGCAAGGTGCTGTAAATCACAGAGTTTTGGGTTGAATGCTATGGAAAATTATAATGAAATTAGACGAACAGAGAAGCAGGTACAAGATGTAGAACAAGCAACACAACCTAAGGTATTGACATTGGATTTACGTTGTAGTCAGCAATAAGGCTATTAAGTGTAGACTGAAATTTTTCAACTTATGTTTAATAATGGAACAAAGTTTGGAAAAATTATAACTTCAAGTAACCTGAGGTGGTAATGTCCCTAATGAATTTCTGAATGAAGGCACAGAAGTCCCTGAAGCTGAAGTGACAAATGTTAACTCTGAGTAGAAATATTGAAAGGCATTGTGTGTGTCTCTTGACCTCTTTCGTATTCTCCCCTCTTTCATAAAGTCCTCCTATCCCTAAGGAGAGGTGAGACTTGTGGGACCATTTTCACTCTAACCGTCACCTGGGGGCAGTTAAGCTGATGTTAGCAGAGGTAATCTCAGCAAATCACTATACAGCAAGATAGAAAAGTAGTTGTATATATCCATGAGTAATTAAAAAACTATTAGTTTCAAAAATCACTGAGTTTCAGGTTATTAACTATGTAGCCCTATCACAATAAAATTAATAAAATACTGGCTTATTTCTATATTATTAGCTGAATCCTCCCTTTTATTTTATTTGGGTCACTTTTTAAAAAAGAAAATCTCATTATTTCCTGAGAATATTTAGTCTCATATAATTAGAATTGCAAATAATTTTTACAAGAAATGTCTTTTAACACAGAGATATTTGTAAATAGGATAAACTCTGTTCTAGAAATGTCCATTTTAGTTTTTACTTTTTTTCTATTGAATCTAAAATTTATGTTAAATTCAAACATAATCTCAAGTGATCTTCAATCTGTATTGAGTGTTCTTGGATATTCTAATTGTACAGTCAAACTTTTAAATAATGTAATGCCTAACTTTAAATACTTAATCTTTTCAGTTATCTTTCCAAATTAAGAAACTTGATTTTGAGACAGTCATCAAAAACGGAAAATAATATAATTCACAAGGAAAGCTAAAAGGCATTATAAGAGACATGTAGAAATACAATAGAGATATATCACAGATTTATAGACATTTGTTCTGAATTAAATTAGATGTGCTAGAATATTATTTAAATTTAGTAAAAGTTATGCAACTGGTAACATTTAAAATAATTTGAAAGGATTTGCATAACAATTTGACTTTTTTTTAATAAACCATTTTACCTTTAAAGTTTGGGGTTAAACTGGGAATCTTCCAAACTGTCATGTTTTATGTCAAGGCAAATAACATATTATATATTGTTTATAAGAGAAGGGATGCACTATAAGGCTTTGTAGAAAATCAGAGCACTACCTCATGCAGACTTGGGCCATAGTAATACACAAGCAAAATCTAGAAAAACATGGGAGATTTATATCCAACTCAAAAATAACCACTGATATAGAAAATTTCATTACATCAAGATGACATGGAAGAAATAACTCAATAGTTATGTTTTCTCTTTTATTCCCAGAGAAAATATTTTATTTTGTCATTAAAATATCTTGAAAACAACAAAAAATTTTCACTTTTTTCTACCATAATATTTTAAAATATTAACAATATAATCATATAGATAATCTTTCTAAATGTTCGTGCCTTTAAAAATTCTATCCTGTTTTTCAGGGATCATTGATCTAGCTATGAAAATCTTTTCTTAAGTACTATTTCACCTAACAGGTGTTGGGAGTCGTCCATGGGATGCATGTGGGTCACCGCACATGGAAGCCTTGTGTATAGAGACAATTGGTGTTTGGGAATGACCAGTGGACATTTCCTCTGGTCAACTGCCCATGGACAATGTGACTCTCTTTCTTATTCAACCATGGCCCATATAGCACCAGAGATGGGTGTGACCTGCCAAGATGTCAATCAACCTGCTGACTGCAAGACATCAGGAAGCAAGACTCTGCTCTTGAAAACTTATCTCTACCTTTGATATACCCCTTTAAATAAACTACCAAAGACATTTTGTCTTTTGTCTAGTTCCAGAACACATATGGATTAGATCTATCAGGAGCTTCTGTAAATATATTTCTGAGTATTTGTGCTTTGTTACTTACTAATTATCTGAGATTTTAAGTTTTAGGGTAGTTGGATTACCCTGGGCAGGAAGAAGAACCCCTTAAAGAAATGCTGGCCATTGTCCCCCTGATAAACATGTATATGCAATGTGTTTTGGAAACCACGTTAGTCTTGAAAGAAAAAATAAGTTGTAGGTTCCAAACAGTGTTTGAGCAAATTTTACAATTAATTTCTTATAAATTTTCTGGTGTTTGAATTGCATATGCCATAATATTCTCATTAAACTCACACAACGATAATTTACCTAGACATATGGTTTGGCCAACAAGGTTAATAAAAGTTAGACTAATGAACAAAAATCACTTATAAAATCAGCCATCATATATAAAAGATCCCTTTAATAATTTTCTAACATTCAGATTTTAGATTGGTAATTGCAGGGTTTAAAATGCTACCACAATCAACCATATGCCTCAGCATCTTTCCTAAGAAAATGAAGCACTGATACCAAATCATACATTCTATGATGCTTTAAAAATAAGTTTATTTTAAAAATGAATGTGCTAATAGCTGATATGAAATATTGTGTTAGCTTTGTATTGCTGGAACCTACATACCCAACAAGAACAAATTGGAGGAATAGGTTTCAGAGGTATTTGTTCATATGTGTTTATATATGTGCATATATATGTGTTTATATCCCCTAATATACATATTATGGTGGAAGAGAGTAAACTATAGGCTTTGCAATTAGTAACACAGTCTCTGTTACAAGTACAAGAAACAAAGAAATAATAATAATAACAAACTTTTTGAAACCCTAAATATTTTTAGGCCTTGAATATTTTTCCCAGATAGAAACTCCCTTGACCCTTGTGCTTCCACCACCTCTTGTCCTAAACTTTGGAAAACTCTTCCTTATTCCTTATTCTCCTGGACTATCTCTAAAGTGATTACTGTGGAGCATACCTTTCTTGGGACTGGTACTGCACTTAATGCCTGCTGCTCATGGAAATCTAAGGGATTAATGATTTCAAAGGTCAATGATGCTCAGTGTTATCAGCTTAGTAACAAAATTCCTTTGCAAGTTTAGTACTTTCCTTTTCTACATGTTTCCAATCATTGTATTCACCACTAACCACACTCGAATTTCTTCCCTATTGTTTATTTCAGATTTGCACTATTTTTCTGCAACTTTGTTCCCATGAAACCCCCAACTCAATCTTATACCTCACCCTCCCTCATCTCTTCCCCTCCTCCTCTCACTCCTCCCCCTTTCTCCATCTCTTCTTCCTCTTGCTCTCAACTCATCAACTAAGATATTCTATCAAAACCTCAATTTTTCATATACATTGTTGGAGTTAGAAGCAAAGGTTTTTCAATCCCCAAAAACCCTTTATCACTTCATCTCTGACTGCAGGCATACAAGTCAGTATCCTCTAATAAGGTTTTGTATTTTAAGTCTCATTTTCAAAACTCATACCCTTTTTCTCCATTATCGTAGGGATATTATTTAGTCATTTTTTTTTTAAGTTTTAAACCTTCAGTGTCAGTTTTGTTACAACCTACCATCCAACTGCTTCTTCAGTGTTGCTTATTTTTCACTTTTGCTAAGGCAATACCCTACACAGTCACTTGTATTAGTGAGAATATATGTCATGAAAGAGTGAAGCCAGAATTAGACAGGCAGTCAGTATAGATAGGTAAATCTAGTCAGGTCAGATCAAGGAGGCCAATTTTGAGTGAGTCCAGCAAGTTGGATACGGTCCCTGAGGGAGTGAAATGGCAATTCCTTAGGAGCCCTTCCTCCATCCTTATAAGAATCTCCCTGTGATCCAACCTGTTGCTAAGGTAACCTGTCCCAGGAATTGTCCCTCCCCACAGGAAGCTATAAGGTTGTTAATTAATGTCTCCTTGGCTGCACCAGCCTGCATTCCTCCTTCAGCCCTCCTGTTTCCCACCTTTTGGCCATCCCACTCAGCATTCCTGGACCTAGTCACACGTGGAGGAAGGAACAAGATAAGGGGAAGAGGGCAGGAGATCCAAGGAAGCCTAGAACATATAAAAAGGGCAGAACACCTCACTTCTGGGGATACCAGGATACCAGCTATGACCCCCTTCTCCCTCGCAGAAGAAGTCTGTTACCTCTTTTTAAATAAACCCCGCTTTATATGCTTGCCTGTGCGTGCTTCTCTAATGTTCAAACTTCAACATGTGAGGAAGCAGGACATGTCACTGATAATGGGAGGTTACAAAAGTATCTAAAATTGAACTTTGATAAGATAAAGACATTTTCTAAAGTTCACATCACTGTCTAATGAGAGTCAGGCAGGACTCCTTGGTGACTGTGTTTTAACCATGGACCCACAAATTCAGCTTTCTTCCACCTTGTAGTGCTAACATCATAAGCAAGGGTCCTCAAAAAAAAAAAAAAAAAAAAAAAAACTAGGCTTCTTGAAAGCATAGGATTATCTCTACCACATTCATATAAGGTTAATGTGAACATTATCATGATTCACATGTTACACATGATGCAGTATGAATAATACATTAAATACTCAATAAATCTATTTTGTTCTAAAAATCACAATCATTAAAAATATCTGAAGCATGAATAATATTGGGAAGTTATTTTTATATTAGATCCAAACTTTAATTCATCTTTGTAGAAGTCAATATTATTTAAAAATGAACTTATCATATTTTCTTTCTAAGCTCTTTATTTTGATAAATACACTAATCTGTCCTTTATAGACTCAAAAACTCAATAATCTTTAGATACTGAACAATTTATTTCCTCCCATAATATTATATTTATTCATTCGTTAATTCCAGATTTCTTGTTAATTTTTTTATGAAAAGTTCCAATATCATTCCTTCTTCTTTCTACATTTTTACTCTATCTTGAAATCAATTCTACACTTTATTGATAGCTTAATTTTCCTAAGTACAAATCCAATTGTGCCACTACCTTATTCAAAAACACTGGTATTCAGCTGCCTATTAATTTTGACTCCATATTCAAATAGTCAAGATCCTTCATAAAATGGCTATAACCTACAATCTAAGTTTTTCTTTACAACATTCCCAGAAGCAATGTGTTGATAAAATACAGTTCCTCTAACCTCTGGCTTCCTCAACTCATCTCAGTTATATTGTCACATACTCAATTCTGACCTACCTCAAAGCACTTCCAGAGAACCCAGTGTTTAAACAGGTGCTATTTTGTATCAGGACCTTCTCGTGGTGCAGTTCTAGGTGTTTTTGTTGGAGTGGAAGTGAATCAAAATATATTAAGATAAATTAAAGTGATCTTTCAAATAAGATATATTAAGTTGATCCTTCACAATTGCCATGAGGGCAGAGATAGCAGCAAGCAGAATTTTGGAAAAGGTATTTCAAGATTAATGTATCAAAATATAAGTACTTAAATAAAATTTATATTATTATTCATTGTTCAAGAAAAGTATATATAGGGATGGGGATGTGGCTCAAGCAGTAGTGCGCTTGCCTGGCATGCGTGCAGCCTGGGTTCGATCCTCAGCACCACATACAAAGATGTTGTGTCTGCCGAAAACTAAAAAGTAAATAAATAAACATTTTTTAAAAATTCTCTCTCTCTCTCTCTCTTTAAAAAAGTATGTATGTATATATATATATATATATATATATATATATATATATATATATATATATATATATATATCTGCATTCGTTGTGGCAGATAAGATAATTGTAACTAACCACACACAACCCTCAGTAATTTACTCTAGTAGAGGTTTATTACTCACACGTGTTCTATTTAAATGTGACAAGGTGATTCCCCTGGGTAGATAGTATTCAAGAAGTAATTTAGAGGTACAGACTTCTGCATTGGTTATATATCTGTGACACGTGTAGCCTAAGGTACCCAGAGCAAGGAATGTATCTTAAGAGGGGCAGAAATATCTGAAAGATTAGTAAGATGATTTTAAGCATCAAGGCAAGAGTTGGCTTCTTTTGCTACAGCCCACATTGTACACTCTACACCATCTGAAGCCTCTAACTAAGCCTCATGGGGTGTTGGAAACTATGACCATGCTTCTTGCCCAGGAAGAGAAGATGGTGGTGAGTGCACATGCACTGACTCTGCAGTATACTTAAGTGCATGTTTCACAGCTTACTAATATTTTAGTTTTCAGCCAAAATATTTTTGGCCAAAGATTTAGATATTATCTTAATCCTAATAGCTTATTCAAGACCGGCAGTTGGTGTCTTTGAAAGAACACTATAATTAGAGGATAAATTTCAGTACTTACCCTCATAAACAGACACAGCTATCAGTCCCAAAATTACTAAAATTAAAAATATTAACATAAAAGTAGCTATTTACAAAGGAAAGGACTTTACTAAATAATGAGAAAGATAAGCTTCCTTAAATAGCCCCTATACTGGAATTTCAGTGATGTAAAAAATGATGTTCAGGAAATCAACTACATTTTGGTAAATTGTAAAAAAGCAAAATACAAAAGGTAACATGGGAAGTAATAAAATTAAAATGCCATGAAGGTGATATATCATAAAAATGAAGAAATAAATAAAAGAGTAGTCATCTCTTTGAAAATACCTCCAATGCATTTTTGAAAGACTGGTTTTAGAGCAGTTTTAGGTTCATAGGAAAAAGGAAGCTACAGAAATTTTGCATACCCCTTTGTCCATAAAGAGCTCCCATTATCAACATCTCCTTCCAGAGCAATACATTCATTACAATTAGTGAAACTACATTGTCACATCACAAGTAATCAAAGTCCCTAGTTCTTATTAGGCTTCACTCTTAATGCTATTCATTATGTGGGTTTGAAAAAAAAGATGTAATGACACACACTGGTGAATATAATATCATATAAAGCATATTTATTGCCCTAGAAAAAACACTCCATACTCCACTTTATTAACCCTCTCTGTCACCCTACACCTGGAAAACACTGATATTTTTACTGTCTCTACAGTTGTGCCTTTTCTATACTCTCATATTCTTGGAATCATGTAATATGTAGCCTTTTCAGATGGTCTTTCTTGACGTAACAAAATGCAGTTAAGATTCTCTCATGTCTTTTCATGGTTTGATAGCTCATTCTTTTTCATGATATTCAATAATATCCCATTTTCTGTCTGTTCCCTGGTTTATACATTCATCTGTTATAGAATATCTGGGGTACTTCCAAGTTCAGGCTATTATGAATGAAACTCCTAAAAAAAATGCATGATGCTTTTGTGTGGACAAAGCTTTCAACTCCTTTGTGTAGTTACCAAAGAGTGTGACTGATGGATCATTTGGTAAGAGTATGTTTAGTTTTTTAAGAAACCACCAAACTTTCTTCCAAAGTGATTACCATTTTGCATTCCCACCAAAATGAATAAGGATTCCTGTTGCTCCTACTTATCATCAGCATTTGGTATTGTCAGTTGTCTGGATTTTGACTATTCTCATAAATGTGTAGTGACACCTCATTGTTTTAATTTGCATTTTCCTGATGACTTATGATGAAAAGCATATTTGTATGGGCTAATTTGTCAACAGTATATCTTTAATGAAGTGGCTCTTTAGGTCTTCAAATTATTTTTCAATCTGGTTATCTATTTTCTTATGGTTGAATTTAAAGAGCTCTTTGTATATTTTGGATAAAGGTTTTTTTCTCAGATGTATCTTTTATAGCTATTTTCTATCAGGTTGTGGTTTATATTCTCATCCTTTTGACATTGTCTTTTATAGAGCAATAGTTTTTTTATTTTAATGAATTTAACTCTATCAATTATTTGTTTCATGGTTCATCCCTTGGTGTTGCATTCATTTTTATAAATTGTGATTTTTGCCTGACTAAACCTTCCTCTAGATAACAAGGAAAAAAGAAAGCATTCAAGAAGGACAACGAAATTTTTTCTTTACTTTGGAATCAACATCTTCATATAATCCTTACTTCTTAGATGAATAATAAGTTATGCCAAAGTTATTTAGAAACTGTCTATGATAACATTCTCTCTGAATCAAATAAGGATAAAAATAAGGATGAAAAATTACCTTTAGCCTAGAAGTTGCCTATACAACAAGGTATTAATAAAGACATACAAGGCATTATTCAAGTGTGGAGAGAGAGACAAATGTGTGTATTTCTTAAATATAAGCAGAGGGGGAAAAGGGAAGTACTTTGTTAAAGAAATGAGCTTAAAGAAATTGATTCTTACTAATGATAATAAATAGGAATGTTCCCAGGAAAGCAAGTTCAAAAGGTAAATGAGTCCAGGAAATCACAATGCTACTTTCGGAAATAATTCCAGCTATATTTTCTAAATGTTTATAGAGAATAGGGGAGAAGAAAAGAACAAAAAATAGGCCATTAAAACTCAGAACTACAAAATGATGTGAAATTTATTTAAATCTGCTAATGTTGAAATAGCAAAAGAACAGGTCAAAGGTAGTTCAAAGATATACTTCTTCCAATAGAACACAAAATAGAGGAGAATCTTTTAAGATATAATTTATATTTACTAAGAGAGGAACAAAATAAAAGCTCAAAACTTTATTTGAAGATAAATAGAACAGATTAAGTATAAATGCTCAAGGTTTTTCACTGTATTTTTTTAAAAGAAGTCACTGCATGCAGACTACCATCAAAAAAAAAAAAAAAAAACACGTGGATTTATGTTCCCCTTGTTTGAGACCACAGTATCAAAATATAACATTTGGAATTTTTCTGTGGGGAAAATTTGTCTATTCTGTCTCATTTATTTATTCAAATTGCTTGTCTATATTGTTTTGTATTCACAGATAGTTTATACTAATTTCTTTTGTTTGTACTCACAGATACTTTATACTAATTTTTTTGTTTGTATTCATAGATACTTTATACTAATTTCTTTTGTTTTTCAAATGATTTCAGACTGGGGGATACTTTAGGGTTTTTGCTTTCCTGTGGCTCCTATGTCCCTTTGACTCCCATCGATGGTAGTTACTTGTTCGAGTACTTCGATATTTTCTAGAACCACAGTGTGTTCCAGGCTACTCTGGTGTAGATCTTGTCACAGTCCTAAAATCAGCAATTTCTCCATGGAGGCCTGGTTCCTTCTGTTGGACTAGTTTCACTATTAGCAAGATCTGGAAGCTAAGTACAATTATTGATGTTGGACATCATTTCCCCTAGGAGCTCTCATTGCACAGGACAAAAAAAGTATGTAGATTAACCCCAGTATATATGAATATTCATAAGTATGTCTATATGTAAAATCTATGTTTGTGTTAAGTTAAACATTAGTTTGTCCTAACATTCCCAACTTTAATACAATACCAGATACTTTATTCTTGCCTATTTATAAATTCCCACTACAAAAAGTCAACAAACAAACAAAACAGGTTCCTACAGTCCACCATCCAATGGCTTCATTATTCAATTTCTATGTACATATACATCAGTATCAAGATTGTTATAGAAAATAGCTTCAACAGGCTTTTAGATGTTATGTCTATCACCTGACTTTTTAGATTTACAGGCTACACTGGTTTCCAAAGTTAATTAGGTCAGTACTTTTACTCCCCACATTTTCTCAGAGGTTGTTGCTAATCATGTAATCATGAATTAAAAAGGGAACATCCATAATTATACTTGATCTTTGGGGGAAACTTGCAATTTCTCACAATTAAATATGATAATAACTCTAGATTTTTTTTGTAGATGTTCCTTACCAAGTTAAGGAAGTTTTCTGCTTTTTAAAAATTTGCTTAGTATCTTGACAGTATTAGATTGTACCAAATGAATTTTGCTTATCAATTGATATGACAATATGATTGTTTACCTTCATCCTACTGACACAGTGGATTATATAAATTGACTTCTGAGTTTTGTACTTGCCTCGAATAGCTAACATAAATCACATTTTGTTGAAGAGGATAAAACTTTTATACATTGCTGAATTTTATTTTTTTATGTTGAGTGATTCCTTTAATTTCATTCCCAATAGGGATTGCTCTATAGTTTTTTAAAAACATTATAAAAATGCAATATAATGTTTATAATTATTGTTTGTTATTAACAAACAATGCATTTGATATATACCTATTCATGTCATTGCCTTGTGTGAGTTTTAGTAATTTCTGATTTTCAATTAATTGTATTTTATCTAAATTAAATTTTGGACCTGGAGCTCTCTGTAAAAAATTTGTCTATAAAGAATGAAGACATTATAATTATTTTTAACCAAGGGATCAGTAGTGATAACCCTCTTTCATTTTTTATATTAGTTACTAATATCTTCCCTGTTTTTTCCTTAGTTTGACTAGCTATGGGATTTTCCAATTACTGAACTTTTTATATAATTAGGTTTTGGTTATATGAATTTCCTCTATTGATTTGTCATTTTTTTAGATTTCATTCATTATTGATATAATTTTATTGTTTTTTCCTTTAGCTTTATTTAGACTTAAAATTATACTTTTTGCTCTGTTTTTTCTCAGATGAAATCTTATATGTTATTGATTTTAGATCTTTCTTCTTTCATAATTCACACATTAAATGAAATAAATTGCCCTTTAAACACTGCTTTTGCTGCATCTTACAAATATTCATAAGTAGTATTTCAACTTTATTTCATTCAAAATGTTTTAAGCTTTGCTTGATAATTTTTCATTAGCCATGTGTTATTAAGAAGTGTATTGCTTAATCTCCAAGTATGTGGGGATTATCTAGCTATCATTCTGTCATTGGTTTCTGGTTCAATTTCATTATTTTCTGAAAATATACTTTGCATAATTTCTATTATTTTAAGTTTATTGGTTGTATTTTATTGTCCAAAATGGATCTGTTATGGTGAATATTCCATGTAAACTTGACTAACAAACATTCTGCTATTGTTGAATGGAATTTTCCATAAGTCTTTCTACAAGTGTTATGGTATAAGACAGGGGACATTTTCCTAATAAGTGAGTTCCCTGCAGCCTTTTATCATTCCTCCTACTTAGAATACTTAGAATATTTTCCCCCAAAATTTCTTATCTATATAACTGCTCAGAAACATCTTTCTTTTTGCTAATTCATAGAGTATTTTGAAATCAAATGGAATCATCTCAGACCATGCACTGATGTGCCTATTGTTTCAAATAAAATATAATAGAATTGTCAGAAAACCCTATTTAAAGAGGTTAGTTCTATAGGATTTTCTAAATCCCATTGTGATAAATGGATTAATATGCTCTGAGATTGTATTTCAAAAAGTTTTATCTAGGAAAACCACTAACATGAGAAGTAAGCACTTCTCATAGTAGTAGGAGTAATTTTAAATATTTTCTACAGTAAAGAGACTTGATAATTCATATTTTAAAAAACAGCACATGATTTATATATGTATATATGATAAAGATACAATATCTTGATAAGTTCTAGGAGGCAGAATAAGCAATTAGGAAAATAATTTATTCCAAATTAAACACATTATTATTACACAATAATTATGAAATCAGTATTTTAAATCACCCATTGTATAATTTGTATGAAATGTTTTTTATGCTAACGAATGTAATTTAAAAGAAATGGAGGCACTGATGAGGCAATGAACTTTAAATGGTCTCAATATTTTTCTCTTCAGCAAATGTGTTCAACAACCATTGAGAATAAGCAATTATCAACCTCTTATAAACCAGAACTGTGAAAGAAAATGATAAATGTGATAGAAATTCAAACAGTTGGGTTTTTTTTAAAAAAAAAAAAATTTACATATTCTCCTAGTACTGAAATATATATTATTTTAAATGAGCATTATTTACTTAACAATCTATAAAAGGTATCTCCATAGATTTTTTTTCATGCCAAAGCCTATTAGACTCCTTGCAGTAAAATATTAAACCCTTGGGTTATAAAACTTACAAATGAGCCATTACTGTCTATTAGTTCAGTACAGGTGCTATGTATGGGCCATGTCTTGGTTAAAATGGCTTATAATTTTTCACAGATAAAAATATAAAGCCTGCATTTCTATGATTTACTATGAAAAGAAGATTCCATAAAAATGAATTGAATACATAATTTTATAAACAAAATCTTATGAGATGTCTGAAAATATTTAATTTCTAAACATTTTTACAAGCATTATATTTCAAAAGACATTTTGAAGTTGTAAATTTTTACAATGATCTATATTTATAGATTGTTTAAATTGTATTCTAATTTATTCCGAGTGATGTCAGGACAGTACTAAAGGAATTATCTTAATTTATACCTAAAGCTGGAGGGAAAAGACCAGAGATAAGGAAGGAAAATTAGCAGTGTGGTGAAGAGAAAAACACAAAGAATGGCAAGTCCAGAGGCCCTTATTGTAATCTGAGCTCTAATGCTAACTGGCTGTGTGAGCATGGTAAGACATTTTACTTACGGTGTCCTAGGTCTTGCTATTTCTACAATAAAGGCCTTACAGAGTAATTTCAAAGGAAAGACTCTGGGTTAAATTAAGTTCTTAATTATCAGCATCTTTAAAAAAATATATATTGAACTTCAAAGTCAAAGGAAAGTTTTAATAAACAAATATATAGGTGTTTAAGATTTAAAATCTTGGGCTGGGGATGTGGCTCAAGCGGTAGCACGCTCGCCTGCCATGCGTCAGGCCCGGGTTCGATCCTCAGCACCACATACAAAGATGTTATGTCTGCCAATAACTAAAAAATAAATATTAAAAATCCTCTCTCTCTCTCTCTCTCTCTCTCTCTCTCTCTCTCTCTCTCTCTCTCCTCTCTCTTTAAAAAAAAAAAAGATTTAAAATCTGTAAGTAGAATCTCAAATTAAGAAGGATTCCTAGTTAAATAGTAGGGAGAAAAACATGAAAATGTGTATACATTTCTAGGTAATTAAGAAATATTAAATTAAAGCTAAAGTTGACATTGAACTGAGCAGTAGATTAATTGAATAATTTCTAATGATTTTATTAGCTTTTTAATTTAAAAATTAATTTTAGAACATATGTAGACTGAAAAAATTTGTGTAGAACAAATAGTTTCCAAATGTCCTATGCCCAGTTTTCTCTTACTAATATCTGACATATGTTTATCACAATTAATGAAACGTTCTTAATTGTTATGAACTGTTTCATATGTTATTATAATTGCCTTAGCTTTTATGCATATCCCTGTTTTATTTCTAGTTCCCATACAGAATACCACATTCATTTAGTTGGCATATCTCCCCAGGTATTTGTGGCATGAACAATTTCTCAGACTTTTCTAATTTTTGATGAATTTGATGGTTTTGAGGCATATTGCTCAGGTGTTTTGCAGAAATCATACTTTTCCAGAGTGAAAATATTAATTTTCTCTCTTTTCATTTGAATAAAATCAATGTACAGGGTGTATCTGAGGGGTGGAGAGTTATGCTTCATCTCTATTAGTGCATGACTATATAAGTTAGCTGGAATTCTGAAGGGGAGATTTACTTATGACAGCATGGACACATAGCTATTTATTTTATGGTCTAGATTTTAATACCATATCACTTTATTGTATTGATTGAATTTTCCAGCTTTGGTCAATAACACTTCTTATATTTGACTATGGTGTCCCTTTGGCATACTCCCATAATTGTAATATTTTGAACACTTTATTACTTTCAGGAACAAATTGTGTCAGGAATATCTTGTGGTATTTTCTGTCCAATTCCTAGAATCAGATTTTCCTCCATAGAAATCTAGTTCCTTTCATTGTGGTATGGCATTAGAAATTAAGATCCAGGCAATGTGTTCCCATAGCTCATTGCTATTGAAGTGTCATTACCTCTACATCCTTTTGTATCCTGTCAACTCGTGTGTGTGTGTATGTGTGTGTGTTTACATATATGCATGTCCATAAACATTTCTAGATGTAAGCATCTGTACCAATAGAAAACTAAATATGAGGCTGGGGTTATGACTCAGCACTCACCTAGCATGTGCAAGATGCTGGGTTCGATGATCCTCAGCATCACATAAAAATAAATCAAGGTATTAAAAAAAAAAGAAAACTAAGTATGAATTCCTACTGGTGCCTCCAACTCTAATCACTTACCTGTGCATCTTTCAACATAGATCTCATTTCTTATTTGTAACCTTTCACTCTAACATTGAGGTAGCTCTCCTTTTGTCAAACCATTTTTCAGTTTCAGTGTACATATATAGTGATTTTAGAATTGTTAGCCCACACTCCCATGGGAAACAACTTTATTAACTAGAGTATGGTGCTGATGTATTGTTCCTTTTAATCTTATAATCTCCACTCTTTTCCAAAAAGATTTAGGTCAACACTTCTCTCCCTTGATCCCATTCACTAAGACTATTTCATATATATGTTATCAAGTTAGACTCTTTTCCACAGTTTGCATTCTACCTTGGGATCTCTGAACTTCCTAAATATATCTTCTGTCATTTATATTAATTAAGGATGACTTTTATAAAACTCATGGGTTCCAACAAATGTATGGTGCTCCTATTAACAAATCATATGAAACAGTAGCACAGCCCTAAAAACCCTCTATACTCACATAAACAGCTCTCACATTTCTGCAAACTCTGACTAGTACTCTTTTTACCACTTGATGTTTGCTTTTTGAGTGTATCATACTTTGTTCTGAATGTTTGTCATCTCAAATGTCTATGTTGAATTCTTAATCCCAAAGGTTATGGAATTAAGAGATGGGACTTTAAGAGCTATTCAGATCATTTGCCTTCATAAATGGTATTTTTATCTTTACAAAAGACTCCAGAGACATCTTTGCTCCTTTCACCATGTGAAGATATAGAGAAAAGACACTTGTCCATGAACCAGAATCCTGATCAGACACTGAATCTGCTGATACTTTGGTCTTGGACTTCTCAGTCTCCAGAATGTGAGAAATAAACTTTTATTATTTTGGTAAATCACCCAAATAATAATATTTTGGGGGTATTTTGTTACAGCCTGAATGACCTTGGGTATCATGAAATGTAATTTTATATTAAGTAGCCTTTTGGATTGGTTCTTCCTTTAAGTGATGTTCATGTAAGATTCTTCCAGTTTCTACACATCTTCCTAGCCTATTGATTTTTTTATTCTAATTAATTATACATGACAGCAGAATGCATTTTGACATATCATACATAAATGTAGAATAACTTCTCATTCTTCTGGTTGAACATGATGTAGAATCAAACTAGTCATGTAATCATATATGCACATAGAGTAATAAAGTCTGATTCATTCTAATATCCTTTCTACCCCCATACCCCCTCCCCTCCCTTCACTCTTCTCTGCTTAATTCAATGTAACACTCTTCTTCCCTAGCCCTCACCCCCTTATTGTGAATTAGCATCCCCATATCAGAGAAAAATTTGGCTTTTGGTTTTGGAGGGATTGGCTTATTTTGCTTAGCATGATATTCTCCAGCTCCATCCATTTAGCTGCAAATGCCATAATTTTAATCTTTTTTGAGGTTGAGTAATATTCCATTGTGTATATAATCCACATTTTCTTTATCCATTCATCTATTGAAGAGTGCCTAGGTTGGTTCCATAGTTTAGCTATTGTGATATGAGCTGTCATAAACACTGATGTAGCTTCATCACTGTAATATGCTGATTTTAAGTCCTTTGGATATAAGCTGAGGAATGAGATAGCTCAGTCAAATGGTGATTCCATTCCAAGTTTTCTGAGCAATCTCCATACTGCATTATATAATGGTTTCACCAATTTTCAGTCCCACCAGCAATCCATGAGTGTACCTTTTTTCTTCACATCCTTGCCAACATTTATTGTTGCTTATTTTCTTGGTAATTGCCATTCTAACTGAAGTGAGATAGAAGCTTATTGTAGTCTTGATGCATTTCTCTAATTGCTAGAAATGTTGAACATTTTTTCATATATTTGTTGACCAGTTGAGTTTCTTCTTCTGTGAAGTGTCTGTTCAGTTCCTTATCCCATTTATTGATTAGGTTTCTTGGTTTTTTTGGTGTTAAGTTTTTTAAGTCCTTTATATATCTTGGAGATTAATCCTCCATTTCTTTTTCAACAGTTAGCCATATTTCATTTCAGTGTGGTTTTATGGTTTCTTTATCCATCCATCTATTGAGGGAAATATTAGTTGCTTGTAGGTTTTGTAATTATGAACAATGATGCTACTAATATCCTTGTGAAGTTGGTTTTTTTTTTTCTTTTTTGTGACGTGTATTTTCAAATCAGTTAGGTAAATATGTAGACAATTCAATTTGGGGGTCATATTGTAAGACACATTTAGCTTTGTAAGAAACCATAGAACCACTTTCACCATGTCTGTGTCATTTACATCATTTCCATTGACAACGAGCAAAGCATTCCTGTTCCTCAAGATTTTTATTTTTAAAAGAATAACTACATAATTATCATCTAGGAAGTTTCTTGGAAAGAAAAGGTCTCTAAAATATTTTGTTTTCTGAAATGGTATAATCCAGATATCATGATTATTAAGAACTACCTTTGGTGATTCTTCTCTATAATCAGGTTGTAGAAATTCATGACAGTGAAAAAAAAAGAAGTTATTTTGGCTAGAATTACTTAGCCCATTCAGGCTGCTGTGACCAATTTCCACTGGGTGGCTTATAAAACATAAATTTATTCCTTTTAGCTCTGGAGCCTGGAAGTTCATGACCAAGGCACTGGCAAATTTGGAATGTGATGTGGGTCCTCTTCTGAGCCATGTGCAGAAACCTGGGGGGTTGTCCCATGATAGATAGGACAAGGCAGCTCTCAGGGGCTTCTTTTATAGTGACACTAATCTCACCTCCTAATACATTCACATTGTTGACTAGATTTCAACCCATGACTTTTAGGGAGAAACAAGTGTTTAGAGCATGGCTGTTATCAATGCATTATTATTAACTTTCCCCTTCTTTTAATGTCTGACCTTACTTATTTTAAAATAGTTACCATGACCTAAAATGTTCCATATTTTCTATTCCTGCAAGAATTAGTTCCCACAAAATCTATTGATTATCATCAATTCGTCTCAAATCTAAGACTGCATGTTGAATCACATATGACTGAAAAAAAATCTATTAAAATTATAGAAAGATATTCAAAGGATGATACATGGAAGCATTAAGTTTCTTTAAATGATAAAAGCAATACATTCAAATCATTGGCAGGGAAGGAATATCCAATGACATATTTAAAATTTTATAGAAGAAAATGGTTAAAATTAATTAGAAGGAAATAATTAGGGGGTTGAAAAATTTGATATATAAGAGAGAAGCTAGATATCATGCTTAATATTCTATTAATTTAAAAATTATTCAGAGACAAGAATAGATATGACCTATCTCTATATAAAGCAAAATTAAGCATAAAAATAGAATTCTTGAGTGTTTGATGACATAAATTCATTTAATTCAGTGTCTCAGAACTGGGAAGTTATTGGAACTGAATAATTTTGGTGTAGCTTCAGCTTATTATTATAAACAATGGGCATATGTGTACATGCACATATATGTGTCTCTGTATGTGTATTTATGTGTTGACATACATATTTTTCTTAAGATTAGATGATTCAAATATTGTTGGCAATAAGGAGAAATAAAAACAAATGAGAGAGAAAAAGTTATGAAGTTAAGTAGGTGAGGAGTCTTGGTTTTTATTTTCTCTCAGATAATTGAAGAGAAAAAAATGTGAAAGATGCTCTTTCTGCTTTGAACTCTGAAGTTCATATTCTTACATAGAATATCTGCCCCAAACTTTGACATAGAAAATGGAAGATTTTAAATCAAAGTTACAAACTACTGAAAATACTAATATTCCAAACTTTGGAAGACTGATCAACATGATTTCACTGGGCTATCATCTATGAAAATCTTAGCAACACTACAGAACCCATAATAAAATTTTTAGAGTAAATATGTTAAGGATATGATGGTGGTAGTTTTGAGTAAAAATTTAAAGGACTCTTGCCCTATTGCAGAGTGCCTAAAATATAAGTAAAATATATTGATGTTGACACTTAAACCACTTCCTAGCCAGTGTTCCTCAAATTAAGGTGTGAGGACATAACATAATAATCAAGTATCAAAACTATAAAAACAAGACAGTAATTGCTCCCTTTCCATTCCAGGTTTCAGTTCAAATCTTTATTTTAAATTTCCTAAACACTAAGCAAATTAGAATTTATTCCTCATAAATCTTTGATGCATCCCCCCACGGCCCAGAAATTAAGTGTGTTTTGCCCTTAGGAGAGATAACACAATTGGGGTTAATTATATACAAAATGATGTTCTGGGCTTTGTGTAGTCTTCTGGCTAACTATGACAATATTAACAATGAGTGTAAAACAAGATAGTAATAGAATAATTTGTTTATGGTTGTAAACTAACTGCATTGAGAAGATGCTTCAGTGGTTCCATAGGGTGAATATAAGCTCATTTAAAGTCAGCTTAGCTAGCAAGTTGTCTTCATGGTATATAATAAGATTTCCGGTACCCTGGAAAAGAATAAGGAGATAGGAACTTAAATCATGCTACATGACACTTCAAAAGGTTTTTTATCTCACCTAATTTAAGATTCATAACTAAAGCCAGGCTATGATTTTATTCTGACATTTCATCTGCTTAGCATAAGGAAGAGTCATCATGACCTCAGAATCTGAGCCAGCCACAGTCATTCAGCAATCTAATTTTATACTCAGTGGGCTGGAATACTTTTTCATCATTCTGGAAATGTTCTGGTTCATCTAGGAAATACTGGTTCCTGTATTTTATCTTCTAAAATAGACAACAGAGTAGTAGTGATCATGCAGATTAAGAATAAGTATTTAATTGTTTGAAAATGTAGATTTTCAAAAATCTCGTTTTCAAAATCTCGTTAATGAGAATAACCCTCTCTAAGTATTGTGCCAGCTGTTTGGTAACAACTGTTTTCTAGTGCAGTACAAACTGAGATACTTGCTTCTTGAAGTTTCCCTGATTAAATGAATCAGAAGTACTTAAGATTCAATTGATACTCCTCCCAGTTCCAGGAGGATGTGATCAGTAACACAAATTGAACTAGAGATAACTTTTAAAAATTGTCGTTTTGTGTTTTCTTTTTGAAGTACTCATATACTTAATATTTCCCTCTTGTAACTTTGTTTTAATCTAATAGAATTCTACTCAAACATACAAAGCTGGTGAAACCAAAATAATCACGACTTTAAAAAAAAAAAAGTATCAAGATTCTTGCCCTTCTGAAGGTAGATTACTAATATATTTTTAAATAAACTGATGAATTCTGTTGAAATCTATAAAGATTTGAGGCCCATTTAGTATCAAGTAAAACAACAGCATACTTTGATCATTTTGAAAAAGAAATTAAAGTAATAAAGCCTTGGCCAATGGATTGGTTTATGCATGCAAGATTTCTAATAAAGGTAGGATGCAATAAATATTTGATTGAATGAAAATTCTGATAACAATTACTCAGATTTGAAACAATACAGTTTGTTTTAAAATACTTTCTAACCTCTTCACAGCTGCCTTGACTGAAATGCTAGCAGAAACCCAAGAAAAAGAGAAATACCTATCCAATCAATCATCTGGTCCTTTTCTCCTTACAGTAACCCCAGAAATGTCTCCAGATAACACAAGGATTCTGGGTGACACCACTGAACCTTACTATATAAACATTTTTCACATTCTATGAGCCAATCTTCAGTAGTTCTTTTAATTATTATTTTTAATATTATGCCTCTCAGCAGTATTTTAGAAGTGTCTCAAAGAGGATGAGGTCAAAGACAGTTGTGACATTTATTAATACTGTTTAAAAGGTCAAACTCATAGAGCTTGTGAGGCATGAAATAAAATAGATTTCGATGGGTAAATGTATTAATGACTTAGTGTTCAGAGCGGAGTTGGACTGAAGCATGTTATATCACTGAGGCTACAGGTATAAAAAGAATAGAACTCACAGACATTCACTGAATAAGATTAATAGTTCTCCAAATGTAATTTACAGGAAACTGGTTGTTCCTAAGGATATGGCAGGTTGTCTGCCAGCCAAGGTCTCTCAGTTGAATTAGTTTATATTACTTAATTTATTTATATCCTGCCTAATTCCAAAAAATGATTTGTACTTAAAATAAGTACAAGCAGAATCACTGAGTAAATGAGTATATGAGAGCTAAGATCCATAAGTATGCAAAATATAATATATCCATGGAGATATTAGTACTTGAAATAATCCATGAAATCATATCAATGTAAGAATTGATGTAAAAATTAGGGTGAGTTTTCAAATGTCTGACACACAGAAGAAAAAATAATTATGTTAGTCATAGTGTCCATGACATGGTACCTACCTTCTCATTGCTTTATATCCCATTGTGTGAGACAAATACATGAGTATCTATTTTTAATCCAGTTTAATATCATGATAATTTTTTTAGAACATATTGTCTTGAAGAGTATAAGACAGGAGGCCATGCACACATTAAGATGCTATTGTAGTAATTCAAACAACTAATGCATTTATAATAGGAACAGAAAGGTATTAGAGAAGTGAAATTCACCAAATGTAGTGATTTAATGTGCAGTGGGTGAGCAAAGAGGAGCACCAGGAAAGAGACTACCACATCTTGGTTGATCATACTATTCTCCAAGACTAAGAAATAAGAGCAGGAATGTGTTTCAAGGAAAGAGAGCTGAGTTACCTTTTAGGCAAATGGAGTTTCAGACTTGGTTTAGTCAGCTTTTCATAGCTGTGACCAAAAGACTGACAAGAACAATTTTAGAGGAGGAAAAGTTTATTTGATGCTCACAGCTTCAGAGGTCTCAGTCCATAGATAACTGACTCCATTTCTCTGGGCCCAAGGTGAGGCAGAACATCATGGCAGAAGGGTGTGGAGGAGGAAAGCAGCTCAGGACATGGCAATCAGGAAGCAGAAAGAGAGCTCTGCTCACTAGGGACAAAATATACACCCCCAAAATCACACCCCAAGGACTTACCTCCTCCAGCTATACCTTAACCTGTCTACAGTTACCACTCATTAATCCTATCACCTCTAAACTTTCTTGCCTTGTCTCACACATGAATTTTGGGGGAACACCTAGTATCTCATCATAACAAGCCTACTTAGGGGAAATAGAACTATTTCTAGAACTAAGAACAAGATGAATTATTTCCTATGTGTCTTTTTTTTCAAGAGAAGACATATAAAACAGTTAACAGTATCCCCAACAACATCTTTATATTAAATAATTTACCATTTTTAGGTCATTTCTTAAACATTTCTCTACATGATCAAAAATAAATAAACATATTTAAGAGAAAACAAGTTGAAAGATTTCTAAAAGTTTGTCTTTCAGATTGACACCTTGGAGAACTGAATGTGGGTAATTTTCCTCTCACATTCTTTGGGTTATTATAATGGAAACTTCTTCCCTTTGGGAATTACTGAGAGCTATTTTTGCTTCTCCCTTTACCCTGTAACTACTTCCCAGGAAGAGATTGCTAGAATGACAAGAACCTCAGAGCTATTGGTAATCTTCCCCTTACTATTAAAGATGGAGGGGTTGAAGGGGACTGTTTCTGTATAGTTTTCTGTTTTCAATTTTAGGTTAGTCTATGACAACATATCATTCTTTACAGAATCTAACTTCCATAAAATATAGCTGAGTTCAGGCAGAGGGTCTACTTTTTGCAAGTAGGTTTGAGTTATAGACTATCCCTACTCCAGAGCAAGATGAGAATCAAAGAGTGATTTCTCTTAGGCCATCTGAGTACGTGTTCAAACTGAAGACCAAATCTCCTGTGTGGATCTCAGACCAAGATTTTGGAAAATTTAAACCAAGAAAGCAAATTAGGCTATGGGAAGAAAACATCAGCAAAGACAATAGTAAAACTAAATGTTAAGTACAAATTTGTGTAAATGGGAAAAGTTCATCAATCTAGAAATAAATTAACAAACAAAATCAGTGGGGAAAATGGGGATGGTGAAGAAATGATGGGGTCTCCCTCCCTTACCAAATTAGACACAAGATGGCAAAAGGAATGAGAAGCATATCAAGCATTTGCTTTTCTCGGGTCAGAATGTACATGCTCATTTCTTGTATACACATCTGGAAAATATAGGATTGAATACATACAACACATATTGAATGCTAAATTACTTCCAATTACTGAAGGCTATCAAGAATTTGGAAAAAGTAACTACCTTAGTACACTAAAAATGGCTTTCAATTACCACAGTCATAATTTTAAGTCATTTTATGGGCTCAGAAAGAAAAATAAATCACCAAAAAGAACAAAATAAAACAACACCACATCATCTAAGATTAGGTCTGTTTAATAAATGCCAACAATGTTTTACCTTTGGGTAAAAGTCAACAGGGAATCAAATTCTGAAACCAAGCTTTGACAAAGTGTGAACATGTGAGGGTGGACCTTTCCAAGAGACTAGAAGAAAAGTAGCGTCCATAAAGGTAGCATCCTTGCCCCTGTCAAAAGCAAATGTGAAAAATGACATCGCATCTAAACCCATACTAAATATATCTCCACCTCAACCCTCCCTTAGATTCAAAATAAAAGAATAAAAGCAGTGAGTTGGCAACAACATCTGAAGAAGTGGAAATCAGCCTGTAGTGAGTTGGTGATGAAGGATTATATATCTTCTACCTGAAAATTTGATTAAAATTATGGATGAGGAAAATAGTTAGAACTTTTCTTCATAGGAAAGATGCTTGCTTTTTCTACAGAGGCCCAGCTAAGCTAAAGAAGATCCTGTAGCTTGGTGGTTCATCTGTCTCTTGTCCTTCCTTCATTCCTATTCTCCACATGTGTACTTCACAAGGCAGGGCCTTATACTCACTGGCAAGACATTTGTTCATCATTAATTGTTACTCATAAAAAAATTCAAGATATCACATGATTCATTGTCTATCATTTATACTTTGACTTCTTAACACACTAGCAAGACCAATTCAGAAAGAAGGAAGAAATTTAAACTCAAACAGAAGCGAAGACTGATGAATTCAGGGGTCTAACAGCCTACTTGGTTACTTTTTACAAACAAAAATTACAAAATTTGAGCAATGGTATTACTCCTGGAAGTTGATATATTTTGAGTGACACCGGCTCCAATAAGAACATAACATGAGAGAATAAGACTCAGCCTAAGTAAAAAGGAGACTAAAGAGCTAATATCCATATATGGACTGATTTTCATAGATAAGTAATTTACCTTGTTCTGCTATATTTTTTCCCTTGTATCAAAGAAAAAAAATTAAAAAAAAAAATTGAACAAAAATAAAACATTAGGCAATCAAATAGGTAAAAACTTTAAAGCCCCCTCCTTTAATATAAACATCCTCAGAAAACTTTGATATTAAAAATTTCTAGTAACACACACATGTATATATGTTGTTTGTTTAAAAATAACAATAAATAGCATTCCAAAATGAAATAAATTACAAACCAGAGAAAACCAATATGTTCTCTAATAATGTAAACTAGAAACAGCAAGGAAGAATAGTCATTGCTGAAATCTATATTGTCACTTTAAACATTGAGGAAGAGGAACTAATTAAAGTGGCAAGAATGAGATAACAGGTACAAAGAGACTGATGATCCATCCAAAGCCTCCTAAAATGGAGAATGAATCAATTGAACCTGAAAAATGTATTTAGAGAAATGACACAGCGAATTTCCCTGAAATGAAAAATTACATCAGTAGACTAAAATACGCCAATTATACAAAAATGAATTAAAAGATAAAAATCAACATTGAGCATTGAGTTATACACTGGATGTTAAAGAAGTCAAGTATTTCAAAGTATACTTCATTCATCTAGGTAGAAGAAAATTGTCTGCAAAGAGAAAGTCAGGCTGGACTCCTTTTCCAAACCAGAAGTCAATACAGCATAAATGCAAAACTACTGAAAAAAAAAATTGTTACCAAGAAAATTATATTCAAATTAACTTTTTTTAAAAGTATAAAAACAAAAGGAAGATATTCTCAAACATGAGAAAATTCAGAGCAGACAGTATCATGAGTCCTTTTTGCTAAGACATAGTCAAAACATATAATTAGGAAATGGAGAAGCCATTTGTAAGAGCTGGTGCTACAGAATGAAAAGATACTGATATAAAGTTCAGATTCTGAAACAAGGAGAATTGTTGAACCAGAAATCTGAATGTTATAAGCACTAACCCTGAAAAGTATATTTTTGAATATCAGAAGTTGTACAGGTGGTGGGAAATTGGAGTGAGGATTGTAGTGCTAATAAATTTATGTTTCATAGATGAAAATATAATGAATAATTATAAAATGGAGCTATAGAATAGAATTTGTATAAAACTGAAACAAAAATGTTATTTTTAAAAGAGAAATAGAAATTTAAAAGAAAAACAAATGATTTCAACATCTTTGATACCACTTACAGCAAAACTCCAAAAATGTCTAGGCTATCTGCTTTTCTGCTCTGAATCTAATGCAATCAGTTCTTTACTCCAGGATTCCACAGAGTCTACTTTGTAAGAACCAATGAACTCCATGTTGTCATACCCAGTGGTCACTTCTTAGCCCACATCTTCTTTGCCTTATCTGAAGCATGAGATATTATTCTTATTACCTTCCTCAAGTTATAATAGAATGTCTCTCAATTTTTATTGATCCATGGCCTGCATCTTTTTATAATTAATTTTTCAATTAATCCTTTTCAAACTACCACTTATAAATGTTATAGTGATACTAGATTTCGTTCTTTGACTTTTTCTTTATACTGACTTCTTTTGGAATCACCTGTAATTTTATCAATATTTTAAATTAATTGCTGTTAACATATTAAATTAAATGCTATCAATTTCTAAACTTATATATAGCCTAAACCTTTTCCTTAGCTCTAGATTCAAATATCAAACCACTTTCTTTATCTAAATGTTAATGTCTGGTTGATAACTCAAAAGTTACTATGAAATAGGGGGTTGGGGATACAGTTGCTAGAGTGCTTATCTTGTTCCCACAAGGCCCTAGGTTCAATCCCCAGCACTAGAAAAAAAAAAAGTTACTATGACATAGCACCCATTTAGTACAGGTACTAGAGATTCAGAATTTAAAAGGTTGTATAGCATAACTAACTAAGATAGATATATTTCTTAGTGGCCTGAACTAAAAGATGTGGAATTACCATACTCTCTTTGTTTGTGAGATGTACTTTTTAAATATTCTTATCTAATAAGCCTTTCTTATGCAATTAGTTTTACATTTCTCTACCTGGAGGTGTGAGTCTATGGTATCTCTATTTAAAAAATCTAGACAGGCCTATAACTCTGTCAGAAATAATAGCTTGGAACCAAATCCTCATGGACTACTCACCCTTGGAATCAAGCCATCAAACTGTGGGTATGCCAAGCAGCACTGTAGAAAAGGCAGAGCTATTCCAGGCATAGCCCCAGCTGAGGTACAAGTAGATAACTAGCATCACGAACCAGATGAGTAAGTAAACAAAATGTCAGATGACTCCACATCACCCCAGATGACACTGAATATGGTAGAGGCCTACACAATTTGCCTATTCATTAGCAAATTAGATAGATACTGTCATCATTTTAAGCTACTAATTTTTTCTCTGGTTTACTACTCTGAATTACAAGAACACCTGGTATAAAGTGCCTTTCACTGGCCTATCAGAGCTCAGATTTATTCCCCACCTATTCACTGCTTGCTCTATATTGTAGTGAGTGAGTGTTACAATCTGCATTTCCAGACACTGGAAATTAACTTGCCACTTAGTTCAGTGAGCAAGAGGTACTACACGCCGTGGTGAAAGCAAGAGAAAGGGACAAGGTAAATACTTAGCTTACATATTCTCTGCTTTATGCAACGAATCCTTCAGTGACTATTATCTTGTCCACAGCTCTTGCTTTTACCAGACAAGTTGGCTGTGGGTTCTGGTTGACTGCTTCAAGAGAAACTGCCTCCTTCTTTTGTCCATCCGAGCTGATGCAATAGCAAGAAGCTGGCTTTTCTTCCTCATTTGTCATTTGAATTCTTAGATCTTCTGTCACCAATTTTATAAATCCTATGTGTTAAAATCACTCTTTTTAAATGTTGTAGTTCATATCCATTTCCCCCTTGATTAGATCTTGTGTGGTACAAATATAACTGAGAGATTCGAAATATATAGAGACCTTGGACATTTTGTATTGATCTATCATGAACAAACTTCTTATCCATATCCTAGCCCAGGGCAGCAGAGCATCATTCAAAAACTGAATTTTGGCTAGACTGTTGATCTATGTGACTCACTCAACCTATTGTCCTGTGATTATTTCTCTAATTCTTGAGTACATATTTAAATAGATTCATTCAACAACTCTGAATAACTGGAGCTAAGTTTGTATTAAGAAGCAAGTAGAAGTCTTGGCTCTCCCACAAGTGCTCAAAGTAGCAAATCTTAAAGCACATTTATCCCAATGGAAAATTCTCAGGTAATTCTATCAAAATTCCTCTTTAATTTGACTGTTTGGCCCCTACTGGAAAAAATATTAATATAAATGTGGTCTTTTACTGAGAAAATTATATAGTCCCTGGGCCTTATCTTGTTTCCACCAATCAAGAAAATTTTTTTATTTGTATTCCTATTAAGAAGACAACACTAGACATAGTTGGTTTTTACTGAACAAGGACAACAATAAGCCCTCGCCTTCTTATCTCAGATATACATAAATTATAATTCAATTTAACATGTATAGATCAAGATATCTTAATCATAATAGCATAGCTGCCTAATACCACAATTATATACTGTAGTGTTGAGGTAATGTAATATGTTCTTATGCATTAGATGTAGCAGATATGCAAATGTTTTCATGTGCCACTTGGATGTCAAAGGTGAAAAACAATTACATGAAATTAGGTTTTTGCCATTTCCATTTTCTAGCAATCTAGGCTTGTGGAGTTTTTCATGACAACTCCTCCAAATTGAAAGACATTTTTTAACTCATCACATTATCTACTTCAATTAGTCCATTCAGATGCTGGAGAAAATATAGATAACATTGGTATGTTTTTTTTTTTACACTTTTTCAACTAAGCCAATTGTTTAAAAAAAAGAGAAATGGAGAGTTCCTAGTTGATCTGGTCTAAGCTGTTCTACCTGTTTTCCTTTTTCCACCTTAATACTTCTGAAATAGATCATGGTAATATACGGAATCAAGCCCCATGCTGTAAAACTCTAAGACTCCTAAAGTTTTGGAACAAACTCTTGGTTTCTTTAGACAAGAAAATATTCTCCATCTGATAACTATTATCTTGTCATTAAACCTTAATAAATTGATTGTATGATCAGTGGATTTGAGAAGTCTTTCAGGAACAGGATTTCATCTGATATACCAAGTCATACTGTCAAGAGTTCTCAATCACACTCCTTCTTCAATAAAAGAAGAAATTTAATTAGCTTCAAAAAGTCATCCTCCCTCCAAATCAGCTGTCTCTGCATATAGTTATACTGTTATATAACTATCCCTTGCATAGTGCCACACCTTCTTGAGGTGTGCATATCTACATACTCACGGGTTTTGCCTATTTCAATGTCTATAATTCTGAGGAACAACAAAAGCCTTCATTGGATAAATTGCTCCTGAGGACACATTTAGATCTATGCATTTGTAGCACAGTAATAATTTAGCATTATTCAAAGATAGGGTAGAATAAAAACCATGCCAATAATTAGTAACTACATGTGCATCTCATAATCCTCTTGGTCCAGAACAGAACCATGAATTTATGGCAATATCTGAGAGTTTGGCCAGATGTTCAGTGATGGAAAGGAACATGGGTGGTGAATTGGTATTAAATCTTAATGTGTGCACATTGTAAGAAAAGTGTGTCTCATGTAAAACTTACCAGTTCCCTTCTGCATAAAGAGTCTCTCAGTAATCATATGGACAAAATGACTCACTTTGGGTTGGGGATATAGTTCAGTTGGTAAAGTTCTTGCCTCTCATGCACAAGGCAGTGGGTTCAATCCCCAGCACCACA